>NC_071505.1:73270991-74520991 GCF_027887155.1 Malaclemys terrapin pileata
TCTGCTCCAGTAAATTAAAGCACAAACAGCTTGTGCTCTCTAAATTGCACAGGTTTACTGGTTTCCTCACAATGGTCACCTCTGCTTCTCTATAATTCTGTATTCTAATTTATGGTATCCAATCTGTCACCCACCCTGACTTTCTATATAAGTTTAGCATATTTTAAGCTTTTTTGTTTCCATCTGATTTTAGTTTCTCTGTGCTGCTTAATCTAAGTAATTTCCGACTGTTATTCCACATGCAGCTAAGGGACCTGCAGTAATAAGAATAAAGCATTATAAATGCCCACCCCTTTTCAAATTTCCTTTATGCAGTTTTGATGGTTGGAAACAAAGGAATTGTAAAATGATCTTCAGTCATGGAGCTCATCTCTGAGCTATTTTTAGGATGCACTAGATAGGAGAATGTAGGGGCGGGAGGGGGGCGTTTGTGTAAGAAACAGTGAGTTAAGTGTAATGCAGTCTCAGCTGTGTGAGTGAAAGCGGCTGTGACAGCACCCCCAGTTTGTATATTTATGTGAAAATGTTACAGGTTGCTGATGTCATTCTTGTTGCTTGGCAACTGTTTTTTCCCTCTAGTTCGTAGAACAGAGTCCTCATTAGTGTCAAGTAGACAATTTTACTGATGATTTGAGAACAGGAAGCCCAGAGTTAAGCTCCATGAATCTAGTTTATGGGAAGAATAATCCTTTGCAAGATTTAAGGCAGCCTTGATGAAGATTTTCTTGAAGAGAGAGAGAGAGAGGGAGAGAAACAATTTATAAAATGTTAATCCCTGCTGCAGAGAAATTTACCTAAATTACACAGTAATAATCTAATCATCCTCTTCCATCGTTACAGTATAACTCTGCATAAAATATATAACACTTTCTCAAAATGATTAAACAGTAAATGGTTAGCACTGAGATGTGTAATTACTTTTTATAACATCCATTTGTGTCTATTAAGTATTTCATCATGTATCAGTTATAGTATTACAACAGGAAGAGAATAAAAAAATGGGTTTCAATTAAAGCATGAAAATACATTTTATAATCATATGCATTGCATTATTTTGTGCATCTTTAAATCTTTAGTCCTATTATCTGAAATCTTCAAAGTAAGACCGAAAGCATTGCCTGCTCCTTCTGTCTGAATTTCTCAACAATCACTCTGCTCTTGCAAATTCCACTTGAGAATTCCATCTATAAACTTCAGCTGCACTGTGACTGACTTGGAGCACTACAAGATCACTGGACTTTTATTTCAACCCTTGTCATAGGCAACCAAATTCCAGTTAAGCTAATGAGTGTTTCCCAATAAGCTCAGTTAATTGCTGCCACACTTCCGAAGTTTGCAAGTGTTCTTTGAAACCCCAGAGGCGGGCAGGTGTGTGTGTGTGTGTACATTGTGTACAATACAGTATATAAATATACAGTACAAGCTGTGTTATCTGGCACTTTATCAATCAGAAATCTCTATTAAATGGCATTTCTGATAGCTTCTAATACAAATCTTCAGTCTAGTAATCCGGACTAGTATAATGCCCAGGAGGTTATGCAATTGTACATTCTGCACTCTACTTTTAGGCAAAGGAGGCAAAAGACAAGTAAACAAGCTGGTATCCGGGATTTATTAAAAAAAGCAGATTCCTGGGTATGTCATTGGGCTGAATCTGTAATGACCCTATCTCCTACACCTTCTTCTACATCTACAATCATAATTGATGTTGATAATGATGATCCTGAGGCACTGCAAGATCCTAAAGTGCCTTCTGAATTATCAAAGAAAGATTAAATGATGTTCAGTATAGTTTTAGTGTTAAGTGTATTTTTAGTGATCTGGGTGTACACCATGCACTGCCCATAGTGATATGTAGTGTCATAAGATAACCTACTGTATAGAAAACTTTACCTGTATACACCTAAGTGCTTCAAGAAACCAACCACTCTGCAGTGCAGTGCTACTACTGGATTGGTGAGTACTTGTTTAGTATTTTATACTTTATTCATTTGATTGTATTCTAATTCTTTGAAAATTGGTATTCCATTGGTAAGTATAACTCTTAGTTAACTGGAATTTTTGATTAACCTGCACCCCCAATTCCGTCAACATGCCAGAAAGCTTTTACTGCATAATGTTTACACACTGGATTGAGAGAGTTCGGCAAAGATCTTGGGAATTATACATTTTCATTATTAAATTGAATATCATAACAACTATATTACCATGAGAGTATGGTTTTCACAAATGAAACACATGTTCATGAGAGCAGGCGTGCGGTGACTACTGATGCCTGGAGGCTATAGGAAGAAAAAGGAGTTGTTGAGTTCTCGTGTGACTACATTTAAAAAGAAACACAAATTCTCTGAATGAACTTGAGTTTTTGTAATTTTATAAAGAAACAAGCACTGTTTCTCCAGACAAAATCATCTTTTAAATATTTTAACAGGTCTTGTGACTTCCTCTAGATTTTGTATATTTGCAAGAAATGACAGAAATAGTGTTATCAGGGTTACCTGTACCCAGTTGTTACAAAAACGCTGGTTGTGGCTCCAGAGTCCAAGATCAAGTTTACTTTTTATTATGGTAGTACCAGGAAGCCATAGTCAAACTCAAGCCCCTTTTGTACTACGTGTTGTAAAAGCATAATAAGGTCTTGTTTGCCTACGGTATTTGTACTGAGTTAAGTATATTGGTTTAAAAGCTATTATAGTTAAATTGGTGCATCTCCCAGTGTGGGTTCAGTTATACCAATTTATAAGCGCTGTATTGGTGTAGCTTATTTACCAAACTAAGCAATGCTGCTATAAATACTCTCATATTTGAATAATTGCATCCCCACTAGGGGGTATACTGAGTTTAACTACTGGTTTAGAAACAGATACAGTTAAAACAGTGTATAGATGAGTTCAGAAAGACAGCTCGTGTCTCAAGGAGTTTGCAATCTGAGGTTCTGATTCAGAAAAGCATCTCTGTTCAGGAAAGCACTTAAGCATGTGCTTAAGGCCCATTGACTTCAGTAAGATTTAAACACAGGGCTTAAAGTTAAGTGCTTTCCTTAATGGGACTAAATAGACTAGATGAACAAAAATTGGGAAAGAGGAAGTAATAGTATCCTCATCTTAACTAAGACTTGAAGATCACATGGGGAAACTGTGACAGAACGTCCCAATTTAGCACCTTAACTTCAAGGTCATCCTTACTCTTACAAAGGAAACAGTGGCAGCCACCTGTATGGGTTATGTCGTGTCACAATCCCTTTGCCCCATCTGTCTGATTTTAAGTATTTTTTTAGGATGTAAGCTCTTATTCTGTGACTGTACAGCAACTAGCACAAGGGGGAGGTGGATCTGATTCTCACTGAGACCTCTGCGTGCTACCATGATACAAATTAATAATGATACTACAAAGAGCTTTGAGTAGGAGTGGACAATGAACAGCAAACGTGGCCATATCCAGGAGGACTGTTACATGCAGATTTTGTGCAAGGGACTGGATTGTACTGTGAGAGCTTGTGTATCAAGGAATCTCTTTGGTACTGAAGACTTTCCAATTTCTCTGTCCTTAGCCCCTCCATCGTTTGTTGTTTCTGCTCTTTTTTGTTTTGTATCGTTCCTCTTTTCCATTCTGCGTTATACATCACCTTTCCTCTGCCTCTTTTCTTTGTTTTATGGGTTAAATTTCTGTGTTTCAGTTTCTGAATGGAGATAATCAGGATAACCTTTGCAAATAAATTGGGTGCCTTTTAAGGTGTCACATACAGTTCATCCCAATGAAGCCAGGTCAAATTCCAATTTCAGTTTTGTGTGGGGAAAAAAACTTGGAATGATCAAAACTTCTGTTCATGAGCCTAATGCTGTGCTTCTCTAAAGGTTTTTCACTTTTTTTGTAGACTGAAGGTAGGATAAAAAACTGTGGAGCCCTGGTATATGACCTTAGCATAGAGATCTGGTGTCATGTTAACCTAAGATACTTTAATGCCATGTGGCCACATTCTGCACTAGCTGAGGCTTCCTAGGGTTCTTTAAAGGTAGCCTTATGGCAGGTATATTGCAATAGTCTGGACTGAGGTGACCAAGTTATCCTATTCCTTTGCTAGCTTATTGAGAATCAGCTCCTTGAAGTGCACCCGGAAATAGATAGGAAGTCAGGGTGGAGCACTAGAGTTGTATGCTCCTCTTAGCCTAACCCACTTAAAAGTCAGTCATCCACATTGTACATAGCTGAAACTTCCTGGTACCTTTCCAAAATCATCCTAAGTAGAGTGTGTTGCCATAATCCAGCCTGAAAATGACAACATTTCTGTTCTGTTTCTCTAACAAGTAGATCCATTTTGAGTAATGGGCAGCATGGTGAATGCAGACTGTCTCCACTTGGCAAGAGTCAAGTAATTGACTATCAAAAGCTTTCCAAGTTGTCTTCAGAGAAAATCACTTAGTGTATGGCAGTCTCTCTTTCACTGACTACAGGATACCAGAGCAGGAACGGGAAAAGGGCTGTCTTTTCTGGTTGGGTTTCAGTCTCACTGCTGGATATTCTGTATATGTTGGGAAAACTTTGTCCTACCATTATGATATTTCTTTTTAAAGAAATTTTAAAAAGATCATGACAAACTAATGAAGGAGTCTCCATCAGAAAGTTGATTTAAAATCAAATGAAACAATCAACTTGAGTATTACCTTAAATGTAGTATTTATGATTACCCTTGCTATAAGGGCAGAATCCTGCTGCTTACCCTTTCTGACTTTGTAGTGAATGAAATCCTATTTTTAGCAGGCTATTGGCACCTAGCACCATGTTGGCACATTGCATATCTAATAAATAAGAGGACATAGGTGGGAAAAAAAAAAATAACTATCAGCTTTCAAAACCCTTTGATCCGTGTATACCAAATCTCATAAATAGTCTGGAATTAAACATAAAATTGCCTCTGACACAATTATCACAGTTCAAAGAAACATAAATAGAAAATAAATTCAGAGGTAAGAATGAAAGTGTGTCCTTACCTCACCTCATCAAATAGTGTCTAATGAGTAAATTTTGTTTAATTCCAGACTAGCTTTCTGACAGATTTGGTGCCGGGCAGGCAAAGGATCTTTCAAGGTGTTATCTTCCTCCAAATTCTTCTGTGTTTGTTTCTTTCTTGCTGCACTCTATCTTGTTGATCTTCCTTGTGGGAACATCCTGTTCAGTATGCTAGGATGGAGTTTAGCCTTTCAGAAAATTGAATCTTTGCCAGTAAATTTTACTTCATTTGCTGACGCACTGAACAGTGTGAAGAGGGGTGGAGGATGGGATGAAGAACTTCTCCCAATGGTAGGCACCAAAGTGTAAATAACTTTTCCTAAGTGTAATTGTTCACTAGCTGTTCTCCTGGTAGTAAAGTGGCTAGTCACAGGTTAGTAGATGACCTATATGAATGTATGTCTTTGTTACTGTTTCCCTAATCTTCCCTCCCCTTTGACAAGTGAAATGCCTGCAAGATGCATGGAAAGAATTTGAAAACACAATAATAGAGGCTCAAAGTACATGTATAGCCCAAATTAAAAAAAAAAAAAAAAACGGTAAGAGGTGCAAAAAACTCCCACTGTGGCTAAACAGCAGAATAAAAGTGGTGGTTAGAGGGGAGAAAGGCATCCTTTAAAAATTGGAAGCCATATTCTATGGAGGAAAATGAGAAGGAACATAAATTCTGGCAAGTGTAAAAGCATAATTAGGAAAGTCAAAAAAGAATTTGAAGAGTAACCAACAAAACATACAAACAGCAATTTTTTTTTAAAAAGTGCATCAGATGCGGGAAGCCTGACAAAAAATCTGTGGGGCCACAGGGCAATCAAGGTGCTAAAGGAGCACTGAAGGAAGACAAAACTGTTGTGGCGAAGGTAAGGCCATGTCTACACTAGCGAACTAACAGCGGCACAGCTGTACCAATGCAGCTGCGCTGCTGTAAGATCGCTCGTGTAGCCTCTCTATGCTGATGTGAGAGAGCTCTCCTGTTCGCATAACAAAACCACCTCCGCGAGCAGCGGTAGCTGTGTTGGCAAGAGAAGGTCTCCCACTGACATAGCGCTGTCCACCCCGGTGCTTCTGTTGGTGTAACTTATGTTGCTCGGGGGTGTTTTTTCACACTCCTGTGCAACATAAGTTATACCGACAAAAGTGATAGTGTAGACAAGCCCTGCGTGAATACTTTGCAGTGGTCGTCACTGCAGAGGATATGAGGGAGATTCCCACATCTGAACCATTCTTTTAGGTGGCAGGTCTGAGGAACTGTCCAAGATTGAAGTGTCAATAGAGGAGGTTAACATAAGAATGGCCATACTGGATCAGACTAAAGGTCCAATCTAGCCTAGTATCCTGTCTTCCGACAGTGGCCAATGCCAGGTGCCCCAAAGGGAATGAACAGAACAGGTAATCATCAAGCGATCCATCACTTGTCACCCATTCCCAGTTTCTGGCAAACAGAGGCTAGGGACACCATCCCTGCCCATCCTGGCTAATAGCCACTGATGGACCTACCCTCCATAAACTTATCTAGTTCTTTTTTGAACCCTGTTATAGTCTTTGCCTTCACAACATCCTCTGGCAAGGAGTTCCACAGGTTGACTGTGCTTTGTGTGAAAAAAAATTGTTTTTGGAACAAATCGATAAATTAAACAGTAATAAGTCACCCAAGAATACTGAAGAATAAGTATTCACCCAAGAATTGTGGAGAAACTCAAATATGAAATTACAGAACTACAAACCGTGGTATGTAACCTGTCACTTAAATCAGCCTGTGTAGTAGATGACTAATAGCTAATGAGGATAGCTGATGTAACACTGATGTTTTTTTTAAAAAAGGCTCCAGAGGTGATTCTGGCAATTATATAGGCCAGTAAGCCTAATTTTAGTACAAGGCAAATTGGTTGAAACTATAGTAAAGAACAGAATTATCAGACACGTGAACACGATACGTTGGGAAAGAGTCAGCACAGTTTTTGTAAAGGGAAATCATGCCTCCCTATTGTATTAGAATTCTCTGAGAATGTTAGCAAACATGTGGACGAGAGTGATCCATTGGAATAGTGTACTTGGACTTTCAGAAAGCCTTTGACAAGGTCCCTCACCAAAAACTCATAAGCAAAGTAGAAAATCATGTGATAAAAGGGAAAGTCCTCTCATGGATCAATAACTGGTTAAAAGATAGGAAACAAAGAGTAGGAATAAAGGATCAGTTTTCACAGTGGAAAGTGGTAAATAGTGAGGTCCCCCAAGGATCTGTATTGGAACCTGTGCCATTCACTGTATTCATCAGTTCTCTGGAAAAAGGGGTAAACTGTGAGGTTGCAAAATTTGCAAATAATAGAAAAGTACTCAAGATAGATAAGTCCAAAGCTGACCGTGAGAAGTGACAAAGAGATCTCTCAAAATTGTGTGAGCAGGCAACAAAATGACAGGTGAAATTCAATGTTGATAAATACAAAGTTATGCATATTGGAAAAAATAATCTCAATTACACATACAAAATGATGGGGTCTAAATCAGCTGTTACCACTCAAGAAAGAGATCTTGGAGTCCCTGTGGATAGTTCTCTGAAAACATCTCCTCAATATGTAGCGGCAGTCAAAAATGCTAATATTGTGAGGTACCATTACGAAAGGGATAGATAATAAGACTGGAAATATCACTATATAAATGCATGTTACACCCACACCTTGAATACTGTGTGCAGATCTGGTTGCCCCATCTCAAAAAAGATATGTTAGAACTGGAAAAGGTACAGAGAAGGATAACAAAAATGATGAGGGATATGAATCAGCTTCCACATGAGGAGAGATTAAAAAGACTGGGACTATTCATCTTAGGAAAGATATAATTAAGGGGGGATGTGATAGGGGTGTATAATCATGAATGATATAGAGACAGTGAATACAGACGTGTTATTTATCCCTTAGCATAACACAAGAACCAGGTGTGACCCAATTAATTTAATAGCCAGCAGGTTTAAAACAAACACAAAGAAAGTTCTTTACACAATGCACAGGCAATCTGTGGAACTAGTTTTGAGGGGATGTTGTGAAGTATAACTGAGTTCAAAAAAGAACTAGATAGGTTCGTGGAGGTTAGGTCTGTCAATGGCTATTAGCTAAGATAGGGAAAACAGCCTCATGCTTTCTCTTTAAACCTCTGACTTCTAGAACCTGGGACTGGATAATAGTTGCCCTTTTATCTTCATTCCCTTTGAAGCATCTGGCACTGGCCACTGTTGAAAAACAATATACAGGGCTAGTTGGGCCAGCATACAGGGTTGTTTGTTAGGCTCCCACTGTTTCATGCGAACCACGTGTGCACATCAGGGACCAGCATTTGACCAGCATACCTACCTATGGTAGGGTAGATACTAAAAATGTTACATTCACAGTGGTAACTAGCAAGACGGTATCATAAAGTAGCTGCTACTGAAATTGCATATCCGCTGTTTTGGAAATATATATTCCTTATTTAGAAGAGATGGAACACAGTTCAGTCTTTTTATATTTTTTTATTGTGTAGTGAGTAAGTGCAGAAATATAAATCAATATAATAGCATGGTTCACTTTTAGTTCACATTGTTAGTTTTGTAGATTGTGCATAAAAAACACAAAGTGGATCCTAACTTATCCTTGAAGACTTCACAAATCTCCCCCCGTCCAAGACCTTTGAACAGCAGGATTCTGCAGTGACAAATTTATGTCAGTTCCTAGTGCACACTAATCATATCTGTGGATTAGGTTACTGTAATGTTCTATGCTCATTCCATTTTTCTGACAGAATCATTGCTTTGCAGCTGTAGTAATTTTCCTTGTCAAAGGCATTCCCTATTCCTGTCAACTTGTGTATAAAGAGAAATTGGCTGGAGTTCACAAACTGCTGTCAACAATGATACTAAAGGTAGAATTTATTAATATTTCTGTACTTGGCAATGTTGTGAGTAAGAAATATAAATTGGTTTGCTGAGTTACCGACAGTCACATCCACAACATTGCATTAAAACAGTGATAAAGTGGTGTATTGGATGGTTTCATGAAACTCATAATGGGACATTCAGCTTTTTGGCGATGGCTGTCTGTTACAAGTTCAAATGCGGCTTAGGTTGATAGATACTGTAACAATTTTCAGTGAAGGAACTACTTTGCAGCCCACGTGAACTGAGTTTAGCAGTTTCAGGCCAATTCCTTGGAGTGGAATAAGACAAAATGAGTCCAGGATCTCCATTACCAGACTCTTCCACGCTTCCTAGTCACAGACCTAACACTGAGTATATTCTTCCTGCAAACTAGACCAGTCCTACATGGACTCCCTGATTTGGGAATCCAACATGGGGGTGGGGAGGTCTTCCACCATTATCATAGCAGGGGGACAATATGTTTGTGGCTCTCTTGGCTGCAGTCACTCCATTGGGATGATGTCAGCAGAGCTACCCTGACTCCCACAAAGTCCTTTACTCAGGTGGTTAAATACTGAATCCTCTATTTTCTGGAATGGACCCCGGGTTTCCTGAAGATGGGGGAGGAATAGAGGAGGCCCAGGTGCCCTAAGAGGAGATTTGTGATGACTGTTGTGTTATACAGGTGGGATACCGTCTGGGGCCCTGGATTTCCCAGCCCTAAGTTTCTAGCTCCCTATCCTCCTACTTCCCTCCCGTGTCATCCCTCTCACCCCCACACATTTTTCATTCTTGCAGGATGGTACTGCAAGGCTTTCAAGTCTGCATTCTGCCTCCCCCCACATTTGTTTGGTGCCTGGGCCTATATCTGTTGCTGGTCTAAGCTGAAGTTAATGGAGTTGCACCTGACTCTAGCAGTGAATGTGACCTCATCTATGGGAACAGGAGTCATTAGAGAAAGGAGCTGTATAGAGTAGCAGTTGTTTGGGGTATACTGAAGCAGTGAGGATAGGCTGGAGGGCCTCACAGGGAGAACGTTAACAGGCTGAAGAGTGGCGTTTGGAAGGGGAGCTTTTTCCTCAGTACCACCCACCGCAGCAGCAGATAGTTGGGCATCAGGTTGTCAGAAGTTTAAATTTTAAATACACTGACAAGTGATGTCCACCAACAAATGAGCAGTCCAGTTCATCTGAAAGGAGACTGACTGCGTCCCATGATTTCCTCTTCTCAGCTCTGATCTAAAAGCCAAACCCACGTACCACCTTTTGGTCAGGTCTGCATTAAAAGAGTCTATTTCAGTAAAGCTATGCTGGCTGAGAGCTGGTCCACACTAACGCCCCACTTCAAACTAAGATACACAACTTCAGCTACGTTATTCACATAGCTGAAGTCGAAGTATCTTAGTTCGAACTTACCGTGGGTCCACACGCGGCAGGCAGGCTCCCCCGTCGACTTCGCCTACTCCTCTCATGGAGCAGGAGTACCGGCGTCAATGGCGAGCACTTCCGGGATCGATCCGGGATCGATTTATCGCGTCTAGACAAGATCGATTGCTTACCGCCGGACCCGGAGGTAAGTATAGACGTACCCATAGACCGCTAGTGTAGACACTGCATATGCTGATAGAAGGAGTTCTTCTACTTCAGTAGTAGCACATCAACCTTGAGTGATTTTAGGTAAGCCAACAGAAAGACTCTTCTGTCGGCTTAGTTGCATCTGCACTACTCCATTCCGCTGGCATAGCTAGACTGCCTAGAACAGTGGTGGGCAACCTGCGGCTCATCAGGGTAATCAGCTGGTGGTCTGCAAGACAGTGTTTACATTGACTGTCCGCAGACCCACCACTGGCCTAGAAGGTATGAATTTTTTCACACTGCTACGTGACATAGTTATGCTGGCATAATTTAGTAGTTTAAACCAGGCCTTTCTCAACAGACCTGTTGCAGTAGGTTTGGCAGCCTCCTCCCTGCAACTCCTGCAGTCAGCTGGAAGATTCTCCCCTTCCCCTTGCTTTCTGATTCCCTTCTCCCCCTTCTACTCCCCAGGGAAATGCGGATTGTGTAGAAATTTGGTGTATTTAAGTATATCTGCCCTTATTTTTCAATTTGACTTCATTCTGTTTAAAAAAAATTGAATGGGGAAGAAAAGGTTAGGGTCCATAATAGCCCAATATCAGTGTTTTGGGGAAAATGCAGTTCCAAACCTGCTGAATAACATCTGTCAGGGTTTCTGCTTCTGCAGCTCCATTGCCTTGTGCTACTGCCTCCCTGCTTCTACTACAAGAGAACCCTGGCAAATATCCTCACACACATTGTTAAATGGGATGAGGCTCCTTTCTTTTACATCATAGCGAAGCAGGAACCCCTTACCTTTTTTTCTGCTTGCAAAATACGAGTCTCTCGCTCTTTCAAGGAAATAGGCCCATATTCTGATGTTATTAATCTTTGCCAAAACCCTCACTTAAACTATGGCTCAGAGGTGCAGTAACACTGTAGCCTTATCGTTTTTTCTAGTTTTCACACACCATTTATTCCACCCTCTTTCCTCCTTTTCTCATTATAACTCTGAACCATTTTCTCCCCCATTTCTGTTTTCTATGAATCTGTGCCTGCCCCCACCCCCAGTTTTTCTCTCAGCCTGGGTGCAACCCTCAGTCTTACTTTCTCCCAATCTCTTCTGACTTGTTCTCCCTCTGCTCAGTTAGTTGTTGCCTCCATTTGTTTTTCTCTTTCCTACTTTCTCTTTAGCCCTCAAGGCTCCTGTTCAGGCCAGTTTCAGCCTCCTCCCACTGGAGATCCCTGAGGTTCTAGTTCAAGCTGCCACCAGCTGCGTCCACTGCCTTTCCCCTATTCTATCTGTGACCTCTGTGGCTCTTATAAGTGTAGCTGTTATCTGCCTCCTGCAGCCAGCATCTGAGACAGGCTGCTTTAAGGTGGGATTTTTTCAGAACTTGGCATGCTTCTCTTGCTGGACACAGCTTCACCTTGGTGCAAGTTCAAGGGCCATCTCTGGTCCTGCACTGGCTTGCTTAGTTTGAAATATGGATGAGTTGAAATTCCAGTAAGGCCATCAGTGTCACTGGCCAAAACTACTGCACACCAGCCCATTTTGGGCCCTGCATACATGGGAAAGCCAGTAGACTGAATAAGGACCCTATTAAATATTCTGTATTAATCTTACCACTGACTGGTTAACTCCTGTAAGAATCTACCAACATGAAAAGCCTCCATAGCGAGAATACAGACTTAGCTTCCTTCCAGAAGGAAGTATGGCTGCTGTAGAGCAATGCTTCTATAAACATAGACAACTCTCACAGTTTTATTGTGAGTCTTATAATTTTTTTTCATTAACCCCCTCCCCCTCCTCCAGACCCTGGAGTTATATAACCACATCAGAACCTCTGCTTTCATTTTAATGAAAGTAAATTCCTAGCCATCCTGGGTGTGGAGATAAGCTTGAATATCTGAGCACTGAAGATTCACAAGCCAGAAAGCAAGTAAAAAAAAAAAAAACACTTCAATGTACTGCTTGTCAAATCTCATGCTTTTGGGTGCTTGACTCATGATTTGTTGAATGCTTGGGGCTGGCAATACTGAAGGAATGACTCCTCTTCCCCCAGCACTCCCATGAAGTTTCTTTCTAGCAGCTTCAGAAACTTAAGATACGTCTGCATTGCAGTCATGGGATTTTGTTGCAACTCGTGTGAATGTATCTGAGCTAGCTTTAATCATGACTGCAGCACAGATATACTTTACTTTATACTATTTTATTTTTCCTTTCTTCTTCATTGTGTAGCTGCAAATAGTTCCCAAAGTGGTATCTCAATGAGAACCCCATGAGTTATAAAATAGATATTCCTGAACTATCTGCAGTAGTTCCAGATAAAGTAGTGATCCATTGCTTCATAACAGAGACTACTCTCTGGTCTTCCTGCCCAGCAGCATAAAATTGGGAAATATTACATTTGTCTGCTTACTGAGCATCTCAAGGGAGAGAATTTCTCAGCCCCAAAATAGAATTCTGCATATAGTTGGTCGACTTTGAGAAGGCTTTGCACAACTGCATTCCCCTGTCTGTATGTAACACCATAAATTTTAAATGCCACATTTGATCAATTCCAGGGAATATTCTAGGCATGAGTGTATCGATTTACAGGCAAAATTGAAAAACTGAAAGGAGGAAAATGCGGGACATGGAGCCCCTGTCATCTGTTTAGCACAACAGCTTCCACTTTCTCTCCAGTTGTCTATAAATCAAACTGGTTGAAGGCACCCATTAATATCTTCCAGTATAACAGTATCCCATCTCATCTCTCCTCATTCTTCCAGTAGCTTAACATGTTGACACCCTGAATGACAGATGGAAATAAAAATGATGAGGAAGAGGAAATGCGGGATGGGAGCATACACATTGCCCCTGGAATGGGAGGACCCTGGTATAGGGGAGGCAGTGAAACATACAGTCCATGGTGGGAGGGAACTTGGGGGACGCTGGTATAGGGGAAATGAAGGTGCACACAGAGTCCCTGCCATGAGGGGAAATGGGGGTGGGGGGATGAGGACGCACAGAGTAGACTCATAGACTCTAAGGTCAGAAGGGACCATTATGATCATCTAGTCTGACCTCCCGCATGATGCGGGCCACAAAAGCTGACCCACCCACTCCTGGAATAATTCTCTCCCTTGACTCAGCTGTTGAAGTCCCCAAATCGTGATTTAAAGACTTCAAATCGCCGAGAATCCTCCAGCAAGCGACCCATGCCCCATGCTACGGAGGAAGGCGAAAAACCTCCAGGGCCTCTGCCAATCTACCCTGGAGGAAAATTCCTCCCCGACCCCAAATATGGCAATCAGCTGAACCCTGAGCATGCGGGCAAGATTCTCTAGCCAGATACTCTGGAAAAAGTTCTCTGTAGTAATTTTTAATATCCCATCATTGACCATTGTTACTAATTACCAGCGATGGCACGTTATTGACCTATTGACTAAAATCACTTTATCCCATCAAACCATCCCCTCCATAAACTTATCAAGCTTAATCTTAAAGCCAGAGAGGTCTTTTGCCCCCACTGTTTCCCTCGGAAGGCTGTTCTAAAACTTCACCCCTCTGATGGTTAGAAACCTTCTTCTAATTTCAAGCCTAAACTTCCCGACGGCCAGTTTATATCCATTTGTTCTTGTGTCCACATTAGTACTGAGCTGAAATAATTCCTCTCCCTCCCTGGTATGGAGCGGAGGGACGAATAGGGGACACGGAGAGCCCCAGGCATGAGGGACAGGGTGGAGGAAGTTACAGGGAGTCCCTGAAATAAAGGAGGATGGGAGCTTATGGAGTGGAATGGAGGAATGCTGGTGTGTGCAGTCAGCTCGGCCTACAGAAGCTACGAAACGTGCAACCGCCTAGTGATACACACTTTACACAGAAAGCAATAGGATAATCTAAACAGAGAGGTAGAATAATAATAAGACAAGTCTGGTCTAGTGTGTTTTCTAGAGATTGTTCCTCTTGATTCTGGTTGATGGGACAACTCTAAAAATACACATATAAAATAATCTTATGTAGCAGTCCGATCATCTATAGGTTTCTTGCGAACGTGTAATTTATTGTTCTCTGACTCCCCTAGGTCCACAGCAGAATAAGCTACAGGTTCCTTTTTTCTTAGTGCAATACAGATTTTTTTTTTAATTGTCTGTTATTGAATGGAAACATGGCCTTTTAGAGCACTCTGGTTTCTGTGGTGAATTTGCATTCATCACATATTATATATGAATCTTCTGAATTCTAAATCTTTCATTGCTCATCTGGGAATGTATTTTTGATGTTCCGAACTAGAAACCAAGCTTGGCACCAATAAGTACTTAATGACATTAAGTACAAGCCTTAACTGACACATTTTCCTTCTATTACATAACAGAAACTGGATCTGCAATTACTGCTTCCTGCATCGGTTTGGGAAACTCTACAACTCCTCCACCAGGACAGGCAGGAAAATCAGTGCCAGGATACAATGGTAAGAATGTGCAGTGTATATCAATAGGGGAGGAGGTTGCTTGCACTTCTGAGAGAGCTCAGCACCTCACAAGATCAGAGTTTAAGATTGCAGTTATTGTTTAACAATCTAGGGCCAAAATTGGTCTCTGCTCAATCAGCTTTGTACCTCTCTGGTTTAACTGGCTACTTAACTGGGTGAATGTCCATGTGACATAGGGTCAGCATAGTAGTTCCTCACCGATGTTTCTTTATTTTTCCTTCCTCCCCAGTTTGGCTGGGGAAAAAACATGATTTGGGAGCTGACACATCCTGGAGATCCCATTGTGTATGTTACCAATTGGCGCAATTTAGAGCAGCCCTGATGCTATTCCATGTTGCCCCTTGGAACCAGTCTAGTGGCTCCAGAATGGTCTTAAAGCCATTTTCTCTCTCTCTCACATGCACACATGCAACTTTTTGACCTGTGTCAGGTTCAGAAGCATCAGTTCTTACAATCAGAGTCCAGTATCCAGTACGATTAAAATTACAGCAACCACTTAATCGTATGGGTTTTAATTTATCCTGTATCCCTTGAAGATGCTTGCATCTTTCAGGAAGTGCTCAAAAACTCACAAGGTCAGACCCGTAGCAATCTGCATTATTAGCAAACATTCCTTTCCATCTTTCAACTGTTAGTCTTACCCATTCCTTATGCACCCAAAATTTCTCAGGCATACAGTTAGATTTGAAAGTGCACAAGGAACTGCAGTTGTCATTGTACTGTTGAGTCTGAAGGTTTGGAATGCCTGCATACAAAGGGGCAATGGATATTACGAAACATTCAAATCTTCAAACCATAATCTGCAGTAATCTAGTGTTAAATCAAAACCAGCAGTGACATTGTTTTTTAGCTGTTAGGAAAAATAGTGTTAATAGTGATCATCTTTATAATTGGTGGAGAGGGAATAGTAGCTAGACTATGTAGCTAAATAGTGCTTTAAGAACGTATTGTCATACTTGTACCTTACATCTATGACTACATGTGTTATTCAGAGGCTAAATGGTTTTGCTTGTTGGACATATACGTTGTACATATATGTTTAATAAACACACTAATCTGATCTTTTTCTGCACAACAATTTAATATAAAAACTCACCTGATTTTAAGTGTATAAAGATGATTCTTCCTGAAGTCTGTGACCTCTACAAATATGTAATGATGAACTAAAAAGCAACATGGTAAGGGTATAAATCTTGTCTATTTGTACCTGCCTCACATCCTCATTAATTTTATCAAAGAAGACAGTGTTTGTGTTCAGACTTGTACAGGGGCTCATATTTGAGAGAGTTAAACACGTTATGTTTCAATACGTATGCAGCATTTTTATTTCTAGCTGTATGAAATTATAGACTGTGAACCAGCATAGGGCTTAAAAAGTGAGAGCTTTCATTGTTTGGAAGGTATTTGCATGCAGAGTGCGCAGCCATGAGATGAAGAATTCTAAAATATTTTTATACCTGGGAACTCTGATTTTGACCCAGAGTGTTCAGGAATTACTTCAAGAAGGACACATAATTAGATTTTTTTGAGGTCAAGCCATCTACAGGAGGAGTGCTCACATTCTTGGGAAGGAACGGTTGGCTGACTTTCTTCTAACAAGTAGAAGTGAACATGAACATTAAAAAAAATGATTTTCAGCTGCCCTAGACTTTGGCACTAGTAGTTATTGTATGAAGACAAACAATGAATGAAAGATGAAGTTAGAGAAAAGGCTTAAAGTTTGACCAGAGCTCTAATAAGCAGGGAACAATGGCAGAATATAATTGCATCAAACCTGTTCCCAAAGCTCTGTAGTCAGGCTTAGCAAGAATACGTGGGACGCACATATGCAGAGATTTTAAATGAATTCTGCAAAACCCGCTGTTAGAGTATCTAAAAACTTCCTTCTAAATGGATGAAAGGGAATTGCAGAAGAATGTCAGACTTATGAATATCAGAGTTACGAACTGATCAGTCAACCACACACCTCATTTGGAACTGGAAGTATGCAATCAGGCAGCAGCAAAGACCAAAAACAAAAAACAAAAAAAATCCAAATACAGTGCAGTACTACTTTAAACGTAAACTACTAAAAAAAAATAAAGGGAAAGCAGCATTTTTCTTCTGCACAGGAAAGTTTCAAAGCTGTATTAAGTCAATATTCAACTGTAAATTTTTGAAAGAAGAACCATAACGTTTTGTTCAGAGTTATGAACAACCTTCATTTCTGAGCTGTTTGTAACTCTGAGGTTCTACTGTACTTTAAAATAGACTATAAAATGAACGCACATTCATGTATGTTCCGTAAGGGAACAGATGTCACATTTCCTTTCTAACCAATGGTTCAGGACCACTTATTGGAAAAGTTTACAAATCCTGTAACCCTGCTGTTAATGAAATACAGGACCTTGAAATCACTTCTGATTACTATCTCACTTTTCCTCACTTCAGTTGTGATATGACTCTAGCTGTTTCTACTTTAGCTACTAGTTTGTGATAAATGTTTTATGCCATTTAAAAGATGGACTCTGTGCTTTCTGATAGTATAAAATTGCATTAGTAGTTCTCTGGACAATGGTTGCTGAAGTCATGATACCTTTAAATTGGATTTGGGGAAGTAAAATCGGAAGAAATGCCCTTTTACCCCCCACCCCTCCAATGGCCAAATTCTTTCCTATTATACCATTGTAAATACAGAGTAAAGTATATTGTGTGAAGTGACTCCAGCTTTACATTGGGGTAAATGAGAGCAGGATTCAGCCACAGTTCAAGATTCAATGTTGGGTGACCAGGTTAGGCTATGAATGCTACATACCACCGGAAAACTAATTTAAACCTGAATTAATTTTTTAATAATATACCTCATTCATTTCTAGCTCTGATGTTTTCTGAGATCTGACCTATTTGGTATTGGTCCCTTGGTCTATATGTTTGTTTGTTATTTATCCAAGACAAAATACAGCAAGTTTTGGATTTGAGGGCAGTAAATACCCTGAATATAGGTTGGTAGCCATGTAATTCAGGAATACTCCTAAACTGCTGTTCTTTTTAAAAAAATTCTAAAAATCTTGGAAACCTAAATACATAGCTGTCAGGAAACAAAATCTAATATGAAAAACTGATGTTAGCACCTTGATAAACAAATTACATTAAACTGAGGACTCTAATGCATCCAAAACAAAAACCAACAAAAAAATGTAAGTTCTTGAAACTGTGATATGAGTAAGACTATCTCCTCCTACTATATGAGTCCAAGTTTTCCAAGTCTAACTTGATGGATTTTTCTTATGTTACTTGAACAGGTACAAGCAACAAATAGTGTTTACAGAATTTGTAGGCATTGCCCAGGAGAATGGAAGCTTCTTGTTAGCATCCCAGACTTACCCTCCCTCGAATAGAGGGGACAGGATGACCTCTGAGTTCCTATTTATCCTTCGTAGAATCTTTCTTAGCTTACCTTTTGTCTGTCTAATTAACCCTTCCAATTCTTGGGCCTTTATCTGTCCTTATGCCAAGCCTCTGACCCATTGTCTGTGACAGGCTATGCAGGTGTTAAAATCACTGTCCTTGCTGAAGGAGTGGTTTCAGACAGCAAAGATCAAATTTCAGCAGTCCTGGAGTCTGTGTATTAAGTAGGCACAATGATACTTCAAAGGTCTGTTGGCAGATGTGGGTATCTCTGCTCTCACCTCAACTTTCTTCCTTATTGTGCAAGGCTGTTGTAGCAGGATGGACCTCGCTGGACGTTCCTGTCGCAGGTCAGGTCAACTGCACCTGTATTCCCCTATGGAGTCTAGCAAGGGCATCTGCTTTTAGGCTCCCTGTTCCTCAGCTGTCACCTCTCTTGGGCAGAGACCCACATCTTGTTCCCTCCAGTCATGGTCAGGGTTTTCCAGGCTGCATAGTTCCCTGCCTACACTGTGTTATTCCTGGCATGCCAGACTGCCTAAACAGGCCAGCGTCTACTCTTTGCTTTCTTTTCAGATGCTGTAAACAACATAATTGCCCATACTTATAAATTACTACACAGGTCTTCCTAAGCAAGCACATTTATTCTTCAAGTGAAAAGCATTACAGAGAAAACATTAAAAACAATAAAAGAACCTACACAAATGTTAATAAGCTTGACAGAGATCACCCCAACTCCAGCAAAGACTCTGGTAGGAGTCAGTCCTTCAGACTCCGCCAAGGGATTTTCCTGTGGTTAAAACACCTGTAGCTCAGAACAAGCATCCCCATAAAATGGTTAGTACTTTCTTTAGACACCTTGGATCTTTGATCTTCAGATTCTGGGAATGGGTAAGCAGTAGACAATGATTCCCTCCTCATGGCATTGCTTCAACCTCCCCTTTGAGATTCCCCAGGCAAACCACTTGACACTATCCAAAAGTCCATTCTTGTCTGGCCCATTGTTCAGTATAATCCTTTGAAGTTCATAACATTTCCCAGGGCTCACAATAATACATTACCTTTGCGTTTAATACAGTGAACGCCAAATAAACTTAATTCAATAAGGTTTTTTTAAGGATATTGCAGGAAATTGCCGTATCTATCAGAGTTACCTCCTCTGCTTGGCCACACTCAAATAGCTTATGATTTAAAAGGCTTAATATGCCTCTTCTCCCTACCTCCACTTGCTGTTTATGTGCATCAACCATTCTTAATGAGGTATCTCTAGCTATTATAAGCCATGCCTCTGAGTAGTTAGTACAGATAAGGGTACCACAGCCCTGGGCAACAAGTTATTTGTCATCCTTCCCTTGTTCCCAGGAAGCATGGATTTGATTCTAATAGATTTCCTAAATAAAGACTATCCAAGAGGAGGTTCCAGGCTCTGTCCTTGTAAACCTAAATGTTCTCTATTGAAATATAACCAAATTACTGAAGATTGTAACAAAGGTAGTGTGGACCATTGAAAATGGCACTGGAGTTGGTCTCTGGATTCTGTTCCCAGCTATGCCACTGACCTGCTGTGTGAGTTTGGGAAAATCAGAAGTTACTTCACCTCACCTCTCTGTAGTATAAAAACCACAATCCTTCCCTGTCGGGATGATGGTTTCACTATGCAGAGTCTGACAAATCAGAGACCGATTTTGTGCATTTGAAAAACAGATAGTTTTTTTTAACCACAAATGATATTTATTGAGTGGACGTTAGGTCAATCTCTAATAACCTTAGGGCTTGTCTATACTTACCGCGCTGGTTCGGCGGCAGGCAATCGAACTTCTGGGTTCGATTTATCGCGTCTAGTCTGGACGTGATAAATCGAACTCAGAAGTGCTCCCCGTCGACTCCGGTAATCCTGCTCGCCGCGAGGAGTACGCGGAGTCGACGGGGGAGCCTGCCTGCCGCGTCTGGACGGCGGTAAGTTCGAACTAAGGTATGTCGACTTCAGCTACGTTATTCACGTAGCTGAAGTTGCGTACCTTAGTTCGATTTGGGGGTTTAGTGTAGACCAAGCCTTAGTTGTTATCACTTACTATATTTCTTGTGGGCTCTTTTTCATGGGCTCACTGCCCTACTTATGAAAGGGCTTTTCTTAATTGAAGATTCAGATTTCGCTGTCTGGAGATTTTTTTTCTTTTAATTTTTAGTTTGGGGTTGGTTTTTTTTTTTCAGTCCAACCAGATGTTTCTCCCTCCCAGTTTGTGTGTCTTTAGTTTAAGGCCTAGGGATTTGTGGCAGGGATGCTAACAAGAATCTTTAACTCATCTGTTTTGGTACCCAGAAATTCTATAATTACTTTTGTTGCCTGTTCCTACTCCACACTGAAGTGTGACATAAGTGGGCATTCATCAAATTAAGGTTTGTAGACATGGTGAGTTAGTGTGCTGCAAGCCAGGGTGTGAATCTACAATGAACTAGCTTGCTGCATGGACCCTGTTACTGCACAGTAGATGTTCCATAGTGCTCTGTATCAGGGTTTACCTAGCCAGTTAGTGCATTGTAGCTTCTCACCCTGGCTTGCCTTGCACTAACTCCCCAGGTAGACAAGCTTTTTAGAGATTGTCTTTGTCCATCTGAAAAGTACCATTTGCAAGGAAGAAAAATGATCTCTTTCTTTGTTACTTTGCAGTGATGGTTCTGGATGACAACGAGCAACCAGTGAAGGCCAAGACTTTAGGAAATATTGTGGTAAAGTAAGCAAGTCAAAACTTACAAGGCCTCTTATAATTAAGAGGAGCTGCCTTACATGAAAACTGTTGAGAAGGGCAGACTATTATTTTTTGGCAAAGACATAAATAGCAGTGGCACATAAAGTAAGGAGGATGAGAGTAGAAGAGCACGGCTGTCTCTCATGTTGATTTTTAGGAATCTCTTACTTTATCCTGCAACACTAATAGGGGAGCAGTCAACTCACCTGGTACAAAAGGGTTAAAACAAACTCTATACTGCTTTTTTTCTTTAATGGCAGACTTCTTTGCTACGTTTCTTATTTGTCGGCACAAGGACAAGCCTAATTACTGTGATGCAAGAGAACACTGCCATGTCTCTGACTTCCTTCTGATTCCATGAAGGTCTGCAGCGTCACAGAATTACATGCTTGATTTCTAGGAGGATGAAGCAATGGCTGCTTGCTGCTTCTTTGTCTAGCTGGCTCAACCTAAAGCAGCATTTGCAAATTCTTTAGGTTTCCTCATCCTACTAAAGCAAGAGCCCTTCTGTTATCTGAAAGTGTGGTTTGTATGGAGAGGATGGCTACAGGTCAAATGAGGAACATGTATTAAAAGACTCCATAGGCAAGAGAATCATTGTTGTTCTCCTTGCTGTGTCTTCTCTTTGATAACACTTGACAGCAAACTCCTTTGTCTCTCCAGTCTGGTATGTTTCATAAACATTAAAAGTCACTTTAAAATGCACACCCTTTTTTATACCTTCCCACTCCAGTCCCTAAAAGGAGATTTTTAGGGACTTCAGCCTAAAGCCACTCTAAATACTAACTGCTTTTCTCTTATCTCCTTTTCTGCTTTCTCATAATCTTCAGCTTCCATTGTGTCTGCTCCCCTGGCACATGCCTGTTGCATTTCTTGGCTGATTTACAGGTAATACTTGGGATTACTGTCCTTTTGGTCAGCCAGGTACCTCTTTCTGACTTACAAGCTAGTATAACTCTCAGCAAATACAGGTCTCTATGACAATACACCAACTCACTGTTGTTTCAGTAAAAGCTAGGAGAGCAGTGCTAGGTCAAAAACATCTTTTAGAAGGCTGGTAAGTAATATACTGGAAGTTTAACATTGGTCTGCACTAGAACTGATTGAACATTTTGGCTAAATGAAATTTCCTTGAGATGTGCTCAAAGTCAAAATGTTTTGTGCAGACATAACTGTTTCAACTAAGTTTTGTTGGGAAATCTGGAGAGAAGGGGAAGGAAAGCATGACTGACTGACAGACTGTAGGTAGGTGGTTAGGGCATTGGTTGGAGATGTGGGAGACCCAGGTTCAAGTCCCTGTTCTCCCTGATTATGTGTGATCTGGGAGGAAAAACTCCACTTTGGTTCATGCAGAGCAAGCACTTGAACCTGGCTCTCCCACATTTCAAGCCAGTGCCTTAACTTTTGAGAC
Organism: Malaclemys terrapin pileata; assembly: GCF_027887155.1. Classification (NCBI taxonomy): domain Eukaryota; kingdom Metazoa; phylum Chordata; order Testudines; family Emydidae; genus Malaclemys; species Malaclemys terrapin. The sequence goes on from NC_071505.1 coordinate 73,293,458, forward strand.
ATCCTACCTCTTTTCCTCCCTAATTTAAAAGCTCATTTGCATTCAGAAAATGGACACTTTGACACATGGCCATAAGAAACTTTTCTCCTTAACGGTACCCATTGCGTGGCTCGCGCATCTTCTGCTCTGGGTACTGCTGCATGCAGGTATAAAGGGAAGAGCTGCTCCCACACCCCTCTCAGTTCCTTCTTACTTCCCATAACAGTCGTTGGAATCCCTTTTCATTACCAGAAGTTTTCTCTCTGCTCTGCGTATAAATATATATAATTGTAGTTAGTTAATAAGTTTGGTTATGTTCAATTTTTTGATTGTTTTCCATGTTTTGGGGTTCTACCACCTGCACTTAGGAATGCCCCAGTTGCTGGGCTTCAAGCTAGTTGCTAGTGAGTGACCCGCACAGTAGTTGTCTTAAGTGCCAGGGCGAAGCACATGTGAAAGACCGGTGCCAGATTTGCTGTAAATTCAAGCCTAAAACAAACAAGGATAGGGAGGCTAGGCTGAAGTTCCTGCTGATGGTACTCAGACCACCCTTGAGCTGTCCTGCTCCAACGTTGTCAGAGTCCCGGCATCTCCTTCCCTTGTGCCTAGCAACAAGCATGTGTCTTCCAAAGAGGCACCCACCAGAGGAAGATATCCACCCTCAAAGCCTGAAAAGAGGGGTGAGAGGGAGTTGAGTAGAATATATCTGAAATCCAAGCATTTCTCCTCCAAATCAATGCCTAAATCGGCACTGGACTTGACGCTGTCCTCTCTGGTGCCAAAGTGGCACCGTTGTGGCATAGCAGTAGACACACATGATCTGAACTTGAGGTTTCAGATGATTCAGTCTATTGTTATAGATCACAAAGCTCACCCAGTCACAACAGCATGAAACTGTTTGAGGCTTCTGGGGCATGTGGCCTTGTGCGGTTACTTGGTTCAAAATGCCAGTCTGCACCTCATAATTCTTCAGGGTTGGCTACTCACCGTGCTGTCACTATCTGGACTCGGTAGTGAAGGTCCCTCTCACGCCCTCATCTCCCTAGCTTGATGGACAGTTCCAGCCAATGTATGTGTGGGAGTCCCTTTGCCTGCCTGCAACCGACGCTCATGTTAGTGATCAATGTGTCTGCCCTTGGCTTGAGGACCCATCTGGATTCTCTACAGACTCAGAGTTTAGGTCTGCAGAGGAATTGGCTTTCGAAAGCTGTTAGATTGGCCTGCCAAGATTTTCCGCTACAGATCAAGGGAAACAACCTTTTAGTCCTCACAGAGAATACAGCAGCAATGTTTTAGCTCAGCAAGCAGGGAGGAGCCCGCTCTGTCAAGAGGCTACACTGCTTTGTGAGCTTTGCACTGCCAGCTCAATAAGCCTAGAAGCTTCTTATCTACTGGGGTCCAAAACAATCTGGCAGATCACCTGAACAGATCGTTTACAAGACCCCATGAGTGGTCTCTTTGTCCACATCTGGCCAGATACATCTTCCATCGGTGGGGGTTTCTGCAAATAAACGTATTTGCGACAAGGATCAACAGAAAATGTCAGCAGTTCTATTCCCTACAAGATCACAGCCTGGATTCCCTGACAGATGCATTCTTACTACTGTGATCAGGCAGGCAGCATCACCGTTCCTTTTTTTTTGGTTCAACAGCTACTAGATTACTTATTGTACCTGAAACACTGAGGTTTGACCGCTAGCTCTGTCAAGGTATATCAGGCAGCTATTTCAGCATTTACTCCTGGGGGAATTCTGCGCTAAAAAAATAAAAAATTCAGCACCAAAAAAATTAAAAACTCTGCATACAATATTTTAAAATGCTACAAAATTCTGAAAATTTTATTTGTCAAAATAACACAATATAATCATGCCAGTTTCAATTATTTTGGTCATTTATTTCAAAATACCTGTCCGCAAGTATATCTGTACAATACAGACAACAAAGAAGATTCCCCCAGGAGTAGAAAGTTAAAGAAACCCTTAAGACAACCCAGTTCCTGTTTCTCGGTTATGCTTTTACCAGGCGCCTCAGTCTGGGTGTGTCACACGTGCCAGCTCGGCACAGCTTGGGGGAAAACTTTGCCCCTCCAGTCTTTTAGTCAATTCTGTTTTTTTCACCCTGCCCACGTAGGTTACCATATTTCAAATTCCGAAATAGAGGATACTGCCAAGGCAAGAGGGAGTTGCAGGGATACAGTTGAGGGGTGCTGGAGGTGGCTGCACACGGCCCCCGAGCCCAGACACCTGCACCCCTTTCCCCCCCAGAGTTCAGCTGTGGGGCCAGACACCCGCACCCCGTCCCTCCAGAGCCCAGCTTCAGGCTCCACTCCACACAGCATTTGTTATTGTCCTACTGGGCAAAAACGACCCATATTTATTGATGGGGGAGGCAAAATGTAAAGATTTGGTCGCCTCCTGGAACAGGTCTAGTTGCGCCCCCTTCTGGGAGGCCCCCCTCCCTTACCTTCTGTCTCCCCTCCTGGAAAGCAGTGGCCCCTCCCTGCAGATTTCACCTGTTGCTTCTGCCTCTCCCTGGAGGTGCAGCTTGCCAGCTCCAGCAGCTGTTGCTCAGGGATGGGGCCTGGTCACACCATGTGACCAAGCAGGGCCAGCAAACTCTGGCAGAAATCTGGGGGGGGGGGGTACCAGACCCTGTGTTCCGGGCACTCTGCTTATTGTGCAGCCCTGGCTCACATGCCATCTCCTTTGTTCAGGGCGTGCTGGGAACTGCAGCCTGTGTACGCCTCTTGCATTGGTGCATTGCGATTTGGGGAGCTGGGCTCTGTCAGGTCCAGCAGTCTCTAGCAGCAGCTCTGCAGTGCCAGTTCTGTGGGGAAAAAATGAAATTCTGTGCAGAACATTACTTCTGTGCAAATTCTGCATTGTGCAGTGATACAGACCTCCTCCAGGAGTAAGCTTTCCAGCCCAAAGTGGATAATTGGTCTGTTTTCTCTAACAACATGTTCACAGGGTTTTTGAAAGGGCTAGTCAAATTGTATCCTTGGTTGCAAGACCACCTTCTCCAAGCGATCTAAATTTAGTGCCTTCAAGACTTATGGGTTCCCCTGTTTGAGCCTTTGGCTACATCTGTGAATGAAGATGGCAGTTTTGGTTGCCATCACCTTGGCCAGAAGAGTAGAATATCTGCATGACTTAATGGATAGGCCTCTCTATACAATCTTCTTTAAGAACAAGGTTTACTTGCAGCCTCATCTGAGGTTTGTCCCAGAGGTGGTATCATCTTTCCTTATCAGCCAGCCAATTACTTATCTGCATTCTGCCCAAAGCCACAGTTGTAGATCGGCAACCTAGTTCTCAGTCAACCCATTTGCTTCCTGTTGTGGTGTTGCTCAGGACTTGAGAGACAATGCTAGTGTTGAGTGAGTTGTTCTCCAATCATGACCCGCCCTCCTAACCCTCTGTGTCGGAGGTCTGGCAAGATGAAACTGAGGGGGAACTGGGGCCGCTCTGTCCTTTATACCTGCATGCAGTGGTGTGTCCCAGCAGGAGGAGCTCAAGCTACCCAACGGGTACTACTGAGGGGAAAAGTTTCCAATGGCTGTACACTGGGCAGACAGACATCAAGATTGGATTGGACATGTGCAGTACATCCAGAACAACAGTTACTGAACAGGTTAGTAACTGGTTTTTTTCCCCAAATACCAACACTCAACAAAATATTTTGAAGCACTTGACTGTTTGTCCCAAAAGTGGTAGAGGAGGAGTACTCATTGGTGAATTTGGTGACTTTGTGGCAGTTAAGCTGAACTATATTTATTTGTTATATATTCATGTATAACTATTTCTGTATCTTGTATCACCTTTTATTCTAGGTTCTTGTCATTAATGGCCTATACTATAGGGGACCATTTAAAGTGTCATTGCTAGCCTTGGTAAAGCCAAAAGTGAGCTTTCTTAACAAGTTTCCCTTTTTAAAGAGCTTTAAAGATTCTAAGGGTATTTGTATTGTGGGTTTTTATTCTGTCCTCCCAACCCCCATCTTGACTTTTGCTGCAGTTGGATGAGTTGGTGGAGAAGGCGGAGGTGGGGAATCTGAATACTTTTTGTATTCTGTAATTCCTGGTAAAATACCAGTACAGTATCCTCTATTGTAGCAGTATGGCCTTCTGTCGGGGGGGGGGGGGGAGAGTACGGTCTGTGTCCAGCTGTATCGCTTAGTGGCAAGAGTCTGTGGCTGTATCACCTGGTGGCAAGAGTCTTTAGGGTCAGTGGTAGGGTAACCCCGGGACCTCCCTGCTCCACGTGGTTCCAACCAGGGCCCTGTGACTAGCAGGTCGGATATGCCCCCTGGGGGCGGTCACCACCAAATCTGTTTCCTGGGTCCTTTCCTACGTGGCTTCTGTCAAAGTCACCACAGGGGTTGGCTTATCAACTTACACTGAGGTTTCTCACTGACTGTGATCCGGAGGCTATTTTCCTTCAATCAGGCCCCGCTTTGCCCAGTCTTCATGGGGGCCTTCAGCAGCTCAACAGTGGGGTCTGGTCCAGGTTGCTGAGGAACTCCTGTGGCCTCTCTGCAGGAGCTACAAGCCTGGGGCTGCTCCCTTGCTCTCTCCACCCTGACTGGGCTGGGCTGCTGCCTTTTGAGCTATGCCACCATTGTGAGCGTGCCCAGCAGGTGTGGCTGGGCAGGGCATCTGGGCCCAGAGCTGCTCGTTAACTCTTTGTTCCCTGTTGTGGGGCTTATACACTCCACCACTCCCTCATAGTATGGTGGGGGGAGAATCAGAAAATAAATTATACACCAAGAATCCTTAAGAAACAACACGAGACCTCTTGTGAAGTAGGTTGTTTTTTCCCCCTCTTCTTTTGATATAACCACTTGGACACAGTGTCCCTTTTAAATTATATTCTATTAGGTGAAACTACGGAAATGTAAGAAAAAACATTAGTGAAGTGGAGAAGGGTGAATGATGACCATTATGCTACTTACTTGTGAAGTTGCAACTTGGATGCTGCTGAGTGGAAATACGTTTGTAGAAATTACGGTCAGCAGTCTCAGCATTTTTCTCCAAGTTTAATTCTAGCAATATGACATCTTCTTGGCAGTTTTTAACAGGTTTTACTAATAATAAACTAAAAATCTGGGGTTGTTAGGAAATGTAAATCCTCAACTCATTTGCTGCTGTTTCCAGCACAGCCTTTGTGTACTAGAAAAATTCTGAAATGCTGACACACTACTATTTTTTTTTCATTTAAGGCTAGAGTTTGACTGTCCTTTCTGAATGGTGAGGAAAAGAGACCTTTTCTCACCCTGACCTCCCACAGATCCCATAAAGATACTTCAGAAAGGCAACCCATGTTGTTGGGAGAGAGCAGGGCTAATAAGGAACATAGCACCCTAAAGCATTGGGAGAACAGGCATAGTCATGGCCTTTTCTCTCCCATGCATTAGCCTGTGGAGTATTATTGCACCTTTTAAAAGGATGTAGCAGTTTGTTCCTTGTTCTTCATCCTGTTGTAGTCTGATATATAGATTATGTATTAATTATATTGATTACTTAAGGATTCCCACTTATCACTTTGAGGTTTGACAGGTTCTTGTCCCAAGATCAGGCCCAGTATTATTAAAATTACTGTATAGTTGCAAAACTCACACTGTAGGAACCCTTCTGTGTTTACAATAGCACTTTTCATGTTTAGGTCTCAAAGTGCTTTACAAAAGAAGGTCACTATCAATATCCATATTATAAAGATGGGGAAAGTGAGACACAGAGGGGGGAAATGACTTGCCCAAGATCACTCAGCATTCCTGTATCAGAGCTGGAAATACAACCCAGATCTCACGAGTCCCACTCTTGTGCTATACCTACTAAGCCGCATTGAAGTGAGGGGAAGTTGGCAGTTTTTCAAAGAGACATTATTAAGGGCACAAGAGCAAACTATCCCGCTGCGTAGGAAAGATGGGAAGTATGGCAAGAGACCACCCTGGCTTAACCAGGAGACCATCAATGATCTAAAATTCAAAAAAGAGTCCTACAAAAAGTGGAAACTCAGTCAAACACCAAAGGATGAATATAAACAAATAACACAAGTATGTAGGGACAAAATTATAAAAGCCAAAGCACAAAACGAGATCAAACTAGCTAGGGAAATAAAAGGAAAAAAGAAAACATTCTACAAATACATTAGAAGCAAGAGGAAGATCAAGGACAGAGTAGGCCCGTTACTCAATGAAGGGGGAAAGACAATAACAGAAAATGTGGAAATGACAGAGATGCTTAATGACTTCTTTGTATTGGTTTTCACCGGGAAGGTTGGTGACAATGGGACGTATAAAATAATGAATGCCAGTGAAAATGAGAAGTTTCAGAGTAACAGCCGTGTTAGTCTGTATCCGCAAAAAGAAGAACAGGAGTACTTGTGGCACCTTAGAGACTAACAAATTTATTAGAGCATAAGCTTTCGTGGACTGCATCCGAAGAAGTGGGCTGTAGTCCACGAAAGCTTATGCTCTAATAAATTTGTTAGTCTCTAAGGTGCCACAAGTACTCCTGTTCTTCTTTTTAGTGAAAATGAGGTAGGATCAGAGTCTAAAATAGGGAAAGAACAAGTCAAAAATTACTTAGACAAGTTAGGTGTCTTCAAATCACCAGGGCCTGATGAAATGCATCCTAGAATACTCAAGGAGCTGACTGAGAAGATATCTAAGCCATTAGCAATTATCTTTTAAAAGTCATGGAAGGCGGGAGACATTCCAGAAGACTGGAAAAGGTCAAATAGAGTGCCCATCTATAAAAAGGGAAATAAGGGCAACTTGGGAATTACAGACCAGTCAGCTTAACTTCTGTACCTGGAAAGATAATGGAGCAAATAATTAAACAATCAGTTTGCAAACACCTAGAACATAATAAGGTGATAAATAACAGTCAGCATGGATTTGTCAAGAACAAATCGTGTCAAACTAACCTGATAGCTTTCTTTGACAGGGTAACAAGTCTTGTGGATGGGGGGAAGCAATAGTTGTGGTATATCTTGACTTTAATAAGGCTTTTGATACTGTCTTGCATGACCTTCTCATAAACAAACTAGGGAAATACAACCTAGATGCAGCTACTATAAGGTGGGTGCATAAATGGTTGGAAAATCATTCCCAGAGAATAACAAGTGGGGTCCCGCAGGGATCAGTTCTGGTCCGGTTCTGTTCAATATTTTCATCAATGATTTAGATAATGGCATAGAGAATACACTTATAAAATTTGTGGATGATACCAAGCTGGGAGGGATTGCATGTGCTTTGGAAGATAGGATTACAATTCGAAATGGACAAACTGGAGAAATGGTCTGAAGTAAATAGGATGAAATTCAATAAGGACATGTAAAGTACTCCACTTAGGAAGAAACAATCAGTTGCACACATACAAAATGGGAAATGACTGCCTAGGAAGGAGTACTGCGGAAAGGGATCTGGGGTCATAGTGGATCACAAGCTAAATATGAGTCAACAGTGTAACACTGTTGTAAAAAAAGCAAACATAATTCTGGGATGTATTAGCAGGAGTATTGTAAGCAAGACACGAGAAGTAATTCTGCTCTACTCTGCGCTGATTAGACCTCAACTGGAGTATTGTGTTCAGTTCTGGATGCCACATTTCAGCAAAGATGTGGACAAACTGGAGAAAGTCCAGAGAAGAGCAACAAAAATGATTAAAGGTCTAGAAAACATGACCTAAGATTGAAAAAATTAGTTTGTTTAGTCTAGAGAAGAGAAGACAGAGAGGGGACATGATAACAGTTTTCAAGTACATAAAAGCTTGTTACAAGGAGGAGGGAGAAAAATTGTTGTTCTTAACCTCTGAAGATAGGACAAGAAGCAACGGGCTTAAATTGCAGCAAGGGCGATTTAGGTTGGACATTAGGAAAAACTTCCTAACTGTCAAAGTGTTTAAGCACTGGAATAAATTGCCTAGGGAGGTGGTGGTCTCTCCATCATTGGGGATTTTTAAGAGCAGGCTGGACAAACACCTGTCAGGGATGGTCTAGATCAGGGACGGGCAAACTTTTTGGCCTGAGGCCTGCATCGGGCTTCAGATATTGTATGGAGGGCCGGTTAGGGGAGGCTGTGCCTCCCCAAACAGCCAGGCATGGCGTGGCCCCTGCCCCCATTCACCACCCCGCCCCGCTTCTTGCCCCCTGATGGCCCCCCCGGGACCCCTGCCCCATCCACCCCTCCTGCTCTCTGTCCTCTGACCACCCCTGGAGCCTGTGCCCCTAACTGCCCCCTGCTACTCCAGCCAACCCCCTTCTTCCTTCCTGATGGCCCCCCCAGGACCCCTGCCCTATCCAACCATCTCTTCTTCCTGTCCCCTGACTGCCCTCGGAACCCCCACCTCTGACTGCCCCCCATCCAACCCCTCCTTTTCTTCCTGATTGCCCCCTCCCGGACCCCTCCTCCATCCAAGCACCCCTTCTCCTTACCGCCCCGGAACCCCCGACCCCATTCAACCCCCCTGTTCCCGGCTCTCTGACCACCCCCACCCCTATCCACACCCCCAGCCCCTGACCACTCCCTGAACTCCCCTGCCCTCTATCCAACCCCCCCTCCCCCACTCCCTGCCCCCTTACTGTGCTGCCTGGAGCACCGGTGGCTGGCAGTGCTCCAGCTGCGCCGCCCGGCTGGAGCCAGCCACGCACCGCGCAGCAGAGAGCACTGGGTCAGGCTGGGCTCTGAAGCTGCACTACCCCAGGAGCTCGCAGCCTCACTGCCCAGAGCATTGTTCCCGTGGTGCAATGAGCTGAGGCTGCAGGGGAGGGGGAACAACGGGGGAGAGGCCGCGGGCTAGCCTCCTGGGCCAGGAGCTCAGGGACCGGGCAGTACGGTCCCGCGGGCCAGATGTGGCCCGCGGGCCATAGTTTGCCCACCTCTGGTCTAGATAATACTTAGTTCTGCCTTGAGTCCAGGGGACTGGATTAGATGACCTTTCAAAGTCCCTTCCAGTTCTATGATTTTATGAAATTAGCATGAGGCAACTTGTCTCTCTTTCTTCTTCTGTGAGCCTAAAATCTTTGGACATGAACGTTAATTAACTGAGGGTTCATTTTGAAATGATTGTTATAATGACCTCCAGCTTCCATTAGCAAAGGCAGCCTGATGAGGAGACCGATATTTTATCACAAAATCTGACCTTTCTGTGATTATATATAATATGTATATATATATATGTGCATGTTTATGTGTGTAACCATTATTATTAGCAAAACAGAATGTTGTCTGTTCTCATAAGGAACATTAGCAAAGAAAAATCAAGCGAAAATTCCACTGCTGGGGGAAACCAGAATCCTTGTATCTGTAGACTGTAAATGTCACAAGCCTTCTGTATTTATTTTTAGAGGCAATTACCAGTACTTCTGTCTCCCTGGCTACTGTCACTCTTTACACCAGTAGTGGGCAACATGCGGCCCATCAGGGTAATCTGATTGCAGGCCGCGAGACATTTTGTTGATGTTGACCGTCCACAGGCACGGCCCCCTGCAGTTCCCAGCAACAAACAAAAAACCCACACACAATCCTGACATTATTACTAATGTCTTTAGAAATTCTTGCACTCTAAGCAAGACTTATGCAAATGACCTGGTGCTATGCATGAGGTAGTTTAGTCGCTAAAGTACTGATCTACTGCTATTGACCAATCAAGAAATCAGGATTCCCTGATGTCATATGTTACATATTTCTTCTGGTTTTAATTTTCAGAAATCATATTTACAAAACATCAAAATGAGGTTCTTATTTTAGAAATATGATGGGTTCTTCTATTTAATCACTAAATTGGGAGTGTTTGTATGCAACTCTGGAGAAATCATTAATGACTGTCAATGTGTAGTATCCTTTCTCTCTATCATAAGGACATCTCAGACAAATAAATTAAAGGTGCAAAACTTGAATTCTTATACAGTTAGCAACCAGGCAACAAACATGGTAATTACCGTTCTCTCATGGTTTCTCTTGAATCTGAACAAGAATTTTTTCTTTAAAGCTCTCACATTTCCAAACACATGGCTTGATCCATTCCTGGGTTTCTTCAAGCAATATGTCCACAAAAATGGGGTTACTCTTTTGCAAAGCAACTAGTACTCCCACTCTGTTTGGGCACCTGAAGCTGTCCAATAAACCCACCAAAATGGGCAATGTGGGGAGTGGCTAGATACCCCATGGATGCTCATACACTTTACTGGGAAGTGTCCCATCAGCTGAACCCCTGACCACATCCTGTTGCCAAATACACCCTTCTGGTCCTCTTAAAGTGAATCACGTGGAGGATAGCTGAGTCTGACCCTGAGAGGCCCCCATCATCTTAGGAAGAACAGTGATGATTTAGATTATTTTGCCATGGCTTATTCTGTTAATACTTTCTATAGAAAAAAGGAAATTGTCCTTTTGTGCTGATAAAAGTAAAGCCTGTAGTGTAGATGTGGTTGACCTGCTAACACTGTTTCCTGTGGGCTAAAATCCCACATGCAGTTTATATTTATCACTACGAACACTGCTACACTACTGGGAATGTTTCAGTGCTGGAGGTATTGTCCTTTGGATAGTGTTATGAATCATAGTGGCGTTTGTCAGTGTTTGGTGACTGCCAGGGTGAAAGTGAAGATCCCATGTATGAGGTATTACTTGTGAGTAATACATCCATCCCAAACTCATGCCAGGGAGACCTTTTATGCCACATAATTGAATTGATCTAATATATGCATGCACACTCTCTCTCTTCCCTCTTGTGCATCTCTCTCCCCCACCCTGCTTTCAGAGTTAACCTGTATAGAATCCCAGTTCAACACCCCCCTCTCCCCCCGAATTTATATTTTTTAGGGTTAAACCTAGTTTCCTTGAACTTTTTATCGACAGTCAACTCTGTGGAATTTAAAAAATCACCATTTCTCCTTGTCAGCCCAGGAAGCTTTGCAGCTTGTTCCCATCTGACAGGAATTATGTATGTGGAATACTCCTTCTCTCATCTTCATCACATTCAGATGCTGACTAAAGTGGCAGAAAGGAGCACATGTTGAAAACTCAGCTCATGGTGCATTTCAACTTTTGTCATTTCTGTTTTCTTCTATGAATTAAACCCAAATTATTTTATTTTTGAAAATATAGGTTTTTACCTCTTTCCATTTTCCTCCCCCCAATAATTCCTACAGTTTAATCCGCATAATTTCACTTCATTTTTGTACAATTAAAATAACTATAATCACCTGAAAATTCTGTGATCCAGAGCCTCATGACGTTGAAGTCAGTGGTGCTGGGTCAATTTACACAAACTGAGGATCTGATCGTATGTGTGTGTGTGTGTGTGTGTGTACATATGTCTTGTATGTATTGTAAAATGTCTGTATCCATATAGAAGATACTATATGTATTTGTGCCAGGGGCTTTATCTTGGGCAATGTTTTAAACTGAATGATGACGACAGATATTTATAGCACTTTTTTCACATTTACTAGGGCAAACTTTATTTTACTATAAGTTGGAGGCCCTAGTGTTCTATAAAATGTATCAGCTAGCTGTATCTTCAAGTTTAGAACTATATGAATGTGATTTAACAATAGTTTATGAAATACATAACTTTCAGAATCATCTGTCACTAAGCAATATAGGTGTTAAGGGAACTGTCATCCAATTGCATAATCCTCATATGTTTACCTGAGTGTGCAATATGAATGCAGTTCTATCACATTGTGATTATCTATTATACTATGCATCATTGAAGTTTTTAAGTTTGTATCTTATTATTCTAACTACTGCACTATTTTCCTTTTTAATGTAAGGTTGCCTTTGCCTCCTGGAGCCTTCTCGGGTCTCTGGAAAAATCAGGAAACGTTCAAGGAGTTATATTTCCAAAAATTTCCCGTAAGAATTGCAAAAGGAACTATATAAACTACCAGTAATGGTATGGCATTGAATGATCTTAGTAGTTAGGATTTTGTCATTTCTTCTTTTGATGAGAGAGCTTTGATATGTATCTCTATGTAAGATTAAAATCATTTAAAGTTAAACCTTTCATTGTGCAGAATATTAGAATGTAGTCACTCTCTTTTAAAGAAAATCTAAAATATACAGTTTGTCTTCTGTGTGGGGTAACATATGCAGGAGGGGAGCATGACTAGGGAAGGGAATCAGTTCATAGATGAATAAATTACGCTTTCCCCATCAGATCCACACATGGAAGAGATTGTACCTAAGCTGATCTCCTCCCTACGCAGAAGTGTGTGTGTGTGTGTGTGTTTCTATGCATGACCAAGGAGGAAGATTTGGTCCAAGGGTGGAAATAGCTGAGGGAACAGATTTATGTGTGGACAAGTTGTCATTTTGTGGTCTGGCAAGGTGTTGCTATCATGCTTCTGGGTCAAGATATTCCCAAAAGAAACAGGAATATCATGAGAATCTGAGTTCAATTTTGCTGCCCCATCCTTTAGAGACAACCCCCACTCTTCCTCTGGACTCAGGAGAGCCCCATCTTCCAGGGGTTCTGAGGGAGCAGTGAACAGGCTGGAAAAGGTGTGAGTGGACTTGTGGGGCATATACTGTTCCTGCTCACCCCACCGAGTTCACTCGGGGAGGGGAACCCAAGCTGTATTATGAAATAAGAACAGTGAATAAAGTGTTCCAGAATAAAATCCTTGTAATGAAAACATAATAATTGGGAAAAGAAGGAACTGCAGAGTTGATAAAGATTTTTCACCTTTAAAGTTGATGTGATCCTATTTTGCACCATGAAGGTAAATATTTTGATAATTTTTAACACATAAACTTTAGGTGGGAGGTGACTATATTAAACAGGCCAGTAACTTTTTTCATTTTGAGTGAGTCACTCATCCATTTTGCTGGTAGAACATTGCTGATGACCTTAGCATTAATACCAATTTATTTCTTGTGGTTTTATTTTCAGGGATACTATGATACCATGGATGCTGGGTACATGGACGAAGATGGCTACTTATATGTCATGTCTCGAGTTGATGACGTGATCAATGTTGCAGGTCATAGAATTTCTGCAGGTGCAATTGAGGAGGTGAGCACAAACTTAACAGTGAAAATGGGTACAAAAAAGCTGGCATCACAAGGTACGTCTACACATTGAGTGGGAGCCTGTGGAAGTGAGTCTCAGAGCCCAGGTTTCAGAGTAGCAGCCGTGTTAGTCTGTATCCACAAAAAGAACAGGAGTACTTATGGCACCTTAGAGACCAACACATTTATTTGAGCATAAGCTTTCGTGGGCCACAGCCCACTTCATCGGATGCATAGAATGGAACATATAGTGAGGAGATATGTATACATACAGAGAACATGAAAAAGTGGGAGTTCCCCTACCAACTCTAAGAGGCTAATTAATTAAGATGAGCTACTGTCAGCAGGAGAAAAAAAACTTTTGTAGTGATAATCAGGATAGCCCAGTCTCTACGCCAAAGAATAAATGGACACAAATCTGACATCAGGAATCATAACATTCAAAAACCAGTAGGAGAACACTTCAACCTCTCTGGTCACTCAGTAACAGATTTAAAGGTGGCAATTTTGCAACAGAAAAGCTTCAAAAACAGACTCCAATGAGAAACTGCTGAACTTGAATTAATATGCAAACTAGATACTATCAATTTAGGCTTAAATAAAGACTTGGAATGGCTGAGCCATTACACACATTGAATCTATTTCCCCATGTTAAGTATCCTCACACCTTCTTGTCAAACTGCCTTAAATGGGCTATCTTGATTATAATTGATTATCACTACAAAAGTTTTTTTTTTCCTGCTGACAATAGCTCATCTTAATTAATTAGCCTCTTAGAGTTGGTAGGGGAACTCCCACCTTTTCATGTTCTCTGTATGTATATATATCTCCTCACTCATTCCATTCTATGCATCCGATGAAGTGGGCTGTAGTCCACGAAAGCTTATGCTCAGAGCCCAGGTTGACAGGCTGTCACAACACCAGATCTAGGTGGGGAGGATCAAATCATCTCCCCCACCCCCCAATATGGACTTTACACAAGGTAATTTATGCGGCCGTATGAGACCCATGCCTCAAGCCCCTGGCATAAGGGGCATGTCTAAACCAGGGGCAATGGGGGGAACAGCAACAGCATGGCACTTCAGGGATTCTGCTAATTTAGGCTGCCCTTCAATATTAAGTTATTCAAGGGACCACACCGGCCCCTAGAGCAACCCAGGGTTAGCAGGGCAGAAAGATGGCTTGAAGATACGCAACACAGAATCTCACCACTGGTCTTTTACTTTTGTATCGTTAAACAAATTATTCAGGCGTTGTTCCTTATCTTTCAGACTGGATCTGAAGCTGATAAAATGGCTGGTGTTGTGAATTACCCGAAGTTTAATATTGTACTACTTTATCTCTGTGTACCATGTGAGCTTTCTTCTTTTCTTTAATTTCAGTCTCTTGTTTTTCTGTCGTCTTCCCTACTGTTTTGTAATTTTGTTCCCCTGAAAACAATATACACTTAATCACAAGAAAATGCTTAGTTTTTCAATTCACCTTTTAAACCAAGCTAAAAAAAGCTAGATTGTAGTTAGTTTACAGAGCAAACTGTTATTTAAATGAGAAAACATTAACAACAACACAATTAACTTTTCAGTAAGATCAGTAAATACAGAATTAGAAGCTCAGTGAATCTTCCTTTAATTAAATGACAGTCACCTTGTCGAGTATGAATATTTATCTCCCTTTCCATTATAGCTACATGTAGTTGAGCAAGTTTTTCCTCAGATTTTGACTATAAATCTCAACTTCATCATGTTCCAATAAGAGTTGTTTATTTCACCAAGGTTTTCTATAAGTATCATCAGGGCCCTGTGAAACTACAGAAGTTACCATTTATCCTGTTGCTCAATTAATAGTTGTTACGTATTTGTGTTTATTTCAGCTTCCATCTTGTGCTCAGTGTGTGTGTGTCTCTTTCAGCTGGAGTTGCTCACCTTTTCTTTGAAGCAAGGGATTAATATTAAAGGGATTTAGCATGACTAGTGCCCTCCTGACTGTCTGGCTGCTGCTGCTGCTGTAGAAAACAGGAATGCATCCTGTTTCAGTAACTACCATTCTAGAAACATTGCCTCTTTTTTTTATGTTTTTTCTTGTTTCTTATTTTTACAGCTTTTGAATGACTTGTGGCTGTTTCTATTTTCTATATTTCTATTTTGCATGCTTTTTAACATTTTATTGTATTTTTTTTAAACTTTCTACTAATTTTTAAAGCTCTTATCTGGTACTTATGAATATGGAACCCCCTTCACTCTTCTTCAGAATTATCTATAAACTTTTTGAACTCCATGGAGGATACCTGGTCCAAGGTCAGGTGTGGGGCCTGAAAGACTGCACTGGGAGTAGTGGCTTTAGAAGGGCTTAGTCCATAGGCAAAAAATGGGAGGCTGAGGACTTAAGGAAGGTAACTATTTACTTTGAACCTAACGGCAGGGGATGGGACCATAATGTCAAGTTCAGGGTTACAACTGTTTTTGTATGGTTTCCCTAAGTTGTATCAGTGTGTTATGTTTCCCTGAGGTGCACTGAATTTTTCATGATTTTTTTCTCTGCTTTGAATTTATTTTTATATCCCACTCCCGAGGGTTTAATTGATTAAGATTTTTCCTTTTCCTTTTGTGTGTGTTCACTTTTCTAGTGGTTGTCTCCATTTATGTGTTATATTCTATTCTTTACTCACTTACTTGTATTTTCCTTGATATATACAAAAAGCAGCTGACTGAGCAGGCAAAGGAATCTTCAGGGGGTGCTATTAAATGATAGACAAAGACTTCCTTTAATGGCAATTTGACATTTTGCAACCCAACAGTCAGGGAAGAATAGCCCTTCCTTTTAATGAGGGAATTCTTGAACCTGCAAAAGGAATTATAGACTACTCCAGCATCTCAGCAACCTGAAAGAGAATAGAACAAAAGTATTAAGGTCTCCTTAAAGGGTTAGAGTATTTTTATTCGCATCTGCTGCCATCATCTCTGTTTCCTTCCCCAGACCTGAAGAAGAGCTGTGTGTTGTTCGAAAGCTTGTACTTTTCACCAACAAAAGTTGGTCCAATAAAAGATATTATGTCACTTGGCACCATCATCTCTAGTAGTCACTGCAGCTAATGAAGGCCATCCCATGAGAAAAAGAGGCAAAGAAATTGGATCTGTTTGGTTGTAAGGATTATTCAGTGGTATCTCTTCAGGTCAGGATTGCAAACTACATAGCTATGCTAGCCAAATACAGTTATATACAATGGGACAAAATTGCAGTCATGGTTTTCTTCAAGGCAGAGATCTCAACCATGTATTTTGTTTTATCCTAATTTTATTATCAGAAGCAGCAAGATCAGTTTAAAAAGAGTCAGAGATTCCAAAAGAGAAGACTGTCCTCTTCATTCTCTACTCAACCATCTCATTCTCAGAAGCAACAGTTTTGATACTTCAGTGGAGGTTACTGCACTAGACTATGTGGATTGGTACCCGTCCCTTCCCCCTTTTGGGACCTGCCTTTCTTTTTTCAAGAGTGCTTGGACTTCAATAACATTGCGCTTTTGGGTCATCCAGACAGGATACACTCTCCAATTCCATACCATATTCCCTCTCATGCACCATTCTCATGCATCAGGAAAAACTGTCACTACAGGAGTTAGTGGAAATGATGCTGGTTCCCTTAGCCTTTGGGGGAAAGAGATTTTATTCCCCATACTTTCTTATATCAAAAAAGTATACTAGACCAGGTACTCCATAGTAGACCTTAGGCTCCTCAACATTGTCACCACCAATACAAAATTCTGACTCTGGCATCCATCATACCTTCTTTATATCCCATGGATTGGTTCAGTATACTTGATTGGTTCAGTACACTCGGTTCAGTGCAATACATCCTTTGCACAAGAAATGTTTTCATTTCCAAGTACTAGGCAATCACCATCAATTCCAGGTCTTTCCGTTCAGACTCTCAACTGCACTCCAAGTGTTTACAAAATGTCTATTGTTTGTATCCGCCCATCTTCATCATCGAGGGTTTTATGTTTACCTGTCTCTTCACAATTAGTTAATCAGGGAAGATCAACTCAACAGGTCTCAGACTCAGTAAGATGGAATCTACATCTGTTCTCAAACTTGGTTCTAAAGTTCAATCTCAGGCTCAATCTCGGCCCATACAATTCCTAGGCATACATACCTGCCTCAGGAGAAGTTCCAGAATTTATCTCTCATATTTATTTTCAAGCCTGAGATTGGTCTCAAGTACTCATATCACACCCTTTGCCAGACTGAGGATGAGACCTCTTCAGTCCTGGATCAGGTCAGTTTACTATCCAAACATCCACACAATGATCACCCCTTCATTGATGGCTAGAACCAAGCAATGTCTGTTGGGGGTGCCTTTTACTCCAATATTTCCCATTCAGATGATAGTGACCAATGCATCCACAAAGGGTTGGGGCGCTCAACTGGCTCGATTCCAGATATATGGACTCCTGTGGATTGTTCAGACCACATAAATGTTACAGAGCAGAGCAATTTGTTAGCCTGCAAAGAATTTCTTCCCTGATAAAGAACCAAACAGTAGAAGTTTTGAAAGTTTAACAGATAAAGTTACAATAACAAAATATTACATGGTACCTTGTGCGTGTGAAAATGGCTTGAGTTTATTTAAAAACTGAAACTCGTTGTATCTTCTCTGCACTCTGCTTTTCATATTATTGCAAATAACTTAATTCCATAAATAACAGGATATTTATCTTAATGCTGTGCCAGTTAAGGCAAAATATGTATAGATAATCACTGCTACCTTAAACGTATAGAAAGCTTCAGCATGTTGATATCATGTACATGTGTGCTGCAAAAATAGTGTCAATTGAACTTACAAACTAGGAAGCAAAGGAATGTTCAGTGTGTTTGTGTGAGGAGGTTTCACATACTTTATGACAGCTGCCCTGCAATCTGAGGCATGTATTATTGGATTTAGATTACTGTCTGTCATTAGTGTGGGAGCGAATCTTTGTTTTTGCAATAGGCTATTTCTTTAAAGAAGCGTTAGCTCATGCTAATGGTTTATCCTTTGGTCTTGTTGCTTAACTCTTTGTAAAAAAACAGTGGCTTGGGACAATGTTAACTCATGGTGAATTTTGTGTAAATTTTGCATACTATTTTATCAGCCAATGAGGAAAGCATTAATGGATATTATCACTAATATAATTCCTACAGGAAAGTTTGATTAAGAGTTGGACCACTCATACCAGTGGATCCAAAGAGTTTCTTAGGAGGGAAATCAAGGATGCATATCCTATAGTTTTTATAATCATTTTGGACACCTGGACCAATAGGTATATATGAAGAGCAAAACAGAGTACTTCAGGGGATATAGTCAGGATATCTATTTTGGAAAGCTGAAGTGTTTCTTGCCCAGGCAAACTGAGGTCTCGTTTTACCTGGGTTTTGACTACATTTTGAGAGGAAATGGAGAGGACTCTCAGAGATATCTGAAAGATAGTAGATGAAGGTCTGTGCATTCATTCATTTTAGCTTCCTTCAGCTGCAACATTCATGTGCAGGTTTGTACTCATTAGCAAGTTCTTACAGCACTCCATAGTGTTGCTCCATGCAGGCTTTTTGAGGCAGGAATTTTGCCTTCATATATGTTCGCACAGCACCTAGTACACCTGCCAACACTCTTCATCCACCTAAAAGTCCCTAAAGATAGCAGATTAATTTTTCTCTGATGGTGATCCACCAATGAGGACTCTTCTCCTCAATTTCAATCTCCCTTTTTCCTCTTTAAGAGGTCACCAATGAATAGTGGGGAGATTATACAGGCCATTATGATGTTTTCTTTTGTACAGTTAGGAAAGTTCCCTGAGCAGGAGATGTGACTAGGAGGGAAGGAGACACATTTTTGTAAATGTTAATTTGATACTTCAACTTGACAGACAAATGTGAAGCAGTAATAACTTGTTTTATTGTTGCTGGTTTGGATTGGCAAAAAGTAAAATTTCAGATAAATTACTTATGTAACGTTAGCGCCCTCGTGGTCAAGTGGAATCTGCTCTGCAGGCAGCTCTGTCCAACAGAAGTGCGCAGGAACGCAGCAGGGAAAGTTCCTTCCACCCCAGGGGCACTTGTTTCAACCCCCCCCCCCCTCCCGAGTAAACACACATCGGAAAAGTACAATGAATATAGGAAAGGGAAATGTTTATTTACAGAGGGATGAAAGGAAAAAAACAACGGGGAAATATAGGGGGAGGGTAAAACAGGGTTGCATTCAACTCAAGGCCCCACAGGCCCAGTGGTAGCACAGTCTGGAAGGGCAGTCACCGAGCAATGTGTCTGCACACAGAGTTCAGGAGTCCTTGGCAAAGCTCCAGTCCAGTGGTGAGTCTTGGGTGCTCCTGGTCATCTTCGGCGCCAGTAAACTACCCCCAACAAACCCCTCCGGTGCCCTCTTCTGCCGCTCTCTGCAAACCCACGCAGAGTGACAACCTCCCCACTTAACTAGCTAACAGCCTCCCTCATTATTCCCAATGCAAAGGCACTCACAGCCCCCTGCAGCTCTGCACAGCAGTGATACTGGGTCCAGCTCCGGTTTGTTCTTCTTGGGTGATTCCTCCACGGCACAGTGCTCCTCCTGGCTCCTGTCCTGGGTTGTCCCTGATCAGCCGCTCTGTCCCTCCCAGGCTTCAGGCAGGTTCTTGACTGCTTCACTCTTTGAGGGGCCTGCTTGCTGCAGCCCTTCTGTAGGGAGCTCCAGACACACCCCCTGTGGCTCTCTTCCCTTCTCTCTGCACCCCCTCCCACCAATAGCACTTCCTCCTTCTGGAACAATCAGCACTTCCCCCCTCAGGAAAAATATTTAAAAGGGCCATGCTCTCTCTAAACCCCAAAGGGGTTACGCTTATTAACATACTGCAGTTTGTGTTTCATTATAGAGTTGTAGTCTCTAGTTATGGTTGAAGAGGCTCTTTAGTTCCAAGTCCCTGCTTTCTGTACGATTGGAAAGATTACAGGTAGATTACATATCTGAATTGTGATAGATCAGATATTCAAGAATGTACCAGCACTCACTTGCTCTTTCCTTCCTGCATAACTGTGTGAAACATGGATCATAATATTGTATTAACATAACATTTTCCAGCTAAGAACCTGTGAAACGTGTTAAAATGTGACATTGTCATTTTAATATTGCTGTAAAGATGACATTTTTATTACCTTTTCAATTGTATGTTGTGTTACCTAGGGATTGTTCTTATTTCCATCCAAACACTAGATTGTCTATGCTACCTGCATATTAATTACAGTAGAATATATACTCAGCTGTTTAATTTTTGTTTTGTTTTGTTTTCTCCCTCAGTCTGTTCTTTCCCATGGAGCTGTGGCTGATTGTGCTGTTGTTGGCCAAGAGGATGCCTTAAAAGGTCTTGTCCCATTAGCACTATGTGTATTAAGAAATGGTGAGAGCTCATTACTGTTCATCGACTCGTGTCTTGTGTCACTAAGATTTGTATAATGTTGTAAAGTAGTTACAGCATCTGAAATTCCTCACCAGGTATAAAGACAGAGGAGGAGATAGTTTTGGAAGAAATTGTTAAGCGTGTTCGAGAAAGCATTGGCCCAGTGGCAGCTTTCCGAAAGGCAGTGTTTGTGAAACAGATACCAAAGACACGTTCTGGCAAAATACCACGTTCTGCTCTTTCTGCTCTTGTCAATGGCAAACCATATCAGGTAAGCTATAGGTGCTCTTTATTCTAACAAGGGACGCTAGCACATCAGCAGAAGTGACTTAATCTTTTGGTTCTTTTATATATTTTGCTATTGGTTCACAATATCTGATATTGTAATGTCATTTTATTTTTGCCTGGTATATTTTATCTTCAGAATCTTTATAAATGCTTTCTTCTTGATTACTTTAGAAAAATTAGCATTAGAGGAGATATTGAACCAATTTCTCCTTTACTGTATGTGGTATTTGGCAATTCTCTATCATATGTTTATATATGTTCTTCCCTCAGATAACTCCAACCATTGAAGATCCTGGTGTGTTTAAACACGTAGAAGAAGTACTGAAGAAAAAACAATAATGTGACTTTTATCCATCCTACAGTGTTTTTTAACAGTAAACTTCCGAACGTCTGGAATAAATGAAGAAATTTTGTATTCGGTAACACAGTTATAGAACATATTTTAGAAGTCTGAAATAACCTGGCACTAATTTTATTACTACAAGACTGTTGCTGCTTTCTGTGTCATATCATCATGGACAGTGAAACATTTTGAGTTTTGGCAGTATTTGTCATTTGTATTATACTGGAGGTTTAGACAGAAATGAAGTAGATACTTACAGCAGAGAGTTTTAACAGAGCCTTGTGAAGAGGATTCATAAATTCATAGAGTTCAAGGCCAGAGGGGACCATCAGATCATATAGTCTGACTACCGTATAACACAGGTTCTTAATTTCACCCAGTAACCCCTGCACTGAACACAATAACTTGTTTGGCTAAAGCATATCTTCTAGAAAAGTAGCCAGACTTGATTAGATGATTTGGAGAATCCACCACTTCCCTTGGTCACTTCTCAACCTTTTTTTGATAAACTAAACAGATTGAGCTCTTTAAGACTCTCACTATATGGCATTTTCTCCAGCCCTTAAATCAATTTTGTGTCTCTTTTCTGCATGTCTCCCCAGTTTTTCAGCTTCTTTTTAAAATGCGGACACCAGAACTGTATGCATTATCTCAATATCAGTTTCACCAATGCTGCATGAAGATATAAAATCACCTCCCAACTCCTACACCCTGTTTATATATACAAAGATCACATTAGCAGTTTTTGCCACAGCATCGCACTGGGAGCTTACGTTGATTTTCTCTACTATGACCCCTAAATTCTTTCCAGCATACAGACTCCCATTCTATAGGTCTGGCCCGCGTTCCTTGTTCTACTCCTGGTAGAATTCTGCGCCAAAAAATTAAAAATTCTATGCACAATATTTTAAAATTCTGCATATTTTGTCAAAATAATATAATCACACCAGTTTCAATTATTTTTGGTCATTTATTTCAAAATACTACCTGTCAACAAGTATGTCTGTAACAATACAGACAACAAAAAAAGACTCAGGAAATGTTTTTTGACAAACAGATTCCTTACTAGGCATATTAATACAGAACTCTGAGTAATAATTCATTTAAACTACAACACAGAACCATATTTCCCACACCCCTCAGAAGCAGAGCAAAGGCTTGGGGGAGTCAGGGGTAACGGAGGAGTTGAGGGAGAGGGAGGTAAATTGCTGGGAAGGAGCCTGGGTGTGGTGGGAAAAGTGTGGAATAGATTTTTTTTGGGGGGAGAGGCAGGGAGGGATTGTTAAGGAGCTTCCCCCATGCAGACCCTGGCTGACCCCTAGCCTCTCCCATTCAGTCAGGCACATCCGCCCTGTCCCCGTGAGTCTCTGTGCCCTCACCCAGCCACTCCCTGTCCCTATGCAGCTCTGCCCCACCTCCCCTTGTCCCCATGTGTGTCTGCACCTCCCTTGCCCTGTGCCTCAACTTCCATTCAGCCCCTGCCCCAGTCCTCCCCCACTAGCCCTTATGAGCCCCTGTCTGACACCTCACTCACACAGCCCCGTCTCCTGACCTGGCATGACAAGCGCTGGGAAGGCAGCTCTCTTTCTCTTCCCTCGCTGGTGGGGAGCTGCAACTTTGTTCTGTCGCCACAGCACCCTCTGGTGGGCAAAAGGCAGAACTGCAGCAATATTTTGTCAGAAGCTCTTTCTGCGCGAAAAATTAGAAATCTGTGGGGCTCATTAAATATGTGCACACGCAGTAGCGCAGAATTCCTCCAGGAGTACTTGTTCTTAGATGTATAACTTTGCATTTGGCTGTATTTGGATGCATTTTGTTTGCATAGTCCCCAGTTACCAAATTATCCAGATTGCTCTGCATGACTGCCCAGTCCTCATCATTATTTACCATTTCACCAATCTTAATGTCATCTGCAAATTGGATCCCTAGTGATTTTTATATTTACCTTCAGCTCACTGATGAAAATGTTGAATTGTATCAGGTATCATACTGATCCCAGTGGATTCCCACTAGAAATATCTCCATTCAATGATGATTCCCCATTGACAATTACTTTTTGACAGACGTCTTTTAGCCAGTTCTTAATTCATTTAGCTGTGTTTTATTGATAATCGTATACTGCTAATTGTTTTAATCAGAATGTCACATGATACTTTGTCAAAATCACTTAAATATACGTATATTACATCTTGCTGTTACTTTTGTCAACCAAACTTGTAAGCTTTTCCAAATGAAATCAGGTTTGTTTGACAAGACCTAATTTCATAAAACCATGTTGCCTAGCATTAATTATATTCCTATCCTTCAATTTCTTATCTGTTGAATCCTGTGTCAGCTTTTCCTTTAGTTCGTCCAGCATTGATTTCTGGCTAATTGGCCTATATTTACCCAGTTCATCTCACTTATCCTTTTTAAATATTGGCACATTCCTCCACTCTTCTGGAAGCTTTTTGAAAGTTATCCAGGCCTACTGAATTGAAAATGTTAATCACTAGTAGATGTTGCTTAACATCCTCTTGGACTAATGGACTGGACAATACAAGCGCATAATCTTGCTTCAGTTCAAATATAAAACACAGCTATTTATTTTCTGCAGCAGTATTAACAATTTTACCATCTTTGCCTAGTAATGGGCCTATACCATTGCTAGGATTTCTTTTATTCCTAATGTACTTTAAAAATTCCTTCTTATTGTCCTTAGCCCTCGCAGCCATGGATTTCTCGATGTTTTTAGCTTCCCTTATCCATTTTCTACACTTCACACATTCTAATTTATATCAATTGCTATTCCTCCCCTTTTTCCATTTGTTGTATGTTGATTTTTTTATTCCTAATTGCTGCCTTCACTTTGCCACTGAATTAGGATTGGCTTTTAGCCAAATTTTTTATCTTTATTGATTGTGGACTTATGGCTTTTTGGCCATTGACTTGGTGGTGCAGCATGCTAATTTGCTTGATGCTTTTCATGTGCATCTTTACTTTAAAGTTATGTCACAAATAGAGGGGAAAGAAGGAAGGAAAGACAAAGACTGAATTAGGACTGGATATCTTTCTAAAATATATCTCCAGCTCATACAAAAGTTATGGGCTTGATGCAGAAATTACTGGGTGAGGTTCTATGGTCTGTGTTATGCAGGAAGTGATTGTAGATAATGATAATAGTCCCTTCCAGCTTTAAAATCTGTGAACATCTGTTTATGGATGACCATCACTATATCCTTAATTCATATCATATTAAAAACAAATAAGATACAGAATGTTGACTTAATGATGGATCATCTAAATTTGGAATTTTCTGGCCTTTTACAGTGCGTGCCACTCTTAAGATAATGAAAGGGATAACCAGATTCTATGTGTGTATACTGCTGCTGAGCTAACCACATGCTTCAGGCTTGCAGTGAGAAACGGGAACACTGGCAGCTACCAGGTAACATGATAACTGTTGGCTAATTGATGATAAACAAAGAGCCACTGACCATCTTTTTTACAGCAGTTTCTGACCTCCTTCTCTCTCTCCCCTCCCCCCCATAAAGCAGAGCTGTCCTTCCTGGGTAAGCCCCAGTCAAATTCTGCCCCATCTTAGTTATGGTGCAGTCATTCTCAGAAGGTGCTGAATATCACGGAGAGTTGTTTGAGCACCCCATGCATTTATGAGGTCATTGCAGGCTGCAGCTGCTAACGCAGTCAAAGGAGAGAGCTTGTACATTTGAGTGTGTTCTCCGTTTCAAGTGGTAGTTTTTAAAGCAGAATTAAATTAATAGTCTTTATTTTAAAATAAATATTTACAAAATTCATACAATAGATTTTAAAAAACAAACATTCAAAGCAAAGAAGTCAGCATTTCCTGCCATACAAAATGACATTAAGCAACATGTGAATTCAAAAGTTGCTATAATGAGCGAGAGACTCACTTAGTGAAGCTATGCTAAGGGAGAGTTCCTTAGTGAAGATAGTTTAGGGATCTCCAGTTATTTTACAGATCGGTCCATAGCTGAGGGATATATTTTGTTTGAAAGAGTATCTATAGGGATTTGTGTATCAGGGGGTAGTCTGATACATACAGGTGTTAGTCTGTAGCCACAAAAACAACAAAGAGTCCAGTGGCACCTTAAAGACTAACAGATTTATTTGGGCATAAGCTATCGTGGGTAAAAAACACTTCTTCAGATGCATGGAGTGAAAATTACAGATACAGGCATTATATAATGACCTCACAAGTGGAGAACCTGATCGAATTGGCCCTGTCAACACTCAGATAGAATGAGTAGAGTCACATAATAATTGAGTCCATAGTTAATCTTATGCTTTACCAACCAGGATGAATAAATTAACAATCCTGCTCTTCTGTTCAATTCGGGTGAAATCCACCACCTAGGCATGGCCCAGCAGCAAGACTAGCCACTACTTAAAACCTCAAAATAAAGGTTGAGGGAGGACTTACATAGGGGATAGGTCCTCTGCACAGATTTTAAATTTTCACTCATGAGACACGGATGTGAGTAGTACTGTTGAGTTCAGTAAATTACTCACCTGGGTGTTTGCAGGATCAGCTCCTTAATTTCCTCAGTTTGGCTATAAAAATGACATTTTGCAGCTTTCTCCTTCTACTGCATTTGCTGTCTCTTTGTAGGCATCTAAGATGATCTCTATGCATGTATTTGTCGCTTTGGAGGGAAGACAGAGATGTCCCTATGAATGCTGCAGTGCTGTCTACCTTGGCTTCATTAGCTAACTAACGTTAATCTAAAGTGTGCTGCCTAATATGGAGTGAATCAAAAGCTCCAAAAGTTGCCTCTTCTGAAGATTAGTGTCAAGTTCTGAGGTATAAAATTGCAGAAAATCTAAATTATTGACACTAACACCAGAGCACTGTACAACAAATATGGCAGCTGTAAATATATACCAAGAGCCTTCTTCACCACTGTCTTGCATCTTGTTTAGATCGGTGGGGAAAATGATACCAAATCAGATACCAAATATTTCTGTGAATATGAAAAATTGAGTATAGCAGGCTAGTTTTGTTTGTACTTTATTCAGATAAGAACTACTTTGTGAGTCATTAGTTTGGATGCAGGTGTCTTATCCTGTGGACTATAGAGTTGTATGGTAGTTGCTTTCCTATGTAATAAAATTGATGAACATTTAAAAGTAAATTATGGTCTTTTGGGTTAATTTTTTTCTTTTGTAAATCGAATGTCATAAAAATGTCCATGAAGGGGAAAAGTAATTATAGGGAGAAAGACGCCTTGGGGTTAAGGCACTAGCCTAGGCCTCTAGAGACTTGCTTCATGACCTTGGGCAAGTCACAAGCTCTCTCTGCTCCAGTTTCCACACCTCTAAAATAGGGTAATACACCCTTTCTCCCAGTCTTCGTCTGTTGTGTCTATTTTATGCTTTTTCAAGCAGGACTGTCTCTTAATATGGGTATGTACAACACTTAGAACTGGATGAAACCATCTTCTTAGACTTCCTAGTACTTGAAGAGTGTTCTTTATGAAACAGGACTAGATGGCTCCAGAAAATGATTAAAGGATTTTTTGTCTTTGTTTTCTGGATTGTTTGTTAGTTCAACTATTGCTCAGGTTTCTACTGACCAGAAGTCATTATCTAGATTTGTAGTGTCCTATGTGAATAGTGCTGGGGTTATAATTCTGGGTTGAAAAGAGTGTTTTTGAACACAAACCACTATTACAGTTGGTATTATAGCCGGATGCGGCCCTGTTCATGGCTTGGCCTCGGCCAGGCAGGAGCAGCTCCTGCTCCATGGGGAGGAGGGGCAGCCCATAGCCCCCCCACATCTGCTTTTTTGAATGTGTCTGTGTAGGCTTCCTGTTATGCCAGCTTCACCTTGCTCTTAAAGTGCAGTTTGCAGTTTCCTGTCTGAACCACAAACAGCAGTGGAAGGCCTTGCTGATGAGAGAG
The DNA here is from genome assembly GCF_027887155.1 of Malaclemys terrapin pileata. Taxonomy (NCBI): domain Eukaryota; kingdom Metazoa; phylum Chordata; order Testudines; family Emydidae; genus Malaclemys; species Malaclemys terrapin. Next base: position 73,320,430 of record NC_071505.1, read on the forward strand.
GCTAGCTTAAAGCTATATTACCAACTGTATTCATGCTTAGGAATATGTAAGGAATGAGTGAGATAGTATGAGTGTAAGAAACCAATCACAAGGCTTGAACCGAAATATTACTGTGTAAGGATAATTAAGGTGTATACGGAACTGTATATAAACCTACGGCAGTAGCAGCCAGAGAGAGAGAGAACCCACGACAGCAGAAACTCAGGACCGGAAGCAGTAGATCCAAAGAGACGTCGGGGGGTTCTTGTCGCCTAGCAGTTCGATCTCTGGGAAGCTGGAACCTGGCCAGTCTGAGTCACCTAAGATCGAAAGTAACACCCACATCTGCAGCCTGTCACCAGTATGAATGGAATGTGTGTGTGAATATAATTGCGTAAATAATGGAAACAAGCAATAAATCAAACCTCAATACTGTTTCAGTTTGACCTTTTTTTGTGTGTTTTTTTTCTTGGCTGGTTCCAAGAAAGGATAATCTGAGAAAGGAATGGGCCCTTTAAATGAAATTCCTTCTATTTGGATGTTGTTCCTTTTTATGCCAAGGTTGAGATGCATTATACTTGCACCACTAATCTTGGTGGTACATTAGTGTAGAGATAAATAGGAGATCAGAGATGCCAAATTGATAATTTTCACTAGGGCATTAATTAAATTGTTTATAAACCCTCCAAGCACAATGTAGCTTCTTGCACAGCATGGCTGCTGGCTAATAACCAATTTATCAAGAGTTTAAGTACCCTGAAAATAGGAGAGCAGTGGTTTTTTTTTTTTAAGAATGTGAATAGACTTGAACAAAACTTTGAAAGCTGATAGTGTTTGAGCCCCTCATAGTGTTTTGTCTGTGGGCTAAAGAAGTGTAAAATGATGATGTGACATCAACCATGGCCATCTTAGGTTGGCTGAGATAAATGTTCCAAAATCTAAATCATACATAAGGTAGACACATCTTTGTGAACTATACCAGCCAAAGAACACCCTAAAACCCTGGACACTTGGTCAGGATAGCTGAAAATGGGTTTGAACGGCTACCACAGTTGCAAGTTTTTAATGTTTTTCTTGAGAATGGCAATCTAACTCAGCAGCAGGGGGAACTAATTAGACAGAGGCTCTGGGTCAGAACTGTTCACATCCAGCTTTATGGGTTTTTCCTCCTCTGAGGTTCCAGGGTAGAAATAAGAGATTTAGGGGTTAGTCTTCTACAGGCATGTAACTTCTTGTTCAGTTCACAGGGATTTCTCCTCTGTGTTGCTCCTGGTTTGGGCTGAGACCATGTGAAAACTGCAAACAAAACAATAAATACTGGACTGGAACATTATTAGGGGTTTGCTCAAAAGAGACAAGAACTACTGAAAATGTTGGAGTTTGCACTGTTTTTACTTATTTACGTTTTTTCACTAAAACAAAGGGGGGAAAACATTAACATGAAAGCTAGTTAAATCTGAGGAATTTGAAGTAATGTCTTTATACTATAGCTTTATTGTCTTGACAGTCTGATCAAATTCACCATATCCTACAAATAAGCAAGTTTAGCGCTCCCTCTAGTGGCAGACTCAACATTAAGTTCATATTGATAACAGTCTCTGCCTGGGAAAAATTTCTTATGCTTTGAGATGTGCCAGTCATCCATACTGCTTTTCCATGCTACCATATACCCAGCCTTATAGATATTAAACACAAATAGCACTGAATATTTTTATTGACGATGGGGGAGAAAAATCTGTCACCATTTGATTGACTGAAATCTGTCAAATGAAAATAGACAATAAAACAAATGTTTAGGTACGTGCAAACATTGCAGATCAAAATGCTAAAAGAAATAACTAAAAGACAGATCTTGAGATAGTATCAAGCAGCAGAAAATTAGCAAATAGATCAATGACATTATTAAATAGGTTTTACTTTGAAACTTCCCATATAAACAAAGAATAAACAACACTAACACCACCAAATAAAGCCACAGTAGGTAATAATTGCTCTTCTAAACTTTTATACACTATATATTATCATTCTGTCTTTCAGTTATTTCCTCTGATAAAACTGACTTCCAAGAAGTCTCAGCAAGGCCATCTTGGCTAAAAGCATAACGTTAGACAGGAATTTGTCTAATGCCCTGTTACAATGAAGAAATGGTGGGGTTTGGCATTTTTTAATTTTCTTTTTAATAGAAAACTTGAACATCAGCTTCTTTGCAATGTTCAGATTTTTATATCCCACGCTGGCTGGAACAAAAAGGTGGCTCTTGGTAAAGCAAGGTTCTTCTTGGTCCACAGGTAACACAGGAGAATGGTTTTTTTTTAATACATATTTTTTCGGTAATTGCTTTTGACTCTTGTAAACAGTTTTGTTGTTTTTGTTTTTAAAAGGAGAGCCATCACAGTGCTTTTCTACAGGTATTACAGGTATCTGATGTTTCTGCTTGACTTTATAGGTCCATTTTGGCTCCAGTTCCAGTTTAAATCATCCTTTTATACTTCATCAGAGGCAGGTGTTCAGCTTTAAATATTGACAGATTTTTAAGTAGGAACAGGTTGAAGCTTCTAACTCTGCTAAACATATTAATTTGACTGTTACAATCAAAAAACTATAAAAATGGTGGAATGGAAAGATACAAACAGTATTGTTGACACTGTATTGTCAAGTGTTTGCACTGAGACCCCATGTACCATAGATTTTATTTTTAAAAAATCATATTTATATCCCTTTACATACACATTTTAAAAGAAATACACAGTAAATATGTAGATGGCTAGTATATTACAATAAAACAGATGAACAATGTAAAAAATGAGTGGCTCCAGTGGATAAAACCATTGGTTGTGCACTACTGCCAAATTTATGATGACAGAGATGCTTGGTATTTTTGTTTTTAAAATGATTTAGGTATGTTATTACTCTTGTATTAAACTAACCAATAACTTAATACATGAAAAGAACATCACACTTTTTAGCTTGATAAAACTTTGTGTTCTCTTCTCTATTACCCTGTTCTTGAAGAGACCTTTCCTGCTCCTTTTCCCTAAAATAGTGGTAGTGCACTTCAGGTAAAGTAGAAGAAAGAGATGATATCTAAAAACAAAAATAAAAAAAACATTAATTAGCAAGATGCTTGATTATATCCTTTTTGCCCAGACTTGCTTTACAGTGAGACCACTGCAAATATCATAACACTTCATACTGTATTTCATGTTTTGCTAAAACTTGAGCTTGAGAGAGAGATTAAACTTTCATTTATTGTAAATCTTACATCTTTTTCTGTGTATGTGAATGGAATCTATTTGAGAGAATGGAATTTAGCTGTAAATCTTCACATTGTTTAATCGTTTAGTAACATGTAGAAATTAGTTTTCAAACACTGAAATTCAAGCAAAAACTACAATAAATTATAGATTTAGAAATATTATAAATTTGAAGGCCATATGAGGCCTTCCAGTATAAAAAAGTTGTATACACTTCAAATCTTTACATACACTAATTTTTATGTCCTCCATCTTGCAGATAGTCAAGAACAGACAGCATTAGGGCTCCACGTACATGAACCAAGAAGCAAAAGCTGTTAGTTATGTATGAAGTCTTAGTCCATTCACTGCAGAACCTATGGTTCTTTTGTCTCATTGTGCCTAGAAGCTTAAAGTCTGCACATCAGTGCTCCTTCCCCTAATTCAAGTTCCTTCTCTTTGGGACCAAAGAGGAAAAAATATTCCAAGAATCCAGAACTGTAGATTACTTGAGTAGAAAGAAAAACAGAGGGAGAGACATAATTCCCTGTTTCATGCTTTGGAACTTTCTTCATGGGTGAGAGAACCAGAAAACCCATCGCTCCACCTCCCATTTCCAGGGCCGCCCAGAGGATTCAGAGGGCCTAGGGGCTTCGGCGGTGGATCCCAAGGCACTTCGGTGGCAGGTGGTCCTTCCGCCGCCGAAGTGCCGGGTCTTCGGTGGCAATTTGGCGCTAAAGACACGGAGCGGAAGAAGCTCCGGAGGCCTGGGCCCCATGAGAGTTTTCCGGGGTCCCCGGAGCGAGTGAAGGACCCCTCTCCAGGGGCCCAGGGCAAATTGCCCCATTTGCCCCCCCACCCCCCCGGGGCAGCCCTGCACATTTCATGGGGCTCTCGGATACTTGAGATTTGCTTGAAGGTTGGGTGGTCTTGCATGGTCTGAGACCTTCGAGCATGCAAGTCAGACATTTCCTGTCTCAGTGAGACGAGACGAGTGTGTATGTTTAGTTTACTTCTACTATTTCTTCATGTGACTAAGCATTGGGAGGGAGGTTGTCATTCGTCCCTATCTTGGACCTTTGTCTAATCAATAGGGAGCTGCCTGAGTTGCATATGAGTAGTCACCATAGGTCCATGCTTCACTGTGATTTCCTTTGTTCAGTGGAGCTGGAGTACATCTACCTTTGTGTCCCTATCCACCTAGGATACTGGGGCTTTGTTTGAGCTATGAGACAGTGTTGCCAGTTCACACCCATCTTTTCGGGACTCTCCTGCTCCCTCAGTTTTTTATGAAGACCATGGGAAAGGATACATCTCTACTTGGTTGTTATATGTAACCAAGACCCTTTATTGTCTCTCTCAGAAAAATCCACTACCCACCAGTAACTGAGCAAGTGTTGCACGTCTTAGCTCTGAATGGTCTTCGCCACCAGACTAATAAAGGTGTTTGTCTCCTGAGCCAGTTTACAAGCCCTACTGAGCTTTCGTCCTGATCCTGACCTAGTCAAGTTTATTCTTTGGCACGCTGGAGCCTGTGAGAATCTGTTTTCCAGGTATCCCCTTCATCTGCAGTTGCTGAAGTCTTTCCTTTTGTCCAAATGGCACTCATCCCCTTCCTTTGAGGAAACTCTTCATTCCTTAGGAAGCTTGGTTTGCCCTACTATAGTGTTCCGATTTACCTCACATGTTGCTGGAACTCTAATTTCTACCCTCTCTGAACCAACTGTGTATCGCCTCAGCTAGGATTAGCTTGGATTTGGGTACGCTGCTGGGTCAGTACCACTGTGGATGTCACCCCTTTTATGTAGACTAATGAACCTTACAAGATCAAGATACCACTAACAGTACAATGCAGCAGAATCCTCACCTTTGGTTTATAGAGCTTGTTTGTAGCTACAGTGATCACATTTGCTTTTGTATACATTTTTATTAAGATCATTTTCTAGCCTCCTTGAAATTTTTGCAGTTGCATATAATAACAGTGAGTGAGACCATCTGAATAATTACTGTAGCATATTCCCGCTATAAAAAGTGGACTGGAAATTAATAAATCCAGTATTACATTCATCACATTTTAGGGATGGGCAACTGGAAATTAAAGGAAGAAATTATTGATCCTTCTCACTGGAAAGATGACTTGTAATAAACATGTAATTGCAAAAGACTGGCCAAAGGCATTGACCCAGCAGACATCACTCATACTCAAGGTAATAATAATATTCCTATAAGTATATTAAACTTATTTTTATACCATTTATTTTTATAAATGTATTTTGTTTAAAATACAACACGGTTACAGCTCCAGTACTTTTGTGCTGCTGCTTATCTATTTTTGGCTTTTGGGTTCTCGGGCAATAACAGAGCTCCAGCAGTAACAGACTGACTGGCTAATTGTAAGCTAACATATTTTTCAGTATTTGCAGTCCCTGCCCTTCATGTATTCATTGTAACTTGAAGCTCTTTGGGACATGTCACCGTAAATTACATCCATGGGAGACTTACAATATTTGGGTAATTTTAGTTGCATGCCATTGTAACATTTTTTTAAATTATGATTTTTGCTTTCTACATTCTGCCTTTCAAGCTTAACGCAACACATGCTTAATGCCTGCTCCCATTGTACTGAATGAGAGTTTTGTCATGAGGTAGCACTGGGCCCTAAATGACTCAACCATTGTTCTCTGGGTAGAGATGGGCTGTATTGTCATCCTTGGAGGATCATGCACTGAGGATATTAGAGCACAAGGTTTGAAACCAGATCTGAATTTTTCCTAAGTGATTCAGAGTTTGAGTCCAGAAGGGAACATTAGAACATGTAGGTTGATCTCCTCTATGTCTCTGACCATTAAGTTTCATCCAGTTACCCCTGTATTAAGCACCAAGAAGTGTTTGGCTAAAGCATATCCCTCAGAAAGTCTTGATCTGAACATATGAAGAGATGGAAAATCTGCCCCTTCCTTTGGTAGTGGACTGTTCATTATTTCCCAGGACTTATAACATTCTAAGCCCCTCAATTGCTATTTAAAAAAAAATCAACCTGACAGAAATGCTTCCTCCCCATCCTCCATATAAATATTTACCAGCCTGAGGTGCAGGATGGGTCAGACTTGCTGCTGAACCTGTAACAGTTTTTCACTGTATAAAAATGATGTGAATTTTATTTTACTACCCTGCATGGCTAGGAAAGGGGAGATTTTCAGCTTGCCTAGACCTTGCCTAACTCCCATTGAAATCAGTGAGAGTTAAGCCGAGATCCTCAAAAATAGTCAGGTACCTACATCACCTGGCTTTACAGGTGAAGGGCTACAAAAAAATTCTTAATGTTTCAGTAACACACATGGCATATATAGAACAATGGTTGTGTGGAGTAAAATTTCTTTTGAATTCATTGGGGGAAAACCTACGCATCTCATTTGCGAGTAATGCTGTAATCCAAACTCATGGTTCAATATACTATTGTGTATTTTTATTCTCTCTCTCTGTACATGTGTATATAGAAAGATAGAGACAGCTAAACACTGTGGTGACAGGTGCTTTATAAATGCCTATGATTATCTGCTGAAACTTAAAATGGAAAGGAAAACTGTTATTTAAGTAAAATTAGCATGAAATGGTGGCATATTAATGGAAGTGTTCATCATGTTCTTATTTTTGCAAGATTGATGATTTGGTAACAAACAATATATTTTCACACAGCTGTACTTTGTTCAGAAATGTATTTGTACAACTAGTACATGTGTGTAGATGACAAATGATGAGATATTTAAGTAATAAGAACTACTACATACGACCTGACCCCTGTGTATATCTAGTCCAGTATCTTGTCTTTGCCACTGACGACTATCAGGTGCTTTGCGGAATGTGTAAGAACTTTCATAACTGATAATGTTGGAAAACCTTAGCCACAGGAGATGTTTTGTTCTAACTCATGCCAGCCACCACCCAAATGATGTCCTAAAGCGGGTTTATAGCTCTGACTTTTTCTAAAGTAAATCTAGTGTAACTATTCTCTCTCATTAGGCTCCTCTCTAAAGTGAAGGTCCCCAGTTTCTTATATGCATGTAAATTTCTCTTTTTTACATCATCATCTCATCTATACAGCGAGACCCTGAAGTTCCTGTCAAATTTTCTCTTCTTCGGGCACCAGAAGCATTTTAGAGAAAGCTATCATAAAGGCCTGACTCTGCCTTTCTCCTAATTAGCTGAATGTAGGTTCTAAGACCCTGCCCCTCCCTATGTCCCTGGTACTAATATGTACCATGACCACAGATTCCTCCTGAGCTCTCTCTAGAAATTCACCTAGATGTCTCAACACATTTTCTTGGTCAGTATCATCACAAGCTATCCATCTTAAACAGCATCCTTATCTCTTGGCGGGCATGACCAGTTTATTAGAAGGGATGCCCATGAAAGAGAGGGAGACGTTACTGTTTGAGATGGGAGGTGGAATAAGAGGCTGGCATCCCCCAGACTGAGCCCCACTTACGTAGGATTTTTTGGTTTTTTTGATAAACAAGACGTGCTGGGGGCAATGGACCGCAGCTTGGCTTTCATTTCAGTAATGTCAGTGAATACGGGGTATAGTGTACATTTATACAGCCTCCATGATGGCTTTTTGTGAATACTCACAGCAATTCAGTGCTGGCTTCTTTGCTAGCCTTGTCAACATGAGTATGTGCGAACTGTAGAGCTGTCTAACCTCTGCAATCGTGATGAAGCAACTGCAAATTGGAAAAAAACCCTCTTTAGAATAACAAAGAAAATAAATTAATATATTTTCCCTCCCTGAAAGTGTGACTGTTAAATTACTATGTAGCTCATTCTGTCCAACCTTCTGGGTTTGGTCTGGTCTATAAAACTCATTTAGTGTTGCTACATGTCTGAGATACTGTTGAAAATCTGACTGCTTCAGGAAAAATAAGAGGTTTTCCAACTTACTGATGCCATTATTATTGTTAATACAGCATCACAGGTGTGCATTATAGTTTAAAACAAAATAATGTCATATCACAGGAAGGTGGGAAGTATGGTCCTGGAGCCTGGCTTAATGGATACAGAATTGGGAGTCAGGTAGCCCTGAGCTCAATTGTCATGTCAGCAACAGACTCCCTACCCTATGCAAGTCACTTAATCTACTCAGTGCTTTAGTTCCCTAGCTGTAAAATGGGAATAATACTTTCCAACCTCACAGTGGTGCTAGGGCGATAAAATCCATTAAAGATTGTGTGGTGTTCAGATCCAGTGGTGATTAGGGTTATGTAAGTACCTACTTAGATAGTACCTTTATTCATAGCTGGAAACCACCTTTGAAATTGATCCCTTCTACCCTCTATGACTTTGCACTAGTGCTAAAAAGTACAGAATAGAGAAAAGCATGAACATGAGCAGTGCAGTCAATGGAATTAGTGATGCGGTTAGTAACTTATGCCATTTGTGCTACTATAGAAGATGTTTTTTAAAAAGATATGCTTCTCGTACATGGAATGTAGAGGGATATATTTTTATACCAAATTCTTTAAACAGCTGCAAAAAATAGTAACTTCCACCAATATACCAATTATTTTGAAGACACAGAAAATTAGAAGCATTTTCAGGTAGACCACAAACACTATCAAGAATGAAATACTATTCTGTGGTGAAATGAGTGCATAGTGTTTCTTTTTCTGTATAGAAGGGCTAGAGGGAAAATTAAGACTGGTACTAGATAACATTGTCAATAACTGCAATGTGGCCTCTGCCTTCTGTTTACCCAGGGTCTTGATATTTAACTGCTAGCAACCACAGTTAGTTCATCATTAAGCCGAGGGGTCAGATAGGACAATAAAAGTAATAGTACTGAAAACTGAGATTCTGGAACAAAACTTGAAAAAATGGGGGGGGGGTTCCACCATGTCACTGCATTTCCCTCCCGCAGTTGAGCCCTGATTAAGCCTCTATTTTACCTGTGACTATACTAAACTTGTTCAATTCCAGGCTTAGTGCTAATTGCCCAAGTTCATGTTAAGTACCAAAGCACTTCATACCATCAGTTGTCATTTTTCGTGACTGCCCTGATGTTGTAGTTAATCTGAATCCAGCTGGAAGTGTTTCTGAGGAGCCAGGCATCATGCTGATTCCATGGACCTCACGTGGAGGAAATTGTCTTCGCCAGGAAGGGCCACGTCTGAAGTTCTTGTCATCGCTCTGCCAATACAAATGTTTGTGTTTGATAAAACTAAATTAAATTCATGATTAGTTCTCTGGATGGTTGCTTCTTCTCCAGCTGTTAAGTTTGTTTTTCTAGCAAATAGATTACTGCCTGTTTCATGCAATCCAATAAGAAGAAAGTGTATGTGAGACATTCAAAGTTTCTAAAGCACTTGCTCTTACAAGAAATACTGGATCAGAGGTGTCAAGTATCAGAGGGGTAGCTGTGTTAGTCTGGCGACGACGAGTCCTGTGGCACCTTATAGACTAACAGATGTATTGGTGCATGAGCTTTCGTGGGTGAATACCCACTTTGTCAGACACATGTCATGCATCATGACATGCGTCTGACGAAGTGGGTATTCACCCACGAAAGCTTATACTCCAATACGTTTGTGACTCTGGATCAGAGGGTTTTTCCTTGAATCTTTTGCATGATACACGATCAGTTTTTTTTTATCTGCTGATGTAGAACTTTCTTAAAAATCAAGGAGGCATAAAGTATCGCCACATAGGCTGTCTACTGAATTCAAAGGCAGGAAATATTCATCAGATGAGGAGGAATAAAATGATAGAAGAACTGAATGTTTGGATTTAAAAGCCGTATTCAGTTAAATTTCAAGTCTGATTTTACTGTTTAGAATTTTGGAGTCACATATATATTCTTTTTTCAACATAAATTCCAGTCACCTGTCATATACTGGAATTTATTTATTATTTTTAAATAATTTCAGTTTACGTGAACATTTGTACCATCTGTTTGTAACTACATGCAGAAAATCCTAGCTGGAAATACTGAGTCTGATAAAAGAAAAGACTAATAGTGTGGGTTCTTCTCTTGGTGGATCTGTGCCAATTTGCATTAATATTAATGAAAACAACATATGTGTACCATACCTAGAGGGAGATATATTAAGTCAGCAATTTATAAACCACTTATCAAATTTCAATAAGTGGTTCTTGAATAGATTAATATTGAATAAAAAACGAATAGTGAAATCCAGTTCTAAACCAGTTCAACTATCAGTATTTTCTCACAACCTGCTTTAAGGAACAAAGTATGGTTCTGAAAATATTTTTCATACATCCTACTTCTTTTAGTCTATCAAGCGGAGTTTTGTCTTCCCTGATCAGGAGGCAAAGATCTGTCAATCAGAGATGGTATATAACTAGAGTCCTACCAAAGTCATGGTCATGAAAAACATGTCAGGGACTGTGAACTCTGGCTACTGTAGGGGAGACCAGATTTCACAGAGCTGGGTAGTTGGAGAGTGGCGACTGCAGGCCAGGAGCGCAGCTCTGAAGGCAGCGCTGCCACCAGCAGCAGCGCAGAAGTGAGAGTGGCATGGGGGGGGGAGTCATCACTTTTGGGGGGGGCAGGGCTGGCTTTACAGGTGGGCGAGTGGGTGACAACCCAGTAGGGTGACCAGATGTCCCAATTTTATAGGGACAGTCCTGATATTTGGGGCTTTTTCTTATATAGGCTTCTATTAACCCCCACCCCCTGTCCCGATTTTTCTCACTTGCTGTCTGGTCACCCTACAACCCAGGGTCACAGAGGGGGGTGCCATGGTCTCACACACACACACACACACACACACACACAGCCAATCCAAGGCCCCTTTAATTCTTGAGTGCTGGGCCTGGACCTGGGAAGGGGCAGGGCTGGGGGTGCCCCAGCTTGGGGTTCCTACTGTGTGCCAGGCTCTGGCTGCTAGTCCTGGACAGGCTGGGGAAGTACAGGCTGCCTTCTTCTTCTTCGAGTGATTGCTCATGTGTATTCCACAATAGGTGTGCGTGCTCACCACGTGCACCAATACTGGAAATTTTTCCCTAGCAGTACCCGTAGGGGGGAGCGCCCCCGTGCCCCCTAAAATGGCACCCGCCTGGCGCAGTATGAGGGGAGCTGCGCACCCCCCCACACCCTCAGTTCCTTCTTGCCACCAATGAAGGTGTAGTGGAACTGCTCTGCTCCAGCTTTGCTGTAGCTTGTTCCCAGAACTGTTCGTTGCGTTCAGCGTTAGTACCTGTAGTTAGTTAGTTGTTTAGTTAGTCAGTGACCCCGGGCCAGGACATGCCCCACGCCCTGGGGTTTAAGTCGTGCGGCTCTTGCAGGCATTCTATGCCAAGAAGTGACCCGCACACAGATTGTTTGCGGTGCTTGGGAGAAACCCATATCAGCGAAAGGTGCAAGATTTGCAAGTCATTTAAGCCTTGGACCAAAAGAGAAAGGGACATTAGGCTCTGAGCCATCCATGACATCCAGGGACATTAGGCGCTGCCCCCGACCCCAGCATGCCACTCCGAACCAGTACCTGACCCCACAGTGTTGGTATGCAGCGACCCTCCAGTGCCATCGACCAGCCGGCACCACTCCCTGTCCATGGGGCACACCAAGAGGGCCAGGAAGACTCCCTCTTCCCAGCGGCATTGAGAGAAGTCTGGGACAGAGGCTAGACCCATGTCGGGCAGTCCTCGATCCCCACCGGGCCCCAGGCCTCTGACTTAAGTTGAGCAGAGTAGCCCAGCCCTTTCGGGAAAGGCCTCTCCAGATGCCATCCACGCCTGAAGTCCTCCAGGCAGCCCGGGACATCATGTCCATGCCGGTGCCGGAGCGCCGTCAATGTTGGCCCCGCGCTCCAAAGGCAAGTCGCTGCTGGGATCTCCACAGTCGCCTCCGGTCCGCTACCAGTCTCGGTCGAGGGAACATTTGACGCCGATCACCGCCCAGCGACCACTTGGGGCAGAGTCCAGGTGGATTGCCCTCGACGCTGACCAGAGTGTCTGGCTGGATCCCGTCAGGTCGGGACTCTCAGCACCGCTCATCCTCAAGGAGCGAATATCGGCAGGACCACAGCGGGCGTCGCCGTCGGTCCTCATCTTGGAGAGGGTACTGCAGTCGGTCATGGCACAGCCATTCGCGGAGCAGCTATTACTGTCGGTGCCGGTCCGCCACGTTGAGATTGCAGTCCTGTGGCCGTCGTAGATCCTGGCACCACCGCTCCTCCTGGTCCAGAGACAGCAGCAGATCTTACGCCACCCCGGTCTCCATTCATAGCGGTCCTTCGATGGGCCAGGCCAGCCAACCCAGCCAGTCAGCCCCGCCGGTTCCACACCAGGTGCAGTGGCACTGAGCGTAATGGCCGGCCCAATGGTACCAGTGGGCACTGTGGCGTCCAGCGCAGCCCCTGGTGGGAGCTCGCTCGGTGGCCGGAGGTTCGGAAGCACAGTCGGCCCCCCCTTTCCAGACCCCCAAGAAAGGAGTCGGTGGGACGTATGTCCTCGGCACCGTGCCCAACCAGGTGGTGGACCCTCCGGTGCCAGATGACACCCAGAGCACTGCACCGGCCTCTTCGCCCTGCCCAGAGTAGGTGATTGCAGCCCCGCCCCCTCCATCCCGCAGGAGGAGTTCAGGGCCCACCAAGATCTCTTAAAGAGGGTGGCAGCAAGCCTACATCTCCAGGCAGAGGAGATGGAGGAGCCCTCGGACTCCCTGTTTAACGTATTGTGCACATCAGCACCAGGTAGGGTGGCCTTGCTTCTCCATGAAGGTGTGGCTAAGATTTCAAATGCCCTGTGGCAAACACCAGCCTTGTTGGTCCCCATCTCTAAGAAGACGGAACGCAAGTACTTTATACCCACCAAGGGGCATGAGTACTTGTATACTCACCCAGTGCCCAACTCCCTGGTGGTTGAGTTGGTCAACCACAGGGAATGGCAGGGTCAGCCAGCCTCGACCCCAAAGAACAAAGACTCTCAGAGACTGGACTCCTTTGGGAGGAAAATGTATTCATCTTCACACTTCCAGTTATGAGCGGCGAACCATCAGGCTCTCCTGAGCCTTCCATCCACCGGTGCAAGGGCACAGGGTATTTTCCCTGCTATGACTGGCCGGTTTCTTAAGGGTTTGAACCATCTTTTTCCGTATTCTAAACCCCCGGTCCCACAGTGGGACCTAAACCTGGTGTTGGCTCATCTCACGCAGCCCCCGTTTGAACCACCGGCCATGTGCTCCTGATCTCACCTCTCGTGGAAGGTGGCCTTCCTGGTTGCAATCACGTCGGCCAGGCGAGTCTCAGAGCTCAGGGCCCTGACCTCCGAGCTGCCGTACATGGTCTTTCATAAGGACAAGGTCCAGCTCTGCCCACACCCCGTGTTCCTCCCAAAGGTGGTCTCTGCCTACCACATGGGTCAGGACCTTTTTCTACCAGTCCTCTGCCCTAAGCCTCACGCATCCAGTGAGGAACGCTGTCTCCACACGCTCAATGTGCGGCGGGCTCTGACTTTCTACCTCGAGTGAACTAAGCCATTCAGAAAGTCCTCACAACTATTTGTTACCTCGGCTGAGCGCGTGAGGGGCCAGCCGATCTCCACTGAGTGGCTTTCCAGTTGGATCACTTTGTGCATCCGTTCCTGCTATGAGCAGGCCTGTCACCCGCATCCCCATCCAGGACATCTGTAGGGCCGCCACATGGTCTTTGGTTCACACATTCACCTTGCATTATGCGATCATCCCCCAGACCAGGGATGACACCAGGTTTGGCAGGGCTGTCCTCCGTCCTGGGAACTTGTGAACTCCTACCCACCTCCAACAGATATAGCTTGGAATCACCTATTGTGGAATACACAATACGCAATCACTCGAAGAAGAAAAGACAGTTACCTTTCCGTAACTGCTGTTCTTCGAGATGTGTTGCTCATATCTATTCCACATCCTGCCCTTCTTTCCCTCTGTCAGAGTTGTCTGGCAAGAAGGAACTGAGGGTGGGGGGAGCCGCGCCAGGCAGGCGCCACTCCAGGGGTCGCGGGGGCACTGCCCCCTACGGGTACTGGTAGGGAAAAACTTCTGGCACCAGTGCACGTGGCGAGCATGCACACCTATTGTGACTTGAGCAACATATCTCGAAGAACACCAGTTATGGAACAGTAACTGTATTTTTCCCTGCATGGGCCACTCCCACTCCCGGGGCCAGATCAGACCCTCCTCCAGGAACCTCCGCTGGCTGCAGGAAGCTCCGTGGCTGCTGGCTGGGATCCCAGCTCTGACGGCAATGCTGCCACCAACAGCAGCGCAGAAGTGAGGGTGGCACTATGTGCCTCCCTGACAATAGCCTTGTGATCACCCCCAGCACCTTTTGTGTCAGGACCCGCATGGTTACAACACCATGAAATTTCAGATTTAAATAGCTACAGTTTTTAAAAACTTATGACTGTGAAACTGACCAAAATGGACCATGAATTTGGTAGGGCCCCATAACTCCTGACCCACCCAGTCCACTCAATTCTTTGCCTCCTACATGAGGGGCTCCAGCTCCCTTAGCCCTTCTAATTGTGTCACCTTAGCTTTTCTCTGCTAGTACAAGAAAGAAAGCTGAAGTAAACATTTAGACCTTAATCCCTCTGGTTCTAACATCTCCATCTTTAAAATAACCTCCCTATCTTACAGACCATGGTGAAGATAAATTCATTGGTGTGTGTGTGAGGTACACGCCTACTATGGTGACAAATGCCATAGGAAAGCCTATAATGAACTTAATAATTGCCTATTTAATGCAGGATTTGGAGGGTGTGCAGTATAAGTATGGGACAATGCCCTCACTGTAGATTAAAAGAAATATTGAACTGCTGCCTCATTCTTGAGCATTGTGCAGCCTGAGGCAGGAGTCCTGTGGGAAAAAATAGTCATATAATTAACACTCATAATGCATATACACAAGGGGCAGCAGTAAGGTTGCACAGGCAACCTTAATTCTGGCATTTCCTAATTTTTGACTATTTGACTTTGTAGCCTTAATAACATTCTTTTAGTGTGTGTGTGTGTGTGTCAGTGTCCTCCTGAACTTAGTGTGTGGCTTTCAATTTTTTGAAGACATAAATTAAATTACTTACTTCATCAAGTCGTCTCTCAGTTCCTAGTGCTAAAAGATTGTTGTATTCTCTCTCAAGGATTTGCCGTGCCTATATATAACACATTACATAATTAAAATAATTGAAAATTAGCAAAAATAAAATCCAAAGTAAAAGTCAGGAAAGGACTTGCCTGGGTGTTTTGTGTCGGAATCTGTAATAATAAAGCTAAACTGCTGTAATCAAAGTTTTCATCCAGGGCTATAAGGGATCCGTGTACACCACTTTCTAAGACATTATTTGCATATTCTCGTAGTCCAATAGCCTGTATCCAGCGTATGACTCGATCATTGCTCCAGACCAATACATCTATGAACACACACAATATAGTATCAGTTTACTGTTAATTGAACTTTCATAAGCATACAGATTCAGGTATCTATATGGTAGTTAACCTACTACACCACTTTCCCTACAGGAAATGCTAATACACGATTAAAATAACCTCAGTGGTTTCATCGTTGATACAGAGTCCGGAAAGTTGATTACCTGTGTCTCCATTCCCACTTGCTATTTAAACATACCAAATGACAACCCTCAGCAAATACAGTAGTGTCAGCAAAGAGCTTTACAATTTTCAGAAAAGATTTTACAGGTTCCTGGGAGGAAAAAAAACCCAGTCCCCTGAGGTTCAACCTCAAGGGAAGGTGGGGTGGGATTAGTTAAACATCAACTGAAGTGACATTTTTAGAGCGAGACATGTACATAAAATAGCTAGAGGTCAAAATCTATAGTTTTCTTATGTGCCAGAGGCTAAAAAAAATCCCTTGTGTTGACATTTTTAGTAACTAGCTCTTCTCACTTCTGAAAGCTGTTCCATTAAGAGCTGTGCTAATTAGAAAGCTATGGACAAGTAAAAGAGAGATGAGGTCTTATTTGCGGTCTGAGTCAAAAAAAATCTCCACGTTAGAAAAAGAGATATTTGTACCACATTCTTAATATTTATTATTTTACTTACATGTGTGATGTTTTGCATCTCTAATCAAAAACAAATCAAAGACTGCTTTTTAATGATCTCCTTAACATCTTAAGTCTCAGGTGTAAATAATCATGAGCCACTGAAGTCATCAAACAGCAATAAAGTTAATTTAAATGGAAAGCAAAAAGACCAGAATCCTTCCCTGGCTCCTGCCTCTGTTTGTTGCACCACCAGCACAAGGAGGCTGGAAAACTGTTAGTTTGGAATTCTTCTGTGAGGAGGACTCCTCAGCTGGTTTATGGCAGTATAATTGTTCTTCTTTGAGTGTTTGCACATGTCCATTCCAATGTAGGTGTGTGCGTGCCCCAAGCACAATTTCTGGAATTTTTTCCCCAGTGGGATCTGTTGGGTTGGCTCCAGCGCCCTCTAGTGCTGCATGCTCATAGCACTGGTACAAAGGGCCCTGCCGACCCCACTTCCCTTCAGTTCTTTCTTACCGCCTGTGAAGGTTGCTGGAACTCCTCATTGCTCAGGCAGTTTTCTCCTAGTGGCTTTTCTACTTCTTTAGTTATTGTAATTTTGTAGTTAATAGGTAGTTTTTTAATAGATATGCTGAGATGCTTGGTGTTGAGTCCGATGTGGCTCTGAGGCAGGTCTTAAGGCTGCCTCCATGAGGAAGACCTTTTTGGTGCAGCGTTTGAAGTCCCAGCAGATTTGGCAATGGTCTTTTCTATGAGATTCCCCCAATCACTTGAGACAACTCGAGTGTGGGTCACTCAAAGGCATAGACTTACCACAGGAAGTGCAGGGCTTGAAGCCCAGTGACCGAGGCATGCCCTGGCACTGGGAGGTGGATGATCTCGCTAACTGAGCACAGAGGCATCCAAAATTGTTGATGTCTCTAGTATCCGATGCATCAGCCCTCAGCTGGGGAATCCACCTAGGGTCCCTCAGGCATCTGGTTCCAAGAAGAGCTTTCCCTCCAGAGCTCAGGGCAGTCCGCCTATCCTGCCAGGCATTTCTACCTGATATTACGAACAAGACTGTTTTGTTTCTCATAGACAATATGACGTGCATATTCTATATGAACAGACAGGGCAGTGAGTGTTTTACCCCCGAGTCAGGAAGCAATCTGACTATGGGAGCTCTCCATTGATCATTCCATCAGCCTAGAAGTGTACTACCTTCCAGGAATGCAGAACCAGCTGGCAGATTACCTCAGCAGGTCTTTCTCCTCTCACCATGAATGGTCCCTCCAAGGGATATCTTCCAATGGTGAGGGACTCCCGTTATAGACCTGTTTGCTACCCTCAACAACAGGAAATGCCATCAGTTCTGCTCCCTGTGAAGCTTCAGCCTGGGGTCTCCCATAGATGCGTTTCTGTTGTATACATTTCCTCCTGCATGACTGATTCACAAGGTTCTGATCAAGATCAAGCAGGACTGAGTGTGGGTCATTCTCATAGCCCTGGTGTGGCCCAGGCAACATTGGTTCACCAACCTCTTAGGCCTTTCGGTGGAGGCCCACTATGGCTTTCGGTATACCCAGACGCCTGAGACCATGGTCGGCTGCTCCACCCGAACCTCAGTTCTTTTGATCTGACAGCCTGGAAGCTCCATGGCTGAATCCTGAGGAGCAACTTGCTTGGAGCAGGTGCATAGAGTCCTACTGAGCGGTAGAAAGTCCTCCACCAGGGCCACCTACCTTGCAAAATGGAAGTGGTTCTCCATCTGGTCCTTCCAATGGGGAATTCCACCTACGCAGTCCTCCCTGCAGCTCATCTTGGAGTACCTTCTTCTGCTGAAACAACAAAGTCTGGCCCTCTCTTCAATTCAGGTTCATCTAGCCGCCATCTCAGCTTTCCATCCAAAGGTTGACAACCAATCTGTTTTTTTGCACAACATGGTGATCAGTTTTCTCAAACGTCTGGAGAGGGTGTATTCCCAGGTCAGAGAACCCATTCCTTCCTGGGATCTGAATCTTGTCTTGTCAAAGGTTACGGGTCCACTGTTTGAGCCGCTAGCAATGTGCTTGTTGTTATACCTCTTCTGGAAAGTGGCCTTCTTAGTGGCCATCACTTCAGCCAGAAGAATTTCAGAGATCCAGGCCCTCACATTGGACCCGCCATATACGGTCTTCTTCAAGGATAAAGTCCTGTGCCCACACTCATCGTTCCTCCCAAAGGTGGTCTCACAATTCCACTGCAGTCACGCAATCTTCCTGCCAGTATTCTACCCTAAACCACATGCAAACAGAGAGGAACAGTGCCTACACTGGATGTTAGACAGGCCCTGGCTTTCTATATACAAAGGACCATATCATTCTGCAGATCTACATAGCTGTTCATAGTGATAGCGGAGAGAATGAAGGACCTACCCATCTCCGCTCAGAGAATTTCATCCTGGTTTACTTCATGCATCCGAGCGTGCTATGAACTCATGGGCATCTCACCCCCCAGCTAATCTGACTGCTCATTGTACATCATCTCAGGCCTCATCTGCCGCCTTCCTAGCGCTATTCAGGATATCTGCAGAGCAGCAACCTGGTCATTGGTGCACATGTTCTGAACATACTGTGCCATCACCCAACAGGCTACAGATGATGCCAACTTTGGCCACACAGTCTTGCAGCCAGCCTGTCCTTGTACTCCAAACCAACGTCCTGTACAACTACTTGTTAGTCACCTACATTGGAATGGACACGTGCAAGCACTCAAAGAAGAAAAAACAGTTACTAATCTTTCTGTAACTGTTGTCCTTCAAGATGTGTTGCATATGTCCATTCCAAAACCCACCCTCCATCCCCTCTTATCGGAGGCAGTTAGTAAGAAGAAACGGAAGGAGAACAGGGTGGGCTGGTGCTATGAACACATGGCACCAGAGGGCATTGGAGCTGACACGATGGATACCACTAGGGGAAATAATTCTGGTAACTGTGCTTGAGGCACAGCAGGGAATTTAACCTTAAGTCCTCAGCATCTATGTAAGTCTTTTGCATTGGAGTATGACACCATCTCTGCTGACGCAAGCACAGACTTGGATGTTACAGTTAATTCTGTCCCACTAGTTCTTGTATTGTCAATTCTTCCAAAGAAAGTTGCACTTGAACTGAACTGAAAATATTCTGGTTTCCTTTAATACTAGGCAATGCTTAAAGGAATCAAAGGATTCACTTCTAATAACAGGAAAAAAAGCCTCACTCTTAAGTGCAAGACCTGTATCTTGAGCTTGCATGCTCTCTAGGAAGCCTTATGTAGGAAAATACTGTTTAACAACTATTACGTCATACAATAAACCTTGTTCTTTGGGAACTAACATTATGGGTCAAGGCCTGACACAAAGTGAAATGGCAAGGTAGTAAATTTGAAAGAGGTGCCTTTTCAGATCTTAAAGACCTGATTTGATTGGAATCCATCCATGTAATTTTATTTAAATATGAGCTGCTTTAAAATGAGGAAACAAAAGCAATGATTTTCTAAAGCCTGATGTTAGGCTCCTAAATTCATGCTTAGGTATTGGCCAGATTTTCAAACGTGCTGAACCCAACAGCTCTCATTGAACAGCACTGGGAACATTCTCAGGCAGTTGGACTTAAGAGTTTTAGGGCCAGTTTCTACTGGCTGACTGGTGCAAAAGGACTGTAGTGGGATCTGGCCCACAGTCCCTGCCTCAAAGAGCTTACGATCCAATTTGGCCAAACACATATACACCAACATATACTTGCAACAACCATTCAGGAATGTGTCCCGGTTTAGCAAAGTACTTAAGCATGTGCTTAACTGTAAGCAAATGCTTAAGTGCTTTGCTGAATAGGCATGGATTCAAATTTGTGCTTAAAGTTAAGCTCATGCTTAAATCATTTGTTGAATTGAAGACTATAGTTTGAAGTGTCACAAAGAAAAAAAAATCACAATACCCATTCCCTGAAACTGTTACCTTTTATTTCATGCTGACTCACTTCTCTTCTTCTTTCCAGTTCTTTTCTGTCATAATTCAGCCTCTTTAAGCACATGATCCCATATTGCAAACTCGTTCTGTTATTTGAGAGAGAAACATTTACTGAGTAACATAAGACATTTAAAAGAAAATAACGTTGTGGATGTGAATGTATTTGAAGTATTTACTACATTTTATATATGGTAGTTCAGTGTGCTCATGTATCAAATCATAGGGGCAAAGAGCCAAAAAATGTAACAGACTAAAAAATGAAATGGGCACAAACAAAAACGAATGGGGTTTAACTAAGTTATCTAGCAGAATTACATTTTACATTAAGAATGTATCCAAAACAGGCCAACAAACTATGTGAACTTAAGTGTTCTGTTGAATCAGGATGTAGGCAGGAAGAGGTGTTTATTGTCAAATCAGACAGTAAAGAATGCATCCTTGCAGGAATGGCTGCCTCCTTTGGTAGATGAACCGACTGCCCACTTGTTTTTTCCACTGTAATCTGAAGTAGCTTAAACATTTTCTTTATCATCATGTTTCTTGTCTACCGTCTTCTGGTGCTGTGCCTTTTAATATATTTTTTTACAATTCATGTAGTGTTACAGTTACATTTATGTATTAAGGCTACTCTCTGCATCATGGAATTGCATTCCATAACTAATCACACTTACAGTTGCTATGTCAAAAGGAACCTCTTTCATTTTCACATAGTTTATTGGTGCTGATTGTTTATATTTTCATGTGGTTGTTTAAAGTTGGAACAACCTTAACACTAAAGCTTTGTTAGCTTAAGCTGCACTGACCATAATATTACATCCACGTGCTCGTTTTGAGCGGCCTTTGTACAAACATACCGATGAAAGCTATCCACCATTTTTAAATGCACGCGGAGATCTTTCTTCGTCAGATGATCTAACATCCTTGCGTCTACCAGGCATTCCATAAAGTAACTTCGGTACTGAGGTAAACCCAGACTGGGGAGCCATTCATTACCAATCCATTCATGGTTCATATCACCATAAGCAAGGGTCTATAGAAAAATAGGAGACTTCACATTTTTACCTATTTGGGTCAATGCCACAGAATGAAGGCAGTGTATCCATCTGCTGTGCCATTTCAAATAGCACTTCACTGTCTAGGAAATTCACACTGCTTTCTGTAGTAATTCTGACAATACTACCATTTGGGCCTCAAATATGTAACTAAACACGATTAGCTCTCTGTATACATAAAATATTTTTGTTAAATACAAATATGATCTCTCAATATCATGTCTACCACCTTTTCGAAATGGAAATTCTAGTTGTAATAAGAAATAATTCATTAGAAAATTCACATCATAGCAAAATCAAGAAAATCAGACATATAGATTGAGGGAATTTTTTTACAAGCACTAAGAGAGTTAGAAGGACAATCCTATTGAATTTCAAAGGGATTTGTTATCCTAATGCACCTATGTGCTTTTAAAAATCCTTCCCTGCATTAACACAAGTGATATAATAAACCTTTAGCGTGAAATTCAGGCAACATTAAAGTGAATGGAAGTTTTGTCGTTGCTTCAATGGGGCCAAGCTTTAGTCCACAGCTTTCTACATCTTATTTCACCAAGCAATTAGCATTATACATTTGTCATCCCTCTGAAACAGTGGTTATTGGTTCTTGGCCAAGCCTGCATACCTGCCTCTGCTTCCAGCACCAGTAACAGTAAGTAGCCAAATGCACACCCCTAACAATATGTTTAAAAGGGTGACTAACACAAATGAAATGCACCTTGTGGGACTATCAATATGTGCATCCTTGACTAAAGAGAAAAAAATCTTTGGAGAATTCCAAAAAACACTACAATTCAGGAATACTTTCTGTGTAGTGAGATTCTAATAGAAAACAAAAGTATGTGTGTAATTGGGTGCCTGCCCCACACTGGGCTCTAAGGGTTTCATAGAGCCCTCAGGAGGCTGTGCAGGAGGCAGCCAATCAGGGCCAATCAGGCCTATATAAAAAGGAAGCTTCAGGGCAAAGGAAGGCAGTTCTTCCTTCAGAGCTCAGGGAGGAAGGACTGTGTCCCTGGAGGGCTGAGAGATCTGCCAGCACCCTGGACAGAGCAGTGCTGCTAGCAGGGACCGGGGAAGCGAGACACAGCTCCTGGCTGGCTGCTGGGTTTGCAAGCCGAGGCCCTGAGGCAAGGAGGATGCTGGGGTCACAAGGAAATGGCCTGACAATTTGCTGCAGTAGCCCTAGTGACTGAACAGCGGAATTCAGGTTCCCCGGAAGTGGGGAGCACAGTGTGTGGCATGGACAGAGGGCTGTGTTGCTGAAGAGGGCACCGTGGTCCTTGGAGAGATGTGGGTCCTAGAGCAGAAGTGATGGCAGCAAGGCACCACAAGAGGAGGGCGCACTGGCAAACTGATCTAATCCCCAGGACAGCCAGCAGGAGGTGCCACAGTGGTGAGTGAACCCCGTTACAGAGTGTGATTGTAAATGCACATTGAACTACTTTTGTATGGTTTATTTGAAGTATATAATCCATATTTTAGAAAGAGAGAGATTCTGCCTTCACTAGTGCTCTGTACAATCCCATTGAAGACAACCTAAAAAATGCAGGACATTTTTATTTATTTATTTTTTTAGAATCTCTCACTTCTCATAATAAAACACATTTTTGTGACCATTGTTTGTTATGGCAATAGTTTCCTGTCTTATACTTAGATGGTAACAAACTCTTGGGTCCGAAATTGTCTTTTAGTTATGTGTACATCGTGAAGAACAAAAGAGGGCTCTGATCCCTGACTGGGGTGACTAGTCACTACTCCAATATAAACAAATAATAAATCAATCATCTGGAGTTGTGAAGAGCAGAAATGGGCCTACAGAAGCCTACTACAAGAAACTAGAATTTGGAAAAAATAATTCCTGCACTTGTTCTTGATTAGTAATATTATTGTTATAGCTAACAGAAGACTATTGATAAAACTGAATTAGAGGAATTAGGTGCTCAAAGTTCTGTTCTTTCAGATACTGAAATGATATTTTGGCTCATTTTGATTAGAAGTAGAAGTGATGCCTACATATGTATTAAAGGATGAAATTGCATGTCTTTTACAGCCAAATAAAGATTAGTCTGCAAAAGGCATGCAGGTATATTGTTTCTTTTTTTGTGTTCCAGTTGTTTTGTAAAGTGTGTTGGTTTTCAGAACTGGAAACTATACACAGCAAGGAAATAATAAAAAAAATGTCTGTCTGGTACTGCTTATCAAATATCTGTAATGGATAATCACAATAAACTTAATAGTAGTGAATATACAACTTCGAAGTTTAACACTCATCTACATTAAAATTATGTAGCACAAAATTGGATTCTGACAAATATAACTGTAGAAATGATTTACTTCATTGCTTACATTATCTACGTGCTTGGCAGCTAGTTGTGAGCTACATGTTCTAATGGCAATTTTTGCATAACAGTGCAACTGTTTACTTTAAAATGCCAGGCTTTTTTCTCCTTGAGATAAACCACAAGCCATCAAGATGATTTAACTTTTGATGTTAATGTCAAATTGGTATAACATCAACGGCCGTATGATGTTACAGTTTTGCTCAGTGGCCAATGTCGTCGTAAACTTTGAAACCCAATTTTAGCTTCACTCAAGTGAAGAATATTCAAACACCAATATTTGTTTCTAAAAAGAGTCTACTGTGCCTAAAGTAAATACATAAAAACAAACACTGATGTTCAAGAGGAACACTGTGTTTCTTGCTATTACAAAGTATATATATATATATATTACCTTTCTACATAAATAGTCTTCCCTTAGCTGCTGACACCTACAGTAGTACTTTGCTGTCACCCTCTTTTTAGTTGGATATTTTTTTCACTGAAATCCACACATTTACATGAACCAAATGCAAACATTTCATTTGCCTCTAGCTGCTTTATTTACACCACTACCTTGGAAAAAGTTAATTGAATTTCCTGTAAATGTAAAGAGGTTGCTCTTTCAAGTGTAAAATATAATGAAGGGAGTATCCATGCTGAGCTTGCTCAGGGAAGCTGCACATTCACCTCTGGTGTAGCGGTCTGATGCAAAGCCCTCCGCCCCATTCTATGGGGGAGCGGGCAAGCAGGGGGAGTAGTCATGCTGTGGGTTGTCTTTGCACCTTTTGCAGGACATGGGGGAAAAGGCTCTGTGCTGCCCCCAAATGGCTAGTATGAAAAGGAGTGGACAGGAGGTGGTGGCATGAGATCAAAATGTATGTGTACTCTATGAACCTTGGGATGGGGGAGAATTAGCCTCTGTCAGTTACCATCAAAGAAAAAAAACCCTGTATTTAATTAATTAGTAAGAGGGACTTATTGACTATCACATTTGGTTTAATACTTGAACTCGGGACAGTGAGACCCTAATTAGAATTCAAAAACATCTTAAAACAAGGAAGCTAGTCCTTTTGATGTAGGGAGAGAACGCTAACCTAACCTTGGGTTAAGAAGACAGAGGGGGACTTGAACAGTTACACACGTGGAAAAAGACTTCCTAACCAAGTTGTATATGTGACATTATGCCCCATATTCTTCATAGAAATATTGTTATGAGATGAATGTGGCAAAACTAAGATATATTTTATGCAAGATGGGTCATGTGAGATATCAGTGGAAAGGTTATGATTTACTGAATGTGATTATCCAATTTGTATGCATGTATCATTTCTGTATCTGAAGTTAGGTATATTGACTATGTAGCAATTACAACTGTGTGTGTACTTGGGGGAATGCCCATCAGACAGTAGGCAATGAGCCTTGATGGGCCATTAAGAAGGACAAAAGAACTTTCAAGATACTAATCTCCCGCCTTCCTGAGAAGCTTCCTGGAATGTTGCTTTGACACTAAAAGGTCATGTGACCATGTCACATGGTACAGGGTCCCATCTTGAGCTGGTATTTTTCCACTGGAAGGGGGTGGGCTAGGAAACAAAAGATTCCTGCCATATGTAAATCCTATTTAAGGCAGGGGAGTGAGTTAATCTAGGCTCTTCTCCACTGCCTCCCCACCCAAGAAGGAAGTCTGCTGAAAACACCTGAAGAAACAAGGAACTAAGCTGGGGAGGGGTGCAGGGGACTGAGTCCAGGTGAGACAGATCAGCCTGTAAGAGGAATTCCTGGAGATTTAAGCTGCAAGCAGTGCAGTTTACCTTAAAAAAAAACAAAACTGCCACCTGCTTGAAACAACATTTAGGGTGAGAAATTACAATTTGTAGCCAATTTCTTTAATGTATCCAGCCTAGTTTGCGTTTTTTTATTTGCTCAGTAATCTGCTTTGTTCTGTTTGCTATCTCTTCTAGTCACTTAAAATTGACCTTTTGTAGTTAATAAATTTGTTTTTGTTTTCTAAAACCCAGTTTGTGGAACTTATAACTTGGGGCGGTGGGGGGGGGGGGAAAGAGTTGTGCATATCTTCCTCCACTTTGAGGGAGGGGGCGAATTTATGAGTTTGCACTATATCGATCTCTATACAGTGCAAGACAATACAATTTTTGGTTTGCATCCCAAAGGAGGTGTGCACTTGGGTGCTGGGTAATCCTTGAGATGATTCTTCCCACACAGAGCTGATCTCAGTGTCTCTGTGACCATTTGCAGCTGGGTGTGTCCCTACTTGTGTGTGCTGGAGAAGGCTTAAGGTCCTGGCACAGCCGAACAGGGTGAGGGAGCCCAGGCTGGTGGAATGGGCAGGCTCAGTGGGACCCTAGCACATCAAGTGGTGCCCTGGAAGGGGTATCCAACCTATCACAGTATACAGATAAAATTATGGGCAAATCAAGGGCTTGTCCTCACTAGAGTTTTTTTTACCTTGCGTCAATTGCTTGTAAACCACAACATTTGTAGCCTGGTATATGTATTTAGGAAGTGTCCAGAGTATCCTTTATCAAGGTGTTAACTACCTGGAGTTAATTAGAATCATAGAATCATAGAATATCAGGGTTGGAAGGGACTTCAGGAGGTCATCTAGTCCAACCCTCTGCTCAAAGCAGGACCAATTCCCAACTAAATCATCCCAGCCAGGGCTTTGTACAATGAATGGATATTAAACAATAGAGCAGATAATTTCAAAGCACTGGACATGAACAATTCTCATTGTCAAGATGCTGATCATGGTTTGAATTTGGGAGGGGATATGTGGCAGTCCAATATACACACAGCTTCCCGGAGCTGCCACCTTGTTATTTTGAGTCTCAGCTTCTTTTAAGAAGTCTCTAGCTATTTTTTCAATTTTTTCAAAATGTAACCCAAGTGTAACTGATGTATGAAAACAACAGAGTCTGGTGGCACCTTAAAGGCTAACAGATATGGTGCCACAAGAGTCTTTGTTGTTTTTGGAGATACAGACTAACACTGCTACCCCGGATACTTGATGTATGAAAGTTCGCCTGAGTCTGCAACCAGCCTGCAACAATAGCTCTGAACTGTGGTATTAATTTCAATGAGGGTGATTATTCAGAGGCAAAATGATGATAATTAAAATGTTGCTATTGTGAACTATCTCACTGCTGATTCTGTGTAAGAAAGACGGACTAGTATATTATGAAGATCTGTGGCAAATCTAGTGAGTAGAGCTTGGTTTGTGAGTATAGTTTGGAAAGGTACCACTAATTTTTTCAGTTTGCCCCCTAAAGTTAATAGGTATAATAGCTAAAATGATGATGCAGAGGTTGACACCTATTCATGAGCATGAACTGGGTATATATGAAGGGATGTGTCATACGCTGAGGGAAAGAGGGATGCCAAAACGGAGCGAGAGACCTGACAGCAGCTGGACAGACACAGAAGTCCAAGAATATAAATATTTGATTCTCTGATCTATCTGAAACCATAAACTTGTGCTCTAAATAGGCAAGGCTGCTTGTAGATTAAAATCTATGATTTATATAATTTTACCTTGGATTTTCTCTCCATTTTCTAATAAAACTTCTAATAAAATCCTGTTATTTCGTGTGAGTGTGATGAATTTCAGATAAGCATACTGCAGCCAGTCTTACGAATTAGCTAAAAGTGGGTCCAGTTCTAGTCAATCTCTTCGTACATGATTTGGATAATGGTATAGAGAGTACATTTAAAAAGCTTGTGGGCAATACCAAGCTAGAAGGGATTGAAAGCGCTTTGGAGGACAGGATTAGAATTCAAAATGATTTGGACAAACCAAAGAAATGATTTGAAGTAAATAGAATGAAATTCAATAAGGACAAATGCAAAGTACCCCACTTAGGAAGGAATAATCAATTGCACAAATAGAAAATGGGAAATGACTGCCTAGGAAGAAGTACTGCAGAAAAGGATCTTGGGTTATAGTGGATCACAAACTGAATATGTCAACAATATAACACTGTTGAAAAAAATGAACATCCTTCAGGGATGTATTAGCAGGAGTGCTGTAAGTACAGTGGTGCAAGCAGGGCCGGCTCCAGGCACCAGCATTCCAAGCAGGTGCTTGGGGCGGCAATCTGCAAGGGGCGGCAATCCAAGTGTTTTTGCCGCCATAGCAGGGCGCCGAATTGCCACCGCGGACAGCGGGGGCAGTCCGTGTGCCGTTAGGGCAGCATGCGCGTTGCTGCGGCAATTCGGCGGCAGCTTCTATGGTCAGCTGCCCGCGGCGGCAATTCGGTGGCTTCTGACTTCCGGCTGAAGACAGAAACTGCCGCCGAATTGCCACCGCCGCGGAAACGCGCGTGCTGCCCTAATGGCACATGGACTGTCCCCGCCATCCGCGGCGGCAATTCAGCGCGCTGCTTGGGGTGGCAAAAACAGTAGTTGCCCTGGGTGCAAGTAAGCAGGTACGGTCAGGTACACTGTACCATTAAGATATTTATTGCCAGTACGTTGTACCAGAAAGAACCATTTTCAGAACTGCAAGGCTCCCAGGAACTGCAGCTGTATCACCCCCAGCCCCACCCACAGCCCTTCCACACAGCTGCGTCTCCTGTCTAGGGTCTGTACAGCCCCGCCGGAGGTCAGGGCTGGGGGCAGTACAGTTGCACTGGAGGTGCTGTCAGCATGGGGCCGCCAGTGCTCCTTTTGCCCCTGCGGTTCCCGGGAGCCCTGCAGTTCAGAAATCCGTATGCGGCGCAACGGGATGACAGAGCCCACCCCAGTAACGTGGGATGGGGAGAGCATGGGGGGCTAGGGGCAGGGAGGAGTCACATGGGCGGTTACATGCCCCCCCCATTAGCTGTTGCCCCCCTTTGTGTCCCTCCCATGAGTTGCCTAGACGTACCGATAAGAATTAAAATCTACTTGCACCACTGTGTATATAAGACACGAGAAGTAATTCTTCCACTCTACTCAGTACAGATAAAGCCTCAACTGGAGTATTGTGTCCAGTTCTGGGCATCACACTTTGGGAAAGATGTGGATAAATTGGAGAAAACCCAGAGGGGAGCAACAAAAAATATTAAAGGCCTAGAAAACATGACCTATGAGGAAAGACTGTTTGTTTAGTCTGGAGAAGAGAAGACTGAGAGGGGACATGATAACAGTCTTCAAGGGGGGAGGGATAACTCAGTGGTTTGAGCATTGGCCTCCTAACCCAGGGATGTGAGTTCAATCCTTAAGGGGGCAATTTGGGGCAAAAATCTGTCTGGGGATTGGTCCTGCTTTGAGCAGGGGGTTGGACTAGATGATCTCCTGAGGTCCCTTCCAACCCTGATATTCTATGATTCTAAGTATGTAATTATTATAAAAAGAGGAGGGTGATAAATTGTTCTCCTTATCCAGTGAGCACAGGACAAGAAGTAATGGGCTTAAACTGCAACAAGGGAGATTTAGTTCAGACATTAGGAAACATTTCCTAACTATATGGGTAGTTATGCACTGGAACAAGTCACCTAGGGAGGTTGTAGAATCACTGTCCTTGGAGATTTTTAAAAACAGGGCAGACAAACACCTGTCAGGGATGACCTAGATAATACTTAGTCCTTCCTCAGCATAGGAGACTGGACTAGATGACCTACTGAGGTCCCTTCCAATCCTACAATACGGTGATCTATGATTTAAATGGACTTGGTAATATATGGTGTGGTTTTCAAATAAAATAATAATAATTAATAAAAAAATCTTTGAAACTGTGTAATATACTGAAAAGCTTCTACATTAATGGTTCAGCTCCAAGAACGAGCACAATTCCCTTGATAGCTGTGTCATCTCAGCATGCTGCACTTTGGGTTATCAAAGTGAAGCCAGTCTGCTCTGACTGTTGATCCTAAACACAATTTGCAAAGGGTATTCTTTCTAGTAGTTCCTGGGCATTTAGCCTTTAGTGTAATTAATAGGGCCTTTCAGCTTCCATATGTGAAGTACATGATGGTTATAGACTTTACGTGCAGAGCATCTAGGCCCAGATTTTTAGAGATATTTAGGCACCTAACTTCCATTGATTTCAATGGGAGTTAGGTGCCTAAATACCTTTAAAAATCTGATCCCGTATCCTATAAATGACACACACAAAGAACCTCCAAAAATGTATGTAAAAATTGTGCAGGCACTTGATTGTACCTTCAGTTACCCCTGCAGCACATACATATAAATGAGGATCCAAGTTTACTATGAACCCACTACAGGATGGTGTCAGGATGCCTCCAGCTGACCTATCATCCTTTCTCCCCCATAGTTTACTGATTGTTTCGTCATGACGGGGGAGCATGCCATCTCTGTGACTTGGATGGCCTTCCACAGACACTGGTAACCAGAACAAGAGAGGTCTTTTCTGTACTGGCAGGGTTTGAAAGACATTGCCAGTAGGAACAGGAACTGTACCTGTACCCTTCACAATAGCCTGACATTAATAGCCCATCTGGATAAGCAGCACATAAACTCAGTGTGTTGTGACCTAATTGCCCCAAACTTGGGCATGCATTTAGGAAAAGGTATGCTAAGGACAGCGTGGGAAGGACATGAGGCATGCAGGGCCTTACTACTGACTACATGTACACAGGCCCACCGACAGCAATTCCGGGCCCCAGGGCAGACCACGCAGTGGGCCTGAGCTGCTGCCGACTGCGCTGCTGGTGCTCAGCAAGCTGCTGAGCATGCTCTTCCGCACGGCCAGGGCTTCTACAGGCCGGGTCAGCTGCCTTTGCCGCTGCCGGTACCACCCCACGCGCACCTAGGAGCCCTGTGGCTTGCCCAGGCAATTTAACAGGGCCCAGGGCTCCCGGCCACCGGTACTGCAGCAGCGGCCAGGGGCCCCTGGGCCCTTTTAAATCGCCCAGGCTGCTGGGTAATTGCCCCCTTTGGCCTCCCCTGTTGGCGTGCCTGCATGTACATCCCCCATCCCTCGTGAGCAAACACGTTTCTAACCAATACCGGTATGGCTGGGACCTGCATCTTGCTGGTGTCGAGGTCATGTAGCAGACATACTCATTCTTTATGAGCATTAGGGACTGCAGAGTAACAAGGCATTTGCAGCCATTGCCATTAATCTGCTTACTAGTGTGTTGTGTTTTACTTCCTCATCATCCCAAGCAAAAGCAAATCATAAAAGTGCATAGAATGGATATGTGTGCAAAGTATATATGCACAAAATAAAGGATTGTGTTGAGTCTCCTTAAAATATCTGGTTACAAAAGCTCATAGCAATTTCTATAAAGGAAAATATTTGCTGCAAATATGCTGTCTATGTTTTATGTAACAAACCTGCCTAGAAAAGAGTTTCTTTGAATTAAAAATGTAAAAAATACTCGTTATACTTAAACTAGTAGGAGGAAATCACAGCATTAGATTCATACAATAGCTGATAAAATGTTACAAAGTTTTCTATTACTATGTTAATGAAATTATTCTTAGTCTTCCATCCCCAAAAGTGTAAAGTCAAAAGATTCATACCTGGGCCCAGCTGCCTTCCTCAGACTCTTTCTGTATTATTAGCAAGGAGCCATTAGAAAAGCAGGTAAAAATACAAAAAACACAAGTCAAGAAGCAAAAGGTGATTATAATGCAAATGTTAACAATTCTAGTACAAAGAAAAATGCTGATAATGCATTTGACCTAGTGTCAATGGCAAACTGCTTAACTAAACTACAAAACTGACACCATAATAATTAAGGTTGAGTAAATAACTTCTTAGTACTGACAAATCAAGAAAATATTAAAGATATAAAAAAACCTTCATAGTTTTGTGAAATTTTACAAGTTCATCTCAAACTCCCTTACAAAAGCAGCTACTAAAGTCAAAATTTTGCCATTTTGCCTCAACATATTGCAAATTAGGGGTAACCCAATGTTTTGTTCTGCAAAGTCTCAAAACATTCATAATGTAAAGCTGCGTTTACAGGCAGAATGGTTGAAATTTTGCCCTGATTCAGATCTGTGAAGACTTGTAAAGCTCTCGTGTTTGACTTGCACATACTCAACGGGCAAAGTAACAGTTTCATTCAATTCTGTTAACGGTAACATTTTGTACAACACACTGCAATAAAGCCACTCACTTTCTTGTACCAAAAGTATGTTGTTTTTTCCTGGTCAATTTTCCAGGGCTAGCTCTGTTTGTTGGTGCTAAAGGTGTTGTTATTGTGTTAGTGTTTTCTTTACCAATAATGATAAAGCTGAGAGGCAGCTTGGTTGTAAAAAATAATTGGTAAGGAAATCACTCCGTGAAATTTATAGTGAATATGTAAAACATTATAGCAAATGAAAATGTGAAACAAATCCATCTTTGCTGCATTAAAATGTAGATTTAGCACCTCCGCTGCCATTTATGGGCTGGGCTAACCATAAATTATTCTGAATTGAAGATAAGGTTTCATACATCTTTCTTTTTAAGCTTAGTTAATTGCTTACAAACATGGTATCATGCTGGGATAGAACAACCTTACGTTTGAAAACAAAAATATAATTCTAACTCTGAGGTTTTGGGGAATGAAAAAAATCTGAGCCATTGATTGGGGGATACATATTGCCATACATTTTAAGTCTCTACCAAAATCAGTAAGATATTTGCCAAAAAATCAATGGCACAATAGTCACCCTAAGTCCCAGAAATGTGAACAACTTGGTCTGGTTTTCAAAGAGAGAATTCTAGCTAAAGCATTTTTGTCCTGATTACATACTGTTTAGGCTTCCTCTAGATTGACATCTCTCAGCGTCATCATTATTACAAACTTCTATTTAAAGTGATACTAGCAAGGAGGCTTAGGGGCAAGGGCAGTACTGAAACTGCTATAGACTCATTTTTAACAGACTAGATTTCAAATTGACAGTGTTCCCTTATATTAAACACTCTTCCTTCATATTCAACAGAGCGTGACATTCAAATTAATGTTTCAGAAAACAGAACTACAGCTGTACAGTGAAACTTCAGTACTGTGTGCAAGTTAATATAGTCTCTGTGACTGTAATACATTTGGTATTTTATATTTTAGGGAACTGTTATGTTTTTTCTAACTTTATATTTGAGAAACAGTCTACAGGTGATCTGACAATTGTAAACAACTACATACACTTCAGTTGTGTTCTTGGCATTAAAATAAATATCACTGTTGTTTAAATAAAATCGGAAAGACTAACCGTTTTGGCTGGAGCTGCAAGATTTTCCATTTCTTCATGGGTCACCCAAACATTGCCTGAGGGCTGTTAACAAGGCCCACAGGGAAGCAGGCAGAATCCACATTAGGTAAGCAGTGTTAAAGAAGAAAGGCAGCACCACTGTAAGTTAACAGCGTATAGCATCACAATCAGCACAACCATGTTCTTGCCTCAATCGAACTGCAACTAGAGAGAACTTTAGACAACTTGCTTTACATCTTTCTTCACTAAGATCTTAACAGATGATTGTTTATTAACCAGAAGTGGTGAATGAAATGTCTTATTCCTAATGTGGTGGAAATTCTCTGAATACCATTAAAAAGGGAAGAATAACAGTTAAAGCAAGTATATCACACAAAGAGCCGACGTTAGCTTTTATGTGGTAACTGAGTCCTGAGGAGAGTTCTAATGTGGTGATGAATTTCCAGCCTAAAAATTCTGCACACATACTGCAGTTGCATTGTGATGTAACATAAGATCCCTTTCCCTACAGTTCTGTACGTCAAACATTCTTGAAGAATTTCTTTTAAAAATGTTCGCTTTTCCCCCTCATTCCATTGTTTTTAATAAGGGTAAGAGTCTGACTTGCCCCCGTGAGACCAGGCAGGGAAGTAAGGGGGTTTAAGAGCTGGCTGAGCACACAAGGTCATAGGCTGCAGTAAATTAACTTTCTTCTGGAGAAAGAGAGGTCAGAGGACTTCTGACTCACGGTACAGCTGCGTGCCATCCATCCCTCAGGGCTAAGTGCAAAAAGCCCAATCTACCCTAATATTTCCAGCCTGAATATGTGACATCTCATCAGGTAAATGTCAATGCTTTTCTTGAGCTGTGTAACTATATATTTTAAAGGTGCCTCAGTAATGGGAATAGAGAAACCGAGATGTTCAGGGTAAAATTTGACTTTCAATGAAACTCAGATTTCTCAGTGCCTGAGCCACTTTTGAAAATGGTACTTAGGTGTGTTTGTTTGAAAATTTACCCTAAGTCATCATGGTTTTTGCTATTGTCTTCAATGAGAGCAAGATTCATCCTTGAATGAGGAAAGCCATCAGATTTTGAGTACATATGCCAGATTTTTAGGGCCAGGTTACTGATAGCAGTACCTTGGATAGTACCACTTCAAGAAGGAGCACTCTGAGTAGTAGAAATCATCTCATTGGAGGAATAAGGTCCTCCTCAAAGTAAGAGTAACAGAATTTGGCCCTTAGCAGTTACTGGAATAGCTGACATATTTTGATTGCATACATAAAGCTCTAAAAGATGTTTAAATATCATAGGGATCAAAAACCACCAGTATGGGCACTCTATAGAAAAACTGATTGTGCAGATCAAGTGGTGCAAATTGTATATGACATCATACTGACAGCAGAAAATTGAGCAGTGCTGTAAAAAATCTTATAGCCACCTGATCATGCAGTGACTTACAACTACTGTTTGTTCAAGATACATTTCACTAAGACAGATAAAATTCACTTGCTCAGATCTGTGTCTGCAATTGTTTCCTTATATTATGTTACTCAGCAATAGATTTAAAATTTATGTGCAACACAGTTCATTATCATTGAGCATTTAAAATATGGAAATTAAGAAGTTAAGAATATGGAAGTTAAGAGAAGGTAGAGAAATATTCAAAAATCCTCACTGTTCAAACAATCTCTTCAATGGAAGAACAAGTGTAATATATTACACTGCACATTTAAAAATCCCCTTAATTCTGTCTCCATATTTCAGCCCAGCTTCCACTTATAGACCTGAAAACAATTTACATAAAACTAACTGTACTTGTATTTGCATCTGACTAAACTTAACATGTAGCAGAGGCTACAAAATAGCTTAATCTCTAGAAAGTTCAAAACTCACTTTGCAGACTCAAGAGGTTTGTATACAGGGGTTTGAATAAGCATCCAGACTTTTGGATGCTGATCCAAACCAAGGCTCAGTGCCAGGGGCGGCTCTATGTATTTTGCCGCCTCAAGCATGGTAGTCAGGCGGCTTTCGGCGGTGCGCCTGCGGGAGGTGTGCTGGTAATGCGGATTCGGCGGCATGCCTACGGGAGGTCCACCGGTTCCACACCTTCGGCGTACCCGCCGCCGAATTGCCACCGAAGCCGCGGGACCAGTGGACCTCCCGCAGGCACGCCGCCGAAGGCAGCCTGACTGCCGCCCTCACGGCGACCGGCAGGCCGCCCCAGGCATGTGCTTGCTGCACTGGTGCCTGGAGCCGCCCTTGCTCAGTGCCCAAATGGAGAAGGGAAAGTGTTAGTATTCCAATGTCCCCCCTTCCCAGGTAGCATGTTGCCCCGGACCCCTTTCATTTTCAATCAGCTTCCCCTTTTCTGACAGGAAAATACTATACAGCATAGGGAGATAAAATACTTATACTTATACTATCCTTAAATTTGAGTGTTGTCTTAGGTTTTTCCATTTCTTTCTTTTCTCTCCTCTTCTCTCACTTTGATTCATTTGCTTCATCTCTTTTTCCTGCTGCCTACTGTTCTCCTCTCTTGACTTTCTTTCTACCCTTTTTTCCTTCAGGGTCTCTATCTCTCAGCCTTTTCCCTTCACCTCTTCTGCACAATTCCCATCAGTCCAAGCTCCTTTTCTCTTTCTCTGACCTCCAATATCTCTTTCTAGGCCCGCTTTCTCACCTTACTTCCAGTCATCTATTTCTTAGTGTTCACCATCTGTCTCATGATTCTTTCCCTTCCTAACTCCCATTCTTTATTTCTTTCCCCACCAGCATGGCCCCTTTGTTCTCCGTCTCCCCACCTCCATGCACACTCTTACCATAACACACACAGGATTCTCACCCTCTCAAATTCACATCCATTTCTCACCTTTGTTCTCTTTCAAACAGGCTTCTTCCCATCACTTTCATTCTCTCTTCTATATGAACTCTTCTCCTGCCTGCTCTCTCTCCTCCCATCACCCACACCATTATACACAGAAAATAAAACACTTTCTATCTCTCTTCCTTCTTCTCACTACATAGCCACATACTCTTGGTGCCTCTCCTAGGAAGGAAAGATAAGCAGGAGGATACAGCAGATCCAGGCTGGGGGATAACTGAAAAAGGTAGAAGGAGGGAGAGGCAAGAATATTCTATGGGAGGAAAGAGCCAGGGCAGGAAAAGTATCTGGTTCATTTGGGGAGAGGATGTGACTTGGAGAAAGGGGAAAATAGAATACCTGCAAAAGTACAAGTAAGTTTCCAAACATTAGGTATCTATGGATAGCATGTGTGAGCATTTTGAGGTTTGCCCTTCTCTCATATTGATCACTGAGGTAATTTCAAGGTTAATCAGAAGCACAATGTTAAAAATGTATTTTTTACAGGAAAGTATCAGTGATCAACAAGCAAGGAAAGGCACTTCCATTCTCTTCAGGACAATTCAGACTGATTTTGATTTGGTTTGTACTACACAACTTTTGCTATGGATTTTGATATAGTGTCAAGTATGAGAAAGAAAGTTAGCTGAACGTGACTCACTGTTCTAGAAGTGGGAGGAGCTGATGGACTCGTAAGTGATACCATCTCCTGGATTGCTAGTCGGAGCTTTAAGCGATGGAGAGGGTTGCTGATTCCAATTTCTCTCTGAATCTCAGTATCAGACAAAGCAGACATTATGGCTCCACTCTTCACATTTGCACGGCAAGCAGCAACATACCATGCAGGCATTCCCAACCACAGCTGTTGAGAAAAAAGTCACCAGTTTAAGACACTAGAACTAAATTTCTGAGATTTCATACATGATTTAGTTATTAAGACACCTGCCACGTGAATTACTATGGTAATACTCAAGCACTCAAATCACCAGTTTGTGAAAGGCCCTTTTGCGCATGCAGATTCAGGCACTGCACAGGCAAAAGTGTGATCAAAAAGTGATTTTGATGTTGTGAAATGGCTTCGGAATTCTGGACCTGAGCACGACTGGAGATTTCACGTTAGCTCTCTAGTGTTCCATAACCATACCAGGAATGTCGAATACAGGCATGTTTCTTAGGGTATGTCTATATTCCAGCTTGAGGAGACATACCTGCACTAGCTCAATGACAGCTAGTGTGTGGAACATTGAGTATACCCACAACAGCATGAGCCACTGATAGGGTAGCTTACCTAACATCTTGGATGGGTTGTGCTCAGCGTGGCTAGCCCCTTGCGCCATGGCTGCTACACCCTATTTTGAGTGTGCTAGATCAAAAAGTGCTAGCACAGGTATGTTTCCTTGAACTGGAACATAAGAATGACCATACTGGGTCAGACCAAAGGTCCCTCTAGCCCAGTATCCTGTCTTCCGACAGTGGCCAGTGCCAGGTGCCCCAGAGGGAGTGATGGCAACAGGCAATGATTAAGTGATCTCTCTCCTGCCATCCATCTCCACCCTCTGACAAACAGAGGCTAGGGACACCATTCCTTACCCATCCTGGCTAATAGCCATTAATGGACTTAACCACCATGAATTTATCCAGTTCTCTTTTAAATGCTGTTATAGTCCTAGCCTTCACAACCTCCTCAGAATTTACATCTCCAGCTCAAAGTGTAGACATATGCGAAGTGTTTTCAGAGCCACTCAAAATCCCTGCCTGCAAAAGTCCTACTATTCTTTTCCTGACCTCTTATGAGCAGAGACTGACCATAAGATTGAACTGTGCTCAACTGTTTTGCATTCTTCTAGGCATACAAAAACACACTGCCTGTTGTTTCACCTTATTGTGATTGCAAGAACACCTAGGTCTTCTTATCCACAGGAAAGAATTCCATATTAAAGAAATACATATGTGAACCCTCTAAAACACGGTCCTCCCAAAAACCCAAACACCCTCCCGCAAAATCCAGGGAGCTCCTAGTCACAGTATGAAATACATTCAATTATAATGAAATGTGCAGAAGGAGGACCAAAAGACATAAATCGACAACATTTTCAGACATGACTAGTGATTTTGGGTGCCCAACTTGAGAAATTTGTACTTTTCAAATATAAGGTGTAAAAAAGCATGTTTCAAATGAATGCATTAGCTACTGGTAGTGTACAAACATTCTTTTCTGTTCTGTTTCCTATACCACACCCATCAGCATGGAACTGAGTGCCTGCTGAGCACCCATAATACCGTACCATTTAAGGATTACATTTTCAAGATTGTTCACTAATTTTGGGTGTCCAGTTCAGAATACTAGGTCTGGATTTTCATAGATTAATAGATTCCAAGGCCAGAAGTGTCCACTGTGAACTAGTCTGATCTCCTGCCTAACACAGGCCATAGAACTTCCCTAAAATAATTCCTGTTTGACTTAGAAGAATTCCTGTTTGAGTTAGAACAATTCCTGTTTGAACTAGAAACATTTTCATAGGTGCTAAGCATCTGCTGCTCTATCTGCAGTAAATGGGAGCGTCACATGCGCCACACCTCTGAAAAATCATGTTCTGTGTGTCTCAAGTTGAACATTCAAAATTAACATATAATTTTGAAAATGTAACTCTAAATCCTCTCCAATGTCTTTGGATATTAGAAGCTGTTTTACCAAGAGAGAAAATGTAGGCATGGAACATTTTTTAAACATGGCATCGGTTAATCCATATGCACCTGGACAGCCATCAGGGACAGATAGAAGCGTGTCTGATTTAACAATCTCCTACATTGAAATGAAATACTCAACATTAGACCTAAACCAT
Source organism: Malaclemys terrapin pileata (assembly GCF_027887155.1). NCBI lineage: Eukaryota > Metazoa > Chordata > Testudines > Emydidae > Malaclemys > Malaclemys terrapin. The sequence continues at coordinate 73,358,834 of NC_071505.1, forward strand.
CAGGTTGGAAATGTGTACCATGAAGAAAGCTGTGTGATAAATTTCATATGATCGGGGGAAGGGGCGGGGAACCCTAGGATCTACAAAGAGCTAAAAATGCTCAGTATAGAGAAAACTTATTTTTCCACAGGTGCAGACTTGGGTACAACACCTTATCCTTTTGGAATTTCCTCCAAGTCCCCAAGGCTGATGGAGTGCCCTTTTGCATCCTTTTGGGCAGTGTTGTGCCTGGTACCAAGCTGTAGTGCACTAAAACTGCCTGATGCTTCAAGGGATGATCCGGGAGGCAGCTATCTGTAAGGATTACTTGGCATGTTTCATTAGAATAGGGGCTATGAAAAGGCAAAATGGGAAGATTCCTCCTCTCCCTCCAGTATTTGCTTCAGATGTAGACCTAATATGATATTCTGTCAAGCATTACAACATTCACTAATGCAGGACTTCTCAAAATGACTGAAAATATCACCGAATTGTTCTCAAATCTTATGAAAATTCCCATTTTTACCATATTAAAAATCAACAAGTAAAAACTGGAAATTTTGCATGAAAATAGACAGACATAGACTTTACTCTTGGATGTCACTGAGTTTTATACTGTCCTTTTCCATAGTAGGAGTGAAATTTTCTGATGGTTTGTCACTGGTACCACTGTAACTTGCTCATCATCATAGTCTGTCAGGGGACCAGTTACTTAGCACTAAACCTTGTGAGGATAAATAAAAATTCTCAGCTATATGGAGGCCTAAACCACACTTCAAGAATACTAACCCTTCTGGCTGCAATTCAGTGATTTTAAAAAACCATATCATTCATTGTTTTTGAAAATGAAGACATTCTGAAGAGCCAGACTGGGACAGGTGCACAAAGGGTCGGGAGGAGGGCAAATAGCCCACACCTCAGATGGCCTACATAATGGGACGCTACCATCGCAGTTCCAGTGCCCAGGGGAGTTTAGTCAGATCCTCCATATGCCCCATGAGGCGTAGAGTGCTACAAAGAGGATGGGGAGAGTCTGGGAGGAAATGGATCCCTGTCTCTCCATCATACACTGGTCTACAAAAGAGCACTGTAGGGAGCAGGCTGTGCTGAAATATGGTATATCAAGAAGCTTAGGGAGAGATTGGGTCTCCTTTTGATGCACAGTCCCCTCTTTGAAGTGCCCCACACCACACATACAGGACTGAGTTTTAAAGCACTATCTAAACCCAGTTAAATTGCCATGTAAAGTTTAATAGGGACATGTACGCAGATTGAGTCCAGGGCCCAGATATAGAATTGTCAGCACAACTTAGCCAAAGGACTATGAAAAAATTATGCATAGCTTCATAATGCATCTTCTCTCATATTTTCTATACATGTATTCTTTAAATAAATTAGATTTTTCTCCTTTTCAGACTCTCTCCAAGCCAAACACTCCACTTAGTTTGCACTTAAACAGCTCCTTAGAACAGAAGACAGCAATTTGGAAAGGAGAGTGGCCTAAGTTTGAGTTCTTTACTTCTGTAGAACTTGATTCAAAGTTAAAGGGTAAGAAGGAGTGTGCAGGTCTTAATCAGCTCTATAGCAGACACTTATCTACTTCAGAAACAACCACTTAGTGTGACACAAATAGTGTCTCGGAAAGTGTAGACCCATTGTTCCAAGCAAGGAGGATGCAGATCAAGATTGAGACACTTTATCAGCATTAGTTTAGGAAGCTCACAGCTCTTAAGATTTATCCAAGCTATACACATATATATTACACACCAAATAACTATGTTTAAAGGATACTAAGATGACAGTCAAGCAATGAAAATTTAGCAAATGCCAGTATTAAGTTTGCCTTAATTTGCCCGCCTTGTACTTATGCATTATGAAAAGTCTTTAAATTATATGACTACATACTATTTGTGAGGGTAAGATCCTCTACACATATTTGCCACTCGGGGAAATAAGAGAGACAGACACACTCTGAAAGTGGGTTTCCTAGACATTTACTGACAGAGGAATATTGAGAGTCAGGAACCCAGTGTTCAATTGCAGTTTTTCTAGGGTAGCATTCTTCAGAGGTAATAAACCTTTTTTTTTGCCCCCATTCCATCCAACCTGCCTCTATCTCCCTCTCGGCCCTTTCTGTCTCAACCCCTCATCCTTTATCCACCTGCAGCTGGCAGTGATACTACAGCTAATAGAAAATAAGAAAAGGAAACATTCAAACTTTCTTTCCAAATACTGTCTCTCAGAGTTTGGGAGGGTAACATAAATACAGAAGTTCTGTGAATAAGATCCATGTTTCCAAGTTCTCCTCTTAACACTTACCTCCAGCCACGCAACCACTGTAGGCCCGTCCCACTGTGCAAAAGGCAATCCCTTTCTCCGAGCTTCTTCCAGAAGTTCATGCCTAAAAGTGTATCATAAAGTGTTAAGTGGGTGGCAGTACCTGGGACAGCAGAGATACACTTATACTTCCAAGGCTAAATGCAACAGTAATGCAGCACAATAACTCTCCTCATTTAATGACAGGTTTCAGAGTAACAGCCGTGTTAGTCTGTATCCGCAAAAAGAAGAACAGGAGTACTTGTGGCACCTTAGAGACTAACACATTTATTAGAGCATAAGCTTTCGTGGACTACAGCCCACTTCTTCGGATGCATATAGAATGGAACATATATTGAGGAGATATACCTCAATATATATGCATCCGAAGAAGTGGGCTGTAGTCCACGAAAGCTTATGCTCTAATAAATGTGTTAGTCTCTAAGGTGCCACAAGTACTCCTGTTCTCCTCATTTACACCAATAACCTTGTTAAAGTATTTAAGCCTAAGTAAAAGCAGTTCCTTGCCTTTTTTGAACATATTCTTTTCTCTATCCCAAACTTTTTTCTCTTTCTGTTCTAGGACTCGTTTTTTCTTGGACTAGGACTCCTTTGATAATGCCTAACATGTAAAGGAAATACTTTTGTATTTTAAGTTTCAACATTTCTGGATTGCATATAGAAATATACCATAGAGAAGACATCCATTATACAATTTTGTTACACGTTTTGACACACTTCATTGGATAAGCATTGTGATAATTTATCAACGATATGTGAATCATTATAATGGTGGCCAGCTCCAGATCCAAATTCTGCACCTGCCATCTCCCCTGGACTTCAAAGACTGTGGAACCCGTCACTCCACAGTAAGAATTTGGCTTTTGCAGCTTTTAAAACAAAGAGTATAACATCACATTTAATATAACGGTATTGAATATCATACAGATTATATACATTTTAAATCTATTAAAAAATCAGGAAAATGCTAGCTTTCTATTTCACCCATATTAAATAATTTGATCACGCACACAAAAAAATCCTTTTGCACAGGGGAAAGGATCAACAGGATATTGCAGGGGGCACAGAATTCATCACATAGCCCCTCTAAAACCTGTTTTTTATAACCAAAGTATTTCTGTCAGCCTCCCACTGAGAGGAGCAGAGAAGGCAGGTTCTCAGCAGTAATGGAAACAAATTAGATAAGGACTATGCTAATGTAACATTAAAATTTGCTGACAACACCTCATAAGAAAGGAAATTTAAAGTGATAATATTGATTTTGCTTCCTTGTCCTTTATTGTTGCAGTCTACGTGGTTCAGAGATCCCCCAACAACGCTTCTTTGCCTTAGTAGCTCTTCACATAGGGATCTTGAAAAACTGTGGCACAATGAAGCAGAGATAAAGGTGAGAGAATGACCCTGTTTTTTCAAGAAATAAACTTGGGGTTCCCAAATCATGAAGGGTCAGATTCTGTTACTTGTGCTCCTACTGAGTATCCTCTTATTCTGTAAATTACTCCATTGTAATCAATGGAGTAACACTTTCAGATAGATGCTATTCAGTGAGTGAGCGTTTCAGAATCTGGCTCTAGTAGAAGGGGAGAAAGATTGATTAAGACCTGCATACCTCTTTGTCTTGATAATCTAATTTTTTATTTGAATCAAGTTATCTAGCAGTGACAAACACAAAGTACTTATGTCACCGTCCTTTCCAAATTTATGTCTTCAGTTCTATGGAACTGTTTAATTTCTTAAATGACAACTTTCAGGTACAATGCAAGTTTTTTAGATACCCAAAAGTCAGAGTTTATAGGTGAAATCAGCTGCTTAAATACCTAAATTCCCTAAATTATTTTGCATCCAGAAGAAGAGTCCATTTTTGAAAATCTGGCCTTACAACTGTTTCAGGTTTCTGTATTTCTCCGATAGCTATAGATAACACCATTGACATCTGACAACACTTTTCAATCAAAATCAACCTCTCAGCACACACACTATCCTCTGCTACAGGGAGTTTTGCAGTTGCTTGTAGGAAACTGGTTATATAACTGCCACTTGCTATCCAAGTCCTTTTCCTGAATCCCAGCTAGGCCAAGGAGACCTGGGGAGCTGGGCCAAGGAGCCCAAAACTACCAGTAAAAAAGTCAGTTAACTGCTTGGTGCATAAGGATGGCGTTTACTCTCTGTGGGTGGCAGGTGGAAGTGAGAGTTTCCTGCTCCAATTTTCCAGAGAGGGTGGAGTGCAACACTGTTGTTGCACAGGTTCTACCCCATAACTGGAGTATGAGAACACTCAACCACCCCTCTCCCCATCATCAGTGTGAGCTTCCTCAGTGCTCAGCGGTATGTGAGTTGGGGGGAACTTCGGTCTAGGAGGCAAATTTGGGCTTGTTAGATCTCTTTTTAAACCCATGGTTGAACTCTGGAATTGAAGTGCCAGGAAAAGAGACATGATCTTTAGGCCCCAGAGCCCCTTTACAATGTCTTTCCCCTGAACAACTCACTTCCTCCACCCTGGAATATCAGAGAAAGTATTGAGCATGTTCAGTATATCTCTGGTGTGATTCCCATGAGCTCAGTTGCCATACGGTAATCAGACCGGAGTCAGGTTTGGGCTCTCAGTTTAGCATTATGCTGCCGCTTCTGAGGGAGATATTCTCCCCTGGAGTAGCGAAGAGCCTCTATAGTTGCATGGTCAGTCAGACTTGTGGCGGTACTTATGGGAGAGCAGCTCTGGATATTGCTTTTGGCTGAACAGAACAGTCCAAAATCTGAATTTCTTATACTCCTGGCTACGGCTATCAGTGACATCACACATAATCCTGAGGTTCTTGGAAGGCACAGCAGGGGAGGGAGGAAAATGATTATAAATAATTTTAGTTGTAATTTTAAAATCTATTATTCAGTCAAATATTGTATTAAGGTGAAATTTACCCTTGGGCAGAGTGCCAGCACAAGACCAAAGCCTCACTTAATGATTTGGGATCTTAAAGAAATCTTTATTTATTTATTTATTTAGAAGGATTGAAATTTATATTTAAAAGCTCAGATAATAATTTCCTTTTCCTTTATAGTTTTGCCCAAAACTCACGAAATGCAAATTTTATTTAAGTTGAATTTCCCCTTTTTTTAAAAAAAACCCTGTGGTTTAAATATGTACGATTTTATATTATATAATATGAAATTATAAACTATGTCACTTAGGCTGTCTACAGGGTTCGAACCTTGGATCTGCAGAACTAAAAGCAAAGCCTCTATTACTCCATATAAAAGCAGCAATTTCTTAGGTGATAGCTGTAGTAGATTCTTATCCTCTTATATGAATCAGCCACTGGAGGGGGACAAAGATCCACACTTTGTTAGAATGGGTTACAAAAATGAGTATGATGCAAATTAATTAATAAACTATGTATAATTTTGATAAAAAGTAAATATAATTTTTATATGGAGACATACTATTTCATAGAACTAGAAGGGACCTTGAAAGGTCATTGAGTCCAGTCCCCTGCCTCCACAGCAGGACCAAGCACTGTCCCTGACAGATTTTTGCCCTAGATCCCTGAATGGCCCCCTTAAGGATTGAACGAACAACCCTGGGTTTAAAAGGCCAATGCGCAAACCACTGAGCTATCCCTCCCCCTGTAATAATATAGGTAATATAACTAAAATAGCAACTTCCAGTATTTATGAATAATATGACTCTTCTGCAGTGATTGTAGGTCTGCAGCAAATTTTCAAACCAAAATTCCTTGGCTATTTCAAAGTCAAGTTTAAAAAAAATCAAAATCAAGATGTTAGAAACAAGATTGTGTTATATAAGAGGTCACAGTAGCTGATGGCTTTATAATCTCTGAATCTATTAAAGCGGTTTTCACTTGAGAATACATTAGTTTATTTTACAGTATAAACTTCTTGCAAAAAGAATCAGATAATTTTCCAATGAATCTGTAATTTTTCATTACAATGTGGAAATGGCTAAAATTGTGTGCAATTTTCCTACCACCAGGGTAATAAGAGCTATAAACCAGTTCACATACATTTAGATGCCATTTTGGGAGAAAAATGTATACACTACACTTCATCAAAGTAGTTTATGAGGCCATGAAGTTATTCTAAGCAAAACCCACAAATTAGTGACTGAGAGGAAGGGGCCCGTGGCTCCAGAGGGTAGCCTACTGATGGCTCCGCAGATGGACAGAGAGGCCCCCGGTTACAGGAAGCTACAACTGCAGCTGCCTCCTCCCTGCCTAGTTAAGCAACTGATCATTAGGGGAGGAACAGTGAATGTGCTCAGCTGCATTAATAACAGCCTCAGACTGTTTCCCTCTGCTGGGGCTTACAGTTGGTGGGGAGAAATGTAGTGTTCCCCTCCCTAATCTGAAAGGTGGGGAGGAGCTGGCAGATGTCAGAGAAAGCACTATATACCGTTACACTATGTCACTTGTTTGTATCTTTAGGCAGATACAGGACTTTCCTTGCTTTCCTATCTAATTTTTGACAACATGTGCAACCAATATGGTAAGGAGAATTGATATTAATTAGACTTTACTGTAAGAGGTAGTTTGCATATAATATTATCTAAAAGGGTTTGCAAGCACTGGAATGATTACAAAATGAATTAATATTTTTAGATATTATTATTTAAGAATAAAATCCCCTTTATTTAAGACACTGTGGGAGTAACTGTAATATGAATGTAGGACTGGAAGGGACCTTGACAGGTCATCTAATCCAGTCCCCTGCACTGAGGAAGGACTAAGTATTAGGGACCATCGCTGACAAGAGTTTGTCTAACCTGCTCTTAAAAACCTCCAATGACAGAGATTCCCACAACCTCCCTAGATAATTTGTTCCTGTGCTTAATGAGCCTTATAGTTAGGTAGTTTTTCCTAGTATCTAACCTATATCTCCCTGCTACAATTTATGCCCATTACTTTCTGTCTTCAGTGGATAAGGAGAACAATTTATCACACTCCTCTTGATAACATCCTTTTATGTACTTGAAGATTGTTATCATGTCCCCTCTTGGTCTTCTCTTCTTCAGACTAAACAAACCCAGTTTTTTCAATCTTTCCTTGTAGGTCATGTTTTCTAGGCCTTTAACCCATGTTTGTTGCTCTCCTATAGACTTTCTCAAATTTGTCCGCATCTTTCCCAAAGGACACAGTACGCCAGTTGAGGCTTATCAAGGCTGAGTAGAGTGGAATAATTACTTCTCATGTCTTGCTTACAACACCCCTACTAATACATCACAGAAAGACATTTGTTGTTTTGAAACAGTATTACACTGCTGACTCATCTTTAATTTGTGATCCTCTACAACCCCCAGATCACTTTCTGCAATACTCCTTCCTAGACAGTCATTTCCCATTTTGTATTTGTGCAGCTGATTGTTCCTTCCTAAGTGTAGTTCTTTGCATTTGTCCTTATTGCATTTCATCCTATGTATTTCAGACCATTTTGACATTTTGTCAAGATAATTTTGAATTCTAATCCTGTCCTCCAAAACTCTTCCAACTCTTCCCAGTTGGTATGGTCCACAAATTTTATAAGTGTACTCTCTATGCCATTATCTAAATAATTTATTATTGCGTCATTAACTATCTTCTACTGTGCTAGATAGGCAGGGCTGGCTCCAGCATTTCTGCTGCCCCAAGCAAAAAAAAAAAAAAAAGAAGCCGCGATTGGCGGCGGCAGTTCAGTGGAAGGTCCTTCGCTCCTAGAGGGAGTGAGGGACCTGCCGCCCCCCGAATTGCTGCAGGTGCCACCCCTCTCCCTTGGCTGCCCCAAGCACCTGCTTGTTAAGCTGGTGCCTGGAGCCGGCCCTGTAGATAGGTGTTGCAAGCTAAGGAAATTATATGAAAGTGGACTTTAGTTAGCCTCTGTCCAAAGCTAGGGTGACTCTTCTGTTAATCTAACATTTTAGAAAGAAGACATGATACAACTGGATATCCTCACTATTGGTGCAATTAGAGAGGGGCACAGTCAGGTGTATCTGGGCTGGCTGGCACAGAATGGTGGTGACATAGAAGTGCAGGCTACCCCCAGCATTGACTTCTCTTCCCTAATCCAAGGAAACTAGTTCACAGGGGCACTATTGTACTGGGCTGTTCTCCCCATCCTGATCCTCCCCAGAGCCCCATGGGACTGTTTAGCATATGTCTATGCTAACACACTCAACATTATTATACTAGGGTTGCCGTTCAGCACTTTGAAACTCCTCTGAAGGGAGCAGTGGCCAGAGTGGACAATATAAGAACTTTGCTGTCAGGGGAGAGATAAAACCCAAGAGATCAGCGCTGACTATGAATGTTCAGGACAACCTGAGATTTAGGGCAGTGTTTTTCAACCTGTGGTCCATGGAGGGGGTCCACAAAAGGCTGTTGTTACCATAGAATAGTGGTTTTCAACCTGTGGTCTACAATCTCCTGGGGGTCAGCAGACTAAGTCTAAGATTTCCAAAGGGGTCCATAATTCCATTTAAAATTTTTTAGGAACCAAAAATGAAAAAAGGTTGAGAACCACTGATTTAGGGGTTTATAATTCATGGAGTTTCTTGCCCACTAAATGTTTTTTTCCTGCATAGGTGATTTTCGAACCCTGTATCACCCGCTGCCAACTGTTCATTGTGTAACAGTAAATGAATGTTATTTAAAAATGAATGACTAAGGAGAGTCTACTCATTGACCTCTCTGTAGGCAAATATTAAAATCTGGATTAAAAACGAAATCTCTAGCTTGATCTTGTTTATAACTGTCACAAAAGTGAGGCTCACCTAATGAGGTGAACAATAAATAGCTGCTCAAGATGACTGACACCTAAATTCAAGTGCAGGAACTATAATACAAAATCTAAACACTTCCATGATGAAACTTGAATTTCAACACACAACTCCATACTTCTGTAAAACAGTAGTAAGATTAGATAGTTCCAGTTGATTTCACATGTGGAGTTCTCAGTAATACCAATTATAATGGCTCTTAATTAAAATTCAATAGCAAATGTGAGGCAAGTTCATAATGAGGCATGTTAAAACAAGACGTAACAACATTTTAATAGTACGGTACTAGTAGTTCTCACTTAGAAACGCTGGCTTGTACACAGAGAAGCTAATTCCCATGAAATGTCACGCATAAAAGTTTTCTAATAAAGATATTGTCTGCAAGTCAAAATGTTTTGTTGAAGACAAAATGCAACAGATTCCCTTTATTATTATTATTATTATTATTATTATTATTATTATTTCCTTTATTATTATTTAACACTGAGTAATGTAAATGGAATTGTTAATTATTGTATTCTTTTAAGTAGAAATATTGTCCAAATTACAACAAGCCTTTATACATATTAGATTTCTGTAAATTAAGATAGATAGAAGATGCTATTCAATGAGAGCAACTTGAGGACTTCAAACCAAGGTGTAAACACAATTGATTCTCCATGGAAAAATAATATTCAAATAAATGAAACAGACAAATGTCCAGGAACTAGTGTCTTGGATTCAAAGCCCTTTGGAATCAGGCAAGAATCTTTCCATTGAACTCGTAGGGCTTTGGCAGAAGGAATTTTTCATTTCTCTGTATTGGTATTTTTTAGCCACTATAGATTTAAAAGGAACTAGAAGCAAACTTGCCATTGCCATATACTTTTGACTTAATCTCTTTTAAAAGGGTCTATATGTATTTTAAATACAATCCTTAATTAAAAATTAAGTTACTTCTTCAAACTCTTGCCCCTTGGCTGACCCTGACTTTAAATAATGCAGTCATCTTTTCTATGTATATGCATATATATATGTATTACTTTGTATAATAGGTGGACTGGGAATGGTGGGCAAGGTTAATTCTTCATGTCTTTGCAAAACTTTTTCCAGTTAACTTTAAAAGAGTTTTCAGGGGAGAATGATTGAAATATTGAAACAAGTAAATGTAAGTAATGATTCAAGCAATAAATAAAAAGTGTTTAAAAACAAAGGGCAAGGGAAGTTTTATTATTTATTTAATATGAGCATAGGTAACATAGTTATGAACAGCATTTTTAAACATTGCTGTAACTGAGGTATATTAGTGCATGTTCTGCAAGCAGAAGAGCTTTATTGCTTTTCTGAAAGCATACATTATGCGAACAGAGGCATATTCTGGAATGCTGAATAGCCATAAAAAATACAGCTCATAACTTTAAATTAGAGCAGCAGAGAATTACTATTAAAAATATAATCAAAACAATAATGAACAAAATAGACTTGCCAAATAGATGACCTTGCAATCTAGTATAAAGTTTACTAGATATTATTAGAGACCCTTGGAGCTTACAGGTTAATTAAATTTTATTAAATCAGGTTTTGTACCAGCATTTCATAGTAATACATTTTAAATTAAAATAGTAACTCCTGTCCTCTACAAGTTTATTTCTGGTCTTCCAATCTTAAAAAAAGCCATAGTTCAGACATAATTAAGAGTCTGTGTACTCTGCATAGAATTTTCTTTTATAAGCTCCATAAATAGTTTGTTTCAGGAAAAACAAAAACCAACATGTTCAATTGATCTAAGAGGAGGAGATGAGGATTTTAAAACTGAAATCAGGAGATCCAATTAAAACAAATGTCCATACTTTAAAAACAAATGAATTGGTGAAAAAGAAAAATAAGCATGAAATTATATAAGCATAAAATGAAAATATTGTTGTTCTATATACAGAGTATGTAGACCCAATGAGCCAATCTATTTTTAAATGGACTGGCATTATCCCCAGGGTAGACTCAGAAGAGTAAGGGCTTCAGGATCAAATCCTGAATTTAATAAAATGAGAAATATTGTGCATTCAATTATTATAAAGTTTTAGAATACCCTGAACATTTGGTTTGGGGTTAGTTCTCTGCATAGGTCTGGTTATATAATTGAAAAGGGAAAAGAAAAAAAGAAAAGAAAACATGGTGCTGAAAATGAACATGTTCAGCAGCCAATGTGATTTAACTTACCCAGATATGCTTTTCATGAGATGAAGAGAGATGGATGGAAAAGAAAAGCACACAAACATTAATGAATATATGTCAATCCATTAAAAAAAATCATGATAGATAAAATAATAGCACAATCACAAATATGGCAAATCTCACTAGGAAACAGACCTTCCACTAATTTATTTAAAAAGATATATGCCCCTGTAACAAATAAATTTGTTAGTCTCTAAGGTGCCACAAGTACTCCTGTTCTTTATGCCCCTGTGTGGATTTTTAAACCGAGATAATAGCAGTTATAATTAAATTGGCATCTGTTACTTATTAGAAACCTCTTAGCACAACAGACCTACAATAAATGTTAGAGCCAGAAGGTCTGACAACACAACACATGTTGGATACTATTCACAAACAAATGCAAGTTGTCCCAGCTTTCATCATTCATAACCTTTTGTGCAATGGAATGTTATGTATATTTTGATTAGTGTTTTTACACACAAACGCATTTAGATACAAACAATGTGGATTTAGCCACTTAGCAAATTACCACAGAAGAATCTCCAGCCACACACACAGAAAATACACAGCAAAGTGTGAACCAGGATTTGCTTTCTTGCCTATTACATCAAAAAAAAAACAAAACAAAAAAAAAAACCCAACCCAAAATAAAATGGTCTAAGTTGTGTTTTCTGAAACATTACAGGAAATGTCAGCATCACTTAGGGCTGGATTCTGCTATCCTTACTCATGCTGAGTAGTACGTAACTCTGTGACTAGTCTGATTGGTGTGAGATGAGTTGTCATAGTGATTTAAGCAGCTTTGCATTCTATGTAAGGTGTTATTCCATGTAAGGATAGCAGCATCTGGCCCCTTACTGAGGTTATGGAATTTTACTTCCAGTTCATAATGAGACTATATATAAGAGCATGCTGAGTTATGTATGGTTGTAAAACAGCTACGAGTCTCCAAAAAACATGGACAGAGAAATATCACTTAAAGGACTGTGCACCAATCACACCATACATTTGAGCTTATTTTCCTGTTGACACAAGTGTGTAAAGTTACACAGACTCAAAGGCGAGCTCATAAAAATAGTTTCTGGATGAATGACATTGCCCACTAGCCAATAACCCTGCTAAACATGCAGAAAACCCACGTGCTACCAACATAATTTCCAAAGGTGTCTATTGCAGAGCCAAGATGCCACCATTGGTAATATAATTTCCCCAGCGTACCATCTGTATCTTATGATTGTCATTCAGTAAAGAAAGAGAGAACCCATGTCCCATATGTGACGTTACACTTCATAATGTTTTACGGAAATATGTTTATGAGTGTGAATATCATGTAACTGGAATATGCTTTATGCAAAAGGTCTCTTTTAAGGTATCATTACAAAGCTTATGACCTACTGAATATGTTCATCCTATTTGTATGCATGTACCATCCTTGTATCTGAAACTAGAAATATGAAGTATGACTCTGAGGTCCTATTGTAACTATGCAAAGTGTGGGCCATTAATGGTGGTTTAGAATCTTGATGGCTTCCATTGACTAGGACAATTGGTTGTAAATGGTTTATTTACCTGCAACCTTTCCTGTGTTCCTGTGAGCTAGTCCAGGAAGAATGGAGGCTGGGGTCTCATAGGACATGTGAACATGTCACCTGATACTGGAATCCATCTTAAATTTGGTACTTTTCCATTTAGAAGAAGGAGTGGGGACCCAGAAAGACAAAAGATTCCCGCCTTGTGCCAAAGCTGTAAAAGGGGGTGGAACAGGACAAAGGGCGCTGCCAGTCATGAGAAAACCTCTAGTTTCCACCTAAGATGTCTGCTGAAACTAACAAGAACTGTACCAGAGGAAAAGATTGGGCCCAGACTAGGAAGGAGTTTAGTCTGTGAAAAATGCTTATTGGAACATCTCTGAGGATGAGATTTTACCTGTAATCATTTTCTTAATGTATTAGGCTTAGACTTGCATGTTTTTGCTTGGTGACTTACTTTGTTCTGTCTGTTATTAATTGAAACCGCTTAAATCCTACTTTTTATTCTTAATAAAATTACTTTTGTTTATTATTGAACCCAGAGTAAGTGATTAATACCTGGGGGAGCAAACAGCTGTGCATATCTCTCTATCAGTGTTATAGAGGGCAAACAATTTATGAGTTTACCCTGTATAAGCTTTGTACAAGGTAAAACAAATTTATTTGGGGTTTGGATCCCATTGAGTCTGGGTGCTGGAGTCAGGTAACCTGCAGAGCTGTTTTCACTTAAAGCCTGCAGCTTTGGGGGCGTGAACCAGACCTGGGTCTGTGTTGCAGCAGGCTAGCCTGTCTGGCTCAACAAGGTAGGGTTCTGGAAGTCCCAAGATGGCAGGGAAAACGGGCTCAGAGGTAATCTCAGCACATCAGGTGACAGTCCCAAGGGGGTCCCTGTGACAGAACCCATCACAACAAGCCTGAATAACATCTACACAATCTTACAATACTGTATTTCATGGGGAGCTGGAGATGAGATCCAGACAAAACACACAGTAGTTGGTAGGGGGGAAGAGGCCAAGAAATAAAGTTTTTGTTTCAAGTGTGTGTGGGGGGGGGGGGCAGGGGGGGTGAAGAGAGAGGATGGGCAAGAGAAGGAGAAAAATGGGAAGAAAGTGGGAGTAAATGACAAAAGGGTGAGGTACGGAGAGTTTTGGGGCAAGAGGACAGACAGATAGGGAGGATGAAGAAAGTGGGTAAAAGAAATAGAGAAATAAATACATATTTGTACAATTCCTAAATTAATGGACCCACCATTAGACTTGAAAGTAGAGACATGAAGTGTAACATTTGGGAGAAGATTCTCTGCATTGCTCTACTCTGTGGGGACTGACCTTAAAGCTCTAGCTGGAGATAACTCTACTGTGGTGGAGTTCCCAGCATCCAAAAGCCAGCATAGCGCATTCCCTATGATAGGGGAGGCTAGATGACTGTCAGGCTGCTCTAACCTGCCCCCTGAACCAGACAGAGAATAAGGGAAGATAAATTGGCTTCCTCATGGCATCCCACTCTACAGAAACTCTGGGTCCTTAAATTTTAGCTCTCTAATTTTCCTAAGAAAACTTTTTATCCCCATTTTAATGAAGGAAGACAAGGACCTTCCTTGATCATATTTCAGCTTGTTGGAAATAATATCTAATACTTCTTTTTTTGGCGGGAGGGGAGTTTCCTGCTGTCTTTCGTCTCTTTCTCCCTTATTCCCGTAGTCTCCCATCCTATGAAGGGACTGACATGGCAGGACTTTTGTGTCTGTACGGTGTCCCGTTGATGGCAGAATCAGGATTTAAGGCACAGTTGGATCCACGAGTACACACTTACATCCATGAGGGTCCTTCCACTGAAGTCACTGGGATGCTGCATGAGTGCTTGCCCTACCAGCATAGATCAGATTGCAGGGTTGAGGCCTTGTTTTGCTTTTCTTACTTGTGTCTAGCTCAGAAATTGCTGTTAGTTGAGGTAAGCCTCCTTATACTGTATAGGGAGAAAGGATTCAAACATTTGGCAAGAGGGATCTCTGTGTCCCTCTGTTTATTTTTCACAAACCCTGTATTCAAAAGGAAACAGTTTTCCATAAGTAGGAAGAATGAAATTATGTACTGCTTTCATTGGAATTTGAAAGAAATATAGAACCCGACTGCCTTCCACTCCCACCGCGCTCTGAGTGGACTCAGCTGCAGCGGGCAGATCCTGGGTGCTTCGCTGCTGAGCGGGGAGTAACTCTGGCAGGCACTAGAGTGCTGGGACTGGTACACACTTCGGGGGGGGGACAATAACCCTGCATGTCCCTCTCCCTAGTCTCTGCATGAGGCTGGCCCCACCAACACCCACTGCACCCCATTTTCCTGCCACCCACTGCTTTGCGCCCTGGGCGGCTGCTCCGCTCATCCTGCCCTGGTTACAGCTCTGCACTCTGGGTACATCTACACGGCAATTAAAAAATCCACGGCCGTCCTGTCCCAGCTGACTCAGGCTCACGGGCTCAGGCGAAGGGGCCATTTAATTGTGATGTAGACATTCGGGCTAAAACTGGAGCCCAAGCTGTAGGACCCTGTGAGGTGGGAGAGGTCCCAGAGCTTGGGCTGCAGCCCACCCTGAACTTCTACATTGCAATTAAACAGACTCTGAGCCCAAGCCCCGTGATCCTGAGTCAGCTGGCTTGGGCCAGCTGTGGGGTTTTAATTGTAGTGTAGACATTCTCTTGACACATTTCCCAGACCTGAAGAGGAGCTCTGTGTAAGTTCGAAAGCTTGTCCCTGTAACCAACAAAAGTTGGTCCAACAAAAAATATTACCTCACCCACCTTCTCTCTTTAATATCATTACATTTGTAAGTGTACAGTATTTTAATGAAAGCAATTACTATTTTGGGTACAGGAAAGAGACGGTCCCCCCAATATCTAATTTAGCATCACATATTAATAATATTAAGGGAAAATATTGGTAGAGGCTTTACTGACTGTTTCAGAAAGATACTTCAATAAATGGAGGGAAAATATGTTTTGAAATGGAACTAACTTGAAAGAAAAAAAGTTCTTATTTACATAAAACAAAAATTAGACCCTGATCCTGCAAGGAGAACAGTATGGGTTCATGAATGCAATGTCTCACTGACTTCAACAAGGCACTCTGTGGTTCTCCTAACCCAGGGGTGGGCAAACTATGGCCCGTGGGCCGCATCCAGCCCGTCAGCCATTTTAATCTGGCCCTCAAGTTCCTGCTGGGGAGCGGGGTCTGGGGCTTGCCCTGCTCCGGCACTCCAGAGGAGCAGAGTCAGGGGCCGTTCCGTGCGGCTCCCAGAAGCAGCGCCATGTCTCCCCTCTGGCAGTCAGGGGGCTCTGCTCCACATGCTGCCCCAGCCCCAAGCGCCGCCCCTGCAGCTCCCATTGTCCAGGAACGACAGCCAATGGGAGCCGCAGGGGCGGTGCCTGAGGACGGGGTAGCACGCAGCAGAGCCACCTGGCCGCACCTCTGCGTAGGAGCCCGAGTGGGGACATGCTGCTGCTTCCGGGAGCCACTTGAGGTAAGCATGGCCTGGAGCCTGCACCCCAAACCCCTCATCCCCAGCCCCACCCCAAAGCCTGCACCCCCAGCTGGAGCCCTCACCCCCCCGTGCCCTAACCCTCTGCCCCAGCCCTGATCTCCCTCCGGCCCTCTGAACCCCTTCATCCCAGCCCAGAGCATCCTCCTAACCTCAAACCCCTCAACCCCACCCCCACCCCAGAGCCCGCACCCCCCAAGACCCCACCCCAGCCCGGAGCCCCCTCCCGCACCCTGAACTCCTCATTTCTGACCCCACCCTTAGTCCACACCCCCAGCCAGAACCCTCCCCCCTCCCCCACACCCCAACCCCAATTTCGTGAGCATTCATGGCCCATCGTACAATTTCCATACCCAGATGTGGCCCTTGGGGCAAAAAGTTTGCTCACCCCTGTCCTAGCCCGACTGGGGCCACAGAATGCACTTTTTTTATGGCAACAAGAGGTATTGAATGCATCTTTTGTTTGCAAAAAGGGGAAAAAAGGCTTGGGAGCTCTTACATCAAACGATTCGTCATGAGAGCAGATACAAAGGAAAGAAATTAAATGAAGGACAATTAAAAATAATAAGGCATGAAATAAAAATTATTCTTAAGGACTAATACACAACAAAGAATGCACACTTACAGGATAATAGGTTTTTATAAATGTTACAAATATGAGAACATTTAGATGGCTGGCAATTACAAAGAGCTTAATTAATGCAATTTTGATTAATTTTAAAAAATGCATGTAATTAACAACATCATTAGGAAAAGCACTTTTATACTGCAGTGGGCAAAGAGAGTTTTTCCACTTAAGAATGTACTAAACCAAATTCTGCTCTCAGTCACACCTATAAAACCCCACTGAAGTTACAGGAGTTGTATATGTGTATAGCTGAGAGCATCAGATCATCTAGTCCAGGGGTTGGCAACCTCTGGCACGCGGCTTGCCGGGGTAAGCACCCTGGCAGGCCGGGCCAGTTTGTTTATCTGCCGCATCCACAGGTTCGGCCGACCGTGGCTCCCACTGGCTGCGGTTCGCCGCTCCAAGGCAATGGGGGCAGCGGGAAGTAGCGCGGGCCGAGTGATGTGTTGGCCGCTGCTTCCCACTGCCCCCATTGGCCTGGAGCGGCGAACCATAGCCAGTGGGAGCCGCGATCGGCCGAACCTGCGGACACGGAAGGTAAACAACCTGGCCTGGCCTGCCAGGGTGCTTACCCTGGCGAGCCACGTGCCAGAAGTTGCCGACCCCTGATCTAGTCTGACCTCTTGTATATCACAGGCAATTCATTTTCACCCAGTTACCTCTGTTTTGAGCCCAATGCCTTGTGGTTGATTAAAGCATAACTTCCAGAAAGGCATCTAGTCTTCATTTGAAGACCTCAAGAAAAGGAGAATTTACCACTTCCGTTGGCAGTTTGTTCCGATGGTAGTTAGTCACCATCTCTGTTAACATTTTTTGCCTTAATTCTAATTTGAATTAATCTGTTTTCAGTTTCTAGCTATTTGCTCTTATTATGCCTTTCTCCACTAGATTAAAGAGACCTTTAGTACCCAGTATTTTCTCCTTGCCATGGTACTTATACACTGTAATCAACTCATTTCTCAATCTTCTTTTTGAGCTCCTTAAGTGTCTCAGTGTAAGGCATTTTCTCTAGCCCTGAAATCATGTCTGTGTTTCTTTTCTACATCCTCTCCCAATTTTTCAAGAAATTAAACAATAGAAAAATCAGCAAAAGGAAAGAAAAGGAATTTAGCACTATTAGGAATGTAACTAGGCAACAATCCTTTTTGCTCTATAAAAAGAAAAATGAAACTAAATAACAAAGTCTCCCTTTTATTTAACATGGAAATTGTTCTTTCTTGATATGTGCATTCCTGTAATAAATTATGATTAGTTTGTGACTAGACTCAGCCAAGCTGCAGTATTTCTGGATTAAAGGCTAAAAAATTGTTAGTGAAATAATGAAGATTTATGAACAGATATAGGTATCTGGTATAGCAAACACAGAGTTTCTATGAATATAGGGAGTTTTGTAGAGTGGATCAGTCAGTCCTTGATCTTGCAACGACTTATGCATATGTGTAAACATGTGCATAAGTCTCTGCATGATCAAGGCTTTTTTTTTTTGCTGCCTGCGTTAAAAGCAAAAACTTGCATTTTGCAAATACAAAGCCTAATTGTGGATTGTGTAATTAACTAGAATAAGGGTTCCAAAAACATATCCACGGTATGGAATATTTTCTATATCTATTCTCCTTGGTAAATATGAACTTTAATGTTCAAGCCTATTTTGGGGCATGGAGTATAGACTGAAGGTTTAGATTACTGTTTAAAAAATCATTTTAAAAAATCAGAATGAGAATATTGTCATTCAGATTGAAGCCAAACAAAAGCAGAGGAAAAACAAGGTCAGCTCTTGACCTTGACCTTGACTCACCCTAGTGTTCCTGTTAGACTAAGGACTAGGACAGTACAACAAAATGTAGTAAGGGCGAACTGATTGTTATGAGGACACCTCTGCCTGTAGGTAATATTGTGGCTTCTGTTCTAAGACTGATATTGACAGATGCATCACAGAGCACAAGCAATATGTCATCTTCAGAGTTGGAACTTATCAGTGCGCTCTGCGGAAGGGGTGGTTGATTTATACAGACAACTTTGGTAATATGGGGAATAATTCAGCCAGAGGATCTGCTGAAGGAGTACCAGATGAGACTGTTTGAGGCTATGATAGCAGTGCATATGAGGTGACCTCCACCTCCGTATGGGAGATCAGCCTACTTAAACCATGCCTTATGCTAGCCCTCTCTACAGGAGCAAATTAAATGACCCTCTCTGTAGTAGAGAGTGCACAGACAAGTTGGAAGCATGGAGTTGCAAGTCAGTGTAGGTGGAGGAACTTTTTAAACATAATAACTTTTTATTTTTATAGCTAATTATACATTTAAACAAGAATTTTAATACTATTTTATATTTGACAGGTTTTCTATTTTAAAATATAAATTGCCAAAGTTAAGTCTCTAATTAATGTTTGTAAGTAATTTTATGCACATAATGTGCCATTATGTAGATAATGGTTGACTGCTTACATGTTTACCAGTTCGTGCATGAAAATAGATAGTTATTTGTTTTTTGTAATGCCATATCGTGGAAATGTAGATAAAGTGACTACATTTGAAATTTGACCCTAGATGACTGTAGTATTAATTCGATATAACTGTCATTACTGAAACCTGGTGGCAGAGCCGTCCCTTGAGTCAGGCGAATCAGGGCAACCGCCCCAGGCTCTGCGCTTTGGGGGGTCCCGCATGCAGGAGTGGGCAAGCTGGCTGAGGCGGCGAACAGGGAGGTGGGCAGGCAGGCGGGGAGGAAGAGCCCCCCTACCAGAACCTCCCGCTCCCTCCCAGCACCTACCGCCTGCCACGGATCAGATGTTTCACAGTGTCAGGAGGTGCTGGGGGCGGGGGAGGAGCAAGGGTGCAGCATGCTTGGGGGAGGGGGTGGAACTGGATGGGGAAGAGGCGGGGCGGGAAAAGGCAGGGTGGGGGTGGGGCCTTGGGGGAAGGGGTGGAGTGGGGGCAGGGCCTGGGCGGAGCCAGGGGGAGCATCCCCCCACAGCAGATAGGCACCGAGATTCTAATGTCCTGGGCCCCGCACCCACCTAGGGATGGCCCTGTCTGGTGGGATAATTTGTGTGATTGCAATGCTAAAATCTGTTTATAATCTTTTACGAAAGATAGCTAAAAAAGGTATGTTTGGGGGGAGGAGGGGAGAAAGGGGGTACTCTCTACATTAAAGACACCACAACCTGTTCTAGAGTTGTTGATAACTCAGAAGTGCAGGATCTTGAATGCATATGGATCAATGTACTAACAAACAAAGCCCAGGAAGTGGTACCATGTGGGGTGGTCTGTTACAGATCACCAAATCAAACCAGAAGAAAATGAGTTACTTCTTAAGCACCTGTCTGCAATGTGTAGAAAGAAAAAGTTGTGTTATCATGGGGGACTTCAGTTTGGAAGACATATGCCTGAAGTCTCATGCAGCCAGTAGTTAAACAAACAAAATGAAAGATAATATTTTGACAAAAGGTATTATACGCAACATGAGGTAACTATTTTGGTCTCCATTATGATGGATAAATATAAAATCACTGATGAGGTTACAAGTGCCTGCATAGATGTAATATACTTAAACTTTTGTAAGGTGGTTGACTTAGCACCGCAAAACATTGTTGTTAAAAAGATAACACTATACAATATCAATAAAGCACACATTAAACAGATTAAGAACTGTATGACACATGGCCAGAGAGAGTTAAACAGCTCGCAGGCTAAATGACTCAGATTCCACTTTTAGAGACATGTTAGAAAAGTATGTAAATGGTAATTCGGGCCATTCCATGTTAGATAGGCTAGAACTTTTAAATGAAAACCTGTATTGTTAGAGAATCAGAGGTGATATTGATTCTCATATATGTTTACTTATATCTTGTTAGATGTTATCCATGTGAACAGAAAGTTTCTGTCTATTACTATAGCTATTGATTCAGAGATCAAAAGGAAATATTAACATTTAGATGAAATGTGAGTGAAATAATGTCATTGTCTGTATGTCTCTTTAAAGTTTGTGGTAAGCTATATAGGAACTACTTAATATATAAATTACCTTATGTTAATCCATGTAGTTAATTACCGATGATGTCTGGGAAACACAAGGTTACATCAAAGGCCTATTGTTCAGTCAAGGACTCTGTGCTGCCCAGGAACTATATAAAAAACTCTTGGGACCTGATCCTTTTAATCTCAGATCTGCTTGATGCTTTATGCAGGGGAAGCTTGAGTCATAAGACTGAGATCTCCACCAGGCTCTCCCTGGATATGAACACTGGACTATAACCAATGGACTATTTCTGAAAGAACTATTTGCAACTACAAAGCTCACCATCTCTACTATGAAACTAATCTCAGAACTGTACTCATGTCTGTATGTATACTAATCTTTTTAACTAATATTCTCTCTTTTCTTTTAAAATAAAATTTAGTTTAGTTAATAAGAATTGGCTGTAAGTGTGTATTTGGGTAAGATCTGAAATATTCATTAACATGGGAGGTAATATATCCGATCCCTTGGAACTGATAGAACTTTCTAATATGATGAATAACATTTTCAGTAATTTTCATCATATTTGACTTGGGTGTCTGGGTGGAAGCCCAGAGCTGGGTTGCTAAAGGGAACTGTGTTTTGTCTTCTGGGTAACCAGAGAAGTATTATAGAAGCTGTTTTATGCTGGCTTGGTAAAGCTAAGTATTGGGGATTGTCTGCCCCATTCTTTGCAGTTTGCCCTAATTGTCACAAATAGAATAGGAGATCTCAAAAAAGTAATCATTAATGGAGAATTATCTAATAAGGTTCCACAGGGACCAAAACTGCTATTCCTCATTTTCATTCATGATCTAGAAGTAAATATAAAATCACTGCTAATAAAATGTGCAGATGACACAAACATTGGTGGAATGTTAAATAATTATTCAGATCGATTGAATCACTTTGTAAGCTGAACCCATTCAAACAAAACGCATTTTAATAAGCTAAGTGCAAAGTTATACATTTAGGAACAATGTTTGCAGGCCATATCAATAGAATGGGGGACTATATCCTGGAAAGCAGTGGCTCTGAAAAGGATGAACAAGCAATTGAACATGAGCACCCAGTGCAATGCTGTGACAAAAAGGGAAGATGTGATCTTGGGATGTATAACAAGTGGTCAGTAGGAGTTGGGAGGTGATTTTACCTCTGTATATGACATTGGTGAGACAAATACTGGAATACTATGTACAGTTCTAAGCAACAGAGGGTCCTGTGGCACCAGTTGTCAAAAAAGCTAACAGTGTTTTATGAACTATTAGGAAAGGGATAGAAAATAAGACAGAAAATATCATAATGTCACTATATAAATACATGGACCAATGCCTTGAGTACTGGGTCCAGTTCTGGTTGGCCCATCTCAAAAAGAACATAGTAGAAATGGAAAAGGTTCAGAGAAGGGCAACAAGAATGATCAAGGGTGTGGAACGGATTCCAGCTATGAGAAAAATAAGTGTTGGCAAGTTCTGTGTGTGATAAGCCAAGCTGGGTTATCAGGACTAGTTTATATTGATAGCAAATAATGCAATTATCTAGGCCACATTTCAGCATTGTTTATCTTCTCTATACCATATATCAGACAAAATGTAAGAATGCACATTCTTAACAAAACCAGTGATATGCCTGAGATACATCAATGATATTTTCATCCTCTGGAGTCTGGACAGAAGATCTAAACTCCCCCACTGATTTCCATCACAATTTCAATAACCACCACCCATTCATCAAACTCCCTACAGAATACCCAACACCAGCATCAACTTCATGGATACCAGAGTTAGCTTAAAAATGGAACCCTACAAACAACTATATATGAGAAACCCACCAGTCACCAAATTTACCTCCACAGATCCAGTGACCGTCCCAGACACACCAAAAAATCTGTTATCTACAACTCACATACCACAGAATTTGCTCTGGAGAGAAAGTCCTGGATACACACCTAAACACACTTAAAATGCCTTCACTAAATAAGGACACTCCACCAGAAAAGTAGATCCCATCATGGAAAGGGCCATCCAAATACTTGGGAGAACCTGCTTCAGTACAGAGGGAAAAAAATCCCTGACCCCTAGTTGTCACCTGCCACCCCATGATGGAATCCATGCGAGGTACATCAAACAATTACAGCCCATATTTGATGGGGATGACATTCTGAAATAAATCTTTCCTGAACCCCCTCTTCTGACCTTCAAACAATCCTCCAGCCTCAACAAGCTCCCCATAGACCAGGACACACCAACTCAAAGCAGCACCACGCCCTGCCAGAACAACAGATGCAAAATCTGTAGACAAATCTCGACAGCTATGATGATCAATACCCTCACAACATACTTTTTTAAGATTTATGGGTCCTACACATGCTTATCACAACATCTGGTGTATCCATTGCAACAAATGCCCCAGTAACAACTATGCATGTGAAACCAGATAATCTTGAATGAATTCACAGAGAAAAATGATAAAAAGCAAAAACACTGTATCACCTGTGGGGGAAACTCTTTTCATAAAGCAATCACTCTATAGCTGATCTTTCAATAGTTGTCCTCAAAAGGAAACCTACACAACACCTTCAAAAGGCAAACCTGGAAACTTAAATTCATAACTCTGCTTGACACCAAAAAAACATGGACTTAACAGGGACACTGCTTTTAGGGCTCATTACAACAATCTGTAACACACCACCCTGCCTGCTGACCTTAATTGTCCACTTCAAATCTTTTATGCATAACAATCTAACCCCCAATTTGCCCACTTCATTTCAAGTGCCAGCCTCCAACCTGTGTTACTCTTTCTGCTTAACAATCTGTCCCAACTTGTATTTAGCTCAAATGCTCTGCTTCCTTCCCCAAACCTTAAGAAGAGGATGATTTGGTTATGTGTAACTCGAAAGCTTGTACATTCTGCCAACAGAAGTTGGTCCAATAAGAGACATTACCTCACCTATCTTGTCTCTCTCGTATCCTGGGACCAACATGGCTACAATAATACCACTGCAAACAAATCTTAACAAATGTAAGAATAAATCTATTTCTCTATTCTTAACCAAGTTTCTTTTAGATAATAATAGTTTGCCGTTCTATAGTACCTTTCATCACAAGTTCTTAAAGCTCTCTACAGAAATTTATTAATCCTTCTAACAGATCTTTAAGGTTATAATTAGGTGTAAGAGGTAGATTTGCAAAAACTGCACAGTAAATCCCTCGAAGAATAGGAATAAACTCAGAAGAGTCCTGAAATTCACTTCTATGCTCTGAACATTAAACTACATTTAAGTTACAAATAATACAACTCTAAAATACTTAAATTAATGTGTCTTATTACATCATGTGTCTTTTGTGGTCAGGCTTCACCGAAAACATACATAACTTTATGAATGTGTAGATGATTCATCTAACTAATGGCTGTATTATTGCATCAATTTTAGCACCATGATAGGATTAAATTATCAAATTCTAAAGAGCTAGTTTCCTGTGTCTTTGAAGTCCTAGGATAAGGATTCATAGCTAATGACTAACTGTAACAACCAAATTCCTAGGATGAAAATTGGCTCTTTAGGGAGGTCTACAAAAGTCTTGCCTATCACTGAGTAAGGTTCTTCATTTCACTTTAATGGTGTGTAAGTAGTTAATTCAAATACATAGAAATATATAATGCCAAATAGTATCCTCTAAGCAGGAAGTAGGCAAACTTTGAAGTGCAATAATATGTTGATTACACTATAACAACAAGGGTGGGATTTGATATGCAGAAGTGTAGTAGTCTCTCAGGAAACTTAGAATAAAAGATATTGTTCAACAATTTATTTTGCATATGTAAATAGTCAGGGCTAGAGAGCTAAAATAGCATAATGTAAATTTAATTAGAAATATAATCCAGAATGTAAAATTTTTAAGAGTTCTAAGTTTAAGGCATTTTTCCCCTGAGAGAGTGTTCCTCTGAGTTCCCCTGGAAATATTGTGGTTTAAGAAGAAGCAGTGTCTGAGCTGCAAGCAATATAATGGTAGGGCTTAAGAATGAGCAGATGTGATGTTATCCAGTAGAAGGTGGTGGTCTATATTCTTCTTTATTAAAGTCACCTGTTCATTAAATCATTGTATTCCCATAATTACCATACAGGACTGGGAGATCACATAGCAAGTTTGTGGCAAAGACAGCACAGAATCCAGATCTCCTACCTCCCAGTGCTGTATGGTAATTACTAGACAATGCTTCTTTGCCCTTTTCTCATATCTGTCCTTCCAGCTAAGGGGCAGGAATCACTACAAAGATCTGTAAGCTGCTTCTTCCCCTTCAGGGTCTGAGCTTGCTTTCTTTGCAGTGTTCACAGGCCCTGATCAACAGAAGCAAAGAGTCAAGCAAAAGGCTTGATCTCAAACTTAGTTGCTGTGCCACTAGAAAACAAGACAGTTTAATAAAGTTAAACTCTCTCACTTACCTTTTATAAAGATACCACATTGTTTATAGATAAGGTCCTGTCAGTACACTATATTTTTACTATTATTAATGTGAGACACTAAATATCTCTCTCACTTATATTACCAAAATTGGTATTCATCTCTCAGCTAAGAAAAACTCTTTCCATTTATGCAAGGAGGGAGATATGCATTGTTAAATGGGGGCAAGAAAGGTGTCTGACATACTGAGACAAACCGTTCTGCTTAAAGCTTTAAAAAATGAAGTATTGGACTGTTTTAACTTCGAATACACTCAAGGTCTCAGTCACATTAAATGCCTTTATCTTTCTAAAGCAGATCTGATAACACGTGAATTCTGTACCATCCATTTCACAGGTCCCTATCCCAGTAATGTCCAGAATTCAATAAATACCTGTGAACTACGTTCTTAATTTTTCTGTATTAGTCTTAGACATACAATTATATATTGAATGAATTAAGGACCTCAGTAAATGGATCAACCCAAAGCATGTCCAAACTTGTCTCTGCAAGTAACCTAGAGGAATTCTGAACAGTACTTTTAACAATTCAGAAACCAAAATCTACAAAGATTGACCACTCTTAAAGGTCTAAAGTGATGGAACAAAGGCCTTCAGGAGACAGATATATAAACATATGATTAAGGGTAAGTACGTACAATTGCCACTTTTACTTTCTAATATCTTGGACTATTTGGAAAAATATGCACCTGAAATACTAGCCCAAGATTATATTCTAAGTGGATGAGTCATAATCACAAAGAAAAGATTCCTAAATGAGACCATGTCGGGGGATGATTTGGTTATGTCTACTCCACAAGGAGCCAAGGACAGACACAGGAGAAGAGAAAACTTTGAAAAGCGGACAGCACGAGAAAATCTGGCTGTAGGAGATTAAACTAACTCCACCAGAGAGGTCCTTTGGGGCCATCTGCCTGTCCCAAGTCAGGATAAAGGAGGAGGGTTGGGCGTGGGGCTAGCAACTCCACCCCGTAAAAAATTAACTTGCTACAGAAATGCCAAAAATAGAGATAACAGAGACTTTTAGCCTGGAAAAAGAAGGATCTTCAACTCGAAGATACATGACGCAGGGTGGTGAAAGTCGTGAGGAAGCCACAAAGCCGATTACCCTTCTTGCAACCAGGAGGATTACCATCGGTACATGGAATGTGAGGACCATGTACGAGTTAAGAAAGATGGCGCAGGTTGCAGCAGAGATGAGGAGCAACAACCTGAGCCTACTAGGCATTAGCGAGACAAGATGGACGCAAGCTGGACAGAGACGACTGTGACAGGAGAATTGTTGCTGTATTCCGGACATGAAGAGAGCAACGCACCCCACACACAGGGAGTAGGCTTCATGTTGTCCAAGCAGGCACAGAGAGCACTGATTGGTTGGGAGGCACAGGGTTCCAGGATCATCACAGCATCCTTCAGAACTAAAATGAAGAGGATTAAGATGAATGTTGTACAGTGCTATGCTCCAACCAATGACAGCGAAGAGGAGGACAAAGACTATTTTTACAACAGACTTCAGAAAATATTAGAGATTCTCCCAGACAAAGACATCACCATCCTTATGGTAGACTTTAATGCCAAAATTGGACTTGACAACACAGGATATGAACAAGTCATGGGGACCCACGCTCTGGGAGAGATGAGTGAGAATGGAGAGAGATTTGTGGATCTGTGTGCACTTAATAACCTGGTCATAGGAGGTAGCATCTTTCCTCACAAGCGGATCCACAAGAGTACCTGGGTATTGCCAGCAGGCACGATAGAAAACCACATTGATCATGTCTGTATTAGCAAGAAGTTCAGAATCTTTGCAGGACATTAGAGTGAGAAGAGAAGCAGACGTAGCGTCTGACCATCACTTAGTGGTGGCCAGATTGAAGCTGAAGTTGAAGAAGAACTGGATAGACGCATCAGATAGAAGAGTGAAGTACAATGTCAGCCTTTTGAAGGATCATAAGATCAAGGAAGATTTTGGACTGATGCTGAAGAATAAGTTTTCAGTACTACAGGATCGATCTGAGGAAGAGGAAGGCAGTGTATCCAACAGATGGCAGAAAGTGAGAGAGACACTTAGGTCAGCATGCCAGGAAGTGCCTGGAATCAAGAAATACCAGCAGAAAGAGTGGATCACAGCAGAGACCTTGACTAAGATAGAAGATAGAAAGAAAAAGAAGGCAGTAGTTAATAACAGCAGAACTAGAGCAGCAAAGGCTAAAGTGCAAAAAGAGCATGCTGAAGCCCATAGAGCAGTGAAGAGGAATATTAGGAAGGATAAGAGAGATTATGTGGATGGACTGGCAGCAGAAGCGGAGCAGGCAGCATACAACGGTAATATGAAACAGCTGTATGACATCACCAAGTGACTGTCTGCAAAGTTCAGCAAGCCAGAACGTCCCGTCAAAGACAAGCAGGGAAAGTCTATAACAGAAATAGAACAACAGATGAATAGATGGGCGGAGCATTTTGAGGAACTCCTGAATAGACCAGCACCACTAAATCCACCAGACATTGATCCAGCCAACGAAGACCTTCCAATCAATTGTGACAGACCAACTAGAGATGAGATCAGAAAAGCCATCACTATGATGAAGAACAGGAAGGCGGCTGGACCTGACGATATCCCAGCAGAGGCCCTGAGAGTAGATCTGGATGCTTCAGTGGAAATGCTGTATCCCCTCTTTGAGAAGATATGGAAAGAAGAAGTGATTCCGGCAGACTGGAAAGAGGGATACCTTATTAAAATCCCCAAGAAAGGAGATCTCAGCAATTGTGCCAACTACAGAGAAATCACACTTCTGTCAGTGCCAGGGAAGGTCTTGAACTGAGTCCTCTTAGAGAGAATGAAGGATGCCGTCGATCCACAGCTATGAGATGAGCAGGCAGGTTTCCGGCAAAATAGATCATGCACGGACCAGATAGCAACGCTCCGCATCATAGTCGAGTAGTCTATGGAGTGGAACTCCTCGTTGTACATCAACTTTGTTGACTATGAGAAAGCATTCGATAGCGTGGATCGAGAGACTCTCTGGAAGCTCCTTCGGCACTATGGCATCCCAGCAAAGGTGGTTAACCTGATTAAGAACTTATATGATGGCATACACTGTAGAGTGATCCATGGAGGGCAGCTTACAAACAGCTTCCAGGTGCGAACTGGAGTCAGAGAAGGATGCTTGTTGTCACCATTTCTTTTTCTCCTTGTCATTGATTGGATTATGAAGATATCCACTTATGAGCGCAGGAACAGAAGCCAGTGGATGTTGTGGACCCAGCTTGATGACCTGGACTTTGCCGATGACCTTGCACTCCTTTCGCATAGCAAACAGCAGATGCAAGAGAAGACCAACGTAGTGGCAGCCACGTCATCACAGGTTGGCCTCAACATCCACAAGGACAAGACCAAGATCCTCAAGATTAACTCCATCAGTAATGACCCAGTCACACTGAATGGAAGTCCTCTGGAAGAAGTGCAATCCTTTACCTACTTAGGCAGCATTATTGACCAACAGGGTGGCACAGACGCAGACATCAAAGCAAGGATCGGTAAGGCAAGAGCAGCTTTCTTACAGCTCAAGAACATCTGGAGCTCCAGAGGGCTGTCTTTGGCAACAAAGATTCGACTGTTCAACTCCAACGTGAAGTCAATCTTATTGTATGGAGCTGAAACCTGGAGGACAACTAAAACAACCACCAGGAAGATCCAGACCTTCATAAATAGTTGCCTTAGAAGGATTCTCCAGATCTGTAGGCCAGACACCATCAGCAACATCTACCTCTTGGAGAGGACCCGTCAACTTCCAGCAGAGGAAGAAATTAGAAGGAGAAGGTGGGGCTGGATAGGACACACACTACGCAAGCAGCCAACCAACATCACTAGACAGGCATTGCGGTGGAATCCCCAAGGCAAGCGGAAAAGAGGCCGTCCAAGAAACACCTGGCGACGGGACCTTCAGGCTGATAGCATAAAAATGGGCTATACCTGGAATCAGTTAGAGCAAATGGCCCAGGATAGAGAACTCTGGAGATCTGTGGTTGGTGGCACATACCCCGATTGGGGTGACGGGCATGAGTGAGTGAGTGAGTAGATTAGACTAAGAGGTCTGGGCATAGATTATCCTGTATATTCTCCAATGTATCCAAATCCAAGACTTTTCTAGGTATTGTATTTGTGTGATGCAATTAATGTGTAAATCTGCATTTTCTGTGTTGTCCATTGTATATAGATTAAAACTTTTATATTCTGTTAATAAATACTAACCTAACAGAATTAGATAAGTGACATATTTTGAAATATTTTTGTGGGAACAATGGTAGCCTTTAAAATCTCAACATTTGCCACTTCAGCCAATACTGGTTACATATTGTGGTATCTTCTATTCTCAGTATTGGAAGATAGATGAGTAGCATGGTGAATGCTGAATTCCTAATGGCACCCAATATGGTCTGTTCCCAGTGGTGGCTTCGCAGAAGCTTTGCAGAATTAAGGATAACTAATTGATATTTTTACAATATAATTCCATAAAAAGTGTTTAATTTCCATAAAATATATAACAGAATGGTGATTGATAATTGATTTAGAGATAAAAATTCCAGATGCAGAGGAAAGATTGATCTGTTGTAGTATTCTTAAGAACAGTATCCTGAGTTTGGTGACCAAAGTCTCTTCTCTGTTGGGAGAGGATGCTGAAGGAATGCATCTTTACCCTTATTCACAGATTCTGAAATTAGGACCAGTTTAAGTTGAACATTCATATTTGTACATTAACGATAATGATCGCATGTACCATAACCACATGTGGTACACAGTAAGTGGTTAAAACACACACTATACATAAAACTACTCAGAAAGGCTGGAAAAAATCCCTGGAATTTCCTCATCAGAAAGGCAGAATACTCTGCAAAGTATCCATCAAACCATGTAAAAGATCAGCAGAAGACTGAGATACATGAGCATACTGTAAATGTGAAAGATAAAAAGAGTCTTAGGAAGTAAAATGTTGACACTCAAACAGTAATTAAAGAACAGGAATGAGCTTGTTTTAAAAAAAACGTATTCAGAGCGTGATTTTTAAGAAGTGTCCTTTTTCTCCTCAGATGTTCTCTAATAACACTGGAATTATGAGACTGAACAGATTTTTTTTTGGGGGGGGAGCAATGCTTTTTTTTTTTTTTTTCCAAATGAACCTACCTACTTTCTTGCAGCTGTTATGACTCAGAGTGTATCAGTTTTACAACTAGTGCAGTGGCGGAAAGCATTTAATTATTCTATAATGTATGTGAACAAAAAGCTAGGTTGTCATTTTCTGACAGACATAAGAGAAAGCAGAGTTACTAATGTCTATGGGGAATCACTGTCTTTTATAATAGATTGAAATAATTATATGCTCAATGGATAATGCAAACAGTCTTGCATCCTCTTTTTCTTTTGGATAATCCAGGCAAAAAGAGTCAGTAAGATATTTCTTTCATTGCATGTGTAGTTTTAAAAACCACAGTTAGCACAGGACATAGTAATTAAACTGTAAAGTCAAACTAAAAAAATGTTCCTTTCTTTTAAACTCATGTTTTTTTTGTGAATGATAAAGTATTCTACCTTTATAAAGTGTACTTTATTACCACATTACTTTAGTGTTAGTGTACTTTATTACCACATATTTCCGTTATTTTATGTGGAGCTTTTAAAAACAATAATCCTGGGAAAACTCACATATACGTGATGGTCAACTGCTACAGTGTCAGACAAATACAGTCATTTGTTTGGTCATGCTTTCAATTGTGCATACCTAGGACAACACACAAAATCAAAATATGAACAACGTATGATGAAAATAAAATGAACAAGCAACCTACTTTTTCTTTAGTCTTCGGTCTTTTTCTGCTTGAGTTCCAAGTTTGCCTAATCCCAGAGAGTCCTGTGCTGCAGCCTCTGTTTCCATAAAACCTCCTGTGTTGAAACAGTAAGCAAAAAGGAACATATTTCCTCATAGTTCTTTTCTGATTATTCCACTCATCAACCCAACCCAATTTTTATTTTACTTATTTATTTTTCTCTTTTTAAGTCTACTGCTTGTTGAGAATACCTACTATCTATTTATAACCACAGAATTAAGGAACAAATCTGACCAAACCTTGACAAAGGCTTTATATATCCTTCTCATTACCTGGAAAGGTCTGAGTAATGTTTTTAACTTCCAAACACCTGTCTGTGAGGGAAATACTATTATTCCCATTTCACAGATGGGGGACCGAGGCAAAGGGAGACTAAGGGTATGTCAGTACTTCAAGCTGAAGGTGTAGTTAAGAACATAAGAGCTGCCAGACTGGGTCAAACCATGATCCATCTTGCCTGGTATCCCTGTCTCTGAAGTGACCTGCACCAGAGCTTCAGGAGGACTGTACATAACACGGCAGTTATGGAATGATCCAGTCCTGTCTTCCTCTCCCAGCTTCTGGTAGTCAGAGGTTTAGGGTCACCCTGATCCTGGTGTTGTATCCCTGACCATCTTGGCTAATAGTCATTGACGAACCTATCCTCCTTGAACTTATCCAGTTTATTTTTATGTATATACATATATATATAGGGCCATCACAACATCCCATGGCAATGAATTCAATAGGTTAGTTGTGTGAAAAAGTACTTCCTCCTGTTTGCATTGAACCTGCGGCCTATTAATTTCATTGGATAATCCCCAATTTTTATATTATGTGAAAGGGTAAATAACTCTTCTCTATTCACTTTTTCTACACCATTCATGATTTTATAGACCTCTATCATATACCCGCTAAGTCATCTCTTTTCTAAGATGAACAGCCCTAATCTTTTTAGTCTCTCTTCATATCTGGAATCCGTTCCACACCCTTGATCATTCTTGTTGCCCTTCTCTGAACCTTTTCCATTTCTACTATGTCCTTTTTGAGATGGGCCCACCAGAACTGGACCCAGTACTCAAGGCATTGGTCCATGTATTTATATAGTGACATTATGATATTTTCTGTCTTATTTTCTATCCCTTTCCTAATAGTTCATAAAACACTGTTAGCTTTTTTGACAACTGGTGGACATTGAGCAGAAGTTTTCAGAGAACTAGCAAGGTGACTTCAAGATCTCTTAGAATGCAATTTAGAACCAATCATTATATATGTATGGTTGGGATTATTTTCTCCAATGTCCATTACTTTGCACTTATCAATGTTGAATTTCATTTGTCATTTTGTTGCTCAGCCACCCAATTTTGTGAGATCCCCCTGTAACTCCTCACAGTGTGCTTTGTTCTTAACTATCTTGAATAATTTTGCATTGTCTGCAATCTTTGCCAATTCACTTTTCACCTCTTTTTTCCAGTTCACTAATGAGTAAGTTTTACAGGACAGGCCCCAGCTTGAGGAGACATACCGTGCTAGTTTTCATTAAGCTACCACACTAAAAACAGTGTAGCCATGGAGGCCCTTTCCCTTCTCCAAGTATGTACCTGTCCAAGGCACTAGGGACATATGCAGGGTGGCTAGCCCATCCCATTGGTTGTGCCACTGTAGTTATACTTTATTTTTTAGCATGCTAGCTCAATCAGAGATAGCACAGGTGTGTCTTCTTGATCTGGAAATTACCCCTCCCACTCAAAGTGTAGATATTTCCTTAGTGATTTGCCCCAGATTGGGGAGGAAGCCTGGGGTGAAGCAGGGAATTGAACCTGAGTCTTCTAAGTCCCAGTTTAGTACCTTAGCCATTGGACTGATCATCCTTTCTTGAGGACAGATATCTAATAGGGTTGTCAAATTATTAAAAACATAATCATGAGAGTAAAAAAAAGTTGTGATTAATCGCAGTTTTAATCATACTGTTAAACAATAATAGAATACCAATTTAAATGTATTATACATATTTTGGGATGTTTTTCTACATTTTCAAATATATTGATTTCAGTTACAATACAGAATACAAAGTGTACAGCGCTCACTTTATATTATTTTTATTAGAAATATTTGCACTGTAAAAAGGATAAAACAAGAGAAATAGCATTTTTCAAGTCACCTCATACCAGTACAGTAGTGCAGTCTCTCTATCATGAAAGTGCAACTTCCAAATGTAGATTATTATTTTTTACATAACTTCACTCAAAAACAAAACAGTATAAAACTTCAGAGCCTACAAGTCAAAGCAGGAAGGGGCATATGAATGTTTAGCTGATTCAGCATGTAAAGTCCTTGCAACAACAGCGCCATGTGAATGCCTGTACTCACTTTCAGGTGACATTGTAAATAAGAAGCAGGCAGCATTATCTCCTGCAAATGTAAGCAAACTTGTTTGTATGAGTGAACAAGAAGTAGGATGCAGTGGGATTGTATGAGGTGCATTGAAAAATACTATTTCTTTTCTTTTGTTTTATCTTTTTTACAGTGAGAATATTTGTAATCGAAATAATGTAAAGTGAGGACTGAACACTTGGTATTCTATGTTGTAATTGAAATCAATATATTTGAAAATATAGAAAAACATTCAAAAATATTTATAATAAATGTAAATTGGTATTCGATTATTGTTTAACGATGTGATTAAAACTGCGATTAATCACAATGTTTACAATTCAGTTAATTTGTTTTGCATTAATCACATGCATCAACTGCGATTGACAGATAGATAGACAGACCGACCTGTCTGTCTGTCTATCTATCTGGTGTCAAACCATATTACAAACTGAGGGCTAGATTGTGACTCTATGCTCTGCCCTGAAAAAGCAAAGTATGTTGTTGTGGTGTTCCAAGAGCACGTGAGGAGGGATATTGTGACAGCTTATTTTCCCTGCTGCTCAGGGAAGAGAGTGAACAGCAGTTTAAAGTGCCCAACCTGCTGGCTCTGCTCACTTCTCACCTACATGTGGGAGAGGTGGATGTAGGAGCTCTGTGGAGCCTGCTTCCCCTCCCATGCTACTGCCCATGATGTAGGTAACTGGGGTAAAGTAGGCAAATATCTAGATGAGTTGCTGTACCCCCTGGAAGACCTCTGAATACCCCCAGAGGTACACGAACCCCTGGTTGAGAACCACTGCTCTATGGTAACTCCCTCGTGCAAGACTGAAGTCACATTTTGGCCCTGAATTAGTATATATTAGATACTGGCATTATCTCGGACAACATAATAGAATTTACAATATTAGTTACGTTAAGCAACTAATTTTTCTTTAAAAAACAAAAACAAATGGATATAGGGTATCACATAGAGGAAATATAACCCTGAAATTTGCAAACCACTTTAACATGCAGCTCAGTCAAGCGAGAGCAAAAATCTATTGGTGCATCAGTTTGCTGGTGTTGAAGAACAAATGCCTTTTTTAAAGTCATCCTTTTAAAATATAAATCATTCTACTGTTATAACTGTCTATAGGACAAGGATACATTTTCAGTATTGTAAACAGGGCATTAGCCACATAACTTCCAAGATGGCAGCGATGCATCTGATCACACATACACACAAAAATCACCTCATGCATTGCTTTATTGTTAGTGTCCTTTGATAGAAGTTTTATAGAATACTTTATCATATGTTTCCTTCTGACCCTTGTAAAGATATCACTTACACTCTTTTGTGCAGATTAAGTTGCTTTAGATATAGGTAGTGTGAGTTCAGTAACTTTTACAGAATGGAAAATATTCTTAGTATAATATACTTTTACAAAATACAGTTGTGCTGTTTGAATAACCAAGAAAGCATGGCAAACCTGGAGTTATGTGAATGAGATAAGTGCTTTATAACACTCCTGTCTTGCAAACTGATCCACACACTTGCACCCACACAGATCAGCTTATATAATCGGGATCTAAAAATCACTGTAATGTATGGTTTGTATTAGGGACAGATATAGCTAATATGTAACAGGAGAAGAAACACAAAAAGAAAATTTAGCATGATATTCCAAAAGGATGTTAGAAGATGCACAAGCTAATAAAGTCAGATGAGTTAACAAAAGATGCAAAGTCCCCCCAAAAAATCTTTAAAAAAGTATAAATATGTAAAACATGTTCTAAGGAATGTATTAGACTTTGGATAGTAATGCAAATAATTTAGCAGATATTGAAAGAATAATAACTCACAAGAGTAACAGATTTAGCACTGGAAAACCAGTTCGCTTGAATACATACAAGAAATTTGGTACAAGGAAATTATCAAGGTGAAATCTTGGCCCTATTTAAGGCAGTGGTAAAACTCCTGATGTTCCAGTATTGTTTTTTTATCAACATAACTCAAATGAGAGATTGTGAGAATTTATATACATATATCTATGTTTTTTAAGAGATATTACTGGTTCCAGAAATATTATGTATACTTAAAGTTGCTGGAACCAGAAACATCTTTGGCACTGAGATGATCTTTTTAAGTGCACTCACTCTGTGTGTTAGTCTGCGTATGTGTGCGCACACACGTATGCATATGACTGCACACATGAATATATAAAAAAGAATGAACATTTTTTCTGTGGCTAGTCAATAAGATCTATTTAATGTTGTCTGTTGCTTTATTGAAGAAAAGGGAAAGTATCTTCCAAATAACAGGAAAAAATGAATATTTGTAATAGTAAATTTGTACTTGCACAGGCCACATCAAGATTAGTGAAACCCGGAAGAAAGAAGTTAAATAACGACTGTTTTTATTCCCCTTTGTCAAGTTAATTTGTGACAACACATTAAAAATCTGATTTTAGCAGTCAGAGGTACAATGATGTATAAGTCTCATGACATAGCATCCTAAAAATATATATGAGATATACCTATTGCATAGAACTGGAAGGGACCCTAAAAGGTCATTGAGTCAAGGCCAGCCCCCTGCCTTCACTAGCAGGACCAAGTACTGATTTTTGCCCCAGATCCTTAAATGGCCCCCTCAAGGATTGAGCTCACAACCCTGGTTTTAACAGACTAATACTCAAACCACTGAGCTATCCCACCCCCCTAAATGTTAATGAAGCTTGTAATACAGTTATAACTATATCATTATAGTTGTTATGGCACTAATTCAAGCAATTCTGTAAAAAATTGTACTTTGTGTGTGTTTTTGCTATCTTGTATCACCTTTAAAATACTAGCTCTATACTAGTGTAAGCATATAAAAGCTGCCGGCCACAAAAGACTTCATTTCCTTCTCTTTTCTCATCTGCCTTGGTTACAAATTAAAGAGGAAACAAATTGCTCTGTATTTCAGTAGCACAGTGATCACCCTTAATAGCTTCTAAAAATGCTTTTGTTGCTTCTTTTTGGTTACTATATGTAATAGTATGTTTTATTGATCCTGGCTATGTTTATTTAAAATGCATGTTTTTCATCTTCCCCACAGTGAGTTGGGGATCTATTAGGTTAGGAAATGGTGGTTAGGTTATAATGTCACAACTCATTATGTAAATCTGTGATGGATATCCAGGGGATACAGATCAGATAAAAAGTGGATCGGCAAAGGATTTAAAGAAGGCATACTCTAAAGGAGTGAAAAAGTGGGTTTGGGCAAATACAAATTGTACAGCAGAAAGTCAACCCTCTCTCCTTCATAGCTCCCTTTAAACCTCATAGAAAGGAGGTGTTGGGGTCCCAGCAGCGGGATGGCTAGACCAGGATGGAAAAGGGGAAGGATGACAGCAGCCCCCAAACATAGGGAAATGAGAATGGAATTACCTACACTGTACAATTTTATTTGCTGGGTACATCCAGATATTTTAAGAATAAAGTTGCAGTCTAATTAAAACCACATCCAGTGTCTCCTGTTCTCCTTCTGGCATAGCCAGACAATCATCTATTGCAAATATTCACTAACGTCTGTCTGAAACTTCATGAGTTGGTGCTTGGGAATTATAAATGTGTTTTATCAGATTACGCATATATAGCATTAACATTTTTAGGTATCATTACGATAGTAATTTACGGTCATCTTCTGTTGATTCTGTGACAATCTTTACAGGAATTTTCCATTCTGCACTGTAAAGAGCAGCATAGAAGACCAATACGTTTATTTTATCTTTCTCCTCTGGGCTCTGAGTTACTGTAAATTAATACAATATTATGTATAATTTGCCAGTATCAATAAAATTAGTCTCATGGAATGTAAATGGGAATTAATAACCCAGTCTAAAGATATAAAATTCTCAATCAGTGCAGATGGGAACATGCAGATTGACTTGAGAGACCCATTTAATAGATTTTGAAATGCACTAAACTACCACATGATTGAATAAATCAGATTTTCATTCTTTCCCTAGTGATACAGCAAGTGAAGCCTAAATTATGATTAAAACTCAGTCCTTTTTCAAGAACACAGGGTTTTAGTAGGCAAAGAGAGGAAGATAGGTGTCCATAATAAGAGAGATAGAACAAAAATTCTCAATTCTTTGATTTTATACTGATGGATTGACCTTAATAACCTTAATGACCTTATGTGGAACCTTAGTTATGTGGTTCTTGATTGTGATATATCGGGAGCAGATTTCACTACGGATTTAGGTTTCTAACTTCAGGCACTCAAGTTAGCCAGATACATTTCAAATTGGTGAAGTCTTTTAAAATCTCTCTCACGGACTTGTCTGGTTCCTGTTACTGTAGTATCTGAATGATTCACAATTTTTAATGCAGTTATGCTCACAATACCCCCGAGAGACAGGGAAGTGCTATTATCCCCATATTACATATAGGGAACTGAGGCACAAAAACTGAGTAACTTGCCTAAGGTTACACAGGAAGCCTGTGGTAGAGCAGGGAATTGAACCTGGGTCTTATATATGCC
The DNA here is from genome assembly GCF_027887155.1 of Malaclemys terrapin pileata. Lineage (NCBI taxonomy): Eukaryota > Metazoa > Chordata > Testudines > Emydidae > Malaclemys > Malaclemys terrapin. The sequence goes on from NC_071505.1 coordinate 73,397,006, forward strand.
AAGCTAGGCCACTTACCACTAGACCATCCTCCCTCCCAAAACACTAATCAGACCATCTAAAGAAGAGTGATATTTTCTAAGTTATAATTTACGACAAAAGATCTTATGAAGTCCTTACCAAGTCAAAACTCATACTGATGTCAATAAGCTTTTAAATGACTAAGGATTTCATGATTATACACACAGCTATAGCAAAATGGTGAGTATGAAGTTACAGCTGAAAATATATTCCGAACTAGTGTAATGTAAACCTACAATAATAAAAAGCTTTTTAATATGAATTATAATGGATGTTATGATTCTGTCACTGTGCTGCATGTTGCAACGGGACCACGTCAAACTATCATCTTTTTTAGGCTCTCAGCTATCTGGATGCTATAGAACATCACATTCTCACTGATATGCCTTCTGAGCAGTAGCCTAAAGGACATTATAATTAGATTTTTTCAAATTAGTGTCAAGAATGACAATCTGGACTGAAGTACCTATTTCCTGAAAACACTGTTTTTTCTCCGTTTCTGCTCCGTAAAGTTTGTCCACTAAGAAGCATAGTGGAAGCCAGACAGACTTATAGGCAGATTTAGTGCCATTAAATGAATTAAATGAGGATCGCAGCTGAGGAAAAATGCATGAACTGTAGAAAGAGAATGGGGAGTTTCAGTGGGAAATGTGACCAATAGCAAGAGGACAGCCAAGGTATGACCAAAACAGCCAGGAACTGCTACCCAGTGAGAGACTGGAAAACTGAAGGGTTGTTACACTGAGTTTTGAGAAACTCCCAGATTGCATTATTAAGAAAGCTCATTACTGTGGGAACAGAAAGTATTACCCTTCTATTTTCATTAGTTAAGGGTATGTTGTTAGCAATTTTGCCCTAATACAACAAAGTATTTAAGCATGTGCTTAATTTTAAGCTTGTGAGTAGTCCCATTGAAGAGGCTAACTCTCAGGAAACAATGAAGCTTGTTAGCTTAATAGATTTCCTTTCATTTAGATCATGAGTATACCAAATTCCTGACAAATATGCTCATTACTATAGTGAAATTTAATGGAAAGGTTCTGCCAATGCAAATGAGGAATACGCCATTTAGAAAACAAGTAAGAAGCAAAAACATAAACACAAAAATGACAGTGGAACAATGACCTAGGCCTGGTACAACTAATTTCTTACTGAGCTGTCCAAGTCGAGCCTTCTCTTTTTTACCGAACAAACGTCCTATTGAAGACTTGATTCCTTTCTTCTTGGGAGCTTTGTGTAGGGAGTCCTGGCTGCTACTGGCACTGCCAAGACCAATACTTTCTGGCTCCAATGAAGCAGGCAAACTACTGTAAAATAGAAAAGAATAGATAGGTAACATATTACCCTCCTGGCTAGGTTTCATTTTCTCCTGAGCAGCTGTACAAATTATCTAGAATCTAATAAGAGCCTCTTCATAATTAGAACAATTAATCAAATTATTGATGTTTTCTTTCCTGTACATTTTAGCAACATATAGAATAGTACAATATCTAATGCTCTGGTCTCAATCAAGATGAAGCAATCCCACGAAAAATGGCAAAGAGGAAATAAAACGTAGAGAGTCTTTCAAATTTGTTTTGCCAAAAATGATGCTGGGAAAATGTATGAACCACAGCAATATACGGTTTCCCAATTGAAATTTGAAGTGTTATTTGTAAAGAAAAATATATGAATGACAAAGTTTTTATCTCATTTACATTATGTAATTAGACAATTACAGAAAGAAAATTTCAATCAGATAATTTCTGTTTGTTTCATTCATTAACCAAATACAGCATACATTATTGACTACATATTTAAATCAAAGCAATTCAGATTTTGAGCATTTATAAAACTCTAAAGCAGACATATTGACATTACAAGCTACTTCATGGATTTAATTTTAAAAAGGAATGTTTTGCAAAACAGATTACTATATATTCTATATGGATACATTCAGTATTTGCTACTCGGAGTGCACATTTACCAGTAATTGCCATTCAGTGTTATCTCAGATAATGAAGTTATTTCCTGTGCCCAGCTTTGGATTCCACAGTATAATAACTATTTGACAACTATTTGCATTTTAATGGTGTGTACTCTATATTGTATATTTATTACACCTTTCAATGACTAACCGTATTCCAATTGGCCAAGACACAGCCATGTGAGTAAAAGAGTTGGTTATTTGTCATCCTCGAATAATCCACTATAATTAATTAAGGTTTGTATCAAATAACACTGATCAGCTTATAAGTAGAACACAACAGTCAGGAGGATACAACCATCTACATTTCAAGGATATAAATACCAAGGGGAAGAAGTAGTTAGAGTGGCACAAGGTGATTTTATAATTAAGTTTGATAGGGATAAAATTAAGAATGGAAAAATGTATGCTGTGTATCAGGAAAAAAATATAAAATCTCCTCAGACCACTGTTGGAATCCTCAAAATTTGGTACATTTGAAGTTAGACTGGACAAACACTAATGCATGGTAGGAAACAACAATCTTGCACTGGTAGGAAAATGGATTTGATTATTTAATTTTATTTTTCTGGGTGAAATTCTGGTCCTACTGAACTCAGTGGCAAAACCATCTCCCTCCATGTGTAATTTCTATCATTCATGCTGAGACCCATCTCTCACCATCTTGAGCAGGCACTGTGTAACTGTAATTGGGTCTTCCGTGGACAGGCTGCCTAGTGGCTATATCACTGGTCTTTCAGTCTGTAAGGCCAGAGGAGATGGTAGGGAGATACGGGCCCTCCCTCTGTACCAGATCCCAGTCCAGGGCCCCGTGTAGATCACCCTAACCAGGGGAGATAGGTCTCCCTCCTGGGAGGGAGTCAAGACCTGCTTTCCTGGGTTACTTCCTACAAGTCTCTTCAGTTTGAGGCATGACCCCGCTAGTCCAGTTTACCGGGGGCTTGCCTAGTCAGTTGCCTCAGGTGCTGGGGCTTATCTGCAGCCTTGGCAGGGGAGCTCTTACTTGTCTCAAGTGACTGCACTGGCTGGCAGGTAGCTGATCTGTCCCTTCAGGCAGGCAGGCAGAGAGCTCCTGCCTCCTCGCCAGTCAGCCCCTAACTGAGCCAGGCTCCCTTTTTTCTCCCCGCATCCCCAGGCCCGGGATTGGCTGCAGGTATAGTGGTGTGGGGCTAGCTGAACCCAAAGGTTTTCTTTAACCTCTGCTATGCTGGATGGCAGTTTCTCTAATCCCTCATAATGACAATACATGAGAACAATCTCCAACATGTGCAATATCACTTTGTTAATGAATGTAAAATGGGGTCTTGTTTCATCAACTAATGAAATTAACAAATTATTATGAATAAAATACTCCTTTAAAAATCTTTTCTCTCCCAGTTTTTCTCGTGTCTTTTTCTTTTCACCTATATTCTTTAATTCTTAAAACTTTGTACCTGCTTTCTATGTTTATCTAGTTGCTCCTTTCCATTTTTTAAAATCATATTCTGTGATTCTTTTTGTGTTCCCTTATTTCTTCTCTTTTCACAACTGTTTTCCCCTCTTTCAGTGATTTTATTTCACCTCTTTGGATATGTATTTTTTTCTTGTATAATTACTGTATAACCAGTGAAGAAATGCTGGTCAGATACTTACATCATATCTTTCATGTTAGGGAGCAATGCTGCATAGCTATCACTAGAAATGATTGTTTCAAAATTCATTTTCACTATTTTTTTCAAATGGGTGAACCTAGGGAAAATTAATTTACAGCAAATATTTCCAGTCCTGAAATATTTTCTCTTTCTTAGGCCAGGTTTATAGTAGAAAAAGTTTGCTGATATAGTTATATGGTTCCAAACCGTAGTATGGACACCATTTATACTGGCAAAAAAGGGCGTTAGCTGGTATGACTTATACTGCTTCCCCAAGCTAAATAAGCTATTCTGGCAACACGTTTATGCTGGGATAACTGTATCTACATTAGGGCTTTTGCCAAGCACAGAAATGTCATTCAAAATCAGACCCCAGCTGATATTACTACGCTGGCAAAAGTTTCTAGTGCGTAGACCTGGCCTTAATGAATGTACTCGTCCCTCTTCTCTGGATTCTCAGTTTACTCATCCCCTATATCCACATCAATGTTGTCTCTTGGCCTCCTGCAAAATACAGGATTTGTTTATGCATAGGCACTTCTTGCCCTGAATTCCCCCTGTCCTTGTCTTCTCCATCCATCAGGATTATCATCATTTAACAGCACTCTTTCAGGTGAATATTATAACTGTTCTAAAGTAGTTATAACTTAAAGTTAGACCAAAGACATGACATAAGAGAGAAACAGACAATATTATTATTTGTTTTTTAGCACCAGTGTAGTACTTGGGATTGTAGAAAAGACAAAGAAAAGGACATTTTCTGACTTGCAGGACATACAATCTCAAAAAAGGTCAGGGTGTGCTGGAAAATCAGAAGAATCATATACTTTTAAAACAATATAACGTGGTCAAGTTGTGAATTTGTGACTCATGTTATGAGCTTCTTACCTTCTGGCATCATTGTGGTATGAAGAAGGAAGGGTATGAGTCATCCTGATGGCTCTGGGTGTTGGAGGAGGAGAGGTTTCACATTTTATTGTGGCTTTATCTTCACGTCCATCTTCTTCTACCACTGCAATCTACCAATCAAATATATCAGTGAAAGTATGCATCAGCTTTTCAAGACTTCTGGAAATTTCAGCAAGTATTTCAAGTATTTGTCAAATGATGAGATCTGGAATCAATTGAAATTATCTGAGCAAATGAGCAAATGTTAGGATTATGTAAAAACCCCATGAAAGTATTAGGAAACAGACCAAATGTTCTAACTGTGCCAACCTAAAATGTATATTGTAAATGAAAGAAATCACTTAGAAAAGCAGACTGTTCCTATTATGCAGAATAGACTTGATCCCGCAAAGACCTTAGCATACAATAACTTTATGCACAAGTAGTCCAATTGAACTCAATGGGACTACTCATGTGTTCAAAGTTTCTCATTCTGGTCCGACTAGAACAAGGGTGGTCTAACCTAGTGGTCAGAGCAGGTGTCTGGCCTAGTGGTTGGAGCAGGCATCAGGCTTAGTGGCTAGAGTCAGAGCCATAGTCAGGAGTCAAAGCCGAAGGTCAAACTGGAAGGCAGGAACTGGATACCAGCGCCAAGGGTCAAGTCATAGGACAGGAACTAGAGTGAGCTGGGTATCAGGTGAGGAGTTCAAGGCAAGGACTCAGTGCAAGGCAGGAGCAGCAGGAACAAAGTAACACAAGACTAGTCACAGTGGTGGGCATGAACATTGTGAAGCCAGTGAGCTGATGCCGGTGTAAAAGCCAGCCTGCTGACTTCTGCAGCCAATCAGGCAGCATGGCTAATCAGACAGGCCAGCTATACCAGTGAGGCTGCCTGGAGACTAGCTCTGCTGCAAGCCCTGATTCCTGACACTCATGAGTTAAGACTGTGCAGGATCAAGTTGATTGTTTTCACAGCTTGTTTACGAAGGGATCAAATTTCTAGATCATAAGCGTGAAGGAAATGGAATTTTGTCACAGTTTTTGATGGCTTTGCTAATCTCTCTTATACCAACATTATGACATTCTATCCCAGTTATATACATAGCTGCATATTGTACCAGCACAGACAAAGCTCAACCTTAAAGATTATGGCTGCTCCATCAATAAGAAGAGTGAACAAAATGTTCTGTGAAAGTACTCAGAATGTAACTACGCTTGGTTTATGATGGAGTGTTTCTTAATAGTTGCACTAAAAGATGAATTATCAGATAAAGTCACCTGAGAAACTTAACTCCTAACACTGAATTAATTGTTGATTTTCACTCACAAGCATTTTCAAGTTGGAATAAAAATGAAAATACATTTTTCCAATTGTTTAGATAAAAATGACATAAAAGTTTCATAAGTAAAAGGCATTAGAAATGAAAAAAAAATATGTTTAATACAGCTAATCTATCATTAAAATATCGAGTGTCATACCTTTCGTCGATGTTTCCTTAGATCACTTGGCTTCGGTTGATGAAAAAAGCAACAACAAAAAAGAATTATTAGTAAACCTTATTTGACCAAAGAAACACTCAGACTACACATATATATTTATTCTGACATAGAAATAGCGACAAGAATACCTATTCATATTCTCCAGATGCCCTTGACATAACTTAAAAATACCTTCTGAGTGCAGTAATTTAGAGAACCCACCACAAAGCCCTGCTTTCCTGCAAATAATAAGCCACTCCCACAAGTCCCCTTCATTTTCATGTGCCTGGAAAGAAATAAAGTTTTCAGACATGATTTAAAATTTTCATTTTTAGTTCCTTTCCTCCCATATCTCCCATAAATCCTCCCTAAAGAATCAACAATAATAAAAGGATAATGCTTTCTTGCAACTCTCTCCTGTTTAAAACTTTTTAAATATTTCACTGAAAAACAGATATGAAAGCAAAACATCACACAAACTGCAGTACATGACAGAGGGAAATTTCTATCCTGTTACGGTAAATCTGAATGAATATTTTTGTGTACCTGACATTTTCAATAATTCATCAAAAACACCAATCCTCTTGACCACAGGCATTATCTCACCATGGAAGTCTACTAGAACATACATTGTTCAACCGCTTAACACTTCTACTTTAGGCAAATGTGTCACTGTGATATACAGCTAGAGCTCAACAATCCTGCAGAGTTTCTTTTATGCAAATTTACATAGACCTGTCCTGTGAAATCTGGCTTCAGTTATTGGCATCTAGCCAACTCTTATAGGTTTATTTGGAAGTTTGTGTACTATAGAATCTAAACCTCCAAGAGGATCTCCCAACTTAACCCTTCCACCCAAAGAGAGTTTGTCAGTCTGTCCTATCCATCCCCAGGCAGCTGGAACAGGCAAACCATACCTGCTGAAATAATTACACATTGAGAGCGGGGGCAGTAGCACTGTAACATGCTCAGTGTATTATTTGCTAGAGACTCCCAATGGATTCCATAACTACCTGGCTAAGTCTTGTAGTGGGGGAAATGCCTCTACTCCTTCGTCTGCTGGACTTTTGTTTGCAGTTTTCATTAGAACCGAAATGTGAATCTTTTGGACAAACTTTTTCAGAGCACTTTCCCCACTCATTTAGTTTAGTTTCAGAATAATTTTTTTGAAATGATTCAATATCAATTTCATGCTCATTGGTGGAACACAGGTGGTTTAAGAAATATTCAAACACACTATATGTGGTTTAAATATAATACAGGTTAAATGGAATGTGGGAAAACAAGTCATCCCATGCAACTGGCCTTGAAAAGCATATACAGAGAAATGCACAATGTGCCACTTTTATAAAACAGAAAAAAATCACCTAAAACACTTTTAAAAATAAGTTTTAAAAGGTTTGATTATCAATAATGGCCTTGTAAAGCATTTGCTCGAGATTTAAATCTGACCTAGGATTAACAGCCTTCAACCCTGCCTCAAGCTATGTTTTATTAAATGGATTATTTGAGACTTCATTGCTTATAATAAAAATCCTATGTAAATTGGTTCCAATACTTTTTACTAATTATTATTAATTATTATTTCTATTACATTGGTACTCAATGGCCCTAATCAGAGAAAAGGGCCCCACTCTGCTAAGCACTGTACAGAGACAATAAAAACCCAACACAACTTAGTCTTTCCTCCAAAAACCGTACAACCCATATATAGAATCATAGAAACAAAGGACTGGAAGGGAGGTCAGTAGGTCATCTAGTCCAGTCCCCTGCACTGAGGCAGGACAAAGTATTATCAAGACCATCCCTGAGAGGTGTTTGTCTAACCTGTTCTTAAAAACCTCCAATGATGGAGATTCCACAACCTTCTTAGGTAATTTGTCCCAGTGCTTAACTACCCTTACAGTTAAGTAGTTTTTCCTAGCATCTAACCTAAATCTCCCTTGCTGCAATTTAAGCCCATTACTTCTTGTCCTGTCCTCAATGGATAACGAGAACAATTTATCACCTTCCTTGTTATACCAATCTTTCATGTACTTTAAGATTGTTATGTCCCCCATCAGTCTTCTCTTTTCCAGACTAAACAAACCCAGTTTTTTCAATCTTTCCTCATAGGTCATGTTTTCTAGATCTTTAATCATTTTTATTTCTCTTCTCTGGTCTTTCTCCAATCTGTCCACATCTCTCCTGAAGTGTGGGGCCCAGAACTGGACACAGTACTCCAGTTGAGTCCTAAGCAGTTCTGAGTAGAGTGGAAGAATTACTTTTTATGTCTTGCTTACAACACTCTTGCTAATACATCCCAGAATAATGTTTGCTTTTTTGCAACAGTGTTACATTGTTGACTCATATTCAGTTTGTGTTCCAATATAAGCACCCAGATTCTCTTCTGCAGTATTCCTTCCTAGGCAGCCATTTTCAATTTTGTATTTGATTATTCCTTCCTAAGTACTTTGCATTTCTCCTTACTGAGTTTCATCCTACGTATTTCAGACTATTTCTCCAGTTTGTCAAGATTATTTTAAATTCCAATCCTGGTCCTCCAAAGCACTTGCAACCTCTCTCAACTTAGTATCATCTGCAAACTTTATGTGTTCTCTCTATGCCATTATTGAAATCTTTTATGAAGATACTGCACAGAACCAGAACCAGAACCAGTACAGATGCCTGAGGACCCCACTCAATATGCTCTTCCAGCTTCAGTGTGAACCATTGATTACTAATCTTTGAGTAGTTTTCCAACCAGTTGTACACCCACCTTACAGCAGGTTTGTCTTGGCTATGTTTTCCTAGTTTGTTTGTGAGACTGTCATGTGAGACAATATCAAAAGCCTTACTAACATTGATATATATCACATTTCCTGCTTCCCTCCTATCCACAAGGCTTGTTACCCTGTCAGAGGAGGATATTAGGTTGGTTTGACATGATTTGTTCTTGACAAATCCATGCGGACTGTTACTTCACCTTATTATTTTCTGGGTGATTACAAATTAATTATTTGCTCCATTATCTTTTCAGGTATTGACGTTAAGCTGACTGGTCTGTAATTCCCTGGGTTGTCCTTATTCCCCTTTTGTAGATAGGTACTACATTTGCCCTTTTTCAGCCCTCTGGGATCTGTCCCATCCTCCACAAGTTCTCAAAGATAATCACTAATGGCTTAGAGATCTCTTCAACCAATTCTTTAACGATGTATTTCATCAAGATCTGCTGATTTGAAGACATCTTCCATGTCCAGGTAATTCTTAACTTGTTCTTTCCCTATTTTAGCCTCAGATCCTACCCCATTTACACTGACGTTCACTACATTAGTTGTGATCACTGCTAGCCTTTTTGATGAAAGCTGAAACAAAAAACACTTAGGCCATTATGATGTTTTCTGTTATTGTCTTTCCCTTCTCATTGAGTAATGATCTACCTTGTTCTTGGCCTTCCTCTTGCTACCAATGTATTTGTAAAAAAAATTCTTGTTATCCTTTATTTTCCTAGATAGTTTAACCTTGTTTTGTGCCTTGACTTTTAGAATATTGTCCTTGTGGGTTTTTTATATTTATCCTCTGTAATTTGATCTAGTTTCCTCTTTTTAGTATGACCCTTTTTTGAGTTTCAGGTCATTGAAAATCCTGGTTAATCCACCAGGTCTTTTACCATACTCCCTGTTTTTCCTATGGATTGCCATAGTTTGCTCTTGTGCATATGCAGAGACAACAAAATATGGACAAAACAAATTCTACAAGGGAGTAGATGAGGCTTGGTAAGGACTAGGCAAACAGCAAAACCAATTTGATCAGTTTATTTTAATAAATATCATGCTCAAAACTGCCATCACACATTTCCTTACCAGTGTCATGACCCCCATGCGATCCATTTCTCTGGCTGGACTGCGAGGGGTGAGTTTAGGGGTCGAGTGCCCACTAGGAGGAGAAGAGCTTGCAAGCGATGAAGCTGTCACTGATCCAGTGATAGATGTACCTGGGTGAACTCTAGCCAGATTCAAGCCTTCTAGACTGACACTAGCTACTCTGTTCTCTATTTCTTCAGCACGCAGTTCTGTTGATTCTTTTTCTTCTTGAATTAACCTTATGGAGTGAGAAAGCATATGATAATATTCTGGTCAGTGTCAGCTACATAAGGTGTGTTTCAGGCTCTAACAGTAACTTCGCTTCTTTGAATAGTTGAGTATGAACTTACCTTTGCAGAAGTTTTATGTGAGTAGATGTGAGTAAACCCATAACAGTTTGATAAACATTAGAGGAACAAAACTGTATTAAGAATACTGCCTTGTAACTATTTATTCACAGTTAAGGCTGCTAATATACAACAATTTAACTATAAAAACAGTTTGGGTAAAATTTCAAAAGGTCCTCTACTACAGCACTACTAGTGAGCTTGCAAAATACAGGCACACGTATTTCTGCATACACTTTGCAGGTACAAAAATGTGCTAGCAGACTGGATAAACTCTAATATTTGCAAGTATTAGAATCCGCACCTGCAAAACCTATTGGACCCATATTCTAGGTGCTGATCTAACAGGAAATCAAACAAGAGGATTTGTGAAGTTACCCCTACTGCATCTAACACTAACTTGTTTTATGTATTTAAGCTTTATATTTAGCATTTATGTTATGTTATTTATACTGCTTCTACTGTCTACAGTTGGTAGCATTTTCCCAGTGATATTCTAAAACCAGTATGACTAATTCATAGCATTATAATTAACTTTTAGTGCTAAGTCTGGATTCCACCCTGCTAAGTGGCCTTTCAAGTGGTGTGGGCTGCCGAAGGCAATGCACATTGGGTGATCTTCCGTGTCAGTAGCAGCATATGTCTAGTGCTTCTTTACCTATGTTGAGTAAAAAGAACAAGAGAGCTCGACACTCCTATTACTGTGCTATGCCCTATAGACCTCAATCTGCAATATGCAGGACCTCCGACAATTTCCACTGGTTTCCACTCAAAGGGATCCCAAAGACCTTCAGCGTGGCTCTTGAGGATATCTTTGCCTGCTCTCAGGGAGTAAGCTCAATAAGAACTATAAGGCAGGAAGGCAGATAGTCCTCACCAGCAGAGAGACGTGACAAAGAATAAATGGGAGACACAACTTAGCATTCACCATTGTGTTGCACTTAACATTCTCAAAAAGCTTCTTTACTCATTTCCTGAGAGTGGTCTGGTTACTTGCTAGTGTTTAATTCCATCTCCTTCCCACCTAAATGATTTCATCAGTATTAGCAGGGCAGATGCTCCAAACAAAACCCAAATTCCTGTAGTGTAGGCCCTGGTCTAATAAATACATGTGCTAGCATGTGGGTTGCACCCACATGAACTCCCAACAGAACCCTCAATCTGGTCCCCAGGGTAAATTAAAGCAACTCTGAGGTTGAGGGCCAACTGAGTAGGACCCAAGGGGCTATTCTGTCAGACAAGAGATACCCTAGACAGGACCCTTGCAGTGGGCATAGTGACTCTATGCACCCAAGGTTTCCTCTAGGCAGGGGAATCCTCAGAGAACTAGATCTGTCAGCTGTACAGCTGCTTTGTGACACCAGAAAGTCACAAAGTAGCCGGAGCAAGGGACAGTAACTGTGCCAGAGACTTCAGGTTTTCTCTGGACAGTGTATTAAAAAGGGGATGACTCACTACAGGGACCATCTGTTTCTGAATGAATTTCACTACGTAATGTACAAAAAGGCACTCATTTATGAGTAGTTTGTCCTTTCTTCATCCCCATCTGCCCTCTCAGTCACATATGGGCAACACAATTACACATTTTCATATAGGAGGAAAGGAAGAAGTATTAGTATATCTAGAGGCAGAAAGAGCAGATGAAAGAATTGTGCAAGATACAAAGATGGGATCAAAGAAGTCAGTAGCAGCTCCTTAAGTTTTGAAATAGAGACAAACAGGCTGCCTCACAGATGTCTACAGTGTGGTCTTCCCTTCTCTTGTGCATGTTAGTAATAATGCTTTAGTGGAACATGTCTTATTGATAAATGGGAAACAATTTTTTTGATGATCTGTAATGCAACCAGCTATCTCCAAAATACAAAAGCTATTATAAGAATCTTCTGAAAAGAAATCCTTTATTTGATAGTTAAAAAAACAAATTTACTAGGGCTGTCAAGCGATTAAAAAATTAATCGTGATTAATCACAATTTAAAAAAATAATTGCAATTAATCGCATGATTAATCACGATGTTAAACAATAATAGAATACCATTTATTTAAATATTTTTGGATGTTTTCTACATTTTCAAATATATTGATTTCAATTACAACAAAGAATACAAAGTGTAAAGTGCTCATTTATATTTATTTTTGATTACTGAGACTACAAGTCCATCCAGTCCTACTTCAGCCAATCACTCAAACAAGTTTTTTACATTTGCAGGAGATAATGCTGCCAGCTTTTTGTTGACAGTGTCACCTGAAAGTGAGAACAGGAGTTTGTATGGCACTGTTGCAGCTGGCATTGCAAGATATTTACATGTCAGATGTGCTAAAGATTCGTATGTCCCTTCATGCTTCAACCACCATTCCAGGGGACATGAGTCCATGCTGATGATGGATTCTGCTCGATAGCGATCCAAAGCAGAGCGGACCAATGTGTGTTCATTTTCATCATCTGAGTCAGATGTCACCAGCAGAAGGTTGATTTTCTTTTTTGGTGGTTTGGATTCTGTAGTTTCTGCATTGGAGTGTTGCTCTTTTAAAACTTCTGAAAGCATTCTCCACACCTCGTCCCTCTCAGATTTTGGAAAGCACTTCAGATTCTTAAACCTTGCATCAAACGCTCTATCTATCTTTAGAAATCTCACTTTGGTACCTTCTTTGCGTTTTGTTAAAACTACTGTGAGTGTTCTTAAAATGAACATCTGCTGGGTCATTATCCAAGATTGCTACAACATTAAATATATGTCAGACTGTGAGTAAAACAGAACAGGGGATATACAATTCTCTCCCAAGGAGTTCAGTCACAAATTTAATTAAAGCATTATTTTTTTAAAGAGCGTCATCAGCATGGAAGCATGTCCTCTGGAATGGTGGCCGAAGCATGAAGGGGCATACGAATGTTTAGCATATCTGGCATGTAAATTCCTTGCAATGCTGGCTACAAAAGTGTCATGCAAATACCTGTCCTCACTTTCAGGTGATATTGTAAATAAAAAGCAGTCAGCATTATCTCCCGTAAATGTAAAGTAACTTCTTTGTCTTAGCGATTGGCTAAACAAGAAGTAGGACTGAGTGGAGTTTTAGGCTCTAAAGTTTTACATTATTTCGTTTTTGAGTGCAGTTATATAACAAAAAAAATCTACATTTGAAAGTTACACCTTCATGATAAAAAGATTGCACTTCAGTTCTTGTATCAGGTGAATTGAAAAATACTGTTTCTTTTGTTTATCATTTTTACAGTGAAAATATTTGTAATCCAAAATAATAATATAAAGTGAGCATTGTATACTTTGTATTCTGTGTTGTAACAGGAATCAATTTATTTGAAAATGTAGAAAAAACATCCAAAATTACTCAATAAATTTCAATTGGTATTTTATTGCTTAACAGTGCGATTAATCATGATTAATTTTTAAAATTGCAATTAATTTTTTGAGTTAATCGCATGAGTTAACTGCCATTAATTGACAGCCCTAAAATGTACCCTACTCATTTTGTTTTATTGTGTAAAACACATCTAATGCAGTTCTACTTCATGTGTGCTGAGTGTATGGTCTCCAGATACAACTCAAAATAATCCATGGAATTTGGAGACGCACTGTATTTTTGGATAAAATGTAAAATCATGTCAGACTTCAGGGATATTGTATCAGTAGAGATCACAAAAAGGAGATAACAGAAAAGGAAGCACACACTGTTGAATGTCTATTGTACTATTTTACCTTATATATGGAATATGAATTTGCCACTAAGAGAAAACCTCTCTCTCTCTCTCTCTTTTTTATCATCAAACCAGACATGGGGGGGCAGGGAGAGGGGGAAATAAAAAGTGTAGACACTCAAATCTATGTTATATGTCTTAAAAATCTATAACTTTTATGGAAAAAAAGAAATACAAAAAATCTGCAAATGAACAGTTAAGGGATGGCTGCAATCACAATTTCCTGACATCACACAATCTTTCATCACTCATCATAACCCTACCCCAATTTACACTTCCACCCAACCTAAACTTTGCCCTCTCTGGGTTCATTTGTGAGGAAACTTTGCTGTTGGGTCTACATAGTTGTTTTTCATGTAGTTTACTACACCTGTAGGAGAGACTTCAAAAGGAACATAGTCCCATGGTACATTAAATTATATTAAAGTTCTATCAATTTGTCTCATTGTAGTAAGTAGATGTAAGTAAATCCCCACTAGTGTTATAAAATGGTTGATTACATTGGGCTGGAGTCTCCGTCTGCCAGGGGGTAGGGGGAGTGCATGAGGTAGGTAGGGGAGGCAGGGCCTGAATCAGGAGAAGGGAGGGGGCCATGTCTGCAGACGGGAGGAGAGGAAGCATGGAAGAGCATGATGCTCTGTTGGTGAAAGATCTGCCAGCAGCTTAAGTTAAAGCTTCCCCTCCCATCAATATTTTAAAATTTACAATGTGGCCAGGAAACTAAGATCAGCTCCTCTCATCCCTCTTCTGCATTGCATCTGAGCTCAGGCTGGGCACAGTGGAGAACTGAGTCCACTGTATTTAGGCTTATGTAACTTTGCCAGTTTGTCTTTTTGACTACATTAATTATTGTGTCTATCAGCAAACATGTTAAGTCCCCCGTTATCCAACAGTAATGTTGTAGTATAACACAATGCAACCAAGAAACAAAATACTGTGTCCTGCCATTTTAAGGCATAAACTCCTCTGAACAGTGTTCCCCACTCTGGCCCACCAGAGAGAGGGTTTACCGCAGCCTTGTCAAAAAAAGAAAAAGAAACAGACAAAGGGATGGCTGGCTTCAGATGGAGGGAAAGCCAAACATCCATTTATGATGTCTCTTGAAAACAGGCTATTTACTCTGTGTGAGCAAGATTGTCAGTTTCTCTGTTCCACTGTTCCTTGTCTGAGCCTGGGAGCTTCCTATACCTATTTCCTCCTCAGGCTGGGAAGAGAGGAAAAGAGAAAGCTTCCTCCCTATTGCCTCTCCTTTACATCCTTGCTCTAATGAGCCCCTATTTAATCTCTCTGCTGCCTACCTTAGTGGGGCATAAGTATGCCCATTCACTGGATCTGTATTTGATATGTCCCTGTAATTCCTTCATTTGCCCTCCCTCTCCAGAAAACCAAAACTAAGGGGTACTTCCCCTCAAATTAGGCCAATGAAACAAAACAAATGCAGTTTGTAAGTCAAGCCAAGAATAAGTTTGAAAATTATTTAAAAAAAAAAATCTGACAAAGAACCTTTTTAATCACCAGAATTGTAAAACCCCTGTTTCTATTTTTTTTCCAAACTAGTCAGGAAAAAAACCACCTACCCTGGGATAAGATGTGGTTTGTGAAATTTTAGGAGGGTTTGTTTCTTTATGGGAAAGATAGGACAGCGATTCTTGAAAAATTGAATTTATAATGAGACACTAGCTTCATCCTTAACTATGCAGTGGCTTCTTCCACCATATAATAGGAAATTTATGGATCTATGTGATTTTCTGTGGCGAAGGTATGAATATGAATTTGAAACCAAATGAATACACAGGACCTTTAGAAAGGTCTTTTAAAAATAATCCATACTAATAAAACAAGAGAAAACACTCAAACCAAATTGTCTGTTTTATCCCCACAAACTAACGAGTAAGAAATATTTGTCTATGAAGGTTGATGCATTTCGTTTCACTGGAAAATGGGATGCGGCATTTACTCATTCTCATGGTAAAATTACTCTCTTACTGTGAACCACTCCGATGTTCATGCACAGGGCCCAAATACTGCCCTAGGTTGCTCCCACTGTGTTCTTTAATAATAGTTTATAAACAACATACTGCTTCCATTTACTTTCCTATGACCCATAAATATATATTCATGGGGTGAAAAATATCCAGTTCTGAATTGCAGTAATATGTGAACCTGAAAGATGGTGGGCTGAGGATTTAGAGTGAAATGTGAAAATAGAGACATTAAATGAAAGGAGCCATAATGCCTAAAGTATAAAAGAAGCTAAAAGGTCCCTTGCTGAGATCAATCTTCTTGCCTGAAATCCATTTAAGAATTGCCATAAAAGGTCTACAGTATTTTCTGAACTGATATCTGACGAAAGATCTAATGTAGATCATATTCTGGGAATTAAAATAATCTTTTCCATGTTATTAATAAATCTAAATTTTAGTTCAGTTTGGATAAAACAGATGATCACCCTCTTACATAAGACATATTGCATGAATAAAAATCATCTTATCTGAGAATATAGCAGTAGGGATATATTACCGATCACCTGACCAGGATGGTTATAGTGACTGTGAAATGCTCAGGCAGATTAGAGAGGCTATTAAAATAAAAAACTCAATAATAATAATGGGGGATTTCAATTATTCCCATATTGACTGAGTACATGTCACCTCAGGACGGGATGCAGAGATAAAGTTTCTTGACACTTTAAATGACTGCTTCTTAGAGCAGCTGGTCCTGGAACCCAATTCTTGATTTAGTCCTAAGTGGAGCACAGGATCTGGTCCAAGAGGTGAATATAGCTGGACCAATTGGTAATAGTGACCATAATATAATTAAATTTAATATCCCTGTGGCAGGAAAAACACCACAGCGACCCAACACTGTAGCATTTAATTTCAGAAAGGGGAACTGCACAAAAATAAGGAGGTTAAACAGAAAAGTGGAAACTTTTTAAAGACACCATAATAGAGGCTCAACTTAAATATATACCCCAAATTAAAAAAACAGTAAGAGAACCAAAAAAAGAGACACCATGGCTAAACAACAAAGTAAAAGAAGCAGTGAGAGGAAAAAGGACATCCTTTAAAAAGTGGAAGTTAAATCCTAGTGAGGAAAATAGAAAGGAGCATAAACACTGGCAAAAGAAAAATACAATTAGGAAGGCCAAAAAAGAACTTGAGGAACAGTTAGCCAAAGACTCAAAAAGTAATAGCAATTTTTTTAAAGTACATGAGGAGCAGGAAGCCTGCCAGGGGCCACTGGATGATCGAGGTGCTAAAGGAGCACTCAAGGACGATAAGGCCATTGTGGAAAAACTAAATTAATTCTTTGCATTGGTCTTCACAGCTGAGGATGTGAGGGACATTCCCAAACCTGAGCCATTCTTTTTAGGTGACAAATCTGAGGAACTGTCCCAGATTGAGGTGTCATTAGAAGAGTTTTTGGAACAAATTGATAAACTAAATAGTAATAAGTCACCAGGACCAGATGGTATTCACCCAAGAGTTATGAAGGAACTCAAATGTGAAATTGCAGAACTACTAATTGTAGTCTGTAACCTATCATTTAAATCAGCTTCTGTACCAGATGACTGGAGGATAGCTAATGTGAAGTCAATTTTTAAAAAGGGCTCCAGAGGTGATCCTGGCAATTACATGCCTGTAAGCCTGACTTCAGTACTGGGCAAACTGGTTGAAAATATGATAAAGAACAATATTGCCAGACATATAGATGAACATAATTTGTTGAGGAAGAGACAACATGGTTTTAGTAAAGGGAAATCATGCTCATCAATCTACTAGAATTCTTTGAGGGGGTCAACAACCATGTGGACCAAGGGAATCCAGTGGATATAGTGTACTTAGATTTTCAGAAAGCCTTTGACAAGGTCCCTCTCCAAAGGCTTACGCAAAGTAAGCTGCCATGGGATAAGAGGGAAGGTGCTCTCATGGATTGGTAACTGGTTAAAAGATAGGAAACAAAGGGTAGGTATAAATGGTCAGTTTTCAGAATAGAGAGAGGTAAAGAGTGGTGTCCCCCAGGAGTCTGTTCTGGGACCAGTCCTATTCAACATATTCATAAATGATCTGGAAAAAGGGGTAAACAGTGAGGTGGCAAAATTTGCAAATGATACAAAATCACTAAAGATAGTTAAGACCCAGGCAGACTGCGAAGACCCACAAAAGGATCTCTCAAAACTGGGTGACTGGGCAACAAAATGTCAGATGAAATTTACTGTTGATAAATGCAAAGTAATGCATATTGGAAAGCATAATCCCAACAATACATATAATATGATGGGGTTTAAATTAGCTGTTACCACTCAAGAAAGAGATCTTGGAGTCACTGTGGAGAGTTCTCTGAAAACATCCACTCAATGTGCAGCGCCAGTCAAAAAAGCAAACAGAATGCTGGGAATAATTAAGAAAGGGATAGATAATAGGACAGAAAATATCACATTGTCTCTATATAAATCCATGGTACGCCCACATCTGGAATGCTGTGTGCAGATGTGGTCGCCCTATCTCAAAAAAAGATATACTGCAATTGGAAAAAGTTCAGAAAAGGGCAACAACAATGATTAGGGGTATGGAACAGCTTCCATATGAGGAGAGATTTATAAGACCGGGACTTTTCAGCTTGGAAAAGAGACATGTAAGGGGAGTAATGATTGAGGTCTATAAAATCATGACTGGTATAGAGAAAGTAGATAAGGAAGGTTTAAGGTTTAGAAGGGGTAGGTTTAGAAGATAAAATAAAAAAAGAACAAGTTAAAAATCACTTAGAAAAATTAGATGCCTGCAAGTCACCAGGGCCTGATGAAATGCATCCTAGAATACTCAAGGAGCTAATAGAGGAGGTATCTGAGCCTCTAGTTATTATCTTTGGAAAATCATGGGAGACAGGAGAGATTCCAGAAGACTGGAAAAGGGCAAATATAGTGCCCATCTATAAAAAGGGAAATAAAAACAACCCAGGAAACTACAGACCAGTTAGTTTAACTTCTGTGCCAGGGAAGATAATGGAGCAAGTAATTAAGGAAATCATCTGCAAACACTTGGAAGGTGGTAAGGTGATAGGGAATAGCCAGCATGGATTTGTAAAGAACAAATCATGTCAAACCAGTCTGATAGCTTTCTTTGATAGGATAACGAGTCTTGTGGATAAGGGAGAAACGGTGGATGTGGTATACCTAGACTTTAGTAAGGCATTTGATACGGTCTCGCATGATATTCTTATCGATAAATTAGGCAAATACAACTTAGACTATAAGATGGGTGCATAACTGGCTGGTACATAACTGGGGTACTCAGAGAGTAGTTATTAATGTTCCCAATCCTGCTGGAAAGGTATAACAAGTGGAGTTCTGCAGGGGTCTGTTTTGGGACCGGCTCTGTTCAATATCTTCATCAACAACTTAGATATTGGCATAGAAAGTATGCTTATTAAGTTATCAGCTGATACCAAACTGGGAGGGATTGCAACTGATTTGGAGGATAGGGTCATAATTCAAAACGATCTGGACAAATTGGAGAAATGGTCTGAGGTAAACAAGATGAAGTTTAACAAACACAAATGCAAAGTGCTCCACTTAGGAAGGAACAATCAGTTTCACACATACAGAATGGGAAGAGACTGTCTAGGAAGGAGTACAGCAGAAAGGGATCTAGGGGTTATAGTGGACCACAAGCTAAATATGAGTCAACAGTGTGATGCTGTTGCAAAAAAAGCAAACATGATCCTGGGATGTATTAACAGGTGTGTTGTGAGCAAGACACGAGAAGTCATTCTTCCGCTCTACTCTGCTCTGGTTAGGCCTCAGCTGGAGTATTGTGTCCAGTTCTGGGTGCCGCATTTTAAAAAAGATGTGGAAAAATTGGAAAGGGTCCAGAGAAGAGCAACAAGAATGATTAAAGGTCTTGAGAACATGACCTATGAAGGAAGGCTGAAAGAATTGGGTTTGTTTAGTTTGGAAAAGAGAAGACTGAGAGGGGACATGATAGCAGTTTTCAGGTATCTAAAAGGGTGTCATAAGGAGGAGGGAGAAAACTTGTTCACCTTAGCCTCTAAGGATAGAACAAGAAGCAATGGGCTTAAACTGCAGCAAGGGAGGTCTAGGTTGGACATTAGGAAAAAGTTCCTAACTGTCAGGGTGGTTAAACACTGGAATAAATTGCCTAGGGAGGTTGTGGAATCTCCATCTCTGGAGATATTTAAGAGTAGGTTAGATAAATGTCTATCAGGGATGGTCTAGACAGTATTTGGTCCTGCCACGAGGGCAGGGGACTGGACTCGATGACCTCTCAAGGTCCCTTCCAGTCCTAGAATCTATGAATCTATGAAGTGTTGTTTACTACTTCTCATAACACAAGAACTAGGGGTCACCAAATGAAATTAATAGGCAGCAGGTTTAAAACAAATAAAAGGAAGTATTTCTTCATACAATGCACAGTCAACCCAGTCAACACAACCAAATCCTTGCCAGAGGATGCTGTGAAGGCCAAGAACCATAACAGGATTCAAAAAGGAACTAGATAAATTAATGGAAGATAGGTCCATTAATGGCTATTAGCCAGGATGGGCAGGAATGGTGTCCCTAGTCTCTGCCAGAAGCTGGGAATGAGTGACAGGGGATGGATCATTTGATGATTACCTGTTCTGTTCATTTCCTCTGGGGCACCTGGCACTGGCCACTGTCGGAAGACAGGACACTGGGTTAGATGGACCCTTGGTCTGACCCAATAGGACCATTCTTATGTTCTTAAGAGGGTGATCATTTCTTGGTGGACTCTCCTGACTGAATAACTTTCCCTGAAATTTACAAAAGGGAATATGAAAGTAGCTAATCTGACCATTAGTTATAGGGGTATCTTTACAAGCCAATTTTTTGATGAGAGTCACTCATGCTTCAGGGCATTGGCTGATAATTTCTGTGTGTGTGGGTGGGTGGGGGGGAATAAAATTTTTTCTTCTCTCAGTCAATCTACAATACTACAAAAATAACTGTGTTATGTTTTTTCTCTCTTTTTTGCTTTCCTCTAAAGCATCAGGTACTAGTTATTGCTAGAGGCAAGATGCAAGACTAGATGGATCAATGATCTGATTCAGCATGACATAAATCCTATCTATCTACATTACCTACAGATATGTTCTCTTCTCCAAACCCCCACTATATCAGATAATTGCTTCTTAAAAGGTCAACACTTTAATTTTTTAAAAAAGTTAAGATATTTGTTTAACTTATAACCTTCTGACTAGTCAGGGTCCTGATTTCCTTGTAATAAAAGAAAACATGAATAAAATTCCTTTTTTCCCTATATTAGGAATATACTATTTTAGCAAGATTTAAACCTTCCAACAGCAAAATTTTCCATTGGCCTTTTATCTTGACAGAAATGCCGTGAAACAGATTTTAGAAAATTGAAGCAAAATTCTATATGAATCAAATGGAAACATGTTGGGAGTCCCAAATACTCAACTATAAACCTACAGTGAAAAATAAGCGGCCTCAACCCACCCTAGAATGGAAAAGTTTTTAATGTCATTTTAAAACATGCTCAAAAGTATATATTACACTGGGCTCTATTCTTTCAAGGCTACCTTACACAAAGAGAAAAACTTGAGGAAAAACTAGCACAAGGTAAAGGGGATATTTCAAACTACTCTCCATCTGATTACTAAATAGTATGGTAACCTATTGGTATGACCTGGACATTGATGCATTAATGACATCTCTTTCATCTCTTTCCTCGGAAATGGGAGGTAATAAATGGATGTTCTGAAGAAAACATGATCAATTTATCACACAATCTTTTTAAACCTACCTTTTTTGACAAAACAGGTAAACTGTGGTTCTGCTGTGAAAAGTGTCTATTAAAATAGCATCCTTGGGTTCAATGTTTATTGCCTCTCAATAATTCCAGATGAAATTAGTGCAGTTTAATACATTGAGGTTTTTTTCTTGTCTTTGAGCCCTATAACTCGGTCTGGAATATGAATCTCATACTGAATTCCTTCCTGCTTTCATAGCATACTTAGTAACCCAGACCCATATGAGGTGTATTACAGGTGTAACTAACAGCAGGAACCATGCATATCACTGAATTCAAATCTTCAGGATAACAGTTCATTAATGGTAGAATGGAGTTATGTAGGATGGGCATGTAAAAATCTTGAAAAGAAGGCCTCTGAATAAAGGTCTATCAGAAAGCTTCCCTGTGTTAGGGTACCCTAAAATAGCTTCTTCTACAGAGCTAATTATTTCTCTTCCCCTGACATGTTCTTCGCAAGCTCCATGTTTAAGAAAGGAAATTGCTATCATTACTTCCACTATAGTACATATTTTTATACATAAACACATACATTCCCCAATTACTGCCCTGGAATGCATGAGTGGGGCTCCCACTGCAGTCTATGGAAACTGATCCTGAGCAAAATGGGGAAGATTGATCTATGACCAGAAAACACATTGCAGTTGGTTGATGTTAGGTACCTTATTTCTTTGTTGATTGCATCTAGTTGCTCCTGAAGCATCATGGCCAGAGTTTGGGCATCTGAATGCCCACTTGGTGACAGAAGATCCATGGAGCTAAAAATAGTTTCTCTATCATCGTCATCAATATCAGACATTTCGGTGTCACTTTCAAATGGGTGGCTGCTCAAGACTCCAATCTGCTGAGTTCTGTTCCACTCATGATCCCCAAGAGATTTCACCTAAGCAAAAATGTACAAAATGCATATCGTTTAGCCTGAGAAACTATTTCAAAAATAGCTTGCTGGAAAATGGAAAAGATGAAGCATTAACATTTTAAAATACTGGCTCTGTCATTATTAATCCCTTTCTTATTTGTAATAACATTAAGAATGATAGATTTATTTGATGAGAATAAAGATGCTGTAAAGTTCTTTCATATAGTTTCTACTGCAGTTCAGCATTAACTAAGGAAGAGATTTTCAAAGGTGTCCAGTTAGGTTTCCAACTCCCAGTGTTTAATGCTGTCATTGTTTAGGAATACATTGTAATAATGCATGCAAAAAAGCTTGCAGTGTTTCACAAGTGAAAACAATTAAATGGTTAACCTTTGGTTCATCTCTCCGGACCCCCATACGACCTCTTCTGGGTCGCCTTATCACTTTAGTTGACCTGTAGTCAGATTGGCTATCAACCAAGGAACCCACAGAATACCTCAGTTCTGCTGATGTGTCAAGGTGAGATCTGAAAAAGGATTGAGGCAGAGACAATAGGTAAATTCAAATAACAGTAATGATAATACAGTGCCTTTCATTCTAGGGTCTCAGACCTTTATTGACATTAATTCATTAAGCCTTGTAAGAAAAACTACATTGGGGACACAATTCAGTGAACATTTTCTAAACATATGGTGGGGGTAATAAAGGAAATAAATCTTGACCCTTTTTATATTAAAGAATTAAATAACAAACCACAACAGCCCAGATCCGCAGCTGGTGCGAATTGGCAGAGCTCCAATGAAGTCAATCAGCAGAGTCGGCTCAACATTAATCATTTTTGCATATCCCACCCTAAACACTTTTGTAGTATTACTTTTCTATGTAAGCAATTGTTGCCATGACAGTGTTATGCGATCATGAATGAAAAGAAAGATGAATCAATCTGCTTATTAAGACATGCTCTACATTATGATAATGTTAGTCAACTTCCCAAAGATATAAAGGTTTATGGTTATGATTGGAATGCTACATCTCTGGTACTATGTTAATAGTTTAAACTAATACGACTGATACAGCCTAAGAACCTTGGCTTCCACAAGTGCGTTTGGGGCATGACTCTGGCTTTTAAACCATTGGCTGCATTGCAGGGCTGGGGATGAGGATGGTCTAAGCTCCAGGACAACAATGGAAGAATTGTGGCTGACAGTCAGAATTCTTCCTAGTTTTCCTGTGTGTGTGTGCATGCTAGAGTGGGAACACTGCCACTCACTGAAGCAATGCAGCATTCCCTTCCTGCCCAACATCAGTTTTGCTGGCTTGTGGGGACTGTGTGTGTGTGTGGGGGGGGGGGACACAGACTATGTTCCCCTTCCTTGACTCTTTTCAGGAGGTTAGTACCTGTGACAGAACTAACCTAGGGCAGTGCTTGTACCTCCCAGACCCATCACAGTTGTTGCTCATAGTGGGAAATAAGGGGAATGAAGTCTCCATGCACCCTCTGAGAATTCTCGAACAGTCATGAAGATTTGGCCCCATTTTGGCCTTCGCAAAAGGATGCACTTGGCATGATAACATTAGAGAAGTGAAATGTAATGTTACAAATATTGTAGTGACGATACTTCGTCAGTATCAAAGTACAACACTTTATTATTACTTGTTTATTTGTTTGTTTATGGTATCTCCTAAAGATGTGCTAGTAGCCTTCCAGGCAGACAGGAAGCAATGGTCTGTGCTCTCTGGAACTGGCAGTCTGAAGACTGACACACAGACAGAAAGCAGTTAAGGGGAAAGGGTAGATAATCTTTGTGTTTGTTTTAGCAGGTGGCAAATATACTGTTGCATCTGTCATCTCTCATTGTACTAACTTGAATGGAGAAAAGAGAATGGTTAAGAAAAGTAAATTGTTACTCCTACACAGAAGGATTTTTTAAAAATAATATATATGTTATAAATAACAACAGTGAAAGGAGAATCTTATCTGACTACTTGCATTTCTGTAGTAGTCAAGAAAGTTACTCTATCTAGAATGCACATGAAAAATATGCCTCCATATTTAAATTTTAACTCCTTTCAAACTGGAAAAAAAAGCTTACAATCAGCTTGTGACCATCTTCCTTAAAAGGTTCACAGCAAGGTTAATAATTAGTTTTCAAGAAACAAAATATGATTTTTATCCCTAAAAATATTTCCTTCAGCTCAGTGGAAGAATGTTGCCCAAGAAAATAATGGCTTTAATCTTTAGAGATGAAAGCTGTCTAAGTAAAGGTATGACTGATTTCCAAAATGAAGGAAATCATTCAGAAAATCACATTTATGCTAAAATCATAGAATCATAGCATATTAGGGTTGAAAGAGACCTCAGGAGGTCATCCAGTCCAATCCCCTGCTCAAAGCAGAACCAACACCAACTAAATCATCTCAGCCAAGGCTTTGTCAAACCGGGCCTTAAAAACCTCTAAGGATGGTGATTCCACCACCTCCTTAGGTAACCCATTCCAATAATCTGTAATATCTGTAAAATCTGTAATACTATTAGAAGAATATTAATGTAATCCTCCCTTCCCCATTCCAGATATGTAGTATATAAATAGATTTCAACAGATGTTCACTTTCACTACAGGATCATTTATTTTGAACTAAAATAAATTGTTGCCTAGAAGAATGAGGCATTAGCCTAAATTTTAGCAACACCACATTAGTCGGAAAGTGAGAGCAACTGGTATTGTTAAAATGTAACCACCTGATGGCTGTTCAGTGACATAGGACCATTAACTGCATCTCCAGTGAGCATGGAGTGCAGAATCAGAGTCTGGGTGATCTCAGTTGGAATTCCTAGTAGGAAAAAACACAACTGCGGTTATTAACAGTTTCTCCAGAGAGATCAGAGATAGGATTGACATGGAGACAGGACTGTCCTCTTACATCCAGAGATAGATCCTTCTCTAGCAGAAAAAAGGTACTTTGGCTGTATGATGTGGGGAAGCTTGTTTGCTAGAAGGCTAAGATTACACAAGGTATTACTACTCTGTTGGAAGGAAGAAACTGTTCCTCAAGATTTTAAGGATGCTTGTTTCATCCAACTCTACAAAAACAAAGGAGACAGAAGTGACTGTGAAAGCCACAGAGCAATATCTCTTCTTAACATCATGAGAAAAATCTTAAGCTGTATTCTTTTACCTAGACTTCAAACTTTAGCTGAGAATAATCTATCCTGAGAGCCAATGTGGCCTCTGCTTGGGAAGGCCCAGCATAGACATGATCTTCTCTGGAAGACAACTGCAGGAAAAGTGCAGAGAGAAGTGTACTCCACTGTACATGGCTTTTATAGATTTAACAAAAACCTTTGACATGGTTAGTTGGTCTGAAGATGCTGGTGTGACGTTGCACTCTATATGATTTTATGAAAGTATGCTGATGAGTGTGAACATAATGTAACTAAAAAATGCTTCATGCAAAAGGTCTCTTGTAAGGTATCATTACAAAGTTTATAATCTACCGAGTGTGGTCATCTTATTTGTATAAATGTATCACTCTTGTATCTGAAACTAGAAATATGAAATATAACTCTGAGGGCCTATTGTAATTATGCAAAGTGTGGGCCATTAATGGTTTGGAATCTTGATGGCTCCCATTAACCAGGACAATAGACTGTAGATGGCTCTATTTTACTTGCAAGTTTTCCTGTATACGTGTGTGCTGGCAAGTGAGTAATTAAGTCTTACAGTGACATGTGATCATGTCACTTGAACTGGAATCCATCTTTAACCTGGTGCTTTTCCATTGAGAAGGAGAGGGTGGGAACCCAGAGAGGGACAAAGGATTCCCGCCTTATGCAAAAGATATATAAGTGCGTGGAAGAGAACAAAGGGGGCGGCCATCATGAGAAATCCCCTAGCTACCACCTGAGCTAGAACAAGGGCTGTACCAGGGGGAAAGGATTGTGCCCAGACTAGGAAGGCATCCAGTCTGTGAAAGAAACATATTGAAACATCTCTGAGGGTGCGATCTTATCTGTATTCAGTTTTATTACTCTACTTGGCTTAGACTTGCATGTTTTATTTTATTTTGTTTGGTAATTCACTTTGTTCTGTCTATTACTACTTGGAACCACCTTAAATCTTACTTTCTGTATTTAATAAAATCATTTTTTACTTATTAAAAATAGGCTTTATACAGGGTAAAACGGATTTATTTGGGGTTTGGACCCCATTAGGAGTTGGGCATCTGAGTGTTAAAGACAGGAACACTTCTGTAAGCTGCTTTCAGTTAAGTCTGCAGCTTTGGGACATGTGGTTCAGATCTTGGGTCAGTGTTGGAGCAGACTGGCATGTCTGGCTCAACAGGACAGGGTGCTGGAGTCCCAAGCTGGCAGGGAAAGCAGGGGCAGAAGAGTCATGGCACATCGGTTGGCAGTTCCCAAGGGGGTTTCTATGATCCAACCCGTCACAGCTTGGTTGTCCACCTCTATTGCTAAATCTTGTGAAATCCTTATACAATTGCATGAAAGCAACTGTAATGTACAAAAACCAAGAGCATGACTCATTTAACATCAACAATGGAGTGAAGCAGGGGTGCATACTGGCTCCTACATTATTTAATACTTTTTTACTTCTCATTCCTGCTTCAACATGCATCCCATGATGTTCGACAGGATGTCTATCTTAGCACTAGACATGATGGAGGTTTAACATTGCAAGGTTCAGAGCCAAGACGAAGGTGAAAGAGACCATCACAAGGGACCTGTTGTTTGCAGATGATGCAGCCCTTGTGGCTCACAGTGTTGATGCCCTACAATATCTTATTACCAAGTTCTCTGATTCATGCAAAGTCTTTGGGCTAGCAATAAGCATGAAGAAGACAGTTACCATGCACCAAGTCTCTTCAAAACCAGTTCCAGTTATCATCTTACATGGTATTTGTTTGGATGGTATTGACCAATTTTGCTACCTTAGCTCTATTGTTACCAGCAATGTAGATCTTCTTGCTGAGCTCACTAGTAGAATTGGCAAATCAGCCAGGAACTTTTCAAGACAAAGCCTGGAACAATAACAAATTATCAACTAAAGTGAAAATCCATATTTATGTGAGATGTGTTTTATCCACTCTTCTATATGGCTCAGAAATATGGATGACTTACGCCAAACATACCAAAAGATTAAACAGCTTTTATATCAAATGCTTGCAAAAAAATTCTTCGAATAAGATGGCAAGACAGGGTGACAAATGTGGAAGTGTTAAATCGAGCTGATATATCATCCATGGGAACACTGATTAGTAAGAAAAGATTCAGGTGACTTGGACATGACAAGTGAATGCCAGATTACAGGATCCCAAAGAGTGTGTAGTACTCAGAAGCTCACAAAGGGTCTAGAAAGAGGCAGACTGCTGCATAGATTTTGGGATGCTTGTAAAGATGACTTAATTATCCATTGGAATCTCTCTGAATGATTGGGAAAGGAGAGCGGAATGCCGCTCTGGTTGGTGGTGACAGCTTGTAGATGGAGTGAAGTGTTGCAAGGCAGACTGGATCAGGATTTGTGATGACTGGCATCTGAGGAGGAAAGAATCTGCTGCTTGGATTCAGAGCACTGCTAGGGTGTGAGTGTGCCCTACCTGTGAACAGGACTGTTACTCGCGCATCGAACTCAGCAGCTATAAAAGAACTCATCGGCACATACACCATGCTCTGTAAAGAGCGATAGTGCCATTTATTACATGTACTGTGCCAATTCTGTGAACAACAAATCAAGGTTTCATTGTCCTAAGCTGCCAATATGGTACCTTTAACCAACAATAAATATTCTACAGCAAAACAAAAAGGAAGACAGATACCACATACTCTGAAGTATGAGATAAGAGCCATAAACAATTCCAGAGACATATGTTGGAAAATATGTCTTAGGATTTAGTTCCTAGATACAGCATATATCAGATCCCTATAGTCATAAATGGTGAGTCTCCTATTTTTTTCCTTCATAAATCATAATGGTGAAGGGTGGGCAAGTAGATTTTGTGTTTGAGCTGGTAAATATTAGTGACAACCTTGAAAAGCTATGTTATAACCTGTGTGGATGTTCCTATAATAAAAAATCCTTGTTATTTTGAGTACTTCAGAATACTTTGATTTTAGCTTTAAATGAACTAACTTCTTAGTGTGTTAAGCCAGAAATGGTTATTCTAAACATAATGCAAGGAAAATGAAAATTAAATCAATGATGTGATTTGCATTCCATTTCCCAAACATATTTATGTTTAAAATTAAATTTGAATTGAACATACAACTTTGAAACAAAATTACTAATTACAAACGATGAGAATGACTTATTAATTCTTCCAGAGTACAAACTACAAATAGTAATTGTTAATTTAAAAAGCTTCATATTCCTAATGTAAATTGAAAAATTCAAGATAATACACTGCAAACATACTGTGGGCTGTTTTGCACACACCCATCAGGGTATTCAGTGTGAATTTTTGTGTAGTCTCTTATTGGAGGCTCTTGAAAATCCTTATGGTTCAATGGAAAATTGCGCCTGGAAGACACATGCACAGTTAGGACCCTCTAAATTATGCCGGAGTGCATGACTTATAGTAGTGGGATGTGAATACACCCTTTAGGTGTATATGTCTGAAAAATGTGGCGCCCACTCTAAATTAGGTCAGAGAGTGTACACAATGCCTGTCAGCTCTGCAATGGGATGGCAGACAGTAGGAGGCAGCCCAGATTCCAGTCTCCAGCCAATAGACATTCATCTACTGTCCAGCCTCATAATGCCACATAAGCCCATGTTGTATCCTCCTTGTTGAAAGACCAGCCTATATAATGGGATGAGTTCTCCTTGCTCCATTCCTGAGAGGTGGAAGAATTCAAGTACAAGTGAAGGGATCTCAGCATCAGGAATTCACTGTATTACCCACACTCAGCGAAGAGTTCCAGCAGCAGCAGCTTTGTAAGTGTGGGTATAGGGATCGGGAAGTAAACACTTTTAGAGTGCACTGCTGAATTCCAGGGGAACAGTTGTAAGGCAGCTCATGGAGCTGAGACAGCACCTAGGCACAGGCTATGAGGATGTGTTCACAGAAGCCAGCAAGGCAGTGAGTGACAAGAAAATAAGACTGCTTTTCCCCCATGATGGTGAGAGGTCGCAGGTAAGCAGCTACACCTGGGGCAGTAACCATTGTGCCAGGTGCTGAGATTTGTCCAGCAGTTCTCTTCATTTAAGCAAGTATGTGGTCTTCACTCTAAAAAAACCATGAGTGTCACTATGAAGTGCTTCATACAGCTTGACACAGAGCGTATGTTGCAATTAAACACTGTTGCTCTATTCTACACTGCTTGTGTAGCAGTTTCCCCATCTCTGAAATGGAGGTTATACTTGCCAGTTTCATAGTGGTGTTGCTAGGCTGAATTATGGTTTAATGTCTATAAACCACTCTAAGATCCTCATGAGAAAGGCACTATATAAAACTTGTGTGTGTGTGTGTGAGACCACATAACTCAAGTTTCAAAAGAACAAAGTGAGAAACTGTTATAACAATTAACAAGCTTGAGTCCATTACATTAATTTATATTTCTCCTTATATATCAAATAAACAGCATAAATAAAATAAAATAAAGGGTATAAGAAAGTAAAAAAAAGAGTTTAAAACAAACATTGAGCAATCTCTCTCAGAAACATGAGGGTGTATAGTAGCTTATGCAGGCAAATATAACAGCATTCAAGGAAAAAGAACTTGATTCAGATTACAATTTCCTCAATTTAGTTTTATACCATGTGTTTTGGCTGACAAATCCTACACTTTAACATATTAAGCTTGCTAGTTACGAAATGAAGGCAGGAGAAACAGGTGTGAATTTTATTTTAAAGGACATTGTTGGACAGAAAGGAAAATTATTCTATTATTCTATAACCATAGCAACAGCTTTCCCAAATAATTTATCTTCAGCTATCAGTAGCAGACAAGATTTGTATTCAAAAAGCTCATGTCTCATTATTAGTTCGTTCCTGATCCTTCAACAAACTTTGGCAGACAGATCATTGTGCCTGTGAGGAACCCTGCTGAACTTTGCCTGCACAATAAGCTGAAGGATCGGGGCCTTACTGTATGCACTAAGCAAAACCTTGTTAACTCTCACTTAAGGGAAAAATAACAGTTAAATATAATTGTTGGTGTATGACTCTAAATTTGTTAATCAATTCTAGTGTTAAAGGTGGCAACTGGAATTCTATTTTCAGACTTTCCTGGAAATTATTGAAGTATTTTAGTATAATTTAGAAGTATAACAGAGTTTAAAACAGAAGACTTGATTCTGATCTTAGCAATATGGTAATACATACTCACTTATGTTAGGCCCCAGCTATATTATGAAAAACAATCAAAAGGGACAATAGTAACCATTGAACAGCTAACTTTAAAAAAAATGTTTTTAATGTCTATTGAAAACACATCCTTGTTATAAAGTCTTGAACAATCTTTACATGTTGTCTTGAAGTTCAATTACTTTATGATTTTTGTAAGTTACCTTGACAATGTAGGTTCAATTAAAGAGCCAGCCCTTATTTTCAACTGGTCAAGTTCGGATCTCAGTTTGTCAATTTCTTCTGACAATCTTTCCTGAAAAAAGGAGAAATGTTTTTAAGAGCAGTTGTATTGAATATAAAACTCTAAAAAAATTAGTTACTGACTTCTAAAATAGGAAATAAACTCAGCCATAGTTTCCTTTTGATGACCCCATGCAAATGCCATTACTGTTAATAATGCCTGTGCATTGAGAGAAGGCTGTTTAGTACTCCTTACTATAACCTCACAAGCTGGAAGAAACTTTGTGAAGGGCTCATGCCTGAAAATTACATTTTTTTATGCAACTTGTGTTAGAAAAGAAGAAGAAACTAAAACAATAGTTTAGGGCTGAAAAGGCAAAGTAAACACCATTTACCGTGGATGATGACTTGAAAGAAGCACTAATAGCAAAATTAGGCGGATAAGAAAAAATGCTGAGGAATGCACTTTCAAAAATATGTGGAATGGTGGCATATGATGCTGCCATTGCTAGAAATGACTATTACTAACCAACCAAGTGATGAATAACTTGCAAACCAGGTAAGAGCAGGATTCAGGAAAGTACTCAAGCCCGTGCTTAAGTCCATCTCTCTTCAGCCCTTAAGTACTTAACTTTAAGCACATAGTTAAGTCCCACTGACTTATGGCTCCAATTCAGCAAAGTCCCTAAGTACATGCCTAGCTTTATGCTTGTGAGTAATCCTCTTCTTTAAAGATAGGCAGATGTTTAAGTGTCTTGCTGAATTGGGGCCTTAAGGCTCAATCTTGTGAGCCGATGAGACCTTCTATGAGGTGCTCAGAAACCTCAATTTCCAGCAGTGCCAGCAGACATGAAGGATGCTAATCACCACTTTGCACCTCTTAAAACTGGCCAAATTTTGAACACACACAGTTATAACAGTTGCTAGATAAAAGAGGTAGGTTTCTATAGTTTTGCGTTTTTTTAACACAAAACAATTCAGCTTTCTTCTGTCATAATAATTAGGGTTACCATATTTTAATTTTTAAAAAGGAGGACACTCCATGGGGCCCCGGCCACGCCCCAACTCCGCTCCTTCCCCGCCCCCAGCCCCGCCCCAACTTTTCCCCCTCCCCTGAACGCTCTGCCCCATGCTCCTCCTCCTCCCCTGCTTCCCGCAAATCAAATGTTCGCGGGAAGCCTGAAACAGGGAGGCAGCAGGTAAGCTGGGGCGGGGTGCGGTGTGGCACGGCTCGGTGTGGCGCGGCATGGCTCAGTCCGCCCCCCCTGGCCTAGCAGCTCCCCTTGGCGGCTGGCCAGCCCAGGCCAAGAGGCTCTGGCCCCGGTGTCTCCCGCCCGGCTGGGGCCCCGGCCAAGTGCCCGCACCCCCGGCCGAGCACCGCACCAGCCCCCGGCCAAGTGCCCGCGCCCCTGGCCCGGCCCCCGGCCGAGCGCCCGCACTGGCCCCGGGCCAAGTGCCCGTGCCCCCAGCCCAGCACCACGCCGGCCCCACGCCCCCGGCCCCAGCCCTGGCCGAGCACCGTGCCGACCCCGGTCCCGGCCCCGAGCCAAGTGCCCGCACCCCCGGCCCGGCCCAGCACCGCACCGGCCCCGCGCCCCCAGCCCCAGGCCCTGCCGAGCACCGTGCCAGCCCCTGGCCCCACACCGCCGCGCCCTACCTCCCTAGGCTTTTTGGGATTTCCCCCTGGACGGGGATTTGAGGCCCAAAAAGCTGGACATGTCCGGGAAAATCCGGACATATGGTAACCCTATAATAATGAATTTCTAAAAATAATTAAAACAAAGCAAGGAATTGGAAATTAATAAAATTGTAAATATAAAAAAATATACAGCTGCCACATTCCTAACCCAAAATTAAGTGACAAGAGATATTTTAAATATTTTTGTAATAGTGTATTACATATGAAGGTAATATCATTATTATTTACATTATGCTAGTACCTAGTGGCCCCATTTTCCAAGGAGCTGTACACATACATAACAGACAGTTTTTGCTCCGAAGAGCTCACAGTCTGAACAGACAGGACAAATAGTGGCTGAAAGGAAGGTTTATTATCCCATTTTACACATGGGGAACTGAGGCAAGGAGACATTAAGTACTTGCCCGAGGTCACACCACAAATTTGTTGCAGTCAGGAATTGAATCACAATCTTTTGAGCTCTAGTTCAGTGCCTTAACCACAAAATCTCCCTGCCTCTCTACAAAATTACTTTATGGTAAAATAACAATAGATTTAAACAGATATTTTCGCTTACCATTTTCCTCATTTCATGTTCGTTTTGGGTGTCATATGGTAATAGTTATTTTCCCCTTAGGAACAAGCGTAGCAGTATTTTTTCCATTCCACACTATATATTTTAATTTAATTGGACACACTGCAAAAATGCTTTATGTATAAATCTAAAGGTGGATGCATTTTCGTGTTCTACTGCCTTTAAGGCAAGTATATCTTTAAAATAAAACCAAAAACTTGTGTTTGGAATAAACATTTATAATTAATTTGACTGATTCACTAAACCAGTGTTTTGTTGTTAAATTGCCCTGAACTCAAAAAGGCACCTTTCAGCTATGGTTAGTATAATTTCACTGCACCTGTTAGAGTAAATGTATCAAATCAAATAATTATTTTTTTAACTAAAGACGTATAACCATTTACATGAAAATCTCTGTTAAACCAGTCTTTTAAAGAACTACAATATGTATGGTGAAATCCTGGCTCCACCGAAGTCAATTCACTTCAATGGGGCCAGAATTTCAACCAGAAACTATATTTTTAGGAGCATTTTCATTTAGCATCAATTTCTAGCTTAAGCAACTGGATGGGTAAAGAACCATCTACTCCTGGATCCTCAGGAGTATTTTACTGCTATTTGATCCACTTCCAGGGGCCAGTTTGAGAGGTTAAGTACACCACAAACATATTTTCTCATATTCAAATATCAGATGATTTTTCTAAATAAAACAATGAGATTACAGATAAAATAGGAGAGTTATATAGTACCTTGTCATGTAAAGATTCTTCCAGGTTCTTCCTGAAACTTTCAGATTCCTGAATTAAAACATTCTAGGAGAGAAAAAGACATTTGAAATGTAAATTAAACAGGAGGAAACATCCAGTACCAGAAGCTGCCATCTGATCAATTTAACTAAATTAAGTGAACTGATCCATCTTGTTCTCCACAGAATTTTCAATATGAATCTGTTAATATTTTCGGAATGTGTACAGGTCAGATCAAGAACCCTATAAACAATCCAAATATTTTCTTTCAAGGACAGAAGACACTTTTCTAATATCTTAATCTGAGATTTTTACACATTCTTTTCCCCACAGGTTCTCTCTGTGACAGCATATTCTCTACTTTCTACAGTATTCTGCCTCAGGAGCAGCAAAAATCTGCAGCTGTACATGTTGCCTTGGAGAAGTTTGGCTGGAGGTGTATTTGAATGAGGATTTCAGAGGAATAGATCATTTTCTTCGACTATTTAAGGAGACTTTAGTGAGTTTTCTACCACTCAAAGGGATCTGATGTTTAGAGTGAAATTCATCATGGTGTTGAGGGCCAGAGCAACTTTGCACAATGTAAGCCCCGTTGTCACATTATGGGGTGGAAGGGATGGGGACTGAGAAACCAGCATATCAATGATGCAAGGGGGCTTGGAACTGTAGAAAGAGTCCCTGAGCCAGTGGCTTTGTGTGAGTGAAACACATTTCAGTCTTTGTGTATGTATGAAGAAGAGTGGAATTGGGATGGCTAAAGTGGAAATACTCAAATTCAGAGGGCCAAACATGAATTTGCTCCCCAATAATCCCAGGAAACATCTCAAGGATGCGTTCAGAGCCAAGCAATAGATAAGACAAGAGCAAATGGAGAATGTTTCTGTGTCACAAATCCTCAAGCTGAGTCTATAATATCATCACATTAATCATCTTCCAGCCTTCCCTCCTCAAGCAAGTGTTAAACACACCTCTTTTTTATTTCTCTTTAAGATAACAAAGGGATTAGTGGAATCCACTGAAGAACAACTTCCATAATTTATTCTTTCTCTGGTCACTGAGTATACATCTCACTCCTACCCTGAATGAAACATTTATCTCGGAATAAAAGAGCACATATCTGTTATGTAAACTTTTAACTGCAAAGAAGATGCATTTTAGGAATGAGAACAGATCTTGGGAACTCCTGAATTTTACCCCTAGTTCTGCCAGAGCCTCATGTTGTGGCTGTGGGCAAGCTTGGGTAAGCTCTCCACCTCTGGTTCCTTTTCCCCATCAGTAAAAATGGAGATAATAATATCCACCTCACAATGGCATTTGGAGGGTTCTTTCATGAAAGTATGTACCTTGATTTGAACATGTAAAAGCTCAATAATTTATATATTATCCACAGTATTATAAAAACTCTACCAGAATATGAATATCTGATATTTTGCTTGATGCTAAACATTTGATTAGATTTGTAGCTATTAGGTTTACATTTGCCTGTGCATCATAGCATCAGCATCACATTTATATCCACATAAAATATATACAGTAGTAACCTTATTCAATTTAAGTTTATTCTGCCCTTTGCACTTTACCTTTTCCTCAAGTGCTGCCATTCTCTCTTTTAAGTGTAGCTGCAGGCGCTCATTGGATTCTGTCAAAAGTCTGTCTACAGTATCTGACAATCTTTTGTTGTGCTCCTCATTCATTTTCTCTCTTTGTCTTGCCTTCAGTACAGAACAAAGGAAATACAATGATAAGTTTCCAAGTTAATTAATGCCCTATTAAAATGCGTAGATTTTATGGTGATTGAAAACATTTTCATTAAAATATCCAGCAACAGAAGAAATTATAGTTTAAGTTCATCTATTGATAAATACATATTAACTCCTGATCAAGGTATATTAGAAACTTCTGTATCAGCAGACTGTTTATAGCCAACTAAAACTAGATTTAAATCAGTTGACGAAGTTGATGAAAAAATGCAGCACAGATTCTGCTCTCAGACTCACAAAAGCATTATTCTGCAATTAATGGAGTTGTAGGCATGTAACTGAGGGCAGAATTTGGCCCTATATTGTTAAATTATAAGCACAAAAAATAAATGGTCTGCAATACACATACTCTTTGAAGTTCCTGATTCTTTTCTTCAAGTTGAGCTTCCAAGTGTCTCATACGTTCTTCAATGTTACCATGTCTTTCTTCTGCCTGTAAAAAAAATAGGAAGACTCGGTCTGAAATTTAAATTGCTTTGCAAATCTTTGTCAGCAAAGTTTAAACAAAATATAAAGCAAGCTACTACTAACTGCAAACTTAGTTTTCAAAAAATAAACTTTATTTAAACAGGCAGCTGAACAGCATTGCTTGAAATGTGTCAGCTACAAAGGCCTGTTACATCCAAGCATCAGCAAAATATTGGAGTTATTTATGAGCAATGAAATCAGCCAAATGTAACATGCAGACTGTGCATGGTTTGAACACAAACCTGCCATCGTAAAATTGTAAGCTCCTGAAGCACTAAACTGCACGATGGTTGATTATCAATAAAAAAAATAATTAAAAAAATAAATGAAAACAAATCAGATGGATTCTATTTAGCAATAGAAAGTAAAGTCCAGTAGGACTACCTTCCTACGTATGGAGATCATTTCTTGTAGCTTAGCTTCCATAACATATTGATAATCATCAGATGAGGTAGAAGAGGTTGGATCAGACTAACAAGTTAAGGAAAAGGAGAGGGACAAAATTGAAAAATCAGAACTAAAGACACTGACACTGAAAAGAATACAGCACAGAATGCTTAAATGAAAAGTGTGACTGAAAATTTAATACTTTGACTGAATTTTATATGGAATAAACTACACTGATAGTTGGTGGATGTGATGCAGTTGATGTGGATCAACTAAAAATAATGAAATGCTAAAAAAGCTATCAACCTAGATATGGAAGTTCAAGGTTAGTGATGGCTGGCTGATGAAAGGTTACTACAGAGTAAAATCAAAGCAACTCTGGCTAATACGGTCTAATGTAGTCGTTGGAATTATGGTGAACTAAACACCAGAATATGATGTTGAGAGGCCAATGTCAGAAAGTTCTTCAGGATTCTTGCTACCACTTTATAGGAATGAAAACAATGCACATATGTTGTAGAATATACTAAATTAATGGATTTTACAGTAACTGTGCAATATAATGCCAGATTCCCTCATTACTACAAAACACAAAGGATTAACCATATAAAATAAGACTCAAGTTTTAGGATTCTATTTTAGAAAGATCAAGTAACCCCTTTTTATTCTAGTAAAACAATATAGTTCCCAAACTTTTCCAAGATGATCCCTTTGCAAGATCAGGGTCATAATTAAGAGAAGAACCTATAAATAAAAATGCATTAATTTGATAAAAAGTAATTTAAAACAGTATAGGTACTGAATATGAAATATCGCAGTCCATCCAAAGATTCAACACTTTTCTGAAAGAACCCAGCTTAATAAGTCATTTATTCTAAAATATGGGTCTCCATGTTCCTTCATACCAAGGAAGTCTACGGTAACATTGTAAAAATGAATGTTATGTTGAATTTGTTGGTATGGAAACAAGAGACATGCATAAGGAGCACAGATAGCACAGTGCTACCAATGCCTGTTCTTTGTGAGCTCCTGATTGCCAAATGCTCAGAGTAGTCATTCTCTCAAAAGGTGAACTCTGGGTCACCAGATGAGCAAACTCTCAACACATCTAACATTATTAATAAAGTAATACTTCGTTAGTGAGACTGTCATCTACAAATGACTTACCAAAATAACAGTTAGGTATATTTATCAAAGTAATTACCATTGGTACACCATAATTTAAAATCACTTCAATGGTATTATCAGAACTAAAGAGTCATTGACACAAAATTAGACTGATGTACAATTTTATAAATATAAACTGCAACTGTCAGTATGGATTCATTCCTATTACGAACAGTATGAATATACACATACACTGATATATGAAGTTTTATACCTAACAGCTAGGTTTTTTAATACAATGTTATTTAGTTAACATCATTTTCAACTACAGAGTATTTATAAAGTTTATTCACTTGTAAAATGTAAAGGGTAAACATAAATGTCCCGGATAATTCTTTGATTAATTTAGCCTCTTTTTCTGATTGTGGATTATCTGCAAGCAGATTGTGATTTCTTTGGATTAGTCATTATTTGAAACTACTCTATTTTTATTTATTACTATATGGACCAATCACAATCAGTTCGATATTGAGTATTCAGTATTCAATGTTATAAATTTGAGCTTTATAAGTTAGTTGTATTTCATCACATAAGTCATATGATATAGTTTCTCTATCCTTATTGGATGAATATGACTCTTAAAATCAGTATTAGGACTGGAAAAAAGTTCTCAGAGCTCTGAATCACTGATCAAGAGGTAGCAGAAACACAGGATTAGGGAAATTATAGATTATTTTAAACCTTTTACTTTCAGGGTCACAGAGAACTTGCTGGAAGCATCATTCCTAGAAAATTAAGCTACTCTGAGGTTTAATGGCTGAGTGCAAAGTTAAATTTAATTTATTCTCAACACTTTCACGTGCAAGATCCTTATATGTTCAAACACATTACTTCTAGCTTTGAAGAGCACCTCACTCAAGACATCTGATATGTGGTTCTGCCTTGTTCATACTCTTGATAAAGAAGTCTGGGCAGCTGTTTCATTCAAATGTGCTGCTCACATCTATATTTTAAATTGTAGGAAGGATTTTCATTCAAAATTATATGATGGATAATTCTTTAACTGCATGGTTTGTCTGAGGCACCAATAAAACAAATAGGGTAGAATATCAAAGTATTTATTGTTATAGGAAAAACTCTATTCATATTTCTGACCAAAATGCACACAGGCTCTTTATAAGTATCTGATTATCCAGTTCCTATGATGACTATCATGCATGTTAGAATCCACACTGCTGATTCAGCAAGGTACTTAAACGTAGGTGTAAGCAGACATATTTATTTCAGTGAGATTACTCATATGCTTAAAGTTATATACTTGCTTAAATAATCTGAGCCCCAGTCATCAAGGTATCTGATGATATATTTTCTATTATAAAAGGCAATGAGCCTGGTTTTCATTTACATCAAAGCCTCTTTATACTGCTCTAGTAGTCTAAAGTGAACATAATTTAATGTAAATGAGAATGAAGACCAATGTCATAGTTCCAAAAATATATATATTTTTTTAACGTTCAAGCATACTGGTTCTCTTTCAACTTCCTTTTGGCTCCTTTTGTTCCTAAAATTTTGCTCCTTATTTACCTAAGAAGAAGCAAATTATATTCTATTTGGGACACTGGAAACTAACTGCAGTTGCTGATCCAGTTAATGCAGAGGCAGAATTAATAAATTCTAGATGGGGATGTGTACTGTGTACATTGTTTATTTGCAGAGCTATAATTCAACTAAGTACACTTTAAGCTTAAAGCTCTACTGATATTGCACTAAATGACTTCGGTCCAACTGAGATTTAAACATGCTTTAAAAGTGAGACTTTTAAGATTTAAAAGTGCATCAGAAAACATACTAGCAGCCAAAGGAATTACGCTAATTTTTTGGCTGCAATTTTGTATTGACTTTGCTCAGATATGACATCATCATCAAATGCCAAACTTTTAAAGCTTTCTCAGGGTAGCATTTTTTGCATATAAGACACAAGTAATTATTTTCTGTTATTCTCTTTGGGAGACTCAGTAAAATACACTGTGCGGTATTCAGCAACAATTATTGAAAATATGTATCCAGAATACTGGGGTATAAATAGATTTGTTAAGCAATGCAGTACTGGGTTTACAATGGTGCCAATGGTGCCATGGCATCAGGCTCACACTGGGAAGGGGCCTATTACAGACCCCCACAATCTATCCACACAGCTGGGTCTGGCTTCTTGCCCAGGCCTTGCTGTCATCAGCTCCCAGCCAGCAGGTTCCGCTCGCTTGTTGGGAGCTCGCCAGTGCCACCCAGAAGCTGGGCTCTGCCATGCGGGCTGGGCAAGGTTGCTGGCTGCTGGGCCAGTGAGAGCGGCCAGGCCTGGCGGGTTCTCAGAGGTTGCATCCTAGGGATCTGCCCTGCTCCTCCGCATTGCTCCAGTACCAAGCGGTGTCTGCTGCCCACCACCTGTGGGGTCCCGCCTGCTTCCCAGGGGCTGAGCCACCTGACCGGTGCAGAGGCCGGGCTGGTCTCAGCCAATTGTGGTGGGGGGAAGGGGGCAGGGAACAACATGGGGGGCTTGGCTGGGTCCGGCCAGGCTTGTGGGTCCTGAGGGAGCCTGGCCTGGGCAGACCCAACTCCTGCTCCAGCCTAGCTGATTGCGCTGCTCCTGAGGGGCCGAAGTGATCCCCACCCTGGGACCAGCCCTGGCTGTGGTGCCGGCTCAGCCCGGCAAACACAATCACCTTCCAGTGGGACCGGCTAGTGTGGCCAGGGGGCAGGGAATGGGGGAGTAGGTCTCTATGAGGCCTGTGGGTGGGCACTCAGCCATGAGGGGGCAGGAGGTTCTTGGCAGTGGGGGAGGTTTGTGTATGTTGGGGTATGGTGCAGTTGTGGTGGTGGGGCTGTGGGGGGTGCTGGGCTGTGGGGCGGCATGTGAGGAAGGCTTTTTAGCCCTTCTCATACCCCTCTTCCATTCACTCAGCCAGTGATTCTCTCCACTCTGCTTTCTCTCTCAGGTCTGCCTTTTTCATCCATTTTTCCCACCACAAGGTCTCTACCAACAACTCCCAATCCTAGCCTTATCCCCAACTTTTATATTCTCTACTAAGTGCCTCTGCTGAAAGTCCCATGACCACATAGACTTTCAAATTCCTTCTCTCTTTCAGTTCTGCCATTCATTTTCTTCATCAAGCAGCATTACTACTCCACAAATATTGATCCCAACTGTCTTTTGTCATAAAACCACCTAAGTTCCTGTACTGCTCTCCCTTCACAGAGGATCTTGTCAAGTTCTTCAAAAATAAAGAAGATTAAATCTAACGTGATCTCCCCTTCTTCCTCCACCTTAGCTCTTTTCCCTCCTCTCCTGTCCCAAAGAGTGATATTTCTCTTGTACTCTAAACCATCCCCCACCCTCAGTGACCTCTCTCCTCCTGCCTCCCTTGTCCTCTCCCTCACATTTCTCCTCAGCCTTTCACTCTGTTCTTAATACATACTAATTCCTTACATCCATTAAAAACTTTGCTCTCCCCTGTCCCTGTAACTTTCACTTCATTTTTCTTCAACTCTAAATTCATGGAGTATGCTGTTTACAACAGCTGCCTCAATACAATATATTACTGCCTGATGTGGCTGAATGGAGAAAGGGGATGACTACCCCAGACTGGATTGAGACCGCTCCTTGAAAATACCAGAGCGGGAAATGTATCTGACAGACTACTCCCTTCAAGATGTTGAATTCCAGTCAGACAGCCTCACCTCCAAAAAATAAATATCATGTATGGGGAAGAAGGCATCATGTTGGAGGGGAGGATCATGGAGTCGTCTATAAAGGTTTGTGCAGATATTCACAGAGACTAAAGCTTTTCCTTCACTGCAGATTTAACTTGATCTATCATAAATTTTCCCCATAGGGCAGATCCCGAGGCAGTTGTTAACACATGTTGCTACCCCGAGATAACTGTAGTGAAAACAGGAAATCACAACAACTAAGATATGATGGTCCTCCAATCCATCCCAGAAGCCCCATGGGCCAGGAGCAGATTTACCATGAAACAAACTATGTGGTGGCCCGGGGCCCGCAATGACAGGGGGTCCCCCAAAATGCAGGAGAAATCTCATCTGACAACCTGCCCCCGAGTCCCGGCTGGCAGCATAGAAGGGTTCAGGCAGGCTGCCTGCATGCTATGGCCGGTGGCCCTATGCCACTCCCAGAAGCAGACGGCTGCTGACACATCTCTGCACACCCCAGGCAGTGCACGGAGACCTGCTGCCCTTCTCCCCCCAAGGGGTTCACCGAGACATGCCAGCAGCAGGGCTAAGGCAGCTCCCTGCCCGCTCTACCTCCCTCCTCCGAGCCTCTCCTGGAAGCAGCCAGCATGTCTCTGCAGCCCCTGGGTGTGTGTGACTCTGCGCACTGCCCCCACCCCGAGCGCCGACTCTGCAGCTCCCATTGGCCACAGTTCCTGGCCAATGGGAACTGCGGGAGTGGTGCCGGCGGGCAGTGGCATGCAGAGATCCCCTGATCGCTCCCCCGCGTAGGAGCCGCTGTCAGAAGGGGGTGTGTACCACACCCCCTCCTGCACCCCAACCCTCTGCCCCAATCGAGGTACCTCACTTTATTTTAATTTGCTTTCCATTACTTATAATATAGGAGGAGGATGAAGAAAAAAAGAATGAAAAATAGTGGGGAGATAAGAGAGAGTGTTTTTTTTCTTAGCTGGGTCCTCACGGGATGCAAAAATGAAGTTGCGCACAGGGCCCCACTAACTCTAAATCCGCCACTGCCCTGGGCACCTATTCCTGTGTTCTATCTTGATATCTGTCTGCACTCTGACCCCTGACCTGTAAAAGTGGACTATCAATCTGCCTTTGCTCAACATCCTACTTGCAGTTTACCTGCCTGCAATTTCTCCAACTTCACACATTGCCAGTGTTTACAAGAGAATGAGAACTACTATCAAGCCCCTGGAACAGTGAAACTCTTATATAGATTACTTAGTCCAATTGACTTTGTAGAGTTTCTACAAACTTGGATGAAGGCCATTTTGGATGAAATGTCCATTCTGTCCACAGTTCTCTAATCACATCAAATAAAAGACTGTTAAAAAGGCACATGGAAATGTATGTCTTAGTATGTTTATGATCAGAATAATGACTATATTGCATTGAAATATACTGAGTATTCTGCATGACTGAGATGAGATAGTCTTCTCACAATATTAAGTGTTAGTGTTTGTTCAAGAAAAAAAATGGTGGCAACAGAAGACATGCTTGAGGTTGAAGAAAAACTACTGGTGCCTAAAATATTGGAGAATTTATAAAAGAAAATTTCATCTTAAATATAAAGCAATATTTTGCTAAGGGCATTAAAATGTCAGGTCATCTGCTGAATAAATCACAGATGGACAACTTAAAGCCGACAAGGGATGCCTCATTCATGTGCACCATAGTTTTTACAAAATACTGTAACATTTGTTTATCATTTCACGCAGCTTCCTTTCTGTTGAATCTTCTTTTTTCCAGCACTTCCAGTTCCCTTTCAGATTCCCAACCCATATACCTAAAGTGGACAGCACAAAATCTTGATTATTGAATACTGCTTTTGTCTTAATGAGGTAAAAGAAATTATATTCTATTTCCTTCTTGACTAAATTACACAAAGGCCAGGCTAACCCTATAAGCCACCCAGGCACGGAAGACCTAATAAAAAGTGACAAATACAAAGGTTTTTTTAGAATTCTGTTAAAATATGAGGAGTACTTGTGGCACCTTAAAGACTAACAAATTTATTTGGACATAAGCTTTCGTGGGCTAAAACCCACTTCACTCTGAAACCTGTTAAAATATGAAAATTAGTTGCCTAATAAAATTAATACAATCTTCTGTAGTGATAGAGAAAAGAAAATTTAAATAAATCATAATCATATGTAACATATTGTGCTGTATGGAGTTTTTCATTTTCATCCGACTATAAATGTGAAGGATTAAATATTTTATGAGAATTACATGTCCTAATGAAGTTGAAAATACTTTGAACTACACTACAGCATTAACTGCATGCACATCTGAAAAATGTGGTAGAGAGCAATATATGAATTTTGCATAATTTAAAACGTACTTTTGTCTTATTTCTTGAAGAAAGCTGTTGTACAATAAATTGTTAACAGAGAAACCAGACTGTCTTTGGTCCCTTTAGGGCTTTACATTTTTCCTTGTGATTTACAATTGTAGTTTGATTAACTGCTACAAAGAATCAATTTAAAAAAATCAATATTCAGGATGGCTTTGTTTCTGTCACACACAACTCATCCTAAATGCCAGTAAGAAAAATTTTGTAATTTTGTATCATTTATT
Source organism: Malaclemys terrapin pileata (assembly GCF_027887155.1). Taxonomy (NCBI): domain Eukaryota; kingdom Metazoa; phylum Chordata; order Testudines; family Emydidae; genus Malaclemys; species Malaclemys terrapin. Next base: position 73,441,154 of record NC_071505.1, read on the forward strand.
GTGGTAAAAATGATTATTGTGTCTCTCCTAATTAATGTGGTATAAAAACATTATGGAAAAATGATTTATCAGCTTGATTTTTTTGGTTAAAAGGGAAATGTTTACATATTTTAAAACTAAATGGGTTCGTGATTTTTTTGGAAATCCATGACATCTTTTTAAATATAATGTAATCTAAAGTCAGAGTAGTTACTGCACCTGCCAATAAAGACTGTGAAAAATACAGTCAAGGCACGTGGTATATCAAGTTATAATAATGGTATTAATAAAGCCAGGGTAAAATTAATTATGTTACATACCGGTAATTAACATTTGCTTACAGTGTGTCTACAAAGCATATTTTTCCCCCATTTCTTATGAGATTGAAATGAAGTCCTTGTTTGTTATGGTTGTTGTAGGGAGGAATACAGAATGTATTAAACCAAGTTAAACCAAACATTTCTGAAATGAACCTATTTCTCAGTGCAGTACCTTAGTCAGTGCTGCAATTCTCTGAGCTAGTTCAGCCTCCACTTCAGGCAAGGTCTCAGCCTTCCGCATTGTCTGTTGCAGCTTCTGTTCAGCGAGCTCAAGACGTTCTTGCAGCTGTCTGTTTTTTTCTTCCATCTGAAACCCAGAGACGAAAACAAAAAATATAAAAGGCAGAATTAAGAAATGGCTGCAATTCTTGGGGGGCTTTCTGAGGCGGGCACTCCAAGTGGGTTCAGATACAGATACTCTCCAGCTTGCAAGAGAGTTTATTATGGGCTTGTGAAAAGGATTAATCCAAGTATGGAACTGTGCAGGCCTTTTACGCTATGACTGATATGAGGACTAAGGATTTCATATCAAGGCCAAGTAAAGAAGTTGCAATCTGTAAAGTATGAAGATGAACAAACATTCTTTTCCCTCTAATCTGTGTGCTATTAGTGCCAGCCAAGGAAAAAAGATAGCATTTGTGCCAATAAAATCAGAGTTTTGAAAGCCACAGATACAAACATCAACTCCTTTACTGCAAAACCGAGAGCATAAGAAACTGGGAAGAAGTACATGTTTTAGAAGGATACATTTGCTAAAAAATTGTTGGAACTAATTGATGCCAATAACATACCACTAGTGTGATGGTGAAATCAGCCCTGGTTACACATCCAAGGACATCCATTATCAGTTCCTGTCAGCTATTTGCTTACTGCTGCTCAGTTAATTTTTTATTGTGAATTTACAGTTAAATCTTGTTTTATGTAAATGGAATTACTGAACCTGTGATAATCATTGAAAGAGAAGTACAGAGGGGGAAAAAAGGGTGGGACTTTAAGTTTTCTTTTTATAAGTAGGGTGTTTTCTGCCCCATGAGACATACAAAATGAATATTTCACTTTTTTGCTAACAGGGGCTGCTAACAGGGAGTTTCGCAAGGGAGTTTAGAAGGGGAGCAGGAAGGGAGCGCGGGTCCCTTGCCGGTTCTATCTTATACCCTTTATTCCCCTTAAAACATATAAACCAAACTACATTTAAAACTTCTTGCTTTAAACAAACCCTTCATTAACTAGGAGACAATGCAGGCAGAAGCCCAGCTGCAGAGTGGGGGCTATCCAGTTTATTGCACTGAGAGTAGTATGTATGATTACCTGCCCTGTGGGCGGGGTGGTGTATGTGTGCATTCGGTGCAAGGAGCTCCTGGCCCTCAGAGACCACATACGGACTTTGGAGGCAAGGGTGGCGGAACTGGAGGAACTAAGGGAGGCAGAGAGGTATGTTGATGAGGCTTTCCGGGACACTGTAGAATTGTCCCACCTCCGGTCAGACAGCCCCTGAGCTGTTGAGGAGGATGCAAGGCCCAGGGAAGCAGAGCAGTCAACAGGAGCAGAGGGAAACCTTCCCATTGTTGGGACCCTCCTTCCAGATGGTGCTGGGGTTGCCTCTCGCACTGAGGTTACCTCTCCGGGGGAGGGAACTCCAGTTGCTAGGAAAAGGCAGGTATTAGTATTGGGAGATTCGATCATTAGAAACGTAGATAGCTGGGTTTGTGGTGACTGGGAGAACCATATGGTGACTTGCCTGCCTGGTGCGAAGGTTGCGGATCTCTCGAGGCATCTAGACAGACTTATGTGTAGTGCTGGGGAGGAGCCGGTGGTCGTGGTACATGTAGGTACCAATGACATAGGGAAGGGTAGGAGAGATGTCCTGGAAGCCAAATTTAGGCTGCTAGGGAAGAGACTGAAATCCAGGACCTCTATGGTGGCATTCTCAGAAATGCACCCAGTTCCACGTGCAGGGCCAGGTAGGCAGGCAGAGCTTCAGAGTCTCAATGCGTGGATGAGACGATGGTGTAGAGAGGAGGGGTTTACATTCATTAGGAACTGGGGAAACTTCTGGAATGGGGGGAGCCTATACAGGAAGGATGGGCTCCACCTAAACCAAGGTGGAACCAGGCTGCTGGCACTAAACATTAAAAAGGTTGTAGAGCAGTTTTTAAACTAGGAGATGGGGGAAAGCCGACTGCTGCAGAGGAGCATGTGGATTGGACAGAGACTTCTCTTAGGGGAGAGTCTAATGAATCTCCAGGTTATAGTCCTGAGCAGAGGATGGAAGAGGATAAAGTAGGGGCCAGATCAGATGATAAACATTCACATAAAAAAGAATCTGACACATCAGAAAAGGGCAAACAAATAAACAGTGACAAGTTTTTAAAGTGCTTGTACACAAATGCTAGAAGTCTAAATAATAAGATGGGTGAACTAGAGTGCCTTGTGATAAAGGAGGATATTGATATAATAGGCATCACAGAAACCTGGTGGACTGAGAGCAATCAATGGGACACAATCATTCCGGGGTACAAAATATATCGGAAGGACAGAACAGGTTGTGCAGGGGGTGAGTGGCACTATATGTGAAAGAAAATGTACAATCAAATGAAGTAAAAATCTTAAGCAAATCCGCATGTTCCATAGAATCTCTATGGATAGAAATTTCATGCTCTAATAAGAATATAACATTAGGGATCTATTACCAACCACCTGACCAGGACGGTGATAGTGATGATGAAATGCTAAGGGAAATTAGAGAGGCTATCAAAATTAAGAACTCAATAATAGTGGGGGATTTCAATTATCCCCATATTGACCGGGAACATTTCACTTCTGGACGAAATGCAGAGATAAAATTTCTCGATACTTTAAATGACTGCTTCATGGAGCAGCTGGTACAGGAACCCACAAGGGGAGAGGCAACTCTGGATTTAGTCCTGAGTGGAGCGCAGGAGCTGGTCCAAGAGGTAACTATAGCAGGACCGCCTGGAAATAGTGACCATAATACAATAGCATTCAACATCCCTGTAGTGGGAAGAACATCTCAACAGCCCAACACTGTGGCATTTAATTTCAAAAGGGGGAACTATGCAAAAATGAGGGGGTTAGTTAATCAGAAGTTAAAAGGTACAGTGACTAAAGTAAAATCCCTGCAAGCTGCATAGGTGCTTTTTAAAGACACCATAATAGAGGCACAACTTCAATGTATACCCCAAATTAAGAAACACAGTAAAAGAACTAAAAAAGAGCCACCGTGGCTTAACAACCATGTAAAAGAAGCAGTGAGAGATAAAAAGACTTCCTTCTAAAAGTGGAAGTCAAATCCTAGTGAGGCAAATAGAAAGGAGCATAAACGCTGCCAAATTAAGTGCAAGAATGTAATAAGAAAAGCCAAAGAGGAGGTTGAAGAACGGCTAGCCAAAAACTCCAAAGGTAATAACAAAATGTTTTTTAAGTACATCAGAAGCAGGAAGCCTGCTAAACAACCAGTGGGGCCCCTTGATGATCGAGATACAAAAGGAGCGCTTAAAGACGATAAAGTCATTGCGGTGAAACTAAATGGATTCTTTGCTTCAGTCTTCATGGCTGAGGATGTTAGGGAGATTCCCAAACCTGAGCTGGCTTTTGTAGGTGACAAATCTGAGGAACTGTCACGGATTGAAGTGTCATGAGAGGAGGTTTTGGAATTAATTAATTGATAAACTTAACATTAACAAGTCACCGGGACCAGATGGCATTCACCCAAGAGTTCTGAAAGAACTCAAATGTGAAGTTGCGGAACTGTTAACTAAGGTTTGTAACCTGTCCTTTAAATCAGCTTCTGTACCCAATGACTGGAAGTTAGCTAATGTAACGCCAATATTTAAAAAGGGCTCTAGAGGTGATCCCAGCAATTACAGACCGGTAAGTCTAACGTCTGTACCAATAGTTAAGAATAAAATTGTCAGACACATAGAAAAACATAAACTGTTGAGCAATAGTCAACATGGTTTCTGTAAAGGGAAATCATGTCTTACTAATCTATTAGAATTCTTTGAAGGGGTCAACAAACATGTGGACAAGGGGGATCCAGTGGACATAGTGTACTTAGATTTCCAGAAAGGCTTTGACAAGGTCCCTCACCAAAGGCTCTTATGTAAAATAAGCTGCCATGGGATAAAAGGGAAGGTCCTTTCATGAATTGAGAACTAGTTAAAAGACAGGGAACAAAGGGTAGGAATTAATGGTAAATTCTCAGACTGGAGAGGGGTAACTAATGGTGTTCCCCAAGGGTCAGTCCTCGGACCGATCCTATTCAACTTATTCATAAATGATCTGGAGAAAGGGGTAAACAGTGAGGTGGCAAAGTTTGCAGATGGTACTAAACTGCTAAAGATAGTTAAGACCAAAGCAGACTGTGAAGAACTTCAAAAAGATCTCACAAAACTAAGTGATTGGGCAACAAAATGGCAAATGAAATTTAATGTGGATAAATGTAAAGTAATGTGCATTGAAAAAAATAACCCCAACTATACATACAATATGATGGAGGCTAATTTAGCTACAACAAGTCAGGAAAAAGATCTTGGAATCATCATGGATAGTTCTCTGAAAATGTCCACGCAGTGTGCGAAGGCGGTCAAAAAAGCGAACAGAATGTTAAGAATCATTAAAAAGGGGATAGAGAATAAGACTGAGACTACATTATTGCCCTTATATAAATCGATGGTACGCCCTCATCTCGAATACTGTGTACAGATGTGGTCTCCTCATCTCAAAAAAGATATACTGGCACTAGAAAAGGTTCAGAAAAGGGCAACTAAAATGATTAAGGGTTTGGAACGGGTCCCATATGAGGAGAGATTAAAGAGGCTAGGACTCTTCAGCTTGGAAAAGAGGAGACTAAGGGGGGATATGATAGAGGTATATAAAATCATGAGTGATGTGGAGAAAGTGGATAAGGAAAAGTTATTTACTTATTCCCATAATACAAGAACCAGGGGTCATCAAATGAAATTAATAGGCAGCAGGTTTAAAACAAATAAAAGGAAGTTCTTTTTCACGCAGCGCACAGTCAACTTGTGGAACTCCTAACCTGAGTACGTTGTGAAGGCTAGGACTATAACAGAGTTTAAAAGAGAACTGGATAAATTCATGTTGGTTAAGTCCATTAATGGCTATTAGCCAGGACGGGTAAGGAATGGTGTCCCTAGCCTCTGTCTGTCAGAGGGTGGAGATCGATGGCAGGAGAGAGATCACTTGATCATTGCCTGGTAGGTTCAATCCCTCTGGGGCACCTGGCATTGGCCACTGTTGGTAGACAGGATACTGGGCTAGATGGACCTTTGGTCTGACCCGGTACGGCCTTTCTTATGTTCTTATGTTATGTTAATATGATTTCATTTAGTATTAATTGTCCCCTTCCAGTGAATTTAGGGTGGGACTAACAAGAGCATGCTGTAAATATTGTAATCTTTTGTACTGATATTTTAATCCTTTGACAGGGTAATAAGATTTAGAATGTATTTTGTTGATGTTGCAATGCTGAAAATGTATTCTAAGTCTGCTTTTATGTAGCACAATTATCAGTACTTACTATTCTCTGTAGGCAATTTATGCATATTGTAAAACTACTTAAATTGCTAATAAAAAACTAACAGCTGATATAGGTATTTTGCTCTTTCATCTATTGTTCTTATGGTTAAAGAGGAAAATTAATAACAGTCTTCAAGTAACTTTCAAAATAGAATCCAAAAAGTTTTGGTTTTGATCCTTTCATTCTCATTAATGAACATAAATATTTTTATTTTAATGGGGTTTCACTCAATTAGAGGACAATTTAGTTATCAAGGTGTTCTCAAATTGCCTTATAATGGGGGGAGCTCTTTTTTTTCTTTTGCATTATATACTGTTTACAGATAAGACATTTGAAAAACTAAAGAATAAACCTTTGTTGTCTATTGAGGGAGAGAAAGAAACTCACTTCTCCAAAATTTAAACAATATACATAGTTCTACATTACAGTTTTCTATCCATATTGTAATTCTTACCTGAAACTATAAGCAATGTCCTCCATTCACCTAATCCATTGGTCAGACAAAGAACTTGATTCTCTGTTGCCCTAAGCCCCTTTATAGCACTACAGCTGTGTAAATGGGCCTTAAAGGTAGCAGATCTCTCTTGTTCCTCATTTTCCACCCTATCATGGCTAGTAGAATGGTTCTAAGCCAGCCACCATTACAGAGTCTTAGGTGCTGGGAATTCCCAGGAGGACAAGCATGGGGGCAGAGCTTCATTGCACCCACTGACTTTCATCTGTCGAAGCATATGTAAGAGAACTCCGAGGTTGCTCTAATTTATACCGGAAGGCAATGCCACGTTTGCTCCCACCCTTCCCTGACAGCCCTATGCAGTGTGTATTTCAGCGACAAAGGAGCATCAGATCCAAAGATTTTGTTGTTTCACAAACTTAATCACAAATGACCTAGTTGGCACATAACTAGGTTTTATTCTGTCAAACTCAAATCACTTTGTAGTAGAATTCAACCAGAAGCAATTTGAGAGTTCTGATACTCAAAAGTTCTTGTGCTCTCTCTCCGGTATAGCACCTAATGACAACAAATATTGATATATAATAATTAATAATGCCTCTCAGCACCCCTTTGAGGCATCTACACAAATTTTACAGAAATTTAAATCCTGTGCCTATGAGGTTACAACCAACTAGCTCAGGGTTGTACTGAACCAGCGAAAGAATCAGAAATAGAACCTGTAAGTTTTGACTTCCATTCTCCTCACTGAACTACTAGAATACGTCCCTTGCTATAAGATAAACAAACCCTAAGAATTCTAAAAGCTTTTTTTAGCTCTAGAATCCATAAATTTGAATAAGTTCTAAATGATGAGCTTTGGAGTCCCCTATTTCAACTTTGGACTTCAGGTTTTGCAACAATCGCAGAAAAAAATATGACATGAAAGAAAACTGTCTCATCCTTAAAAACCTTTTTAAAATGAAGATACATGGATGATAAAATTATCTGTGCAATCCATGCATTATTAAAATATTTTCATTTATTAAAACCCATTTTCTGCAAATGACTAATATTTGGTGGAATAATCTTTCTTTTAAAATATATAATTTTTATTCGCATTTGTGTGACCAATGATATCCAAGTAAACATGGTGCACAGACTGTTTGGTGCACTGTTTGCTTAGCTTATGTGATTTGATGCTCACTGGTTCAGGACACCACAGGGATACATAACTCAGCACAGATACCTCACAGAGCTGAGTGGACAAATTGGTTTTGCTATTTATGATTGTGGTAACTAATGTGGACCTTATAGACTTTGACCTGCCTGATTTTCTTTAAGGCAATTTGGTCCATGCTCTGTTATGGTTGATTTAGAATGAGAAATTTGGCCTACTTTAATAGAAACCTCCTACCACAATTTCAGTACTCATTTTGTTTGTTTGTTTAGTGTTAACTATAATTCTGCATAAAGAGAGCTGCTCCAGGGACGTAGATACTGAACCTGACGCAGGATGGCCTCCTTATTTGCCAGTTCATTTTCCAGTTTATCATTCATGTCATGTATGGAGGTGGATTCCCTCTGTGCACTGAGGTAGCGCTTCTCAAGGGTAGTGATTCTTTCTTCCATATCTTCTTTCTGTGCCATAGCCTAAAATGAAGAAACATGTATTTCAAATGTCATTTAGTTTAGATGTCAGCTTAATTTTCATGTTAACAGTAGTCAGAGCTGCAAAAATAATACGCAGAGGAAGTGATTTTCCTATTTTCTGTAGGAAGCATTTTTCCCCCTTTGGATTAATATGTCTTCATATAAATAAACCACCTATAAATGTCTATAGCAGAATTTAATGCCATCCACTAATATAGATAAATATATAGTTCAGAACAACATTCAGGGAAAACTGAAGATTTCTCAACTTCTCAGTTTTTTCCTAGTTATCTGCATTTTGGTATGTGTGATATATATAACAAAGAACCCAACATTAACTTGCTCATTTTTAAATAACTGTAGACATGAATACAAAGAAAAGAATCTACTTCATATATCAAAACTGAACATCACCATAGTAGTACTATAAAAGTTATATGCCACTGATCAAGAAAGCTGATGTGCTTATCAGTAGAGATATTGTTTGCAAATGGAGTCCTGTAGCTTAAGTTCATGAAGGCTGGCATTGAGCTAATCTCTGCATATTTACATGAAGGTTTGAGTTCAATGAACTCAAATCTCCAAATGGATCCCCAATTCTTCTGCAGCTCTTTCTACCATGAGACACGTCTCCCACCGGCTCATCTCCTTGTCCCCTCTCTGATGTATACAGAGAAAGGGAAGGTAGGGAAGATACCATCCCAGTGCCCCTCCCACAATCAAAGTCCTGCAGAAGGTGCCAGGAGCCATGACTCCAACAATTCCCTCAGGGGACACTCCTAAAAAGGGCTTCTGAGAGACAGGCTGCAGCCCACACATACCAAACAACTACGATTATTGAAAAAAAAAGAGGTGTGATTGAGCACAAGTTGTGAGAAACATGCTGCAAACCCTAACATGCAGTTACAAGAAAACCTCAGGAGCTGTGTAGTTATTGTTCTGTAACCACAGTGATTAAGGTAGACTCATCCCCTGTACTCAGTAAAGCCAATGGCTGGGAGCAGAAAAAGGATATTTGTTGTTTCAGCTGCTCTCTGATGCATGGATGGGCTGTGCTGTAAGATCTTTGGGACATGGACTATCATTTGCTGTATTATACAGTGCCTAGCACAATGGAGCTCTGACCCGGCTAAGTCATCTAGGTGAAACTGCAATGTAAGTGAAATAACTAAAACAAATAAATAAATAATACAGTACACTCCTGTTTATCCAAAACCCTATTATCCAAACTTCTGCATTATCCGAATTCCTTCCTTGTCCCCCAGAGCACAGACTGCTGGCCAGGACTCCGCTTTGCCCCACCAGGACTGCAGCCTCCCACCAGAACCTTGCAGCTGCAGTGATCGGGTGTCACTGGCCCTGCAGCAGTCCTGGGAGCCCTCTGCAGCCCCGCTGTCACGAGAGAGTGAGTGGGCAGAGCAGAGACTCCTGGCCAGGTCTGCGAGGAGGAGAAGGAACCACCAGCAGCAGGGGAGGCCATCCCGCCAACTGAACGGCTCCCACCCTCTTGATTATTGGAACAAAATCAGTGCCCCTCCCACGCTATTCAGACAGTTGGGAATACACTGTACTCTTGCAAAGATCCTTTTAGGTTTGAATAGGCTGTAGTCTGTAGCAGCTGACTTCCTTAAGGAGCCCTTTGGGTGGAGAAAGAATAGCGTCTGATGCTCCTCCTCAAAGATGAGGGAGTGTGGAGGGGACACGCCAAGGAAAGGAGCAGGAGAAGGGAGTCAGGACTAGAGCTGACTAGAAGATGACAATTCCATGTTGTGGCAAATTTTGAGGTTTTGAAATTTGTTTTTGATCTGCATATGGGTGTGTATGTGGGTGGCCATTAGTGCTCCAGCCTGAGATGTGGAAGTGCCAAGTTGAAGTCCTTTCTCTGCCTGAGAGGGAATGGAAAACTCTGCTGTAAATTAGGCAGAAGAGAGTTTTAATCCCAGATTGCTCTGAATCAGGGAGCCTGGAAACTGGCTTACCCATTTCATGGGCCAGCACCTTAGCTCATTTCATGAAAGGTTTTGGCTTTGACAAAACATCATATTTCACCAACATTTAATTTAGTTGTAAATGTAGTTGTTGTGCCATGAACTGTTTTTCTGATTAAAACATTTTGACCAACTCTAACAGGGATATTATGTTTGCCAGGAATATCCTGGGGAGACAAAGGAACCTGTTGTGGGCAACCCAGTTAGGGTAGAAGACTCAGTTGTCAACTCTTCTGATTTTATTGACATCTTTGTGATATTTGCTCTTTTCCTCAAGTCCCAGCTCCTGTAGTTGTGTAAATACTTGAGAATCTGAAGCTTTTTTTTTTTTTTTTTAAATAAGTTTCTAGCCCTTACATTTGCTGAGAAAAACATATGAAAAGATGAATCATAAAAGCAGGGAATAACAAGAAGACAAATAAAAAGAACCAAACTGTATAACATGGTTTTAAAATACCATGATTTCTAAGTCAGTCTGATTAGGGTCGGTGCTACCATTAAGGCAAACTAGGCGGTTGCCTAGGGCGCCAAGATTTGGGGGCGCCAAAAAGCGTGCAACTCACACTCCCTCTCCCAGCGCAGCGGCCGCTCCACTTCTCCGGCCTCCCAGGCTTGCGGCACCAATCAGCTGTTTGGCGCCCCAAGCCTGGGAGGGGAGGAGAATTAGAGCGGGGGCGGCGTGCTGGGGAGGAGGCGGAGCAGAGGTGAGCTGGGGTGGGGAGCTGCCACACGGCTCCCCAGGCCGGGGAGGTGGGGAGCTGCCGCTGGGGGGGGGGGTGCCTCAGAGCAGGGGGGGAAGCTGCCTCAGGGCTCCCCACCCCAGCTCATCTCTGCTACGCGCCCTCCCCGAGCATGCCGTCGCTGCTCCACTTCTCCCGCCTCCCAGGCTTGCGGCGCCAACCAGCTGTTTGGCGCCACAAGCCTGGGAGGGGAGGAGAATTAGAGCGGGGTCGGCGTGCTCGGGGAGGAGGCGGAGCAGAGGTGAGCTGGGGTGGGGAGCTGCCGCACGGCTCCCCGGGGGGGGGGGGAAGCTGCCACGGTGGGGTCACCTCAGGGCAGAGGGGGCGGCTGGGGGGGCACCTCAGGGCGGAGGGGTGGGCGGGGAGCTGCCGCAGGGCTGGGGGGGGGGGGGGCGCAAGGTGGAAGTTTCGCCTAGGGCGTGAAACTTCCTTGCACCAGCCCTGAGTCTGATGATTTTGGGGAGGCTGACTCAAGAGTTTTAAATGCTCAGGGTTGGCAAGACTGGAAGAGAAGCCTTGCAAGCAGAAAGAAGCTGCTGCTGAAATAATTTTCCCTGCAGGTTCACTGGGATGTTGCCCACTCATGCCAATCCTCACACTGAGCACTTCTCTAAGGCACATCCAACAGCTGCTTCCTTTCTCTTATTACCCACTGACAACTGATGGCATTTTTGAAATGTGTAAAGGGGCCTGTGAAGAGATTGCTTCCTTGTCATCTGAAGAGAGGAGCAAACAGATAATACAGGGTGAGAAGGACTATGCTGATGCAGGAACTAGTGGGAGAGAGTAACAATGTTCCACATTTTATATTTCAAAACAGTTATTCCCTTTAAAGTAAAATATGTTGTCCACTAAAGAGTGGAAGCCCTTGATATTTGATTTTGCCTTTTCTCCATTGGCTTCACTGATTCACATAACAGGACTGATTTTCAAGCTGCAGGTGTAACTTCTGTCTTTATTCTAGATATTCAAAAGTCAAAAAGAAACAGCTTCTCTCTATCATCTATAAATGCTAAAACAGTTATCTATAAATATTCACAGTAAACAACAATCAGAAAAGGAAGGAAACAATAGAAAGGTTCAATTATATCATAGGTAGAGGCCTATGTATACCTTGGACATGCTAAGATTAAATATATATATATGTTCCAGTAGTTTTCTTACATATTGACTTGAAGTATAAAAAAATCCTGTAATTTATAGTGAATGGGAAAATGTCTCTCAAACCACATGGCTCTTATCTCTCTTGATTATGCCAATAGTGAATTCACCAGCATAAGATGAAAGATTTTCAAATAAGCAACTCCCAAATATAGTACTTTTTAGTTTTTTTTTATTGTGACTGCATTACCTGTATCTTATTATTATTATTATTTATACCTCTGTAGTTCCTAGGAGCCCTAATCACAGACCAAGAACCCACAGAACAAAAGGACAGCCTTGAGACAGGAGACAACAGATGGACACAGCCAGATAGATGGGGAGTACAAGGAAACAATGAAAAAACACTTGTCAGAATGATAAGCCGGGGTCACAGAACATCAGCAGCCTGATGATTGACAAATATTGTGTAGGCAGCATGGCAAAGAAAAGTGTTAAGGAGGAATTTCAAGGAGGATAATGAGATACCTTTGTGGACATTTACGGGGAGCTCCTCCTAAGTGTGGGGCAATATGGGAGGTAGGGTGGGGTGAAAAACATTAAGAATTCTGTTTTAGCCATTGAGTTTGAGCTGAGAGCTAGATGTCCAACCGTGGAGCCCTATGGAACCCCACAGAAAGTTGAACAGGGGACATGAGGAGGATCCTCTGGAGGACATACTTAAGGAGCAATTAGAGAGGTACAAAAAGAACCAGAAGAGGACAGAAACATGGAATTGACTGGGGGACAGCAACAACAACAATAGTAGTGTCAGAAAAAGCAGCTCATGGCACAAATCTACTCAGCTGAAAACACTGGTCATAATTTCCACATGTGGAATATCTTGGGGGGTGGGGGATGGGAGTCAGAGATCCAGAAAGGTGACTTGTCCAGAGAAATACGGTAAGTCAGAGGCAGAGGCAAGAACTTAACTCGGATATCCTGGCTTATGGTTCTATGCTCTAACCAAAGCCGTCCCTTGGGTATGGTGAATCAGGGCAACTGCTCCATGCCCCAGAACCCGTGCTTTGGAGGGCCCCGCAGGCCGCCACTGCAATTGGCTGGCACTGGGTGCGATAGTTCCCAGAAATGCCGGAGTGATTGGCCAGATTTGTCACTTCCACCCCGGGCCCCTCACTCCCCAAGGGATGGCTCTGGCTCTATCTTTGGGCACCACTTTCTTCTCCTGATAGCACAGGAAAATTAGAAATCAGAACACCCGAAAGAGAGGTAAGTGGGGAAAAATGGAGAGAGGAAAGTATATGATTAACTGTACTCAACCTACTGAGATGGTTCTTGTACATTGGCATACTCTTCAACTTGCAAATTTCAGTGGTTGAATTATCATATACTTTGCTGACTGATTTGGATGTTCTGATCAATAATCACATACTTCACATGCTGAACATAAAAAAAAAACCCATTTACATTTTACTGATCAAGCTGCATACTGAAGGAGATAATGTTAGAGATTGCACCAAGATACTGTATGCATTATGTATAACAAACTGGAAACTTTTCAAGTTTCCTTACATTGATTATAGAATTTATTTTCTTCATCCATCCTGATATTTTCATGGAGCTAATGAAATAAACTCTTCCACCAGCAGCTTTTATGTGTTAAGAACAATATTTAATAATTTGATTTATCCATTGCAACTTTAAAAACACACAGCCAATAGGTAGCTGAATACATTCTGGCAATTTTTCAGCAGGAAAATATCCAAATGCATCAATCTTTGTGCACAAAGGGATTTAGGCATTGCAGCACCTCACTGTTAGACACTCTGCTGCCCGGTGGAATTCACAGCCGTGAGTTAAATGTTTAAATATTCATTGGAGCAGGGACTAGAACCCATGTCTCCAATCTCCCAGAAGAATGCCCTTACCCCTGAGCTATAGAGTCATTCTTGTTTGCTTGCTTAATGAATATTTAATTATTAATACAAAGTTGAATATCATCCACAGGCGATATTGAGAGACACCCACCACAGAATACTCATTAGCTGAGGAGTGGGACACTCACCTGAGAGGTGGGACATCTGGGGTCAAGCCTCTACTCCAAGGCAGCAGAGCAGAGATTCAAACTTGGGTCTCTCACATCCTGGAGGAGTGCCCTAATTATTTGGTATAATGGGAGACACACATGACCTGCTCACGTCCACCTGTCTCTGGTGTGGGTTACACATGGAGTGAGAACGCCTACCACAACTGAGATAGGTGGGGGGAACACCTATGTTGTGAATCCTACCACAATTTAAGCATGAACTGGGCACTGAGCAGTTCAGCAGCATCGGGACTTAAGTGGTTATGTGCATGCCCACCAACAGAAAGTTGGGCACCTAGTGGGTTAGGTGGCAGCTAAGCAGGGGTTTAGGGGATCTCAATTTTGCTTAAATGTTGGACTTAGGTGCCTAAAATGGCAGCCAGGTGCCTAAGTCCCTCTGTGAATCTAGCCCTGAACTCTCATATTTGTACTATCTGGGATTCATACACCCACATTCCTTTTAGCACACAAATGCAAGATTTTGTGAGATCAAATGGATGTGCCCGCACATTTTGCAGAAAGATTTGTAGAGGACTGATGACAATTTAGGCTTCTAAATTCCTGCTAACTTTGCGCTGTACCATCCAGTCGGAAAATGAAATGCAGCATGCAGTTCAATCAGTAAAGCAGTTTCATCAGTGAAGAATGCAGTAAAACATAGAATTACCGCTACCTTGTAGATATACTCATAGAGTATGAAATTAATCAGCAAATCATGCCGGTGGAGTGGCAATAAAACCTAAACCACCAACACATCTAGCCATCAATGTCTATATGATAATTGCATCAGTAAACAGAGTATCGGGGATCAAAATAGTCAAATTCTGAAGCTCTTAGCCATGTTTTATTCAGGCCTTACTCAGGCAAAATTCCCTCTAAGGTTAATGAGAGTTTTGGCCTGACTAAGGACTGAGTCAAAAATGAGTAAACGCTTCAGGATTTGGACCAATATGTAACTCAATCAGATGAGTACAGTGGTGACATGCAACAGATTCTGTGCTACTGTGAAACAACAGAAACATTTCAACATGTTACCTTGGAGTTTATCTCCCCCTATTTCAAAGTGAAATGGAGAGCCACAAGTATGATGAACTACCCAGAAAATTACTAACTGTACAGAATTAACACGTATGAATCAGGAATAAAAAATAAGTCCTAAATACAGTGATAAGTTGCGGTATAGTCTCCTCTCAATGCAACATATATAACTGGAAGATTATGCAATATATAATTAATATGCAATACACATAATTATTGGAAGACTAAGGGTGAAATCTTGACCCCATTAAAGTCAACGGGGGTTTGCTATTGACTTCCGTGGGGTCAGGATTTCATTTTAAGGTTTTTATTAGACTCAGAAATCTATGTCAATGAATTTCACTGCCTGCAGATAATTGTTTTAGCTTTAAAAACTTGTCTGGTTTTTAGAAGGATTTAAATGTTGACACATTATCTTGGCACACTGAGATTACTTTACTTTCTAAACTGTCTCACTGAAATAAGTGGGATTACTTAAAGAGTAAGGTACTATGTAACCTAAGTAAAGGTGGCAGAATCTGGTCCTAAGACAAAGGTTAAACCAAACATCTAGAATATCCTTTCCTTGATTGCTAAAAGAAAATAAAGTTATATTTTTTCTTAAATAAATAATGAATGTAGTTAAAACATCTTTTATTTTATAGTTCTACTTTCCACATAGGTGGAGGAGAGGAAAAAACCCTTATCCTAAGTGTAACAAACCAGTCTACTCTATTTATCAGTGCATACTTCAGTCACTGCATTGGAAAGCGTTTCTTCTGCTGTCCAGTTAGATCATACAAGCAGGTACCTTTATATCTGTTTGGAAAAAAATTATATTAACAAAGTTAGCTTTTGATAGTTTAGTCCAATTTCATTCTATTTCTGTAAATTAACTTTTGGGTTTTAGAGTAAAAAGGACAGGCTGTCGGTTGAACATTGGCACATTGTTACAGCTAGAAAGGAAGCTGGCAGATGGGACTCAAGATGTCCAGAAGACAGTGAATGTTTCACTGGAGAGGGGAGAGAGAAGTTGAGAAAGGGAATGTCAGAAAGCACAGATGAGGAAAGAAAGCAGTTGGGGGGCGAGGACATAGGGAGATATCAGAGTGGCATAATAAAACAATATAATTTCTTAAACTGTATAAAACATGTTTTAATTTGAGATTTTAAAAAAGATGGAGAAACACAGCATGGCTGTGTCATGGAGCTGGAGCTGCAAAGGAGCAGTCTCTTGCATGAAGAGTGGCAAGAACAGGTGAAGAAACAGAGGAGGGAGAAGAAGTAGGGAAAGAGAGAGAAAGGGACTATGAGATAGGGAGGAAATTTCATGAAGGATTTTGAAAGCAGAGAAGGCAATTTTGACAGATTCTGAATCAAAATGCCAGATAGTGGACGTGCTTGAGGATGGGAGATAAAGTGGTTTCTCCTCTTTGCATGTTTGAGAAGATACACAACAGATTCAGTGCAAATCTGAGCCTGGAGACATGATATCTGGAAGGCTATAAAAGAGGGAGTCACAAATATATGAGGAGAGGCGATAAGGAGCATGGAAGAATATTTCAGTGGAGGGGATGTCTCACATGTGTGGGAATTTGCAGAGGAGGAAACAGATTTATTGAGAGGAGACATACACACACTTTTGTTTTTGTGAATGATATTTTGTAAAAAGATTTCTAATAATTTTGGGGGCTTTTCTTTTTTTAAAGATTAAACTTTGTGTAACATACTTCCAAGATTTCTGTCAATGCTATTCTTGATTGCCATGTTCAGTGACTCAGCTTGGCTCATGTCAAATACCCCATGCACAACTTGTTGAAAAGTCTGAGGTCAAAGTGTGGTGAACCATCTTACCTCTCTAATGTCCCTTTGATATTTACTGCTCATTTCTTCTGTTTTAATTAGATCCTTCCTGGCAGTCTCTGCTTCCTGCTCTACTTCCCCCACTCGGGAAGACAGTGCAGCCAAACGTTCCTTCATTTGTGCCATTTCATAATTTTGCTTTTCGAGCAGTTCCTGTAGTTCCAACACTTGACTGGCTTCATCATTTGAGTCAATAGAGCCATTTGATAGGCGCTGCAGGGAAAGACGCAACAATATTCATCCATTACTTATCATATAATATAGAAACTGCCTGAAGCATTTTTAAAACAAATCTGTCAGCAATTAAAAGACAAAATATTACAGGTGTTTTAAGTGTAAATAACATGAGATTCAGGGATACTAACGAACAAAGGAAATAGAAGATATGTGCATGGTTAAACTGTGCATTAGTTGTGTTTTAGAACAACTGGGGGGGTGAATTGTGATTATTTATGTACTAGGTCTTTTTTTTTTTATAGGAAGTCGGTGCTAGTCAATAGAATTCAACCTTCAGAGCAAGGAAATCTCCATCAGGAGAGGTGGAATTTTAAGTCTCTCGTATTGCATATACAAATGATAAGGGAAGAAATGTAAACATGAATGAGCAACAGTGTTTGGCACTGACACGTGGAACCCTACTCAGTCAGCCAGATCACATTACTAAAATTCACCAGAAAGCATCATGCAGATGCACAGCAACCCTCTGATCCCCAATTTGTCTGGACAACTGTCATTTTGAAAGTATGCACAGAACAAACAACAAGGCTCCACACTGTATTTAAAATTAGTCAATGAAGTTTGGGATGGCTCCCAAGAATCATCTCACTAACCCTCCCCCAATCCCAAACAGAATGGTGGACAGATATCAGTTATGTTTGGGTGGAGTTGAGAATAACATTCTGCAGGCTGATTCTGCTAGTTTTTGTCCTCTCTTGAAGTCTCACTCTCCCAATGTCTCTTCCTCATTAGTCTTCATCTTCTTTGAAGTCTCTATTCAGCATCTCTCTTCACCCCTACCCAGCTAGGCTAGGCTACTTCATATTTCTGCCACTCAGCTTCCACGAGAAGGGAAACAATGAACTAGCTGCTGAGTATCTGCACACAGAGAAGTGGGATAGACAAACAGCTGATGGGTTGCTGCAAGTTGCTGGAGTTCAATAGAGCAGTGCTATAAAAGCCACTTTACATTGTCCCATGCTGTCAAGAATGCAGCACAGGGATATTGGTCCTCAAGGATGTAGTCCATTGCCCACTGGAGAGCCAAGTATATACTACTGTATACATGGTGTATGTCTGGCTGTGCCCTGGATAGAATCCATACTTTCTCCCATTGCTGCTTCTGTGTTACCATCATGACTACATATTTATACAGTTGTGTCTATTTACAAATTCAAAGAAAATCACTTTGTTTATTGACTTTAATTATATTCTTACTCAACTCAGCTATCAAATGAACCCAGACCATATAGTTACACTAAGACCATCTGCATTTCTGTGGATCACTGAATAAAATTTTACACTAAAGATTCATTAGATTAAAACAGCTCAGCTCCAAAATTACTTTCCTAGTGATTTGTATTATGCTTAAACTGTATGTTAATTACTGAAATACAGTTGATCTACTTTGGGATACTACTGACTAATGACAATCGTAGAAGTTGAAAAATCTTATTTCCATTTTATTTTGTTGGTCAGAATGATTTCAATTACAGCATTTACATATAATTACCATTCATATGCTGCAACTGTATATGAAAATAAAAATACTACCTGGCCACAATATTAAATACATTACCACCATCCTTTGTTCCAGTGTATGAACTTTATGTAACTTCTCCACTCATGGTTATTGTAATGTTACTTTTAGGGTTTTATTTTCATGCAGTAATTTTTGCATTTATGACAGATGGAGTAAGTCATAGACAGATGGACAAACTTTATCATGTGTTTACCTTGCCATATTATTCCCTAAATGGTAGCATATGAATTGAAGCTAAAAATATAACTAAGCAACCATCAAATATGAAACATGAACACCATTCCGGTCACTTACTTTACATGACCAAAACTATGATAACTTCATCATCAGTAAGCCTTAATTACTAACAAGAGTACATTCATCAGCATTTTATGTGAAAAATAATTGTGAAAGTTAAAAAAATAATTGCACCATTTTTCTTTGAGAGATTACAATAATTTAAAAAATAGAAATAAACAAATAAATGATCTAAAAATGTTGAAGTAGATGACTAAGGAATAGATTTTAAAGGTAGAAAAGTGCCTAACTCTCATTGATAACTCCCACATATTTCATGGTTAAGTTGAGTCATTATAGAAAAAGGTTATATGTCTTGATCAAACCTGGCTTGCAAGTTACTTTTTCCTGTTGTTCACCTCTGGTAAGTACTTGTGAAGGCAGTTAGTCGAAAAGCAGCATATTCATGTTCTCTTGGTCCCAGATGACTGGAAAAAGGCTAATGTGGTGCCCATCTTTAAAAAAGGGAAGGAGGAGGATCTGGGGAACTACAGGCCAGTCAGCCTCACCTCAGTCCCTGGAAAAATCATGGAGCAGGTCCTCAAGGAATCAATTCTGAAGCACTTAGAGGAGAGGAAAGTGATCAGGAACAGTCAGCATGGATTCACCAAGGGCGAGTCATGCCTGACTAACCTAATTGCCTTCTATGATGAGATAACTAGCCCTGTGGATGAGGGGAAAGCAGTGGATGTGTTATTCCTTGACTTTAGCAAAGCTTTTGATACAGTCTCCCACAGTATTCTTGCCAGCAAATTAAAGAAGTATGGGCTGGATGAATGGACTATAAGGTGGATAGAAAGCTGGCTAGATCGTCGGGCTCAACGGGTAGTGATCAATGGCTCCATGTCTAGTTGGCAGCCAGTATCAAGTGGAGTGCCCCAAGGGTCGGTCCGGGGGCTGGTTTTGTTCAATATCTTCATTAATGATCTGGAGGATGGCGTGGACTGCACCCTCAGCAAGTTTGCAAATGACACTAAACTGGGAGGAGTGGTAGATACACTGGAGGGTAGGGATAGCATACAGAGGGATCTAGACAAATTAGAGGATTGGGCCAAAAGAAATCTGATGAGGTTCAACAAGAATCCTGCACTTAGGATGGAAGAATCCCATGCACCACTACAGACTAGGGACCGAATGGCTAGGCAGCAGTTCTGAAGAAAAGGACCTTGGGGTTACAGTGGACGAGAAGCTGGATATGAGTTGACAGTGTGCCCTTGTTGCCAAGAAGGCTAATGGCATTTTGGGCTGTATAAGTTGGGGCATTGCCAGCAGATTGAGGGATGTGATCATTCCCCTGTATTCGACATTGGTGAGGCCTCATCTAGAGTCCTGTGTCCAGTTTTGGGCCCTACACTACAAGAAGGATGTGGAAAAATTGGAAAGAGTCCAGCGGAGGGCAACAAAAATGATTAGAGGGCTGGAGCACATGAGTTATGAGGAGAGGCTGGGGGAACTGGGATTGTTTAGTCTGCAGAAGAGAAGAATGAGGTGGGATTTGATAGCTGCTTTCAACTACCTGAAAAGGGGTTCCAAAGAGGATGGATCTAGACTGTTCTCAGTGGTACCAGACAGAACAAGGAGTAATGGTCTCAAGTTACAGTGGGGGAGGTTTAGGTTGGACATCAGGAAAAACTTTTTCACTAGGAAGGTGGTGAAGCACTGGAATAGGTTACCTAGGGAGGTGGTGGAATCGCCTTTCTTAGAGGTTTTTTAAGGTCATGCTTGACAAAGCCCTGGCTGGGATGATTTAGTTGGGGATTGGTCCTGCTTTGAGCAGGGGGTTGGGCTAGATGACCTCCTGAGGTCCCTTCTAACCCTGATATTCTATGATTCTATGATTCAATAATTTGACATTCAAAGAAAAATATCTAGTGCAATTAATCATTGTTTTCTTTTAGAAACCACATGCAACACTGAAATAACATTAATGGGTACTTACTTTCCCCTATCATCATGCTACATGTTCTCCATCCCTCTGGTTCTCTCTCCACTGTCATCCAGACAACAACAACACATACATAGGGAGGAGGGACTCTTTCCTTTCTCCACAAGGGTTCCCTAGCTAGAGCGGAGGGGCATTGAGCCAGCTCTCCAGGCTAAACTGATCCGAGCTCAGTTTACTCTTGTTGGCCTTGTCTCAGACCAGGCAAAGTGAACTTGTGTTCCATTTAATCTCTTGGCACACACTATCCTGGGGAAAGAGGGATAGACAGAGGAAAAGAGCTGCAACAGAGTGAGGGTTGGTTTACTTTTGTCACTGGTTTTTTTTTGTAATTTGATTTCCTTTCAATCCTGCCATCCTAGGCAACAGCATGGTCTGAATATAGGGTAGGATTAGCCCCCAGAATCCTTTAATTATGTAATACTATTCAACTCAGTGAGGGAGGGAGGAAAGAGAGCATGTTGATTATTCAATCCCAATCATCTGATTATCTAATATTGTTCTATTCAATGTGGCCCCATTAAATACAGACTATCCTTAATTTCAATAATTTGTGTTAGCTAACAACTGCACTAACAAAATCAACGTTTCCATCAGAAATATTATATTTTAAAAATTGTGTTGGATTAGAAGCCACAGCTGAGTCACAAATAATTATGAAGCCCCCACTTTAAAAGTTGTCCCATAATGTTACTGTAGCTTCTCAAAAATTACTTTGTGTTTGTGACATTTTGCTAGTGCCTAAATATTATTAAAATCTTTTTCTCAAAATATATATAAATATGTTTTATTGGCTAAAAACTCAATACCTTTCTTGATACCAATATGAATAAATCACGTCTAGTTTGAGTCATGTGACATGTACTTAGATCAGTTTTATGGCAGTTTCAATAAGGTATTTTTCATTAACTTGACAGTACAACTGGAATGTGTTAAAGGAACATTTTGATTGCTATGTACCGGTACATTTCACGCCATCTGTCATTTACAAGAGACTTAGAATACACTGTAGTTTCACTCTGTCCCTCACCCAATGGAGAGCAACATTTGGTTATCAAGTCAGCCAAGGGGAGAGAAGAGAGCCAATGACCAGGATGGCCAGATATTTTAGGACCTTTGTAGGATTTGATCCAATACCCATTGAAGTCAATGGAAGACTTCTGTCTTGGATCCCAGAACAGGTAAGTCAGACTTCTAAATCTTTTCACTCACTATTGGCTCAGATATGAAGATCCATTGGTCATTGTGGAGTTGGAAGGAAACAGAATAGCAGAGTGATGTTAGTAGAGATTAACAAAGGGAAGACTGAAAGCCAAGCACAGAAACTAGGTGAAATCTGAGGTCTCAGAGCAAAAGGAAACTGAGGTCAAGTCAAGAAAGGATAGGAGCTATGAGCTCAGAGGACATGATGAACATGAGACAGACAGACAGACAGACAGGTAGATAGGAGATGCAAGGAAGGGAAAAATGGAAAGAGAGCCAAAAGAGATCTCCAAAGACCCTGTTTTCATCCTAAGCAGAGGCAGAGGTTATTCCACAGAGAGATGTCCAGGAAAGTTAATTTAAATAATATTTTAAAACAGCATTTCTCAACTCCCTCAACACCTCCCCCTCCCTCCCAGCACCTTCCTCACACCAGCTGTTCCCCACCATGAAGGAGGCGCTGGGAGAGAGGGGGGAGGAGTGGGAACCCTGGGTCCGCGCTGCTCCCGGAAGTGGACAGCATGTCCCTGCAGTTGGGGGTGGGGGCAGGCAGTCTCCGTGTACTGCCCCAGACCCAAGCGCTGACTCCGCAGCTCCCATTGGCCTGGAACTGCAGCCAATGGGAGCTGCGGAGGCGGTGCCTGCGAGCAGCGGCACGTGGAGACTCTCTGACCCCTGCCTAGGAGCCGCTGCCAGAAGGATGTGCCAGTCACTTTTGGGAGCTGCCCAAGGTAAGCTCCACCCCCGCTACCCCCCCGCACCCCAGCCCAAAACCTGCACCCAAAATCCCTCACAGAGCCCACACCCCCGCCTGCACCCAAACTCCCTCTCACACCCCCACCCCATCCCCCTGCCCCAGCCCTCAGCCCTCTCCAGCACCCAAACTCCCTCCCACACCCAAACTCCCAGCCCTGAGCCCGCACCCCACACCCCCTCCCACACCCAAACTCCCTCCCAGAGCCCATACCCCTCCTGCACCCCAACCCCCTGCCTCAGCCAGGTGAAAATGAGTGAGGGTGGGAGAGAGTGAGCAATGGAGGGAGGGGGGATGAAGTGAATGGGGGAGTGGCATCAGGGTAGAGGTGGAACAGGCACGTGGCCTCAGGAAGGGGCAGGGCAAGGGTTGAGAGGTGGGGCTTAGGAGTCCCCAAAATTTTTTAAATCAAACTGGGGGTCCTTGGGTTGCTAAAGTTTGAGAACCTCTGTTTTAAAATGTATTTTAGGTTCTGAAAAGCTTTTGTATTTCAAATGATATGTATTGTCTACATCACGGGCTCTCATACTGGGGGTCAGGACCCCTTAGGGAGTTGCAAGGTTATTACATGGGGGGTTGCGAGCTATCAGCCTCCACTCCAAACCCCACTTTGCCTCCAGCATTTATAATGGTGTTAAATATATTAAAAAGTGTTTTTAATTTATAAGGAGGGGTCACACTCAGAGGCTTCCTATGTGAAAGGGGAGAACCATTGCTCTACAGATTACAGAGAAATGATCAGATTACTAGAATTCTTTTGAAAATGCTGCAGCATCAGAAAACGGGTGGAAAATCTCCTTACCCCCAACCATTTTAATAGAAGGTTTTAGTCTCTACTTAGATCAGCTTCATCACTTTGTAAATCACAGTGAAGATGGGGTTAAAGGTCAAAGAAGGACTATATCTTACTGTATCACATGATGTCTTTAGTATTACCCTTGTGATCTCTCCCATTTGTAAACTTACCATTACAACTGGGAGACTTTGCCAAGAAAAAAATAAAATATTTTTAAAAGTCACTTAAATGTGTGAAAACTACTTCTCTATGCTGTTTCATCTACTTCAGTTACACCTCTAGGCACAGCATATTAGCTGTAAAAGTTTTCTTATTCTGGAAGAGGAGACTGAAGGGACTGTGGAAGCAGCACTGAGTAGAGCAAAAATTCACAGATAAGGAGCAGGAAGAATGGGGTGAACTAGTAAAGAGCAAATATGACAGCAAGCATATCCCTTTCTCCCACTCGCATGCAGAGGTGCAGAAATCAAACACGTAAAGCTCAAAGGATTACCACAGTTTGAAGTTATAATGTATTTAGACAACGAACCTACATTAGAAGATTTGCAGAAAGCCATTAAATCGATTCCCAGGAACAAGGCATATGGCAAAGACTGCTTGCCTGCTGAAATCTACAAATGTGCCAATGACAAACTATTCCAAAAGCTCCATGAAGTCATAATACTTTGTTGGAAAGAAGAAGTGGTACCACAAGATTTCAAAGATGCTCGGTTTGTACAATTATACAAACATAAAGGGGATAGAAGCAACTCTGACAACTACAGAGGTATTTCCCTGTTGAACATTGTTGGAAAAGTTGTCATTTGCATTATGCTCTGTAGGCTGCAACCTCTAGGTGAAAGAATCTATCCTGAAAGTCAATGTGGTTTTTGCTCAGGATGTTCCACCATTGATATAATATTTTCAATCACGCAACTGCAAGAGAAGTGGAGAGAAAAATGAATACCACTGTACATAGCCTTCATTGATCTGATAAAGGCCTTCAATACGGTAAACAGACTGCCTTTTTGCTGTTCTGAAGACTCTGGGTTGTCCTCTCAAATCACTGAACATTATTCGTTCTTTACATCAAGGAATGAAGGCAACTATAGTATATGAAAACAAAGAATAAAATGTCTTTGATATCAACAATGGGATGAAACGGGTGTATCATAGCCCCCTGTGCTCTTAAACATCAACTTTTCTTTCCTGGTTCTTCATGCATTTAAAGATAGCGTTTATCTTTGAACCAGACTAGATGGTTTACATCACAAGGTTTAGAGTGAAAACCAAGGTGAAAGAGCTGGGTTTTGAGAAATTTCCTGTTTGCGGCTGACACAGCCTTGGTTGCCCATAGTGAATCTTCTCTGCAAAATCTCTTTTTTTCTGCGTCATTCAAGAGGTTTTGGTGGACAATTACTTTCAAGAAGACTGTGTACCAAAGGGTGGAAGAACCAGTGCCTGACATTACTCCAGAAGGTAAATCCCTTAATGTCATTGACAGCTTTTGCTACTTGGGTTCTATGATCAGCAGGAATCTTGACCTTGAGATTGAATTAAAAGAATCAGAAAAGTAGCTAAGAATTTCAGCCCATTACAGAAATGTGCATGGAATAACAGCAAACTATTGACTAAGGTAAAATGCAAATCTGCGAGACTTGTGTGCTGTCATCTCTGCTTTATGGTTCAGAAATGTGGACTCCATATGCTAAGCACTTCAGCAGACTGAACAGCTTCCATATGAGATGCCTGCACAAGGTCCTGAAAATAAAGTGGGAAGACAAAATACCAAACACAGAGATGTTGGAGTGCACAGGACTGACATATTTAGAAGTCACTATTAAGAAGAGGATATTGTGATAGCTTGCTCATGTCAGAAGAATGGGAGGAGACGGTATCCCCAAAAATATTTTGTATAGTCAGATCTGTGACAGCTCTAGAAAGCGAGGTCACCCTTTATGGCAGTACCACAATATGTGTAAAAATGATATGAAGTTGTTCAACATCAACATAGAAAGCTGCGAGGAGTGCACAGAATCCTATCTAATCCGGAGGAAACATTGGGCACTGGGTGCAACTCAACATGAAGCAGCTTTGATCCAGAGGATGGAAACAAAGTGAGAAAGAAGAAAGCAGCCCTGTAATCTTTGTTTCCAACTCAGATAATATATGGATCTATGGAATTTGTAACAAGGTGCGTCTCTCTCAAATTGGGTTTGGCAGCCACAAATGGATTCATCAGGCACGTGACTAGACTTCTTATGCATACACTATGATCCAACAGATTGATAGTTGCCTATCATGCAGAGGTATTCCTCATCTTCATGGTGTAAAGAGTAACCTCTCCACTGAGTGCTGCGGGGGGTGGGAGGATGGAGTGGTGGGACAAGAGAGAGGAGAGGGAAGACCAGGATTCTGTTCCTGGCTCTGCCACAGATTTCTTGTATGACCTTGGGCAAGCTGCTTGTACTTCCATTCCTCCAGCTATAAAATGAGGACAACAATACATCCCTTCTTCGCAGGGGTGTTGTGAGGCTCAATGCATTAATAGTTCATCAAAATCTTTTGGATCCTTGGACAAAAGGTGATTTAAACAATTAAGTTAATGATATTCACTTCATATTACATAGTATTATAGGACCACAGGGATAAAGAGAAGCAGCAAAAGCAAATTTAACATCACTATGTTAAAAAAAATAAAAAGGCAAAAGCGAAGTCATGGCAGTGACTGAGAATCTGAAATCACAGTCCATATAAAGTGGTGCAGAGATAGTGTCTCCTCACTAAAAAGCTTTTATAGCTGTCCAAATATAGCAATAGTAGCCAGGAGGAGAAACAGAACAGAGATGAAAGAATCATCAAGCAAATCTGATGGCAGAGATAGTATTAGTTACAATAGAGGAGGCATACCACAGAGAAAATCAAAGTTCAAAAATACCCTGTGGGAGCAAGTGCCATGGAGGGCAACAGGGATTAAACAAGAAAAAAGGTCCAGAAAAAACATCTTCAAATTGCTAGTGGTGTATGGGAAGAGGAGGAGGGGAATGTAATGCCCATATTCCCTAATGTGGAATAGCATGAAAAGAAAACCAACATCATTAGTGTGGGATTTTTTTTTCTCTCTAGATCAAAAGCACAGCAGCAATGCAATCTGCTGTTTGTATAGGCAACGTGTCAGCAGTGGGAAGGAGGGTAAACACATGGGAACACAGTAAAAGTCCCTCAGACCCTCCCTTCCCCCCATACAACAGCATGAGAAAAATATCTGCCTACTGGACTATTAGAAGGGAGAAACGAAGATAAAAGCAAGACCAGGAGTAGGTACAGGACAAGACCCACACTGAAAAACGTAATCTCTTTAAATCTGTTCCACATCCACACTTCAGTCTAATTCAATAGTACTGTTGAAGGGAAAGCTGTGTGACAGAGATGGCACAATGTACTATTTAAAACAACAGTAAGGACAGCAGACTACAGTAGTTACCAAATTAAAAATAAAATTGTCCAAGTTAGTGATGTTGAACGTATTGCTTTTTAATTTTGTAAAAGACAAGATATGAGGAAAGCACCGAAATAGTCAGTTTCACCGTGACAAATGCTGAGGTGTTTAATGCCTGTTTTGCTTCAGTCTTCACTAAAATAGTTAATGGTGACCAGATACTCAACACAATTAATACTAACAACAAGGGGGAAGGAACACAAGCCAAAATAGGGAAAGAACGGGCTAAAAAATGTTTAGATAAATTAGATATATTCAAGTCGGCAGGGCCTGATGAAATTCACCCTCGGGTACATACATAGCTGAAGCAATCTCAGAACCATTAGCTATTATCTTTGAGAACTTCTGAAGAACAGGTTAGGTCCCAGAGGACTGGAAAAGGGCAAACAAAGTACCTATCTTTAAAAAGGGGAACAAATAGGGCCTTGGGAATTATATATCAGTCAGCCTAACTTTGATATCTGGAAAGATACTGGAACAAACTATTAAACAATCAGTTTGTAAGCACCTAGAGCAGGGGTCTCAAACTCAAATGACCATGAGGGCCACATGAGGACTAGTGCATTGAACCGAGGGCCGCATCACTGACACCCCCCCTCGCTGCCTCTGGCCCTGCCCCCACTCCACCATTAGGCCCTGTCCCTGCCCCACCCCTTCCCACCCCTTCCCTGCCCCATTCCAACCCCTTCCCCGAAGTCCCCACCAAAACGCTGCCCCCAGGGGGTGCAGAAAGGGTGCAAGGTGCGGCAGGAGCTCAGGGCAGGGAGTTGGTGGATGGGGTGCAAGAGGTTGAGGGGTGCAGCAGGGGGTCAGGGTGCAGCAGGTGGCTCAGGGCAGGGAGTGCAGGAGGGGTACGGGATGCGGCAGGGGGCTCAGGGCAGGGAGTTGGGGTGTAGGAGGGGTGCAGGATGTGGCAGGGGTCTCAGGGCAGGGAGTTGGGGTGCAGGAGGGGTTCAGGGTGTGAGCTCCAGCCTGGCACCATTTACCTAGAGTGGCTTCAGGGTGGCAGTGGCCCCCGGCCCTGCGCCGCTCCTTTCCAGGAAGCAGCTGGAACCCTGTACCTGAGAGAGGCGGGGCTCAGGGTTCTGTGCATAAGCTGCTCTTGCCGCTCCTCTAGGTACCTCCCACTGGCCGCGGTTCCCTGTTCCCGGCCAATGGGAGCTGCGGGGGGCAGTGCCTGGAAGGAGGCAATGCAGGAGCCCTCTGCCTCCTTCCTCCTCCCCGCCCGCCTGAAAGGGTGTGCTGCCAGTTGCTTCAGAGAGCGGCGCGGGGCTCGCAGCACCACAGGGGGCAATCCTGCGGGTAGGAAGAGGGGTGGGAGGGGGCGCGGGGAGCTTGGCGGGCCACACGCAAGAGCCCTGCAGGCCGCGTGTTTGAGACCCCTGACCTAGAGGATAATAGGGTTGTAAGAAATAGCCAGCATGGATTTGTCAAAAACAAATCATGCTAAACTAACCTAATTTCCTTCCTTGACATGGTTACTGGCCTCCTGGATGCGGGGAAGCAGTAGATGTGATATATCTTGATTTTAATAAGCCTTTTGACGCAGTCCCACATGATATTCTCACAGGCAAACTAGGGAAATGCAATCTAGACGACATTACTATAAGATGGTTTATGATTTGCTGTCAAACTGGGAGGGCATATTCTAGTGAGGTCCCTCAGGGATCAGTCCGGAGTTTGGTACTATTCAATATTTTTATTAATGACTTGGAGAATGGAGAGAAGAATATGCTTATAAAACTTCCAGATGACACTAAGCTGGGATGGGTTGCAAGCCCTTTGGAGGACAGGATTAAAATTCAAGAAGGTCTTGACAAATTGGAGAATTGGTCTGCAATCAACAAGATGAAATTCAATGAAGACAAGTGCAAAGTACTTCACTTCACTTCATCATCATCATCATGATGTTCCCATTATGCCTCTGGCATTTAGGGCAGCGGAAGCTCCCTCACTGCTGTCTGTTTCTGGCAAGTCTTTCAATGGTTCCCCAGCTGTGCCCCAGGTTTTCAGCTCAGCTTCCACAGCTCTTCACCGTGTTGTTTTCAGGTGGCTTTGTTTTCGCTTGCCTTCACAAGCCTTCACTTCACAAGTGAAGACAAAGTACTTCAGTTAGGAAGGAAAAAAATCAAATGCACAACTACAAAATGGGGAAT
The DNA here is from genome assembly GCF_027887155.1 of Malaclemys terrapin pileata. Classification (NCBI taxonomy): domain Eukaryota; kingdom Metazoa; phylum Chordata; order Testudines; family Emydidae; genus Malaclemys; species Malaclemys terrapin. The sequence goes on from NC_071505.1 coordinate 73,470,261, forward strand.
AACTGGCTACGTGGTAGTACCATTGAAAAGAAACTGGGGGTTATAGTGGATCATAAATTGAATGTAAGTCAACAATGTGATGCAGTTGTGAAAAAGGCAAATATCATTGGGGGTGTATTATCAGGAGTGTTGTATGTAAGGGAGGTAACTGTCCCATTCAACTTGGCACTGGTGAGGCCTCAGCTGGAGTATTGAGTCCAATTCTGGACACCACACTTTAGGAAAGATGTGGACAAACTGGAGAGAGTGCAGAGGACAGCCACAAAAATGATAAAAGGTTTAGAAAACCTGACTTTTGAGGAAAGTTAAAAAAAATTGGGCATGTTTTGTCTCAAGAAAATAAGACTGAAGGGGAACCTGTTAACAGTGCTAAAATATGTTAAGAGTTGTTCTAAAGAGCACTATGATCAATTATTCTCCATGTCTGCTGAAGTTTAGGACAAGAAAAAAAGGGCTTCACCTACATCACAGGAGATTTTGTTCAGAAATTTGGGAAAACTTTTTAACTAAAGAATAGGCTTCCAAGGGAGGTTGTAGAAGCCCCATCATTGGAGGTTTTTAAGAACAGGTTGGACAAACACCTGTCAGGGATGGTCTAGATTGATTTGGTCCTGCCTCAGCACAGGGGGCTGAACCTGAGGACACTTTTCACCAATAAATCTAAAATAAAGTCATTGCTATTTTTTCTGGTCACATTATACCATCTTGGTTCTTGGGGACAAATTTTTCCCAAGGAGTCACTCTAATGGTTGAACCAATATCTATGCTAATTATGCTGACTATATTCAACATATAGCATACAACCAGAAAGTAACTGATGCATTTTTATACTAGAGTTATATCAGAGTCACACTGATATATCAAGGCTGCATGGGTAGACATTTATTAATGTACATGCTTCAAAGATTTGTAGTAAATATTTCTATATCTGTGCTAATGAATTTACAGGTACTGATATAACAGCTATTCCTTGACTTGCCGCGTAAAATCCAATATGAAGGTGACCTTTCAGAAGTTTATGAAAAAAAGTGAGCTCCAGTTGTTAGCTATGGGAATGTCAATTTTCTAGAAAATGCTTTATGTGGACACACATGAACAAGAAACACAAAAGAAACATATGCAATCCCCAGAGAAATAGGTGGATGAGGTCCCATAAAAGAGATTACCTCACACAATCTGTCCCTCTAATATCCTGCGACTGACACGGTTACAAGAAGACCCCAGAGAAATGTCAGTTTTGGAGCCTTTTGCCAGCATAAAGGTGGGCACAAGTGCAGGAGAAGTGAGAACATGGTAACAAACTTGGGTTCATAAGGAAATCAATTAGGGAAACATTCACAGATTTATTCAGGAAAGGCTAAAACATTTATTTTTGTCCAAATAGGACAGTAGGCAAAAGAAAAGGAAATAATATGTGAAGAAAGCCCTGGCAGCCCTTTTGCTGTTGACATATATGACAAACCCAGAAGCATCTCCAAAGCAGAAAAAACTACAGCCTAATAGAGACTGCCAAAGAGCCAGATGTTGCTGCTAGAATAGCATGTTCCAAAAGCTTGGCCTCTGAGTTTTGCGACTTCTCAACTGAAGAGAAAGCAGAGAAGTACTGGATAGCAAAGTAAATGGCACAGCCTTTTGAAATGAATAAAATACTGTAAATAATTTTAATGAAATTGCTTCAAATTTCAAAGATTCATTAAAATTATGAAATAAAATATTAAAGAAATATTCATTGTTATATATCATGAATGAGAATGTACACTAAAATTGTATAGCGCTATAAAATAATATTAGAAAAAAGGTCAAGGAAATTCAGTCATACATGAAATTAAACAGAAATAAATCACTAATAGCCACCCATTACCACCAGATCTGAGACCTGGATCATAGATGAGCAGTTTCGTAGAAACATTTCCTAATCCTAGGATTTTATACTAACACCCATTAACATAGTCTCTGAGGGGCTTTAAAATTAAGTAGATTGGTAAAACAATGTCTCTAGTGAACTTCATGAATTCTTCAAGTCTTCTAACTTCTATGGTTACTGGAGATTTTTTGTTGTGGAGTGATGTGGTTGTAAATGACAATCTAGTAACAATGGAAATAAAGATACTGCTGACCAGGAGGGAGCTTAACATTTGCCAGTCAATTTTCAGAGAGATGTCACCAGCACCATTCCAAACAGCTGGAGAGTTTCAGTTAGGAAAATAGTCTGCTGTACTGTCATAACAGAAAAGGTGCTACCTAGGGCAGTGAATGTTTAGTGACTGTTTAATGTGCCAGTGAGGGTGGTAGGCTCTCAGTCCACCTATGGCAATACAAATCCTAGAGTTTAGTTTTCACTCAGGAAAAATAGAGGGATTCAGACTGGAATAAAGAAATAATAGGAGGAGAAAAGGCAGCGCAGCAATAAGGAGCATGAGGCATGATCTCTAAACTACTGTTGCTGCAGTAGATCAGGGAGGCTAGAGATCTGTGACTCATACTAGGAACATCTGGCTCTAGCTGACTGAGCCCAAGAATGTCCTGCCTCCATTCCCCATCCTTCAGGGGTAACATCTTGACCCAGGACAACGGGGTTGCACTATTCAATTAAGCAAAACTCTTCCTCCATAGCTGATTAGCCTCAAAAAGGGTGGTGGCTACAGAGTGAAAGTGCCATTTAGGTCAGCTGTTCAGAGAACTGCTGACGATGACTGCTGAGGTGTGACAGTCGTCCTCTTCAGCATGTATCTTACACTGTGCTTCCCTTCTGCAGAGGAGTTCCCAAACATTTATTGTGGAAGTAACGATGTGCTCAGAAGCAGAACTCATTTAAAAACCTATCATATATTTGAGACTCATACTTCTATCCAGTGTGCAAATGTAAAAAAATGAAGCAGAGGGGTAGGGTGGGAAGGTAAAAAATTCCAGAAAATTTGGGGAAAATGTCCCTAAAATAACTAATTTTAAGCACTGAAGTTTGAAAATGTTGGCCTTAGTCTTAAGAAAAAACACAAACTACCCTCAGCAATGGTAGTTACACAGATGATCCCTTCTACTTGAAGAGTGGTCAAAAAGGCCAGAACATCGCCAACAGAACTTACAAGGAAAGCCAAAAGAGACATACTTCCCAGGTCAACATATAACAAAGGAACTAATCTGAATTATTCAGTACAGGAATCTGAAGGGAAATGAAATAAAGTCTATCAGATGAGTCATATTATGCAGATCACCTCTCTTTAGACTCAGTGCAGGATGAAATTAGCAAAGGTGAAATTTAATATTGCCTCACAAAATAAAAAAGGTGATAGTTACTAGTGTGGTCAAAGATGTTGGACTAAATTAATGGCCACTGCCACATCCATTTGAAGGAAAACATATATATTATACAGTCCTAATGAAAACATCAGTTTTGTGAAAAAAAGGCATAGGAGAATTAAAAAATGTGCCACCAAATGAGATGTTAAACAACATCACTTCACTGCTCTCATCACAATAGAGCAAATTAATTCCTAAATCGGAAAAAAAACATTTTGATAACACCGTCCAGTGCGTTGGGCCAAGCTCACAGTATGTTTAAAAAAATAAAAAAAGGAAAAATCCAGCCCTTGATCAATAAAGCAATCACAAATGGGATAAAGCATATGTGACAGATATTTAGCTTTCAGCAATGAACCTCATGAGATGATTGCTACACAACAGGGCCAGCTCCAGGCACCAGCGCAGCAACAGAGGGAAGGACCTGCCGCCGAATTGCCGCCGAAGAATGAAGCCGATCGTGGCTTTTTTTTTTTTTTTTTTTTGCCGCGTGAGGCGGCAAAAACGCTGGAGCCGGCCCTGCTACACAAATAGTAAAGATCACACAATTATAGATTTAAAACAGATTGATCAATACACTCAGAGGAGTGTACAATGACACTCTTCCTTAATGAGAACATAGCAGGAGCCGTTTAGGAAATCAAGGGTAAAATAAATAATAATTATGAATTTTACTTATATAGCACAAGCTAAGAACCACAAAGCACGTTACAAGCATTAATTAAACAAACCTCACAAGTACCATGTGACATAGGTTAATAAGCCTCATTTTACAGGAAGGAATGATGGTGAATATGAAGCACAAAGAAGTTAAGGGCCAAGTTTTCGAAGTGTCATATATTTGTGTGTATTTCAATTTTTGGGTGCCCAAATGGAGATACCCACTTTGTTTTTATTTTTGTTTGCCAGGGTACTCAGAATGAGCATCTGCAAGTCCTATTGACTTCAACTGGAGCTGTGGGCTCTCGGCACTTCTAACAGCCAGGCCCTAGGTGTCCAAATAAGGAAGCCCAAAATTAGAGCTCGTTTTTAAAAATTTGAGCCTACGAGACTTACACACAATGATATAGGAAGTCTGTGGCAAAGATGGAACAGAACACAGGTCTCCTGACTCCCAGCCCTGTGCTTTACCATCACACCATATTTTCAAGACCATTGTATGACCACATTCTAATTGTATTTGTAGCACGGAATGCTTGAGTCCTTAATCAGGCTGAGTATCTGAAGCACAGGAAAGACGGATCTAAAAAGAAGTATATGATGTAAATGCAGATGAATAGCTGCATAGTATAGGCATTATAGTAGCCCAAATGCAAGTGATAACTGTACTACGGACAAAAACAATAAGATCATAACCAGTAAATCACAATATAAAACAGAACATGTAAAGACTATACCCCAAAATAGTAGCACTGTATCTGATGTGTCTCAAACAATTCTTGGAGACTGTTTGCCTCCTTATGAATGGAGGCACTTTGCGCCAAGGCCTTCTGTCTTCAATGTACTAGAACCGCTTATAGCAACAGTTCTCCTCTCTCCAGTTTCTAAGAATTCTAAGAATGAGTTGCATGATAGATGGGCGTTTTGCCTCATTGCTGGTCCCATCTTTGGGCTACTGGACCAGTCTATTCCATCCCACCTATGCAGACTGTTTACCTTCACCAGAGACCAGAGTACTTCTCCCCCTCTTACTACTGGCCGTGTGTTGAAGTCATTTCTGAAAGCTTATTCAGAAGAGATAGAACAGCACCTTCTGATTCCCCAAAGCAAGAGCTGCTCAGCTCACAAAAGAAAGTCCCACATGAAACAAAACCTACCTGCTTTGACCAACTGCTCCTCTCTAGTAGTCTCACCAGCTCAGCATGAGTAATGATAGGCTTGAGGCCTCCCTCTTGCACCATATCATCCAGTCAAGCTCAGCTATCCAAGCTGTTAGCCATCATTTAGTTTGAAATCTAAACTTCACGCTCCCGAGCCCAGATAGTAAGAAAGAGACAATATTTTACTGAGGAGTGGGGTATACAGTATATATAGATTTCAGTGTGGTAGGAGAGGGAGAAAGAGATGGAGGAAAGAGTTGATTTCTTGAGAAACAAAAGGGATTTGACTGAAAAGTTAATTTATATATTGAATGTGCCCCTTGTGAGTAATACGTCCATCCCAATCTCTTGCCAATAAAAAACCTCCATAATCACACCATCAAATATGCACCACACATACACACATAGTCCCTACCCCTCACCACAACACATAAAGAATCTTTCGTAAGATATTGTGTAAGGTAGAATTTTGAGGGCTGGCCAAGAATTATTGGCTGGGCTTCTATAGCCTTCTTCCATTCCACCTTTTATACTTGGAACTCCTTACCTCACCATGTGTGCCAAACAATCAGTCTTGTCATTTAAATCCTCCTCAGACACATACTTCTTCAATGAAGCGTACCAGTATTAATCCACTAAAGAAAGTAGTTAATTTTAAAATCCAAAAAGACATCTGCACTGCTTTGAGACAAACCCTCCATCTGATTATCAACTCTATTTTGTGTCTGATGTGTATTATCTCTCTAATTTAGAATGTGAACTCTTTGAGGCAAGGTTCATGCCTCCCACTATGTTTTATACATCAAGCATACTGATTGCACTCAATAAATAGCAAAATAATGACAAAACACCTCGAAGCAAACTTTCTCCGAGTTACAATCAACCCTTGAAGGTCAGTGGTAACTCCCTAAATGTCCCCTTCATGAACGGCTCTTCTTGTCCTCCAGATAAGGACTCCATATGCCCTGCTTTCACTCTACTCTCTGCTATTCTGTTATGCTGCTAGCTGAAGTCAAAACACCATAGCTGGCAAGGGAGGAAATATGAAATAAGTTGGCTGACTAAAATTTGGAGACAAAGAATTCTTAGGCCATGTCTACACTTACAAGCGTACAGCTGTGCAGCTGTAATAGTGCTAGTGTAGCCGCATTATGCCAATGGGAGAGAGCTCTCCTGTTGATATAATAAAACCAGCTCAACGAACAGTGATAGCCATGTTTGCAGGAGAGTGAGTCTCCCGCCGACATAGCGCTGTGCAAACAAGCACTTATGCCAGCAAAACTTATGTCGCTGAGGGTGGTGTTTTATTCACAATCCCGAGTGACAAAACTTTTGTCGATGTAAGTGCTAGTGTAAACATGACCTTGTGACATTACTGACATAACCTGTGACCGTATAGATCATTGTAGCAACCATTGTTATATATTTGCAGCAAATATTGTACAAAGGTTGTCATGTAAGGTGTCTATGGAAAGGTTATGATTTGCTGATTATGATTATGCTAGCTGTATGTGTGTATCATTTTTGTAGTTGAAGTTATGAATATTGGCTATGTACTTGTATCTTAATGTGTTTTGATTCTAAGTAGCCTCAGTGAAGCATTTGGTCAGCTTCTTGAGAAGGGACTATTCTCAGTAAGTCCCCAGTCAAGAAACACTTATCTGACAATGGACTTTGGGAGACGCCAATCCACATCTGAGCTTCCCTGGGAATGTTCAAACTAATATGTAAACAATGGGGTTGGCCTGCAAACTGAGTCATGCATGGAGATGTGACTTGCCCATGTGACTCCAGACTCCATCTTGCTGCTGGGATTTTCCACAGTAAGAACAAAGAGGTGTCCTCCCACGGGCAGAGAATATAAAAAGGCCCTGAAAACTCCTCCATCTTGTCTTCAATCCTGCTTTATACCTCTGGAGGGACTTTGCTACCAGGTTCCCAATCCTGCTGGAAAGGCGTAACGAGTGGGGTACCGCAGGGGTCTGTTTTGGGACCGGCTCTGTTCAATATCTTCATCAACGACTTAGATATTGGCATAGAAAGTACGCTTATTAAGTTTGCGGATGATACCAAACTGGGAGGGATTGCAACTGCTTTGGAGGACAGGGTCATAATTCAAAATGATCTGGACAAATTGGAGAAATGGTCTGAGTTAAACAGGATGAAGTTTAACAAAGACAAATGCAAAGTGCTCCACTTAGGAAGGAAAAATCAGTTTCACACATACAGAATGGGAAGAGACTGTCTAGGAAGGAGTACGGCAGAAAGGGATCTAGGGGTTATAGTGGACCACAAGCTAAATATGAGTCAACAGTGTGATGCTGTTGCAAAAAAAGCAAACATGATCCTGGGATGTATTAACAGGTGTGTTGTGAGCAAGACACGAGAAGTCATTCTTCCGCTCTACTCTGCTCTGGTTAGGCCTCAGCTGGAGTATTGTGTCCAGTTCTGGGTGCCGCATTTTAAAAAAGATGTGGAAAAATTGGAAAGGGTCCAGAGAAGAGCAACAAGAATGATTAAAGGTCTTGAGAACATGACCTATGAAGGAAGGCTGAAAGAATTGGGTTTGTTTAGTTTGGAAAAGAGAAGACTGAGAGGGGACATGATAGCAGTTTTCAGGTATTTAAAAGGGTGTCATAAGGAGGAGGGAGAAAACTTGTTCACCTTAGCCTCTAAGGATAGAACCAGAAGCAATGGGTTTAAACTGCAGCAAGGGAGGTCTAGGTTGGACATTAGGAAAAAATTCCTAACTATCAGGGTGGTTAAACACTGGAATAAATTGCCTAGGGAGGTTGTGGAATCTCCATCTCTGGAGATATTTGAGAGTAGGTTAGATAAATGTCTATCAGGGATGGTCTAGACAGTATTTGGTCCTGCCATGCGGGCAGGGGACTGGACTCGATGACCTCTCGAGGTCCCTTCCAGTCCTAGAATCTATGAATCAAGCTCTGAACAAAGGACTGAATGACCCATCCCAGCTGTGGATGTACTCTAGAGACTTGATTTGAACCTGCAGTTTATTCCACCACTGCTACAAGCCTGAACCAAGAACTTTGCCATTACTGTATGTAATTTATTCCATTTAACCAATTCTAGCTCTCATCTATAGCTTTTTCCTTTTATGAACAAACCTGTAGATTTTAGATTCTAAAGGATTGGCAACAGCATGTTTTGTGGGTAAGATCTGATTTGTATATTGACCTGGATCTGGGTCTTGGTCCTTTGGGATCGGGTGAACCTTTTTTTCTTTTACTGGGGTATTGGTTTTCATAATCATTCATTCCCATAACGAGTGGCACTGGTGGTGATACTGGGAAACTGTCTAAGGGAATTGCTTGTGTGACTTTTAGTTAGCCAGTGGGGTAAAACCAAAGTCCTCTCTGTTTGGCTGGTTTGGTTTGCCTTGGTGTGCAAAGGAACCCCAGCCTTGGGCTGTAACTGCCCTGCTCTGAGCAATTTATCCTGAATTGACAGTCTCTGTTGGGTACCACCAAATCCAGCATCATTACAGACCTTAATGTAGTCTTCCAAGCTGTAGAATCCCAATGTGGAATCAAAACCATATGGTAGCCAAGAGCAACATAAGTGATTTTAGGAAAGTCCAAAAATAAGGCAGATGCTGCTGTCAACACGTTAAAGAAATTGACTTTATTATATTAATCCAAAAATTTCCTTTTAATTTTATTTGATATACAAACGTTGAGAGCATTGTTAATCCACATCTTGAGTTTGTTTTGGCAAAACATATTTTATTCCCACTGCTATGAAATAACATTTTTTTTTACTGGGATTAATATATGTGGAATAAGGTGTAAGAGTCCATAGCAGCTGGACAGTTTTCTCCCTGATTTTGAAATGCAGACATTATTTGCAGCTGATTAAACTGCTGAAATGTGGGGATGTCTGGTTAAAGGGAAAAATTCTACTCCTCCTAAGTTAAATGTGAACACCAGACATAGTATGAGTAAGCATTTGTCCATAGTTGTTCTCCTGCTGACATCATTTCTGCCATTCACGAAGGTGGTTTCATTATGCCAACGAGAGAGTTCTCTCCCGTTGGCATAGAGTGTCGTTGCCAGACACGCTGCAGCAGCACTGCTGAATCGCTGTAAATGTAGACATGCCTTTAGAAAACAGGCCTGCTGGTTAGAGGGCTGTGGATACATACTAATGTATGAAATGGTAATACTTAGCTCAAGTTTCATATTGCATTAGTGCTCAGGAGAAGTGGACAAGACTGCAAGCAATAAAGTGTTAAAATAAAAGCAGTACATCTTCAGGGAACAAAGGCCTTGATTCAGCGCAGATGATTCAGATCATTTAGCAGATGATTAAATTTCCACAAGTTTGACTCCCATTGACTTCAATGGCACTTAAATAAAAGCTTAAAGTTAAGGAAATGCTGAAGTGCTTTGTTGAATTAGGGCCGCATACAGCTGGGTCACTCAAAGTACTTTTAACTAAAAGTGACTAAAAATGGGAGATCTATGGGTAAAATTCATCCCTTGTATAACTCCCAGTAAGGGGCTGGGAATGGGGTAACAAACCCCTCCTGTGAAAAGATCAAAGTCATTACAGAAACCTACATTACTGCTCAACTCAACAAACTCAGTCCAACTCAACTCAATTCAAATAGATCTAGATAGATAGATGATGATGTAAGGTGACCATACCCGCAAGGAAGATACTCTACTGAAGAATTTCTCTCCTAAAACTATAACCAAATTGGTACTTAGAATGTGTGGATGTTATAAGAGCCAGCTAAAATGGTTCAATAACAAAAGAAATGGGCAGATAGACTAGACCTAAGTGAAATGAGATGGGAAACATCAGGTTGAATAACTTTGTCTGTTGGAAACATCCTGTTATATTCTAGGCTACCAAAGACGAGTGACAAACACAGAGATGGCCTGGGTCCGACACTATCAAGAAGGGCAGACGATATCCTGTTACAATGGGCACCAGTTTCAGAAAGGATTACAGCAGTATGATATATCCAAGTTCCAGAAACTGTCCATTATTCAGTGTTATTCGCCAACAAATCAAACTCGCTGAGAGAGAAAACTTCAGCTACAGAATGCAATAGGTAAGTTCCTGAAAAGAGATGTCCTCCTAGTAATTGGAGATATGAATGCTAAAGTAGGGAGCAATGACAATGGCAGGCAGGTAACTATGGGGAAAAAAGGCCTCAATGAAATGAACGAAAATGGTGAAACTTGCTGATTTTTGTGGAATGAACAACCCGGCTATCTTCCCTCACTGTACTATTCGTAAGATAACTTGGAGGTCTCCAGATCAGAGAACAGGGAACCAAACTGATCGCATTACAATTTGATGCAAATGCAAAAGAACCTTGGAAGATGTAAATTGTACGACCGGGACAGATGTGGTAATGGACTATGCATTAGTGGTAGCTTAATTGCAAATAATAATAAAAAAGAGATAAGAAAAACAGAGTTGCCAACCTTATAACATCACCAAGCTAAAACAGATGACAATATAACAAGAGTTTAGAATTGTGCTAGCAAATAGATACTAGATGCTTGAAGGCAAAGACAATGGAACAGTAGACGGCAAATGGAAATGGGCAAAGCAAACATTCACTGAAACTTGTGAAGAAGTGCTGGAATTCAGGAAGAAACAGCATAATGAGTGGTATCTGAGAACACATGGAAGAAGATAGAAGAAAGATAGAAAATTAAAATGAAACTAAATCAAGCAAGAACACAGACACAGTAACTTCAAGAGGAATAAGTTGTAAAGAACCAAGTGGTCAAAAAGAGTTCTAGGAAAGACAAAGGTAATTTTATAGACAAAATGGCAACAGATGTACAAACTGCTGCAGCACAAAATGACGTGAAGAAACTATACAACATCAATGAATAGCTGTCAGAAAGAAAAACAACTATCAATTGACCAAAGACAATGAGGGCAACTTAACAATGAAGACTTATGGAGGCAGTACTTTAATCAAGTGCTACCTGGTGAACCACTGGCCAATCCCTGACACAGTGAGGAAGGAAAAGATGTGAACATCGAACTAGGACCTATCACCAGAGTAGAAGTAGAGATGAGAGTCAGTCAGTTAAAAAGTGAAAAGCCACCAAATCCAGATAACTTTCCAATGCAGGCTCTCAAGGCATATTTGCAGAACACAATGAACATTTTGATAGGCCTCTTACAAAAGATATGGGAAGAAAAAATACCAAATGAGTGAAAAGTTGGTCATACAGTGAAACAGCCAAAGAAAGGAGACCTCAGTCAGGGGGACATTCAAGTTTTGTCTATCTCAAGCAAGGTATTTACATTCATTATTCAAGACAAAAAAGAAAGCAGTAGATTCAAGGTTACAACAGGAACAGGCAGGTTTCAGACAGGAGAAACCATTTTTAGATTAAATAGTAACCCTACATATCTTTATAAAACTGTTGATCGACTGGCAGTTACAGCTTTTACATTAATTTTATGGATTTCCAAAGAGCCTTTCATACAGTGGCTAGAACAATTTAATGGAAGTTGCTATGCCACTATGGAATCCCACAGAAACTTATGAACATCATTCAGAGCTTCCATGACAATATGACATGCCAATAACACAGAACAACAAACTGACTAAGCCATCTGATGATACTACTGGCATCAGACAAGGATATCTTATGCCACCCATGACCTTTCTAATGGTAGTGGAAAGATCACAGAACAACCAAAGGGGTATACAGTGGACTTTCAGAGAGAAGTTAGAAGATGCTGATTTGCAGAGGACATCAACCTGCTACTACTTAGCCATAGATACATGCAGGCCAAAATAATGATCTTCAGGCCTAAGCACAATTAGTAGGTTTCAAAATCAACACAAACAAAACTAAAACCATGAGAATCAACACACTAGAAACACCAATACCCTCTCTGGGACTGACATAGAAGCGTTCTGATATTTCACATGTGTTGGCAGTATCGTAAGTAAAAGAGGTGGAACAGATAAAGATATCAAGGTCAGAATAGCAAAAGCCAGACATGCCTCTGTAATTCTAAAGCTGATTTGGAAAAACAGAAATCTTGCCCACCAAACTAAACTCTGATTATTTAACACCACTTTAAAATCTGTCTTCTGATATGAAACTTGGAGGCTTATTACACCCTTACTACTTAAACTTAATGTTTTCATAAACAGCTGCCTGAGATATCTGATGGCAAGAAAAAAATCACAAAGAAAGAACTCTGGAGGAGGAGGAAACAGAAACTGGGAGGTCAGAACATTATGGAACAAAAATGAAGATTACTAGGACACACATAAAGAAAAGACCTGAATAATATAACAAAACAGGCATTGGACTGGAACCCCCCAGAGCCAGAGGAAGGAGGTAGACCCCGGATAACACAGAAACACACAATAGAAGAAGAACTGAAAGCTATCAAAATGACATGGGTAGAAGCTAAGAGTATGTCTACACTTGCAGAGTTTTTGCGCTGTAAGTTTCACCAGTGATAGGGAACTGGTGAAAAGTAAAGCGTTGGTTTGTGTACTCACTTAATTCCTCAGGTGTCAGAGAGTGTTTACATTAGCAGCACTTCCATCCCTGATGAGAGCAGTGCTCTAGGGCAGCTATCCCACAGTGCAGCTCTCTCCAGTTTGACTATGGGTCTTGTGGGAAGGAGCGGGGGGGTGATTGTGGGGCATCGTGGGGCATCCTGGGTCCCTGCATAGCCTCCTCTCCCCAAACACTGATCAGCTCCAGTAGCTCAGCATTGCTCCAAGCAGGGAATTGTTTGCTCCATGGAACAGGCATTGTCACCTGGCCAGATAAGTGAGCACTTGCCAAGAAAACAGGAAGGGGAGTTTCAAAGTTCCTGGGGCTTTACAGAGGGAAGGGTGGATGTCTGTTTACCTGGCAACAGAGCAGCAGAGCTGCTGGCTAGAGTGGTCACCTAGGCACTGTGTGATATCCTTCGGAGGATGAAAGCTGTGTAAACAGGAAGAACGTGTCTTCACTTGCACATCACTGCAAAAGCATCAACAGTAACAGCTGAATGCTTCTCCTGGAGGTGGTTTTCTTTTTGCGTTGAAACTTCTGAGTTTCACTGCAAAAAGTCATTGGCAAGTGTAAACGCTCCCTGGTTTTTGCGCAAAAAAAGGGACTTTTTCTGCTTTAAATGACAAGTGTAGACATGCCCTAAGACTGCAACAAGAGACCATCTAAGCTGGAAGGCAGTGGTGAAGCCCCTATGTTCTGCATGGAATAAGGAGGCATAAGTTAAATAAATCATAACTCTCATTCACTTCAAAGGAACTGTATCAGGAATGAATTAGATAGTTGATTAAAAATGTAAAGCATTGAACCTATCCTTCAGTATTCTACCTCATGGTCAAGGAATAGGCAAGCAATACCTAGGTATAGAAGAAATTCACTACTAAAAGCAAAGACGTTACATGAATGCAAAATTATGGTTGACATTTTCAATATAAAAATTTCAGGAAATACAAAGTTATTATTCCAAAAGAAACTGCAACTTGGATCCTTTTGAATAGGCTATTTTGTTTTGATGTATACTGTGACAAAATTTAAGCTTAAGGGGTAGATTCACTTCCCATTGAACTCAATAGAAAGACTCTCATGGACTTTCATGGGAGTTGAATTAAGCCCTAATATGGGATTTTATATTTATATAGGTCAAGATTTTAAAAAATGATTAGAAATTGTGAGCATCTTGCTTTTTGGGTTTCCAGTATGCAAAAAATTAAAGGGACCTGATTTAGAAAACATTGTACACTGACTATGCCCAGTAGTGTGAACACTTTAGTACTCTCTCTAGTACTGAACCCTGGCCACATCAGAATACATCTGAAACTCTAGAGACATTTAAATGTTGTGCACTTTGAAGCATCAGAAGTATGTAGATTCATAGATTCTAAGGCCAGAAGGGACCATTGTGGTAATCTAGTCTGATTTCCTGTATGATAGAACTTCCCAAATATAATTACTAGAATTACTGGATTTTAGAAAAACGTCCAATCTTGATTTAAAATTACCAGTGAAGGAATATCCACCATGACACTGGGTAAATTGTTCCAATGGTTAATTACCTTCACTGTTAAAAAATTATGCCTTATTTCCAGTCTGAATTTGTCTAGCTTCAACTTCCAGCCATTGGATTGTATTATACCTTTCTCTGCTAGATTTCTTCTTTGACACACCTTTCCCAACTGGAGGCACCATGCAGAAGTAACAATTGCTGGTATGATCTGTTGGCTCTCTCCAAATCATTGGCACTGCAAAAGGCATAGATTTCCTTTTCCTGTTCAACCACTGGCGAAGATTTGTTGCACAAGTGTTGCAGCATATGTGTGGGGCCCACCTCTTGTCCTGATCTCCAATTTTGCAGCCAAAATAAAGGTGATAGACTTTCTTAACCATAGTGGTTATACTGCGCTTTTGTGACGCAAAAGTCACTTCAGCACAAACATAGCAGAAGTTATCTGCACTGTTCACACAAGTACGAGGCATCTCTGCTCACTTTGGCTAAACAGAAATGTGTCCCTTTGCAAAATCAAACACTGACAAATAAGAGAGCACGACACTGTATGATTTCTAGAGCTGATATAGGGCAATTTGTTCAGCAGAGTGATGTAAGCTTCGTTATGATTGCATCATCCATGACTTCTAGGAATAACATGATGCAATTCATATCATGTATGACGCAATACCAGCTTCAGATTGCATCATTCATTGTTTTGCCTAAAAAGCAAATACTGTCCAAACCCAGCCATAGATTTATTCATAGATCTAGTCAAAGATGTATTTTAGTCATTTCTGGTTTAAATTGAGATCCCTTCCCTTTATAACTCACCTATCCTCCGCCATTCCCAAGTCAAGGGTCATATATACTGACCCAGTAGCATATCTTGAAAACTAGAGCCAATCAACAATTTTAAGCATCATTTTCATTCTCAGTGACCCAGAATTAGTAAAGTTTGACTACATTTATTTCAGAAGCATTTTGGCTGTAGAGCAGTGTATTCTTAAACAGTTAGTTTTTAGTTTAGTGATCAGTTCCTCTTTATCTGTCAAGACAAGGTCTAATATAGAATTCCCCCCTGTTGGATGCAACACTTTTTGAGATAAGAAATTGTCATCTATAATATTAAGTAATTCAAAGAATGTTGTTATACTGGCAGCATGAACTTCCACCCCCAGCATAGGTCACTCAAATTGATGTTACCCATGATCACACAGCTTTTTTTCCTACATGGCGCACTGTGTGACACCCTGCTGCCACTATATTGCAAAGGTACCATGCAGTCTTGTCACTGAATATAATCTCCCAAAGTAACTTGGCAAAATTGATAGCAAGGCCATATACTGCATGGAGCAGGGAGGATTGGGGGGGAGGGGATGATGAGAGAGAGAAATTGGTGTGTCAAGAGATGGGGGACAGGCATTGAGGATTTCATTTAGGGGTGAATGAAATAATTTTGTCTAATTTTAAACCAGTTGTGCAAAAGCAGGATAGAAATGTTGACTAACATTCTTCAGTTTATGTTTAACTATGAACATGAGTAGAGTGATGGTAGAGGAAAAATATAAAAATGGGTCGGTGAGTGGGAAGAGTGAAAAACACAACTGTGGAAAAAAAATAAAGGGGAGGAGAGAAAAATTCCAATGAATAAAAACAGTATATATATTATATAGAGACTACTCAGTTTTTGATAGCCTAGGTTTTGGGGCAGTAGTGATGTAGGGTATTCTTTTATCCATAATACATAGCGCAGGTTTCCCTTCAACTAGAGGACCTGTTCAAACAAATTATGGGGGGAAATGGTTCATGAACTCAAACCTTGCAAATTTCCTTCACTACCCTCCATGCAAGAAAAAAAAATTAGGTAGAGTCACAAATTTGTGAAACCCCTCCCCCACTCCTAAAAAAGTATAAGGCCCCGCCTTACTTGATGTAAGCACTTGAACTTTGGGAAATTTAACTGAAATGAAATCATCATTTATACTTAGAAACTTCTCCACTTTGTACACCACTCTTTGCATTATGTTTATTTCTTCATCAACACACTTTTTATATTAGATTAAGGAAGCAATATATTTTTGTACCAGGTGCCAGTTACTAAAGTAACCATCCAAGTAACATGAAAAGAAATAAAATATATTATTTATTATATTCTAGGCCATCTTGTGACTGGAAATGAACAATTTCCCAGACAACATAAGTGGCTATTTTAGCAGCAGATCAACAAAATTTGAATTTTTTGCACATTTTAGTAAAATATATTTCTGCCTGAAAGAAATTTGAAAAAAATAAAAAGTCCCGACCTTTCAGTCAAAAATGTGAAATTTCATGGATTTTTTTTTCTGTGAAAGTGGACTTTTTCAAATTATAAACTAAACAAGAAAATCTTGATTTTTGAAGTATTTGAATTTTGTTTCACATAATCCCATCCTTCAAGAGATGGAGATTACTGTAATTATATATTGGTGCTGAAGCAAAATTATTGCATAAAATTCAGTGTTTCACATATAACAATTATAAATACATCATAACAACTTTGTATTTTTTTTTGCACAACACATAATATTACACTTCCTGTGACTTTCATAGCTGAAAGAATTAGGCCTACTACACTACCGCTCATGTGATTAACTCAAAAAATTAATCATGATTAAAAAAATTAATTGATATTAATCACACTGTTAAACAATAGAATCTCAATTGAAATTTTAAAAATATTTTTGGATGTTTTTCTACATTTACATTTCTACATTTTAAAATATATTAACTTCAATTACAACACAGAATACAAAGTGTACAGTACTCACTTTATATTATTATTTTTATTACAAATGAAACAAAAGAAACATTATTTTTCATTTCACCTCATACAAGTACTGTAATGCAATCTCTTTATCGTGAAAGTGCAACTTACAAATGTAGATTTTTTTTGTTACATAACTGCACTCAAAACCAAAATAACGTAAAAGTTTAGAGCCTACAAGTCCACTCAATCGTACTTCTTGTTCAGCCAACTGCTAAGACAAACAAGTTTGTTTACATTTACAGGAGATAATGCTGCCCGCTTCTTATTTACAATGCCATCTGAAAGTGAGAACAGACATTCACATGGCACTTCTGTAGCCTGCATTGCAAAGTATTTACATGCCAGATATGCTAAACATTCGTATGCCCCTTCATGCTTTGGCCACAATTCCAGAGGACATGCTTCCATGCTGATGATGCTCATTAAAAAAATAATGCTTTAATTAAATTTGTGACTGAACTCCTTGGGGGAGAATTGTATGCCTCCTGCTCTATTTTACCCACATTCTGCCATTTATGTTATGTTATAGCAGTCTCGGATATTGACCCAGCACATGTTGTTCATTTTAAGAACACTTTCACTGCAGATTTGACAAAATGCAAAGAAGTTAACAAAGTGAGATTTCTAAAGATAGATACAGCAGTTGACACAAGGTTTAAGAATCTGAAGTGCCTTCCAAAATCTGAGAGGGACGAGGTGTGGAGCATGCTTTCAGATATCTTAAAAGAGCAACATTCCGATGCGGAAGCTACAGAACCTGACCCACCAAAAAAGAAAATCAATCTTCTGCTGGTGGCATCTGACTCAGATGATGAAAACAAACATGCATTGGTCCGCACTGTTTTGGATCATTATTGAGCAGAACCCATCATCATCATCATCATGGACGCATGTCCTCGGGAATGGTGGTTGAAGCATGAAGGGACAGATGAATCTTTAGCATATCTGGCACATAAATATCTTGTAATGCCGGTGCCATGCAAATACCTGTTCTCACTTTCAGGTGTAAACAATTATCTCCTGCAAATGTAAACAAACTTGATTGTCTGAGTGATTGGCCAAACATGAAGTAGGACTGAGTGGATTTGTAGGCTCTAAAGTTTTACATTGTTTTATTTTTGAGTGCAATTTTTTTGTACATAATTCTGCATTTGTAAGTTCAACTTTCATAATAAAGAGATTGTACTACAGTACTTGTAATGGGGAAATTGAAAAATATTATTTCTTTTGTTTTTTTACAGTGTAAATATTTGTAGTAAAAAAGAAATCTAAAGTACATTTTGTATTCTGTGTTGTAACTGAAATCAATATATTTGAAAATGTAGAAAACGTCCAAAAATATTTAAATAAATGGTATTCTATTATTGTTTAACAGCACGATTAATTTTTTTAATCGCGCGATTATTCGCAATTAATTTTTTTAATCGCTTGACAGCCTTAGTTATAATGCCCATTGCCTACAGAACTTGAGAATCATCGTTTAGCTATTTATTGAGTAGGCTCATACAGATTTATAGACTTTCAGGCTAGAAGTGACCATAATGATCACTCTAGTCTGACCTCATACATAACACAAGCCAAAGAATCTCATGCACTTTCTGCATCAAGCCTGTAACTTCTGCTTGAGCTATAATATATCTTTTAGAAAAATATCCAATCTTGATTTAAAAATGTCAAGTGCTGGAGAATTCCGCACATCTTTGGGTAAGCTGTTCCAGGGGTTAATTACCCTCCTTGTTAAAATATTTTTCTAGTCTGAATATGTCTAGCTTGAGCTACCAACCAGTGGATCTAGTTATGTCTTTTTCTATTACATTAAAGAGTCATCTACTATCAGAAATCTATTTCCCAAATAGGCACTTGTAGACAGTGATTGGATACATCTAAACCTTCTTCTGGATAAACTAAATAGACTGAGTTTCTTAAGGCTCTCAAAATAAGGCATGTTTTCCAGACTTCAAATCATTCTTGTAGTTCTTTTCTGAATCCTTTCCAATATTTCAACATCCTTTTTAAAGTGTGGACATGAGAACTAGACACAGTATTTCAATTGTGGTCTCACTAAGGCCTGGTCCACACTAAACGGTTAGGGTGACACAAGGCAGCTTACATCGACCTAGCTGTGGATGCGTCTACACTTAAATTTCACTCCCTCCTACGTAATGGCTCTGCTACACTGACTTAATAACACCACCTCCCCAAGAAGCGTAGAGTCAAGATCGATGTAGTTAGGCTGATGCAGTGTCAGAGTAGATGGAACGTTACTTATATTGACTGTTACTGGCCTCCAGGAACTGTCCCACAATACCCCATAGGGACTGCTCTGGTCCCTGTTGTGAACTCCACTGCCCAGAGACCAGGTGTACAGGAAGCCTCCTCTCCCCTTTAAAGCACTGCACATTTTTGAAATTCCTTTTCCTGGTTGCCCGGCTTGGCAAGCACACCTAGCAGCTCTACACTGTTGTGTGCAATTGCCTAGCTGACCATGCTGACTACACACTGCAGAGGCACTCCTGCCTGGAGTACACAGGAGGTGTTGGATCTCCTGGGTGTGTGAGGAGAAGAGGCTGTGCAGGCACAGCTCTGATCCAGCTGTAGAAACATTGACATCTACTAGCAGATTGCTTGGGAGGAGAAGGGCAGCAGCCATGCCCCGTGAAAGCCCAGAAGCTGTGGCAGGTGGACCAGAAGGCAATGGAGGCCAACAATCGATCTTGTGTGGAGCCACAGACCTCCTGCTTTTACAAAAAGTGGCATGCCATCCTCGCCAGAGACCCCCCACAACCTCAAGAGCCCTGTGAATACTTCTGAGGAGCCCAAGTCACAGGCCCCCAATGTGAACAGTGAGGAGAAGGTGGACGACGAGGAAGACGAGGAGGAGTATAGGGACAGGTGACTGGGGGATCCAACTGCTCAGCAAGCCAGGACATGTTTAACATTAGCGCAGTCCAGCCGGTCCTGACAGTTGAGCCTGATGCAGGGGAAGGAACCTCTGGTAAGGATGCAGTTTGCTTTGAAATTACAGGTATGTATTACCCCCCCCCCCAGCAAGACACATCTATTGATTTACTCTTTTTACTTGTGCTAGAAGAGATAGTGGAACAAGCAGAGAGGTAGAGTTGCTATCTGCTTTTCATTTCCCTCTAGAGTTAGGCAGAGGGGGCAACATATATGGAGATATACCTATCTCATAGAGCTGGAAGGGACCCTGAAAGGTCATCGAGTCCAACCCCCTGCCTTTACTAGCAGGACCAAGTACTGATTTTGCCCCAGATCCCTAAGTGGCCCCCTCAAGGATTGAACTCACAATGCTGGGTTTAGAAGGCCAATGCTCAAACCACTGAGCTAGTATGTTTATGTCCAGTGGGATGTCTCGTGAATCCTCCGTAGAGATCTCAACTTTCCCTTGTATATGTAGACAGCAGAATGTAAAAGAATCGATAGAGAAACTTGACATATATATAAGCTTCCCTATTGATCCCATATATATATGGGAGAGAGATTTGCTATTTTCTATTTTAAGAAGACAGAGTTAGCAACACTTACAATTAACAAAAGAACATAAGAATAGCCATACTAAATCAGACCGGTGGTTCATCTAACCCAGTGTCCTGCCTCCAATGACTTTTTGACAGAAAATGCAGTTTCCACACATCAAAAAATTTAATTCTGCTAAAAAAATTGATTTTTCTCTCAGGAAAATTCAAACAAAATATATTTGTTTGTTGAACTGAACCAACATGTTTCATTTTGAGTTAGTGCAAAATCAAACTGCATGTACCTATGATGACAGAATGCATCCTGTAATCCAGAGATGTAGTCCAGCCAGGGAGCCCAGCCCCTGAGGAGAATGGGGACAAGTGGCATGCAAGCTATAACTCCAGTAAGACACTGCAGCACTATAAGCAGATGCATTTTAATGTCTGACTGACCTGAAATATTTCAATTTGGTTTAACACACTGAAATGAGATGTTTCATTCCAATACAAAATCTAGAAACTTTCCATATAGAATTTTTTCAAAAAAAATTTCATTCCATGAAAATAATGATTATTTTCACTTTCTGTCCCAATCTGAGGCAAAAACAAATGTCGAAATATTGGCATTTTGTGCAGTATGGAAGTTCCAGCTTTTTGCTGAGTTCTACTTCCAAGCATGGAGCTTAGCATGGCTCAAAACAGAAGATGTGGCTGGCAAAGGAAGTAGGGAACGTGATGCTTTCTGCTCAGTAGGGAAACTCGGTTTTAGTATTCTTGGGGAGTCATGTCATTCACTAGCTTAATAAAGGTGCATATATTAGTCAACTAGTAAGATTTTATAAGAAATGAGGGAACAGATGACTAGCTTTTATTTACAGTATGTCTGACCCACACCGAATACATAAATAAAGATGCACGCACAATGTAGACTACTCTTGAGAATGCCACTGCAGCCTTCTGAAAAGTAAACTTTCAGGATACAAGGTAAATGCAACTAATCCAAGTTAAATGCTTATATATAGAAATGCCAATAAAGAAAGAAAGTGATTAGTGTTGTAAGTAGAATTAATGTCACATTCACCACACCACTAAACAAAATGCAAAATTTGAGAACAGCAGTTCTACTCATGTCAGCAAACTGCACTTTGTATTTGCATTTTACCTTATTAACATGGTGCAGCAAAGAGAGGAGGAGACAGAAATAGCTTCATGGATGGCTAAAATCAAATTCCATATGAAATCTTGTTCTAAATTTCTCATTTTTCCCCTTCGGTAACCTCAGAGGCAAATCCTTTGTCCAAATTCCATACTTGTGGTTATCTCATAGCCCTGATACACTTACTTCTAGAAGGGCTGGACCTAAACTTTCTCCTCCTCACTCTGGGTTAAATATCTTTTAGAGGAGTCCTAGGATGTCCTTTGGAAATTATTTTGAAAATTAGTAATTCTTGGTGCAAAGGCAAAAAATGTACTCTTCACAACTATTTTTATGAGGCCCAGAAATGTGTGTTCTCAGGCATAGATTGCGTAGAGGCGTGAACTCCATCAGAAGCAGGGAACTCAAATCACCACAAACTTCCCTTCAATTTAGCAATAGATTTATCAAGGACAGGTTCCCAGGAACCTCCTCTGGGGCACTACCGGTGTTACTAAGGAGTGATGATAGCCTCATAATCCTACAGAAACTCAACTATGCATTAAAATTTACAGGGTGAGATCCTCTCATGTAATTATAATTGAGAAACAATAATGAATAATTGGAATAATAATGGACTATAGTAAGAGTTTATTAGAAACTATTATGTGAGATTGTATTTCATGGTCTACAAAGCAATTACAGTTGCTGTAGCCACTGTCACATGGCTTTGAGCACCCTACCCAGACAGTCATTAAATAGCAAATTCAAATGTGCCTCAAAACTGCAGTCCTTATACTGACAAGCAGCCTCTAATTTTTTCCAAGACGAATACTTGCAACCACAATTAGGTGTCTAGAAGTCTAAATCCTGTGGACAATTACAAAAATGGAGGTTCGATGGGTTCCTTTTAATTATCAATCTCTATATAATAAACAGAATTTTGAGAAGACTTCACTTAGCATCAGAGAGAGGCAAGCACTAGTGGCCTGAGCAAAGGACTGAGAACGTAAGAGCTAAGCTGGCTTTCATATAAGCCACCTCTGAGGCACTGGGCAAAACACTCACTCTAACTGCACTAATTTCTCCATCTGAGACATGAGGACAGTAATGCATACTTACTGACTTCCCATGCATGTCATGGGAATTAATTTACTGTTTATAAAGCATTTTGAACATGTAAAACACTATACAGTGCTAAGCACTATTGGTATTATTTAGTAGTTTTTTTAGGGTGATAGTGTGCATTATTTGAAAGTAGTAAGGGAAGGTTTGAAAGTGGAAAGTCAGGCAAGTATTCCAACAGAAAGTCTGAAATAGGAAAAGATCCACAGACATTTTACAAATTTCTTCCTATTAACTGCAGGAAAAAAACGAGATTTTGGAACAGAGCAATGGATCTATTGGTGTATTAGTTAATAGATCTACTGGTTCTCCCAGAGACCTGTTTAATGATTTTAATGGAGTCTTGTGGAATTTCCAGTAGAGAGTGATTCATGGTTTACATTACCATCATTGTCCTTCCCCAAGTTTCCACTTATAGGGAAAAACTTTAATTGCCAGATGAGGCTACATAAAAGTCACACTGGAAGAGGCCCACGTGTTCTGTTCATGTTCTGGGATGTGCCAGCCTTCTCTGGCATCTGGTGGGGACTTTCTACAGCTAGGGTCCAACAACCTGGATTTGCTTGATGGACCAAAACTGGGCCCAGTATCTGAATCTGATTATGTTAGTTTTAGTTTCAATATTTCTCTTTACCTTGACTCACTGAGAAAAAAACTATTGTTTTATACCTTTTCATGAACCTTTTGCCCTGGCTCCATTCCTTCAATATGCTCGGATTCAGCAGACCCTTCTCCAGATGCCATTTTCCTTTGAATGTGTGCATTTTGTTCACGTAAAGCTACAATCTGTGAATGAGAAGAGAAATAAATGGTTAACGTCATAGAAATCACCAAGCAGGTTAGCATGAAATGTATTAAGGACTTGATCCGATCCTTGCAGATACAAGGAGGAGCCATCTACCTGGCTTCAACTGTGGATTTGGGGCAGACATTTGTAAGGGATTTATAAAAATACTATCATTAATAAATAATAAAAATGATTAGCGCACAAACTTATAAAATGATGTTTAAATAATATTGAACATATGACATAAATCAATAAATAGTAACAAATGCAATATTAAGGCTTGTTTACTCATATTTACCAACACTGAGTGATGGGACATTTTTCATTTATTATTGGTTAGAAATCTGAAAGACCTATTAGGTCATTGAGTTCACTTCCCTACCTGGACAGGATACAGTCCTTCGTAAAGAAAACAACAGATATAAAGCACGCTACAGGAAAACCTGGCCAAAAGGCCAAGAAGAAACAAGCCATTATGTAAAATGAAGTGTCTGTTCTAAGTGTGAATTTCATAACTTTCAGTGATTATGATATATATTTGTAAAGTGTAGTTTATGATGAGAAAGTCAACTATGCACAAATGGCAACATCTTACTCAACAAATATGCATCCTGTTTGAATTCCTTACTTTCCTAGTTAAATTACATTTGCTTGTATTTTAATTGTTTTTATGTTTAACCTATTTCAACTCTTATTAGTACTAAAAGGCAAACACAGTTTTTGGAGAGGAAGCTGGATTCCCTTCTGGCTTGTATATTGTCATCAGCCTTGTTAATTAAGTTCCACTTACAGAATCTTTGTTACTGAAGATAATCATAGAATCATAGAAATGTAGGACATGAGGCAGGACCAAATATACAGGGTGTTTGTCTAACCATTTATTAAAAACAATGGGGATTCCACAGCCTCCTTTGGAAGCCCATTCCGGAACTTAACTATCCTGATAGTTAGAAAGTTTTCCCTAATATCTAACCTATATCTCCCTTGCTGCAGATTAAGCTCATTACTTCTTGTCGGACATGGAAAACAATAAATACAGTCCTCTTTATAACAGTCCTTCTCATTTCTGAACACTGTTATCAGGTCCCCCCTCAGTCTTCTTTTCTTAAGATTAAACATGCCCAGTATTTTTAATCTTTCCTCAGAGGTTTCTAAACGTTTTATCATTTTTGTTGCTATCTCTGGAATCTGTCCAATTTGTCCACATCTTTCTTAAAGTGTAGTGCCCAAAACTGGACACAATACTCCAGCTGAAGCTCACCAATGCAGAGCAGAGCACAAAAATTACTTCTTTGGTCTTAAATATAACAAGCCCATTAATATATCCCAGAATGCTATTTGCCTTTTTTGCAACTCCATCACATTGTTGACTTATATTCAATTCGTGATGGACTATAACTCCAGATTTTTATTTTTCCTTCTTAAATATTTTTCATTTGTCTTTATTGAATTTCATTCCCTTCATTCATTTCATGATGCACAGAATGGAAAGAGCCCAGTTTGACTCTGTACAGGATATATGAGACAGATATGCCTTGAATGATTAATAAATAATGATTCCTTCTGGCCCTCAAAAATAAGGAAAGCTATCCATCTCTGTTTAGCCCAAAATGGGATCCACCTAAGAAGACAAATGGTTCACATCATGTGAGACACTTTGTCTACAGGGTCACAGATCAGCCAAGATTAGGCATTCCCCTCCAACTATAGAAACTTAAATGGCTAAATGAGGGTATTGTTCATGATCTCTCATAATATCCGTATGGATAAAATCTCTTTCTCCCTCCCAACCTAGCTAAAAAGAACTCCAACGTACCAAGCAAGAGTCATACACAGCTTTCCTATTCAAAGTGGCCCATTGCACAATAAGTGGACCAGGAAAATAAATGAGTGGGAAAGCTGCACATTAAACCACCACCGCCCTGCACTTTGAGCGGGGGTTTGGGGGAGATTGTCTGGCTGGCCGGGAGAAGAGGGCAATACTTTCTGGCTTGGGGGAAGGAGGGGAGATGTAAAACTCCTGGAAAAGCAGTCAGTGTGGTGGATGACTCACCTAAGAATGAGGGGTTTAAAAAGGTCAGCCTGGGCCTGGACCCTCCCCTCATCACTCGTAACAGGCTAGTGAAGGTACTCCATAAATTACGGCAAAAAGAATGGATAAATGGCTTGGAAAAGCAATGAAGGAGAGGTGCTTGGTTACTGAGCCAGTTGGGGGCAGTTAGGGACTCCTTTGATTGGTATAGCAGGAAGCCAACCCCCCATCATTATAGTCAACCTTAACCCCTCCTACGAGAGGGATGGTCGGTAAGGTCCCGGCAAGGGAATTGCTGGAGGAACCTGGATGAAGGGGGGGAGGGCTGGTGAAAGCCCCCCTACCACCCCTCCCCCAAATTGGCTGGAATTGGAGGTTCCCAGCAGGAGATCTGCTGAAGGAACATGGATGGAAAGTTGGGGAGCTGGTGGAAGCACCCTTTCCCCCAAATTGGCTGAAATTGGAGGTTCCCAGCAGGGGATCTGCTGGAGGGACACGGATGGAAAGGTGGGAAGCTGGTGGAAGCACCCCCCATCCGCGAATTGGCTGAAATTGGAGGTTCCCAGCAGTGGATCTGCTGAAGGGACATGGATGGAAAGGTGTGTGTGTGGGGGGGGGGGATTGGTAAAAGCACTCACCCTCCCTCCAGGTTAATTGTCAGGGTTTCACCTGCTCTGCACATTTTATCTGCCAGGTTAGTCCCAGACGTCTAATAATAAAGTTGCTCCCAGATTAAACCCATATCCAATGTCTCCTGTCATTCTTTCAGCATAGCCAGACAAACTAGCAATGTGGCTTTAAGACTGAAGGTCAAATTGGGCAAACAGTTACCCCAAGAAATGCAAAACACATGATTTTACCCCTTAAAAACTATACATTGTTTCCTTGTCAATCAAATATACCATGAAAAATTTGTCTTTCAACCCAAATTAGAATCTGGACATTTGTTTGCCTTATGAGTCAGATCTGTATACTTCTATCCTTGGAAAATGTCTCTTTTTCTATTGTAAGTCCTAAATAATATGAAATGCTTATGTACAACCAAGGACTATGTATTATGCTTATGTATAACCAAGGACTCCAAATTTAGAAGATTATAAGGGTTTTGTTGGATTTCATTGTAAATAATTGCTGAATTCTAGAAGTAACAGTAATTGTCTGGCACAAGGAAGGAGAAATGTTAAAAAATATAAACCAGCATATAACTTTAGGATATTAAGAGCAATTGCTTAAAAGGGGAGAGGGATGCCAATTGACAGCAAATAATGAAATACAATCTTTGAAAAGAAACAAACTTAAAAAGCCTCCAAAAAGAACAGGATTAAGGAAATTTGTTATACACCATCATCATCTACTAGATACTAATGGAAGCAGCAGAGAAACAAAAAGCTGAAATTTGAGCACCCACTAGGCACATGTCCAAAAGGAATCAGAGGGTGGGTCCCTCTAGTGAGTCCTAGTACTGAGTCACCATGTGCTCAGATTCCTTGAGTGAACCCAACACAAGAAGCTGAAAAATCCTAAATGCAACCAAAGCCTGGACCAGCCATGTGGAAAGGACTTTCCCAATCCGAGGGTAAGTGATAAGAAGTGATGAATTTCATTTCAAAGATTGTATTTCTCCTTCTATTCTTTAATATACCGTATATACTCATTCATTAGCCCATTCGTTTATAAGCCGACCCCCCAAGATGGTTAGGTAAAAATAGCAAAAACTGTATGACACTTTCATAAGCCGACCCTATATTTCAGGGGTTGGCAAACTTTGGCTCTTGGCCCTTTAGGGTAAGCCACTAGTGGGCCTGGACGTTCTGCAGGCACAGAGCCCTTGTTGTTGTTATAATAACTGAACAAATATGTATTCACCTTCAAAATTACAGTCAATATTTAAAATCAGTAAATGGATATTTAAAACAATTAACTTAGAACAATATGAGACTTTAAAAAGTCTTAAAATCCTTCAAAGTCTGAATCAGTCTCTTATTCACCAAACAGTTCATTAAACTTGGCTTCAGTCACAGCTGCACCTGCACTGTCATCATAGATGTCGGCAGTGTCGTCTTCAGACTCAGATTCCTTCTCATTATCAGCCTCTGTTGTGTCATTATGGCATCATCTTCTGACCCATCGAGTGCATTGCTGATACAGCATTTCCTAAATGATTCTTCTATCATTTCCAAGGGAATGGACACCCACGTGTCCTTGATCCACTGGGCAACCAGATTGATTTCAGGCTTCATAAGATTCCCACTTTTTGTCAATTTCACCATGCCTGAGCACATCCATTCAGACCACATTTTGAATAGCCTGTCTCTAAAGGGGTTGTTCAGGCAGACATCAAGCAGTTGTAGAACTGAAGTTAAGCCTCCAGATATTACAGCCAAAGTAGTTTTCATATTTTTGGCCACATTTTTCACCTCATCCGTCTTGTGTGCCCTGATCATGTCCCAAACAAGTATAGCAGGTTTCTTGAAAAGTGCTCCTGGTCTCTTATTCCACACTTTTTCCAGCCATTCAGTAGTCCCACTTTCATCCATCCATCCCTTTTCGTGTGCACGTACAATGACACGAGCAGGAAATTTCATGTTTTTAGGCAAGGTTTTTCTTTTAAAAATAACAACAGGAGGGAGCTTTGATCCATTTGCCAAACTTGAAAAAAAACACCGTAAAATGGATTTTTTCATGGCCCCAGTGGTTTTAATTAAAACTGTTTTTTTCACCAACACCGGTTACTGTTCTGTTGCTCAGGAGATTGAATGTCATTGGTGTTTCATCCATATTTCCTATTTGTGACAATCCAAATGCATATTCCTTTCGATATTTTATAATAAACCTTTGGAAAGATTAAATTTTTTCTTCCAGATCTCTCGGCAGCTTTTGCGCTATCTTTGTTCGCTGACAAAGACAGAGACCATGATGGTTCATGAAGTGAGTACACCAACCCACTGATGCGACAAACATTGCCGGCTTTACTGACTTGTATTTGTCGTCTTTCGACAGTTGCAGAGCATGCAGACAAATTCCAGTTCTAGTGACAATGTACCCATTTTGTGGACATTCAACAACCCAATTATTGAGATCTTTCTCTAGCTCAGGAAATTAAAGCGCACCTCGATGGACATTTTTTCTTGCTTCTTGGCATGTCTTTTAGTATTGTTTTATTTTTTCACCATTCTCTTACTTGCTTCTCATTGATGCAGAATTCATGAGCAGCAGTGCAATTATTGTTTGTTTCTGCATATTCAGCAACTTTAAGTTTGAATGCTGCGTAATAAGCAGATCTTTTTCTTTTGATTTCACTGTTGTTCATTTTAAATACTAGTATGAAAACAGATTATTATTATTGTAGTTATAGATTTTGTAGGACTTTATATAGGAATGTCACCTGCTTTATCACTGTCAAATTATTATTGTTCTTTGTTTATTTCAAAGCAGCCCTGTAAATTGGCATGTCTGTGGGGATAACAGGCTATTTCAATTTTATAAGAGATTCCATCAATTCTGCACATTATATTTTCATATTGGCTCAAGACTTATGAGGTCCATTGGTAGAAATGCATGAAGTGATCAAATTACACAGTAGCGGACTGACACCAGTGCTATAGTACTATCATTCATTGTATTTTTCTGATTGGCTTGTAAGGCATAGCATTTTGTGAAATGCATGGGTCAAATGTCATGCAGCTCTGAAGCACTGCTCTTTTAGTATTCCTTTCAAGCAAATTTAGTCCACTAAACAAAGCCTTTGCAACTTTAAAAGGCTGCAGAATTGACATCAATAAATGGGTCGGCAAACTTTGGCTCCCGGCCTGTCAGGGTAAGCCACTGGCGGGATGATTTGTTTACTTGGAGTGTCTGCAGTGAACTGCGGCCACAGGGAGCTGAGGGGCTCCATGCCTGCAGACACTCCAGGTAAACTATGTATTAGATATTCAATTCAATGATTCCATAGAGTTTAAAATCATCAAATTTTGGTGTACACCTGTTTATAAGCTGACCCCCGCTCTTTTATGCATCACTTTTTACCAAAAATATTTAGCTTATGAACGAGTATATACGATAAATAACTGTAGGTTATCTTGCTGAATCTACACTGTCTAGTGAGACCTCCAATAATCATATTTTAGATTTTAACTCCTTCATAAGTCCAAGCAAATTGGCTTCAGATTGAAATGAATTGTTTCAAGCAACTGCTTTTAATATTCTAAACTTGTCCCTTTTGGATTAAACTAGTTAAAGAGATATAACTGCACTCTTCAACGTGCCGTAAAGACAAATGCACCCTGGTAAGTGTGATAAATATGATGGGTCCTAAAGAATGGAGAATTGTTGATCATAAGTAAATGTAATAAGAAATTTTAGTAACTTGAACTGGTTTTTGATATAACTGCCAAGCCTCAGCTCTAGCCTGTGATAATTATTGCAAATCTGTTGTGTGTTTACTCACAATTGGTTGTGTCTACCTTTGAGTGGAGAACTGTTGATTTTATCTATCTATCTAAAACAGAGGTGGGCAAACTACAGCCCGCAGGCCACATCCGGTTCGCGGGACCCTCCTTCCCGGCCGCTGAGCTCCTGGCCTGGGAGGCTAGCCCCTGGCCCCTCCCACGAAGCCTCAGCTCACTGCGCCACCGGCACAATGCTCTTGGCAGCCGGGCAGCACAGCTGCAGGGCCGCGGCCAGACCCGGTGCTCTGGGGGGCGCTCCAGGCAGCGCGGTAAGAGGGCAGGGGAGTTAGGGGTGGTGGTCAGGGGGTGGGGATGTGGATAGGGGTCGGGGTGGTCAGAGGGCGGGGAAAAGGGTGGTTGAATGGGGGCAGAGGTCCCGGGGGGCAGTCAGGAAGGAGAGGAGGGTTGGATGGAGTGGCGGGGGGCAGTGGTGGGGGAGATCTGGGGATGGTCAGGGGACAGGGGGTGGTGGATGGGGCAGAGTCTGGGGGGGCCATCAGGGAACAGGGAACAGGGGGGATTGGATGGGGTAGGAGTCCCGGGAGGGGGCTGTCAGGGGGCAAGAAGCAGGGGGGGTCAGATAGGGGTCTCCCCTAATCGGCCGTCCATTCAATTTTGGAAACCTGATGTGGCCCTCAGGACAAAAAGTTTGCCCGCCCCTGATCTAAAAGAACCCAGCGTTAAAATAGTAAACAAATGCTCCCTGGACTCAATAACAATGGGTTATCCTTTGGATTCTATTATATACTGGCAAAACTACTTTGTTAGATTTCAGCTTTAAAATCTAACTGGCACCCTGGCAAATTCATAATTGACCCCCTTTCACACTTACAACTTTCAGATTCCAGGTTAAAGTTTATGTGAATGGAAGCTAGAAAAAGTAATCTATTTATTTGTAAATTGAGCACATTGGATCTGAAAGTCAGTGAGAGAAGGTACTCTTTGGGACCCGACACTGTCACTTTCACAGAGTTTTTTTCCAGGACAGAGCCTTGCTTCAACCTTAAAGCATAATTTTCTAAATTTCATTTTTTAACCTACATTTAACTTCCGAGTGCATGTGGTAACTCCACAATCAGCATTACACACGTGAGAGTGCTCAAAGAGGCAACAGTTTAAATAACTGATCTCAAATGTAAATTTTGTAGGGAAAGTAACACTTTGAGTTATGAGCCAAATGGATTCACTACATAGTGAGTTCCAAATTATGGCTTTTGGTGTGACTCATTGATTTCAATGCAAAGACAAACTGAAATGCAGATTTTGACCCTTACTTCTATGAAAATATAAAGTATTAACTGTAAGGAGGTGAGTTAATATGTAGTTCGTGATGGGGAAAAGAAAGGGATTTGGATTTGGATAATGTGTGCATTCAACTAATAGAGAAGAAACTCCAGGCCCGAACTGCAAGGAGGAGGAGGAGGAGAAAGAAGAGCCGCTGGCCCTGGGGGAGGCCATCCTACTGCTGAACGGCTCCTGCAGCAACACAGGGAGCCCTCTGCACTGTCATGGATGTGAATGGGTGGGGCCAGAGCAGAGGCCCTGGGCTAGGACTGCAAGGAGAATGAGGAGAATGAGACACCAGCAATGGGGGAGGCCCTTACACTGCTGAATGGTTCCTCCTCTCTCGGTTATCTAAACTCCCAAATATACTAATAAAATCTGTGTTCCCTATGCTATTCAGAGAATTGGGCGTATATTGTATTTGTGTTTCTCAGCTCCTGGAATGATATGATTACGTGAGAATCTCAGCTTTCATTATTAAAACAAAAAAGTTAATTTTCTACCCTTTCATGGTGCAGAGAAAAGTTTAAAAATGTGAACTCTAAATGCTGAAAAAAGCAGAAGGCCTAACAAAGAACCCCAAAAGTATCCCATGATTCTGGGGGCCTGATTCATGAACATTTGGGGTTAGCAATTCTTCAATAATTGTGAAGTCACAGCACCAGGAGAAGCAGCTTTTCTTTCTTCTTGCTTACTCCTTTCTTCCCAAGTCAACAGCTTCATTGTGGCAACCAGCAGAATTTTTTCCCCAAGCCTGGCACATTCTAATGGTCTCAGCACAAGGCTGATAGTGAGACCACAAACTCAGTGCATAGAGGGACTGCACAAGCTTATGGATTGTTCATAACCATTCACTATGACAAATAGTGAATAGTAAGTAACCGTTTGCAACTTGTTTGTTGCAAGAGTACTTTGATTCTCCTTAAAATACAGGTGTTTGTACAAAATGCAGCTTTTCCCCAAACATTCAGCCACTCTCCTAACTTCATCACTCCTTGTGTGTTAAGGGTATGTCTACACTACCCACTGGATCGACGAGCAGCGATCGAGCCAGCGGGGATCGATTTATCGCGTCTAGTCTAGATGCGATAAATCGACCCCCGAGCACTCTCCCCTCGACTCCTGTACTTCACCGCCTCAAGAGGCGCAGGCAGAATCGACGGGGGAGCGGCAGCAGTTGACTAACTGCAGTAAAGACACCGCGGTGGGTAGGTCTAAGTATGTCGACTTCAGCTACGTTATTCACGTAGCTGAAGTTGCATAACTTAGATAGATTCCCCCACCCCCAGTGTAGACCAGGCCTAAGAGATCTGTATAATAATGATAACTCTGACCCCGTTGCCTGTTTGGTGTTGTGCCGCTTTCCTGGGTCTGCTTTACCACAGTCCAGAGTTTTCCATACCGGGAGTTGTGCTTCCCTGGTAAGAGTGGTAGGGAGCAATGGAATAGGTGGGGAGAGGCACAGACAGGACTCTTAACTATTCTTCAGAGTCTCATAAAGAAAGCTTTCATAAAGAAAAAGGAAATCTCCTGCTGTTATGGTTCCAGAGAAAACATTCAAAATATGGACTGAGTATAACTGGTCCAGAGATGTCTGCCACAGTTTTTAGAGACCCTAAAACAATAGCTTTGAGGTCTGAACTGCCTCATTAATTTCGGATGCCAATGAGGCCTAACTCAGATGCCAATGATGATACCTTAAATATCAACATCACTAACCATTACATTGCTCATCAAAGTATGTAAGGAAGAAGAGGAGGTGTCAAATTATGAAGATCTAAAATACAGGTAGGCCTTTAATAACACACAGCAGGGCTGAAAGGAAGATAAGATTGGTTTAATTTACCAGAAAGGGGAAGGAGGTTCTGCTGTCAAAACTTTGTAAAAAACTGAAAATCAACAGAACTGATGCTGTTTAGGATGGTATTCGGGGGGAGGGAGAGAGTAGGGATGGCATCACAGGGATTGATGGGGTGTAGCACATCAAAAATTTCTGGGGACATCTTTGGTTGCAAACAATATATGGCCACTACAGGGTCTGTTCAAATAAGCTGAAGATGCTGACAATTCTAAATGTTTATCTAGGTACATCACAAAACCATTCTTCTCAAAATACAATGATCAACACAGGAACAGCAAGTGATAAGAGCAAGAATTAAATTAGTCATTCACTGTCTATTATAGATCAAATTCATTCTAGTAATACTGAATATGAAACATATAGAAAAGGAAGAGCATGTCTATGTCTTTATATTTATATTAAAAACAGGAATTAGTATAAACTACACAAATTTAAATTAATGCTATGCATTTTAACTACACTTTATTGCCTCTCAAAACTATAAAACATTCTTTCAGCTCAGAAATAAGACCATCTAAATATGAGATAAAATACACAGATGTCTTTTTTTCCTCTCTCCCTATCTTCTGAGCTACAGATTAGAAGTCTAGCTCTCAAACTCTTTCCCTGAGTTGCTCTTGCTGACATTGTTTCCTCCTTAGCACACTTTGTAAAGCTTTCAACTTAGGTGATAGCTAGACATTTGAGTGTGACTCTAATTCTGAATGTAAAGTTATAGAGCTGCTAGTCTCTTCATGGTTAGGAGTGAAGATAGCTTTCCAACACAAGCCCAAGATTGGCTCCCAACCAACTTTGCCAAACTAAATCAATCCACCTGAAAAGTCACAGATGGGATCCTATATCAGTGTAGAAATTTTCTGGAAAGTTTGTGGCAAATCAGAGGGGAAGGTTTGGGGCAATATAAGTGTTCAAAAATTAAATACATTTCATGTATATATTTGCTATCTTGACTGGGACATTTTCTCGGGGCACCCAGAACAGTGGGTGATCTTGTTACCACTGTGCCTTAGGAAAAGAGAGACATGCTGAAGTTAAACTGAGTGACGGCTCCCTGTCACCCCAGTCTGTTAGCTCCCAGACAAACTTCTCAGGACTCTGCCACCCATTATTTTGCCTTGCAGCTAACACTTGATGTACCTCAGTTTCCGTGGCCCCTGGAAGGGGCTGTGGTATCCACCCCTGTCACTGGACAGTCAGAGTAATTATCCAGTCCGCTACCTCCAAAGACACCAGCTTACTTGATTCAACTAGTAATTCACACTGATTAGTGTTACAGCATTGAAATCTGCTTATGATAAAACAAAGTGAAGTTTATTAATACAGAGATTCAAGTGATACTGAGTGAGGATAGTAGAAATAGATGTAGTTACAAACCAAACAAAAGTATAACATGCTTCTAGGAGACTAAACATAACTTTAGCAGGCTAAAATCTTTGTCCAAGATAAGTTTCTCACCTAACACTACCTCCCAGTGTCTCCAGCCCTCTGGGCCGGGATCCAGCTTTCATGGGTATAAAAAGCACTGTCCTTTTTGCTCCCTCAGAGATGGTCTACAATAGGGTTCCCTTTTCTCCTCCTCATAGCCCAGAAAAACCTTTGAAATATATCCCTTTGAAGTGTACCCCCAAAGTTCTTCTCTCCTGCTTTATCCTTCAGCATGCCAATGCCATATGATCTCTCTCATTCTCCCGTTACCTTGCCTTCCTGTTGAGTTAATATGCAAATGAAGCTTGCTATGTGTTGACTTACACAATGCTGATTTACATCAGAGACCTAGTGTGGTGGAGCGGTCGCCCCACCCCCTGAGAAAAGGGTTGGAAAAGGCCTTTGAGGCTGCGCAGTCCGGCAGCCAATCAACGAAGACCTATAGGGAGCCAATCAGGGCCGGGTGAGGCCCTATATAAAGGCTGCCTAGAAGAGGAGAAGTCAGTCACTCCCTGGCTGGCAAGGGAGAAGGACCGGCTCCTGAGGAAGGAGCTAGCACCTCAGACAGAGCAGTGCTGGGCAGGCTCGGGGGAGCAAGAGAGAGCTCCAGCCCCGTTACCTGCTACAAAGGGCCAAGGAGGTGTACAGGGGCAAAGGGGAAGTGGCCCAGGGAAGGAAAGCGGACAGGAGGGGAATGAAGGAGGGTGGAAAGAGGCTGCCTCTTTCTCTGGGTCGGGACCCAGAGAAGTGGGCAGGCCTGTGTTCCCCTTCTTCCCCCCTTATACTGCACGTGGCCACAGAAGATGGTGGCCAATACAGACTGCAACTTGTCCCCAAGCTAAGGGGCTAGACTGTAGGTTGCAGTTGGCCACTGAGGCAGGTGCAAGTCCCAAAGACTGCTGTTAACCCCCCCACCCGCTGGAAGGCGGTGAGTCTGGAATAGTGGGCACTGCCAGAGGAGACCATCCTGAAGAGGACACCGCCGAGTGAAGAGCAACACGGGTCCCAAAGCAGAGCAGAACGAACAGCGGAGGAGACACCATGTGCTGAGGGCACTCCGTAGTAGACAGAGGTAATTCCCAGATTAACGAGTGGGAGGCGCCAGCGGTGGTGAGTCTTGACTCCGTCACATCTAGGCAGACAGGTAAATCAACATTCCTTTGTCTGGGAAAGAAACTGTTTATCTACCTGGCCTGCTTACACAGTTTTGACATATTTTTAGTATATACATATTCTTGAATAATGCCATAACTACATCTTGCAATGCTTATGATGACTATGATATAAGCTTTGACATCCTACACAACTTTTTAAAATAGATAAATATTCTGCCAGCCATGTGTTAGGTGTAGAGAGTTTATCACGCCTGATACAAGTTGCTGTTACATGACAGGTTTCAGAGTATCTTAGTCATGTTAGTCTGTATCAGCAAAAAGAATGAGGAGTACTTGTGGTACTTCGTGGGCTAGAATCCACTTCATCAGATGCATGGAGTGGAAAATATAGGAGAAGGTATAAATACATGAAATGATGGGGGTTGCCTTACCAAGTGTGAGGTCAGTCTAACGAGATAAGTCAATAAACAGCAGGGTGCCAAGGGAGGAAAAATAACTTTTGAAGTGGTAAGAGAGTGGCTCATTACAGACAGTTGACAAGAAGGTGTGAGTAACAGTAGGGAGAAATTAGTATTGGGGAAATTAGGTTTACATTTTGTAATGACAACCACTCCCAGTCTTTATTCAGGCCTAATCTGATGGTATCCAGTCTGCAAATTAATTCCAGTCTGCAGCTTCACGTTGGGGTCTGTTTTTGAAGTTTTTTTGTTGAAGACTTTTAGGTCTGTTATTGAGTGACCAGAGAGATTTAAGTGTTCTCCTACTGGTTTTTGAATGTTATATTTTTCACTCCATGCATCTGATAAAGTGGGTTCTAGCCCATGAAAGTTTATGCCCAAATAAATTTGTTAGTCTCTCAGGTGTCAAAAGTACTCCTCATTCTTTTTGCTGTTACATGACAGTGAGCCCTTTGCCAGTAGGCACAGAGGGGCTCTTAGGATCATCACCTTAACACAATGCTTGATGCTGATCTTCAAGTTTCTCCCTCACATGTGCAGACACTTATTTGTGACTTACAATGAACAATTTTATAATATTGGAACTCTAGGGAGTTCCCACCAATATGGTGTCTCACCCAGGGTTAGTATTAGGCTTCCTCCTTTGGCCCCCTTCTTTCCCCTTGTACTTCACTCTATATTTGTTATCTCCCCTCTAAATTCTGCCTTGTGTCACATTTTTATGCAGATGTTGTATAGATCAACTTCACTCTAATTTTGTAGCTGTCTCAGCTTTGTAATTCCTCACTATGACATAAGTCCATTCAGTACAATATGCCCCAACTAAATATCCTGGAAATTTGCAAATAAACAGAACTCGAGCACTTTGACCTCTGCTCAACTTAGATATTCACTTCTGTTGCTGGGAATTTTGCTTTTGCCTCCCCAATCTACCAGGTCTGTACACAGGCATAGAGCCCTGTGGGGTTACAAAATATGTATCCGCATCCGATCGGTGATCCACAAACATGGTCCGTGGACACAAAGCAGATATCCACAGATTTGTAGGGCTCTAGATATAAAATTTGGATCTGCATCCATCCGCGATCCACAAACATGGTCTGTGGATATCTGCAGATATGAAGCAGATATCCCCAGATTTACAAGGCTCTACATATGCAAACCCTACAATCTCGAAAACATTGCTCTATCTCAACCGCTCCTCTGAAAATATCCTTATTCATGCTTCAATTTCCTTGTTTTGACTATAAAGTCCCTTCTTTATGGTTTCCTTAAGGCCCAACCTTCTAAATTTCAACCATTATAAATTGTGATAGTGTGACAATCAGGGTTCAGACACCCAAAGGAGAGAACAGACTGTTTAAATCCACAGAATTAGTAGTTAAACCAAATGGTTGCATACTGTATTACCGTACTATAAAATTATATCGAGTAAGGTCTTTTATGAAAGCTTGTAATGTTCTGAACTTGATTGTCATTATGAGATACACATACAGACTGTGGTTATGAGTCTGGGTTATTTGTGTATATAGAAAACTGTGCTTATAATCTACACTGCAAACTTCAACTACAGCTCACAGCAGGATGGTGAGCAGTTAAATGGGGAGAGGCACCTCCCCAAACCAGGTGTTTACGCAAAACTGGCTTTAAGTAAGCATTCTACCCTCTCTGACTATTACATTAAACATATGGCACATTAAACACTACAAATAATGCTACACCATCCATTGTCCAGCCCAGGAAAAGACAACGATAGACTATTGGAGTTAATGGGAAGACAATGAAACATCCAAGCTATCAAGTCAAGAGAGAATTTCCCCACTCTGAATAAACTGAGTCACCATGGACTAAGAGAGAAAAGGGAAATTACCTTTTCAAAACAGGTTTGGGACTGAGATTTTTT
Source organism: Malaclemys terrapin pileata (assembly GCF_027887155.1). Lineage (NCBI taxonomy): Eukaryota > Metazoa > Chordata > Testudines > Emydidae > Malaclemys > Malaclemys terrapin. The sequence continues at coordinate 73,508,251 of NC_071505.1, forward strand.
TTTTATCAAGACCTTGAGGGACAGTTTCATAGCAGGAGGCTGTCCAAGAACACTGGATCCCTCCTATAGCTAGGGAGTATGCGGAAAAACTGTGTTAAAGCAATAGATAACTTGTATTAGAAAAGAGATTTTACTGAATATGGAAGTATAAAACCTGAGGTTGTGTTTTTATGTTTGTTTTCCATGTAGTTTGTATATGTTTGCTTCTCCTTACTGTTTGATCTTTCAATCTGTTTTTTTATTAAACTTCTTGTTTCTTTTTATCCTAAGCAGGTCCCTGGCGTGCAAACTGTATGGAGTGTGTATGTGCCAAAGCAAGCTTGTGTCTGTGCGGGCTGGTTTTACACCTCTGGTGACAAACCAGAGGGGAAAAGTCTGAGTATCTAATAATTCAGAATTCAAGAAAGATGTGGGGAGACTCTGGACTGGAAGGGTTATTGGTGTCATGCTGCATGGAGTAACTAGGCTGCTGAAAGCTTTTGCTTGTGGGCTCACTACTAATGTCAGAGCTCTAAACCATAGCTTCACAGCATAAAGGCCCCGCAAAGTTAGAGGGCAGGCAGTGACAGAACTCCTCACTGGTCCAGGGGCTTTTTCAAGAATGTCACATATAGCTATGTCCTGAATCAGGAACATAGCCCCATCATGCCACCCCCTCGCCCTATACATTCACTCCAAAATCTGAACTGGCTATTTGTCCACTTCAGAATCCAGTACCAAATATGACTGCAAATTAGAGATGGGTGAATATCACAATACATTTTCTATGAAAATATTTTAATGTAGTTGCTTTGACATGATTTGCACATTTTTATGCTCTCTTTCCATGCATATTTTAGAGAATGGGTTTACTGTTATTATTATTTCTATTGCAGTAATGTCCAGCAGTCTCTGCCCTGAAAGAGCATACAATCCAAAAGAGACAAAGACAAAGTGATGCAACAAACAAGCAATGAAATCCGATGATGACAGGCTTCAAGTTTAGCTTCAAGTTTATTTGTTGTCTTTGTTTGGTTAAATATACTGAGTGAAATCCTGGCTCCATGGATGTCAAATTTGCATTGATGACAAACTCCCTCTGACTTCAATGAGGCCAGGATTTCACCAATTACATTTCCTACCCACAAGTCTCCCTCTTTTGTTCAAATCTCTGCCAGGAATGACCACAAATGTTAAATTTTACAAAATCTGCAAAATAATGAAGGAAAACACATTTGAAATTTGAGAGCAGAAATTCACAAGATAATATGCTTATCTAATTAGAGAACATATTAAGTGTCTAATTAGTGCAAATACTCACAAGGAACTGCTCATAATTTTTTTTTCACACCAAGAATTATTCACAGAAATTATTCAGTGAATAATTCTGAACAAATAAATTTAAGAAATCACAGTCTATTTGTAGATAAACCATAAAGGGAAAAATGAATGCAATTCATCAGATAAATCATTTGGTATAAATTATTCACCCAGTTCAATTTCTAGTTTTCAGCACCTTGGTTGTCTTACAAGGCCCTCCCACATTTATAGAACTCTGAGTATTGTTATATAGGCACATTACTTACAGATTGTAATCAGTCATGAAGTGTTATGACACTTTTGTATTAAATACATTATATGAAACCAGCGGCGGTTCCAGGCACCAGTGCTCCAAGTGCATGCCTGGGGCGGCAAGCTGCAGGGGGCGACCTGCCGGTCGCTGTGAGAGCAGCAGTCAGGCAGCCTTCGGCGGCATGCTTGCGGGAGGTCCGCCAGTACCGTGGCTTTGGCGGCAATTCGGCGGCGGGCATGCCGAAGCCATGGGACCGGCGGACCTCTCGCAGGCATGCCGCAGAAACCGTGGCACCAGGGACCTCCCGTAGGCATGCCGCCGAAGGCAGCCTGCCTGCCATGGTCAGGCGGCAAAAAAGCTAGAGCCACCCCTGTATGAAACTATATTATATTGTATACAGGGGTGGGCCTGAACTTTAACTACAGATTTTGATAATCTTGCAGTTTGAGGAAATCCAGATCCAAAATTTGCAGCTGTTTTATATTTGCATAATGGGCCATGAAATATACCTGAATACAAGTCCAACTATATATATTTGGAATGAAGAGGACATATCCATCAAGTTACACCAGTTTTCAAGACTATTACATTTTAGATTATTATGTACTGATTGTATTCATTTAGCTTTTAATCCTCAAGTCTCATTCCATGAATACGTCATTACAGAATGACCACAAGAACTTTCAAAGACTATTACATAGGCAAAAAGGTTCACTTCAATGTATAAAACAGCACTCTAGGAAAGGATGTTGACAATATGACAAGACAGCAGCAGTGTCATTACAAGAAGATAGAGCAAAAATTATGCTAGACTGTGAAACAGTGAACAAAAGCATAATTTCCATCTATTTATCAGGAAAAGTAGTTAATCTCATGATTATCCAGATATGTCTTCCATACAAGGACACCAAAACCCACAACTCTATAGAAATAAATTTAAACAAACAAACGATTTACAATATACTAACAAGGGCTTCCTAACTGTGCTGGATGACTGTAATAAGGGAAAGGAATAATCAACACAAAGGAATGGTAACATTTATATTGTGCAGTCTGAAAAGGATGAAAACCAAGCAAGCTTGCACAAACTATTGGCACAATAACATAGCAGATACCCCTTCTTTTACCTGATTGTAAAACATAGTAATTTTAAGGAAGAAATAACATTTTCAATCAAGTACGTATATTCTCTGTTTTCTCTTACAGCACTGACAAATTAAAATTTGTGTAGAGATGGAAGAGCAAAAGCAGCTACACTATCTGCACTAATTCTAAACCACACTAATTTAATCAGCTCTCTTCACCAATTCACGTGGCTCTTTGTTAACTCATTATGGTTTTAAGCTTCAGATACTAGCTGTAATATGAATCTATAATACACTGTACTATAACAGCAATGTTACAGAAGGCAAACACACCAGGAAATTCGGACTAAATACACATACTCCTGGATTATTACCCTCCCTTATGAATAGCTACCTATTGTAGACCTATTTTTAAATATGCAATTATTAGACCATACAGCTTAATGTCATTAAAAAAGCTTTCTTACATCTACAGTACTTTGGTCTTGTCTCTTCACTGCTGTAAACATGTCTGAGTGTCTACAGTATGACTTTTATTAGATTTCATATGAATAGTGATTGGCTCACAGCCAGACCTTCAGTCAAAGCACCAGCATTCTTGAACTTACGATAGTTTTGCCCAAGGAGATATGTGACACTTTGGCTGATTTTCACTTTGTGTCTAAGTGTTGTGTTTTCTCTGTGCGAATGTGCTAAACAAAAGACGACTGGCATCTTATACCCCAAGGCAAAAGTACAAAACTAATTCTAATTTCTTATTTTCCTGACAAAGTTAACTACAAATCTGTTAAGACAATAGTACAGAAGCAACATAATACCAAAGAAAACTGCCAGAGTTTTAGCGCATGTCACATTGTCTGGCAATACCAAAAGGACAGGAGACATTTGACATGGTTTTAATCAGGCTGCAACTTTATTGTTAGATGTCTGGGACTACCCGGCAGATAACAGTGTACCGTGCAGGTAAGCCCATGTTTATTCCATTAATACCCAGGGGGCCTTTTTCCAGTCCCCTCTCTTTTTCCATCCAGGTCCCTCCAACAAATCCATTTCCAGGACCTTAAAATCCACCCCCCTACCTCAGAGGAGGGTTAAGGTGGGCTATAAGAATGGGGGGTTGGCTCCCTGCCATACCAATCATAGGACTCCCCAACCATCTCCCGTTTGTTCTTTTAATGAACACCTCTTTTTAAGTCCTTTTCTAAGCCATTTATCCGGTCTCTGTATACCTTTCCTATGGAGTACTTGCACCGGACATCTGCCCTATAGTTAAATAATGAGTTGCGACATATGGCCTACCACCCATCATGCCATGCATGAACAGAGCCCTTCCTGAAACCTGCTGTGGGGAAGGCGAAAAAAACCCCAATTGCACCCAAGCCAATATGGTGGTAAGGAAAAAATTCCTTCCCAGCCCCCCTAAAAAAGGGGCAGCTAGTGTAATGCCCACAGCAGGTGTTGACCAAACCTGGTATTTTACCACCTAAGGGGGAGGAAGGGTGGGTCTTGATTCAGCCTTGGTCAGTGTAAAAAGGAAGGCTTGAGGCACCGAGCTTCCCCCTTTTAAACCCTGCATTCCCAGGGGATGAGCCAGCAACCACGGTGCCTCTTTTTGCAGCTGTTTTCATCTTCTTCCTTCACCCCCAGCCATAAAGCACGGTTCCCTTCACTCAGCCAGCCAAACACCTCCCTGCTTAAAGGTGCAGGTCGGTCAATCGTGATACCTGTTCAAATAATGTTCAGGAGAAACCCCTCTGGGTTGCGGGGGAGCAAAAAAATATTTAAAATAGAAATCGTGATAAATTTTGGTCCATTGGTACTACTAGAACTGTATTGTACAGACCTTAAAGAGAAGTATGTTTTGGGGCTAAAGCACAGGAGACAGTTAGGAGATCTGAATGTATTTACTGATGCTGCCACATTGGGTAAATCACAGACTGTATACCTGTAGGCTGGGAATACTACTTCCATGCCTGTCACAGGGGTGTTGTAAATTTTTTTGACATTCTCAGATGTAAACTGTTTTACGAGTGCAAAGTATAATCATTTTTATTACTAATGTATATCATTCAGCTACTGTAAATTATAAATAGGGTCTTCTGATTACCTTCCCCACCCTGCACACACAATCTTGATTTGAAATCTTGACTCTTGAGGCATTATTTCCGCTTTTTTTTAGTTTTGTAGTAATACAAATTTCCTGAATCCAGTATAAAACACATTATACTTAGATGTTAATGCCAGAGGCTGGATTTTGCCCATCTGTGCCATCAAGTTAAGGACATAATGATAGTAGCCAGTAGGTAGGAACCTATCGGACATAGGCAATGCTATGTGAATAATTTCTGATACACTTTGGATCATGCCAAGATTCCCTTACCTATCTATAAAACATCTCTGACATTGTCACATTGGAAGTCTATTTTGTATTGTCCTGAGTGATGTCATTTCAAGTGCATTGCTAATTTAATGTATTGACAATAATGGGCCAAATTCTGTCTCAGTGGAAAAGAGGCACAAATCCCTACAGAACAGGCCGAGTCATGTGCTGTAAAAGCAATGTTAAAACAAACTCAGATTCTGATAGGCACCTTCCCATAGACTGTCATGTGCATAAGATTCTGGGGACATGACATGAAAATCTGTTCCCAAGTTACTTTTTTGTAAAATATTCTTTAAATTTTGGCACTGAATATATTCAGTATCCTCACATTTTCACGTTTTTTCTCATTATAAAACCAACAGTTTCTTTTCTCATTTATTTATTTTATAGACCAGAATCAAATAAATTCCATTTAGACAAACTGAATAGCAATGCAGTGCATATTCAATGTCCACATTATTATTTGATTTAAAAAATGGTATGTGCTGATTATCATATTTAGCCTTCTACCTAGGCTAAATCAACTGCTACTGTAATTAGTAAAATAGCTACAGCATTCATTTTTCTACTGACTTTCCTTAATGTTCCTGCAATTTGAATTACCTTTAAAATCATCTACAGTAAAGTATTACATTTAATCAGTCTAATTATCTTGATTCAAATTTGCTTTCCATTAAATCAGATGCATACAGTGCACAGAAGAAATTTAATTAAAGTAATAAACACAGCACACTAAAAATGTAAAGAGGTCAAGTTCTATCCTCAGAGGAGTTTGTCAAATATTTAAAGCATTAGAGGAGCCTTTTAGACTTGACCCTTTTTATTTTTACTATTTTGCATTTATTATATTAATCTTTTACTTACAGCAATTTTTTAAACAATGCAAGTGTATGTTTAGTTTTTAACCAAAGGCTCTAAACACAAATGTATTATGCCAGCTGGTCTCCTAAAACTGTTAAGAAACAGGATCATTGCAAGATTTTATTGTTTTTAGTGTAATACAATTGCTTTTTGCCATAAACCTATTGAAATAACCCTTCCTTTTTTTTTTTTGCAAAATTCCCCCACTTTTAACCACTCCACCTGTTTCTCTAATAAATCATCATATCCTCAACATTTAAATAGAGACCCTCAACATCTAATTAGAACCCCACTGACAAGTCTATTTTTATTTCATTGCAATTAACAATTCTAAGTCAGACTTTTCTTTTTTTATCCCTCATTAGCAACAAAGTGTTTCCTTCTACACAGATGCTCATGCTAAATGAAATTTGTTGTGATTATACTGTGTCAGTTTTGCATCATGCACTTTGTAGCCAAACCTTGTTGAGACAAATTGTGTCTTTCAGAGAGCAGGGAGATTTAGCATAGATGCCATACTGTTCTATTCTAATACAATAGAGTATATTTAAGTAATGTTAAAGGTCTGACTTAAATCTGCTGAAAAACAGAATTAAGACTTCAGGTGGACCTTCTGTCCCTTCCTTCATACTGCTGTGGCTATCCACAGTATGGATCTTTAAACTGTGTCTAGAATTATATGCCATATAATTTAGCGGCAACAATGAGTAACGGGCCTTTGAGGATTCAGTTAATTTCTTCCTAATTTTGATTTTGGGTTTAGACCTTTATCAAAACATAAATGTACCTTTTTGGTAGTAGAATTCCCTTTTATTTAGAAAATACCAACACACATGGGCTTAGTCCATGAACACTCTATTTAATATATAGCTTGCCAGGGCCTTCCTAGACCCATTATTTGGACAATATACATTTGTTTAATGGCTCTACGTTCTTGCAGCTGTTTCACTTATGTTGCAAAAAGTTAACTTGTAAATACATGACAATACTAAATAATTTATCTGATAAATGATCCGTTTTAGACTTAGGGCTTGCAACATGTACATACTTCTCTTTATGTATCAAGTTTCCAAGTAAATGTCCTTGCAATCATCATACAATAACATGTAATAACAATGCACTAGCTTTTTGTTTGTTTGTTTTTGAGCAAAAACACATCTTGGCATACATACCTGCAAAAACGCTGATTGAAAAAACAAATCTGTTCTTTTGGTAATCAGAGTCAAAAATAGAGGTTGCTTATCTGTAATTGGAGATTCTTCAAGACATGTGGTCTCTATCTGTATTATACATGTGGGTTACGCGTGCGCACTGAGCTCCTGAGAGTGGCGAGTGCACAGTTCTCCTTGTGCTCCAAACCGAGGGTGTAAGGCAATGCAGACTGATGCCTCTCTAGCAAATTCTTACTGCAAATCCAGTCATGCTCTGCTGCAGAGGGGATGAAGGGCATATAATGGAATACAGATAGGAACCACACATCTTGAAGAACCTCCAGTTACAGGTAAGTAACCTCCATTTCTCCTTTGAGTGCTGGTCCCTATGTGTATTCCACATATGGGTGATTGGTAAGCAGTAGTTAAACAGAAGGGTGGTACAGGGATTCACTTGGTACAGATGTCTATAATACTACTGTCTTCATGGCTTTATCTGCAGGAGATCTGGACAAGTGCATAATGTTTCATAAAAGCATGGATAGAGCTCAAAATAGCCACCCTGCCTATGTCCAGTATAAGCACACCTCAAAGAGATGCTGTAGAAGCTGCTTGTGCTCTAGTGGAGTGGGCTCTCATCCCATCCGGGGGAGGAATATATGCCAGTTGATAACAAAGAATGATCCACTTAAAGAGTCTCTGAACAAATAGTGCTTGTCCTTTTGGTTGCTCCACAAAAGCAACAAATAGTCTAGGCATCTTTCTAATTGCCCGTGGGACACTGAGAGAGTGAAGTATTCTCTCTCCATTGGAGGCATGAGGCTTTGGGAAGAATACCAAGAAGTGGATAGATCGATTCAAGTGACATTCAGAAATTACCTTAGGGATGAATTTCAGGTGGAGGCAAAGGAAAACCATACTATTCCTCATAAGGAGATATGGCAGATCTGCCATGGGCGCTCCCAGTTAGTTCACTCTTCTAGCTGATGTGATGGTGACTAGGAAAGTGATGTTCAAATAGATGTAGGACATGGAGCAGGTGGCAAGTGATTCAAAGGAAGATCTGGTAAATACTGAAAGAACGGGATTAAGATCCCATTGTGGCATTGGTTTCACTACCAGTGAGTAAGTCCTAATGAAGCCCTTTAAAAAACTGCTGGATGAGTAAAAACAGGATATCCCTCAACTGGAGGATGGAAGTAACTGAATGCTGCATGGTGGACCTGCAATGAGCTAATGGAAAAACCCGATGTCTTGAGGGTGAGTAGGTTCTCTAAAATCACAGGCATTCCCACAATCTGGGGATAATAGGTTCAGTTGTGTCCAGATGGAGAAAAAAAAGCCTCCATTTGCCCACATAACATTTTCTGGTGGAATTATTTCTGTGTTGATTGAGAATATATTGAATGGCCTCTGAACATGACCTGATTTAGGTCTGACACCCATCTGACTACCAGACTGTAAAATGAAGAAGGCTTTTGTTAGATATATGATCCCTCCACTCTCTTAAGTAAAAAGGGCCAGCTGTTGATGGGATGTAAGATTTATATCTTTAGAAAGTCTAAAATTGTCTAGGCCAGTTGGGCATGATGAGAATGACCTGACCTTTGTCATGGCAAATCTTTTGTAGAACCTGTGGTATCAGCAGGATGGAAGGAAAAGTGGAATTTCCCGTTTGTCTGGGAGACAAGCAGTCCCAGGACGGTGTTTCCCACTGGGTGAAGATCTCATTCAGGATGGGGTTGTGCATCTCCCATTCATGGTCTCCAGAGAAACTGTCCACCAGAGAGTCCTGCGCATCTGGTAGGTATGCTCTTTAGAGAGTTATGTGGTTCCTGATTCACTAGTTCCATAAACTGACTACTTCTATACCACGAGGAAGGGACTTTGCTCCACTTTGCTTGTTTAGGTAGAAAACAGTCATCATGTTGTCTGACATTATCTGGATATGTGGGGACTAGATGAGTGGAAGGAAGGCATTGCAGGCTAGATAGAGTGCTCTGAGTTCTAATTTGCTGATATTAATCCTGGCCTCTCAATGAATCCAAGTGCCTTGTACTATGTGATTGTCCATGTGGGCTCCTCACCCTATGAGGGATACATCTCTGATAATGGTCAAGTCATATGTGGGCATAAGAAAAGGGATTCCCACATGCACTTGTTCTGGGTTCATCCACCAAATAAGAGAAGCCATAATCTTGGCAGGGATTGTGACTCTGGTACTCATGTTGTTTCTATCTGGTGAGTAAACAGGCCTGCAGGCAATCAAAGGGGTGTCTGGAAAACGGTGTTATCTAGGTACATGAGGCCATGTAGAGACCTAATAAGAAAAGGCAGACCTTGACTGTGGTCTGAGGATGACTTGTCTTATCAAGCTGATCACAGCTTGGAATCTTTCCATCAGGAGATAGGCCCTTGCTGTAGTTGAGTCTAGGATCACACCTATAAAGTCTGAGGTCTTTGTGGGAGTCAAAGTGGACTTTTCTATATTGACAGAAATTCCCAAGGAAGACAGCAGATGAAGTAGGAATAGGGTTGCAGATTGAATCTCCTTCCTGGATCTTCCTGTCAAGAGCCAATCATTGAGAAAAATGTTGAAGCGGGTTTATCTCATCCTGGCCGCATCCAGTGAAAAGGTCTTTGTAAAAACACTGGTTGCTGTAGCTTGTCCAAACAGGAGCACCTTGAATTAGTAGTGCTCTTGTCCTACCCAGAACCTGACAAATCTTCTGTGGAATGGGTGCATGCCTACATGAAAGTAAGCATCTTTCATGTTGAGAGCCACAAACCATGCACCCTCCTCCAGAGAGGGAATTATCGATGCCACTGTGATCATATGGGATTTTTGTTTTTAATAAAGACATTCAGTTGTTGTAGATCAAGAATCAATTGGCATAGACCCATGCTCTGTTTTTCTTGAAAACTAAGAAGTATCGTGACTAGAACCCTTTCCCTTGATGTTGAGGTGGCACATGTTCTACATCTCCTTGCTGAAGTCAAGAATCTACCTTCTGATAGAGAATCTTCTCATGAGAGTGGTTCCTGAAAAGGGTACAGGAATGGGCAGTGAAATAAACTTGATCATGCAGCCAGACTGAATGATCTGTAATACCCATTTCTCTGTCATTAGTGTCCTCCCATTGTGAGTGAAGTGGGAGAGGTGGCCGTCAAAAGTTTGGGGTCAGCGTAAGATGGCATTAACAGAGGAACACATTCTTTGTCAAAAGAAGCCTTTAGGTGGAGGGTGGGCATAAGCTGTGGCAGTAGATTTGGAGGAATTCCTATGTCTGTGACTCTGTACCCTCTGGCATCTAAATGATGGTTTATAAGGGTGCGGATGATAGAGCAGCTGAGAGGACAGTCTTGGTCTGTATACCTGTTTCTGGTGTTTTCTCTTTGGAGCCAGGGTATAAATACTCTGAGAGCAGAGGGTTGTTCTAGAATCTTTGAGTGAGTGAAGAGCCTTGTCAGTCTTTTCACTGAACAAATTAACCTTGTCAAAGGGGAGATCCTCAATGGTATTTTGTCTCTCTCCAGAGAAACTCAAGGAGTGAAGCCAAGGTCCTCACCTCATGATGATTCCCCATAGCTATCGCTCTGGAAGTGGTATCCACAGCATCCACTGCAGCCCGAAGAGATGCTTTGTCTATCAGCTTGTCCTCATCAATGAAGGCTTGAAATTGGGCCCTGTCCCACCAAGGGAATTTGTCCTTGAGGTCTAAGATTTTGGCATAGTTGGTAAAATCATATTTTGCTAACAGGGCCTGACAGTTTGCAATTCTAACCTGAACAGATGAAGAAGAAAAATCTCTCTTGCCTAGAAGGTCAAGGTCTTTGGCACCTTTATCTGCAGGTGCTGCCTGTGGATGTCACAGCCTACACCTCTGAGTGGCTGCTTGTACTATCAGGGAGTTGGGTGCTGGGTGTGTAAATAATAACTCTACTCCCTTGATTACTATGAAATTACACTTCTCAGCCCTCTGTAAGGTGAGGGCGGAGGAGGCAGGAGTATGACAAACTACTCTGGCTAGTTCCAAAATGGCCTTGTTCACAGGAAGGAGTAATCGGACTAGAAGGCTACAGAATGTCCAGAAGCCTTTGCTAGGAATCCTTTACCTCCTCAGGTTGGATCTGGAGTTCAGTCAGCATCCTCTGTAGGATACTGCCTGTGGTCATCAGGCGGGGAAGGTGAAGATGGGACAATTGCTTCATACAAGGAGGAGGAGTCACTTATTGGAAGCACTGGTCATGGTGGATCCAGCTCAATTTCTTATCTCTCATACTCTGACAGAGCTTGTTGGTGTCAGCTAGGAGAGGATAGGCAGGATTCATACTTGGATCCAGCATGTCTAGCACAGGGATCCCATGGACCCCAATAATGCCAAAATGAAGTGTCAATTGGTGGAGGGGGAACCCTATGGCATTGTATACAATCACTCTCCTGGATAGACATATTTGGGTGGAGGACAAAAATCACATCTTCTAGAGCTTCTGCCTGGACTAGCCTCCCTACATGGAGGTGGTGATTCATCTGGATTCTCCAACTCAGCTAATGAGAAGGCAGCCTCCTGTTTGACCTGCGGAGCCATTTGTACCAGTGGACAAGAGGTCTGGCCTGTAGAGGGATTGGGCAATGACCCTCTGTCCTCGAATTAGTTCCCCCTTCCAGTGTGTTGATATTTCTGAATAAGGCTGTACCCCAAAGGAGAGGTGACTGGGAATAGCAAAGGGTGAAAATAACCTCTAGGGAAATGTAGGTCTCAGACTGACCCAGAGTGTGAGATGTACCAGTGGTTGGTACCAGCGAAGCTAGCTCTTCCCTGATTTTGGTGTACATCAGTTACTTCTGGGGATGGGTTGCAACCAGCACAGAGACTAGTCTGGAGCTCTTAGACGGTGCCAGTAGGTGCTGATCCTTTGGTTTATGCATTGGAACTGAAATCAGTACTGATGGATCTATACTCCTTCACGCCATACTCAAGCTGAGGAGGTTTAAGCAAGCCTAGGACCCTGTGTGAGGACTCATCCAACTTGGAGAGAGTAGGTAAGGAGCAGGTTTTGAAGAGGATCTGTCATTATGCTTGTGAGAGTGCTCCTTGTAGTCAATAAAAGACATTATGCATATTTAGGATATAGAGGTGAAATAAGTATTTGTTAATGTTGTAACACAGAGCCTACAGGCCTCAGGCCTGTAATATATTTAGCTTAGCCAAACAACACTTCAGACCTAAAGATGGATTGACATGAGTAGCTAACCGATGAGTGACCCTATGTCAGAAGATGAAACAGTTATAGTAGAAGAGGTGTTAACTGCTGATATTTAGGAAATATATTTTGCAAGGTACCAGTTAAAGCTGGTTAGAGTATTTCTGGGAATTCTGCAGACATAGGTGTCAGCAATGTTGTTATGGTGACTGAGTGATATGAATGTTAATGAGCATAAGGGGAACAAACAAGTCAGACTACGAAAAATGGGGCATTCCAAAAATGTCTGGAAGTTCAAATAAAGAAAAAGGTTTGAAAGCTTCATAAATATGTATGAACTCTAGTGGGCGTCAGCGTAACATTTTATAAAAGATGTTGCCTGGCCTCTGTGTCTTGGGAGATGCCAGGATGACACCCACTGATGTGATGATGACAATGAGGAAGAAGAGGAGGAAGATATGACCGACACCTTTGCTCTTGTGAAAAACCCTGGGAAGGGCTCCTTTGGCCTTAGTAGTTGTAGCCTCAGCTCCTGAGCTCATGCTTAGAGGCGCACTGCCCATCAACTGAGTCCAGTGTACAGGGAGGTCCTGATCTGACTGGCCTCTCTTGGATGTCTCCATGGTATGCTTTCTTAGTCAGAGCTCTTGACCCTCACAAGTTTGGGTAGGCAAGGATCCTGCACCTAGCGGAGATGTGAGCCTTGCCAAGGCAGTAAAGGCAGCTCTGGTGTCCATCAGTAACTGAGAAGGATGGGGGCAGGAGATGTAATTCTTGAATCTTGGGACTTTGGGCATAGTCCTTGTCTGTGGGGCAAAAACTCCCCAAGATGGGGAAAAACTAAACTATACTAATTATACTAAATACTAAAATACCAATATGAGCTACTAAAAATACTAAGAACTACTTACAATGTATATATTTACAGATTGAAAAAGATGAAGGTAGTTGTGGACACAGAGGATTCCAACTCAGGCCATGCAGCAATAAGAAGGAACTGGAGAGGCATGAGTCCAGGCCGCCCCTTATATCTTCGGTTCAGAGCATAAGCAGAACAGCTGTACATACGCGGACCAATGGACACTTCTTGCTAGAAATCTCTGATCTCAGGCACATGGAAAAATGGAAATATTTGTTCTATTTGTATAGTGACCAGCACTTGAAGAAGCATTGCAAACAAAAAACAAACAACTTCCCCCCTAAAAAACAAAAATACCCAAGCAGCTTTCATGTTTTGAAACCCTTAATATTATACCAGACAAAAATACAACACAAAATATGTGAGATTTATATGCTCTTCAGGGCAGGATTTAGAAAGCACCTACCATACAGTGGGTGTTACTGTTATTTGAATTCAATGGGGCTCAGCTTGTGTGCGGCAGCCCATCTGCATGTTGTAAATTGCAGAAACAGGGCGTAAATAAATAAAATAATAGCAGGTGTTCATTTTCTTTGTCTTCTCTTTTTCCTGGAGTAAGAGGCAGCCATCTCATACATTCCATTCAACAGAGGCCTTCAATATGTAATTAGAACCCCACTGGCAGTCTTTTTGTTTCATTGCGATGAACAATTCTAGGAATCAGACTTACCCAAACAGATTCAATTTCAGCAGTACTCTCCTAAGAGTTGTTACATTTTGTGACTTGTGGTTCAAGGAATTAGTTACTTCAGTACAGTACCTCAATACCAGCTACAGCTCTAATCCCATATAGAGTGCTTTACATAGCTATATTACCTTTATGGTGCCCATTATCATAGTATCTGAGCATTTCACAGCATGAATGTATTTTTCCTCACAACACCCCTGTGAAGTAGGGCTGTACAGTTATCCCCATTTTACTGATGTGGAGCTGAGGCACAGAGAGGCTAAGTAACTTGCCCAAGGTCACACACAAAATCTGGCAAAGCAGGAACTGTAACAAAGGTCTCTTGAGTCATAGGCTAGTGCCTAACCACTAGACCAATCTTCTAGCATCTTTCTTCCACTGAGATGCAGGGGGCCACCTATGAAGTCCGTTGAAAGCTCCTTATTAGATCAGGGACTAAGTGACTACAACAAATCATCTGTGTTTTAATGTCATTTTAAACATGAGTTTCAAGCAGGTTAAATAAGATTCTGCTTTGATCCTGAGCCTCTTCTAAATCCAAATCTCAGATTAGCTAGATTATAGATTTGTTTGGATACATTTTAGCTATAGATGTGAGAACTCAAACTACAGCTGTTCTGTGGATTCACTAAGGACTGGTGAGTAAGAGAATGCCATTTTCTTGCCAGTACAGTTGTATACAGTTACAAAAGACCACCGGCGTTAAAACAGCCAAACAAACACCTATTATTTCTCTCCTTTCTGAACATTGAAAAGCACAAAGTTATTGATCAGTTTTCTCATAAATATAAAAATTATCAGCAGGCATGCAAACCTATGAAGGATGCATTTGACTACTCTGACTTTCAAGGGAATTCATCTGTCTCAGTGAAATACTTGGGACCAAATTCATCATGAATTACATTTTGGTGTAAGTGGAAACATAATTCTATGTCAATCTGGAATTCAGTGGGTATTCAAAATGTATATAATATGCATACCAAAGAAAGAAGAAATTTAGCTGAAAAAGTAACTAGTAGGTCTGTTATCTGGCGACACACCCATATGTTCTGTTTCCTGTTTACACCCCCCCCTTCCATTCTGTGGGTAAGTGCCACTAATTTCACACATCCAATGAATGCCAAATTTGTGCAATTACAGCGTTTTACCACTTACACCCTTACCGGTATCCATTTTCTAACCCATTCACATCACCGTGTAAATTACTGATTAATTTGTACTACAGACTGTCAAGGGAGTTTCACTCTGTACAGCCTTTATAATGTAATGGCTTTAAGCAGCCACTAAAACTGTAAACTTGTATGGC
The DNA here is from genome assembly GCF_027887155.1 of Malaclemys terrapin pileata. NCBI lineage: Eukaryota > Metazoa > Chordata > Testudines > Emydidae > Malaclemys > Malaclemys terrapin. The sequence continues at coordinate 73,523,401 of NC_071505.1, forward strand.
AAACATTTGTTCCATTTTTACATCATAATGGCAAAATTTTTGAGTGAGTGATGAAATTTTGCCTAAAGACAAATAAATTAATGAAGATTTTTAATTTGTTCTGGCATGGAGATTAGCCATTTTCAGCATAAAAACTGCTTCCCCTGACAAATTCCCTCTTTAACAAAATGTTGCTAACACACACAAAATCTAATTTTACTTTGCATCTAAGCATATGTGAAATGAGAGGTAATATTTTCAGCCATATCTAACACACACACAAACATACATACTTGTATTTGAATTTCAATATCTAAAACCATAAGTTATTGCCTATCCCATGTGTTAGCTGCCCTTGACAAACATTAAAAATGAAACCCATCAAAGCATACAAACCCATATAAACAGCAATAGCAAACCAACAACCATTCTCTGCATAAGAGAAGTCTGGCAACCACACTGATATTTTTTTCCATCTCAGCTCTCACAAAACCTTAATCTTGCCAAATAAAACCCTGCCAAACCTCAGCTCTCCCCAAATGCCTATTCAGGTAGATGAGCTTTGCAGCATTCCTTAAAGACCAACAGACTTGGGTTATTTTGGATGGTGGAGGTATGGAGAGGGAATTCCAAAGTCAAGGGCGCTTTCTGGACAATGCTTGCCAGCAGCTCCCTCTTTTATACCAAGCGAGCTCCAGTTCAAGAAGTGCTGCTGATCTCATCTGCAGCAATGCTACCTGGGGTGAAAGGTGCTCTCTCAGGTAGGCACGTCTCAAGATATTTACACCACACAATCTTCACCATAAATTCCACCTGGGAATTAACAAATGAAGTCATGTGCCCCTGATCAGATACATAATCTAGTAAGCAGGACATCAACCAGCTTCAGTTTCTAAGTTAACTTAAGGAACAGCCCATGTAGAGAACACTGCAATAGTCTAAGCTTGAAGTAACAAAGACATGTGACAATAATGAGAGTCACATCTGAGAGAAAGGGTCACAAACTGCAGACTAGAAGAAAGTGGAAAAATAAGACGGCTGCTATATTAGACAGCAGCAGTTGAGAGTCTAACAAGATGCATAAACAGTTAATATGTCTGACAAATAGGAGATACACCTCTTCTATCAAAGAGGCGGATACAGTCCTTACGATATTCCTCCATGTGATTTCCCCAGACTTGTATGGGGCATGTCTGCATTTCTTAAAGAAAGCATTGACAATCTCCACCAGCAAAGGATCTAGCATTACCCATTAGCCTTCACCAGAATGATGGACAAAGTTCAAAGCACAGGTTGTAGAACCAAGTTCTCCTATCACACACAGAATCACAGCAAACACAACTTGCAGAGAAATCATAGTTCTCATCTCCTCAGCTTCCTGCTCCACTTCCATGGATATAATAGCTTCACCTTTGGGCTTGGCTAGATGAACAGTTAGTGCACAAGATGCTGGGCTGTACCTCTACAGTGCACTAGCATGCTGCGCTCTAACTGTACACATGGACCCTGCTACCACACATTAAAAGGTCCCTCATGTACATAGACCTACTCAAGCCACACTAAGGAAATTTTAGTGCACAGCAGCAGGGCTCACATGGACAGTTAATGCATAGCACTTTAGCATCCTGTAAATTTGCACCCCAGCTTACTACACACTAACTGCTCACCTACACAAGCCCTAAATCCAGGGGTGAAAGAAACTTTACCGGTACTCCGGAGTCCTGAGTGGGGGGCATGGCTGCAACCAGAAGAGGCGTGGCCTCAACTGGAAGAGGCGGGGCCTTTAAATACCCGGGCCCTTTAAATCAAGATTTAAAGGTCCTGGGGCTCCGGCTGCGGCTGGGAGCCCAGGGCCTTTAAATCACCCCCGGAGCTACCAGCTGCAGAGGTGGCTGGGAGCCCCGGGGCTCAGAGGCGATTTAAAGGGCCTGGGTCTCTGGCTGCTGTTACTGGCCTTTAAATCGATGCCGGAGCCCTGCCGCCAGGGCTAACGAGACGGAGGGAAGCCGGTACAAATTACCGGGGCCCGGCGGTCCGAAAGGGGGCCCGGGACCTGGCTTTCACAGCTCCGCCCCTCCCACCCTCAGCCCTTGCTGGGGGGCCTGGACATTTTTTTTCACCAGGACCCGAACCCGCTCTTGGTGGCCCTGCCTGCCGCCGCTACCCCGGGGCTCCGGCAGTGGGGCTCCGGAGGTGCTTTAAAGGGTCTGGGGCTCCCTGCAGTGGCCGGAACCTGGGCCCTTTAAATCACCGCTGGAGCCCTGCCACCACTACCAGGAAGCTCCGGCAGCGGGGCTCCAGCAGTGATTTAAAGGGTTTAAACAAATCCTTTTAACTCCCTGGCAATAAGTGGTCTAATATAGGCCCATGCCTCACACACATAAGTCAGGCACAACCACAGAGAAAGCAACTCATAGCCCTCTCCCACCCTCCAAATCATCCATCTAACTGGCATTTCAGCACCATTACTGAACCCTCTGCCTCTTCTTACTTCATATGAGGGTTGAGTGTATAGAGCCTTTTGCTATATAAGTCATTAGAGCCCACCACTTGCCCTGCCTGCAAGAAATACCTTCTTTTTCTGGCCCCATACATGGGTTCTCCCAGGAACCGTACCTCTCTTTAGCAACAACACTTGGACTGGTTCCAGGCCAAGAAGAGGAGGCAATAACAAGCTGGGCCACCCTCATACTCCCACCAAAGTGACAGATTGATAAATACTGAAGGATCCCTGCCGCAATCTCAATTATAAACATGTCAGATCCCCCATAAGACATTTTTTTTTCATAGATTCCAAGGCCGCCCCTTGGTAGGGGCGGCAGGGCTCCAGCAGTGATTTAAAGGGCCCGGGCTCCAGCCGCTGCGGGGAGCCCTGGGACCTTTAAAACGCCCACCAAGCCCTGCTGCCGGAGCCCTGGGGTAGCAGCGGCAGGGCTCCGGCGGTGATTTAAAGGGCCTGGGGCTCCCCGCAGCAGCAGGGGCCTCAGGCCCTTTAAATCACCACCGGAGCCCTGCCACCGCTATCCCAGGGCTCCGGCAGCGGGGCTCAGGAGGCAATTTAAAGGGCCCGGGGCTCTGGCTGCTGCAGGGAGCCCCAGGGCCTTTAAATCGCCAGCCTGGGGAAGCCCGTCCGGTGTGGCATAGCATACTGGCTCTTGCCAGTACACCGTACCGGACCGTACCGGCTTACTTTCACAGCTACCTAAATCTGAGTATTTTCCCAGCCAAACAAGACAGTTTTACACTTCACTCAAATCAGCCTTCGGGAGAAGACAGTCTGAAGTAAGCACACTATCCACTACTTGAAATAAACCTGCTGTTTCAGAGAAATCTGCCGTTTGGCATGCAGATGCCATGATGGAAACAAAGAGTTTTCTATCAGAGGGGTAGCCGTGTTAATCTGAATCTGTAAAAAGCAACAGAGGGTCCTGTGGCAGCTTTAAGACTAACAGAAGTAATGGGAGCATAAGCTTTCGTGGGTAAGAACCTCACTTCTTCATCTTGCATCTGAAGAAGTGAGGTTCTTACCCATGAAAGCTTATGCTCCCAATACTTCTATTAGTCTTAAAGGTGCCACAGGACCCTCTGTTGCTTTTTAAAGAGTTTTCTTTTTGTCTTTGCACACCTACAACAAAAGGCCATAAAATATTTTTCCTTTAAAGTTCAGTCATCTTTGATGCCAGACTTCTACCACAAGAACACCAGTTATCTTCCCTCTTGCTTCCTCTGTCAAAAATTATCAAACCAAGGTAACCTACGAGGAAATTGTAGCAGGGGATAGACACACACAGATATTAAGCGCTCCTCCATTGTCCTCATGGGTTTTGTCTAAATTTCTTTTCAGCTGGCCTTCAGGACAGACTTTACTTTCTGCTTGTCCAGTCAAATTTTTAATCACCAGCAGACCTCTGCTCGAAGTATACTGAGTTTGGGAGCAAATCAGGTCCAGCAGTACAGTTCTGTTTTATTTACTTGCATTCAACAAAAAACAATGATGACTGCACACATTTCCTAATCGGTACAATAATTAAATGCTAATAAGAATTTGAGAATTATATGCAAACAGTGGCTGATCCAATCTCTTCCACTACAAGTATAATAAACACAATCGTATTTCTATACAGCTATCATGTAATATGAGCATAATTCTAGAAACAGTGACTTTCTTTGCATGAATGATAATAATCAGCATAAAATGTATACAACTTGTCTCATCCAGAAGGATCCTAAAAGGCCGTACAAACTCATTGGCAGGCCAGAGGACATCAATCACAATTTTGTACTGTAACCAGCCTAGACTGTCACTCAAGTCCCTATGAAGGAAGCTGCCATCTTTATGTCCAATGTGTATAAACAAGATTATACTTTGGTTCATAAGTATTAGCTACATATTTAATGACAATTTGGAATACAATCAGTTTTGGCAAATTATTAGTTCTTTCTTAATTTAAACCCTTTCTCTCTTTATCTATATAGGCATTTTTATGGCCTCTATTATCATAGAACCAGATCATGCTACAATCATTAATGATTTGCCCCTATGTGGTAGAGAAGTATTATCATCCCCATTTCACAGATGAAGGCAGAGAAACCCCAAAATCATGCACGAAGTCTACTGCAAAGCTGGAAATTAATTCAGATTTCCTGAGTTCCATTGCAGTGTCTTAACTACACCATCCTTCTTCTTACTGTATTTAAAGTCACTTGTACCCTATAGAACAACAGTGAACGATGGGTGGGCACTTGTTATCTGAAGTTGAAGTTGAATAATCAAATATTATTATTTATGTTCCAGTAGCACCAAGAGGCCACAATCAAGGTCAGGGCCCCATCGTGCTAGGCACTGTACAAATACATTATAAGAGATGGTTTTTGCCCCAAAGAGTTTACAATATAAATAAATAAGACAAAAGGTGGGAGATAGGAAGTATTATTATCTCCATTTGATGGATGAGGATAACAATTAATTCCTGCTATCAAAAACATTAAACATTAAAATAAAAAACTCAAAAGGTTAAAATTATGCATCATAGATGGAACTGAAAATCTATTTTGGTTGTAAATTTTGTGTTGTTGGAACAATTCATATTAAGGTCTACTGATTAATAATTATTTTCTATCCTCTAGTATGATTACACTCTTTTCATATCCGATTAGTCATGAGTATATATCACGCAAAAAGGAGAAAATCTATCAACACATCTAATTTGCTGTTACACATTTGAACTTGTGTTTCTGCTGAAATTCTGATCTTCTAACTCAAGTCTATTTCTGTTAGAAGAGACTGTCTCAAATCACAGTTCAAATGTTTAATTAATCAAAAATTGATGCTAATAAAATTATTTTTTTGAAAGATTAGTGAAATAAATTTAGAAAACATAAAAAGGACTTAAAATGATGGATTTTAGTTTTTGAGAAAGAACAGAACCTTTAAGTTTCACCATGTGACAGTCCCTTAAATTTTGAGCATGGATCAAAACAGTTGTGTTATATATTGACTTAATGACATATATAGTTATAAATAACATATCTATCTATCTATATATAGATAGATAAATTTCATACTGCACATATGCAAAACTGAATTTTCTCATTATGGATGTCAGTTTAAATATTATATATTCATTCAATGTTATATTTCTCTTTCTAATTGGCTTAGACGAGAGTACTCCTCAGCAGTAGCTATTGTTTTTGTAAAGTTCAGGCAGTTCTTTGTTATGAATTCACAGAGAGGGTCTTAAAAGATTTTTTCAAGTAAAACAGTTTTTTCCCATCTTGCATTTCTCAAAAATGTATGAATGGATTTTTATGATGGGGTCTATAGAGCCCACACTGGAGCGGAAGGTTCCAGAGAGGCCCTGGGGGCAGGGATAGCCTGACCCCTCCAGACGAATCAATCATAGATGGTAGGGAGGAGACCTTTAAAAAGGGAGAAACTTCAGTCAGCTGGGGGAGAAAGGAGCAGAAGTGGCCTTCGCAGGTAGGGCCACCCAGAAGATTCAGAGGGCCTGGGGCAAAGCAATTTCGGGGGCCCCTTCTATAAAAAAAAAAGTTGCAATACTATAGTAACATGTATTTGGAAATGTAAAAAATAACCAGTGAAATACATTCAAAAATTAATTTTTAATAATTTGAAAATACATGAAATACATTTTAAAATATTAAATGCTTTAATGGTATGTATATATTTGCAATTACATAATGGGCTGTCACTGGGTGATGGTGATGGTTGGTGCCAATGGGTTGTCGCTGCCTGGGGGTGGTGCTACTGTTGTTCAGGGCTGGGTGGGGAGCTGGGCTCTGGGTCAGGGGGTGCCCGGTTCAGAGGGGCTGCCCGGCTCACAGGGGCTGGGCTCAGAGCTGGGGGTCAGGGCAGTGGGGGATAGGGTCGGGGGGTGCCCGGCTCAGAGGGGCTGGGCTCGGAGCTGGGGGGCAGAGCTGGGGGGGGTGCCCGGCTCAGAGGGGCTTACCATGCCGCTTACCCCCGCCACCTTCCTCTCCCAGAGCCTCAGCGAGACGCATCCAGGAGCTCCTGCCGCTCGGCCCGCCGGAGCTCGCAGTCCCGCCCTCTTACCACATAGCTCTGAGCGGGAAGACCTCAGGCCCTGCCCAAGCCATGCCGCTGCAGCGCTGTCCAGGGCCGCTCCTGGACGCGGCACGCTGAGGAGCCGGGGGAGGGGGAAAGGCGAAGGCGGGGAGAGCCTCCGACATTCTAACGGGGGCCCCTGCGGGGCCCGGGGCAAATTGCCCCACTTGCCTCCTCCTCCCCCCCGGGCGGCTCTGTTCGCAGGAGACTATTGGAGGGTCTCCTGAAGCCATACAGAAAACTCCCAGCCAGGAGCCATTCATCCCAACCCTACGGAGAATACAGTGAACTCCCAGGGTAAGCCAGAGAGACGTAAAGAAGGTCCACAAAAGGCAAGATCCCCTTCCAAGTTGCAAGGAGCTGGGGCCTGGGCTGAAGTCACTCAGGGTATGTCTACACTGCAATTAGATACCCACAGCTGGCCTGTGCTAGCTGACAGGGGTGCAGGGCTCAGGCTGTGGAGCTGTTTAATTGCAGTGCTGACATTCCGGCTTAGGCTGGAGTAGGGTTGCCAACTTTCTAATGGCAGAAAACTGAACACCCTTGCCCTGCCCCTTCCCTGAGGCCCTGCCACTGCTTCGCCCCGTCTCTGAAGCCCCACCGCTGGTTGTGCCATCCCTCCTCCTCCCGTCGCTCACTCTCCCATACCCTCACTCACTCGCTCATTTTCACTGGGCTGGGGCAGAGGGTTGGGCTCTGGCTAGGGGTGCAGGCTCTGGGGTGGGGCCATAAATGAGGGTTCAGCATGCTCAAGGCTGGGGCAGGAGGTTGGGGTGCAGTAGGGGGGTGAGGCTCTGGCTAATGGCGTGGACTCTGGGGTGGGGCCTGGGGTGAGGGATTTGAGGTGCAGGAAGGGGCTCCAGGCTGGAGGGTGAGGCCAAAGGGTTGGAGTGCAGGAGGGAGCTCCGGGCTGTGACAGAGGGTTGGGGTGTGGGAGGGGGTGAGTGCTCCAGCTGGGGGTGCGGGCTCTGGAATGAGGCCAGGAATGAGGGGTTTGGGATATAGGAGGGGGCTCTGGGCTGGGGTAGGGGGTTGGGGTGCAGGAGGGGGCGAGGGGTGGAGGATCTGGATGGTGCTTACCTCAGGTGGCTCCCAGAAAGTGGCATCATATCCCTCCAGTTCCTAGGCAGCCAGGGGGCTCTGTGAGCTGCCCCCGCCCACAGGTGCCATCCCCGCAGCTCCCACTGGCTGCGGTTCCTGGCTAATGGGAACTGCAGAGCCAGCGCTTGGGGCGGGGGCAGCGCACAGAGCCCCTATGGCCGCCCTTATACCTAGGAGCTGGAGTGACATGCTGGCCGCTTCCCAGGACCCGTGCAGAGCCAGGTAGGGAGCTTTCCAGTCCCGTGCCAACCAGACTTTTAATGGCCCAGTCAACAGTGCTGACCAGAGTGGCCAAAAGTCCCTTTTTGACCGGTGTTCCAGTTGTAAACTAGACACCTGGTAACCCTAGGCTGTAGCCTGGGCTCTATGACCCTTCTGCCTCATAATACTTTTGACTCGAACTGACCGATGCCTGAAGCTTAAGAAAAGGTGAAAAACACCAGGCTAACTGAGCACTAAAATCTTCCCTTCCAGGTCTTTAACAAAAATAAACTAAACCCCCTAAGTGCCTCGATGACTGTAATGCAAACTGATGCTGTGTTAATGATACCTGACAATCTGTGTGCTATTTGATTGTGATGGGGCAGCTACTGCAAGGCACCCCAGACTATTTAGAATGAACATTCTGATTTAAGAATCCAAACATACCATAATTCCATACTAACTACTTGAATCTTTCAAAATACAACAGATTGAAACTAATCTATCTGAAGATGGCTTTAATGCTGAAATGCCCCAGTCTTCCCATTCAGCAGTGCAGTTTCTGACCTTTTCAAGCAGTTATATTTAATATGACAAATATGGACTCTGAGCTTTGAAAAAGCTATCAAAATATTTTCACCACAGGTAGAAGTTACAATAACTATGGATTGTACAGCATTGTGAGTGTCACTAGCAGCACTTTGACAGAACAAAATGTAAGAAGAAAAAAAGCCCTTTCAAACTGACAAAAATAACTTTGGAATATGGGGAATGCTGTCCTCACCGTAACAATGCATTTTGGGCTCTATTGAGGAAGAAAAAAGAATAAAGAGCATTTTTTCTAATGGGTTGTCCTCTCTTCTTTTTCAACTGCTTAAACCCTACACCCCCAAAGCAAATAGTTCGGAGGAAGGGATCTTTCAGGGGTGTTTTGAAAAATTCCTTTTAAAATAACCCAAAATAATGATTGCCAGCTCTAGCAGGACTCTTCTTCATGAGGCTATCTATGACACCCTGTGGAATATTATGTATTCGCCAGTATACTGACTGATTTGATATTAGGCCAGTGTTCTTTATAGAAAGATTTACTTAACTGAATTTAATGGATGGCCCCTTCAAATCAATCCTGAAAATATCACGTCAAAAATCTACTTTATGCAAATACTCTCGATACAAGTTAGAAAACAAACTATAAAAGTAATGAGGAAATAATAAATATTTTTACCATTTGCATATGTCATATATACTTTTTTCTCTTCCACTGCTTGATGTTCTTGACCATCTATTTATATTGCTGTTTACCTCTACTTCCTGTGGCAAAATCCACATCTGTCTGAAATCTCCCTAATTGGGGAGAACCGAGATAGGTAACAACATTGGAGGAATAGGTGGAGGTGGGCACAGTGACACCAAATAATTGATATTTGTGTTATAGGTCTTTCACTTCCATCTAGTTTAACTGAACTGAGCTTAGAGACTAGCTAATGTTATTCCTGAATAACCAGCAGGAGGTGCCTTATTATTATGGTAGTAGTCTTTGTTAGCTCTTGAAGAAAGTGGATAAACATTCAGACTCTCAGAAGGTCTTCAGTTAAGATACAGCAGTGCTGTCTCAAGAACACCAAGCTGATCACATGGACATGATAGAAAAAGGATAGCTTGGAGAGAAAAGGTTGTCTTGTGCTTAATGCCCGAGCTTGGTACTCAGGATACCACGTTCAATTCCTATCTCTACCTCAGAATTCTTGTGTTGCCTGGGCAAGTCACTTTATCATTCTGACATCAGTTCTCCATCTGTGAAATGGAGATAAAAATACTTCCTTTCTCTGACCCTTTGTCTGTCTTGTCTATTTAGATTATAAACTCTTCAGTATACGGGCTGTCTTTTATTCTGTATTTGTGCAATGCCTAATACAATGGGGCTATGACCTTGGTTGGGGTCCCCGGGTACTATGTAATACAAATCATTAATGATAATAGCAATGAAAAGTGGAGCTGGTCAGAACTTCTCTGTAGAAACAAAATATCAATGAAAACAAGAAAATATTAATGGATTTTTGTGATTTGTTTTTCCTTTTTGTGACTTTCTCTAATGATAAATAATGACAAATATAGTAAATCAATGTTCTGTTATGTTAATTTGAAAGTCATGTCTAGAGGTGACAGTATTACTATGCTTCATACCCCCAGGGGCTGAGCACACTAACCAGCCTCTGCTGTCCACAGAGTTAAAAAACAATCAGATTGACACACACTATAATGACATGCTGTATTATTATTAAAACCTCTCAATAAGCCTCTACAGTTCTTTGAAACTGTAAATGCCTTATAGGTCCTAGATTCATAGATTCTAGGACTGGAAGAGACCTCGAGAGCTCATCAAGTCCAGTCCCGTGCCCGCATGGCAGGACCAAATACTGTCTAGAATGTCCTGAATGTAGCAATCTCTTTATTTTATAACTTAATTGTATGGTTTATCATTTCAACTGGTAATAGGGCAAAGAGCTTTATTAATCTATTACCCTTTATTATGAACTCTGATCCAGAACTAAAATGTCACTGTACAAAAGAGAATGCAGTCTACAATGTACACCATTTATTTCTATAATACACCAATAACACCTTGTAAATGGAACAGAGTGCATTTAAAGTAATTGTGCAGTTACTAATGTGGAAAGGAATCTGTCAGTATTTTCAAAAATGTTTGCAAGGCTGCTTTTAAATATATATTTACCGGTTCAAAAGACTTGAGCAAAGTAAACAAAAATATGCAAATTTTGTCCAACTGCTAACTAGTACAATAAAATATACCAATATAAATCTCTGACTCTTTGCCTGGTTTGTAAAACAGATGAAACTGCATCAGACTGTATAACTATTTTGCTCTCTGATTGCAAAATAACTCCCTTTGTCTTCAGATTTGGAGCTGTATTTTAATGTTTTTCTTCTATTAGCTCCCTCCCGTGAAATAAACCTTTATCCAATCTCTTCTTCATTAACTCCATTCTAAATACAACTAAAATTACAACAGGTCCCAAGATTTAGTTGTTGACAACCAATCATCCAGTCCCAACACTGACATTTTATTTGTAATCTTCGGCAGAGCATCCAGGAAGGGTTTTCATTTTTGTTCAAATGAGATCTCTTTGTTATTACTAAAAGTTCCCCCTAATGCAATTGTCTATAAGGTAAGTAAAGGGCGGTTTCTCAGTTACCCAACTGATAAATACGTCTTACTGTACGACCTGCAAATAGTAATAAATGCCTCAGAATAAGTTAATCACAGAGAATGTCACCTACATCTAAAATTATGGTATAGGCCACCAAAATCAAAAAGTTGACAGAAGGACCAGAAACACAACAGTCTCCTTGAAGAATCCAGTCCTACAACACACTTAGATACATGAACTGACTGCAATCAGAGCTACTCTCACCCTTGTCCTACCTGGATGGTAACAGAAAGCAGATGCTACTTGGGATCTTGACTAGCAAAGATGGTCAACTGTCTTAACTAGAGAAATCTGCCACCCATTCTAAAATATACAAAGCTACTTCATTATCTTTCTTCAAATTATTCTTACAATTCTTCTTTGCCAAGATGCTCCCCCAAAAACTTGACAACAATTTGGCCAGTGGTGTGCTGAGACCACTGCCTATCATGTTGACCAATATGGTCTCGCTGTTTCCTTGTCCTCCCTTGTCTGTCTCTATCCACCAGTTGTCTCTTATCTCAGACTTGGACTGTAAAATGTTTGGAGCAGGGACCATCTTTTTATCCTGTGTTTGTGTAGGACCTAGCAGAAGGGGGTCCTGGTCTATGACTAGGACTTCTAAGTTCTATGATAATACGGATGATGATAACAACATCATAACAACAACAAATAACATTGTTGCATGATGGTGTAGATTTAGACAAACAAATACACACCATCCCTTTTCTCGGCAAGGTAAACAAGATGGTGGCAAAACCAATCTCTGATGTGATCTGTTAACGTTCTGGGTGCCTTTCATAGAGGCCATGGTGCAGAGACAGTTCTTGATGGTACGGTAGATGACTTTGCCCTTAGACAAAGGAAATACCTGTTACAGAAACATTATTATTGGCTGGAATGTTCTACAATATATGAGTTATTTAAATGAAGAATACTTGCAGTGCCAAGCAAACTGGATTTCCATGTTAAAATGATGTACCATTAGCACTATATACAGCTCTTAGCTATGTGTATTTTAGAGATATAGATTTTTGCTTTAAAATAGCCAATGTTTTTATACTATTGGGTTTTTAAAGGTATAAATCCTCCATTTTTGTCTCTGGTGTTTTTAGCACTTTTTCCAATGAAAAAATAACTTTTCTTTTAAAAATGGAGTTTTGAGATCTTCTATGCAGTGTACCCTAGAGCTCATGGTATTTTTAATTTGTTTTAACTGCACATCATTATTTCTGAAAACCAACTACTCCACATGTGCAGTGATATTTTTCTCATTACATTTTTCAATATACCATATCTGTATTAAAATCATCATCTTTGATATGAATGGGTACAATACATTAAAGGACATATTAAGAATGAGATATGGTATAACAGGGTGAAAATCCTGAGAGGAAATGAACCTTACCCTAACACGACAGTTAAAGAATATCAAAGCTCTGACTTAAATGCACAAAATCAAGGAATCTCTTCTTAACCTTTTGACGTATGACATGTCAAAATCAAGGCACAGTGGAGTGAATTAAAGGTTATACTCCAACTTTAAAACTAAATCTCCTTTTTTGATGTTATTCAGATCCTTCATATTTTTCAGCACAATTATTTTAGGGCCCAATCCTAGTTCACAAAGATAGACATTTCCCCACTGAAAACAAAGGAAAAAGCTGTGGTCTTAGGGGTTTCATTTTACATATATTTTTTCTAAAGATAAATAAGACTTTTAAGTGGATTTTTTTTAAAAACAACAACAGTGTTTATATTGTGGTATTATTCCTAAAAGTCTCCTTTAATGCAATACTGCTTTGCTGCTGCAAAGGAAGAATAAACATTTTTGTGACTATAGATTTTTTTTCTTTTGTAACCATGGGTCTGAATCAATTAAAATAGCCCAAAATCAACTCTGCAGATGCAAGACCAAACAAGCTAGATCAACTGCTATGGCTTGTTCTGAACAAAAGTTGAACAAGCGTACACAAACTTCCATTATTCAATATAATATACAATGCAATACATTAATAAGGATTAATAAACAATCCTCAATAATCACTTTCTTAAACAAAATGTCACTTAGGATAATAAATGTGGTTCCAAGTCAAATCTATTTTTGCACACATCAAACCTACAAAAAAAAATCTTACTAGGTTTCTTGACCCAAGCTAAAGTAATATACCCCAAAACATATGGTATGAGCTGGTGTGATACAGGATGCCTTAATGACAACTGCAAATCACACCTTTTTACTGATTTAAGAACCTGATTTTGCATTCCTTGCACACCTAAAAATTCCTATTGAAATCAGACGCACTTTAGAGTGTACAATGAATGAAAGCTCTGCTTCTAAAATTTTGTAAAGAAAGCTACAAGGGATTAGGGTTGCCAGGCATCAAAAAGTGACCCTGATGGCTCCAAAGTCCAGTTAGCTGCAGCACCAGTGGGGCAGGCAGGCTCCATGCTCAGCTCCGTGCAGCTCCCGGGAAGCAGCACCATGTCCCTCCAGCTTCTAGGTGGAGGGGCAGCCAGGGGGGATCAGCGCATTGTCCCCGCCCACAGGCACCACCCCGAGAGCTGGCTCTGCAGCTCCCTCTGGCCAAGAACCTTGGCCAACGGAAACTGTGGGGGAGGCACTTGCAGTGGGAGCAGCACGTGGAGCCCCCTGGCCACCCCTCTGTGTAGGAGCCGTCAATATATGCTGCCGCTTCCTGGGAGCCCCCTGAGGTCAGCGCTGCCTGGAGCCCACACCCCGAACTCCCTCCCACTCCCCAACCCCTGCCCTAGCCCAGAACCACTTAGCGCACCCCAACTCCCTGCCCCAGCCTCCTCCTGCACCCATAACTCATTTCTGGCCCCACCCCAGAACCTGCACCCTAAACTCCTGCCCCAACCCAAGCCCCCTCCTGCACCTCAAACTTCTCATCCCTGGCCCCTCCCCAGAGCCTGCACCCCCAGCCGGAGCCCTCACCCCCCCACAGCAACCCAACCTCCAGCCCCAGCCTGGTGAAAATTAGTGAGTGAGTGAGGGAGGGGGAGAGCTAGCAACGGAGGGAGGGAGGATGGAGTGAGTGGGGGAATGGGGCCTCAGAAAAGGGGTGGGGCCTTGGGAAGTAGTAGGATAGGAGGCACGACAGGGGTGTTCAGTTTTCTGCAACTAGAAAGTTGGCAACCCTAATAGGGACATTTGAAAATGCACTCGCTTTATATTTAACTTTTAACAATCCTACTATCAACAAAGAAACAAACAAATATTTATGAAGTTAAATCCATTTTATTTCCTTATTAAAAATCAATAGGGATGTAACAGTCATTTCCCCTTCTCTGTCTAATAAGGTACTAATCCCATCTTGCACAAAGACAACCCTCCATGCATAGTGTGACGCTGGCAGTCCCAGTGCCAGCTCATGCCAAGGCCCCAGGCCCCACGGAATACTGACAAATGCATATCTGGAAACCAGTATGACTTACCTCTGTGTTAGTATTTTTAAAATAGATATTAGAGTTATAAGAATGTGTTTAATTTTTAAACTTTATGGAATGCTTGTAGGATGTTTCATGTATTAATCCAATTTATAATATCTATATCCCATGTATATTATAAGGTAATGTTTAAATGTTTGCTCTGTAACTATAAAAATGTTTGCTAAAATGCTGCACCAGAACAGCTGCCCCAACACAGCCGTGCTGCTTTAGTGCAGACACTCCGACACTGATGGGAGAGCTTCTCCTGATGGCATAGTTAATCCACCTCCCCAAGAGACGGTCATAGGTAGCTATCTCCCATTGACAGCACTGGCTGCACAGGGAGTTAGGTCAGTATAACTACGTCACTCAGAGATTTGGGTTTTTCACACCTCTGAGTGATGCAGTTATACCGATATAAGTGTGTAGTGTACACCTAGCCTAAAACTGTAAATCTCCAATAGTCAGGGAGAAGCATTACCAAGTGAGAAATGCTAGTTTACCACAAGAGATGTTATTTCCTTCCCAACACATGGTCCACAGACATCACACAAACCATTGTGGACAAAAGACTTTGTTGATTGCTTCCCTCACGCCCTTGAAGAGGATACATGCACAAGTTCATCCCATCACCTCTTGAATCAGAGAGAGTAGAAAATTCATGCATCTAAGGCCTGGTCTACATTACATTGTTAGATCGACACAAGGCAGCTTACACTGTGGAAAACGGTGCCAGTATTCAGTGCACTAACAAGGAGAGGACTAGAAGGAACTAGCAATGCCTGTTAAGGAGAAATTGTTATTTTTATGCTGTCTGGATTTCAAGAGGCAAATATTCCTAAACATAAGCAAGAGATTCCCAAGCTTCTTAGTTTGGGTTAGCCCTAAAGGACATAAAAGTTTGCTTATTATAGAAACTTCTATTACCTTTTGAACTTAAGATGGTACCTCACTTGTGTATGTTTATCTGCTTTAATCTTGTAAATAACTTATTTATTTTCTTAGTTAATAAACCATTAGTTAGTTTATTGACTACAGTACAAGTGTTGTCTTTGGTGAGAGATCTGGGGTGTGCTTGACCAGGGATAAGTGACAGGTTCTTTGGGACTGGGAGTAACCTGAATAGTGTTGTGATTTTTGGTATAAGGGACCTTGTCTATTGCAAAGACAAGCTTGCCTGGGTCGCAAGATAGACTGGAATACCCAAGGGGGGAGGCTGTCTGTGACTCCTTGTTAAGGCTGTTATATTGCTTTAGGAGTTCACACTTCTTACTAAGTTGGTGAACTCTAATTATATAGCACACAACTGGTTTGGGGTTTGTGCCCTGTTCCTAGGCAGTCTGCCCTGAGGCTGGAAGTCATGTTTGTGAGCCATTCCAGACCAGCATGACACATGGATCTTGCCCTACACATGTGGAAGAAGAGGGTTAGTGCCTTTAGATGGACCAGTGGAGCACTCATGTACATTGTTTTCCCTGGCACCCAGTGGTAAATCGACTTACAAATTATTATGAACTGAGACTTTCCTAACTTTTTGACAAAGCCAGAAAGAATTACTAATTAGGGAAGCACAATGCTGGTGAGAGCAGCAGAGCGCTTAAGAGTCACTTCAGAGGCACAATGCTTCTCTATAGATGGCCATGCACCTCTATCTTCTAATCCGCTTTGGTATTTCAGGCCCTGATTCAGCAAGGTATTTAAATGTGTATAACTTTAGGCACACAAGTAGTCCCAGTGAAGTCAATTTATGCATGTTAAGCACCTTGCTGAATCGTTGTAAATGTGAATCCAGGGAATACTCTGAGATCTGCTGGGATAATGAGAGATTGGGGAGTTTTGGGGGTCAGACTTACTGTATTTTAGGGCAAGTCTACATTTCAAAATTAAGTGGACATAAAGCAGCTTATGCCGAGCTAACTATGGAAGTGTACACACTGCAATGCGCCTCCTGTTGCTTTAACTCGCCTGTTACACCAACCTAATAAAATCACCTGGCCGAGAGGCATAGAGCAGGGGTTCTCAAAGTGGGAGTCGGGACCCCTCAGGGGGTCGCGAGGTTATTACATGGGGGGTCATGAACTGTCAACCTCCACCGGAAACCCCGCTTTGCCTCCAGCATTTATAATGGTGTTAAATATATTAAAACACATTTTTAATTTATAAGGGGTGTTGCACTCAGAGGCTTGCTATGTGAAAGGGGTCACCAGTAAAAAAGTTTGAGAGCCACTGGCATAGAGCTTTCTGCGATGGAGTTGGAGTGACAGTGTCAGTGTAGACACTGCGGTGCTTATGTCACCCTAAGTGGACTCCAGGAGGCGTCCCACAATGCCCACCATGACCACTCTGGTCACAGTTTTGAACTCCACTGCCCTGCACCCAGATACACAGGTGAACGGCCCTCCTCCTCTAAAGCTCTAGGAAATTTTGAAATTACTCTTCCTCTTTGCTCAGCATAGAGAGCAACTGCCCAACTGACCATGCCAGATCCACGCAGCAAACGTGCTCCTGCCTGAAGTACATGGGAGGTAGTGGATCTCCTGGGTCTGCGGGGAGAGGAGGTTGTGCAGTCACCGCTCTGCTCCAGCCACAGGAACTTTGATATCAATGGCCAGATCACTCATGGCATGGTAGAGAAGGGCTACGACAGGGACATGCAGCATTGCTGCGTAAAAATCAAGGAGCTGAGGCAGGTGTACCAGAAGGCAAATAGCTGCTCTGGTGAAAAGCTGAAGACATGCCGCTTCTACAAGGAGCTGCCATCCTCAGCGGTGACCCTACTTCCACTGCCACGAGCCCCGTGGATATTTGGGGGGGAGGTGCTGGAGTCATTGGCCACCGAAGTGAACCAAGAAGATGACATGCTGGACGAGGAAGAGGAGGCAGAGGAGGATGGGGGACAGGCGACAGGGAGGTCTGGTATTGTGGTAAGCCAGAACCTCTTTTTGAGACCTGAGCAGTCTAGCCAATGTAACCACTTTGGGGTTTAGAGAGCATGGCCCCTTTAAATCTTTTTCCTAGGGGGGAGGGGGAGAGTAAGAAAAAAGGAGGGAAACTCCAGGGGGCAGTGCTGGAGCTCCAAGGAGAGGGAGAGGCAGCCGGGGGCCCTGGAAAAGTGAAGCAGGGAGAACCTGTCCGAGGCCTGGGAAGGACAGGGCCGATCGGGGACACCCCAGGACAGGAGCCAGGAGGAGCACTGTGCCAGAGAGGAATTGCCGCGAAGGACAGGCCGGAGCTGGACCCAATATCACTGCTGCCCAGAGTTGCATGGGGCTGTGAGTACTGGGGCTTGTGACTCTGCATTGGGAACAAGGAGGGAGGCTGTAGCTAGTTAAGTGGGGAGGTGGTCGCTCTGGGTGGCTTTGCAGAGAGCGTCAGAAAAGGGCACCGGAGGGGTTTGTTGGGGGAAAGTTCACTGGTGCCGAATACGACCAGGAGCACCCAAGACTCACCACTGGACTGGAACTTTGCTCAGGACTCCTGAACTCTGTGTGCAGACACATTGCTCTGCCTTCCAGACTGTGCTAACACTGGGCCTGTGGGGCCTTGGCTTGGATGCAGCCCTGTCTTATTGCTCCCCCTATATTTCCCCTTGTTGTTTTTGTCCTCTCATCCCGCTGTAAATAAATATTTCCCTTGTTATATCCACTGTACTTTTCCTGTGGGTGTGTGTCTTCACTCTGGGGGGTTTGGAACAGGTGCCTCTGGGGTGGAAGGGATTTCTCCTGCTGCATTCCTGCGCGCCCCATCTCTTGGCTAGAGCTGCCTGCAGAGCAGACTCCATCTTGGCCATGAGGGCGCTAAAGTTACACCAATTATACAGCAGTCCAGCTCTGGCAAGCATGATGCAGAGGAGGGAACCTCTGATAATTACTCTGCTTCGATACTGTGGGGACACATCTGGTCATGTACTGCTTTTTTAAATCAGGCTGCAAGAGATGTGAAATAATCAATGCAAGAACAGTTTCTTTCTGCTTCTCATTCCCCTGTACAGCTAGGCAGAGAGGACCCTGTGGAAAAGTTTGTTTATGCACACTGGGATGTCCTGTGAATACCCTAGAGAGATCTCTAGAAACCTTTCCTGGAGCTACTCTGCAATCCTCTGCCGAAGGTTTCTCAAGAGGGCTGCTCTGTTTTTTCTCCTGTGGTAGGAAACTTTGTCACACCACTCAGCAATTACTTCAGCAGGCAACATAGCAGCACACACGCCAGCAGCATATGGTCCCCATCTTCAGCCACACACATGCAGGAGCTGGACCCTTGCAGCCTGGGTTAACCTCTGGAGTGAGTATCATCTGCAATCACCCCTGCCTGTGGAAAATGGTACCAGTATTCAGTACAGTAGCCCTAGGCGCTGGTACTGATACCCCATGGCTACCTCCCGCTTTGTCTCAACTCACCCCCTCGCCTCCCGGGCCATACTCACCATGGCTGGGGATACCACCACACTGTTTCCAAGGAAAACTGAGATAGAACACATTTGGCATGCTTCACCCTGCAGCCCATACAGAATTGCCTTCCTGCACCTCCCCCCATTGTCCCCGCCCACATTTCTTGTTTGCTCAGGGGCGTCTGCAGTATCCCAGGCACTCCACCCCGTGGGACAATTTGCAGAACCATAGCTGGACATACACCCAGCCCTCAGAGCCTCACTGGCAAACGTGCTTCCCCTTTAAAGATACTTTTCTCTGTATGTAAAACGTTTAGGTTACCAATACATAAATATGTTTGCATGGGTGTGGAATAAAAATGTACTTATGGAAAGTGAATGAATCATTATTATTCTCCAATATATGATGACTATGGATAACATTCAGAGCCAGTACCAATAGGTGCATTTGCAGTGTTATAGTAGCACACACACAGTAATCATTACAAGCTTTATACCATGGTACAAAAAAAAAAAAAGCCTGGCTAAACACATTACAGCAACACACATTACAGTGACCCATTGTTAAAATGCTCCTTCAAAGACACCCTGATCAAATGGCTCCCCATTGAGATCTTCTTACAGAACTGTTCAAAAGCAGCAGACAGCTGCTCCACTTCCTCGCTCCACTCCAGGAAAATTTCTCCCCCTTTGATTCACATATATTATGGAGGGCACAGCAGGCAGCTATAACTATGGGGATACTTTCCTCACTGAGGTCTAACCTGCTGAGGAGACAGTGCCCCTTGAAAGGCACATTCAACAGTCATTCTGCACCTGCTGAGCCTATTGTTGAAGTGCTCCTTGCTGCTGTCAAGGTGTAAGGTTTTATGAGCCACAGAAGCAGGGGGTAGGCTGGGTCTCCCAGGATCACTATTGGCATTTCCACATCTGCAGTGGTAATCCTCTGGTCTGGAAAGAAAGTCACTGCTTGCATGTTTCTGTATAGGTCTGTGTTCCTAAAGATACGTGTGTCATGTACCTTCCCTGACCAGCCTGCATTGATGATGGTGAAATAACTACGGTCATCCACTAGCGTTTGCAATACCATAGAAAAGTAGCCCTTTCTATTGATTTACTCTGTACTAAGGTGGTTTGGGGCCAAAATGGGGATATGCGTGCCATCTATCGCCCCACCGCAGGTAGGGAATCCCATGGCTGCAAACCTATCCACTATTTCATGCATATTGCCCAGAATCACAGTCCTTCGTAGCAGGAGATGATTAATGGCTCTGCACCCTTACATCACTGCAGCCCCCATGGTATATTTCCCCACTCCAAACTGATTCACAACTGATCGGTAGCAGTGTGTTGTTGCCAGCTTCCACACAGTGGTCGCTTCTTGCTTCTCCACCATTAGTGCAGCTCTCATTTTGGTGTCCATGTGCCAGAGGGCTGGGGCAAGCTCCTCAGATAGCTCCAGGAATGTGGCCTTTCACATCCAAAAGTTCTGCAGCTACTGGTTGTCATCCCATACCTGCATAACAATGCAATCCCACCACTCAGTGCTTGTTTCTCGAGCCCAGAACTGACGGTCCACTGTGTGCAGCTGCTCTATGAATGCCAACAGCAATCTTGAATTGTTTCTGTCCATAGCACACAGACGGGCAGACACCACACCATCATCATCATCATGATCATCGTCACAGCTCATGAAATACTGCAGGGATCAGACGTGTTGTGCTCATAACGCTCATCACAATACTGGAGAGCAATGCAGGACCCATGCTTTCTGACAGAGATGGCAGGCAGACAGGCAGTTTTCAGGGATTGATGAAAAGCAGCACAAAATGTACTGGGAAGCCCACAGAAGAGAAAGCTGCATCATGGGAAACTGAGCCTGCCCCCATGAGGTATTTATTGCAAACCCTTCCCAGAACATCCTGTGGCAGATGGTGGCCAGTTGCACAGTGGGATAGATACCCATGGTGTACTGTTCTCTGTGTCAATGCAATGTGGCTGTGCTTTGTTGACACAAGAAGCGTAGTGTGAACACGCACCAGCGGTTTAAATACAGCGGAGAGGGTACATTGATGTATCTTAAGTCGACTTAAGTTTGTAGTGTAGACATGCCCTTTTATGGGTAGAAGAAAGAGGCTGGAGGGGAGTGTTGTATTAATTTACATGGAATAAAGGTGTTAACATAACCCAGTCACTGTTCAACATTAAACACTTGCAAACAAGGTCCAGGGTTTGAT
Organism: Malaclemys terrapin pileata; assembly: GCF_027887155.1. Lineage (NCBI taxonomy): Eukaryota > Metazoa > Chordata > Testudines > Emydidae > Malaclemys > Malaclemys terrapin. The sequence goes on from NC_071505.1 coordinate 73,544,554, forward strand.
ATACAGAGACATCAGCCTGCTTAGTACCGTGGAAAGCACATAATTAAAAATCCTTTTTAGCCTTTTATTAAAGACACAGAAAGGAAGGAGAAACAGTTAAAACATTTGAAATGTAAAGCATTGATAAGGCTTTCACTTTAACAACACCGCTTCTTCCCTTTAGCTGGAGAAAGTTTTGGAAGAAAAGTCTCCTTGGTTGACAGTTTCTTAGATGGTATCAATGATGGTAATAACTGTACTTTTGGAAGAAATAGAAAAAATTAGTTGAGATGGGCTGCAGCTGTTGTTGTTGAAGTCCAATCCCATTTCTTCCCCGGTGGTGTACAGAATTCAGCTGGAGCTGCTAGGGGTGGCAATGTTATCTGGATCCCACTCTTCGGCCCAGTTAGGTAAGGACAACTCTCAGGATCAAAATGAAGAAGGTCCAGAACCCCAGGAGATGGTGGGGGTGACAACCATGATGGTGAAGCTTGCTTCAGTAGGCCCCATCTGTTCTTCCCTCTTTTCTTCCCAAAATCTCTTTTTTTAAGGAATCAAAAAGGGAGTGAGGAGCGGAATACCGCATCTCCTGATTATTTTGTCCACCAATTAGACCTAATATCCAACACACCAATGTTGGTTCATTAATTTGTGGCTCCACATTTTCTGTTTTTACCAAACATGATTTCATGTCCTTGAAATATATCAACGTGACCCTTTTTTTTTTTTGTTTGTAGTAATTTAGTCTCTGTCTGGTTCTCTTGCACCTGTTTATAACATTCGTTATTGAAAACAACTTGACCTATTTTCCATTGACGTTTGTTATTATAGATTATTCTATCATCTTACATCCTTTTTACAGTTGAGATTACAATGAGAGTCAATTTGTAGTCCCAGTTATTACAATAGGACCCAACCTTCTGACACAAAAATGTGGGGGGAAATTACGTAAGGCTTCACAGCCACAGGTCATAAACCAGAATACAAGCTGTTATTTCTGCAGGGTAAGGGAAATCCAAGTCTTATTAAGTTGAAGTAATTTAAAGAATATTTTCATAATATGAAAATACAAATGATTTATTATCAGATGGCTCACAGCTTAATTACAACACCTATTATTATATGTGAGCCTATTAAAAATTAAGGTTACTTTTGCTTATTCAATATTGATAAACCACTGGCTTAAACATTTTTTTTCAAATGCAACATATACAATTTATGTGTAGACTAAAATATTAATAATTAACAATCATGGTCATAAAAATCCCAGTACTACATTCTTGTTTAATTAATTAAAAACTGGGTTATCATTTGCAGCAGTAGGTCTTCTCAGTAGATGATCATCAAATTTTTTGCATGATCACATATTACAATTATAACATTAAAAATGCCAGAATTGCTTAGCCATTTTTAAATAACATGTTTGATAAATAATACCACAATATATTGCAAGTACCTCAGAGTAGCCAATTTCTTTTCATTCCTGCAAATTAAAAATAGAGGATTTTCCCCCTCTCCACCCAGGCTTCCGGCTCCGTAGCCATCACCTTTCTTGGCTAGAGACCTGTGTCTGTCTCCCTTCTAGCCAGCTGCACAGATCTCCGCTGACACTGTGATACTTTCAGCAAGCCGGACTGCCTAGCCAGGCCAGCATCTGCCATGTACTTACTCTTCAAATGCTATGAACAATGTAATTCCCAGCAATTATGAGTTTCCACACAGCTCTTTCTAAGCAAGCACACTTATTCTTAAGGTGAAAGCATTACAGAGAAAACATATTAAAAACAATAAAATAACCTACACACATGCTAGAAAGTTTACCAGAGATCACCCCAACTGCAATCTCAGACTCTGGCTGGTGTGAGTTCTTCCAGCAGTTCCCTATGCTTTGGGGATTCCCCTTGGAGCGAAGGTTCTGTCTGTTTGCTGGATCAAAAAGATGACCCTGAGTCAGTTTAAACTCAGGCTTTTTATCCAAAAGTCCTTTCTTTGTCTGGGGAATCCAGTTTGAACCTGTGTATGTGAGCCTCTCCAGGTGGGGGTACCTAGACTCTGGAAGTGTTACAACCTGAGTGAATTTGCCTAATCACCCTGCACTGTTCTTAATTCTGGAGGAGCTGTGGTAACCCTCCCACATTGGATTACATACAATCCCTGGCCCACAGTAATATACAGACTTAACTATTACAGGAAATTGCTAGTCACAAGATTCACAATTAAAGTGCAATCACTGTGTAACAAAAAAATTGTTCAGATCAGTGCGTGAGTCCTAAAAAAAGATGTGCCAAAACACACTTCTGGCACTATCACTCAGAAGTGATGGTAATGCAAACTGGGGCAGCTTCCCATGGGTCTGGGGAGACCTGTGAGTCCCATGGCAGCAAGTTACACACTATACCCCCTTTTACTGTGTGCCTTGGAACTGCTGCCGGGGCTACGCCATACTGCAACACCACCAGAGCCTCCCCGCCAGTGCTGGCTGACCCATCAGTGGTGCAGCTCTCCAGACAAATCCCTGGTACATCCTGGCAGTGGGTAGAGCAGCCCCCCACTTCCCGCAGCCAAGCGCGGGGTTAAGGGAGCGACACTCACCCCCAGTGCACTTCCCAACTCAGCTGTGTTTGCAAGTAGTGGGGACTATACCGAAGCAGGGAGCTCAGGGCTGCAGGGGAGGGGAATGGCAGAGGGCACCAGCATAAACCATCCAGCCTGTGACCCCAGGCTCCCCTATCATAAATAATAGCATCGAAAGTGCCTGAATACAGTTCTGGCTCCCAAAATGGTGCCGGAACAGCGTTCTGGAGCATTCCAGCACAACTCAAATCCTGGTTTAAATTTACTTAAATATGAATGTGGAAATAGATTATTATTAGAGGGAGCAGTAAATATTTCTGTCATTGCAGCAGTCAAAGACTGTCCTGGGCTCTGCTGAACAAATGTGGAAAAGGGACAATTCTTGCCTCCAAGGGCTTAGAATCTAAAGCACACGAACAGAGCAAGGCTGATGAGTATATAACATACAGGCAAATTAATATGGTGAAGAACTGGCACCGCTTTGTTTATTACTGATGCTGTTTATGTGTTTGCCTTTTCAAACTGGGTCAGAAGTAGGGAGTAGGGAAAGGTTAGAGGAGAAGGAACAGTCAGATCTCCTCACCTGTCTTACTATGATCAGCAGGCAGGATTTTGTAGGCAGACAGAGATGAGTTTTAAGGAGGGATTTGAAGGAAGATAAGGTAGTTATCTCTATACAGATTTTATTGGGGAGATTTCCCAGGCATAAGAGGCAGTGTGGGGAAAAACAGAGATGCGTTTGAGTGAGAAGCTGACAGATGGATGGTACCTCTGGGAACACTGACAGACGTAAGGTTAGGGTCGATGTCACAATAAGTTACTAGGTTAGCTAGATGGGGTGAAGGCTAAATTGCAAAGAGCCATAAAAATTAAACAAGAACCTTGTGCCTGATGAGGAGGTAGCCAGTGGAGAGATTCAAATGGGAGGGGAAGGGAGAGAGGGCATGGTCAGAGTGATCTTCACATATATAGCGATACTTTAAATCCTTGAAGGGGAGAAGTCATATCAGATTGTCAAGCAATAAATAATTTGGTACATACATTTGTTTCCTAAAATGCATACATGGATCAGAGAACAAAAGAAAGATATAATCTATCTATTAAATTGAAATAATGGCATGTGGCTTGTTTAAAAAATCAATTAGTGAACCCTAGAAAATATTTTAACACACTTTTGTAAGAAAAAATAATGGGCCAGGTTTCTGCTCTTTTTTGATCAAAGTGCTAATTTCAGTGGTAATCTTTGTGTTAACAGAGAAAGAGGGTAGGAAAACATGGCAATTTTCAATCTGCAGTTATCATGAAGACAGAGATAAAAGCAAGGCATTAAAAAAATGTTTCTACTCATGGGGGATCAAGGTTTCATCAAGACAAATGTTTCAGCCAAACAGAATAGAGGTAGATTGAAGAGATTTGCAAAATAGACGTCAAACATCTAAAACTCAGCAGGGAACCATTTTAATATATATTTTATAACAATTGCTTCATGGTTGCACAGCAGGTTTGGGGGAATGGTAAAAAAAATAGTAGAACTAGCAAACAGCAATTTTTCATAGCTTTTTGCTCTTTGTTTCCTTTCTTCATGTGTGTCTTAAGATACTTGTATTTCCTTTTGTTAAAAAGGTGCAATTTACAGCGCCATTGGAAACAAAAATTCTACTGATAATACCTTAAGAGCAACTTACACAGTATGTATGCTCATTGGTACATACAGAGCCATGATAGCAGAAAATTTAGAGTTTTAATAGGAGATCTCATGCTGTTTTGTAAATAGCAGCAGTGAAGCTAAGTAAATATCTTCTGCTCTTCAAAAATAAATCAGTGCCGGTATGGTTCAATCTCCTTATAAATCTTTTAAACAATAAAAGCCATTAGAAAATATATGTTCAAAAGTAAGTAGAATGGAGTGGAAATATCAGGGAGCTGACCCAAAGAAGTAAGAAAAATGTTGGCATTGGGCAAACAGGGATATTCATAAAGGACTTAAGGTATAACTTAGTTCGCAGAAACTGATTGCTTCTCTTAATGACCAAAACAGTAACTAGAAATGTCTTGGAGCAGGCTGATCAATTTAAGAATTGTATCATGGAATACTTATTTGTTTAATGATATTTTTATTTGTCTGCCTGTGTGGATAAGCACAAGATACTGACCTGCCTACAACAGACAACACAAACACTACCAGAAGAGGTAAGAATGACTACTAATCTCATTGCATTCATAATGAAATGCAAACCCCATCTCTTCAGCTAAGGTTTCCCCAAAAGCAAATTACACACTCACAAGCATGCCACACATCCATTTTCTTTCATCCTCAACCCTCACCCCAAGTGATTTCTCCTACAGACAAGGCAGAAAGCGGGATTGCTATTGTTATTTCCATTTTTAAATACTTAGATGTTCAGCTATGATGAGAAAGTGATATAGATTTCAATGTTACCAGAGCATTGATGGCAGTGCAGCCTTAAAGCCTTCAAAATATGTGGCCATGTTCTGAAGAGTAGGGGTGACAGAGTAGAACCTTGCTGGACTACAAGTGAGAGGAGACCAGCAGAGTAGCTGAGCAGCTACACAATACCACACTGAATTATTCAGAAAAGAAAGAATGGAGTCGCTGAATAACCCATTTACTTCTGCCAGATGCCACAGTCTTATCAGCAATATTTTGTGGTCAGCCATAGAAACAGGCTCATTGTATTTTGGGAAGTCAACAGAAGAGATAAGATGTCTCAATGAAATGTTGTACCATGCACACTGAAAGAATGTTCAGAAACCAGTATTTGCCAGCACTGAAAAAAGAGTATGGCCTTTTTTCATTCTCAATGTTTCTCTGAGAAATGTTAATTGCTTATGGTAGAAAGTTATGGAAATCATGTTGAAAGATGATCGATCTCCTTACAAGTGGCTAGTTGTGCTAGTAGTAGACATGGTAATGGACAAAAGTGCTTTGTAATGGACACAGAATACAACCTTAACTGTGGAGGAGCTCTCTTCGGAATTATAATTGTACAACCCATGATTTTAGAATTTTAAAACAACGGATAATTATAACACATAATGGAGACTATATGAGACAGTAACTTTTGTCTTCATCACCCAGAGAAAAGACAATGGGATGAGGAATATTTATATGTAAAGCATATTATGGTTTTACACCAAAATGTTCCTTTTATAGAGTTAACACATTTTAAGGCTAGAAGGGACTGTTATGATCATCTAGCCTGGCCTTTTGCATGACACAAGCCACTGAATTTCACCCAGTGATTCCTGTTTATTATCTTTGTTTCAGGTTGGGTTTGAGATAAGTATCACATATAACACATGTTCAAGTAATAAACATTTTTCTTATCAAAACTGTTTATCCAAATAATATTCTTACCCAAATCAATCGTTTTACATTATGGAGTGTATTTTCCATGATGCGTTAATGCACAAGCCCCATGCTATCAAGAGAGTAATGCAACTAAATGGGTTTATATGCTAATATGTTGTGAACCTTTCAAATATGTAGTTTTGAATATATGTATGTAGAAATATGTGTAAACACAACACTCTATAGATGGATAAGGTTATCCTTTAAAAATACATACTAAATTAAATATTTACAGGTAATAATACTTGCACAAACTATGCTGTGCTGCACTGTTCTTAATAGGTGGGGCCAAAAATTTTCAGAACTGCAGAATGTCCCCATATGATTTCTCTGTTTCTGAGCCCACCTCGTACAGAAGAAACAAAGAATTTCATTTGTGGTTTTGGCCCTTTGTGACTGCATAGGTGAGCTAACACCGAGTGACTGCATTTTCTGAAGTTCATGGAATAGGCTAAAAAGAATCAAACCCCAAATTAACCTTTTACTGTGATCTCTAAAAGTAAGTGCTAAAATTACTGATGACTGATTCCATGGGTACTATAATAGTAATTAACTATAACGTAAGTAAGGGATGCATCATAAGCTCATCACTAACCACCCTGAGTTAAGAGAAAACTTTTCTTTAGGAAGTGTTGACAAAATGGTTTCTTGCACCTTCCTTTGAAGCATCTGGTATTGGCCACTTATAGAGAGACCACAGGTTTGATCCATTATAGCAATTGTTATCTTCCTATCTCTATATAATATCATTTGACTCCCAACGATAAGGCTAATCCCACCTGTAAGAAAGAGGAGTTCAGTAATGTATTTTTGTAACTTTTACTGTGTGTTTTAATATAAAGTGAATTCCAGCAAATATTAGACATTTACTGATGCCCATTTATCAAAGGCCAATCAAAGAGGAGGACAGTAGTCACACAAGCATGCGGTTGTATGAAGTAAATGCCTATGGTCCAGCCTTCTTGCAACTTCACTGAGAGCCCTGAGAGTGGGAGATGAATAACCCTGCGTCTTAATTTTATCCTGGAAGGGATGAGTAGAATTCAGCAGAGGAGGCTGGAGTGCCTGGAAAAGACACAGGAGATGTAAGGATCCAATTTTGGAGACAATCACAAGGGTCCATTAAAGATTACCTCTAACAGGAACAGTACTGATAGGGACTTTAAAGCTACCCCGGTCAAAGCAGATTCTCAGTTAATGGAGAAAATACATTAGTGTTTGGCATTTGCAACAAATGCTTAGATAACGAGTTTGGAGGTGCAGTGACTGATAAACCTATGGTCTCTCTCTCTCTCTCGTGATGCACTTGTGTCAGTGTTCTACAGAGGTCACAGGGGTTTTGTCAGTGTTCCCCAAGAACAATGATCTTTCCTCTGAGATAAAACATTCTGTGAAATCTGAATGATCTCTCTGTGGTTTTTTTTTATTAATTTTTTAATTAATTAATGGAGATATCCTATCTCCTAGAACTGGAAGGGACCTTGAAAGGTCATCGAGTCCAGCCACGTGCCTTCACTAGCAGGACCAAGTACTGATTTTGCCCCAGATCCCTAAGTGGCCCCCCCTCAAGGATTGAACTCACAACCCTGTGTTTGGCAGGCCAATGCTCAAACCACTGAGCTATGATCCAGGAAAATGGAAGAGCCTGTATTTGAACTAAAATAAAAGGGCCTTGGAGGCCCCATATGATGTTGACAATATGTGGGCTTTTACATACATGGAATACTTGTGGTGTAACACAGCTAGGAAGGGGTGGGGAATTTGTGATATATATACACATATGGAGATATACCTAACTCATAGAACTGAAAGGTCATCAAGTCTAGCCCCCTGCTTTCACTAGCAGGACCAAGTACTGATTTTGTCCCAGATCCCTAAGTGGCCCCCTCAAGGATTGAGCTCACTACCCTCTGTTTAGCAGTCCAATGCTCAAACCACTGAGCTATCCCTCTCCCCTCTGAACTATCCTGCCACATCTTGCAAGTAAGCGATAAATTCCACAACCAGGGTTGCTTCCAGTATACTGAGCCAGTGAATTACCAGGCCTGGTGGTAAGGACAAGAGTTGGGGGAAAGGTTTAGAGTAGTTTTTAGATGAAATAGTGCTTGTTGGGACTTCAGATGGTTCTGGGATAAAATGAACTCTGATTTGATGGAAGTGACAAGAATTGTCCTTTCCACAGAGCAGCGGTGCAAGAAGGGGATGTGACAAGCATGTTACAACCACATGAAGCTGCATCATGTTTCCAGGCACTCTGACTTTGCATCCCCCAGAGGCTGCTGGAGTCTCTTAAATGTGCTCCAAGTCTCAACTGGCTCCTGGAGATTTTCTAACATGGACAGCAAGCACCTGGGGCCCAGTGTTCACTGCCTGCTTTTTTCTCTGAGATAAATAGAGCTTAATTAAGCATCTGATTCATATGCTGGAGATGTCCATAATTTAATCAAGCTCTTAATGAAGACTGAATTTCATAATATTAGTAACAGTACTTCAAAAGGTGGGGGTTATGAGGGCTGGCTGCCCTGCCAGCAGTCTCAATAATACAGCTCGGAATGCTACAGAATAGAGAGACAGGCAGACAATTTTATATTCCAGCTCTTATAAAAAAAAGGGCAAGTCCCACTCAGATTAGTGGGAAAAGGGTGTGGCTGTCAGAAACTGGTTGGTATTTCAACAAGTTTCTATCCTATCTGACAAATGTTCCCAGGCAGAGGTTAGTAGACTACCAAACTTCAGTGTTGGATGCACCACCTATTGTGAGCTGGAGGACTAGCAGCAGAAATCAATTGCTAAATACAACCATCTCCCACAGAGTTCTTTACACACATCTGAGGCCTTTGGAATCGGTAGAAGTGTGGCTCCTAGAAAGGTAACACCACTGACACACTTGAGTGGTGTGGTATATGAATACCTATGTGAGTATGCACAGTACTTTTAACTATTATGACCAACCCCCCTTGCCAACTATTGCAAAAGGCTAGTATATATGCAACAGCTACAGAAAAAAAATTATGAAAAGTCAGCACTTGCCAAATGTGACCACATATATCTCCTATTATAAACATTAAAGAAAAATGTGGTAATCCCAGATACAACTGTATGATAATTGTAGGCAAATGCTAGCATTTTAATGGTGACTATTGTATGTAATTGTTGGATTACATACAATAGCTGAACTCAAATTTAAAAACCTACAGCAGTAATATTCTTTATGGGGAAATTAACAGGAATTAAGAATGCTGCCCCTCAGCGACTTTCACCACCATCTATTTTCTAGTTGTCAAAAACAAGAAAGTCCCCCAAAGTGTTATTAGGCCTTGACTTTGTAAGGTGGTGAGTTAGGGTGACCAGACAGCAAGTGTGAAAAATCGGGACAGGGGTGGGGAGTAATAGAAGCCTATATAAGAAAAAGACCCCAAAATCGGGACTGCCCCTATAAAATTGAGACATCTGGTCACCCTATGGTGAGTGCACCCACAACTCCCACTGATTTGTAAGGGAGTTGAAGGCATTCAAAACACATAGGAGTTGCTCAGCCCCTTGTAGGATTGAGTCCTTAAAACTTAATTTTTATTGTTTGTAAACAACGCTTCAATAGAAAGCGAATATGAAACAAGCATCATAAGTGCAAATATGGATGATATAAAATGCAAGTCATAAAGAACACGAAAGGAGGACTGCTCACTGAACATGACAGCTAATGTAACTTAGTTTGGAAAATTCTCCACTAGATATATTGTATTTAATATGGTGGATCCTGTGATAGTTTAAGGTACATGTTATATCTTTCTTGATTTAAAAAATAACATAAAACAAACAAAAAACCCTACTTTGATTTTCTTTTTTAAATCTTCAAAAAATTCTTCATTTTATAAAACCTGCATCATTTCTATAGTACATTCATTTGAGGATAAGGCAAAGAAATCATACATTTGCTCTTTTTAGGAACTCCCGACTTTGCAGAAACAGAATAATAATGTACCATTTGAGGATATTCGTGGGTTTGAAAAGTACAGCTGAGCACTTTTCCTAGGGCATCTAGGAATTAAAATATTGTCTTTACCATCAGAATATGTATAGTCAAACCCAGTTAGGGAAATCTCACAAGTAGCTATTTAACTAGATAGTGTCCAGGCAGTAGACCAAGAAAAAAACAGGCTCAGTAGGAAGTGATGCTGCTGATTTAGTAGGGGAGATTCTTCTCCATAGGTCCAGCATGCTGGTGACATAAAAGAGGCTTAAGGCCACTTGTGCTCCCACGGCTCTGTCTGGAAAAGCAGTGTGGATGTCGACAACTGGATCTTAGGGGACATTAGCACCCCAAAAATTAGGGTTTCCATTAACAAATATATGAAACACTGATTTTGGAACAGAATTTTGTTTATCCCACTTTATTAAGTGAACAAATTTAGTCGTGGTACAAAACTACTCATTGAGGCGTTATTCAATGGCTATTATTTTATTTTTTAGCTTTATCTCCCCCCCAGTAAAAGAAGGTGCCCCTGAGAGGTGAAAGCTCAGATCAAATTCCAATTTTGGTAATTATCTTTTGCCTATCTCAACTCTCCCTGCAGTTTCAACTACACAGGTTTTTGTTTGCTGCCAGCTTTAAATTATTGCATAAGTTTCTGGTTTATAACCAAAGTTGAAACCAAACAGGTTTTGCCTGTGTTCACAATGTTATCTACATTTCTCACATCTGTCGTCATGTTTATTAATGCTGGTTATTTAGGAATTATGCTACAAGGCCTTTTTAGGAGTACAAGCTCTTATTTATCTTTTCCCTATGTAAGCCTGTAGGTGTTTATTGTTTGGAGTATCGGTCTCATTAAGTGCCTAACCTCTCTGAATTTCTTATGTGATTCCTTGTAGTTTTGTGGGTTTTGGCACTTTCGTCAGGGCAGCCATGACCTAGGCAGGTATCAACGTGTTCCTGTGGTTTACTAAACCTTGATCTTCTGTGTGTCTTCCCCCTAGTGAAACAACATTTTAATCAGGGTATCAATCTATTGCAATCATTTAGGTGACTATATTAGTCCTGACTATGGAGTGTGCTGTTCCAATGAAAAGAACATGGATATGGAGAAAAATAATATGAATTATCAAGGGAGGAACATTGCCAATTAGTAGTGAGTGTTTTAGAAGAACAGACACAGTGACAGCAATATAGAAATTACTGAAAGGCCTGAACCCAATTGCCTTGGAAACTTGCCCCATTTCTTTTCATATACACTACATCCAATTTACAATCCCTTTCAAATGAACACTGGCTGGGCATTCACTGGAGATTTTGGTGTTAAATCAGCCCCTATATAATGATGTCTAATCCATTTTGGGGCTTAATTAAATAATTGTGAACATTATCTGAACTCCTGTTCAAAATGCACTGATTGTTTGAATGTAATTCATCAATTCCCTACTGTATATCTCCTTGCCAAGTTCTTTTTTATTATTATTTAATACATTTTCAGTTTTGAGCTATAACAGGCAGTACCTTGAAAGAAACTGAAATACCAATATTCATGTTGAGTAAATGATCTTGTCAGGCTTTGTTGATTAATGTCTTCTAAATGTTTTCAGCATTATTAACACAGTAAGTCTGTATAACATTTCTAAGGATGGCAGGCAAGAAGGCCTTTCCAATATTCTCATTTCCAATTCATTTTAATCTGTATATTTATTATCCCTGCATTCTTTTCCCTTCCCCATACTGATGCCTATTACTGCTCAGCATGATCTTGCTTTAGAAGAGAGGTTTCTAAGAACTGCCCAGATGAAATTTCACTACTGGACGCTCAGTTGCTTATTCTCTAGCCCTGAAACTGATTTTGGCAGAGATGTAAGAGCCACCTTCTTGGCACAGTAGAGTGTTTATTGGCCAAGGTATAAGTAAGTATCAGAAGCAACTGATTCTGTATTTTGTCCTTGACAGTGGATCACAATTATCCAGCTGGCTGGGACTATCACTGAAGATCATTCTCAGTAGCAAACCCAAGTGTGTCTGTAATTCACTTCTTGTGGAAAGATAATTAAGTACAAACCTGGCCACTGTTAGAAAGAGCTGCAAAATGTACTTAGAATCATAGAAGATTAGAGTTGGAAGAGACCTCAGGAGGTCATCTAGTCCAACCCCTTGCTCAAAGCAGGACCAACTCCAACTAAATCATCCCAGCTAGGGCTTTATCAAGCTGGGCCTTAAAAACCTCTAAGGATGGAGATTCCACCACCTCCCTAGGAAACCCATTCCAGTGCTTCACCACCCTCCTAATGAAATAGTTTTTCCTAATAACCAATCAAGACCTCCCTCATGCAACTTGAGACTGTTGCTCCTTACTCTGTCATCTGCCACCACTGAGAACAGCCTAGCTCCATCCTCTTTGGAACCCCCCACCCCCTTGTTTGCCTATGCCCTCCACATTGATTCAGTTCTGGTTTGCTAGCTGAAAAATAAAGCCACAAGCATTCAGGGAGCTCTGTGTTTGGTCTCTCTCATTGAACTCTTGAATGTTTCACTGTAAGCCTTGTAAGGTGCCCAGATGCTCGTGTGATGAATGTCAGATAAATGATAATACTAGGTGACATCAAAATTGTTCAAATAATTCATATAAGCAGGATTCAGTGAGAAAGAATGGAGCCAAAACATGGGAAACAGAGCGGCAACTTGTTAGAAAGGTTTGGATACTTGCTGTCCAAATAGCTAAAATTCTATTGTATTTAATATACTTATTACTCATTTGTAGATTGTAAAGCAAGAACAATTACAAGTACATATGTTATTTTGCATATTTACCAGGCTCGGAAGGCAAACCAAGAACTACAGTGCTTTTTCTTAGAATTCCCTTGTGTCTGACTGGCAAAGACTGAGAGTATAATATATAATCTCCCCAAAACAACTAGATACTGAGATGATTGACTACAGCCCTGGTCCCAAGATAGTAGATGCCAACAGGAGGACTTCCATTGAACTTTATGGATTTGGATGAGGACCTATACATATCAATATTAATTATTAACTAAGGATCATACAATATCTGAGCCAAGCCTGCAATCTTCATTCTTGAGTAATAAGCACAGGATTAGGTATAAAAAAAACCCCTATATGTTAATGCATACACAGAGAAAATATACTATTAGGATAGGTTATGTAGCAGTTTTAACTTTGCTCTCTGTAAGCCATTCCCAGGGTATATTTAATTTATGATATTGTACTTTCTGTTGAGTTTGCAGGTCCCTAATTTTATAGCAATATCTGATATAAACTCCAATTTAGCAATTGTGTTATTATATTGCTTACAATTTCTGACACATATCTATTGCATCATGGCTTTTCCATATCTAGTAAAGGAAAGAAAAGTTTGGCACCTGTCACTAGCCCTTGTTTGTTTCGTCTGCTCACAATGACAGATCTGAATAAAGCAGAAATCAGAAGATTTTATTAATATGACAACCACTTACAATAGGCCTTGGTCAGTGGCCTATACAGAATGTAATTTATTGTTTTGTGTCAGTTTCAATAATAGTGATGGGAAACACAAGGGACAGAATGTTAGAAAAATTGCACCTAAAACGGGGAGAAATTGTTTTATGTTACCTCCTGGTTAGCAGCAGCTAGTTCTTCTTCCAGTGCAGAGACTCTTTCTAAAGAAACCCTCAGTCGTTCCCTTACCTAGAAGAAAAACCAAAATATGTGCAGTAACGTGATTTCTATCAGTCTTTAAGGTTTATATAATCTGCCATAAACACTATAGTACAATCTGCAGGTCTGTTTGCAGGTATGTGTATTGTGTCCTGAACACACATGAGACATTAACTAAGAAGTCCTTTTAAACCTGACTCTGAGAAAAGTGAAGCCACATATGTGAGCATTAGGTTACAACCTTTAAAGCTGCTACTATACAATTTCCTTTTAAATCTATGAAAAGTACAGTAAATGCAACCTTCTAGAAGTAGACATGATACTAAATATAAGAACTTATTAGAACATTTCCAGAGGAATGGTATGGAAAAGAACTCCTGAAAACATATTAAAGTCCATTGTGTGAAGAATAACTGGTAATACTAATTTAATTTACCAAACTAATTGAAAAAGGTATGTGCAGCACTATTTGTAACTGATCAAGTTAATCCGTGTTAGTAAAGTTGTTCACTTTATTTTATCTTTGCAAAAAGTTATTAAGAATCTACAAGATATATTTCCTATATACAAAAAGCTAATGCTGTTTGTAATAAATGAGAGTTTATTATATATGAGAGAAGACATTATTATCCATTTTCTGGGCTTTCCTTAATACTGTCTATGGCCCACACAGAAGGTCACAAGAAAGTGATGTGTCTTATTCTATACAACTGAAGGCATATAAACGTCTACTTGTTTGAACACTTATTTCATATCCATAGGTAATATTTAAAGAAATGCTAATCAATTAAGAACTTGGGGGGAAATACTTCTCTTTTGACCTCCTGCTGTCCTTACTGATGAAAGTGGAATTTTGCAAATGCTTATAATACATACCTAACACTACAGCATTCACAAGAGCTAATAACAAATAGCTAACATTTAAAACTGTACATATTAGCATACTATTGAAGTTACTTATTTTCAACACTATGCTGCAATGTGTACACTTATTTAGTCTTATTCTTATTTAAATCAAATGTTGAAATTAACTAAGTTGAGAGAGCAAATACATTTGCAGAAAATAACAGCATCATGGAAAGTTATTCAAGTTATATTAATTAACATGTAAAGAAAACCTTGTAGCAATTTACTTTGGCTTAGATGAAATAAAAGATCATGTAAGCCTAATGTGTATCTTAAACTAGTTGTTGCTTGCACAACACTATTTGTTTTAGTTAATTTGAATAAAATATATATTAGCATATTGTTTTAGTAAAAAGCAAAAACAAGTTTAGTTGCAGTAAGAACATGCTAGGTATGTTCATATAATTTATCCAAATGACCTAAAATATCTACAGTAGTGATTTCTAAACATTTATACATAGTTAGGGGTAAATTTTCATTAGACTTCATAGGACTGCTACTCACACAAACACAAAATTAAAACACATACAAGCACATGCACTCTACAGGTGTAACACCTGTTCGTATAGTTTAACAAAATTCTAACAGTTGCTTGTGGATTTTGAATAGTGTTAGAATTTGAATGTACAAAACCCCCTTAGGCCACATACACAGCTGGAGGCTGGAATCTGAAAATTTACCTCTTAAATTCTGTACAATGCAATACTATAGGACCCAATCCTGACCCTTGTTTATATGGAACTGTGAGGCATAATAAAGTTCAGAAAGCCACATATGTTGCTGCATGCCAGGCTCACTAATCCTGGGGATAGTAGGCCTTGGGCTCAATAGATGAATGAGAGGAACCACATGGTTTGTGAGAGCACAGCCGCTCAGGGAAAGTGGGCAGGGAATTTCCATGAATAAGCTACATACTGAGCCACTCTATTCACATGCCAGTTTCTCACCCTAAACCATATGGCAATAGTAAAGGTAGGGCTGTCAGTTGGCAGGGGAGTAATTAAACTGAAAAGGGTTTCATTTCCTTCCTTCCTTCCATAAATAAATAAATAAATAAATAATCCCCGAAGAGTATAGGGTTGGTCCACTGTCTTTCTGACCCACCCCAGAATCTTAAGCCTGCTGGCTCCAGTTTGTTCTCCCAACCTAAGCAACCATTAAATCAACTGTAGACAGTTCTGTTTCAACAGAAACACCTATTCATTCTTTCTATACCTGTCTGTTAAACTGCCCAGGAAGAATCCCACTCTCCATCCCCAATTGTGATGTTATAATCAATCCCCAACGTGGGACTGCCGATACATGTCAGCCAGTTAGGATGACAGCAGTCTGTGACTCCAACAGTGAGAGGAGGGAGAACCTTGAGCAGCCTTGAAAACATTACATAGATGTCTTGAATTGAGAGAAACTTCCCCTTTCAAGATGCATACTAGTCTCTGATGCAGTTATGATGCTCAGAGCTCCTGAATGTTGTGTGCCATAGATGCTGCAGTCCCCAGATCTGGACCTAAACCAACAGGATAAATGTTTAACCTACTAATCTTGGTTATTTCCTGACTCAGTTTGTATTCCTTCCTTACTCAATCTTCCACTGATTTCAATGGAAAATTGAGCAAGGACATTGTTAAAACTGAGTAAGGAACTCACACTGGTCATTTATGTTCTCCTAAAGAATGCTGATGATAAATAGCACACTGGTATATTCTATATAGAAACTCAACAGTGAACTATCATAAACAATATTAGCCCATTAGTGATGTTTCCCTGAAACCTATAAATCAGGCAGAACAAACATTAAAGTCTAACTATGGGCCAGAGCCACCTACAGTTTACAATAAACTTATTATAATAAATCCTATGTTGGCACCCCCCTTTTTCAATTTATTTGAAAAACAAACAGCAACAACAACAAAAACACACCCTAATCTAGCTTTTGAATGGTCTAGAAAATTGGCATTCTAAGTATTACCTTGTTAGGAGACAAATGAGTGGACACAGACTCAGGATATTCTCACCTAGTCTATTTTGTTTTTATATATGTTTTTTAATTTTTACATCTGGTAAAGGTCCATAATATGGATAACTGGCACTATCATAATGCTTTCTCATCTGTAGACCTTAAAGTGCTTCACATTATATCAGTCCCTTTTATATATGGTGCAGCCAAGCACAGAAATGTCAAGCAATTTTCTGGAGAAGAACCACAGGGTTTTGTGAAATATCAGAAATGTGCCTCTGCTGCCCTATCTGTAAACTTTCAGAGTAACAGCCGTGTTAGTCTGTATCCGCAAAAAGAAGAACAGGAGTACTTGTGGCACCTTAGAGACTAACAAATTTATTAGAGCATAAGCTTTCGTGGACTACAGCCCACTTCTTCGGATGCATATAGAAAGGAACATATAATGAGGAGATATATATACACACATACAGAGAGCATAAACAGGTGGGAGTTGTCTTACTAACTCTGAGAGGCCAATTAATTAAGAGAAAAAAAAAAAAAAAAAAAAAAAAAAAAAAAAAAAAAACTTTTGAAGTGATAATCAAGCTAGCCGAGTACAGACAGTGTGATAAGAAGTGTGAGAGTACTTACAAGGGGAGATAGTCAACGTTTGTAATGGCTCAGCCATTCCCAGTCCTTATTCAAACCGGAGTTAATTGTGTCTAGTTTGCATATCAATTCTAGCTCTGCAGTCTCTCTTTGGAGTCTGTTTTTGAAGTTTTTCTGTTGTAATATAGCCACCCGCAGGTCTGTCACTGAATGACCAGACAGGTTAAAGTGTTCTCCCACTGGTTTTTGAGTATTTTGATTCCTGATGTCAGATTTGTGTCCATTAATTCTTTTGCGTAGAGACTGTCCGGTTTGGCCAATGTACATGGCAGAGGGGCATTGCTGGCACATGATGGCATAGATCACATTGGTAGATGTGCAGGTGAACGAGCCCCTGATGGTATGGCTGATGTGATTAGGTCCTATGATGATGTCACTTGAATAGATATGTGGACAGAGTTGGCATCGGGGTTTGTTACAAGGATAGGTTCCTGGGTTAGTGGTTTTGTTCAGTGATGTGTGGTTGCTGGTGAGTATTTGCTTTAGGTTGGGGGGTTGTCTGTAAGCGAGGACAGGTCTGTCTCCCAAGATCTGTGAGAGTAAAGGATCATCTTTCAGGATAGGTTGTAGATCTCTGATGATGCGCTGGAGAGGCTTTAGTTGGGGGCTGAAGGTGACAGCTAGTGGTGTTCTGTTATTTTCTTTGTTGGGCCTGTCTTGTAAGAGTGGCCATCCTGGCCACTATGGACGTAGAAGCCCTCTACACCAATATTCCACACAAAGATGGACTACAAGCTATCAGGAACAGTATCCCTGATAATGTCACAGCTAACCTGGTGGCTGAACTTTGTGATTTTGTCCTCACCCACAACTATTTCACATTTGGGGACAATATATACCTTCAAGTCAGCGGCACTGCTATGGGTACCCGCATGGCCCCACAATATGCCAACATTTTTATGGCTGACTTAGAACAACGCTTCCTTAGCTCTCGTCCCCTAACGCCCCTACTCTACTTGCGCTACATTGATGACATCTTCATCATCTGGACCCATGGAAAAGAAGCCCTTGAGGAATTTCACCATGATTTCAATAATTTCCATCCCACCATCAACCTCAGCCTAGATCAATCCACACAAGCGGTCCATTTCCTGGACACTACTGTGCTAATAAGCGATGGTCACATCAATACCACCCTATACCGGAAACCTACTGACCGCTACACTTACCTACATGCCTCCAGCTTCCATCCAGGACACACCACACGATCCATTGTCTACAGCCAAGCTCTAAGATATAACCGCATTTGCTCCAATCCCTCCGATAGAGACAAGCACCTACAAGATCTCTATCAAGCATTCTTAAAACTACAATACCCACCTGCTGAAGTGAAAAAACAGATTGACAGAGCCAGACGAGTACCCAGAAGTCACCTCTTACAAGACAGGCCCAACAAAGAAAATAACAGAACACCACTAGCTGTCACCTTCAGCCCCCAACTAAAGCCTCTCCAGCGCATCATCAGAGATCTACAACCTATCCTGAAAGATGATCCTTTACTCTCACAGATCTTGGGAGACAGACCTGTCCTCGCTTACAGACAACCCCCCAACCTAAAGCAAATACTCACCAGCAACCACACATCACTGAACAAAACCACTAACCCAGGAACCTATCCTTGTAACAAACCCCGATGCCAACTCTGTCCACATATCTATTCAAGTGACATCATCATAGGACCTAATCACATCAGCCATACCATCAGGGGCTCGTTCACCTGCACATCTACCAATGTGATCTATGCCATCATGTGCCAGCAATGCCCCTCTGCCATGTACATTGGCCAAACCGGACAGTCTCTACGCAAAAGAATTAATGGACACAAATCTGACATCAGGAATCAAAATACTCAAAAACCAGTGGGAGAACACTTTAACCTGTCTGGTCATTCAGTGACAGACCTGCGGGTGGCTATATTACAACAGAAAAACTTCAAAAACAGACTCCAAAGAGAGACTGCAGAGCTAGAATTGATATGCAAACTAGACACAATTAACTCCGGTTTGAATAAGGACTGGGAATGGCTGAGCCATTACAAACGTTGACTATCTCCCCTTGTAAGTACTCTCACACTTCTTATCACACTGTCTGTACTCGGCTAGCTTGATTATCACTTCAAAAGTTTTTTTTTTTTTTTTTTTTTTTTTCTCTTAATTAATTGGCCTCTCAGAGTTAGTAAGACAACTCCCACCTGTTTATGCTCTCTGTATGTGTGTATATATATCTCCTCATTATATGTTCCTTTCTATATGCATCCGAAGAAGTGGGCTGTAGTCCACGAAAGCTTATGCTCTAATAAATTTGTTAGTCTCTAAGGTGCCACAAGTACTCCTGTTCTTCTTTATCTGTAAACTGTAACAACACTTGGCCACTTTCTAGGGCTCTGATGTGAGGCTTCACTAAATAAGGTTTGTGAAGTACAGAGAATTAAGACTAGTCCTGGTGATGTGTGGTGGCCTATCAGAACATAGCAGAGCATACACCTCTAGGTGACACTATTCCTATGTGATGCCACAAATGGTGCAGAAAAGGTATTCTGTTTTCTTTCTGCCTGACTGCACTGCAAGCACAGAGCCAGACGACTAGCTACCCCACTAGCTTTGAAGTGCCACAAAAAGAACCAGGCACATCATTGATCTTTCAGTGTCACATGGTTAATCTCTTGCTGGCATTCCTGTAGGTGGTTACACACCACCTACCCTACTGTATCTCCTAGTAACTGCTTTTCACTTATTTCCCCTCTTCTGCCAAATCCTCCCTTCTCCCCTTTCAATTCCCAGCCCACAAAGAGCTTTAAAATTATTTATTCACGATAGTATTTGTGACACTTTTTCTTTCTATGAACACTTGTGTGACTAAAATCCCCAGTTACCTGCCTGTTTCTGAATAAAAAGATTGTGACTCATGTTGAAGCAAATTGGTTGTTTTCATCTGCAAGAATATCTACATATACTTTTCTGTTGTATCTGCCCAGCACTTACCTAAGGGAATTAATAATCTTTTTACAACCGTAACTGACACAATAAAAACTCCTGTTGCTGTTTTTGTTTGTGGGACAACTTTACCTCAAAATTAACTCAGAAAACCTTCTTTAAAAAGTTATGGTTTAAAACCTTTCTTTTCCTTTAAAATTTACTTTTTTAAAAAAATTAGTACCAAAAGTTTAAATCCAGTTGCTATATAAGGCCTGCAGGAGGGGAAACTTGCTCTGACAGATCTCATTATGTCACTGAACAGCAGCAAAGTCCTTCTGCATGAACAAGATTGTTAGTTTCTTTGTTACTTCCCAGTCTGGGAGCTTCCTACAGAAGCCATTTCCTTTCTGGGATGACTGAAGGGAGAGACAGCACTTCCTCTTCCTCTCAGTGGCCCTCCCATAGACTTCCTGTTCCTCCATTTTCTCTCTGTTTTATTGAGTCTCTAGTACTCTACATATTTTGGAATTTGCTTACTCCCTGCCTTTCTTGACCTCCCCAAAAACACTAAAAGGCACTTCTCCTCAATAAGGCCCACACAAAAAACCTGGAGATTTTTTACCAACTGATTTGGAGATATAGTCAAACAAAAAAAGAGTTAGGATTTTTCTTTCAAAGAGACAACAAGAGAGAAGATTTTAAATGCTCTGGCACCCTTGAGAAGGTGAAGCATTGGCAACTTTCCTTTACCTTCCCATTCCTGAATCCTGGGGGCAATTTTGAGGCAAAGTCAGATTCCGATTCAAATTAGGGCAAGACTATAATTTAAAATACTCCTTTTCTGGTTTTTCCAAACTATCCAGAGAAGTTCTCTCCAGAGATAAGATGTGGCATTTGACATTTGATTTCTTTTTGGGGAATTTTATGGTAACTTATAATGGGAAGCTAACTTCAACCTTGACTATGTAGCTGATACGGCCATTTCATAGTGCTAGCAAGACTCCCATATAGATAACTGGTGGCTGCTGATCTGTGTGCAGACTACAGGAAAATATTGTAACAGTTTAACATAGAATTTTATTTCTTCGTCACAAACTGAGATATGTTTAAAAGAAAAGACAGTCAAGTACAGATAAAAACATGCTCTGTCTTGGTTTAGTGCTTTATTCCAGTGATCTAGACAAATTATTGTTATTTGTCTTGCTACCTGGTGTTCCTAAAAAATCAAAATAGCCATATCAGATGATGTTAGTGAATAAGAACTACCGTATATACTCGTTCATAAGCCGAATATTTTTGGTAAAAAAGTGATGCATCAAAGAGCAGTGGTCAGCTTATAAACAGGTCTACACCAAACTTTGATGATTTTAAACTCTGTGGAATCACTGAATTGAATATCTAATACATTGTCATTTTGTTTACCTGGAGCGTCTTCAGGCATGGAGCCCCTCAGCTCCCTGTGGTCGCAGTTCACTGTTCCCAGCCAATGGGAGCTGCGGGAAGTTGCACCACTTCCCGCAGCTCCCATTGGCTGGGAACGGCGAACCACAACCACAAAGGGCTGAGGGGCTCCATGCCTGCAGACGCTCCAAGTAAACAAAACATCCCAAGCTGCCAGCGGCTTACCCTGATGGGCCAGGAGCCAAAGTTTTCCAACCCCTGAAATATAGGGTCGGCTTATGAAAGGGTCATATGGTTTTTGCTATTTTTACCTATCCATTTTGAGGGGAGGAGGTCATCTTATAAACAAATGGGCTAATGAACGAGTATATACGGTAAGTTTGAGGTTGCTCAAATCTCAAATATATGCACTGGTGGCTGAATAGTATAATATAGTTTAGCATTCTATTACATCTCTCCCTTCACATTTTACATTGCCAACATGTACAAAATCATGCTATTCTTAAAGTTCACAACATACTAGTCTGTTAAGTGTTTCTGAATCATAATGGTTTTATCATTGCATGACCCAAACATGTAACAACTTGTTTATCTGGCTGTCCACTAGGTGCAACGATTGTCTCTGGTCGGTTTGGAATCTTGGAATCATCTTATTATTATTATTATTGAAATTAAGACGAACCGTCCCAAGAGTAAAATGCCTGCAAGCTGCATCAAATATTTTTTAAAACACCATAATAGATGCTCAAATTATATATATCCTCCTTTCCCCTCAAAAAAAAAAAAAAAAAAAAAAACACAGTATGAGGATCAAAAAATATCACCCAGACAAGCTAACACAGTAAAAGACGCTGTTAGAAACAAAAATTGGAAGTCAAATACTACTGAGCAATATAGAAAAGAACAAGCTCTGGCAAGTCAAGTGTAAAGACAGCCAAATTAGGCAGGCCAAAAAAGAATTTGAAAACTAGAAAAAGACAAAAAAATTAACAGCAATTTTTTTGAACATGTATCAGAAGCAGGAAGCCTGCCAAACAATCAGTGCAGCCACTGGAAGACAAGGCTGTTGTGGCAAAGTTAAATGAATTATTTGCATAGACCTTCATTGCAGAAGATGTGAGGGAGATTGCCCATTATTCTTTTTATATGACAAATCTGAGGAACTATCCCAGATTGAGGTGTCCATAGAGGAGGTTTTGGAACAAACTGAAAAATTAAACAATAAGAAGTCACCACAACCAGATGGTATTCACCCAAGAGTTTTGAAGGAGCTCAAATACAAAATTGCAGAACTACTAACTGTGGTAAGTAAATCACTTAAATCAGCCTCTGTACCAGATGACTGGGAGATAGCTAATGTAATGCCATTTTTTTAAAAAGGCTCCAAAAGTGATCCTGGCAATTGCAAGGCAGTAAGCCTTACTTTGGTACTAGGCAAACTGGCTGAAACTATAGTGAAGAACAGAATTATCAGACACATAGATGAACATAATGTGTTGGAGAAGAATCAACACAGCTTTTGTAAAGGGAAATCATGCCTCACCAATCCACTAGAATTCTCTGAGGGGGCCAACAAACATACGGACAAGGGAAATCCAGTGCATTTAGTGTACTTGTATTTTCAGTAAGCCTTTCACAAGGTCCCTCACCAAAGACTCTTAAGCAAAATAGGCAGTAATGGGATGAGAGGGAAGGTCTTTCATGGATCAGTAACTGGTTAAAAGATAGGAAACAAAGGATAGGAATAAATGGTCAGTTTTCACAGTTGAGAGAAGTAAATAGTGGGGTCCCTATGAATCTGCACGGGGACCAGTGCTGTTCAACATATTCATAAATAATCTGGGAAAAGGAATAAACGGTGAGTGGCAAAGTTTGCAGATGATACAAAATTACTCAAGATAATTAAATACAAAACTTAATATGAAGAGTTACAAAAGGATCTCACAAAACTGGATGACTGGCTAGAAAATGGCAGATGGCATACAGTGTTGATAAATGCAAAGTAATGCATCCTTGAAAATATAATCCCAACTGTACATACAAAGTGATGGGACCTAAATTAGCTGTTATCACTTAAGAAAATGATCTTGGAATCACTGTGGATAGTTCTCTGAGAACATCTGCTCACTGTGCAGCAGCAGGCAAAAAAGCTAACAAAGTTAGGATCAATTAGGAAAGAAATAGATAATAAGACAGAAAATATCATAATGCCACTATATAAATCCATGGCGTGCCCACACCATGAATATGAGTGGAGTTCTGATTGCCCCATATCAAAGGAGATACATTAGAATTGGAAAAGGTACAGAGAAGGGCAAAAATGATGAAGGGGTATGGAATGGTTTCTGTATGAGGAGAGAGATTAAAAAGATTGAGACTTTTCAGCTTAGTAAAGAAACAACTAAAGTGGATATGAGAAAGGTCTATAAAATCATGAACGGCGTGAAAAAAGTGAATAAGGAAGTGTTGTTTATACCTTCTCAACACAAAAACCAGAGGTCACCCAATGAAATTAATAGGCAGCAGGTTTAAAACAAATGAAAGGTAGTATTTATTCACAGAATGCACAATCAAACTGTAGAACTTGTTGCTAGCAGATGTTGTGAAGGCCAAAACTCTAATGGAGTTCAAAGAAGAATTAGATAACTTCATGTAGGATATGGCTACTATTAGCCAGATGGCTATTAGCCACCCTGGTCCGGGATGCAAACCCATGCTCTAGGTGTCTCTAGCCTCCAACTGCCAGAAGCTGGGAATGGGCGGCGGGGGATGGATCACTCGATGATTGCCTGTTCTGTGCATTCCCTCTGAAGCACCTGGCATTGAGAAGACAGGATACTGGGCTAGATGAACCATTGGTCTGACCCAGTATGGCCATTCTTATGTTCTTATGATGTTCTGCGTCTGCCATCTGTCGAGTTTGCTCTGTTGATTGTTGTTTTTTGACGAACAAACCGTAGATGTTGATGGTTTCTGTTGAACTCTCTGCTGGTTTTGATCATATATTACCTGAGCAATTAATTTTTTTTCATTACAACAGCTGGAGTTTTCCATCCTTTTTTCCCTCCATTCACTTTGACACAAACATGGTCACCAGGTCATAAACCCAGAAGTTCTCTAACTAATGACATCTGTTGTAAAAAAGATGTGTACGCTCTTTATGCTTTTTTATCTGATGTGGCTATTCTCCTCATGGATGGCCACTTTAGAGATAGGTCCTTTTCCGAAGTCAGAACTGTAGTTCTGAGTTGTTTTCCCACCAGGAACTGTGCTGGACTATATCCAGTAGCTGTTATTAGTGTTGATCTGTAGCTCAGAAGAGCAAGGAATGGATCTTCCTGCTGTAGGATTTTTTTGGCTATCTGTACAGCTCTACCAGCCTCCCCATTCATTTGTGGATAATGTGTGCTGCTAGTAATATGATTAAAATCATATCTCATTTGGAATGTCTTAAATTCCACTGCTGTGAACTGTGGTTCATTGTCCATCACTAGTTGTTCAAGAATACCAAAATGTGCAAAGGTGCACTTCGGTTTCTTGATAACACTGCAACAGGTTATGTCTTTCAAGTAAATTATTTCTATATACCAGTGTAAACGTCCGGTGCGGGGGTCGGGCCCTCTCAGGGGCCGTCGGGGGCCAGGCCGCCTCACTACACGGCCTGGATCGGTCTCAGGGTTCCGCCCCTCTGGCAGGGACTAGGCCAAAGGTACACGGCCTCTGCAATGAGCTCCTGCTCTCCGTCAGGGTCCGGCAGTAACTCAGGCCCGGGCTCCGGTCCTCACTGCCGGAGCTGGGGATTACAAAGTCAGTCAAGCCCCCGCGCTAGCTCAGGGCGGGGCAATAAACAATAGTTCGGGCGCTCAGCTCCGTGGATCCGGAGCTGCGCCCTGACAAACTCAGGACGTCCCAGGCCCTTATTCAGGGGAGGGCAACCCCCAATAGTCCAGGGCGCTCAGAACCTTCCTTCAGGCTGAGCAGTAAAGTTAGGAGTTCAGGCCCGGCCCTCAATCAGGGCGGGGCAGCACACAATAGTCCAGGGGGCTCAGAACCTTCCTTCAGGCTGAGCAGTAAAGTCAGGGGTTCAGGCCCGGCCCTCAATCAGGGCGGGGCAACAAACAATAGTCCAGGGGGCTCAGGACCTTCCTTCAGGCTGAGCCCAGGCAGGGTTAGTAGCCCCAGGCCCTCAGTCAGGGCGGGGCAACAAACAATAGTTCAGGGGCTCAGGACCTTCCTTCAGGCTGAGCCCAGACAAAGTTAGTAGGCCCAGGCCCTCAGTCAGGGCGGGGCAACAAACAATAGTTCAGGGGTTCGGGTTCAGGTCTGGGTATCAGGAGCTGAGCACGGACAAACTCGGGACGCCCCAGACCCTCAGTCAGGGTGGGGCAACAAGCACTCGTTCAGGGCAGCAAGCAATAGCTCAGTGGCGGTGCCAGAGCGCTGGCTGGAGGGGGAGACTGCCACCCGTTAAGTGGGGTGGCAGGGGGGACACAGGCCCACCCACTCCACTGTGTCCCAGCCCGGGGCCCTAAGAGCGGCAGTCAGTCTGCCGCTGTGTTGGTGGGGTCCTGACCGCAACACACCAACATGGGTTCGCTCTCTGTTGTAGCTAGACTGGGGTCAGCTACCCCCGGGCTGATTTCCATTTCCTCCTCCATTTGTACCTGCTCCCCGCTGGGCTCGGCAACGGGGTCCCACACCATGGGTTCCTCACTTCGCAGAGGGTCGTCCGGGTCGGGTTGCTCCTCCGGTCTCCGGTCAGGGGGGCGCTCGGGCCCCTCCTCGGGGTACCGTGCTCGGGGCAAGGGTGGCCAGTCTACCTCGGGGTACCTTGCTTGGGGAAGGCTTGGCCAATCCGCGTCGGGGTACCTGGCTCTGGGGAGGTCCGGTCGGTCGGTGTCCGGGTATCTGGCTCTGGGGCAGCTCGGTCCGTCCGTGTCCGGGTACCTGGCTCTGGGATGCCTTGGTCTCGCCGGAGCTCGCACCGGCACGTCTGGCCTCTCCGGCTGCTGGGCTCTAACTGAGGGCTGGGGCCTGGCTCTTATACTTCCTGTCCCGCCCCTTGACTTCCGGGGGGCGGGAACAGGTGGCGGTGGCTCCGCCCACTTGGGTGCCAATTCAGGCTCCTCTCCCTCTGGGCCGTCGGGGCCCAGGCCGCCTCACTACAACCAGGAAAAATAGTCCACTACGACCAGGGAACGATGTCCTTTGAATTCACATAAATCTGCAGCTTGTCTTTTCCAAGGTCTGTCTGGTAAAGGTGTTGTTATTAAAGGGTCTTTGTGTTGTGTCAGTCTGTTAGTTCTGCAATGTTCACACGCAGATAGTGTATTTTTATATCCTTGCTGATGCCCGGCCACCGTACTGACTGGTTGGCACTTAGTTAGTCCTTGATGTCCTTCATGGATGAGGTTTAGGATTTCTCCTCTTATTTAGTTTGGAATTATGATGTAATTGCCTTTAATCATGAATCCATTTGACTTGCTTAATTGTCCACGTATTGTAAAGTAGTCTCTTGTCACTTCCTTGGTGTCCTTTAGATACTCTGGGCAGCTGGGCCTAACAGAACTTAGAACTTCTTGAAGTTGTGTGTCTGTTAAGGTTGCTAGTTGTAGCTGGTGTAGTCTCTTTTCTGACACTGGTTTGTATGTGTTCACAGCATCCATTTACTCATTAACTTCATCTTTGAGCTCATGGATAGTTGAGTGTGATGCTGGGCTCCAAGACAGAGTGCCTGCTACTATCAGATTTTTTCCAGGAACATATTTAGCAATTGGGTTCAATTACCCTAACCTTATCTATGGATGATGGTATATCAGTAATGCTTGATCCTGGTCTTTTCAGTTGATGAGGGTTACAAACGGATTATGGTCTGTTATCAGCATAAACAAATCCAGTCCACAAAGATATCTGTAAAAGTTCTCACATGCCCATATGCTTGCCAGGTACTCCTTTTCGATCTGTGCATATTGTTTTTCTGCTTCTGTGAATGTGAGAGCAAAATGCAACTGGCTTCCACTGAGTTCCATCTTGCTGCAATAATAAATCACACAGGCCATAGCTGCTTGCAGAAATGACCCGTGCCTGCTGATAGTGGGAGGGAGGGGCAGAGTGAGGGCAGCTGGCTTCAGCAGTGTTACTGAGCATGCTAAGTCCATGTGAGCGTGCTGAGTACAAGCCAAGCGCAAAGTGGTGGGGGGCGGGCCCTGTATCTTTCACCCTCACCCCCCCCCTCCACACACACACGTCACCTCTAGCTGCTTGCATCTGCACTGACCATTGTGGATTTGTTCACATCATAGTACTTGAGAATTGGAGGTATTGAGATAATTTCTTTTACCTTTTTGAAGGCAATTTTTGTCAGACTTTAATAGTTCACTCACTGGTTTTGTCACTATAAAAAGGTCTTGGATTAATGAAGGCCATTTACCATCCCCAGCATGTGTCTCAGTTCTGGTACATTCATTGGTGTATTCAATTCTCAAATTGCTTTTACCTTCTCAGGGCTAGGACTGATTCTATCTCTGTTTACTGTCTGTCCCAAAAAGCTTGATTTGGGATAAGCAGAAAATGCACATTTTTCTTGTTTAGCTTCAGTCCAGACTGACTGATTAAGATTAGACCTTCGTTGAGGGTTTTCTTGTTTTCTTCCATGGAAAACCCATACATCATAATCTCTTCCACTAAGACTACAACTCCATTTGTGCTTTGCCATCTTCCTTTGGAAAATTTCAGGTGCACTGGTTATCCCAAAAGGTAATCTTTGAAAGCAAAATCTCCCAAAGGGTGTGATAAATGTAGTCAGTTTAGCATTTCTAAAGTGGAATGGGTAGGCTGAGGATTATCCTCTGTAAACAGCATGATTCCTAGGAATGTAGCTTCAAGGCTGGCATGACTACTGTCGTGATTAATGTTATTCCCTTCCCATGACATGGAAATCCCTGCTGAGAACGTAAGAGTGAGAACCCATGTTTGGGACCTAACTGGTAGCAGAGCACATGAACATGCCAAACTGCCATTGGGGAATGGAGGGCATTTAGAGACACTTCAGCTCTGTGTCTGATTGGTGACCTACAGGGATAAAAGAACTGTCATGGCCTATCTACCCTTTTACTGTTCTGCCTCTACACAGGGCTTGTAATGGAAGAATATATGCAGCCCCAAACCAGCCAATTTCTGTGGCAAAATTTTCCTCTTGTGCAGGTCCTTCATGGAAGATGATAAACTATCCCCAAGTCTTTGGAGGACATCTTTGCTCAAAAGGTCACAGAATGAATAGTATGTAACACATTATTGTAAAACACTTTGGGATCTCTTCTTCACAAAAAATGAGATATGTAAACACATTCTATTAAATCAACAAACTCTTCATGGTTGTTTCTATGGTAGAATAAGGATTCTGTGGTATTTTGACTGTACTGAGGATATTGTGTAGCTTTTGACACCAAGAGAATCCAGAATTGGCAGCAAAACTCCAACTTTTAGGTTGCTAAGAACCTAAAATTTAACAATTACAGCACAGTTAGATATATAGAGAACAAACAGAAAATTGATATATGATGTGACAAAACAAATACAGAGAAAAGTAATAATAATTATTTTTTGTATATAGTGCAAATGGAGTTTGTTACAAAGTCTTCCTCAACTTGCTCACCCATGGAAATGCTTAAAGATGTGATGCACTTAAGCTTCCCAGAAAATACATCATGACTACAGGAGAATGATTTCTGAATCATTTGAATAATGTTATTAATATAATGTATGTGTGACCAATAATATTTTAAAAGACTCACAATCATTTTCCCCATGAGTGTATTCTTTATAAAGCACTTAAACAAGGTAATTTTCAATGACAGCAATTAGATCCCCCCACTCTTGCATGTTCTTCTCATCTGTTTATATAATGTGGTCAAACTGACTGTTGATTAATTTTTGTCTAAACCTTGTCAGATCTTAAAAGCCCAGCAGAGTAGGCATTACAGCCAAATCCTGCTCCCATTAGAGTTACTAGGATTTGCTTATTGAGTTCAGAATAGCAGTATCAGGCCTTTAGTGACTACAGTACCTGCAGTGGTGACCCTCGAAGGAATAGCCAGATGCTGCGACAACTGTTCTTGGGGACATGGTCTGTGGCCATGACAATGGCATTAGCATTGTTCTCTCTGAGTAAGTGTGAAGTTAAAGCCCAGCATGATGCATGGGGATATCGTGTTATTGCAATTGCTGTCTCTAAGATGACAAGTAAAACTCAGACCCTGACCACTTGTAGTTATCCCAAGGCAACTTCCACAAAAGGGTGTTATCAGCCTTGATGCCATAGCCAAAATTTCTACTTAGATATTTAGAGTGTGTCTAGCTGAAAAAAAACAATCTCCTTTTCAATTTTAATTGTTTTTCCCCCCACTTTCCCCTCTTAAAATACTGTTGTGTGACTTTGCATCAAATCCCATTACAGCAATGACTCCACTGCAGTGGCTGTTATACTGTGCAGGTAGGAATCATTGCCCCCACCAGTGAAACACAACCACACTATTGTGATAGAATCTGTTGCAACACGACACAACAGTATTTTAGTGTTGTAAGTCAAAGTGTAGGAGTTGATATTACAAATGAAAATTTTCAATTAGGCAGAATACAGACATCTGGTTAGGAGTTTTGGTCAGAATACTAAGACCAGTCTACTTGGGCAAAGACTCTGTTGTACTTTCTCAAAAGCATTTGGAATAACTTTGTGTTGTCTGGCCGACATTCTTCCTGCAAAATAAAACAGGTTTGAATGTCCAAAGGTCAGATTCTCCCCTCTGTTGCACAAGACTATATATAGCAGAGAGGAGACTGTGGGCCATATTCACTGGTATTGCCCAGCTGGTTTATGTGTTGCTCCATTGCAGGGAGTGTGGATGGGGAAAAAAGGGTATGGCTGGGCCATCCCTCTGTAACCCATAACAACACTGTGCTAGTGGTTAGAACACAGATAGAGGTTTATAGGCTCCTATTGCCGTAGAAATAATTAGCTTAGCCTTTCACCTCAAATGATAGAGGCTCATGATTTTAGATCCAGGCGTACAGGTTCAATCGTCACAGATTTTGTGAGCAGGGATGTTACACATATAACTAAATGTTCTAAAATCCATTTGGAACTGTGGGCAGCCAGTGGAAGACAGAATGGCCTTTAGCTCTAACTTGCTTTGGCAAGAAATATGGTAATAGGACAATACAGGATACGGGGCACACGGTAGAAGCTTATTGTCACCTTTATACTCCCCCTTCAGTGTTTTACCGAGCATACCTTGGCCAGACCAGAGAAACTGGCTTGGTATTTTATATAGGTCTATATCTATAGATAGAGACATACACATACAGCCAACATATATATGGAGGTAATACCCATGTGAAAAAACCCCTGTGATACATTTTTCATGCACCTTTGGCTGCCTCACTGACTCTTTACCTTCTAATCTACCTCCTCCTAATCAGGGCTGCTC
The DNA here is from genome assembly GCF_027887155.1 of Malaclemys terrapin pileata. Taxonomy (NCBI): domain Eukaryota; kingdom Metazoa; phylum Chordata; order Testudines; family Emydidae; genus Malaclemys; species Malaclemys terrapin. The sequence goes on from NC_071505.1 coordinate 73,575,431, forward strand.
AAAAATGTTGAATTAAACGTATTCCAATTGTAAAATAAGGTTTTATCTAAATCTGAACTTTCCATGGGAAAAGAGAGATTTCAGCAGAATTTTCTGCCAGGAAAAACAAAATGAAACATTATGCATCTCTCTGAGCTGCTACAGTGCCTCCTGGGAGTTGTAGGTGAGGAAACCTCATGCCCCCATTCTCTCTTATGGACCCAGCTTCTGAGCCAGACTACATCTCCAATGATTCACCACAGTCTCAACCTGTGGCTGAGCTACCGCGGTTCATCATGGACAAAACTTTTAATCTTAGGTCAACAAACTGAAATGAAATGTTTCATTTCAAGAATGTTTAAATGTTTTGTTTTGTTTTGATGTTGAAATGAAATGAAACATTTCCAAAGTGAATTTTTCTGACCTTTTCACTGTGTGAAAAGTTTTGATATTCCAACTTTTCATCCTATTTGAGATTAAAACAACTGTCAAAATATCAGAATTTTCCACAGTACAGAAATTCCATTTTTCAATTTGCTCTCTCCTAAACTATTCTAAGGGCTTTTCTACGAGGCAAGTTAGTGTGTGGCAAATCAGGGTTTGAATTTACAGAGCACTAGCTTGCTGCACACTAACTTACCCAGTGGACCCTGCTACAGTGAACTAAACATTCTGCAGGACTTTTGAAATGGGAATATATCACAGTGTGATGTCGAACTGTTAGTGCACTATAGCAGGGTCCATGCAGGATGTTATTTCACGGCAAGCTAGTGGGCTGTAGATTTATACAGTGTAGATTTGCACTCTGGGTTACCACACACTAATGTCCCATGTAGACAAATCCTAACATTCCATACCTCTGCTCTGAATAGCTTCAAGCAGCCACCATTCTTTAAAAAAAAAGTCTGTTACAAAACTATTTCCTTTTTCTCTACCCCAAATGTGGAATTCTCCCCTCCACCCCCAGTTAGACCTGTCCTACACCCAAAATTTATAAGATTCAGCTACAGTCAAGTCACACCTTTTCTATACATTAAAATGCCATGACCTTAAAGTCAGTTAACTCGCAGCCCTGACAAGGTGGAAATAGAAGCATTATACCCTTGGAAAGGGGAAACTTCTAGCTTCTAGGTATAGGGTCTGGAATCATAAAATCGTAGGACTGGAAGAGCCCTCGAGAAGTCTTCTAGTGCAGTCCCCTGCACTAAAGGCATGACTAAGTATTATCTAGACCACCATGACAGGTGTCTGTCTAACTTGCTCTTAAAAATCGCCAATGATAGAGATTCCACCTCTTCCCTAGGCAATTTATTTCAGTGCTTAACCACCCTGATAGTTAGGAAGTTTTTTCTAATGTCCAACCTAAACTGCCCTTGCTGCAATTTAAACCCAAAATAAGCCCTTTTGTCTTCAGCTGCATCATATCGCTAAAGTTCTTTATATATTAACCTCATGAAATCTCTTACATACGTGTTTGCTGAATTTCTGTAAATAGTATGTATGGTTGTAAACTACTGGCAGTTCTCAGGACTTGTTATTTATTATACAACTAAATGCTAAAAACTACTATGTGGCAGAAATCCTCTACTGCTTTTATTCTTTTCAGTCTTTAAAATACCATAAACCCTACTAATCTCCAAAGGATATTACTGACAATACTCATTTATGCAAATTATGCTACCCCTGAAAGCTCACTAAACCTAAACCTAACAGCTAAGAAAAGCTACTACATATTGATACACACACATACATAAACACAAATATATAAATACATCTATATAAACTTCCTTAAAATGCATTTTAGTAATGATTACCGTAATAAAATATCACTCATTGCTAGCTAAACACAGATACACTTTAGGTTAGACTTTAAATTAGTGTAGGTGACTTTCACGTAATATTGCATCGGTTAGTCAAATCCAATATGAAGAGACATAACCTGCAGTGTTTGACACTTCTAATAACAATGAAAAAACATACTATTCTATGAATATAACTAATGTATTCATAAAGTTTTGTGGACTGCGACTCCTCAAATATTAATTTGTGGTTGAGTATTTTCAAACTCTTGCAGGACTTGCACAAAAACAGATGTGCATTTACATTTTAGAAATCTGTACAATGAATACTATAAAAATTCCCTGGCATTCCAGATCAAAACCTCTATTACATGTAGTAACTTTTTAAAGAAGTCAAGTACCTGATGTCTAGTTAGGAGAGAAAACTGATGTTGCTACCTCTTCATTCACAATTCCGCTGCAGGGAATTGCAACTTGAGATGCCCATATTTTCTTAGCAATCACTTGCTTCTTGAAATACACAACACAGACTAGCATCTCCATGTGTGGGAGATATGTTTGCTTAGTGCTTAATGGAAAGAGGTGTTTATGCCAGTCATGTAATTTTCATGGAACTGTTTTATAACCAAAACTACTAGTGGCCACAAGTAAGTTCTGATGACCTAATTTTTATGTAAAATCCTTACTAACCCCCCAGAATGAAGCTAAGAAATGAAATATGAACATTTCAGTTGTTAGTCATGTTTTGTCAAAGATTTTCTTTGGATGTCCTGCTTTCAGTATGTACAGTACACTCCAAGAACTGAGAAACAATACTGCTGCTCTGCTGTATCATAAGTGTGGTAAAGCAAGGAGATAGCCTGCTGAGTACGCTTCTTTCCATACTGTACCTTTTCATCCAAAGCCTTATGGTGCTCAAACAAAGATTTCAGTGCTTTGAGAACTTCAACTTCACTGGAAACTCCTGAGGGGGACTGTGCTTGCCGTTTCACTACCGTCATCCTCAGAGACCTTTCATGTCTTGAAACAAGGCACTCCAAATGCTCCAGTAACAGCTGTTGGGTTTAAACATAAAGGGACATCATTCATTTGTACCTAAAGGTCATAAGCATTATAATTACAAACTGCACGTTACCAAATGACAATGACTTTGGCAACCTCCCTAGCTGAGGAAGCCTATGACTATTAAAGATATTGCCAGCATTCTCTGACTCCAAGTCAGAGAACATGAAAGAAATTAAAAAAAGGAATTTTATTCAGATCTTCTTAAAAAACTGCTGTGACCATTTGAAAACAACAAATTGCTCTACTTAGATTTATTGTTGCCTGTCTAAAATCCACTTAATATATTTAAATGATTTTTTTAGTCACAGTAATTAATGGAATGTTAATAACAAAAATAACTAATATAGCTAACCAACTAATGCAGTCTATAATTAAAGCCTGAAAATCAGTCACCTAATTGTAATTTGTATTTAATTTATACTAAAACTTACTTAACAGAGAATGCAAAAACAAGTAATGTATTTTCATTAAAGTTTTAAAACACTGTATTTATTCTAAACGCATTTGCATAGCTAATGGTGCATGTTAATATGGCAAGCTCTAAAATATTCACTGTTTTTGTAATGGAATGTGGAATGACCACAAATGTTCCTAAGTACATTCTTTGTGATTTTTAATCTACATTCAGCTGAAGAAAATGTTAGAATCATATTTTTATGGACATCTTTTTGCTGATATATTGAAAATCTATCTATTTTTATAAGGTCTATCAATGCCATCCCTGTAGTATCTGAGCATGACAGTGGTTAGTTGTATTTGTATTGAAAGTGAATGGGTAACTTCAAGAGTCATACTGTATAATAAGAATACTTTAATTACAGTATAATCACAATAGTATTCCTTTTCAACATGCAATTACATCTAATTCATATAACTGGAAGCTTAAAAGTTACATGACTGATTTACTTATTACTCCTTTGATGTGGTTCTTAATACATCTACTATCAGAACACAAATCTGTTTACTACATATATGTTTGCATATATTTGTTCTCCGTCAGATAGTTAACTTTGAAGTCTTATGAGTTAGTGATGATAACAGGTATGACAGAAGTATAACCAGAGCATAACTGAACTATAATGACAATGTAACTATACTGAAATTACAGTATCCTTAATAAAATGGGAATGACTCATGTTTACCATTACTGTACTTTAAAAACACATCCTGCTTGCATCCTGCCAGTAGTTTACAACCATTCACCAAACACATATGTAAGAGATTACATGAGGTTAATATATAAAAAACTTTAGCAATACCACACAGCTGAAGAAAAAAGGAACATGTTTTGCCATTCTGGAGTTAAGAAAGCAGATTAACAAATGCAATCCACATGAAAAAATGTGCACGAGCTTGCTCTACTGCAGTGGTGGGCAACCTGCAGCCCACGGGCCGCACGGGGCCCATCAGGGTAATTTGCTGGTGGGCCGTGAGACAGTTTACATTGACCGTCCGCAGGCACGGCCGCCCGCAGCTCCCAGTGGCCGTGGTTCACTGTTCCCGGCCAATGGGAGCTGCGGGAAGCAGCGCGGGCCGCAGGGAAATGGCGAATCGCGGCCACTGGGAGCTACAGGCAGCTGTGCCTGCGGACTGTCAATGTAAACAAACTGTCTCACGGCACGCCAGTGGATTACCCTGACGGGCCGCAGGTTGCCCACCACTGCTCTACTGGGGCATTCGCTGATGTAACGAACGTTGAGGGATGGCAGATGCAGGCTTTTTGACACAGCTTTGGCAAGCAGCTTTAAGGTGCAAACAGGTTTGGAGCCCCACCCAGGAAAGATTGATGAGTGGCCATGCAGAAGCACTGATTCACATTAGCAATGAAGCACAGTCTTAAATTCACTCCTATTCAGAACAGCACTTAAACATGTGCTTAGCTGCTTTCCTAAATGTGGGCCTAAATTAGAGCATCTCCAGGCTGTGCTTCTTCCTGGTCCAGTGCCTCTTCATTGCTGCACCACTTTAGTGGAGTCTAAACAATCTGACCCTACATTTCACAGTTATCATTCCACACCAAATATTTAGTTAACTGGAACCTTAACTTAAAGGTAACATTAGAGATTAAATATGTATAATAGTAAAAAAAAAAAAAAAAAAAACCCTAATATTTGAAATAATAGAAAATGACATTTAAGAGACAGATAAATATTCAAATACCCTCCCACTTTATAATAAAATCTGTTAAATTAATGTACCTGTGAAAAATATTCTTTTGCATATTTTAACATATAAAGAGAAATAAGCTGACATCATAGATAAGTGTTGAAGGAACCGTGAGGAATTATAGACTCCCTGCAAACATTCAACATCCATTCTTACTGTATTGCTTACGGAAGTGTTTTAGCTAATAGTTTTTCATTTTTCTGGACATTAACTCTGAACGCAGGCATTTTGCTAGCCACATGAATGCTCAAGAGGACATGTCCACATTCTCTGGCTTAACAGTGAGTTTAGTTATGCTTTTCAATAGAAATTGACTCCCTACTAAGAGTCCCATATTTTTTTCCCCACAATCTATAAAGACGATGATTATGGCAGGGTTAAGTTGGCTGACTTGAAGGCCTTATTAAATGACACTCCCAAAGGATCATCCAATGGTTAGAGTACTAGCTTGGACCATGGGAGAATGGGGATTCAATTTTCTGCTCCACTACAGACTTCCTGTGTGGCCCTGGGCAAGTCACTTAGCAATTTAATGCCTCAGTTTCCTATCTGCAAAAAAGGGGATGTGAATATAAATATTAAAAAAAAATGCAAAGTGCTCAGATACCATGGCAATGGAGACCACATAAGTACCTAAGATAGATATTGTAGATGTTCATGGGTGGCAAGGGATGTTTAGGATATGATATGGGGAGGTAAATCATAGTATTTGTCTTCAGGGTACTGCAAGGATTGCCTGTTCTATTTATCCCTGTACACAAGAATGCACCTGTTTTTTCTGGGGCAGAGTGGTTCTGCAAAGTGTTCCAGCATGACCAAATGGCTAAATTTCACAATGGACCCTAGGTTTTTCACCTCTAGGTTTATATTCCTGACTACCGAAAAATTCCAACACTAATCTTCAGCTAGCTGGCCCACTTTTGCCTGTGTTATTAACAGGGCTTTGGAGCGGAGCCCGGAGCCGGAGCGCGGAGCAGCTCCGGAGCAGTGGAGTTGCAGGTTTTTGCCTGGAGCTGGAGCAGAGCCGGAGCACAGCTCCAAAGCTCTGATTGTTAACCCCAGTTGTTCCACCAGAACCCTATAGTCACCTGAACAAGCAAAGAGAGAATCTATGCTGGAGTGCAGGCTCTACATTGTCTCTTGACCACTTTTCTTCTTTTTCTTTGATAGATCAGGTGTTTTTGTCTTTCGATTTTCAGTTAGAGACAAATCTGAAGTTCCATTTACATCTATAAATGGCAAATGGCTACTTGTTGATCATTTCTTCTTAAGGAATATGTTTTGAACCAACTCCTACATATCCAGGGAGGCAGCAGAAGTGCAGCAAACTGCCATGTTAATGATCCTCTGCTTAAAATCTTTTATAATGGCCCTAAATTGCAAAAATAGATTGTAATGTATAAGAATTATGTACTACCCGGTTCAGAGCTCAGACTGCAGCATTTTTTCCAGGCTGTTAAAGTAGATATTAGATTTGTAATCAAACTCAGTTATACTAGTTCCATATCAAGTACACTCAACAATTCAAAATGCCAACAATCTTTAATATTATTCACTCTTCTAACGTTTCCAAAAGCTGAACTTTCATAGGATTATTAGCCATATTTGATAACAGGTAATGAAAACTAGTTGAACCTTCCCCTCCCCCTCCCCCTCGCTCCAAGCTTGTCTGAATTTTCCCTGAGAATACTGTAGAGCAAATGTAAATTTTTCTCCAGATGCATTTTTTTCCTTTCTTGTAATTTTAGGAAGTAAACAAGCATTCAGAGTGTTTTGGTTTATTTCACGTGAACATTTGTATGGCAGTAAAAACAAAAAATGTTAATCCATTAACAAAGACCTTTAAACCACCGGCCACTTTTTCAAAAGAGCTCAGTGCCCACAACTGGGGGCCACATTTTTAAGAAAGCTCAGCTCCCACTTAGGCACCTACATGAAGTGCCCATTTTTAAAAAATGATCTGCCACTTCATGTAGGAGTCTAAATGGGAGCACAGCTCTTGAAAACTTGATGTAAGCTGTTTTCTGAGGTCTTTTGAAAATGTGGCCGCAAATTTTCAACTAAGTATAATCAATTATCAAAGCAGAAATATACAACAATGTGAGCAGAAGCCTTTTGTTTCTAATAATGTTTTCAATATCAGTGTGTGTTGAGAATCAAACCAGTTAACCACACTGTATCTTCCCCAGATGTCTCCTTATCCATAAAACATGCCATATCTGTAACACATTTTACTGTGAACCAATAAAGGCTCAGGGAAATGTATCCCATGTTCCATTGTGCACAATGATACCTGTAGGGTTGCCCCGTGTCCAGTTTTCGACTAGAACACCTGGTCAAAAATGGACCCTGGCAGCTCCAGTCAGCACTGCTGACTGGGAGGTTAAAAGTCTGGTCAGCAGTGCAGCAGGGCTAAGGTAGGTTCCCTGCCTGCCATGGCTTCACATGGCTCCCAGAAGCAGTGGCATGTCCCTCCTCTGGCTTCAATGCATAGGTGCGGCCAGGGAACCAATGCAGAGGCAGTGCCTGCAGATGGGGCATCGCGCAGAGCCACCTGGCCATGTCGCTACATAGGAGCTGGAAGGGGGACATGCCGCTGCTTCTGGGAGCTGCTTGAAGTAATTGCTGCCTGGAGCCTGCGCCCCCCACCCTCTCCCACGTCCCAACCCCTTGCCCCCATCCTGATCCCCCTCCCAACCTCCAAACCTCTTGGCCCCAGCCTAGAGCACCCTCCTGCACCCCAAACCCCTCATCTCCAGCCCCACCCCAGAGCCTGCATCCCCAGCTGGAACCTCATCCCCCTGCCCCCCATTCCTCTGCCCCAGCCCTGATCCCCCTCCTGTCCTCCAAACCCCTCAGCCCCAGCCCAGAGTGCCCTCCTGCATCCTGAACCCCACTTTTACGGCTCCACCCCAGAACCCACACCCCCAGCCCAGAACCCATACGCACTCCCAAACCCCAACCCCTGCCGCAGCCCGGAGCCCCCTCCCATACTCCAAACCCCTCAGCTCCACCCCCCAAGCCCAGAGCCCCCTCCTGCACCCCAAACCTATCATCCCCGGCCCCAACCCAGAGCCTCTGCCCCCAGCTGGAGCCCTCACCCCCTCCCGCACCCCAAGCCTCTTAGCAAGCCTAATGAAAATGAGTGAGTGAGTAAGTGAGGGTGGGGAGAGCGAGCGACAGGGGGAGGAGGGATGGAGTGAGTGGGGGCAGGGCCTTGGAGAAGGGGCATGGCAGGGGCGGGGCCTCAAAGGAGGAGCAGGGCAGGGGCGGGGCAAAGGTGTTTGGTTTTGTGCAAGTAGAAAGTTGGCAACCCTCGATACATGGTTACTTCATTCAAACAATAATACAATACATGAAGATCTATATATTCCATAGAGTTACATTCCTGAAGCACATGTCAGCAGAATACAGTAAGATTTCATGTCACAACAGTTTTGCAAAAGAGCTGGTCTTAGAATCACAGCATAACAGGTCTGTTAAGAACAGCTTTAGCATTTTTAAAATATGATAATTAAAGGTTCACTTTAATCAGCGTCAAGAGGTGCTGCAGACAGCCTGCTCTTTCACACTGTGTCATGCTGCGCCGACACTAGAACTGCCGTTGGGATAGCTGCAAAGAAAAGAAAATGGAGTTCTGCTGCTGCAGCAAGCAGTCTGAATTTATCCAGGCAAATTGTTGCTACGATGTTTCTATTGGAAAAAACAGTTTTTTTCGAATGCATTATAAAGAATCTAAAAAGTACAAATGAATTTTAGTCTTATGATGTGTGTCATAAAATCCCCAAGATGGAATTCATTATTATCTATTGCTGGTAGAGCTACACTTTAAACCCCACAGTAAAGGTAGCAAGGTAAACAGTTGAATTAACATGGTGTGTTTAGAAATCCTGAGTTCTGGTGACCACAAAGTGAAAAGAGGTCTTTGCTATTTAAAAAAACAAACAAACAAATCCCAACCCCACACATTTAAGAATGAACTAAACACCTTTTTAAAAGTTTAATAAAAACAAAAGCCACATGTATGGAGATAGCATTTCTAGGATTTCCATAATTTTCTTCTTTTATTGTGTAGACAATTAAGGCCCCATATCAGCAAGGCACTAATGCATGTGCTTGATTTTTGTGGAACAGAAATACATGCATAAAGTTAGTAAAGTTAGCTGAATTACGGACTTAACCAGGGAACCTACTCATTTACATAGGTAAGCAATGACACGTGGACTGAGCTTAGACAAGTGCACAGTTATTTTATGCATTATGAGCTGGCCATTAACTGCATAAATTTGAACATGTGAATGTGTTTTGAAGGTTTGAGGCTTTAGTCAATACACTGAAATCAAGGGGGTTACTCACAGGTTGTAGGCTTTGCAGGAGCTGGGCTTTAGTGAATTAAAAAAAAAATTCTCTCTAACATTTATTTATTTATTTATTTAATTCCAATAGGCCATTTTACTAAATTGTCAAAACAGGAACAACAGGATAATACACACCTTGAGCAACGGGACGAGAGATGGAGGACTCAAGGGAGAAACCAAGAGAAAAAAACTGGGGGAAAATGGACAGAGGCATAGCAAACTAGAAGAAAAGGAAATGTAGGAAAAAAGATGATGGTGGAGGAAAATGCATGGGGTGAAGAAAGGATGAAAAAATACGCTTTGAAAAAACATCGATCCTGAAAAAGACAGAAGGAAAGCTGCATCAAGAGAAAGTGGAGTTCGGGGAAAGAAGAAAGAAAATAAAGTTATTTTTTAATTTATTTAATTAACTTATTACAAAGTGTGGTTGATTAATTGTTTTGAAGCAATGATCTAATAATAGTTTAACTATTCACGTTAAATTAGGAAAGAGCACATTTCCCCGTCCTTCTGCTCAAGAAGAATTGTACAATGCATTTCATGTATATTTTCAACAGCTTTTGTTCTGAAAAGCTGGCAGGTATGTAATTGATTAGATTAAATAGTACTAAAACACACACACACACACACACACACTCTGCCTGAAGCAACTCCTCCTATGTCCTCTCAGAAACTCGTGCATCTTGCTTTTTTATTTGATTTGGCAAATGTGTTTAATACGGATGGGACTGATTTTCAAAAGCAACTTTGTTATTTAGGAGTGCAATTCCTATTGAAAGTTAAAATCAATGAGACTTGCTCTTCTAAGTCACTTAGGTACTTTCTATCCTATGTTGTTAAAATGACTATTTGAATATAAATGTATTCAGTATCAATATGTGTTCCAGCATTTTCTAAATATCTGAATCCTATGAAAGTTGTCCTAAATACTGTTATTTTATAGTAAATCACAAAGGCCTAACATATAGCAAAGTTTTATGAAAATACCAGCCCTTAATCTTTGGTTGCAGATAGATAATGGCCAGAAAAGACCATTAACCTAAAGATACTGAGATATATACTCTTTGAAAGCAGCATAAAAAGCTAATACAATGAGTTCTGCTCTTATTTTTGCAGTATATTATAAAAATTAGTTACCATCTGGACAGGTTAATACTAAATTGGTCGCAATCTGGAGTTGGAGGCTTGTTGATGGCAATGACCAGGGAGATAGTTGTATCTGGATTAATAACCAGACCAGATTGGTCATCAGCAATTCACTAAACTGAGCCACCTAGACAATGTCATCAGCATATTGGAGATATTGAAGCAGAATGGTGTTCTGCTAAACACCACCAACAGCTGCCTCCTGAAGCTTTTCCATCAGCCAATCAATGCCAATATTCAGTGATGGTGACAGAACACAACCTGGCCAAACTCATGTGGAAATAGGAAACCATGCCATGTATCTATTGATGTTGAGCAGATGGCAACTTTCAAATACCTTGGAAGGGTCCTGGACAGTTCTGGAAGATGCTCAAAAGATGTAGACACTCATATAGCAGGCAACTGCACAGTGTTTTGGGCCCTTCTGTGGCTTCTGTGAAGATGTTGTAACAGCAAACTTGCAATGCAGCTACAGATTTATGGAACTATGATTATACCAAATTTATTTTATGGGCAGTGAAACATGGGTGCCGAGAAAGGCTGAAAAGTGGAAAATTGACATTTTCAATTTTCATTGTCTTCGTCAACTGCTCCATATTAGGTGCAAGACAAGATCAGCAATGAGGATATTCATAGCGGAAGCCAACAACTTCCTCCATCAGTATTGGTTTGGTTTAGGTGGTTTTCTTGGTACAAACATATTAGGATGGAAGACCAACACAATACAAAGATTACCAAGGAATACTACTGTGGAAGATGTGGCAATTTCCTGCTATAACCTTGAAAAAAATTGAATTAAGTTTAAGTATCTTTGGAGTCCATTGTATTAAATGCAACGTATGTATTACTGTGGATCAGGATGACCAAAAGACTATATTGAACAAATGTGGCAGACAAGAATGGTCTTTTGGGACAATATCTGTGAAATGGATTCTTTGTGTGGGTTTACTTAGACTTATTGCTCTGATAACACAACACTATATTCATTTTCACAGTCAAGTCTCTTCAAAAAACATGAATGTTTTAAATGGTTTGTCTTCCTGAGATAAGGTAATCCATATCAGGTATCTATATAAGAGGGAGGTGTTCTGGTCTAGACAAGACATTCTTATGGGTTTGTCTCTTGACCCAAGAGCCTTAGAGTTATCATCTGTCTGCCATAGCAATTAACTTTGATTCCAAAGCACAAATTTCAACAACAAATATATATTTTAAACATAGCACAGAAGGAAATAGTATAATTTTAAAGCAAGGAAAAGTTTAAAATGCAGCTTTTCTGAGTTTGTATAACACCCTTAGGGATAATAAACATGGCATTATGGCTAAAGATGGTTTATCTTCCTGACATTTACTTGTCCTTGGTGACAGAAAGCAGAAACCTCATGCAATTTCCTTAACCAGGCTGAACATTTTATATAGTATATTATATTCTCAAGCACCTGGCTATAACATACTTGTAGCTATATCTTAATATTCAGAAAGGGTGCAAACAAGTTTGTAACAACCTAATCTTAAAAATAAGTTATAATAAGAACATCCATACTGAGTCAGAACAAAGGTCCATCTAGTCTAGTATCCTGTCTTCCAACAGTGGCCAATGCCAGGTACCCCAGAGGGAATGAACAGAACAGGTAATCATCAAGTGATCCATCCCCTGCTGCCCATTCCCAGCTTCTGGCAAACAGAGGCTAGGGACATCATCCTTGCTCATACTGGCTAATAGCCATTGATGGACCTATCCTCTATGAATTTATCTAGTTCTTTTTTTTAACTCTGTTATATTCTTGGCCTTCACAACATCCTCTGGCAAAGAGTTCCACTGGTTGACTTGCGTTGTGTGAAGAAATACTTCCAGACCAATGGTACAAAACTGTCATGTAGATAAGTTCTAAATAAGGAACTCTGAGCTTCTCCTCCCACTCTTATTAATCTCTCCTCATATGGAAGCTGTTCCAAACCCCTAATAATTTCTCTTGCCCTTTTCTGTACTTTACCTATTCCAATATATCTTTTTTAAGATGGGGAAACCACATCAGCATGCAGTATTCAAGATGTGGGAGTACCTTGGATTTATATAGTGGCATTATGATATTTTTCTGTTTTATTATCTATTCCTTTCCTAATTGATACTAACTATAATTTTGTATGTATAGTTGGGATTATGTGCATTACTTTGCATATATCGACATCGAATTTCATCTGCCATTTTGTTGCCTAGTCATCCAGTTTTGTGAGATCCCTTCGTAACTCTTCGCAGTCTGCTTCGGACTTAACTATCTTAAGTAGTTTTGTATCATCTGCAAGTTTTGCCACCTCACTGTTTACCCCGTTTCCAGATCATTTATGAACATTCTGAACTGTACTGGTCCCATCCCAGTACAAACCTTGGAGGACACCAGTGTTTACCTCTCCCTATTCTGAAAACTCACCATTTATTCCTACTCTTTGTTTCCTATCTTTTAACCAGTTTCTGATCCATGAGAGGACCTTCCTTTATCCCATGACAGTTTACTCTGCTTAAGAACCTTTGGTGAGGGACCTTGTCAAAGGCTTTCTGAAAAATCTAAGTACACAAAAATCCACTGGATCCCTCTTGTCCACATGTTTGTTGACCCCCGCAAAGAAGTCTAGTAGATTGGCGAAGTATGATTTCCCTTTACAAAAACCATGTTGACTCTTCCCCCACAAATCATGTTCATCTATATATTTGATAATTCTTTTCTTTACTATAGTTTCAACCAGTTTTCCCGGTACTGAAATTAGGCTTACCCGCCTGTAATTGCTGGGATCACCTCTAGAGCATCTGGCCTAATTTTATTAATATAATTTTGGCATCTATAATTTTGGCCCTAAATATCTATTGTCAGTCTGTGATACGTAACACAGACTCTTATTTTTGGTAGTAGAATGGGGGGCGGGGGAAAGAACCACCGCCAAAGGGTGGTTATTAAGGGATTCTGAGGTCTGGGACTGCTCCATTTGCTGTCTCTTTCCTCTTGTGTTTCAATTTAATATAGTACTGTGTTATGCACTATGTCACTATCTCACACATGCCATTATACTGAGCACATTAGTGTGATTTGCAAACAAGAGGCATAAAACAGCAAGAGGGCAGCATGTGTAGCCACATGAGCTACACATGCAATGAGGCTGCTGAGCTCACTACAAAATCAATGTCAAGCAGTCACAGAGGTGCTTCCAATTTCATTATATGGGACAAAAGACCATCTCCACCTGCCATAGTAGTGGCAGGTAGACACAAGATGAGCCACCAAAGCCCCCTCCTCTTCTCCTTCCCACGGAGGCCCTTGCCTTCTTAACCTGGTGCTACATGTACAAGTTTATAATGCATCCATCATTTGTGTTTGAGGGTTAATGAAGATTACATAATTAAATACATGGCCTGAAAGACTGCATTCTCCATTCCTCCCTTATATACACACTTTGTGGCTTGTGACAAAAACCCACCAGTGGGCATAAAAAAGGTGACCTAAATAGAGGGCTAGATCTTGGGAGGGTGTCATGGAAAATTACAACAGGGTCATGGAGCAACAAGAGGAATGACAGTGGGGGAATCTGCTCAACATATTAGATGTCTATACCTATGTGCAAGGAGCATGGGCAATAAACAGGAAGAATTGGAAATATTAGTACATAGGCTAAATTATTACTTAATTGGCATCACAGACACTTCATGGGACAAATCTCATGACTGGAATAGTGGTATAGCGGGGTAGCTTGTTCAGGAAAGGCAGGCAAGGGGAAAAGGAAGCAACTGTTGCATTCTACATCAAGAATATATACATTTGTTCCGAGGTAGAGAGGCAGAATAGTTGAGAGTTTCTGGTTGAAGATATGGGGGAGAAAAGAGGGATAATGTCATGTTAATGGTCTACATAGACCATCAAATCAAGATGATGAGGCATTTTTAGAACTGAAATATCCAAAACACAAGACTTGGTAATAATAGAAGACTATAACTACCCAGACATCTGTTGGAAAAACAATACGGCAAAACAAAAAAATATCCAGTAAGTTCTTGGAATGTATTGGGGACAACTTTTTGTTTCAGAAGGTGGATGAAGTAACCAAGGAAATGGACATTGTAGACTTGCTTCTGATACACAGAGAGGAATTGGTTGTGAATCTGAAGATTGAAGGCAGTTTGGATGAAAGTGATAGGAAAGGAGTGAGATCAGCAGAATAAGGACAATGGGCTTCAACAAAGTAGACTTTAACAAACTCAGAGAACTGGTAAGTAAGGTCCCATGGGAAGAAAATCTAAGGGGAAATGGAATTCAGGAGAATTGGCCATTTCTCAAAGACCTAATATTAAGGGGCAATATCAAACTATCCTGATGTGAAGGAAAGATAGGAAAAATAGTAAGAGGCCAAGATGGCTCCATCAAGAGTTCTTTAATGACCTGAAAAATCAAAAAAGAATCATACAAAAAGGTAGAAACATGGACAAATTGCTAAGATGAGATCAAAATAAGATGAGCACTAGCATGTAGGGACAAAATCCAAAAGGCTAAGGCATAAAATTAGTTACACTTAGTGCGAGATATAAAAGGCAATAAATACATTGGGAGCAAGAGACAGATGAAGGGAACTGTAGGAACTCTACTTATCGAGAAAGGAGAGCAACTAACAGACAACATCAAGAAGGCTGAGGTGTTCAATGCCTATTTTGCTTCAGTCAGGTAACTGTGACCAGATACTTAACACAATTAACATTAACAACAAGGGGAAAGGAATGCAAGCCAAAACAGAGAAGATCAGTTTAAGAAATATTTAGATAAGTTATATGTATTCAAGTCAGCAGGGTCTGATTAAATGCATCCTAGGGTATTTAACAAACTAGCTGAAACAATCTTTGAACCATTAGTGATTACCTTTGAAAACTCATGAAGGACATGTTAGAACCCAGAGGACTGGAGAAGGGCAAACATAACACCTACCTTTAAAAAGGGAAACAAAGAAGACTAAGGGGTTTATAGACTAATCAGCCTAAATTGGATACCTGGAAAGATATTGGAACAAATTATTGCACAATCAAACTGTTAGCACCTAGAGGATAATACGGTTATAAGGAATAGCCAACATGGATTTATCAAAAACAAATCACGCCAAAGCAATCTAATTTATTTCTTTGACAGGGTTATTGGCCTCCTGGATGGGGCTGGGGGGAAGCTGTAGACGTGATATATCTTGATTTTAATAAGCCTTTTGACACAGTCCAACATGACATTCTCATATGCAAACCAGGGAAATGCAGTCTAGATGAAATTACTATAAGGTGGGTGCACAAGTGGTTGAAAGACCATACCCAAAGAATAGTTATCAATGGTTTGCTGTCAAACTGGGATGACGTATCTAGTGGGTTTCTCACGGGTCAGTCCTGGGTCCAGTACTATTCAATATTTATTAATGACTTGGATAATGAAGAGGAGAGTATGCTTATAAAATTTGCAGATGACATGGTGGTGGGAGGGTTGCAAGCACTTTGGAAGGCAGGATTAGAATTCAAAATGACCTTGACAAACAGGGCCGACCTTTGGGGTGGGCAGCCAGGGCAACCTGCCAAAAAAGATGCCATGCGCTGACCCAGCCCAGCACTCCACCTGCACGCTACAGCCAAGTGGACACAGCGCTGGTTCCTCTCCACCTGGCCCAGTTCCTCACCCCCTGCTCCTCTCGGCCAGACCCAGGGCTGTCTTCTCCCTGCCCCCCTCCCACTTGCTCCTCTTGGCCAGCCGGCTG
The DNA here is from genome assembly GCF_027887155.1 of Malaclemys terrapin pileata. Taxonomy (NCBI): domain Eukaryota; kingdom Metazoa; phylum Chordata; order Testudines; family Emydidae; genus Malaclemys; species Malaclemys terrapin. The sequence goes on from NC_071505.1 coordinate 73,591,707, forward strand.
CCTGAGGGCTCCTGCAAATGATGGGTGCGGAGAGGAGCCCTCAGCTGCTGCAGTTCCAGCCCCACCTCCTCCCGCCAGAGGCTTGTACCACTTGGTGGAGCTAGCGGTGGGGGGGGGGGAGGAGGAGTAGGGGGAGGCTTGGAGGTAGACCCAGGGGTTTCTGGCTGCCATGCACCATGGACAGTTGGGTTTCCCCATGGCGCAACCCCTGTCTCCTCCCTGGGCTCTCGGGCCTCTGCTGGGCCTTGGACAGCACTGGTGGGATGCTGCTGCACATGCAGATCTCCTTGCCCCTCTCCCCCAGAGCCCCACCATTATTCAAATGAGGAGCCGGGGAGCATGGGGTCCCAGACCATGCTGGGCAGGAGGCGGCACCAGCAGCTAGTGGACTGACACCCTGACCAGTGGATGCTCCTTGCTCCAGGTAAGCCCCATTGGCCCTGGGTCCTGTGGAGCAACTAGAGTCCCATTGCCCTATCCCCCCTCCCAGCGCCCCTGCGGGAGACCCAGTGCACCCTGCCCCATCCCCCCACCAGCACCCCTGGGGGAGACTCAGTGCCCCATGCCCCATCCCCCCCACCAGCACCTTTGGGGGAGACTGGACCTCCCCCAGGTCTTTCTGTCCCATCCTCCAACCAGCGCCCCTGGTCTAGGGAGGGATGTGGGTCTGGTGCAGTTTGGGGGTTCAGGTTGGGGAAGCATGTGGGTTGGGTCCAGTTCTGTCTGGGGAGGGATGCAGGTTGGGTCCAGTTCTGTCTGGGGAGGGATGCAGGTCGAGTTCGATTTAGAGGGTTGGCCTGGTCTTTTGGGGGCACAGCTGGTCCTGATCCTAATCTCTGTGCCTCTCTGCCTGGGGGGAAGGGCTAGCAAGACTAGCAAGTATGAATAATGACATTGATGAATTAAAGTTTTTCATATTTTTTTATTTTTTAAATGTTTTAAACAGTTTTTAAATTCACCTCAATTTCATACAAAAATTTAATTCAAGTCCTGATAGTTTGTATGAGAAATGTGAAGTATGAGATAGTGTGATGGTTCCCTTTTAGTGGGAGCAGCACACAGCTGGTGTTTTGGTCAGCTTTGGCTTTTGTTAGCTGTTTTTACCCACACACACTTAGGGTGACCAGACAGCAAATGTGAAAAATCGGGACACGGGGTGGAGGGTAATAGAAGCCTATATAAGAAAAAGACCCCAAAATCAGGACTGTCCCTATAAAATCGGGACATCTGGTCACCCTACACACACACTCCCTCACACAGTTTCCCCCAACACACACACCATGGCTCCCTGCATCCAAGTCACTTTCCCCACCTGTGCTGTGCTGTGAGGCATCAGGAGCTGCTGCTCTCGTGCCCTGTCCTTATGCAGCCCAGACAGGGAAAGTGACTTGGATGCAGGGAGCTCTGATGTTACTCCTCACTCCCTCCATCACAGCCCCCTAGGGGTGTGTGAGGCAGAGGAGCAGCAGTCTGGGGGGGAATGAGCAGTAATGCCAGCTGCTTTGTGCATCCAGGTCAGTTTCCCCATTTGGATGCAGGAGGAAAATGCAGGGGTTAGGAATGAAGAGGGTCCAGGGATTAGAGGTGCAGGGGGGAGGCCTTTGAGGCAAAGGGAGGGAGGGGAGCCTGGGGAGTCCATGGTGGTCATATGCACCAAAATGCAAGTTCGCCCAAGGTGCCTTTTTCCCTAAGGCTGGCCCTGTTGACAAATGAGAGAATTAGTCTGAAATCAACCAGACAAAATTCAATAAAGACAAGTGTAAAGTTTTGCATTTAGGAAGGAAAAGTCAAGTGCACAAATACAAATTGGAGAATAATTGGCTAGGCAATAGTACTGCTAAAAAGGACCTGGGAGTTATAGTTTATCAGAAATTGAATGAGTTGACAATGTGATGTGGTTGCTAAAAACCTAATATCATTCTGTGGTGTATTAACAGTAGTGTTGTATGTAAGACCTGGGAGGTAATTGTTCCAATGTACTTGGAATTGGTGAGGCCTCAGCTGGAGTACTGTGTCCATTTCTGGGTGCCACAGTTTAAGAAAGAGTTGTATAAATTGTAAAGAGTTCAGCAGAAACCAACAAAAATGATAAAAGGTTTAGAAAATCTGACCTATGAGGAAACGTTTAAAAAAAACTTGGCCATTTTTAGTCTTGAGAAAAAGAAGACTGGGAGGGTGAAGGGGCCTTCAAATATGTTAAGTGCTGTTATAAAGAGGATGGTGATCAATTGTTCTCCAACGCCACTGAAGATAGGACAAGAAGTAATCAGCTTAATTTGCAGCAAGGGAGATGTAGGTTAGATACTAGGAAAAACTTTCTAACTATAGGATAGTTAAACACTGGAATAGGCTTCCAAGAGAGGCTGTTGAATCCCTGTCACTAGAGGTTTCTAAGAACAGGTTAGACAAACACCTGTCAGGGATGTCTAGGTATACTTGGTCCTGCCTCAGTGCAGACAGCTGGACTAGATAACCTCTTGAGGGCCCTTCCAGCCCTATATTTCTAGAGCTCCACACTATTTTATTTGCTCCTTCCTGTTTACTTTCCCTCCTTCTTGTCCTTCTATCTTTATGGAAGAAAATTTAAGGTATCTGGGATACTGATTAAATGAAAGCTCTTGTTTTACAACTTACACTGCACATAGTGAGATCCATGATTTTACTAGTATCTAGAGGAAGGGAGATTACCAGACCCAGGCCAAACATCAATTTGGTCCAATCTCCTGTTCCTAAGAGCCTCCCATTTCAGTGCTGTTGACTCCATCAGCTCCTGATGACTGGTGGTGTCAAGTAGTTCATGGTCATAAAGAGAGATGGCCCCTGACACAGCCTGGGTCCTGTCTACTGAGGATCTTGAAGATCAGGATCTTCAAACTAGATCTAGTATTGCACAGAGAGTCAGTGCACCATAAGGAGTAATGGGTAAGTTTTTAATCAGGTTTACTTTCTGGCATTCCTGCACTAACACAATGCAAGAGAATGATTAAATCCAAATGTACTACACTGTCAGTTAAAGTTAAAAAAAAAAAAAAAACTAATAATTTTATTCAATCTTTTGTAGTAGGATGCTTGTTTTTATACCACTAATTTTGGATCTACATACTTAGGGCCAGATCCTCAATTGGTCTAGAATGTGTGTAGAATGGTTTATTTCCACTGAAATCAAATATTGTTATTCAAACTTACACTAAGTGAGCATCTGGCTTTCAGTGTACTTTTAAAATGATGCAATAAATGTATGGAAGATACAACATATATGATGCTGGGTTACACAGTTATGAAACAGCAAATGTTCCTGTTTTGTTGTTTAGTTTTTTTCTCCTGTTCTAACTAATTAGTAATTAAAGCCTCCATGAATTGTACCAATGCATAATTTCCTTCTCCTTCCTCTGGAGAGATGGAAGGAATGCTTTGTTCATCCACAATGTATAAAAACAAAACCAAGAATTATCCCAAAATAAGCTGCTTCACGATTTATAACATGCTAATTACTAGAATTTCAGAGTAGCTTTCAATTCTATTTGTGTAGCTTAATGTAGAGAAAACTTATTCATTGTAAAATAATGAAATATATGTTTTATAAATATACTCAGATAATATACATTTTGTACTTTTTTAATATGACAAAGAGAAATACGTGTTTCAATAGTGTTGCTGGCCCAAAAGGGCCCGAGGAGGCAGCAACAGCGGGGTTCATTGCCCGGCGTGCTTTACACCAATAATCACACCAGGTGTGGAGAAGCAAACCAACTCTATTCAAGAGCTTTGAATAGGCACTAGGAGACCAGCATGTCTTAAATTAAGCGCAGCACATACAAGCAAGTTTTCCCTTTTATATTTCAAGCAGTTTCTGTGCAAGCCTTTGTTTGGTTTTACCCCTACCCCTCCCGCCCAAACAACAGTTACAATATGCACTACATTAGTATGTGAGAAAAGTTTTTGTTTATCTGTTTATTTATGGCCTTTGCAGGTTAAGACATAGAGGCTTCTTTTACCCCCCTTTCTTTCCCCGCTCTTATCACTACAGCATTTGCTAGTGAAACTGCAGCTGTCTGCTAGAAAAGCTGACCAGTACATTTTTGCTTCAGCATGTAAGCAGTTAGCATAGAAGTAGGTGAAAGTTTTTAAGATGGAGTCACTGTGGCTTACTTAGACCCAGAGCAAAGGAGTTTCATCAGCACTTATGGCCTTCTACTCCCCTGAGTTACCTGGTAGCTATGCCTAGTGACACCAACAATCCCTCCTTTGAGAACACTCAACAAACCTTTGGCAGAGTTTTCTTATACTCTAAAGACAAAATGCGATTAAGCTTCATACAATTGGGATTATCAATAAGAGACTATAAAGGAACCTTTGGGGAATTGGAGGTACAAATCTTACGTAGAGATTACCAGGCATTCCCAGTGACCCTTACTGTTTTTTGAATAACAGCTTAAGTTCCAAATTGTTACTGGCAGTCTTTTTCGCAGGCTGGACAGTTTACTGTTCAGGAACGGGTACTGCTTTTAGTCGAGAGTGATGAATCCAGTTCTTGTGTTCTTCGACCTTTGCCGCTGTGTGGGAAACAAGCAGGACGATGTGGGGTTCCTTTCACTTCTCTTGGAGAGGCTTGTTCTTTCAGGTCCGCAGGAGAACGGAGTTACCAGGTTGCAGGGAGTGGACCGGGGCATCCAGCAGAAGAGGCTGTGAATCTTTGGTGTATTTGTGAAGAGAAGAAAGAACAGCAGACAGAGAACATTTTCCACTTCCCTGCCAGAACCGGTGTACCATTTAGAGGCCATGCCCTTCCAAACATAATCTTGAAGGGACTAAGCCCTAACCTACCCTTGGGGAGAGCACGAATGCGGAGTAACACAAGGGGCAAAGCATCAGGCCACCTAAGAGAGGCCTCCTGACAGACCTTTGAGAGGTGACGCTTGAGTGTCTGATTTGTGCGTTTCACTACTTCACTGGCTTGTGGTTGCCATGGTGTGTGGAGCTTCCAGGGGATTTGCAGAGCACTTGATATTTTTTGAACAACTTGAAATGTGAAGTGTATTTCGTTATTAGATTTTATTTACTGGGGGAGGCCAAAGCGAGGAACGATTTTCTTGACAAACTTAAGACCCACTGTTTTGGCAGTGTTGTTACGACATGGGAAGGCTTCAGGCCATTCACTGAATTGATCCACCAAGACGAGGAGGTACGTGTACCCTTGGGTCCTGGGAAACTTAGTAAAGTTTATTTGCCACACCAATTCTGGGCTTGGGGTAGGTTCCAGAGTGTCTGGCAACTCTGCTACTCCTGGTCGAGGGTTGTTCTTTTGGGAGATTAAACATTTAGCCTGTACCTGTGATGCTAGGGGTTTAAGTCCAGAGGTTAGAAAATATTTATTTATAAGCTGGGTAAGAGCCTTTTTGCCTGCGTGTGTGGTTTGATGCAGTTTTTGCAACGCTGGTCAGATCAGGCCCTTGGGCAAGAGGATTTTTCCCTCTGTGGAATAAAGCCATTTCTCCTTTTCCTGGAGACCAAGTCTGTCAGCCAGGTTTCTGTCATCATGGGAGTACTGAGGAGCTGCAAGCTCACCTACTGATGGGATGAGGGCATGCATTTGGGCATTTTTCTTTGTTGGTGATTTTAGGGTAGCAGCGCGCTTGACTTTCCTGTTTGCTCTGGCATTGCCCTTGGTTACATCTTGATCTTCCCTTTGATGGGCTTTGCAATGTACTACTGCTACTGCTGAGGGGAGTTGTACCGCTTTTAACAGCCGGAGAATTTGAGACCCATGCTTAATCAGAGAACCTTGGGCTGTTAGCATTTCCCTTTGCTTCCACAAACCAGCGTGAGCATGCAATACCCCAAAAGCATACTTTGAATCAGTAAAGATATTAACCTGTTTGTTTTTTGCCAGCTCGAGTGCACGAGTCAGGGCCATTAGTTCAGCAAGTTGGGCAGATGTCCCAGCAGGTAAACTTTCAGCTTCCATGATATCATGGGGAGACACAACAGCATAACCAGCCCTCCTTTGCCCATTTACAACAGTACTACCGCCATTAGTATACCACTTCAAGTCAGCATTTGGGAGTGGCTGATCTTTTAAATCTGGGCGGCTAGAGTAGTGTACATCTATGATTTCCAGGCAGTCATGTTCCTGCTTTTCTGTTTCTGGTAGCAGGGTAGCTGGATTAAGGGAGGGACAGGTTTGCAGGGTAACTTCAGGGTTCTCTAACAGTTTCGCCTGGTACCGAGCAACCTGAGCCTGTGTGAGCCAGAGACCACCCTTAGTATCCAGCAGGACTTGGACCATATGGGGAATATACACTTGCACAGTTCCTCCCAGTGTCAGTTTTTAGCTTCCCCAAGCACTAGGGCACTGGCTGCAACTGCTCGCAAGCATGCTGGCCAACCCTTTGAAACTTGATCCAATTGTTTAGAAAAGTATGTCACGGGACATTTCAAGGCACCTAGTAATGGAGTAAGCACTCCCAGGGCTATCCCTTTTCTTTCATGCACATACAGTTGGAATGGCTTAGAGAGATCTGGCAGACCCAGGGCTGGTGCTTCCATCAGCTTCCTTTTCAAGATTTTAAATGCCCTGTTCGCTTCTGGGGACCAGTGAAAGGGGTCATGATTCGCTCCCTTAACACATTCATACAGAGGTTTAGCCCACAGTCCAAACTCTGGGATCCATATTCTGCAAAAACCTGCCATGCCTCAAAATACTCTAAGCCGTTTACGGTTGCTGGGGATAGGAACTTGGCAGATAGCCTTCTCTTTGTCATTTGAGAGTCGTCTCTCCCCCTGCCTGATGTGAAATCCCAGATACTGTACTTCAGGGAGTGCAATTTGAGCTTTACTTCAAGCTACCCTGTATCCTCGGAGTCCAACAAAGTTCAGGAGGCTCACAGTAGCTTTAAGACAAGGGATTAGACCCATAGCAGCAATTAGCAAATTATTTACATATTGCAGAAGGAGGGCTTTGTCCTCATTGTCCCACTCCTCCAAGTCTCTGGCCAGAGCCTGGCCGAACAGAGTGGGGGAATTTTTAAATCCCTGGGCCAATACTGTTCAGCAAAGCTGCTTCTTAACCCTTCTGTTGTCCTCATTATGCCTTGCAGTATTTTGCAGATCTCATAGTTGCTTGGGCACATTCAGGCCCCCCTTTCTCTTGGTTGTCAGCCAAGTCTTAGCTGTGAACAATGTCCTTGGATAGGGCCAGCATGACTGAGCTTGCTAGCTATATTTTTCAGTTAACTTGTTCTGTTCTTTTTCCTTCTTCCTTTTTTGGCTTCTTCTAACTTCCAAAGGAACCTTCCACTCTTTACTTATACATCTTTTTCCAACAATGAACACATACACATTGCCATTATACACCCTTTTAGTAACATAACTTTTATACAGAGCTTTGAAGCAACAAACCAAGACGAACACACTCACTTTTGAGGATTCCACTCTGTACAACCTCCGGTGTCCAATAGCTTTCCTTTTTAAACCTTAAATGCCTTCTTTGTGCCTCCTCCTTAGCCTTAGCTATAACCTGATTTCGCTCCACTTTAGACAACAAGGTTCTTATAAGTATATTGCAATCATCCCAGTCAGGCTTATGGCTTGCTAGACACCCTTTAAAGATTGAAATAAACTTGCTTGGATTCGTTGAGAATTCCCCTGCTTCTGCCTTAAAAGCAGCTAAGTGTACTGGGTTAAAAGGAACATGCGAGAACACTGACACAATCTGGGCTGCACGCTCCTGTGTTCCTGGACGGGCTACCACATTCTCAGTAATCAACGGATACAATCCCACCAAGGGGGTACTCTCTGGAGCCTGTGGGGGTGGAGGAGCCGAAGGGGACACCGATTCTGCCATTACAACTGTAGGAGGGTTTTGGGGTTTAGCAGCAGGTACTACCGAGTCTGTCGGAGTTAAATGGCACTTATGCAAAATATCAGTCCTGTTTTTAACACCATAAACGTATACGCATAGAGATGTTCATTCCATTTACCTGTTCTCTGACAAAACAAAAGTAACTGAAGGATCGTGTTGTAATTAAGTGATCCTTCCAGTTGCCACCTTTCTTGGCACTCTAACTGATACTGAGGGCAATCAACTGTACAGAACCTTTTCAATTTACTTTTAATTAACTGGTCCAATCCAAACACTTTCCAGTTCCCCAGAATGCATTCTAAGGGTGTACACTGTACCCTGCCGGCTGTACTTTGTCCCTCTCCCATACTCTAGGGAGACACTGGGTGTCCCCAGGTCAAAACAGGTAAAGTCCCCACTGGACTATTCCTACCTTATCCAAGGGTCCGGTTCTGCACCTTTGCCCAAAACTGCTTCTCCACTGTCCGTGTGTTTTGCACCGTTGTGCCTTCCGGGGTCAAGCAAACCACGTCTTCGCTGAGGCCCCCGATGAAGTCACCGGTGAGCGCTCTGGGCGTTGGTTGTTGTCGTAATCCGTCGGCCGCCAGGAGGGATCCGGGCAAGGCTAAATTTCAGCCTCGAGCCCACCCAGGGACGCCAAAACTGTTGCCGGCCCAAAAGGGCCCGAGGAGGCAGCAACAGCGGGGTTCATTGCCCGGCGTGCTTTACACCAATAATCACACCAGGTGTGGAGAAGCAAACCAACTCTATTCAAGAGCTTTGAATAGGCACTAGGAGACCAGCATGTCTTAAATTAAGCGCACCACATACAAGCAAGTTTTCCCTTTTATATTTCAAGCAGTTTCTGTGCAAGCCTTTGTTTGGTTTTACCCCTACCCCTCCCTCCCAAACAACAGTTACAATATGCACTACATTAGTATGTGAGAAAAGTTTTTGTTTATCTGTTTATTTATGGCCTTTGCAGGTTAAGACGTAGAGGCTTCTTTTTCCCCCCCGTTTCTTTCCCCGCTCTTATCACTACAGCATTTGCTAGTGAAACTGCAGCTGTCTGCTAGAAAAGCTGACCAGAACATTTTTGCTTCAGCATGTAAGCAGTTAGCATAGAAGTAGGTGAAAGTTTTTAAGATGGAGTCACTGTGGCTTACTTAGACCCAGAGCAAAGAAGTTTCATCGGCACTTATGGCCTTCCACTCCCCTGAGTTACCTGGTAGCTATGCCTAGTGACACCAACAATAGGAAAGCACATTTTTCATAGTTTATAATCCATTTTTAATATTTTATTATTTGTAAATTCTGAATAGCAATTTCATAAAAAATTAAGACCAGAGTATTATACAGTGCTTAAACATAATGCAGGCATTGATAAAGCATAGATTAGGCACAGTACAACAATATTCTCAAGCATGTGAGTACACTGAAATCTAAGTAGATTTTCTCTCTCCATCCAGTCCACTCTAGAGCTCTTACATGTTATTCCTTTCACTTGTTTGAAAACAGTTCCATGTGATTCTATGGGACACATCCACACATCTTACCTATCCCTTTGGTCCTGCTTAAAACAATGGGACTATTGGTAAGTGGAAAGCAAATCGGATGCGGCCCATAAAATTGTTGATTTCACCAAGGGGACAAAATATCCCAAGCAAGTGAGCACTGTTAAAGAACAAATGTTCTGTAAAGTGGTGCAGCTTCACTGAATCAACTGGCAGCACCAGTTTACACCAGCAGAGAATTTGTCCCTTATGTTTTTAAGGGCACGCATTTTCAATTTTCTAAAACGACATTTCAGAGATATTTCAAATTGTTTTCTCTTAAATATCTATGAGTTCTGGGGAACTAGATAGGTGGGAGGATTTGTAAAGGAATATATAGCCTTTCACCTCTAGATTGCTAGCTAATATCCCGCTAGATCACTAGTGACAGAAGTGTGTTACCATGGATGTTTAGTGGCTTCTATGACATGTGCTTGATATGCTACGTTATGTGCTTCCCAGTCGACTCGACAACTATCTAAATCACAAAAAAGCCACCACATTTCACAGTAATTGGTACCTTTGTTGACAGCCTCAAAAGATTAAACAGGCAAAGAGACTGAGCTATCTTCTTGCTCTGGCTGGTCCTCCAGATCAGCAGGTCAGTTCGAGAAAGCTTACACTGTCACTTCTTGTTCTGCAAGTGTCCTGTGTACAGGGACCATCATTCTCCAGGGCTGTCAGCAAGCACCTTCCACAAGCACTGAACTTACATGAAATATGTTTTCTCTCTTAAAACTATTACCTCAGATTTCTGAGTCCTGTTTTTCTCCTCCAAACGGTTATATTTACAGAATATAGAAGGAGACAAGCAGAATTTTCACTTTTAATTTCTAGTTTAAACAAGGAGCCTACCCATTACCATTAAGTAAATAAAAAATGTTATCAAGTTTACTACAGTATATTCTTCAGGAGTTTTCAGAAACAATATGAAAAAGTTTACAGAGCTTCTGTAGCAGATTGCTTGCTGAACTGTTAATTTAGGCAGATACTTTACTACATCCCCACTCCCAACCGCATTTACATTCATTCTGATTACAAACAGCAACTTTGTTGGGAAAAGAAGAGATATTTTAACTAAGAATTATCAATTGGCTCAGGTCAGAAAAGAAAATGTCCTCATTTTAACATAACATATGTTCATTTTTAGTTTTGGCTTCCTTTGATAGTCCCTGATATCTGAGATTATCACAATTAATGTACCACATTGTTCTGTGTTCCAGCTCTAGAAGAGATCCTATAATACCTTTCCATATACTGTAAGGATGGTTATTCTTTCAAAACTGAAATTAGATAGTAGGAGAGGCACATACTCCTTGGGTGCTCTGGGGCTAGAACACCCATGGGGAAAAAATGGTGGTTGCTGAGCACCCACCAGTGGCCAGCTCTCCACCTCCCCTCGCAGTACCTCCAGCCTGCCGATGGCCCCACTGATCAGTGCCTCCCCTTCCCTCCCAGTGCCTCCTGCCTGCCATGGGCCAGCTGTTCCACGGCATGCAGTAGGTACTGAGGGGAGAGGAAGGAGCGAGGGCGTGGTGCACTCGTGGGAGGAGGCAGAATGGGGTGGGAAGAGGAGGGGCGATGGCAGAGCGCGAGCAGGGCAGGGGCGGGGAGGAATGGGGGCAGCTGGGAGGGGTCGAGCACATTAGAAAGTCAGCGCCTCTGCTCAGTAGTGACTACAAAAGTTACTATAGAAATTTCTAATCCTTCTACTACTTTTTCAAAGTCACATTAAATGATTTTACTGACAAAAACATATTTGTCTTGCTGTCATCAGTGCAGAGCCAGTCAATATAGGTATGGGTGGTTCAGTTCTGTTCTATTTTGCCTCACATGTTGAAAGAATTGCCAACTATGTTCTGAACTGAAAAATATTTCTACTAGGGCTGTCAAGCGATTAAAAAAATTAATCACAATTAATTGCAGTTTTAATCGCACTGTTAAACAATATTAAAATACCATTTATTTAAATATTTTGGGGGTTTTCTATAGTTTCAAATATAGGGTCAGGGCTGGGGGCTCTGAGATTCAGCCCTGCTCCAGGCTTCAGCACCCCTCAGGGCTTGGAGCTTCAATGCCTCTCAGGGTAAGGGGCTCCGGGATTCAGCCCAGCCCAGGGCTTCAGCCCCCATCAGGTGCATGGCATGAGGCTTCAGCACCTCTTGGGGCGCAGGGCTCCAGGCTTTAGCCTGGAATGGGACTTTAGCCCCTTCAGGGCTTCAGGCCAGCATGGGGCTCAGGGCTTAGCCCCTCTCGGGTTTGGGGCATGGGGCTCCAGCCTCCCCCAACCTTCTGGGAAGCTGCTGGCTGGGGCTCTTCCAGCCCCCATCCCTCCCACCCCCTGCGCCGCCTCCGGAACTGGGCTGCTCCAGCCCCACCACCCACCTACCTGCAGGCTGAGGCATCAGCCCCCACAACCTATGCCTCCCTGCCTCCTTCCCTCCCCCCCTCGAGGTATTCAATTAACACATTAAAAAAAGTACGCATTAATTTTGCTTTCAGTTAATCGCAGGCGTTAACTGTGATTGACAGGCCTAATTTCTACTGTATCTTATGATAATGTAAGAAACAGAAAACACTTGGATAAGGCCAAAGGTGAGTACCTCATCCTAGGGAAGAAACCCACTGTAGGGTTGAATTTAAGAAACACTGTGAGAAGGAATAGACATTTTCCCAGGGGGCTCTGGTTGAGGCAGGGAGCTGAGACCCTGCTCTCTTTGTGCCTAAGTTTAAGGTTTCCATAGACTGGAACGCCAGTGAGCGTATGGGCAGGAGTTCCTCCTTCCTTTTCTCTCAGCAGCACGTGAAGAATTTGGGCTAGAACTTGTTTCTGAAAATCAGAGTATCAGGGCATTTTAAGAGGCTCTATTCTTCAAAAGAGGAGGTGATTGTCACAGTTTCAGGATAACTGCACCTGTATTCCTCCTCCATGGTGCGTTGAGGGCATCCACTCAAGGTTTCTAGTTTCCAAATGTTACCTCCCCTTGGTGGAGACCCTCACCTCTCCCCCTCCCGTCCAGGATTTTAAGGCTGCACAGCTCTCTGGCTATACTGGGATATCCCCAGAAAGTCAGTATGACTAAAGGCCAGAGCCCATGCTTTGCTTTCTCTGTGAACAGTGTATTGCCAGCAGTTATAAGTTACCACACAGACCTTTTTCAGTAAGCACATTTATTCTTAAGGGAAAAGCACTACAGAAAAAACATAATAAAAACAATATACAGATATAAAACACCATACTAAATATACCAGGAGTCACCCATCAGTCTTATGGGGCCCTGGCAGGCCAAAGTCTTTCCAACCCTTCCGCAAGGGTTGCTCCCCTTGGTCAGAAGATCCGGCCTGTTTGCTGGATCAGAAAGAAGACCCTGAGTCAGTTTAAATACAGCCTTTTTATACCAAAAACCCTCTCTTTGTCTATTGGTCTCTGGAAAATCCAGTTTGAACCAATATATGCAAGTCTCTCCAAGGGTTGGCACCTCTCTGGAAGTGGTTATAACCTGAGTAATTCATCTTAATCACTCCCACTGTTCTCAATGCCTGGAGGAGCTGTGGCAATCTCCCCGCCCTGGAACTGCATACAATCCCTGGGGCACCATTCATACACTTAATACAATATGGTCAGTAAAGATACCACTATTCATACACTTAATATAATATGGTCCGTAAAGATACCACAGATATTGGTTGCAATATCTGTCACGGGGGCATAAAGACTTCTGAGAGCGAAAGTATCTGGGGAGGCTAGGTAAGCCTGCCCATGGCTGTATCAAATGTAGTGAGGGGGTTGGGTTAAAACAAGGGGAGAGTCAATTGGTCTCACTTATTTTGGCTTGAAGGTTTCCTCTTCTGAATGCCACGCTATATCTTGGTTCTTGCTATATTATTAGTTTATTAGAATACTTTTGTTTGCTTAGTAGGCTGTTTTTGCAGCATCATATTCTGAGAACAACATGTCTGTATCAGATTATGAATTCTATTTTGTAGTAAATTCTGAACATATCTGTAAACTTGCCTGAGGGTAGCTTATTGTATTGAATTACAGACAGTGCCCTGTCCAGGAAAGGTGTTTGATCCTTCATTGAAGCCACCAAGACTGATCTGGAGCCAGCAACTTTGATTGTCTCTCATGCACATGGAACAATGGTTTTTCTACGCAGAGGCATGCAGATGAGGTAAGCATGACTGGGGGAGGGCACTGTAGCATCCCAGTGAAGCACATGGTTAAGAGACAGAGAGTTTACTTAAGGGCACAGTGCTGCTCTGGGTGGGAGGGCTGACCATCCTCACATTTAGGGAGGTCTTGCAGGAAGGTTAGAACAGGAGGGTCTCTGCCTAGCCTGAAACACTGACAAACCTCAGAGTCACAGAAGGGGTGAGATCAGATCAAGGACGGATGTTTCTCAGGTCTTTGGCTTTATTTTCGAAGATCTGTAACTCTTGAGTGCTTTAAGAGTAAAGATTCTGTCATTAAGAAATTCCTTTGATAAGCCTGTGTTCTTTGTTTTCCTGCCTCTTTGTCCCTGCAGGGACTAATCTAGAAGCTCAGAGTGCCCAGAGCCTAGGTAGAGCTCTAGGGGAGCATGTATACGCAATGGGGGGAAGAAGGGAAGTGGCTCAGGAGGTCTCAGACACTAATTTCAGGACATAGGGGAGCGAGGTGGTGGCACTCCACATCCCAAAGAAGGGTGTCAAACAAGAGGTATGAGCCTGCCCTGAACTCCTAGAACAAGAAACAGTGACTAGATTCTACCCGTGCCAAGTGGCCTTGAAAGCACATGGGTCCACTTGCAAAAGAATGGTGACTGTACAGTACGGTACCAGGCTAGTTTGTGACACACATTATTTATTCAACAAAGAACTCTCAACTCTGATTGTTCTTGCAGATACCAGGTTGACCTTGCAGTGCTGACATAAAAAAAATAAATAAATATAAACTGAAAATTCAATTAATATGGTACTGAGATTATGGAGAGGAAATAAATATGTAACAAATATCATTTTTACAAAGTCACTTATAGTACATGCACAATAGTGCTAAAAAGTGCACTTTGATGTTTAGCTTTATGAGATTTAAAGTTACTGTAATGCTAATGCAGATTCATCAGGGTCAGACTTGTGTTTGTTTGTTTGCACAGTTGCAGGTATCTCAAAAATTCTTGAATGTCTGTCTCTGACTTGCAGTATAGTTGTAGTTGTGTTGGTCCCAGGATATTAGAGAGACAATATGGGTGAAAAGTTCCATTGGTCCAATAAAAGATATTACCTCACCTACCTTGTATCTCTGACTTGATTGTCAAGTTGTTCCATTCTTCTTTCCATAGCCTTGGTTTGGATGAGTACATTAGTTTATCTGCATTTACTATATAGTGTATTTTTTTCCAATCTCTTAGATCTTCATCTTCCATGTCTAACTCCTTCTCCATTCCCATAACACATTAGTAAGTTTATTAATTTTAGCTGCCAGGATTTCAAATATATCCTCCAGCAAGGTCATCACATTCTATAACCTTTATTCACTGGTATTGGTTGCCCTAATAAATCTCTTGTTCTTCACCTTGCAGAGGAACAGATTGTCTGCAAGTTTCATGGTTTGAAAAAGTGGTGTCAATGTCAGAGCTGGATTTAGCACCTGCTATGCCCTGAAGCTGGCATTTCTCAATCCTTTAGCAAATGCCTATTAATGACCATTAGCTTTTCTTGGGTGATTCTTTCCGTTACAAACTTCTGAACAGCATCAAATCCATCATATGCATCAACACACATTTTTAATGGATATAAATATATATGCACCTATCTACATATTACAGATATGCTACCATTTAAAATTGGCACTCATTATTCAAGAGCTACAGTATTTTAGATCTAAAAGGGTGATTTCTTTACATGTTTTCAAACCTGATTACAATACAAACCAATGTACACTACCAGTCAAATTCTACCTTCAAGTAAGTATGGGGAGAATGTGGCCCTCAAGTTTTCCAGGACTGTGAAATCCTGGCCTTGCTGAAGTCAATAGCAAAACTTCTATCAACTTCATGGGGCCACAATATCAGCTTCAAGTGTATTAAGCACATTATAGTCAAAATTATAATGGTTTGTTTCCCTCACATAAAATACACCTCTATCTCGATATAATGCTGTCCTCGGGAGCCAAAAAATCTTACTGCATTATAGGTGAAACCACGTTATATTGAACTTGCTTTGATCCACCGGAGTGCACAGTCCCTCCCCCCCGGAGCACGGCTTTACCACGTTATATCCAAATTTGTGTTATATCGCGGTAGCAGTGTATATCACACTTTCTTGTAGAAGAATTGTAGTAAACTTATCTCTTTACACAATATAAACAAGTTCTGACAAACTTGATATTCTCATGTCAGGATTATGATTATTATTAATGCAAATTAACAGGTGTACGCACACAGTTGTATTCCTTCTGCTTCATACAAAGTTAGTGCTAAAAGTATACACCCATAAAAAGTCTACTATATACTTACTCTTGTGTTGTTTCTTTCAGCCTTGAGTTCTGAAATCTCTTCTTCTTTTTCAAGCAATTGCTCCCTACACACATTTAACTCTTTTGTCAGTGCAGCGAATTCCTATAAAAAAGAAATAAATAGATTATTTTAAATGTACATTTTGGAGGGTATTCCCAAAATTAATCTGCATTGTAGCATTTAGGATTTAATATTTAAATACCGTATATGCTCGTTCATTAGCCCGTTCATTTATAAGCTGACCCCCCAAGATGGTTAGGTAAAAATAGCAAAAACTGTATGACCCTTTCATAAGCCGACCCTATATTTCAGGGGTTGGCCAACTTTGGCTCCTGCCTCGGCTAGTGGGCCTGGACGTTTTGTTTACCTGGAACGTTCATAGGCACAGAGCCCCTCAGCTCCCAGTGTCCGCGGTTTCCCTTTCCCAGCCAATGGGAGCTGCGGGAAGTCGCGCGTCACTTCCCGCAGCTCCCATTGGCTGGGAACAGCGAACCACGGCAACAGGGAGCTGAGGGGCTCCATGCCTGCAGATGCTCCAGGTAAACAAAACGACAATGTATTAGATATTCAATTCAATGATTCCAAAGAGTTTAAAATCATCAAATTTTGGTGTAGACCCATTTATAAGCCGACCCCCACTCTTCGATGCATCACTTTTTTACCAAAAATATTCGGCTTATGAACGAGTATATACGGATTTTTTAAAAGTCCAGAAAGGCAGCAGTATAAAGTTAAAACAGCATAGGTAAGTATTATCGTCTATAATAATATGTATTTGTGGTTACTGGTACATAATTCATAACAATGTGTAACTAAAGGATTCTAGAAAGTTATAGGGTCAAAGTCAGCTTCTGAGCTTGGCCAGTTAAAATAGCTGAGGATCTGGCCTATAGTCTAGCAAATTATTTCTGAACATGTCAAATTATTTTGATTAGAGAATGGGAAGCAAATTAATTGCAATACCATAATCAATAACAACAATAAGCTGTTTCTATAGCACTGTCCATACAATGATCTCATAAAGCTCTACCACATTAGCATTTTAAGGTACCAATTCAAGAAAGCATCCTATTCAGGACAGCATTTAAGCATGTACTTAACTTTAAGCACCGGCTAAAGTCCCATTGAATTAATAGGTCTTTAGCAGGTGCTTTAAGTTAAGCAGGTGATTAAAAGCGGACATAAAAAGAAATGAAGTTTAGTGTACACTTAAGTGCTTTCCAAAATCAGGGCCGAAGGCACATAACTTTCCTGTGAGGTTGGTAATATTCTGTTTTTGATTTGTTTAGGTTTTAACTGATTTTTAAAAAAACAATAAAAATCCCACAAAGACACTTTTTCGACAGAAACCCTGGACATGGCTAATGAAACGCACCTATTCAGAACACTGAGACATGTTTAAAATTACAGTTGCCAATCAGTGAAACTGGCAGTATCTTTTTACCTTCAGACCTAAATTACCAACTAAACCAGGGGTGCTGGAACAATTTTTATAGTGGGGGCCCTGAGAGCCATTGAACCAAACTGTAAACCCTGCATATAATGGAAACCACTTCAAGTCAGGGGGTGCTGCAGCACCCCTAGTTCCAGCACCTATGAACTAAAACATAAAAAGTAATAAGAGTCCTAGAGTTTATGGCTAGAAGGGACCCCTAGATCACCTAGTCTGACCTCCTGTATACCACAGGCCACCACCACGCAAGCACCCCCACACTAAACTCAAGTTCACTTTCCCTCATATACAAGCGTATAACACCCCCAACATCCCTCCTCTGAAGATAAACAGACTTAGACCAATAAAGAGAGTGAATTTCAATGACTAGACCCCTACCAAAAGCATCTTGATGACAGGCCCCTCTCTATGAAATGGAAGTATGCAACTCATGCACCTCTAGTTATGGCACCTGGAGCTTACAGCCTGGGAGAAAGCCATGTATGTATTAGTGTCATATTGTCACATGTTATGTATGTTGTGTAATACTAAAAGCTTTAATGTTTCTATTTGACATTTTCGGTTCAAATTAAATCATCAGCATGTCAGCAGAATATTATTTTGGGGCCAGTCTTGCAGTCTTTAGTCATAAAGGACTCCCACTGAAATCAAGACTGAAGGTAAAACAGAATTTACACTATATCATATGTGAAGCTGCGACAGGGTGTGCATACCCCGCACTAGGCGAGAAAGAGTTAATCCCACACTATGGGTGGAGGAAGTCCTACCCCTCAGACTGTGCTGGACATGCTCCAACTGCTGTGCTAGTATAAAGGAGAGCAGCTCAGCTCAACCTGGGCTGGCCACCGAGGAGGAAGCACACTTGCTGGAGGCTCCAGGCCAGGAGCCGCTACAGCCCCTCACTGCAGGAACCAGGGATCTCAGGGACCAGACTGGAGAACTGCTACCTACAATTCGTTGGTGGGAGTCAGCAGGGCTGTCCTTAGGATTTATGGGGCCCTCGCAGTATTATTAAACTGGTGCCCCTATGCCCGACTTGGGGCACAGTCACCACCCCCACGGACCCCCAGAAGACCCCCCCCATTGCAGACACAACCGAGCTTTGTACACAGCAGACGCTGGGGCAGTCCAGGCTCATAGCTCAGGGAGCTGGGGGAGGAGGCAGCAAAGGATACTGAGCTGCCCGGCCTGCCTCACGGCGGTGGAGACACACAGTTCCCCGCAGATAGCCCCATTCCTGCTCCCTCACACAGAATGCGCCGTGCTGGCGCATTTGGCTCTGTGAATACGGCCCCTGCCTAAGGAGACTGCAGCGTGCGCTGGGTGTGCGGGAACCGACCCGCTCTTACCTGCTGTCCTGGTGGTGCCCCAAATGTCTGGGTACCCTAACCAGCCGCATATGTTGCATATGCCTAAGGATGGCCCTGGGAGTCAAGAGTTCCAGGGAACTACCCGCGTCAGGGAACCTGGAAACCCCAACGATATATGGACTACGGGTTCAGAAGACACAGTAGGAAGGGAACAAGAAGGCAGAGTGAGTGGTATTTCCCACCCATGTAAGGTCAGCATGTTGCAGTAGGATCCCCACTTACTGGTGGCAAACGCACTCGTCACTGACAGGGCTCTGGGCCGGGACCTGTGAAGTTGGGTGGGCCCAGGTTCCCCTACCCGTGCTGCCACTCCCCCCTTTGGTGTTGGCCCCTATACTGGACATTGGGCCGTACAGGGGGCCAAAGGCAGCCATATTGACTCTGGCCATTAGACCCATACAGCCCTGAACCCCAAGAGCAGCCATAATGACTCTGATCAACGGGCCATACTGCTGTCAGTTTAAGAACCGTCTGGTAGACTGCGACCGCAGTCATATCACAACTCTGATCCCTCATCTTCACCCAAAGAGGGGCAGGATGTGGGTCCCCCATGACAGACACCTTTCATATAATACCATTTTCTAGAGTAACAGTCTAAAAGAAGATTATCAAGTTGGCATTCTGACAAAAGTCCCATTGAACTCTCTGGGATTGACCATTAGTCTGTTATTCTAAATTCTTGAAACCATGAGTAAACTCCTGGCCCTACTGAAGTCAATGGACTTTTTGCCATTTTGACTTCAGTGGGGCCAGGATTTCACCCACATGATTTATTTTACATAAGGCATTACACACAGCATCAAATAGTTGTGTTATCTGGTATAGTGGAAGTTGACGGAAAAGAGACTGCCTATCTCTTGTACACAGTAAAGCACAAGGCTAAGGGTCATATGCCTCCATCATCTGAAACATGTGATTCTCTCACAAAAACTATCTGGAGAGCAGCACTGCTATTATCAAAATGAACATTTTATTTTTTAAATTACAAAATAATTTAAAACATGCTTTTTGAAGTGAAATTTTAACAACAGTCATCATTTCCTGAAATGTCCCAGAAGATGCCACAATTGAACTGAAGTCATACTTAATTACTCAAAAGAGGGAGCAGAAGATTGGGAAAAAACACATCCATCTGGTCTAGCTTATTTGCCTCTAACTTTAAGTTGAAACCAAATAAAATTGAAGTGAAAAATTGGCCGTGAACAGGCTCAGAAGGGTCTTTGCCTGTTTTATATCTCAGATGCCTCCCACTGCACTCCTGAGAGCGGCTTTAATGCAAACCACAGTGACTTCAAGGCTTAATACAGCAGATGCCATCAGTCAAGCTAGCGCTGAAAGGGTGGATCATTACGTTTTAATTACATGTTTAAGTAACTTATGGCATATTTTAGTTACCAGAAATCAGAAAGCACACTTGGACCATATTTCAAATGCTTCTTAGCCAAGCTTTAGATAATATTTAAAATAAAGGTAGTCTTTAACTTTGTTTGAAGTTTTTAACCCTGAACATGGATTTATGCTGCTGTGGTTAAGGAAAGGAAAAGCTTTGACATTCTCAACAAATTTCAGTTTAGAAACTAGTATTTGATCAAAGTAATTGTTCTAATGATGTTGTGTGAAATAATTCTCTGTTCCGTTCATTTCATTTCATATTCAAGTTCTCAAGCTCTTTGCTAGGCCACAAAAACCATGTTATAACTTCAAAAGGAAACCTAACAATGTCGGTTGAAAAAAATCTAGATATGAAAAAACCAAAGAAATCCTAGTTTTGCCCTAGAAAAGTGACTATTGTGATTACTGCCTCTAATTGGCTTTGAATTGTGCACACAGCTATGCTCTGCTAAACTTCCTGTTATTTTCCTTACCCATTCTTCCTCATCCCATCTTCACTTGTTTGTGTCATCCATGTGTTACAGCTTGTCTTTTAGGGCTAGTCTATACTGGCAACGCTAAAGTGCTGCCACGGCACTGTAAAAAATCCACCTCCACGAGGGGTGTAGCTCCCAGCGGTGGGAGCGCAGCTCCCAGCACTGGTACACTGTCTACACTGGCGTTGAAACTTGCTATGCTCGGGGGTGGAGGTTCACACCCTTGAACGAGAAAGTTGCAGTGCTGTAAACTGCCATTGTAGACAAGCCCTTAGATTGTAAACTCCCTGGACAGGGACTGACATTTACTGTATATTTGAAAAACTTAGCACAATGAGACCCCAACCCACTTGTAGCCTCTCGCCACTATTATACTATCAATGACAAATAATAATGCAGGTAAAATCAGTTTCATTTTGCTGGCCTTCATCATTGTCTTCAATTAGAAGCATTCACAACAAGTATCAAATACTACTGAGAAAATTATTTTACCAATGCCAGATATGTACATACTGTACACATTAACTGGTGCATTCGTTTTATTGCAATATTGTAATTCCCGGTAACCAAATTGAATATGTAGATGTACAGGATTCTTCTCAAGGCAGTCAATACGTTATGTGCAGTACAAGAGAGATAAAAAGGGTTCTTGGATGTAGTTGGCATATGCCTCAGAGGTAGTATTATTTTAACACTTTCTGTGTTTAATTGAATTATCATGTTGTAGTCTCTTTTGTTCTTTAAATTAATTAGTTCACGCAGTGATAAATGGCCCTAGTTATGCTGCTACTATTGCTGCTGTGTAGCTATATCAGCACCGTATGCAATCCGGAAAGGCTAGTTTTTGAAGCAAAGAGGAACAAAAGAATGAGTGGGATTTACAACAAAAATAAAATAAAATAACAAAACACTCCACCCACTGTAATTTCTATGGCCTTCCAATATTTCGGTGGTGAAAAAACAGCTTTCAGAAACCATATTGTAAGGCATCACGTGAATTCTTCAGCTTTGTAACTCAGACGAGGTGAAACGCAAATAAGTTAATTTCAAACACTATTCGAACACGTTTTTTTATAAACTATGTTTCATGAACATTGTCTTTTTTCTATTCTGATTTCAATGTTTCATGAACATTGTCTTTTTTCTATTCTGATTTCAAAAGTTCAATCTCTTTTGGCATATTTTATATAGTATTTATATATAATATACTATATATTCTGTCAATAGATGGACTATGAGAATTATGCTCCTAAGTCACTTTTGAAAGTGGAATTTAAGTGCTTAAGTGACTTTGGTGCTTTTTAATTTTTTAGCCACAGCACCTACGTTTGTCTAGTTTCAGAGTAACAGCCGTGTTAGTCTGTATCCGCAAAAAGAAGAACAGGAGTACTTGTGGCACCTTAGAGACTAACAAATTTATTAGAGCATAAGCTTTCGTGGACTACAGCCCACTTCTTCGGATGCATATAGAATGGAACATATAATGAGGAGATATATATACACACATACAGAGAGCATAAACAGGTGGGAGTTGTCTTACTAACTCTGAGAGGCCAATTAATTAAGAGAAAAAAAAAAAAAACTTTTGAAGTGATAATCAAGCTAGCCGAGTACAGACAGTGTGATAAGAAGTGTGAGAGTACTTACAAGGGGAGATAGTCAACGTTTGTAATGGCTCAGCCATTCCCAGTCCTTATTCAAACCGGAGTTGATTGTGTCTAGTTTGCATATCAATTCTAGCTCTGCAGTCTCTCTTTGGAGTCTGTTTTTGAAGTTTTTCTGTTGTAATATAGCCACCCGCAGGTCTGTCACTGAATGACCAGACAGGTTAAAGTGTTCTCCCACTGGTTTTTGAGTATTTTGATTCCTGATGTCAGATTTGTGTCCATTAATTCTTTTGCGTAGAGACTGTCCGGTTTGGCCAATGTACATGGCAGAGGGGCATTGCTGGCACATGATGGCATAGATCACATTGGTAGATGTGCAGGTGAACGAGCCCCTGATGGTATGGCTGATGTGATTAGGTCCTATGATGATGTCACTTGAATAGATATGTGGACAGAGTTGGCATCGGGGTTTGTTACAAGGATAGGTTCCTGGGTTAGTGGTTTTGTTCAGTGATGTGTGGTTGCTGGTGAGTATTTGCTTTAGGTTGGGGGGTTGTCTGTAAGCGAGGACAGGTCTGTCTCCCAAGATCTGTGAGAGTAAAGGATCATCTTTCAGGATAGGTTGTAGATCTCTGATGATGCGCTGGAGAGGTTTTAGTTGGGGGCTGAAGGTGACAGCTAGTGGTGTTCTGTTATTTTCTTTGTTGGGCCTGTCTTGTAGGAGGTGACTTCTGGGTACTCGTCTGGCTCTGTCAATCTGTTTTTTCACTTCAGCAGGTGGGTATTGTAGTTTTAAGAATGCTTGATAGAGATCTTGTAGGTGCTTGTCTCTATCCGAGGGATTGGAGCAAATGCGGTTATATCTTAGAGCTTGGCTGTAGACAATGGATCGTGTGGTGTGTCCTGGATGGAAGCTGGAGGCATGTAGGTAAGTGTAGCGGTCAGTAGGTTTCCGGTATAGGGTGGTATTGATGTGACCATCGCTTATTAGCACAGTAGTGTCCAGGAAATGGACCGCTTGTGTGGTCCTCACCCACAACTATTTCACATTTGGGGACAATATATACCTTCAAGTCAGCGGCACTGCTATGGGTACCCGCATGGCCCCACAATATGCCAACATTTTTATGGCTGACTTAGAACAACGCTTCCTTAGCTCTCGTCCCCTAACGCCCCTACTCTACTTGCGCTACATTGATGACATCTTCATCATCTGGACCCATGGAAAAGAAGCCCTTGAGGAATTTCACCATGATTTCAATAATTTCCATCCCACCATCAACCTCAGCCTAGATCAATCCACACAAGCGGTCCATTTCCTGGACACTACTGTGCTAATAAGCGATGGTCACATCAATACCACCCTATACCGGAAACCTACTGACCGCTACACTTACCTACATGCCTCCAGCTTCCATCCAGGACACACCACACGATCCATTGTCTACAGCCAAGCTCTAAGATATAACCGCATTTGCTCCAATCCCTCGGATAGAGACAAGCACCTACAAGATCTCTATCAAGCATTCTTAAAACTACAATACCCACCTGCTGAAGTGAAAAAACAGATTGACAGAGCCAGACGAGTACCCAGAAGTCACCTCCTACAAGACAGGCCCAACAAAGAAAATAACAGAACACCACTAGCTGTCACCTTCAGCCCCCAACTAAAACCTCTCCAGCGCATCATCAGAGATCTACAACCTATCCTGAAAGATGATCCTTTACTCTCACAGATCTTGGGAGACAGACCTGTCCTCGCTTACAGACAACCCCCCAACCTAAAGCAAATACTCACCAGCAACCACACATCACTGAACAAAACCACTAACCCAGGAACCTATCCTTGTAACAAACCCCGATGCCAACTCTGTCCACATATCTATTCAAGTGACATCATCATAGGACCTAATCACATCAGCCATACCATCAGGGGCTCGTTCACCTGCACATCTACCAATGTGATCTATGCCATCATGTGCCAGCAATGCCCCTCTGCCATGTACATTGGCCAAACCGGACAGTCTCTACGCAAAAGAATTAATGGACACAAATCTGACATCAGGAATCAAAATACTCAAAAACCAGTGGGAGAACACTTTAACCTGTCTGGTCATTCAGTGACAGACCTGCGGGTGGCTATATTACAACAGAAAAACTTCAAAAACAGACTCCAAAGAGAGACTGCAGAGCTAGAATTGATATGCAAACTAGACACAATCAACTCCGGTTTGAATAAGGACTGGGAATGGCTGAGCCATTACAAACGTTGACTATCTCCCCTTGTAAGTACTCTCACACTTCTTATCACACTGTCTGTACTCGGCTAGCTTGATTATCACTTCAAAAGTTTTTTTTTTTTTTTCTCTTAATTAATTGGCCTCTCAGAGTTAGTAAGACAACTCCCACCTGTTTATGCTCTCTGTATGTGTGTATATATATCTCCTCATTATATGTTCCATTCTATATGCATCCGAAGAAGTGGGCTGTAGTCCACGAAAGCTTATGCTCTAATAAATTTGTTAGTCTCTAAGGTGCCACAAGTACTCCTGTTCTTCTTTTTACGTTTGTCTAGGCAGTTTATTGTAGGTTTGATATATTATCAGAAAAGGCAATCTGACTAGAACTCTGTTATACACAGAAAAATGATAAAAGACAAAAAAATCACATCACTTATGGGTGAACACTTTTCACAAAGAAATCATTTTATGTGACCTATCTGTCCTCATCCTCAAAGGAAACCTGCACAACACTTTCAAAAGACAAGACTGGAAGCTTAAATTCATAAATTTGGTAGACACTAAAAAGCATGGACTGATAAGACATACTGCATGTATGACTTATTATAACAATCTGTAACCCATTAACCCTCCCCTCCCCAAAAGCTGGAATGGTCCCTCAAAATATGCGCTAACTACTTATGCTAAACAATCTGTTCCACCTTGTATTTAGCAGTGAGTATGTTTCCCAGACCTGAAGAAAAGCTCTGTGTAAGCTCAAAAGTTTCTCTCTCTCACCAATAGAAGTTGATCTAATAAAAGATATTATCTCACCCACCTTGTCTCTCTAATATCCTGGGTCCAACACAGCTACAACAACAATGCATATATTTAAAGGATGTCATTTAACCATTTACCAAGGGACAATATTATATTTAACATTAATATAAAGAAATAAAAGTCAGTTTAAATGAGATACTCAAAACATATATATGCTCTTTCTATACACCCTTCTGGAAGATAAAAGTTACAGTCCTTCAATCTCAAACCCTACTGATAGCCTTGCTATATATTTTGTGTACTCATATCACAGTGCATGGGAGATTTCTAACTATATCCTAATGTTTTGACAGATTTCTCTATTTTAGCTATAAATGTTATGCTTTCAAAAACTCATGAAAAAGAAGTTAAAGGTAATATTTTAGCATATTTCATATTCCATCCTCCAATTCATAGTCTTTAATAAACAAATAAGTCAAGTGACTACCATCTAAAATCCTGTAGTTACTGCTTGGGGGTTGTATTATGGCTATACTCAGCTTTATTAATGACCAGATGTAAACTCTTTTTTGTTTGGAACTTAAATGCTTTAGGCTGATGGCATATGCTTGGATGCTGGGAAGGGTGTCAGCTGATGTCAAGGATTACACGTGTCACCTGATGATTTAGGATGATTCATAGTGATTAGCTACAGTAAGGCAGAGATACAGTCTGATAATAGACTTTTTGTTCTTTAGATTTAATGTCTATATGTATTAGTCGTTAGATATGGACATATGGACTTATCAGGTAATCTGTTCATCACTATACCAAATGCAAGATTGGTCCCTGCACTATGTGTCTAGTGCTCTGGCTGTCCAATTTTGAATAATTATGCAACAGAGTTTCCAGTACTTCATTTGGGGGACTATCCTACGGTTTTACAGAACTTACCCTAAGAATATTTTCTTGGTCATCAGCCTAAGTTTCCCATTGTTTAATTTCAAGTGACTACTCTCAGTTATACGTCTAGGGATCACCATAATTATCTTCCACACATGGGTAAATGTAGGCCCATACGGCATACCAGTACCGGCATGTATGCTGACGGGCTGGGGAGGGGTCAAAAGGGGCAGTTGCCCCAGGCTTGGCAATTTAAAAGGGCCCTGGGCTCCCGGCTGTTGTTGCTACCATGGCAGCAGGGGGCGGCTCCAGGCACCAGCGCACCAAGTGCGTGCCTGGGGCGGCAAGCCGCAGGGGGTGGCCTGCCGCTTGCTATCAGGGTGGCAGTCAGGCTGCCTTCGGCGGCATGCCTGCGGGAGGTCCGCCGGTCCTGCGGTTTCGGCGGCGGGTACTCTGAAGGCACAGGACTGGCGGACCTCCCGCAGGCATGCCGCTGAAAGCCACCTGACTGCCATGCTTGGGGTGGCAAAATACATAGAGCCGCCCCTGGTGGTAGCAGCTGGAGCCCTGGGCCCTTTTAAATCACCGCAGGAGCCCCGGGCAGCGCGGGCCAGGCAGTGCGGATGGGCTGGCTGAGGGAGGCTGACCCCCCAGCCCTGCCCCTTCCAGGGGCCTGGAGTCGGGTCCCCATAACAGTAAGTGTTTAATACTACTTTAACCTCTGCTTACACGTCATCATTTACATCCATCAAAAAGCTGTAGAATATATTCATAGCACTGAGTAGTCCTCATTTGGCCAAGATCCCTATATTCAGCTTTCTAGATCTTTTCCAGGAGTCAATACCCACAAGCCCCTTAATTATTTTAGTTTTGTTGTTCTCTGAATTTCCTCCATGTTGTTGATATCTTTGTGGTGCTGATATTTACAAAGGCAGTTACCTCTTCTTGCATTAAGAGCTAAAGAACATTCAGTTCCCTTTCTATCTGAAATACTAGATAGCACCCAGTCGTCAAGAGTTTTGACTTCTCTTAATTGAAAGGTGACAGAAAGATTTTCTTCTTGGAATTTACATAGTAAGACTTCTACAGAGAATGTCTCACTGTAACAGTGGATTTGACCTTGGTCAACTTAATAACTTAGCTAAAATTTCACAACAAGCTGCTTGTGAATTCATGCTTCAGAAAAACATGCGTAAATGCTGGAATTCTTTTAAAGTGCATCATTTAAGTCTGGGATGTCGTCTGAGTTATGTATGTACATGTAAATATCTCCAGAGTATGAAAAGCACAAGTTGAAAGCAAAGAAATATATGTTTTGTTTTACCCAGTTATGTAATAGCATGTGATGGCAATGACCTCTGCTCTTGCATTTGCCTCCTAGATGTACAGGAACCAAAAGAATACTGTCATCTAAAATTACTGTTTGTAGCAGAAATGTTGCATAGTCAGTCATAGTTTAGGACCCCTGAAGGTAGAATCTGCCGCATAACTAATACAATTTGACAAGCACAACTGCACTCTTAAAGTTGATACAGAAGTTGTTGGGCTATGAAGCCAATTAAGGAACTAAACAAGATTAAAACTATATGGAAATTACTCAGCTGTTTGCACTATTTTTATATTATAATATGAAAAGACTAATAAAGAAAAATTGCTAATGACATGAAACATAGGAAACTGCAATTATTTTGAAGTCTGAATAAACATACTGCAGGAAGTTAGATTAGTCTATTTACTCTGTTGAATATTTCCCTGCTCCCAATAGCTCACTTGAGATATAATAGACACAATGTGACTGAAAAATAGTCAAATCAAAATGTCAGATTTTCATTTACATGTGCATATCTTTGAAGAGCTGGCAGATCTTTAAAAAAGTTCTAAATTCAGATGTAGTTGAGAACCATTCAGAATCATAAAAAAATATAGGAATGTAGGGCTGAAAGGGACATCAAGCAGTCATCAGGTTCACACACACCCTCCCCCACCAAGTCAGGATTAAGTATACCTAGACCATCTCTAGCAGGTGTTTCCTCTAACCTGTTCTTAAAAACCTCCAGTGATGAACATTCTACAGCCTCCCTAGATAACTTGTTCCAGTGCTTAACTGTCTTTGTAGTTAGAAAGTTTTTCCTAAGAGCCAACCTAAATCTCCCTGGCTGCAAACTAAGCCAATTACTTCTTATCCTGTCCTCAGTCAACATGATCATTTTTATAACAGCCCTTAACATATCTGAAGACTGTAATCATGTCTCCTCTCAGCTTTGTCTTCTCTAGACAGAATACACCCAGTTCTTTCAACCTTTCCTCATAAGTCATGTTTTCTAAACTTCATCACTTTTGTTGCTCTTCTCTGGACTTTCTCCAATTTGTCCACATTTTACTTAAAGTGTAGTGCACAAAACTGGACACAGTACTCCAGCTGAGGCCTCACCAGTGCCAAGTAGGTGAAACAGACGAACCAATTACCCCCCACATCCTACATGTGACATTCCTGTTACAACATGTTAGAATGACATTTGCCATTTTTTGGCAACAGCATCATACTGTTGACTCATATTCAATTTGTGATCCACTACAATCCCACATCCTTTTCTGCAGCACTACTGCCTAGCCATTATACTCCACATTGTATTTGTACATTTGATTTTTTTTCTTCCTAAAGTGTAGCACTTTGCACTTGTCTTTATTAAATTTCATCCTATTGATTTCAGACTAATTTGCCAATCAAGATCATTTTGAATTCTAATTCTGTCCTCCAAAGTGCTAGCAACCCATCCTAGCTTGAATGGTATTTGCAAATTTTATAAGCATACTCTCCACTCCATCATTTACATCATGAATATAAACACTGAATAGTACCAGACCCAAGACAGACCAGAATACCTAAATGTTTTACAAAATGAAAACTGAAGCTGCTTGCTCATTTACTGGGCACTGTGTTAACTCCCAGTTCAATAGACAGCTACTAGAGTAGATCTATAATTCCTCCAGTACAGGAAACAGAAGTGCAACCTGAGATCAGAGGGGACCAAGCTCAGCAGAAAGCCAAAAGATGCATGCAAGAAGGAACAGAAGTCTGGAGGTATTTGCTTGGGAGTTGGCTGTGAAGAAGGAAGGCAGCTTGAGAGCTGGGATAACTGCAGGAGAAGGTCACAGGGCAGTGATCCGCAAGGCAGGCAGGAGAGTGTGAAGAGGTTACATCAAGAATTTACTACCTCTAAATCTCTGTTGTAGATTGCCTCTAGTGGCCGGGCTAGGAACTGATTTGTTTGCTTAGCATAACCACTAAAGGAAATGCACCTGGTGTATTTTACCTTTTAGTTTATAGATTCTAGTGCTGGGAGCACCTTCGCACTTCCCTTCAAGCTTGTAGTACACCCAGGATACTACCAGACTAGAGCTTGGCAAATAATGGATTTTTTTGTTAAATGACAACTTTGAAAAGCTGAAAAAAAATTGTTTTGAGTCAAAGAAAACATGTGTTGTGATAAGATTGAAGCATTTAATTTCCATTATGATCATTTTTAAACATTTGATTTTTTTTAAAAATTGAAACTGCAAGTCATTTCAATCTGAAAAATTAAAATGTTTTGTTCTAAAAAAATGCTGAAACAAAATGTTTTGAATTTTTTTTAATTTTTGGTGTTTTTTTAGAAACGATCACTTTGGCAACATTTACATGAATTCACAAAATGTCACCATATCAGCATTTTTCACTTTGAAATTACTTTTCGTTTCAAAATGTTTAAAAAAAGACAAACGTTTAAAAGGGTCAACATGGAAATGAAATGTTTCGATCTTGTCAATGCTCAGGTCAGCGGGTTACTACTTCACCAAATGAAAATTTCTCTTGATTCAAGATTTGGTATTTAGTTACATTTTTATACTGATATGGTATCAACTGATCCCTTAAATAGTGAAAATGTCAATCTTTTTCTGATCTCATGTGCTTAGATTTCTCCCAAACACCACCAGTTTAAGAAAACAGGCATTAATACCTTCACATATTAATTGAGATCCATGGTACACCCACACCTTGAGTACTGCATGCAGTTCTGGTCACCCCAGCTTAAAAAGATTGGAAAAGGTACAGAGAAGGGCAACAAAAATTATTAGGGGTATGGAACAGCTTCCATATGAGGAGAGATTAAAAAGACTGGGACTGTTCAGCTCAAAAAAGAGATGACTAAGAGAGAATATGATAGAGGTCTATAAAATTGTGAATGATGTGGAGAAAATGAATAGGGAAGTGTGATTTACTCCTTCACATAACACAAGAACCAGGGGTCACTCAAAGAAATTAATAGACAGCAGGTTTAAAACAAACATAAGGAAGTACTTCTTCACACAATGCACAATCAACCTGTGGAATGGTGCCAAGGGCTGTTCTGAAGGACAAAACTATAACAGGGCTCAAAAAAGAACTAGGTAAGTTCATGGAGGATAGATTCATTAATGGCTATTATCCAAGATGGTCCTGGATGCAACCCTATGCTCTGGGTGTCTCTAGCCTCTAATTGGCAAATGCTGGGAGTGGACAACAGGGCATGGATCACTCGATGATTGCCTGTTCTGTTCATTCCCTCAGAAGCATCTGGCATTGACTAATGTTGGAAGACAGAATACTGGGCTAGATAGACCATTGGTCTGACCCAGTATGGCCATTCTTATGAGATAGCTCAGGGATTTTTTGCTTATGATAGGAATTTATTTTATACAACTGAAATGTATTGTGAAAATCTCTAAAATCATATCATTCTCTGTTCATCCAGGTTTTGGGTTTGGACATGTAACCTTGCTTTATAAAACACAGGGTACACACACAAAAAATTACCAATGTGAGATTTTTTTCCTCATAAACTTTCAAAGTGATTTTCAGTCAAATTAAAGATTTAAGTAGCTTTGAATTTTCACTTCTTTTCTTCTAAAATGACAATGATCAGCTTTAACGAAAATGGTTTGTGTTCAGAACTCATTCTAATCTGAACTATATGTTAGATTGTAAATTTGGGTATAATCTTCTGAAATGTAAATTAAGAATAAGAAATTAACTAGAAATCTTGAAGGAAAATGTCGGGATTTTCTTCTTTTATGAGAAACTTGAGCCATCTGATCGTTTGTCAAAATGCAGTGTATGAATATATTGCCAGACTCAGAAGTAAATGTTGTATGCAAAATAGGTAAGTCATAGGTTTGCTGGCATTTAGATATTCTGTTGGCAGAACAAGCCAATTTTCCACAGCTCTGACTGTGTAAAGCAGGAAGCGTGTTCAACAAGATGCTGCATATTAATTAAAAAGATACTAATGTTGGATAGCTGGTTTGGAAGAAATTTGACATGACAATACAAAAATAAAAATGTTAACTGACCCATGTTAATGTTTTTCCCACCAGGGCAAGGAAAAAAGAGAGAGAAATAAAATATATGCATAGAAAGGTAAAACCCAGAATACTCATTATGGGTTAGAACCAAAGCCTGTTTAAGTCAATGGAAAGGTTGCCACTGATTTTAAGGGCTTTGGATCTGGCCTTATTTCAAAAGCTTGTTTTAACTCTATGCAAAACTCAAATAAGTTTACATTGTTATAGAAAAATACACAGGTCCTAATGAAACGTGATCTCTCACATATCATAGAAGCTAGAGATGGTTTCAATTTGGCTTCCATATGCAGCCAAAATATTTGTGATGTATTCTGAAATTAAAGAAACTTATTTAAAGCTTTTAACTATATTAATTTAGACAAAATAATGCTATCATAACAATGGCTTTGTATTTGGGAAATAGAAACCTATATTAATTTTTGTAAGTGTTATTCTTTTGCCTCCCTCAGTAAACAAACCAGACAATCAGTTTGAATCCCAAATTCAGACACAGTAAGAGCAAAGTGCATTCTTGACTTCACTGCACGAATTTATACTGACTTCAGCTAAGTCTGAATTCAGCCCTGGATGCCCAATGAAGAGAGAAACGAAATATTCTCAAAATAAGTACTAGGATACAAAAATGTTCTTTATTTACAGGTGGGGAAAAGGAATGAATCCTTATAAAGACAGACTTCTAAAGGTTTTTTTATTTGACCAGCACAAACTACATAGACAGACTTGCTTCCCTGCATATTTGGATTTCATCTCTCACTCTAACAGAAGAAACCTTCTTCAACATTTCACCATTAGGTCGCATGGGCTTTGTTTCACCTAATTCCGGGTGTTTTGGTTTAATTATTCTTCAATGGGAATTTTACTTTAAAAATAATCTATATGCTCTATTCAGTCATTTAAAACAAAATAATTAAGTTTTCATTTTGGTACTTCTGCCACTACCAGTCCATAAATTCCTGGCTTCCTGTCCATTCCCTCCTGTTACTGTAGTGGCAGCTGAACACTCTCTAGCCTTCTAGATGTAATTCAATGTACACCCATTTTACAAACTGGTCAAAGGAGCAGTATTTGAATGTAAAGTAGGTTTAATGGCACTGGTCAGTTTCAAATCACATCTAAGGTTTGGATTAGATTTTATAATCTTTAAATCTTGCAAGACGTAGGGAGATTTTGGCAGGAATCACCTGCCAAAGAGTTCATTTGCTCTTCTGAGATTTCAGTTACATAAAAACTGGAAAATATGCCACTTCTAATTTTGGATCCAATCAGGAAGCAACAAATAAAGATTTGCTACCAGAGTTTTGTAGTGATGCATAGCTAGCTTAATCTATTACATACAATTTACATGGAAAGTTTCCTGCAATGCTCCATAAGTGATTTCCAAGAGATACCCTTTTTTTACAACAAAGAGATGATTCAGTCACCCTCTTTGCTCATCAGGTGGTTCCCCCCCCCCCCCAAGTAGCTTTACCACTGGTACTAAATTATGTAAACAAAGTTATTTTATGATGTGGTCTTGAGTAACCTCCAACTTGATTTGACAGTGGCATTGAATTTGATTTAAACCATCCTTTAAGATGTGAATGTAGGTGATTTTTCAGCTGAGTTACTCATATCCTATTTTTATACAGATGTTAAACATGCTTCAGACTATGAAGAAATTACCTCTGTAGGTTCGGCTTATTTACTGCCCTGCAGGGTACCCAGCATGTGGAAAGTGTGATTAAATGTGACACTGTGAGAGTTCATGAATCCACAAAGGAAAACACACAGACTGAGGATTTCTGTTATGTAAGATATAAAAATAATTCAGTAAGATGATATAGCTGTGACCCCACGGTTACAGTATTATTACTTTCAGAAATGCAAACATTAACTGAAGATATGAAAGATATAGACACTTACCTATATATAAACATATGGTATATTGAACATTCTATAGCAGAAGTATTCCATAGTAAGAGGATACAAAACAATTCTAACCTATCCACAAGCACAAAATATTGCCAGTAAATAGATTCAGCACAGGATGTATGGAGAACGACAACAAAGTTTTCTGAAATAGAGCAATTTCTTCTTTAATTACTTGATGAATCAACAGCAAATTTTTGAACCAAGACCTGCAAATATGTGCAATAAGATATTGTTTTCTCTGAAAAAAAATTGGGTTTGGGTATCATTCAGTACGCTGTTGCCCAAGACAACAACAAAGCAGAAGAGGGTGGAACTGGCAATATATATACAACTAACATCATGGAGAACCCCCACTGATTTTAGATGCATATAATTGGGGTTCATTTTGGTCACACACGGCATGGCTTCATTTAAAACGTTTTGTAATTTCAACATTAGAGTGCTTTGTTAGCTGTTGTTTTTGTTAAAAAAAAATGTGACCCCCAAAGTCTCAAAATTATGTTTTTTTAGAAGTCATGGAGAATAAAATCTTTAAAAATTGTTTGACATCCTTTTCGTATTTTCCAACAGATGCAAAAGAAGAAACCATGTAAATACTCTCAAAACATCACCTAGGGCCTAATATTGGGAAACATAAATGTTCCCTATGTTTATGCTTCATGTGCCTCAAGTGTCTCTTTAGCACTACTCAAAATTCTTCAAAAACTCCTCTAAAGCAGAGATTAATAACCCAATTTACCAACACGCTTTCTGCATTCAGAAAGATCAGTGCATTGTTGACCTTTGAAACATCTGAATTAATTAACAGTGTTTCAGTTTTTGTTTTGTACGGTTTTTAGGTTTGTTTGCTTTTAAAATGACATAAGCTTCTGTTAATATTATTATATTGACAAACTTTAAAGCTTAAAGCTTCCCTGTATGAATCTTCTCACTGTAGTCCTTTGTGTCGAACAAGATGGTATTCTAATTACTAATACAAGAATAACAATATGTATATTTGACCATATAGTAAGATTTTGCATGTTGGACATGTACAATCAAACTTATATTCTTTTGTGAGAAGTCATGGTATGGAGAGCTTACAATGTTACCAGGGATATCAATTTTTTTAAAACAGGAAATAATACTATACAGAATGAGTAACATTCAAACAAGTGTGAAGGGGGACCAGGCAAGACCCTCCACAATTATTAAGCCCCTTGAGGGCTACCAGCAGAGTAACTACTTAGTTTAGTAAAATCTCTGCCACTCACCAGCTGTGGAAGGATTTCTACGGTGGTCTCACAGAAGCGGGCACATAGGTGGGTACTAGGGGAGGGAGCACACAATCTAAAGATCCTAACCCGTGGTGCAGATGGTTATGATCGTGTTTAGCCCATAGGCTAGTACATCAGGGAAGCTCAAAGGAGTTGGGATCAGTACTGCAGCCTCATATTTTAATTACAGGTTGAGGTGAGTTTTACCACCCCAATGCCCCCCTCCTCCAACCCTCTACACACACACTTTAACCACATGAAGTCCAATTCCTCAAGCTTTTTGCAGATAAAGGGAATTTAACCCTGAGAGCATCTGTTTTTCAAACTTCTTATAATGATTCAACTTACTGCTCTAATTTTCTTGTCTCACAGGACTTCATACTCATTAGTGGGGAGAGAACTCGGGACCTTCTGTTCAGAAAGCACAAGCACAAACTGCCAGGGTGGATTTCACATCAACCAACTGCAGTAAAAGTATTTGTTTAATTTACACCCTCTGTCGACCAGTTATTAAGGAACAGAATATTCACAAACACTTAAACAGTTCTGACTTTCTATTCACTAAGGAGCATTAGAACACATACTTGCTGTCCTTCGAGTCATTACAATGCATTTTATTACATTCTAACTTTTATTCTAAATATTGAAGTTATCTTTGGTACAGCAACCTCCCAATATTATAAAATTATTTATTTTCATCTGTAATCCAATAATTCTCATCTGTAATCCAGTACAAACAAATGGAAGATTTTCTTGAATTTTTTTGTTTTTTTAAACAAAAGTGTTACAGGGATTAGACGTTGTACTGTATGTAAATTTCAGCTAAACACATCTTTATGAGATCATGAGCTAAGCACTACACTTTCCAGCTAAACACCTCTTTTTATGAGTTTATAGCTCAGCTGTCAGAAATAATGAGTTTTTACTTATGACAGCTGAACTATAAACTCATAAAAAGAGATGGTTATAATGAGAATGCTAATATGAGGGATATTAGCTAGAGAAAGCTTCACCAATATTAAAAATGGACATGTTTGTCCCATTTTCTGACAACTGACCCTTAATGGAAAATTACTAAAAGATTTATCCCGACTGCTGTCTTTATAATTTTTCCCACTTGCCTTGATTTTTAAATAATCTAACACTGTGGCAATACATCAAATGTTGGATATCCACCATTAATCACAACCAATACATTCTGAAGCATAATGTCCTCTCAATAAGCACTTATTTCATTAAAACTAATGGAAATTGCACATTCATATTGATGAGAGAGAGACAAAGGAGTGGAGAAAATGGACAAGATATGATGGACCTCATGCTTTTAACTTGTTTCTAAAATCATTTAAGTTCCATGAGAATCACATATTAAAAATAGACTAAATCTACTAAAAAAAACCATTTTCATATTATGATAGCAGATGTAGAGACACAAGGCACAAAAGCTTAAGCAAATTACCTAAAACACAAGGCAGTAAGACACTATACATTTAATGTTCCTTATTTGTCATCATTAATGTCAAACTATAAAGCTTAAACCTTCAAAGGATTTGTCAGCCTCCATCCGCAAGAAAGTAAATGTTAAAGGTTCTAAAAACAACCTACACATTTTATTTCTTTTTGGATGATTATGACCTGCCAATTCCAATTATAATAAACAAAAGTTCTCCTTTGCAATTCATTTAATTAAATGCAAATAAGGTTTCTTTTTTAAAATGAATATTCTGAAGATTGCACATTATCTTGTGTTACATTTGTTCATGTTAACCAGGGTTGATTGTATTTTAGATAGTTCTATGTAGACCGACATAATTATCTTTCATGTACGTAATGCAGGGTTACTACAGTAGCTATTAACAATAACATAATTTAGTCCTTAAGCATTTACATGGTATGTATCCTTACTCAATTGTACAGATTGGAAGACTGAGGCACAGAGGTGTAAAAATGAAATGAAGTCACAGGTTAAAGTCCCTAACACCAATATTGAAATAAGATAAATCATCAATCTGGTTAATATTTACAAATGTAATAGATCAGAACATTTTGTAAATCAAAATGTAGGGAATTTTGAAGTAAACATAATGTTATAGATGCTGTATGAAATGACTTTATAAGAATTGGTTTATGTATTTTACTGATTTATAATACTTCATAATTTTCCAGTAAGCACAGGGGTCGGCAATGTTCGGCACACGGCTCGCCAGGGTAAGCACCCTGGTGGGCCGGGCCAGTTTTATTTACCTGCTGATGTGGCAGGTTCGGCTGATCGCGGCCCCCACTGGCCTCGGTTTGCTGTCCTGGGCCAATGGGGGCGGCGGGAAGCGGCGCGGGCTGAGGGATGTGCTGGCCGCGGCTTCTCGCCACCCCCATTGGCCTGGGACAGCGAACCGCGGCCAGTGGGGGCCGCGATCGGCCGAACCTGCCACGTCAGCAGGTAAATAAAACTGGCCCGGCCCGCCAGGGTGCTTACCCTGGCGAGCCACGTGCCGAACGTTGCCGACCCCTGCACTATACTTCGCAGAAATATTAATTAATAACTGATGTCACTGGGGTATGCTGTTGAGAAATGAGGTGAAATTGTTGGCGATTGGGATTGTGAAGAATTATACATTTTTGCTGTTGGTCATTCATTCAAGTGAGGAAGTAAAAGAACTATACAACAAAGGTAAACCTGAGAGAAAATATACCAAAAAAATGCCTATGCTCTGTTCATATAGGACACAAAACTACTTTTCAGAATCATTTGGCAGATACTAGAAGACTGAAAAACTATTTCTGTAGATACCTTCAAGTGATACCTTATTGCTAAGGATCATAACCAGCCATGATCTTTGCATGGCGCTCTCAATGAAAAGAATAGCACTTTTGCATTTAAACATAGCACAATATGTCTCTAATTGTGGAAAATTAAAAAGCAAATACACTACACGGAAAGGCTGGCAGATATAGTTTCAGAGTAGAGATTATGTATGCTTTATTAAAGAAGACAATTCTAAGAGGGAATGAGGACAAATTAAAAGGGGATTAACTTCATTCTAACTGACTAGTATATTATTCAAGACATGAAATGATCATAGAACGGCATACACAGAACATAGATAAACAATAAAATGCTGAACTGGATTAACAAGAGGTAACAAAAATTAACCTAAAATGTTAATCAGAAAATAGAATTTTACATTTATCAGCTACCACAGTCTTACAAAAAGAAAATAAAAGCAAGACCTAAATAAAGGATAAATATAGATCTCTCTCTACCATACAGTGCAGCACTGGCAAGACCTTCACAGATTCAGGGACACATATTGCCTTCAGTGCACATATGCAACTCTCATTACACATGCAGATTTAGGACAGTACACAGCCCTGAGGAATTAACTAAAACGTATCCTGAAATACAGGGTGTGCAAAGAGAGACTGCAAAGTACAATAGATGGACCTAAACACAATGGACTTATTCCTAGGGTAGAGCTCAGGAATGTACAACTCAACTAAGGCCTAACTCACACCCAAACCATCATAATTCACAGCCGCAATCCTAGTGGTCCTTTTGCCACCCTTGACTCACTCCTCAAACTCTCCCCTAGCTCACCTCTCTCTCTGCACCCTGACTTTCCACCACCCTTTGGCTTGCCTCCCCTTTCACCCTTAGCCTCCAACAATTCTCTTCTTCTTCTCCCTGATCACAGATGCAGAGGTTCTTATTTACTCTCCATCACTAAACCCTCCCCTTGCCTTAATCATCCCATCCCATCTCCTGATGTCTCTCATGCCCACACTCTTCCCTTCCTTATTCTTCTCCTTAACCTCCAAGATGCTCTGGTCAGGGCACCCAGAATGGTAAGCTACCATGTTACTCCCCTGCCTCAGCAAGAGAGTGCTTTGCTGGGGTTTAAACCATGTGTCAGCTATCTGCCACACCAGTCTGTCCATCTCACCAGCAAACTCCTCAAGACGCTGCCAGTCTTAACCTTGCCTAGAAGGTAACAGTCAGTGAACCCGGGTCTCTGAGCTCCCCAGAGACATCTCTCTGCAACTTCTAGTCCCTCTCACTGGACATTCACAGAAATTATTAAATTTGCTGTCTCCAAAGGACAGTGCACACACCAGCCTGTTAGGTTAGCTGAAGACCCACACTTCAATATAACAGGAATGAGATGGTTTATAGAAAAACTAAGAATAACTTTATTAATAAAGAACAGAGATTTAAGTGCTACTAAGCAGGAGAAGGAGACAGATATGCTCCTGACAAAACAAATCACTCTTTTCCAATAACTAAAACTTAATTTTAGCAAATCTTTGTCTCAGAAGTTTTCTCACTTAAATCAAGTTATCAGCATCTCCCACCCTCCAGGCCAGAGTATCCAACATTCACAATATCACAGTGTGCGGTCCTCATTGTACCCTAAGTGATAGATAACTACAATGTCTTTTTGCTCCCCTTATATTTCCTGAAGTCCATTATCTTTACCTCACAAGCCAGGAAGACTTTTTGGAGGTGCAGGCTAAGTTGTTTCCTCAGTCAGTTGCTAGCTTGATTGCTTTGTTTAACTTGTATGTAAATATACTTTCATGATCTCTGGCTTACAAAGCTTGACCCAGACAGGTAAATCCACATTCCTTTATCTAAGACAGGTTTGCCTCCAAAACATATTTTAAGAACATATTTCCAGCACACACACATAACTCTCTACACACTATCCATACATACATCACACAATGATATTCATGAACAGCGTGTCACCAGTTTTTATATGATCCCACTTGATACACTTTGCAATTATTTGATTCAATTGCTTATTCTTTGGGGCTCAGGTTCCCTGTTCTTTCAGTGGGGATGTCTGGACCCTGATTGTCAAAACCTCTCACTCTCTGGCTCTTTCTCTTCATAATATAATAAATATAATATAATATAATATAAATCTGTCTTAGGAAAGGAGATTCAAAGAGCTTGGTTTGTCTAGCCTAACCAAAAGAAGTCTGAGGGGAGATATGATTGCTCTCTATAAATATATCAGAGGGATAAATACCAGGGAGGGAGAGGAATTATTTAAGCTCAGTACCAATGTGGACACAAGAACAAATGGATATAAACTGGCCATTAGGAAGTTTAGACTTGAAATTAGACGAAGGTTTCTAACCATCAGAGGAGTGACGTTCTGGAACAGCCTTCCAAGGGGAGTAGTAGGGGCAAAAGACAAGACTAAGCTTGATAAGTTTATGGGGGGGATGGTATGATGGGATAGCCTAATTTTGGCAATTAATTGATCTTTGACTATTAGTGGTAAATATGCCCAATGGCCTGTGATGGGATGTTAGAGGGGGTGGGATCTCAGTTACTACAGAGAATTCTTTCCTGGGTGTCTGACTGGTGAGTCTTGCCCACATGCTCAGATTTTAGCTGATCGCCATATTCGGGGTCGGGAAAGAATTTTCCTCGAGGGCAGATTGGCAGAGACCCTGGGGGGTTTTCGCCTTCCTCTGCAGTGGAGCACGGGTCACTTGCTGGAGGATTCTATGCACCTTGAAGTCTTAAACCACGATTTGAGGACTTCAATAGCTCAGACATAGGTTAGGGGTTTAATACAGGAGTGGGTGGGTGAGAGTCTGTGGCCTGCATTGTGCAGGAGGTCAGACTAGACGATCATAATGGCCCCTTCTGCCCTTAAAGTCTATGATTCTATTATAATATAATATAATGTAATATAATATAATATAATATAAAAAAGCCTATCCTTGACCCCATTTGCCTCCCCATCTCCCTTCTCCCTTTCATCTCTATATCTCATTGAATGTGCTATTTACAATCATTGTCTGGAGCTCTTCTCCTCCAATTCCACACTAGATTCTCCCCAATCCAGCTTCTGCCGCTTTCGCTACATTGAAATTGCTCTTCCCAAAGTCTCTAATGACCTGTTCCTAGCTAAAGCTCAGACCCAGTACGTCATTCTCCTCCTCCTAGACCTATCAGCTGCCTTCAACACAGCTGACCATGCTCTTCTTGAAATCCTGTCTCTGTGATATCTCCTCATGGATGTCTAGCCATCGACTCAAGTGCAATATGGCTAAAACAGAGCTCTTAATCTTTCTTTCAAAAACCTTCCCTGCCACTCAATCACTGTGGACAATACCACTATCTTGCCTGGCAGTCAGGCCCATAACATGAGTGTCACCTCTGGCTTCAACTTCACTCTTTAGGTCCTCGTATTGAGGCTATGTCTAAATCTTGTAATTCTTTCTACATAACATCTCTAAGATATGGTCTTTCCTGTCCACCCACAGAGCTAAAACTCATCCAGGTTCTCATCATCTCGTATCTTGATTACTTCAACAATCTTTCCTCTGGCTTTGACAAATGCAGTCTTGCCCAGCTCATATTTATTCAGAATGCTGCTGCAAAGATCATTCTCTCAGACCGTTGCTGTTGTCTCAGGTCTTATACATAAATTGTGAGCTCTTTGGGGCAGGGACTCTTTTTGTTTTGTGTTTGTACAGCATCTAGCACAATGGAATTCTGGTTCATAATTAGGTCTCCTAAGCGCTATTATCATAATAATAAATACATAAATAAAATAATAATAATAATAATCTGGAAAGGTGGGTGCAAAAATGGTTTTATGATACCGTCTCACTCCCCTAATTCTGGGCCAGCTGTGAACTGGGCTGGTACCCTGCTATATAAAAGATTGACAGTTTTGCTATACATTAGAACAACCTCATTTACTCTTCCCTTCCAATAACCCCCAAAAGCTTGAATTTCCTGGACACAGGAAAATCCTGGTCATAGCCTATATGCCACCTATATGGTGGTTGTGGTTGTGTAGGAGCCTTTACACTGCCTCTATGCTGCTGGATGATCATCCAACAATGGGTGATACTTTCATGGCTACTTATACCAGCTTTAGGGCCAATTTGCATCAGCCAAATACCATAAAGAGGTTTCAGTGGTGTGTGGAGAATCTGGGCCAATGTAATGTGTGATATTCTGAGTTAACCAGTAGGAATTTGTTCTGGAACCAAAGCAGAATGGTTTTCGTACTAAAATATTTTTTGGAAAACATTCAGTACAAGTTACCCTATCAGAGCCTGATGGTGAGACAACTAAGGGATATATTCATTAACTGTAGGTGCTATCAACTGTTTGT
The DNA here is from genome assembly GCF_027887155.1 of Malaclemys terrapin pileata. NCBI lineage: Eukaryota > Metazoa > Chordata > Testudines > Emydidae > Malaclemys > Malaclemys terrapin. The sequence goes on from NC_071505.1 coordinate 73,633,476, forward strand.
GATTCTGACCTCACATATACATGTTCACCTATAGTTTTTGATGAATCCTTGTACATCAACATTGATGTAAGTTTCCATCATCATCATCATCATCAACACATCCATAAATTATTAGCATAAAAGGGCCTACAAGCCTATTCAGTTCTTTGTGACTGAAACCCATTTGCCTCCCTGTTTTCATTCTTCTACAGTACTATCTGTATCAGATGGTGACAAAATAATGCTAATTGGACTAGGCTTAGATTGGTACCTCTTGTCAGTAAACTTGTACAGAATATGCATATGGAGATTGTAGGGGAAATAATGAGAGAGAATTGTTAGAAGAATCCTTAGCACTAGTGTTGCACCACGTTTGTGTGTGTGTGAGACAGAGACAGCGTGACAGGGAGAAATTAGCAGACTGGCCAAGGTAAAATCAGTGACAGTAACAAGGAGGGTTAGCAAGTCATAACAGAAGTGTTAAAATACAGTCAACCACTACAGTGGGACAGGCAAGCCATTACATCTTTCCTTAGTTATACACCTTTAGAAGCCGGGAAACAGTGCTTATCTTACTAATTTAGTGAAGACAATTAAGCATTAAGACTTTATATGTGAAAAAGTTGCTTCTGAATTAAATGAAATAGTAAAAGTGGCAAACACAAAAGAGATTGGGGTCATTTAGATGGTTCTTGACACACCCATCTACATTCCTGATGTAGTGGATCTGAGATCATAAATTAGAATGTAGAGCTGGCTGAAAAAATGGAAAAACAGTTTCTCAAGAAATTTCAATGTTATTTCCATTTTTGCAGTTTGAAATAATTTTCAAAATGTCATTTCAATTTTTAATATTTTTTAAATTCTACATAAAATAGTATTAAGGAAAACTGCATTTTTAATTCAAAATTTCATATTTCCCTTTTTCATCATAAATATAATAAAATAAATGATATCCAGGGTTTGGTTTCCTCTCTCTCCCCCCAAACCCACCCTCACCCCCCGCCCTACATTTTTTAAAATTATTTTTCATTAACTTGTTCAACTTTTGAAAAGTTAGATAGTGGCAAAAGGAAAAATGAAAAGAAAAAAAAAGAAATAGGGAAAGGGAAGAAAAACAGATGTAATTTATTCTATAGCATGCAGTGGCAAAAAGCTAGGCGGGGGAGGAAAAGGAGGAGATATAGGGAGGAAAACAGAAAAACTGAAATTTCAAAATTTGTATACATTTGCTTTTGATAAAACCGGGGGGTGAGGAGGAGGGGGCAGGAGAGGAAAGGTTTTTGTTTCCAAACAAAAGCATTTTTCATCAGAAAAATTTTTCCAATAAAAAATTTGAAACTGTTCTATTAACGCCATCTAAACTGACCTCGCACACAAGACCAGACCACACCTTCAGTGGAGATCTCCTTGTATGACTAGGGTGAGCAGGATTTCAGCCTTACTCTGATACAGTCTCATGGTTATGTCTTCTTAGTGTATGCGTGGCATGTGACCAGGATTCCTCACCGAATTTGGCCTGCTGGTTGGATCATTAGGTTGCCCAGCCCAGGCCAGGCACTGACAGGGAGTGCGAGGTGAACGCTGATCCATGCCCCGTGTTGCCTGAATAAGGAAGTGTTTCTGGTTCAGGCGCTAATTAACAAAAGTTGGTTAAAGGAAGTAAAGAGAAACTCTTAGCTAAAAATTTCTAAGATGTTGTCACTCAATAACTATCCATATGTAGAAATTCACTACTGCAATTTTTAAGTTTCTTCTTATTAGAGATGAATATTAATTTAAATGTCTGCATTCGTATATTCATTTATTTATTACTCTATTTCCATATACTGTATCTGTTTCTTGTCATATAAATTATAGCTAATTCTGAAGCCTTGATTTACTTTTTATTTGATGGGAAATAAAATATATGAACTGTCTGTTTGTACAAATGCTTATATGTAACTCAAACTGATTTTACTGTATGTAACTTTAGCTATTGATTTGGTCTTTTGACTTTTCTGTTAGTTATTCTATATTGTCAATCTAGTATCTGCCAATTACCAAAGTAGTTTATTTGAAAGAGGAAGCCCAAGGTTTCAGATTCTAATAAACAACAATGGTTTTTCATATGTACAATAAAAGCAGCTTAATTAAAATTAATTACAACTTTGTTCAATGTATTGAGATTGTAAAAAAATGACATTTTGCTTCTTCTGTGCTATCAGAGAGGACATCCAAAACTCCAGCAGAAAAAATAAGAAAACTAGTGTCAGATTAGAACAGATGTTCACCATCAAGGACTGTGATGAAATAGTAATTGCTGACACAGGCAGCATCCTGAGGAAAGAAACAGCGTTCCTGGCATCTGTAAGTAAATTTATTTAGACAGATTTGATGAACACTATCACCTTTTGTAATATCAAAAATGGTAAAACAAAGAAGGATGGAATGATCAATCCCTCCCTATACACCAGTGATGGGCAACCTGCGGCCCGTCAGAGTAATCTGCTGGCGGGCTGCCAGACCGCTTGTTTACATTTGCATGGCCACCTGCAGCTCCCGGTGGCCACGGTTTGCCGTTCCCCGGCCAATGGGAGCTGTGGGAAGTGGCAGAATAAATAAATAAATAAATAACTAGCTGGAATAAAACAATTAATCTTCCAACCCTGAAAGTGTAATGAATAAAAGGTAGTAACTTTTCCTTTTAAAAGAAAGATAAAAAATAGTTTTGCTGCGCATGTTAATTTTAATTAATGACATAGTCTGTAATCTAAAAGGATTTTATTTTAATCCACCAAAAACTAATGGAAAAATTCCCACCGACATCAATGGAAGTTGAACTGGACACTAAAACAGGATTTTCTATACAAGAACCTCTTTGATAAATAAATGATGCAAGTAGACAATAAGTAATAAATTATACCTACCACACATACAGCATTCACTGACTATGAGAAGTAGTTCAATTTACAGGAAACAAATTACTGCTTATCAAGAGCTTCGCAGTGCCAAGGTGATTACACTCCACAAATGGGAAATTTACATGAAAATAAGACCTCCAGTATCTATATAATAATATGTAAAATAATGCTACTTCTGTGACTATCTATCCTCCCCTGCAGTGTATGTGCACCCTTGTCTTCTGTTGAATGCTATATCAGAACTGCTCTCAAATGTGTATGTGTGATCATGTCACCCTCTAATATCTGCAGCCTACAGAGGTGTAAACTACCAGTGAACACGATCTTATAGATTATTATATCACCATGACATTAATTTTATTAGGTACCTATATAGCATCCTATTAGCATTGCCCATATTTCTAATAAATTAATGAAATGGATAAAAATGAAATTGCAGGAATGAAGATAGCAAATATATTTTCTCACCACTTTCAATTATTTGTAAAATGACATATTACAGTTGTTAACTGCAAAGAGGCAAGAAGTCTGAAAATTCTTGTCCTCCCCAACTCTCCTCTGGAAGTAATTCCAACTACCCCCTCAACTGCACTTCAGAGATGGCCAGGCCTATTTGAAGCTTAATTTTCACTTAGAAAGCTAAACTGGGAGCTTGTTTGATCCTTATTTAGTTTTGTAAGTGAAAGTTAAATTCCAAACAGGCCCAGGCTGCCTCTGAACCATTGAGGAACACAAGGTCTTTGCTTGAAGTTCATCAGGCAAGTACAATACTATCAATTCAATATTACATCTGTCTTATTTTATGCATCTATTCCAAATAATATTTTTATATATATATTATATACTCGTATATTATATATATTATTTAGTATATACACACCATATATACTCGATCATAAGCCGGTTAGTTTATAAGCTGACCCCTCCAAGATGGATAAGTAAAAATGGAAAATTGTTATGACCAGTCATAAGCCAACCCTATAATTCAGGGGTCAGCAAACTTTGGCTCCCGGGCCATCAGGATAAGCCACTGGTGGGCTGAGATGGTTTCTTTACCTCCAGTGTCCACAGGCATGGAGGAAAACCTACGTAAACAAAGTGCCCCGGCCCACCAGCGGCTTACCCTGAAGGGCTAGGACAGCAACTGGTGGGGAAATGTTTTTTTGGGGGGGAAGCTGGGGGTTGGGGAGTAACCCCTGTGACCACCCCCCACATGACCACACCTCTAGCCCGAGACTCCCACAATCTCCCTATCCCATTCCTTCCCACCTTATCTGGGGAGGGCCAGGGGAGGATATCTCTGACCTGGCTGGAGCGCCTCCGGCAAGCTGGGCAGTGCAGCCGCAGCCTGCTCCAGCGGGCCAGACCGGGCAGCGTGGCCACAGCATGTTCCAGCGGGCTGGGCTTCGGAGGCTGGGGGGAGAGCAGCATGGCCAGAAGCAGAGAGACTCTGGCCCCTCCTCTTCCCTTCTGGCTCTGCTGGCCGTGCTGCCTCTCCTTGCTCCCTCTGTTGGGGGGAGGGGCTGTGTTCCACCTCTCCCTCTCTATACCTGTTCATAAGCCGACCCCCTTCTCTGCTGCTTCTCTTTTTACTAAAAAAATTTGGCTTATGAACAGTATATACAGTGTGTATATATATACACACACACACAAATTGTTAGCAAAGCAATGCATATTTGGTGGTCTAGTGGAATTACATTGCTTGGTCACTTAGGAAATCTGAGTTCAGAACTAGAGCCAGGTCCCACCAGGTCAAACAGACATACAAATAGGAGAGTTGGGAAGTAAGAATTCCCCAAAGGAACTTTTTAGTGAAAAAAATATATATACTGTGAATATGCTTTTAACTATTCTATTTAGATCCCATTAGTTGCTTGCCTTGTACTATAATTTCAGAACAGACATTCCATATCACCTAACGTTTTCAGTGGTCAACAGGAGATGGGTATGGAAAACATGATAATACCACCATTTCCCACAAATCAAGTCAGATTTATAACACAAAGTCCATTTGTTTTACCTCACCTAACCCCCATATCGTCACATAATGATATTCAGGAAATATGAAAACAAGCTAGCAAAAGCTCCACGTGTGTGTTTTATGTTAATTCTTCTCCTGAGCATATTTCTTTACAGGATATTTCTAGAAACAAGTCTTTCTGAAAATTACATGCAAACATCCAAACAAATGCAAACATCAGAAATCTATCATAAATGCAAACACCTGTCTCTATGCAACCCATAATTGCTAACCAGAGTGAAATGCATCATCACCAGCAACATAAATCTTTTCCAAAGTTGTCTCTATAACTATTTTACTATCATTTAATGTTGCTAAATGAGACAACATCCTATTTCTCCTAAATTGGATGCTTATATTTGTGACGTTAAAACAAAGCAGAAATCACAGTATGCAGTCAGAAATGTGCGGAGATTTGGGCACTTATGATGAACTTGGAGATGTTCAAAGCCCATGGGTCAATAACAAACAGCTGATATGTTGAATAGTTCAAACCACATTAAAAGCTTATGACCAAATTCTGTCCTTATTGGCTCTGGTACCCCTCTAATTTAACTGAATTGGAATTTTGCCAGTGTAAATGAGGGAAGAATTTAGCTATTAGAAAGTCAGTTCACAGTGACTCAGTCCATCAATATTTCATATTGAGGCCACAAGGACACTACACTAAATGCAACATATGACAACTTGAGAGCTAATGAACAGCCCTTATATTTTCACAGTGACTGTGTAAAAACCAATCATGTTTCTAAATTTGTGAGCTATTAATAGACGCATAAAAATTACGTTGTGTGTCAGTTGAGATAGGTCTATTCCAAACATACCTAAAACAAACCCAAGGAAAATGAAACGTAATAATCCATATCCTTTTCTCTTCCACCTACACACAGCTCATCACTAGAACCACCACCATACACCCACAAAAACACTACCGTTTTTACTCTATCCCTGTAGGAATTGCAGTCTTCTAGAACTCTCTTTCCCAAGCTTCTCACATTACTACCACACATTAAATGAATTCCGCTTACTTTTCTGTACAGTTCTGGAAATTTCATTTTGGGGACAGGGTTCTTATATCTTTCCCAAGCAGTAGCAGATGGAAACTGACATTGTTATTTCTCAACATTAGGCATGAAATTAATAACTGTTTTGTTAATTTCACTTTGCAGCTGCTGGGGCAAATTTACAGCCGAAAGTTACCAGCAGTAACTAAAGCTGTCTGGGTAAAATTTTCAAACGTGCTAAATGACTTAAGTTCCTAAGTTCCATTGATTTTGAGACTTTGAAAGTCAGTGGGACGTAGACACTTTTGAAAAATATTGCCCTCTGCCTATAGACATGGAAGACAGCATTGCATTGTCACATTGAACTCATATATGGAAGGTTAACTTCACAATCATAAGAGTTAGAAAGTAATTTTTTACATGAGAACTTTATTCTAAAGAAATTGATCTGATAGGGTCTCCCTACTCATTAGAAAAGGTTTTTCCCTGGTTAGTGAACAATTTGATTTGCAAGTCCTGAAAGATAATCTGTATTGCATTCACACTAAATTATATTTTTTCATATCTTTAGAGCCATGCAGGACCTGGATCTGCAAACATGACTTCCTCTCACAACAAGAGAAGCTGAGTGCTTAGAGTAAGTAAGGTATATAGCCATCACATATTAATTTACTAAATATTTTAGAGTTTATCTGTGCAGGCAATCATCACTCTTACTTAACATTGCTGTGTATGTTCTTTAACAAATGGCTTTTTGTGTTTTTTTGCACAACAATGTAAGAAGCTTGGACAATAGAAGTGAAAGTGAGGAATAGTAGAAGAGGTTTATATTAAGAGTTCTATGAAATGACTATTTGCCCCTTTCAAGTAAACAGCTTTATTAATTGAAATAAATGGATATGGGGAGGGTTTATGGATGAAATTAACCTTGTAAACTAAATACTCCACCTAAGTTTTGAGGTCCTGAGAGCATCAGTTTTCCTGACTATATAAGAACTCTAGGTAGTATGTATTGTATTCTGAATTTGATGTATTTTTCAGTGCTGTGTACAACTACATGTGTAATCTACTCTTAACGTTTGGAATCCTCATTTGTTCAGATTTTAAGCATGTTACATGAAATAATGACTGTGAGAACCACCTCTGAGTTTCTATAATTTCATGAGTATTGCTGCAAATGCTCATATCACAACAGCAAATGGCATTAGAAAGTGGCGCAACTCCTGGTTAAAATGGTTGTTGATTCCAATCTGTCTCCAAAGTCAACAATAACTGAATTAAACAAGTTAAACAGTTTGACAACATTGACTGTGTTCACTTCCCAACTTTGGACCTTTTGGAAGACACTAGTGTATTTTTCCATTACAATCATAACCAAAAACTTTCTGAAAAGAAAAGAGTCAAATATTGTAAAAGCTGAACTAAGTCATTTTGCAAAAGCAAAAGGGAGGGGGAAAAGAGCAGTCCTCTACTTTGCATCATAAAATCATCCTATAACTGCTCAAATAAAAAAATATCTAAAAATATTTTCCTTTCCTTATCATGCTGAGCTTTACATAAATTTACATATTCTCTTTTGCCTTAGGGAGTCCATTCAATTTGATTTGTTTTCTTCTAAAGATCATGTTAAGATTCAAGAAACTTGATTTGCCTGTTATTTACACAGTACCAGTAAAACCATATAATCATATGTACTTTATCTTTTCCAGCCTTTGACAGAAGACCCATGCGCCTCCATTAAAAGTGTACATACTTTTAAATATATGTTTTAATTTTTACATATTTAAAAATGTTTTATATTCTTTTGAAAATACCTTTCTCCTTTTTAATGTTTAATAATTGGATGATTTCACATATCCATCTCTCAAACATTCTAGGACACTTACCACCATAGCATCTGAGCAGCAAAACAGTAATTAGGGTTGTTCACAGTGTTCATCTGTTCTTCACCTTTCCTACATTCTGCAGCTTTGCTTTACTGTTTTTTCCCTTTCTCTTGCTAATGTTATAATTCCATGCTTTCCAAATACTCTGAAAATGGTCATGCCTCTCCTCTGTGGCCTCATCATGGAATGAATTAGAAGGATTCATCTCAGTAGACTGCCCAATTTGTTCTTGTTCTTCTAAAAGAGAGTTAGAAGCTGTCTGCTGTACCACTACTGACCCAACAGACTCAGAAGCCTCCACAGGTTTCTTCAACTTTTTCAGAGGTGGTGACATAGGAGTTAGATATATATGTTTCTTATCACCAATTTTCACTGGAGGTACTGAAGGGGTAGAGGGAGATAACTACAGGGCTGACCTTCCAAAAGAGATACAGACTGGGATTTTCAAAAGAGACCAAGGGACTTGTCCAAGAACACAACTAAGCTCAAAAAAGAAGACCCAACAGCACTGTCAGGCCACTTAGGAAATGTGAAAGGGGTAAAATGGCTTGTTTTGACTCCAAGAATTCCACAGAACTGAATTTGGCTCCAGTTAACAGAAAGCTCTCTGGATACAGTGATGATACCAGTTTAGCACAGAATAGAGACTCATGACACCATGGGTTTAAAATGCAGAGGGAAATGTCTATAGAATCTACCTCAATAATCCAGTCAGGGAATAATTCATGCAAGGCGTGGAGGACAGATGCAAATCATCAAACACCTCCTCCATCTGACTTTTTAGGGGACTTAGTGGCATGGCCAGGCAGATCTGAAATGTATCCCAATGCAGAAAAGTGATTTGATCAGCCTGGAATGTAAGGTGACCCTTTCTTTTTTGGGGAATCCTAAAATCCAAGATCACCACCTACATTGTAAGACCTATTGGATCCAATGGCTGAATCCCTTGACAAGTGCCTCTTTATCCTTCTTCCTGTGTTGATCCCTGGGACCCTTGAAATCATGGGAGGCACTATTCTTAGCAAAAATTAACTAACTTCTGAACTCTGATACAAGGAAAATGAGGACGTTATAGGAAGGAAACTTGTAACAAAATTGCAGCCCATATGAATTTAAAATGAAATGTCGGGGGAAAAGTGCTTAAAAACAGTTTTAAATGAAATAATCAAAAAAATCCAAAGACAAGACATTTAACAGATGGGAAGAGAGAGATAACATTAAGATTTCTGGAATCTGTATAATGGAATAATGATAGATAATTAAGGGAACATGATTTGGGAGGACAAAAAATGATTATGGTCTAGGAAACATGACTTACAAGGAAACAGAAAAAATTCAGTTTCAGAAGACTGAGGGGGGGACATGATAACAGTCTTCAGTACACAAAAGATTCTTATAAAAAGAAGGGTGATGAATTGTTCTCCTTATCCACTGGGGATAGGACAAGACATAAAGGACTTAAACTACAGCAAGAGTGATTTAGTTTGTACATTAGGAAAAAACTTCCTAACTGTAAGGGTAGTTAAGCATTGGAACAAATTACCTAGACATCTGCATCACTGGAGATTTTTAAGTACAGGTTAGACCAGTGATTCTCAACCAGGGGTACTCATATCCCTGGGTACTCAGAGGTGTTCCAGGGGTACTCAACTACTCAACTCATCTAGATAATTGTTTCTCAACCTTGGGGTTGCAACCTCTGGTGGTGGTGGTGGCGGTGGGGATACTGGGATAGGTTTAAGGAGATTGCAAGTTCAGGGTTGGTATTGGGGGGGGTGGGGGGGCAAGCAGGGCAATTGCCCAAGGCCCTACACCACAGGGAGCCATGCAAAGCTAAGTTACGCTTCAGCCCCAGGTGTGGGGCTTGGGCTTCAGACAAGGTTCACAAGTGAAAAACAGCCTCAAGTATCATACTGAAATGTAAGTACAATATTTATATTTCAATCAATTGATCTTATAATTATATGGTAAGCATGAGAAAGTAAGTGATTTTTCAGTAATAGGGTGCTGTGATACTTTTGTATTTTTATGATTGATTTTGTAAGGAAGTAATTTTTAACTGAGGTGAAACTTGGGATACGCAAGATAAATCAGACTTCTGAAAGGGGTACTGTAGTCTGGAAAGACTGAGAACCACTGGGTTTAGACAAACACCTGTCAGGGATGATCTAGATCAGGGTTTCTCAAATGCGGCCACTGTGGCTGCATGTGGCCACCATGGGCTTTTCTTGTGGCCACAATCTCCTCGGCTGTGATTGGGGGTTGGGGAAAGAAGCAGTGGCCCCTCTCCCAGGGCCACCAGTGGGAGTTCGGCCCTGCCCCCCTCCAGAGACACAAACGCTGGAGGTGCAGGCAGCTGGTGAATGCCCCACTTTCCTGAGGGTGGGTAGGCAGGCTTCAGCCATGGGACTTCGGACTCCATCCACACAATAGCAGGGTCTGGTTCCAGACTCTGGTCCCATGCTCACCACTCACTCCATCATCCTTGGGTCCCACGGCCTCCCTGCCTACCTCCCCATTTAGGGTTTAATTTGTCCCCAGGTTTGCTGGGGCTGAGTATGTCTGAAAGCGATTATTAACGAACATACAAATATCACTTTTCACAGCAGCAGACTTACTAGCTAACAAGTTAAAAAAAGAAAGCAACCAAAAAAGCAAAAGAAACAACAACTAGAAGACAAGAACATACAAAACACCTTATTTGTGCCTCTATTCTGTTTAGGTACAGTAAAGAATAGAGACCGCTATACATTATTTTTATTACTTAGTCTGAAAAAAAATCTACATAAATAAATTACAATGATTTGGACATGTATATGTGCATATTTATTTGTTTTTCCTAAAGTTAATTAAGTATTTTAGGAAAAACTGTCAGCACGGCCACCAGCAAGAATTGGTAGCTGCACTCTGAGGCCAACAAAAAATTTGTTGAGAGAACCCCTGATCTAGATAACACCTAGTCCTGCCTCAGAGCAGGGGACTGGACTAGATGGCCTACTGAGGTCCCTTCCGTTACTACATTTCTATGATTCTATATGAAACAAGTAAGTAATAGAATTCTGTAATACATGTCATAAAAGCATAGCAATAAAGAATGTCTGAAGCAGAGTATAATATCCATTGGTGTATGGGTTCCCTGATAATTGGGAGAATACACACTAACAGTTCTGATTTCTCATGTGTATGAACAGCTTGGCAACAGTACTGCATTCTCCCTGAAGCCCACCAAATTTGTATCACCAATTTGGGTTGCCAACTTTCTGATTGCAGAAAACTGAACACCCTTGCCCCACCCCTTGCCTCGCCCTTCTCTGAGTCCTCCCCCACTCACTCCATCACCCCCCTCCATTGCTCGCTCTCCCCCACCCTTGCTCACTCGCTCATTTTCATTGAGCTGGAGTAGGGGGTTGGGTGAGGGCTCTAGTTGGAGGTGCAGGCTTTGGAGTGGGGCTAGGGGTGCAGGAGGAGGCTCAGGGCTGGGGCAGGGGGTTGGGGTGTAGGAGAGGGTGCGGGGTGTGGGCTCCGGGCAGCACTTACCTCAGGCAGCTCCCAGAAGCAGCCAGTATCTCCCTGCAACTTCTAGGTGCAGGGGCCACCAGGGGGCTCTGCGCTTCGCTGCCCCCATCCACAGGCACTGCCTCGACAGGTCAGGACAGGGGCAGCACATGGAGTCTCCCGGGCTGCAGGGACATGCTTGCCGCTTCTGCGAGCAGGCAGCGAGCCTGCATTAGCCCCACTGCAATGCCGACCGGACTTTTAATGGCCCAGTCAGTGCTGCTGACTGGAGCCGCCAGGATCCCTTTTCAACTAGGTGTTCCAATCGAAAAACCAGACACCTGCCAACCCTATCACCAACACCAGTAATGTCTACTGAAATCAGCCTCTTACTGATTGTTCTTTATGAGTACAGAAAGTGAGGACAGAACTGACTGCATAAAATCCTCCTTTTCAGTTCGTTTCTTGCATTTATTTTTGAGGCAATTATGTTGAGAAACATGGATCAAATATCAAAGAAATAGAGAGACCCATCAGGCTAACCTGTTGCCTTTGTTTTCTACCAATCAAGCCACACTTCTTATCAGCTTTGTTTTTTTTCACATCTCCCATCAACTTGCTTCATTTCCTATTAATTTCTCCTGTTTTCACAGTTCAAACCTTCCATCATGTAGGTGAGATCCATAGAGTTACACAGCCATGATACTAGTGCAAAGCAGGGGTGATTCAGGCAGATTATATTTGAATTTTTCTAAAGAAAAATAAATATATTTCATCCTGTCATTTGCAGAAAAACTAACAGTTACCTGGAGTGAGGATTAGGTTGAGCAGTTACTTTACCATAACCAGTATAATCTTATCAATCCAAACAATGCAGATAGTACAAAACCATGTTCTTAATTAATTAGAATTATTACTACCGTTTGTACGTTTTTTGAGGCAGCAATACTTGGTGACTGGTGTGTTTGGTCTGCCTGTACATTGTCTGTTTGTAGTGGTGAGTTTGGTCCGTCTGTACGTTGTCTGTGTAGAGGGTGCATAGCTGGGCCTTGGGCCCTTGAGTAAGCCCTTGGAGCTTTGATCAGTGCACTGCTAAAGGCCATGAGGCTCTAGCCCTGGGACCTTGGATCAGCCCAGCTGTTTGAAGTCTGAGTGGCTAATCATTCCATGATGGTAAGGTGCAGAGCTGAGCTAAGCAGGGAAGACTTGGTATAAAAAGTTACTTGATAGGTGAACTCTAGAGCCGTTAATAAGGGAGTTTCAGCAGGAATTTGGAAATGGAGTGAGAGCGGCTTTCCTTCCAGGTTTAGCACTACATGTGATATCAAGATGGAACAGTGGTGGTACCTGACATGGATGTGCCATATTCTCTTTCTTGCCTGAAGACCAAAGGGATTTCCCATGCATGAAGTGGTGGCTGTGCTGGATGAAAAGATTCTTGGATTGGAAGAGTAAGTTGAGATGCTGCTGAGAAAAATGGAGCAAACCACAAAGGAATCAGTGAGAGAAAAAGTCAGAGAGGAGGCCTGGCAGTTCATAATCACCAGAGACAAGAGCTTGGAGACAGATGAGAATGGGAAGACTGTGACCATGAGAGAGAAGAGAAGAAGGAAGAATTCTAAACAGCTAGAAGTTTCAAATCGACATCAGGTTCTCAATGTGGAAATTATGGAGCTACGTGGAAACTATGGAAGACATAGCCCAACCGTACTAGAATCAAGCTTACCCACAAAGTTCCAATCACCCAAGAAAGACAGACAATTCTTGTTGGAGATTCAATACTCAGAAGAACTGAAAGTACATTCTGCAAGGGACAAGCAGAGATCAGGACAGTGTGCTGCATTCCTGGAGCCAAGACATGAGATGGCACTCTAAGACTGGATAGTCTTCTGAAGTCTACAGGCAAGGATCCATTGGTGATGGTTCATATCGGCACTAATGACATTGCATTTTGAGATAACTCACAGATAGTAGATGACTTCAAGGAACTTGGAAGCTTGATGAAGATGACAACTATCTAAACGATCTTCTCTGAGATCCTTCCTCTTCCACAAGCAAAGGAAGACAGAAGGCAGAAGATTCAGAAAGTGAATCACTGGCTAGGAAAATGGTGGAGAGTGGAGGGCTTTGGTTTTTTGGAACATTGGTCCACCTTCTATGGGGAAAAGAGACTGTTTAGTTCAGATGGCCTCTACCTCAGTAGAATGCTGGTTAGAGGAGTCGGGGGTGGGGGTTAAATTAATAGCAAAAGGCGATTGTAAATAGAGAGAAGATATGGGTGCTCAGTCAGCACAAAATCAAGATGTTGAGAACAAAATTAATCAAGGAAACAGGATATTAAGAGAAGAAATTCTTGAATTGCCTATACACTACTGCTAGGAGCCTGGTTTACAAACAAGTGGAACTGGAATTGCTCATTTATGAGCACAAATTCAATCTAGTTGGTATTAATCAAACCCGGTGGGATGATTTGCAAAACTGGAATGTTAAAAGAAATGGTTACTACCTATTTAGGAAGGATCAAGTGGGCAAAATGGGGGGCGGGGAGTGGCACTCTTTCAAAAATGGTATTACTTGTTTCTGAGTCACTGATAACTTGGAATAAAATGATAATGAATACTTACGGCTCAATGTCCGAACAGATAAAGTATATGATGGGGTACTGATTGGTGTCTGCTACAGACCACCAAATCACACAAGGGAAACAGTTAGACATTTTAAAATCAGCAGGTCCAGGTAACTTCCATCCAAGAGTTTTAAAAGAGCTAGCTGATAAGCTTGCTGGACCAATGAATGCAGGTCATACTTACAGGATGGGGGACTCAATCTTGGGAAGCAGTCACTTGGAAAAAGATTTAGGTGTCATGGTTGATAATCAGCTGAACATGAACTCCCGGTCTGATGCTGTGGCCAAAAGAGCTAATGTGATCCTGGCATGCATAAACAGGAGAATCTTGAGTAGGAGTAGAGAAATTATTTTACCTCTACACTTGGCACTGGTGCTACCATTGCTGGAATACTGTTTCCAGTTTGGGTACCCACAATTCAAGAAGCATGTTGATAAATTGGAGAGGGTTCAGAGAAGAACCACAAGAATGACTAAAGGATTAGAAAACATGCCTTATAGAGACAGACTGAAGGAGCTCAATCTATTTAGCTTAATAAAGAGAAGGTTACGAGGTGACTTGATTACAGTCTTATAGACATGATTAACAAATATTTAATAATGGGCTCTTCAATCTAGCAGAGAAAGATCTGACACGTTCCAATGGCCAGAAGTTGAAGCTTGATAAATTGAGACTGGAAATAAGGCATACATTTCTAATGGCGAGTAATTAATCATTGGAAGACTTTACCAAGTGTCATTGTGGATTCTCCATCACTGACAATTTTTAAATCAAGATTGGATTTTTCTGAAAGCACTGCTCTAAGAATTATTTTGGAGAAGTTCTATGACCTGAGCTATACAGGCAGTCAGACTAGATGGATCACGATGATCCCCTCTTTCCTTAGAATCTATTAATCTATTAATATGGCCCAAGGCCACATTCTAGAGAGGATGCTTAGTCATAAGTAATTTAAGTTCTCTGAAGGCATTTTCTCTGATGAACCTCATTATGCCACACTCTAAAGCCATAGAACTGTTAGAAATAACACAGCTGTTTGGGGGACTTTTGGGATCTCTAGGAGCCAAACGTTCCAGAAACACAGATTATAAAAGGCCCCATTCCAGTACCTATCTTCAGTTTCTCTCCATCCCAAAACTTCACTCAGTGAACTCTGAAGAAAAAAGAAAAGAAAAAGGCCCATGTGGATCTGCAGAGGCAATGTATTTAGAAAACTCTAATATTAGTAAGTTAGTTTCCTTTCTTCATCATAATTTGCCTCTGTGGAGACCCCCTACCGGAGACTAATCTGCAGTTTTACAACCCAGAAGGGGGATAATGAGTGTGTAATTAAAATAGGAAATGAAGAAGGACTGTGTTGAACTGAGCATCTGACCTAGTTCCAGAATCAAGAGAATAATGATTAGTGAAGGTGCAAATGAAGTTCCAAGTGACAACTTGATATATTTCAATGTTAGACACATTTCTAATAGCAACAAAGATCTTGCAGCAAGCTTTCTCCTTAACTCTTCTAAGTGCTGGGATTAAATGACTTTTTAAAAATCACTACATTCTTTCTGTAATTCAATTTAAGATAGATCAGCCATAAGAGTCAGTAGTTCCTGGTGGCCAATATTACAGGTGTCCAGGAGACTTCTACAAAGGGGGGAAAAAAGACAATATAAGGGACATTCCCCCGAGGCACAGATCCATAAAACTGGTAAAACTATAATCCAAGTCCCAAGAGTTTACAGTTTGGCAAAGTAACTGAGGAGTGAGTTTATTATTAGATCAGAGAAGAAAATGTTTCAATTTTAAAGCATGCCTTGCTAACAGAAGGCTTTCTGAACTCCAGCAAGATCTTTCCTTACCTTCCTGAAAAATTAAAAGGCTTATTAGAACTTTCAAGTGAAAACACTAGATATCCAGATAGGGAATCCTGTCCTCCTTTTGAGTTGAGATCTGGCACTAATGGGAAAAAGGCTGCATGGACAAAGCTAGCAGCTCTGAATACCAAAGTTGAGTGGCTCATACTAGTGTAACTAAAATCTCCTGACTTGTCATATCTTTCTCAAGATTTGGGAGTTTATAGCATATGGCTGACAAGCATCTACTGACCCTTTTCTATAACACAGTAGGAAAGCATCCAACTCATGTTCTTGCCTGCTCTGGAACAAAACTGTTTACATTTGGTGTTATCTAGTATCAGACAAACCCAACTGGGGTATGTCTCAAAAAATAAACATGTACCGTGTTATAGAGGCCCTCAGGGACCATTTATGTTGATCCTGGCCTATTGGATTGAGATTTTTGCTAACCAATTTTTCACACCTTCTAAATGGATAGCGGAAAGATGAATTCCACTGATGTTAAAGCCCAGGAGTAAGTACAGACTCATGGCGGCACACAATCCTTTTGCTTTCCTTGTTTTTATATTCTTCTTGTGCGTGTATGTGTTTATTTTACCAGTATTGTTCCGTCTGGTATATTGCCTTGTTATACTAGAGATTAGTCAGGCAAGATTATTGTGCAAAGCAATCTAAGAAGTGGCGTCACCTGATTCTCTCCATTATAGAGAATTGCTCCCTTACAAATTCTTCAGGAGGAATAAGCAAGAGGGACTGGTAAGTCAGAACAAAGGTACATCTTTAAACTACCATCTAGAGGAGATAGAGACTACCTCCAACAAGTTTAGAAATACTAAATGGTTGGGAGTATGATAATTCTTAGGATCCCTGGTCAGATGAGTGTCAGGTAAGAGTCCATGGAGTGAGAATGTTAGATATTTAGAACAGGACCCAACTGCTGAACACTTTTACCTCCCAATGATTTCACAAGATTAAGTCAACAGGGAGGATTTGAGAGATAGATTTGGTTTGAAAAGCTACTACATCACACCCCCCTCATCCTTTTCCCGACTCCCATCTCTATATTTTTTCTTTTGTTCTTGTATATGTTTAGTTGTCTGTGGGTTCCTTGGACCTGTGGTTGTGTGTATCAGACTTCTTGGATTGAACAATTAAAATAAACAGTACACACCTGTTCAAATTTTGGATTTGACTCTTGTGAAAACTGGTTTTAAGAATGTTAACATCAGGTAGGCTCTAGCCACCAGAATTCACATTAACAAGGTGTGAGAGTGTGAAACAAGATATTAAAACTTCATTATGCTTCTGAGAGACAAATACAGACAAAGAAGAACTCTGATTTGAACTGATAGTGGAATTTTCCTTCCACAGCTCAGTATCTGTATATGTTGACAGAAAGATAGGTAACTGGAAGAAAAATAGGTCAGTGACTAATACACTGGACAAATTGTTCAAGAATAGTTCATCATTACAAAAAGATTTTACTTAAAATACTGCCTTTGCCCCTCACCTTACCTCTGAGACTTGCCCACAGTGGAATTTGGCACATCTGGATCACAGCTGGGAGTGGGTGGGAGGGGGGGATTTGCAATTGGAAGGAAAGCCACCTTCATTATTATTCTCCCTTTCCTCACAAACAAAGTTCCACAGAATCTCTGCAGGGTCCCAACTCTGCAGAGATTGAAAGGACAAGGAGGATGTCTGCCAGACTCTCCATATACAAACTACAGGTCAAAGCAAGTTACTGCAGATGTCTGCAGTTACTTAAACTGCTGCCCCCTCCATGGTTTGGACTCCCATTCTCCTCCCGCAAGGGATCAAAGGTGATTGGGGGGAGTTATGCTGTCTTTGAAGGGGAGCTAATGAGGCCAGACAGTAGTATGTAAGTACTGTATCAGGAGGCAGGGCCTACAGCCAATCCAGTCTTCTGGCAACCTAATGAGCACAGCTGGCCTGTAGTGGACTACCTGATTGGCTATACCACCTGATTGGCTGGAAGAATCAACAGACTGGCTTTTAAGCCCAGCAGCAGCAGCAGTTATGGGGCTGCTCAAAGCATGTGGCCTGCACATGCTTGTTCTCAGCTCTGCCCCTGCTTCACCTCAATCCAGGTAACCCAGTTCTGACCATCAACTCTGGTTCCTGACCTCTGATTTCGAATCTGACCCTTGGCTTTGGTATTTGGCCTCTGACACTGGGCTCAGATTCCTGACCCCTGTTCTCAGGGCCGGCTCCAGGCACCAGCTTAACAAGCAGGTGCTTGGGGCGGCCAAGGGAGAGGGGCGGCACGTGCGGCAATTCGGGGGCGGCAGGTCCCTCACTCCCTCTAGCAGTGAAGGACCTGCCGCTGAACTGCCGCCGCCGATTGCGGCTTTTTTTTTTTTTTTTTTTTTTTTTTTGCTTGGGGCGGCAGAAATGCTGGAGCCAGCCCCACCTGTTCTAATCACTAGGCCTGAATCCTACTCCAACAACTTGGCATGATTGCCCATATTCCAGTCATCTGACATAAGGGGCTCTGTGAAGTGGTCCTTCACATCCAATGGATCTCAGTCATCAATAGATTCAAGGGAGGAATAAAATAATTATACTGTGTGGGAGATGAATCCACCTCCCACATCCTATTGATTGGAGAATTCACAGGAGACAGCAAATTGAAATTCACTGTGGTTTCCAGTCCCCATGTAGTTTATTCC
Organism: Malaclemys terrapin pileata; assembly: GCF_027887155.1. NCBI lineage: Eukaryota > Metazoa > Chordata > Testudines > Emydidae > Malaclemys > Malaclemys terrapin. The sequence continues at coordinate 73,651,930 of NC_071505.1, forward strand.
TGTGCAGGCAGAAATGGTGTCAGTATGGCCTAATATGATCTATGTGAGTGCAGCTGTGCTTGTTTAAACTATGTGATGAGTGCTATGACATACATGTCCCCTTGTTTATCTATATTTAGAAATAATAAATAAATACAATGTGATATCCCTATTCCTAATCTTTTTCTGCTTTCTCTAATCCTATTTGGGGATGGTTTTTGAGATAAAACCAATGTATGGGGTTGAGTAGAGAAAATTAATGAGCGACTACCATTTCATTTAGCTATGCTACATTTTTGTTTATATTATTTGAAATTCTGACATGAAAAATGTAACACATGAACCCAAAATGAGACCAAGTGATAAATGCCCAGACATGCAAATCAAACATAAATTAGCTTGATCTAATAGTAACACTCAACCTTGAAAAACACAAATGTCATTTAGTATCTTTTCAGAGGAAATACTTTAACCATGTAGCCATACTATCTCAAAACATATGCCGAATTCTCTTAATCAAACTAAATATTTATGCTTGACAAAACTTAACATTTTAAAATTAAACCAGCTGTGAAAGTTATTTACTCTTTCTAGACTTTTGTCTATTTATAGAATGAATGTAAGGATCACTGTTTATTGTTTAAATAAAAAACTGCAGCATACAATTTGAAGATATTTGCTCATGAAAAGGAAAACTAATTTAACAACAGTAATGATTCCTAATAAAGCTTCAATAATTATACTGGATTGAAGAGCAAAATTGTTTAAGCTAATGAGAAATTTCAAATTGCTTTTGAATGGTGATAAGAAGAGAGAGACTTAGCAAAGGCGGGTGGGGCAAACACTTTAATCAACTACTATTTTTCTTCACTTTTTCAAAAGTAGCAGTTTAAAGAGATCAAGGGTCAAATTTCTCCTGGTGCAAATGGGCAAAAACTTCATCAGTCAATGGAGAGGAGTTCATTTACATCTGCAGAGAATTAGGCCATTGTTATAACTTCAATCCATTTTGAAATCAAGTGAAGTTTTTTTTTTCACAATTTATGCAACTTGTTACATCTTCTTATATATTTTTGTGAAATGCAAGTTGTTCGGTTTGTGTCATGTTATTCCATTCCTAAAACCTCTCTATCAATTTTAGTATCTTTGCTTTCCCTCCTGATACAAATTCCAATTCTTCCCACAACTAGATACTGTCACAGCACTTCCCACAATTCCTGATTTTCCCCACCAACTCCTTTCCATGCATCCCATTAAATCCAACACAACAGCAAGTCCTAATTCCTCTTACATCTAACCATGTTCCCGGCCTACAACACCACCCTTGTGTGACCGTGCTGACCAAAATAATTTTCAAAGTGTATGTAGAAGGAGTCATCCTCAAGAATGATGCAATATTTATATTTTTTAAGGCAGACTTTATTTTGGGTCTCTGAAAAGATTGTTTGTAACACTTGACTGTACAAGAGGAGAGGCTACTGGAGGGAACAGGAGGGAGTGGGGAACATATACCAGATGCGGTGGACTATGGAGTCCAGGAGAGAGGAGCACTGGGTAGAGCTACAGAGGAACTGTGAGCACTAAAGAGGCTTCATAAGAAAGGAGTTCATAAAAAGAAAGCACAGGTGGCGTTAGGAAAAAAGCGAAGGGGGTTGAGGGCCATGCAGATGTCCAGGAGAAGATAAAAGGATTGTTCATGTTTGAGGTGGAGGGAGGACCGCCCAGGGCAGGGAAAGAAAGGAAAGGCACGAACGATGAGGATGCATGGATGGGCTTGGAGGCACTATGGAAAAAAAGGAGACAGTTTTGCCCTATTAAACTTTAAACACGTTTTTTAACACTTCCAGCTTAGATAAAAGGCCTACCCCTATATGCAACAGAGATACAATTTGCCCTCCCCAAATACACATGCTGAGGAGTCCAAGAGGAGAATCCCACTACAGTGAGTCCTCACTGTGGTATGTCTCATAACGTCTGTCAGAGCACAGCCATAAACATGAACTTCACACAAACTTCTGTTGCTAATTAAAAGGCAAGGAAACTTCTCCCCAAAAGGTGTAGTCGTACTGGAGCAACCTTAATTCTAAATCATTTTCTGTCAACACAATCAGAAAATAAAAATCAAAGAAATCACAAGTTAATTCAACTTCAAGGTCAACTTATATTCACAGGCCTTTCCACCCACACTAATACTTTAACATACAAAATCTTCAGGTTCCCAACAAACCCTTTTTCAGCTCCAATACAGAGCCACTCACAACACACACTGCTATTTCCTCAAAATTAATGAAATGCATAATTGGAATCACAACTCCATAAAGAGGTGTGTGTAAAGCAGGGATCAGCAACTTTATAGTATTAGTAGGCCACAAAATCCATTAAAACCCTCTGGCAGGTCATGCTATTTTTTTAAGAGGCTACATATTGCATAAATCAGAAATGTTTGCTACAATATACCATGTTAACATACAATTATTTGTGTATTGATAGTGCAAAACCAAAGTATTCTTAAATACAAATGTAACATAGCACTACTTTTAAATAAAATAATAATAATAATAATAAACAGTTTAAACATAAATCTTTCACTAACCTTTTTTTCAGCATGCAAAAGAGCAGGGGATTAATAAATGAAAATATAAAAACATTGATTCTTAATTTTTTTTCTCTGCTATTCCCAGTCTCTGCCTTCGCTCTGCTCCCGCGTGGACACAGGCTCTGCCACATGGGGCAGAACCAAAACCCAGAAGCCCATGAGCTGGTCACAAGACCATTCAGATTGGTCCCAGTCACCTTTCTATCATGCTAGCAGGGAAGAGGCTCCACCATTACGCCACCCAGCTGTGGTTACTCCCTCCCCACTGGTGGAATTGTCCTCGGCCCCTGCCCAATGATGGAGGGGTGCTGGCCAGAACCTGATTGGTTCTCAGCTTCCGAACAATCAACCAATGGGCAGTCAGGAACTGGAGCAGGGTGGAGTCAGAGCCTGGGTTGATGGGCAAAGTGAAGCTGAGCAGAACAATGTGAGGCAGCAGCAGCTTTACTAAAAGTCTGTGCCCCTCAATGCCCTGGCTAAATCTTTTTCTTTTTTAAAAAAAAATCTGTAGCTGTGACCCTGCCTCTGGGCAAGTCAAATGAAATGATCTGGCTGGACGGATGCAGCCCCCAGGCTGCCTGTTGCCCATTCTGGATATAAAGTGTTTTGTGATGAAACACTTCAGATGAAAGTTGTGACTCTATATAAAATAGGAGTATTATTGTATTATTTGTTTCTAAACCATCTGAGTAAATATTTGTCACAGACAGACTGGCTGTTACACGTGCTGAAAAACAATCAAACACATTTTAAAGGCAAATCTACATTTTCTAAAATTCTTTTAATTTATGTTTGTTTGAAAAAATTACCAAGACCTTTCGGTCTCAGACTATGTTTTGAGTTTCTGAGGACCCAAGAATAGGATGACCAAATCAGAATGGCAATAAAATCAACCAGAGACAGAAAGTGTTTGTGCATTCAGTAGTAATGGTATATTATCAAACAAAAGGAAATGTTTTCTTTTAAACTTAAAGTAAAATCCATTTTTTATCTTTACATACAACTCTCTGTAAGTTCTTGCTATTCATTTTTCTAAATTAATGTTATATTACTTTCAAAATATAAATTCAGAAAGGATCCCTCTAGTCCAGAAGATTCTTTAACTACATAAAATTGGGAGCATCCATAAGTGCCTTTTTAAATAAGGATGTTTTCCTGTATTGAGGCCTTCAGCATGTGCTTAAAACTGAACACATACTTAAAATGCTTTGCTGGATCAAACCCGAAATGTCCTATACCAGAACAGTAAAAAGCCATAGTATACATAAAAATCAGGAAGGCAGGGGGATAAAATCTGCCCACCATTTGTGACATGAATGGCATGATCAGAGAGAACAATGTGTGTTTCACTAGGGTTACCATATTTTAAGTGTCCAAAAAGAGGACACTCCACGGCCCCCGCCCCAACTCGCCCCTTCCCCGCCCCCTGCCCCAGCCCTGCCCCTTCACACCCCGCCCCAACTCTGCACCCTCCCCTGGACGCTTCACCCCCTGCCGCTCCTCCTCCCCTCCCCTGCTTCCCGCGAACATTTGATTCGCGGGAAGCCTGAAGCAGCAGGCAAGCTGGGGCGGGAGGGCGCGAGGAGGCGCAGCCCAGTCTGGGACCCCCGGCCGAGCAGCTCTGTCCCCGGCGTCTCCCGCCCGGCTTGGCTCAGGCCCTGGGGCGTCAGCCCCCGGCCCCGCACTGCCGGCCCCCGACCCCGGCCCCGAGCACCGCCGGCCTCGGCCCCGAGCACCGCCAGCCCCTGGCCAAGCACCCCCGGCCCAGCCCCGGCCCCCGACCGAGTACCGCCGGCCCCGGCCACCGGCTCCACACCGCCGGCCCCAGCCCGGCCCCTGGCCGAACACCGCCGGCCCCGGACCCCGCACCGCCGGCCCCTGGCCGAACACCGCCGGCCCCGGGCCCCGCACCGCCAGCTCCAGCCCCGGCCGAGCACCCCGGGCCCCGGCCCCGCACTGCCGCCCCCAGCCGAGTACCGCCAGGCCCGGCCTGGCTGCTGGGCCGTGCACTGCCGGCCCCCGGCCAAGCACTGCCGGGCCCCGGCCCCGCACCGCTGGGCCCTGGCCCTGCACTGCCGGCTCCGGCCGAGCACTGCCGACCTCAGCAGCTCCGGCCCCCGGCCGAGCACCGCCAGTCCCTCCCTCCCTATTTTCCCGGACATGTCCGGCTTTTTGGGATTTCCCCTGGACGGGGGATTTGAGGCCCAAAAAGCCGGACACGTCCAGGAAAATCCAGATGTATGGTAACCCTAGTTCACAAAAAGATTAAATACTTATATGGGCAATTACTAAACAGATCATGAATCAAGAATTAAGAAAAAGGAGCACATCAGTCAGCTTTGTCTTTCATAGATGGTTCATTTTCAGAGTTTGCATCTAGTTTTCTTTCTTTCTCTCAGTAATCTTTCCCAGGAGTTTTTGAACAGAGGTCACACTACCCAGAACAGCTATGTCTAATTATCATGCGCTACTCAGAGGATAGGCAGAAACAGAAACACATTCAGCAATAACAATCTTTTCTATTTCTGGGCTGCCACAAGAATTCTCTCCACATCCCATGTATTAGTAAGAGTAGACATCACATGCTTTATTAGCAATACATCCTTTATTATGTTTTGATGGAATCCAGTAGCATCCTTCCATATGCAAGATCTTCGTTGACTTGAAACCCAGGCAGGGCAAGAGTTTTTCTTCTACAAATCCCACTAGTTTAATGAAATTTTTCCCATCTGGGACTCCACCAATCCTTAGATTTTGTCTACTACTTTGTTCTTAGGTTGCTTTATTTGCTTGTTGGCACACAGATCCATTAAAAAAAACAAAACACAACAAAAGCCAAAGCCTTAGTTCCCGCAATATTTGCCCTTATCTTGTCTTTGACTCATGGTTCTTTCCCCCTTCAAGTTCAGTGTCTGCAATTCTCTGTTTTTAAATGTAAACTACTTCACAATGTATTATCAAGACTGCCCATACAGTATTTTTATTAACAGAAGGGGACCATCAACACAGATCATCAGATCAGTTTAAAACTAATATTGTTTATGTAGGAGATATACAATACGGTATTCTTGCAGCATATAGTCTCTATTTGAAAGGATGAATTTCCTTTGGGAAACAGAATTTGAATTTAATTCCTGTCCTTGGACTGAATGTGTTCACTGTTTTATAAAGCATTATGTATTTGCATGCCAAAAACATTCTTGAGAAGGAAATTAAGGAAATTCAAACAATCTTTTGCATGTGTATTTTCTCTAATACTTCACCTGAAACACTAATATGCTTTCAAACTACTTACTCTAATTTGAAAAAAAAAGCTTTCGTCATATACTGAAGAAATACTGACATCTAGAATCATCCCTTCTGTTGTTATTGTTATATATATATTTTTTTTGGTGTGGCACAATTATTAGTAATTCAGCAAACCTAAACTAATGGGTATTGGAGGAATTAAAGCTAAATCTTACATCCCTCTACTCTAATTTGTATATATATATAATATGTATATATATATATATATATATATATACATACACACACACACACACACAAACACATACATATAAAAACTATGTTAAAAGAACATTAACATTGCAAAGACAAGCATTCAAGTTAGGAAATGCCAGAATTAAGATTGGCTGTGCAACCTTAGTTCAGCTTCCTTGTGCATATGCATTATAGTATAGCCTTTAATTACATGATCACATACTATTTTGTCCACAAGACTCGTTTAGAACGAGGCACAGATCTTGTGGGAAAATGCAATGACAGACTGTATCATAATGCACATTGAATTAAGGTTGCACTAGCAACCTTAATTCTGGCATTTTCTAACTTTCAAGTGCTTGACTTTGCAACCTTAATCATGTTCTTTTAATATATTTTTGCATGTAATTCCCTAGAAAAGCAAGCAGAAAAAACAGAAATTCCATCATGTGGCATAATATTGGCACCCACTTGGTTTGTCCGCAGAGTTGGAACCTTTAGATCCACTGCGCACACCTCTGCCACTTGAGCTAATGAAGTAAGTGACAGCAGTAGGTTCTCATCCAGATGACAAGCAGTAGAGGGATACACTTTGCCAGTGGGTTACATAGATATTTGTTGACAGCTGATGAATACTGAGACTCAGGAATCTTGGGTTCCAGCCCAATCTCTGCAGAGGAATGTCTTCTGCCTCTTTCCCCCAAATTTGACCTCTAGTGCCCTATCCCCTCCAACCCTTCCCTGTCCTGTCTCTTCCCTGCTTCTGGTCCCAGTCCCATTTCTCCTTACCTCCCTTGCCCCAACTTCATTGTTATAGATCAGGGATCGGCAAACTTTGGCACGCAGCCCGCCAAGGAAAGCCCCTGGTGGGCCGGGCCAGTTTGTTTACCGCAGGTTCGGCCGATCGCGGTTCCCACTGGCCACGGTTTGCCCCTCAAGGCCAATGGGGGCTGCGGGAAGTGGCGGCCAGAATATCCCTCGGCCCCGCACCGCTTCCTGCAGCGCCCATTGGCCTGGGGACGGCCAGTGGGAGCCACGATTGGCTGAACCTGCGGATGCAGCAAGTAAACAAACCGGCCTGGCCCACCAGGACGCTTACCCTGGCGGGCCGCAGCCAAAGGTTGCCGATCCCCTGTTGTAGATAATCACTGCCACCAAGATGGGATATGGTTTGCCCAGGGTTATGTTCCCATCCCTTCCCAGATCCAATGAGCACCTCTCGGCTTTCAGATCTGACTCTGGCACCACAGTCTCCCTTCAAGAAAATCCTAATTGAACTGACTAAGGGATTTCCAATACCCCAAAAAACCTCCATCACTTAATTTTCCCTCAATAAATTGGTCCGGTCCTGCCAACAGCCAAGTGTAAAACACCCATCTTAAGATCACCATCTGGGGTGTGAAACTGAAGATAGCCAAGCTTGTGTAGTTCATGCAAAGTAATCTTGGATGTCTCAATCCTCCTGCCTGACTCCCATGATCCTGTCAGTTTGTTAAAAGGAACAGAGATACCTGTCTGCCTCTAACTTGTCTCCAGACAAATAAGCTTGTGGGAGGTGGGTGTTTTCTGTAATTTGGTTGCTACAGTACTCTTATCCTGCCAGCCAACGTGCAAAGAAGTCAACAGGATTGTATCTTCTTTTGAATCCATTCTTGCTACAAACAAAAGTGTATCCTGGTGGCCCATTACATGCAAATCTGGTCTTCAGTAAACTGTTACATGTTGGCATCCATTACACATGGTCAGGTGGGGAAGGGATTCGTGCCCCTCTTACTTCTTGCTATGGCATGCCTTCCAAAGGGCTTGTCTGTGTCCCTGGGCACAGTGTATATGAGGTAACTATCTCCCCTCTTTTGGGCTAATACTATGTTCCTTCCACAGCTCCCTCCCTCTGCCCTGCCTCAGTATGTGTCAGGAGTCAGGGTCCTTTAGACTGAGGTCGCAGGGCCGCATTCTGTTCTCTATTGTAGGCTGCAGCCTCCCAGTTGCTGCACTTGTATTTTGGACACAGTGCCTCAATTTTGCTAATTTCCCCTGGAGTCTTGGCAGTGGCCACATTGGACTGTGCTTCAGCTTCCCAGATCTCAGTCGGGGTTTCTTCCATAGCCACCCTGGGTCGTACCTCCATTTCCCCAAATTTGGTCTCCAATTTCTATGGGCAGCTATCCTGAACTGTGCTTCAGTTTCCCAATTTTGGTTCTCAATGTCCACCTGAAGCTTGGCTGCCGCAACTGTGAGATGACTACGTTTTTTTATACCACTAGCATCTATCATTTTCAGAAAGTGAATGCACAGGGCTATATTCTACTCTAATTCTGGTCAGTGCCACTTACACTAAACAATAATGTAGAATAAATGGTTCTCTCATTCAGACTGAAGACTCTGTATTCTCCTTGCCCAAATGTGACAGGGTTCTATTTCTAGGTATATAAGAAGAATTACTAATATCCAAAAAGATGCCCAGGCATTAATTTATATTTTGAATGAACATTTCTCAAAGAAAAGCAAACTGCTTGGTGGTTTCAGAATTGCAAAGGCTTTCGGGCTTGTCAGTTGGGTTGGGATGGGTTGTCCTCAGTACATTTATGGAATGAAAGCAATGTTCTGTGGAATCCACCTCCATAACATTTGAAATTATAATATTATTAATATTTCCCCAAAACTCTGAAACCATTTTTCTAAGCACTGTCTACATATTAATTTCCAGTGGGCTGTAATTTTACTTGTTTGCAGCTGGCACATGAGAGATTAATTTCATATTCTCTCAGTCATACTTTTTTGTAATCAGATAAATCCAACAAAGAGTCCTATGCTATGCACTAAGCAGAATATTATGGCTAATCATATTCTTTATCAAGGAAAGTTATTTGATGTTATTTGATATTTTGGTACCAAATATAGAGGATGGTACAAGTACCACCAAATAGATTCTCATCCCTGCTCTGTCCCCTTTACTTAACATACAGGGGCTAGAGCAGTGTAAAGGGGCTCACATAGTCCCAGACCTGATAGGGGGAGAATTCCCCAGGTTCAGGAGTTGAGGAAGACAACCATAGTCTATCTTCTGAGGATCACTTCATAAAACTTGGAGTAGGGTGTGTGTCAGAGGTGGGATTTGGGGTGAGAGGGGTGTGTCTCCTGCAGCACTGCAGTGATTCTGAGCTGTACTGCTCTCTATTGTTCAACCTTGTGAGGCTGCTGTAACTTTAAAAAAACCCTCCACAACTGTCTAGATTACCCCAGGGACTGTTCTGGCCCATGGAGCAGGTCAGAATTATTAGGGCCCAAAGGTGTCTTAAAATCACTGGTCCATTCCTCAGGGAGGCACAGCACAGCGTCTCGCCCTCAGTCCCTCCTATGAATTACCTGCCATTCTTGTGCATTGTGCTTTAGAGACACAGTGGTGTAACCACATTTTAAAGTGATTAGTGCTAGTAGGCAGACAGGATGTTTGGTGCTACATACAGAGAGAGTGACTGTTGTGCTCCATTTCTTGGGACTTTTCTCTCTCTTACTCTTTCCAAACGAAAGCCCTGAGAGTACAATTTAATGAGCGAGTGATCACCCTTACAGTGTGACTCTGCAGGGGTCCACTTAGCAGATTACATTGCAAAATGAGGGCCAAAATTGTCCTAGTTTTTCTTTATAAATAGGATATTTATTTTTGTGTATGTGATAAGTTTAACAACAAAAGTACAGTAACTCCTCACTTTACGTCGTCGCGGTTAACATTGTTTCGTCATTACATCGCTGATCTATTAGAGAACATACTCATTTAAAGTTATGCAATATTTGCTTATAACGTTGTTTGGCCATGGTGGCTTGGAACCAAGGTGGGCCAGCAGCCCCCCACCAGCTACAAAAAGTGCCCCAAGGAGCTCGTTAAAAAATAATGCTTTAATTAAATTTGTGGACTGGAATCCCGCCCCGCCCAGCGCATCCTGCCCACCGGCCGCCCTGCAGATCAGCAACTTTTCCCTCCCTCCCTGCACCTCCCGCCTGCAGCAATCAGCTGTTTCACAGCATTCAGGAGGCTCGGGGGAGGTGGGGAGGGAAAGGAGTGAGGACATGGCATGCTCGGGGGGAGGGGATGGAGTAGGGGCGGGAAGTGGCAGGGCGGAGGTGTAACGGGAGCAGGAAGAGGTGGGGTGGGGCCTTGGGGGAAGGGGTGGAGTGGGAACGGGCCTGGGGCAGAATCGGATTTTGAGCCCCCCCAGCACTTTGGAAAGAACAGCAAGAGGAGCAGCCGGATGATCCACCCTCTTTCACCGTCTGACTCCACCATCTCAACCAAGCTTCACAATCATCATTGCTGAGCACAGTATTAAATTGTTTGTTTAAAATTGTTTAAAACTTATACCTGTGTTACATCTGTGTAACAGCTATTTATTAATTACAAAGTAATTACCTTAAATGATTTTAAATAAGCACCAATTATCTCTTAATTAGAATTTAAACATCCCTCAATTCATTTTCTTATTTGCAAAACTTTATCTGTTTAGTCTCCTGCTCCCTCCTATAGTTTCTGATCAAACTCTTCTTGTACCACTGGCATCATTTCCCCTTCCCAGGAAGTAAGCCTTTGTATAAGTGTCTGCAATTTTTATACACTTTGGTCCCAATTCTGCCCCCTCCTATTTGAAAAGTTGTGAGAGGACTTTTGGGGAACCATGTAAATATTGCCCCAAATTTTCCAGTCAGGGCTGAAGGATTTGCCCCTCTCCACAAAAGCCTATGGGGACAATTCCCAAACTTGGTGGACTGTGGGAGATACCTCCTTCATTCTAGGAGATGCTGCCATACCAATCTAGCTACTGGCAGCATCCCCTCCCCCAGCCCAGCTTCTTGGCACCATAGCTCTTTTGGAGGAAAAGAAACCAGACAAGGGACAATGTGCTTCTTTCCCCTTCATCTCATCTTCAGATCACTCTCCCCTCCACTTGGCCTGCCCAGGAGCTGCTGTCTTTCCCAGTACAGTTTCTGGATCACATGGAGATAGGTCTGTCAGATGTGGGGCACTGGAAGGAGATGTACTACCATAGAAACTGATGAGCTTTGTACTTTCTCAGAAATGGATAGATACAAATGCAGCTCTATGGTGGATGAACAATGATCTGATGTGTTGGTTTTATCCAAATTTGACCTCTGTTTGAAGACACTTGAAAATGTCATCATTTTTGGTTGTGGAGGGGTTATTAATTTTAAAACATGTTTTTCCCCGTATGTGATACTTCTAATGCCTAGTTAACATGCTGGCAGTTAAGGAACACCTAGACACTTTTAAAATGTTATTAAAATTTACATGTAATCGACTCAAAAATAATGGTATAATTTGTAGCAGTGCAGTAAACCTGCAATTTAATGTACTGATCAAGTTACAAATTAAAGACAGTAATTCTTTTAAATCAAAATGAAAATTCAAGTTGTGTAATCAAGTATTTATATATAACTGAAATATCAGCATATTCACACACCTACCTATATATACACATGTATATATAAACAAACAAACAAACAAAAACCTTTAACCAAGAAAGAGTATCAATAAACAAAGTTGAATTATGCTGAATGGGCTAAATCCTCACCTTTATGAAGTCAAGAGGAGTTTTACCACAGACTTCTACAGGTGAAATCCTGATCCCAGTAAGTGTAAAAGTTAAGACCATATCAAGCATTACAAAGGTTAAAAATAAATTAATATCTACTTTGCTCTGTAATGCTAATCAAATCACAGTACGCTATTGCTGCTTAATCAAAAAATGATTTTCTAAATCCATTTATGCTATTTTTCCTTCTGAATAACGTGACAGATATTTAAAAAATTACAATATTATTGCTTGTTTGTTTTAAATAAAAGCACAAGATATTTCATTCTAGATAAAATTAGAATTTTACAGGTACAATTTCTAGATGAGTAAAGAATGGCAAAGCAGATTTCTGAATGGGATAAGTGATTAGTAAGAATCAGGTTGTTGGTTATCATAATGTATTAGAGTGGATGGCATTTCATTACTTTTTTAAAAAATTGTCTATTTTTCATCATGTTAAGCATATACCAATTGACCAGATTTTTACTGATTCAAAAATTAAATCAAATGTTATGAATACCATATACAACTCTGTGCTAGTGGCCTTGTGGTATAATAGCAAAACTGTTCACTGTTCTTTTGGGGAACAAGTTTAATGGTCCCTGACCAGCATGGGCAGGAAATACTGTGAAGGCACACACGATTCCCCAGAAGAGTGAGTTTCCTCTCTCTCGCTAGTGACCTGTGAGGGTCTCAAGAGAGAGAGACAATAAGCCATGCCATGAAAGAATGAGGGCCCTATAATATGGAGACTTTGAGGAATAGGGAAAGTATGGGAGAAAAATGCTTCCCACAGCCTCAGAGGTGAGGCAGTTTTGTCAGGCCAGCAAGGGAAAGAAAACCATTGGTTCCCTTAAGGAATGCACCCACCTTTCCCTCCTTGTGGACACTCATGCTCTTCATGGGCCTTAGGAAGGGGGCTCTATTGCTGATTGGCTGGACAGAAGCATGCAGTTTATATTTTTGGCTCCCGTACACCTGGAGGGCTTATCAGACTTCCCCCCTGCTCTGGGATTCCATTCTAAACTCCACATCCCCTTGGAGTTAAAGTAGGACCAGGTTTGTGGGCCTTGGTGTGGGCATTGCCAGACTGGTCTGGGCAGTGCAGAAAAAATGCCAGCCAAAGTCAATGACAGTTGACCTGGGAGAGAAGGAAAAACTTTATAATTCAGAAAAGAAGCAATGACCTGCAGGAGAAGGATCCCCAGAAGACTCTGACCTAAGCCCAGAGAATGTTCCAGAGTGGTAAGGAAATGAAGGCAGGAAAAAGAGTGTAGGAAATTATTAATTTTGTCTGGATCTGTACACCTTTTGTATTGTCTAAAGTAAAGAGAAACTGTGTTTGGAAAGTTCTACAAAGCAAGTTTGGAGCTCTGGGAGAGGGTGTGCTTAAGCTACTGGAGAGACTGAGGGCCTCAGCACTGGTACTATTTGTGTAAAGCGGTAACAGACAGAGAGCCTGTGCCCAGGAAGTGTGCTAGAGAGGTCAAGGAAAGAAACAATATTGCAGCCTATCTCAAACCAAGGGAAGCTTAAGAGCACATGGGTCGAGCCTGCAGGACTCAAACTCATCAGCCTGGTGGGTGTTCAGCAGAGGGAGCTTGATCAACATGAAAATAAATGGCAAAATCTAGCCCTAAACTTGTGGCCCAATACATGTTTTTAAAAGGGTCTAATGAAGTACCCATTTAGTTTAAACTCCTGGACATCACCAATGACATGGAAAAATGGTATAAGGCTGACAGGGTAAAACGTAGATAACACTAACACTCCTGAAACACGATCTGTGGCAACACATTACAATACCTAAATGAGAGAATGCCACCAAAAACTTATCTATAATAAAGCACATAGGACCCAAAAGATGTCTTTGCTTTCACATGAAATGTAAGTAGACCACTGAGATTTGTGATGTCTGTCAGGATATAATCTACAGACAGCTATTTGTGCATGTGGACAGAGTGCCAAATTTTTTAGTGGCTTTTGTATTGGACTTCAATTGGGTTGTATAGAGGGTAAGTTGGGGCAGAATTTGGTCCTTTCTCTAGCTGAATGTCAAGTACAGACGGTCCTTTCTCTTACTGAATGTCAAGTACAGACCACAGAAAAATGAACACATATGCAAATTCTGGAGTCTTTACTCAGGCAAAAGGCCCAAAGAGTTCAGTTAAGGGTTGGACCCATAGAGGACCATGGTTGTTGTTTGTTTGTTTTTTAAGAACAAAGTAAGCTTTTCTCCCTTTGTGTCCAAATAGAGGATGTGTCATATACCTTTAAGTTATTTTTAGTTCAGACTATTCTATTTACTCATTAGTACAATTAACGTTTCATATGCAGAATGAAACATTGTAATGGCTTGACAATCCTTATCTTCATCTAAATGGCTAAAAACATTCTTACAAGTCAAGATTATGATTCTATGTTAACACACTGCTTTTTGAGTTGATACCTCTTAGAAGTTACCAGTAATAAACTTCTAATACTTGGTAGTAATAACAGAACTATCCAGTGACTATTCGCTGTGCACAATAAACCCCAAATTAAAAGGCATGTAACAATACCAGATATAATTCTCACTCTGAACTTTCATTCCTGTTGAACTGGTAGATGCAGGATACCAAATAGTGAGTTACTGTTCAAATTGATTTCAATTCTGCAATTTATCAGCACAGAGAACTAGATGAATTTTATATTATCTGATTACATATATCTGTATACAACCCAAAGAAGATGGTATGGGTTTGCTAGAAAGTTGGGAAAGGAACCGTGCTTACAAGTGTTCTTCTGCATACAATATTATGTCTATCATGAATTCAATAATGGCCCTTGTCAATAGTTAAACACATTTTCATTACAATGTGATCAACAAGTCTACTTATATACCAGACATCAGTTTAAGTGTTGGTGCAATCTTTTAAAGGAAAATCTTTATTTTTTAAAAAAATAATAGGTTTGGTTTAAAAAAAAACCCCAAAACTATCAAACTACATAGTCTGGAGTGAAATAGTTTTTGTATGTAGACAAATTAATAATTTTCTGTTCTTCTACATTTTGAAACTATTGATTTAGATTTTAATAGAAAACAAACAAAGGGTTCCAATGTCATTCCATTTGCTCTTTGTGTGCTCTTTATATTCTGTATTGGGAGTTTAAGGATTCTCAGGATCTCCCATCATGTTTCTCTTCCACAAATACTCACACATCGATACAACTAACTGTACAACAAAACTCACAGACACATCATGATACCTACTTTCCACTAAAACTGCAAAATATAAAATGATATCTTCAAGAACAACAGAGCAATCTTTTGTACTTCAATCATATTTATAAGGGGTTTTATACTCTTCTCTGTTGGTCTTCAATACCTGATCTCCAAAAAATGGTATTATTTAGGTCATTCTAGTTAAAAGAACTATTACTTTCTGAGAGCCTTGTTGAGATGCCATTGCTAGTTCAAAGATTCCCCAGATACTATCACATGATACTATCACATAATTCATCACTACACAAAATGATGTTTATATATATATATATATTGGACTGCAGCACTCTTATTTTTGATGAAGTTTACTGTACAGATGACAAAAATGGTTCTCTGCCTTGAGAACGTATTCCCATTTGTAATCTTCTTGCAGATTTACATTTTGTGTGTGAGTGTGTGTGAGAGAAATATATCATACACATACACAATCTCTCACACACATACTTTGGGTGTATTATTGTTTAATTTTTATTAGGATAAAAAAAGTTTCACTAGGACAAATTGGCTATTATAATGATATTTTTTCAATAAATAAATAATTACAAAATTAAGACCAGATCCTATCCCTTGTTAATTCTGATTTGTGTTGCTCTGACAGTGGAAACCAAACTCTAAACAGACCTAAGTGATCCGCTTAGCCTCTGGCTTAGCTAAATCCACCAGTTGCGTAGAGCTAGTGTAACTGTCCCTACGTCACCTGCCTCACAACACCCAGTACAGAGATCATGTTGAGGGGAAAGGTGTTGCCAAAGGACTTCTGTACCCTAGGACCAGGAGGTGAGGAATAAAGAGATGTATAGCCATCTTTGCCACACAAAATGCAGGTCCTGCATGGAGCAGAGTTAGGCCAGAACTGAAAATTGACCCCAAAATATATTTCCTTTATTTTCTGTTAAAAATTCACATGCATTTTACAAACAGACTACTCTTAATGAAACAACATATGTTTGGGAACTAAAATTCCCAAATAAATTACAAAATACGTGAATAAGCTGTAAAGGGGAAGGTTAAATCACAAATTACTTATGAAAATTAATCTCAAGAATGCCATGAAGCGACCTATGGGCTACACAAAAGACTAATTTTTTTTTCCATTTTTGTTACACAGGAACAGAACAAAACCTTCTTGTACCTCCCAATCTTAGAGACAGACTTAAGTGCTATGCTGGATCATGGCCTAAATGGGAGCTGAGGGTTCTCAGCATATAGCAACATTGGGTCCAATAATGGACATGTTCTCCTTAGCAAGAGGACATAATTGGAGTTTTAATAATTTTTTCTCCCTTTTAATTTGTTAAAACAGAACATGGCATAATAATGCTTTTAGGTTTATTGTAGTTCTGTGAAAGAAACTGAAGATGAGTTTACTTATTAAAATATGCCCTTTACAAACAGACCAAAAAAGGCCTAAGGCATAAATTATATATCCCAGAAATGCCTGAGAAACCAGCCCAATCACACTCAAGACTCATCTGTGCCAGACAATTAAGCCTTCAGCTGCAATCATAGTCTGAACACTGGGAGAAAGCCTTTAACCTGTTCACATATCTGACAAAACTTTTCAAGGCTAATAATATATTATTTTTGCAGCAAAATATATACACATTCCCAAAACAAAGACCCAGGGCTATAGGTTAGGAAACATCTTTCATTTTTGGCACAAAATGGCTGCCAGCTGCCCCATATCAAATTATTTCTTCTCACATTCCCCAGACAACTTGCAATCCTACTCTCAGTATTTTTTTTTTAATTAATGGAGATATCCTATCTCCTAGAACTGGAAGGGACCTTGAAAGGTCATTGAGTCCAATCCCCTACCTTCACTAGCAGGACCAAGTACTGATTTTGCCCCAGATCCCTAAGTGGTCCCCTCAAGGACTGAACTCACAGCCCTGGGTTTAGCAGACCAATGCTCAAACCACTGAGCTATCCCTCCCCCCAGTATAGACCAACTTATTCAATACTGTCTGGAAATACACTTTAAACCAGCATTTATTTTGTTGCAGAGATATAGAAACAACTACTTTTTGTAGCTAAAATGGCAAAAAAACATGAATTCCCCAATATTAAGAGGAATATTGGATCACTCATTACAGAATGTCTCACAAGTAGTCTAACTTCAAAATTTTCTACAAAATTGTAAGTAACAGAAACTCTGTCACATTCTCTGCATCCTTTTTATCTTTTTCTGGTTAATGTTGTTTACATATTCACACATTATTTTTACACCTTGAATGTGACTTTCCTATCAATGCAACTGTGATATTTTGAAGTAATGAAACTGAAATCTGTGCCAAATGAGCTGAACCAGAAAAAAGGGAAAACAACTAAGCTGGGATAAAGAGAATTGTGTATATTTGTTAATGATATGTACTGTGCTGACCTTGCAGAGGTTTTAAACAAGTTGTGAGCAATGACCTTCATACAATTACATATCCCTTCCCAGAGAAAAATACAGAAGTACTTTGTCCTCTGAACCAAGACAAAATATTTTGCTGAAATGCAGTTGAAAAGCCCACTAAAGAGAGTAGTGACAGGCCAAACCGCCATGAATAACAAAGCAGCTTTTAGTACATTATTTTTTTCTAGTTCCTTTACCTTCAGACAGCTTTCTTAATGCCAGTTAGAATGAACCCATCAGATGTTATTTTATTTATGTACAGTATAGTTCACTATCACTCTAACTATCACATACACCCTCATCTATTTCCTAGCAAAACTTAGAACTCCAAGTCCTTCAAAATAGTTTGAAAATAAATTTAAATACATTTTGGCTCAAGTCCTGCTCACTTTATTCAGATGAGCAACCTCACAGAAGTCAGTGGGAGCTGCAGGATTTGGCCCAGAAAAAGAAAATCAAGGAAACATGGGTATTAAATTATAAATCTTAATCAAGGAAAACCAAGTACCATCATATCTGGAGATGTTAGAATTTTGCCAAACCAATTCTCTCTCTCATATTATAATCTTCCTAAAGGATCTCAAACAGTTTCACAAACACCATACAGTACAATTAAGATTACCTATGGGACAGAAAGTGGCAGCTAAGTGTTTTAAAGGACACAAGGGAAGTTTTGCTCAAGAACATATGAGCAATTTGCTACTTTATTACACAATTGTTATATAGACTATATGTCCAAAGGAATAAGATGGACTTCACTGCTTACTACTAAATGTATCTAAGGATGAAGAGCTGACCTACTACTGGTATGTGAACCTGTATTTCCAGCCCTGTTGTAAAATGTGAGGTTTACAATACATTGCTGAGGAAATCCCTCTAGGTAAAACAAACGTGGATAATCTGTTATCCATTATTCTTGATAGTTTTCATAATTTCATTTCAAGCTGCTGTTCTTATAAAATATATTTTGAAGAAAATGAGTTGTTTTTATTTGAAAAAAACAACAACAGTGAACTGGAATGAGTTATCAAAATTCCCACTAAGCAAAGAAATATGGCAATTATGAATATGGTTTGGAATACTTGTCACCCATTTCACCATAAACAAATCTGCAATTTATATAATAGTTTATGATTTTTGTGATTTAAAAAAGAAGTTGCTTTTTTACAGGAAGACACCAAAAATTAATACTTTGTACCTATATAGCATTTTTTATTTGAGAATATCAAAGAACTACAAAAATGAGTATTAATATCCCTATTTGCAAAGGCTCAAGGTCACACAGCAGATTCATGACAGAGTCTGAAATAGGACCTAAATCACTGACTCTCAGCCTGTTCTGACTACTAGATCACTCTACTATCCTAGCATCTGAACAACTATATATACCGGTAAATGCTAGTTTGCAAAGTAGAATAGAGTTTTCAGTCTCAACGCATTGTATATTTACCAGTATTAATTTAAAACGCATACATTTAGCCAAGCATGCCAAAACTCTTCAACTATACAAAGTATATATGTATTTATTGCTAGGAAGAGTTGCTATACACAGTTCAAAAGTTGTTGTCTCCTAACTCACAGGAGGATGAACTTCTGTGATCACTTCACCCATCACAGAAGTTCATCCTCCTGTGGGTCAGGAGACAACTTTTGAACTGTGTACAGCAACTCTTCCCAGCAATTCAGGGTGGAAAGAATGCTGTATGCAGATGAAACTAGAGAGGAATTTTAGGTAGGCAAAATGTAATGACTCAATTGGGCTTTAGCCAAACAGACAGGCCAGCACATTATTATGGCAAAAATAAATGAATGAGGCCTTGGTTTTACCTTTCAGATGAAAGACAGCGTAACAACATTTATCCCACTTTGGTAGATGGTCAATACTGATTGAGGGGGAGTGTACAAGTTATAAGTAGCATTTTATTATTTATAATATCAATTTGTTGATTCAACTTCTCTGATGTAAAATTATTTACAACAATTAAAAAGAGAACAGTAACTCTGTGTGAGATAAAAGGTAAATTGGGGTCTGTAATGGAAGACAGTGAAGATGCATACTTCAAAGACCAATTGCATAAAAACTAGATTTTACCTTTTGTGCATGTAATGTTGGTAACTTCACTGTGATATTAAACATAATTCTGAGCACCTGAAGTGCGAACAGATGGCAATTTTCCTTTATGATTTTTGGTTTTATGTTAAGTTTTGCATGTATTGCTGTCATTTAGGTCAATGTACTATTACCTTTTATATTTAAAATAGCCTCTTACATTTGTTACTAGTAGCAATATAATGCTCAGGTAGTGTTGAAGATCAAAAGAGCTCTATTTACATTTTTACATTAGTAAAACTTAGTACACCTCTTCCTCAATATAACACTGTACTCGGGAACCAAAAAATCTTACCATGTTATAGGTGGAACCGCGTTATATCGAACTTGCTTTGATCCACCGGAATGCACAGCCTGGCCCCCCCAAAGCACTGCTTTACCACATTATATCAGAATTTGTGTTATATCGGGTCACGTTATATCGGGGTAGAGGTGTACATCACATGCACCGTCTACTGTATTCAGTTTATTCTGTAAAGGTGTTTTTGTGTAGTTTGATAATACTCAACGTAGCCTATCCACATATTTTAATCGCCCTTTAATATTTTTAAATATCAAGTTGGGGTCAGAAGAGTAAACTAAAGTATACTATGGCTCTATCTTACCAAGAGTATAAGGCCTGGACAAATAGATTTAATTAATTTAATGTAATTAAAATGCTGAACTAATGTATTCTCAACTACTAAAAATTTCAAGTTTTGGAGGGCATCGTGTTGAGGAAGATGGATCACTATAGAGCAAACAAAAATATTAAAGCACTCATGCACAGTTTTCAATTCTCCTGGGAGCAAATGTCGAAACCTGTGCTTCCCACAGCATTTAGAAGAAACTAGAGAGAATTCCAGAAAAATGTCCTGTCACATGGAAAGGTGCCAGATAATTAAACTTAGGGTCAGCAACCTTAAACCAATCATTAATACTTAATTTGGAGTTCTAAATATTTCACAGTGTATGCTGGTTTGGGGTTTGGAGTTAAATACAATATAAAATGTGTTGTTTGGATACTTTTTCTTTTTTGTATATACACCGTATAAAAATTGTCACTGAAAATTTCTTCTAACCTAAGGAGACAAACAACCTATCATATGAAAGACTGTGGTGTATGGCTCATAAACAAGTTTTAAACACTGTATTTGAACAACACTGAAGTATTACACATTTCCTAATTATCAGGAGACAGGATGGTTTATGTGTTGACAACATGCATTGCAGGCTTTCCACTTCTCTAGTTTATATTCACCTCAGGTTGGTATTGATAGAAAGTAAGTACCAACTGTTAGGAAACCTTCTGTGTATGGGACAGAGATGTGCAAAGTTTTCGGTGTGGATTGAGCTGCAAAAAGTACTCAAAATTGGGGCTGGATCTGCTTTTGTAATCCCCATTATTGGTACACTACATTGACCCAAGGAGTATTACTTATCCCAAAAGATGTCCTTCCAAAACAAAAGGTCTAAGCTTTCTTTGGGGAGATCTGTGCCAGCATTAAAACCTCCTCCTTGTTCTAGACCTTGTAAACTTGAGGGACATTTAAATGTTGGTTAGGATTATTTTGTATTTGTGCATCTGTGGGCTTGTTTTGGAAATGCCAGGACTTTTTGTTAAATATAAGTTCTAGAATCTTAAGCTTCCCTGGAAGAATTTATGAAGAAATTTGAAAATATTTAGTGCAGTAAATCATCAGAAATGGATGAAATTCATCCATGAGTTCTCAAGGAAGCGTGAAATAGCAGAGATACTAACAAGGAGGAAAAAACAAACAAAAACAAAACCTGTTCCTGACTGGAAAATCATTCACACAGTGCAAATCTCCAGAAGAGAAATGCAAAGTGATCACAAGAATTACTGACCAGTAAACCTCAACTCAGTCTGAGGAAACTGACCAAGTGTGTAATTAAAGATAAACTAATAGAGAGCTTACATAAACATAACCAGAAAGCAACAAATCAACACAGGTTGTGTATCAGAGAATGTCATGCCTCATATCAACCTGCTAGATGGTTTTTGGAAAATTAATAAAATACTAGATAAAGACAAATCAACTAATATATGATAATTAATTAGGATTTCTAAAAATAAAATTTAAAATGGGGTCTGTTATAAAGATTAATATTAAAGAATATTAAAGAAAAAACTAAAGATAAAAGGCAAATTAAAAACTGACTCTTTCCTAGGACAAAAAAAATTGTAGTAAATGGCTGCTCTTCATAAGTGGACAGATGTTGATAATGTGTTTCTCAAAGCTATTATTAGGTGGACGTGGACAGTTTTGGATGATATCATTTTTATCAAGTTCTTGATGACCCGGCATTATGGCAGGAATTGGTTAGCATGATGTTTAATCTCTCTTATGGCCCAAGAAGTTCCAGGTGGTAAGGCTATTGAGCCCTGATACGTATCAGAGGACGAGTGTGCAGTTTTGTCCATAGGCATATCATCATAATTTAAGTGAAGAAACATCGGATGAAGTTTTATGTTAGTTTTGGAAAGATCAGATTATAAAGATCAGTTTATCCTTTATTAACTAGGAAACAAGGGTTTTTTTGTGTTAAACTAACTGCCTAATCGCAGAGCTACAGGGAGGGAGTTAGGGAGCTCTAAATTCACTAACACACCTATAGTTGCTGAAGTGAAAACTACTAGATTCACTTCATGATTCACTTCTTGAACAGCTACAGAAAGAAATAGCTTTTATTATCTTATCTTTATATGAAATTAGATGGAAACTTCTGTGGACCCTCGGAGAATCACTTTTATAACACATCATGGAGCTAGGCTAGACCAAAAGGTAATGTGAATCACGACCATGTCAGTTTCCTACAACATAGTAAAGTATGGCTTTCAGCTAGACAATAGGTATAATATAAGCAGATATGCATCTTAATTGTCAACTGAAGTGAGATTATTTTGTATTCTAGGAATTTTTAGCTATCTGGGGTCAAGAACTGGACAAACCCCCTTCCTGATTTCCAGTAAACTATGAAATATAGAATATATTTCTTTACATGACCGTGTATCTGGTACTGGATTGATAATGTGATAGCTTTGTTCCTAGTAACTTTCCTCAAGTGAGAATTCCTTTGGAGTTCAGTGTGACTGTTCATGTGCATGAAGTTGCACAAATGTATAAGTGTTTGCAGGACCAAGGGCTAAAAGATTTATTGTGTGTTTATCAATTTTTGAGATATGAGATATTATTTTACTAAGTCTAGATAGAAGGAATCTTCCAACATTCTAAGAAGTAACTATTTGAGATAATAAATATAATATTTTTGTCTTTGGTGATTTATTTATTTATTCTGTGACACAGGAAGAGTGTCAGATCCCTAAAGGTAATTTTAGTGGGAAAAGACCATTAGAAATAAAAACAATTTTCTCTAGACTGATGTGGAGGTTACTCTGCCTTGGTTCTTTCAAGCTGGAGAAATGCAGGAATAGACTTGATTTGTATATCTTGTCATACCACAGAACCTATATAGGGTTCCTTCATTAGGTAATTTTTCCTTTATTTTGAGGTATCTGTCAAAGAGAGCAACTGTCTTTGCATTAATCCCTTTTATGGTAGCATCCAGGTTCTCTTTAAAAAGCTTATGGCACCTTGAAGAGAAGAGCCATTTAATTTAAGTTACATGCAAAATCATCTGACCAGACTTTGAACCACAGGGCATTTCCACCTACTCATTAAAGCAACATTCTAAATAGGACCATAAAGAGCATCTATAACTGGATCAGCAGTGAAAAAATGAAAGTCAGCAGCCAGAGCAATTAAGTCTACAGGAATTTTGGATTTACTGTATTTCTTTCTATAGTCAGAATCTAAAATTAGATCTTAAAGCCACTTTACAATGAGTCCAGAGGAAAGGCATGAGTGAATCATCACATTAAGAACTTGAGCTGGAAGTTTTATACCTTGTGAGAGTGCATGTATGATTATTTTCTATCCATGGGATCTTTGTTCTAAACATTAACTTTCAATACGAAAGGCTTTTTTATAGTGTTTACAGTAAAGGTAGAATCCACAATGGGTGCTAGCTCTCTTTCTTAGAGACTAGGCTTGGGAATTCTTCCTAACTTGTGAAGAGACTTCAGACGGGATTGTTAAAGCCCAGATTTTCCCAACCCTGTTGTAAGATTTATTAGTGTTATTGTGATAAGAAATACTTTGTCCTCTATTTCACCTTTGGGAAATAGTCACTAAAACTCTTCTTATTCACTGAGTTATGAGAATATTCCAATTCCTTAGACATTTGTGTATGTACAATTCTTATGTTTTAACCTCAATGTCTTCTGCGGGATTCATAAACTTCCTTTTTGTTTCTTTTTGGAGGAATAAATTTTGCTGTCAGAGAAGACAGAAAATGGGGGCTGGGGTGAGTGTGATTTTGCCTTATCATTGAGGCCTCTCATCCTTTCTTGTGGACAAAGGATGTTATTCTAAACCCACTGAAGACAATAAAAGAACTCCTATTGCTTTCATTGGTGGAAGATTTCACTGAAAGAGTAGAAGGTTGCGGTAGGGTGATCTGTATCTTTGACTCCTTTCTGGAAGAAGTATACTTTAAATCCTCCTTAGTTTTAAAGACCTCTTTATCGATTATTTTTAAGTTTAAGTTACCCTTCCTATGCTTCTTTAAAGTGATAGTACTAGCCAATGTGTATGAGTTTGAAACATTATTGTACACTGCCAAGCCTGTGGTTCAAGTCCTCCAATTCAAGGTTTATCTATAGATGACATCTGAATGATGTGAAGGTGATTACCTCCGCAAATCAGCAGATTGAACTTGTCTTGAAGGAGCTAAAGTCCAGTTGGATATGGGGAGAGGATCACCTATTTTGGAAACCAATCTTGCATTGTACATCCATGGCATCTTCTCCCACTCCTCCTGACTAAACTCTACATGGATATTTCATACACCGAAATGGTCTTTAGCCTCATCACATAAAACTGTAACTAGAATTCAAGAGAGTAGTTCCTAATCAAGCAGTGTTTTCTCTGGCCCATTGAAATAGATGCCCAGGAATACATACTGGTGACCCAAATAGCTAGAAGCAGGATACCAATCAGTTTCATCCATTACAGAAAACTGGAAACTTCTATGTTCCTTGAAAAACAGAAAGCTTCTGTGTTAAACTAGGTTTGGGGTTTCTGTTTGTTTGTTTGTTTTTTGAAAGATTGGGGTGGCTCAGTATCCCCTGTGCGGTTTCATCTTGACAATATCAAAAATAGTAATAAGAATCATTTGATACTTAATTAGCAGTATGGTCTAACTATATCATACTTACCTAGATTACATTTTATGCAATAATAAGTCTTGAATTTCAGGATCAACAGTCTCTTCCCCCACAAAAAAATGGGATCTTTATCAAGAGAAAGTAATGCTCAAGATACAAGTTATTCAATACATAATGTAGAACAGAGAGCCAAAGTCTGCCCTTAGAATATGGGCTGAATTCCCACTAATGTTCTGGGTATCAGAGGACAGGCTTTGGGCTACTGTGTTCCCACTTGTGGAACAGGCTTATTGCAAAAGATAAATTAGCTATTATACTACAAGTGAACCAACAGTTTCTTTTTAACAAAAATATAGGTTTCTTATTCTATCCTTCCATCACTAGTGCCTCCTCCCTCGCCTTCATTTTAAGTCACACAATACAGAAAAAATAAAGTTTCCTTCCAAATTTAGTATGAGATATCTTTAAAGTCCAATACAGACCAATGTAAAGTAGAATAAATGTGCCCTCATCTTACTTTTCTCATTTTGCTTATTGCTATTTTGCTGATTTCAACTGACAGGAGCATTCAGATGGGAGAGAAGCAAGGTAAACTTGGAAGAAGCTGTGAATATATCAACCTAGTCTTTATTTAGCTGAGCTGTCAAATCATATAGGAAAAAATGACAGTAATTCATCATTTTGATCGGCTGAAACCTCCACTTGTAGTATAATATGTGGTGACCCTGAGATACATGAGATTCTTGTGGATGGCAAAATATCAAATTCATATAATGAGGTTTTGCATTGAAATTACACAAAAATCCAAGATATGTGGAACATACATTAGGGCAGGATATGGTCCTTTGAATGTTATTCTCAATGCTCGTACCAGCAGCAACCGTCATCTGAAAAAGGGGGCAACAGAGAGTCCACTCAATTGAATAGAATTTTTTGAAGTGTTACAGTATATTCAAATTATACCACGCTAAACAGATTAATATTTTAAATTTTCATTCATACAAGATGACCTAATGCAACGTTCATTTGGTTCAACCCAAACTTGCAAAAAAATCGAAAGTATTGTTACATACAGTATGAAAATCATGGCTGGCTAAAAGCAGTCTTGTGATGAGTCAGCAAGTTCCTATTGTTTACCTCCATAGAAATGAATGTAGAAGTCTGAAGCAGTGTCAAAAGTTAATTATGGAGGTGCCAGTCACAGATCTATGGTTAAGTATAAGTTGAGCTTTCCACTTAAAGCAGGAATTCAACCTCTGTTATATCTGACTACAGGATATCCTCCCCCAGATTAAAACACATCCTCTGACTTTAGAGATTTTTTCTGACAAATCGGAGGTAAAAATTAATTAATTTTACCATTAAGAAATTTAGCATTCTATCTCACCCCTTTCTGTTGCCTTGAATGATCTTAATAATGGAGTCTTTAACTTCCTATATAGTTAAAACTCATTGAAATCTCATGCATAGTCTATATATGAAGAATATCTTTAGAATTAAGGGTCATTTTGTGACTATTTTTCATAACGGTATGTTTCTTTTTCAGCAGTAGTTGATACATAAAATATTTTTCTTAAGAGAAACTCTGAATGGCAATCTGACTGGCTGACATTCCTTCAGACCTTAATACATACATCAGAGGAAACAAATAGCTTGTGTTTTAAAATTTCTGTTTTCATCAGTACTGAATGTTAATTTAAAAAGAAACAATTATACATCGAGAAAGTATGGCCATAAAGTAAAGATTTCCAAATGTTTTTGATTAAAAATATGATAGTATATGTAACAATACACACATTATACTCATTTCATATTTATTATGGTCAGAATTCATTGTCTCTTGAAGTAAATACTGACCTAACTTAATTAAGCCAGTGTTTACCTCTCACTTTGTAAAGCTGGTGTTCGTATCAACAAAGTTAATATTTTCTTGCTACAGTATTTATCTATAGCATAAGAAGAAAGTAGGAAAGATACACCTGCACTATGTGTCAACATTAGTTTCATAACTACTTTATTATTTATGGAATGAGGAATTGAATCCATGCTTTACAATAATTTAGTCAAGTAGTAACCAGGCATATGCACAGGTTTCAATTTGTTTTGATAACATCCACAGGTTATGCTTTTATGCATCTTCACCTATTATCAAAATATTATCAATGCACTTCAAATGTGCTTTGTAATGCTTTAAAAAGACTCAAAAGATTTTTAGTTTTTTTTTATTTCTTAAAAGGATTATGCTACTGGTGGAAAT
Organism: Malaclemys terrapin pileata; assembly: GCF_027887155.1. Lineage (NCBI taxonomy): Eukaryota > Metazoa > Chordata > Testudines > Emydidae > Malaclemys > Malaclemys terrapin. The sequence goes on from NC_071505.1 coordinate 73,678,839, forward strand.
AACATTTAAATCTTGGAACTCCAAAAAAACAGAATCTATTCACACACACTGAAAGGACCATTGTTTACTTCTATGAAATTTCCATTCTTCAGATTCTTATTATTTATTGTTCCTTTCTAAATTGACACATTATTCCAAGAAATGTTTACAGTGCTTTGGACAAATTTCTTTTCGTTTTTTGGTTGGTTTTTGTTTAGAAATTTACAGAATGTCTCTAGATATAGATTAGCTACATTCAACAAGCATGTTTCTGTGCATAACAAGTTCACAATCAATTCACAGGTAATGTGTAGGTGGTTCTTTAACAAAACCACTATTCTGGAATTTTAAAAGAAAAACACAGCCTATATAATATCAGCATGGTATAGGCTTTAAATAGCAGTATCTCAAAACAAGGAAACATACAATTTAAACAATGAATGAATACTTTACATAATATCACCACTTTCAGATCTTGCTTAAAAAATTAGTCCAATTCCTATTTAAAAAATGAGCGTCAGTGTTTACACATAAATATCTAAAATAAAGAAACATACAATTATTGAAAATACTGAAACTGAGAGATTCTCTCTCTCTATATTGTGTATGTATGTATTTATTCGGTTTTCTATACACTCTATATACGTGATGGTGATATCTTGTGAAAAACGTGATGGTGATATCTTGTGAAAATACACTTTTGACTGCTGCATCTGCCCTTTGGCCACTAAGCTATCACCTCTGGGATGTAGAATTCTGATAGTTCTAACCTCTGATGAGCTTCAGACACATTTGTTTTAAAGAGCCTTTGAGATTTTTCCCCCTTGTTTTTCCCCTTCCAAAATGTGGATTTTATACCCCAAAGAACATTGTGTGGGATAAGTATAGTCAAGTCTAACCTGTGGCAGATTTAAGATTTAATATCTTGGGACCCTTCAGGGATGGCATGGAAAACTTTACATAATTGAAAATAAGTGATCACTGATTTTTCAATGCTATAAGGCACTTGCTTCTATCCCTGGTAATTTCCTGGGCAGTTGGTCTCATGGTAATTAAATTGCCAAGTTTTAGGAGGAGAGAAATGAAAAACAAAATCCAATACATATTTTAAAACTCTAAAATATTTCCAAATTTTTTTGTAAAATAAGTGGGATCTATACAATGTATATTGATGTGGCATAAAGATTTTTCTGGCTATCATTTGAAATTCTATCAATGTGTTATGCAGGGTTTTAATAAGTAATACAGTCATACCAAACTCATGCTGATAAAACCTTTTATCCACATATTTAATATTATAGCAAGTACTTAGTAGTACCAATTATAGTTAATATTCACAACACTTTCTGTTACAATTGAAATCTATTACACTTTGACTCACCTCCTCAGAGAAAGCAATAAATTAATAGGCATTCCAACATGCCAAAAAAGGACAACAGGTTCAATTTGGAGAAGTGATTTCAGAGATGAAGCCTCAATGCATACAAATATTGGGACTGTCAGATTGCTAACATTAACTGTGAACCACATCCACACTAAGTTACCCAGGATCCAAACTATAAAGCTGTTTATATATCAAAACCGCAACGTGACTTGAAAGTAGACATTAATTGTAAGTTAGGGCAGACTTTACAGCACAAGTGAAAGAATTTTCATTTGTGAAAAACCCTACAATTAAACAGATGGCCATATTCTACACTTTCTGAAGTTTCTAAGGGGTCTTCTAGGTGTTGTCCCAAGTATAGCAGAGTGCAGTGCACACAACTGGTCTGAGGTAACAAATTGCATGGATGAATGCGCTTAGCATATCAGATAAGAGTGCTTTCAGACCTGCTATATAAGCGCTGGTGTAAATAAATGTCCCCGGCTAATGCTGCAATCTGGACTACCAGAAGCAGCTGAAGAGCCATCCGGTCCCTTAGGTTGCAAACTACAGAAACAATCAGCAGGATTGTTCCCTGAGTTGGTAGCTATCACTTCCACAATTTCCTCTGTTTTTTTCCACTAGACTTTTATCTGTGTTTTCATCACAGCCCTTATACCTGTTTGATACTAGGAAAGTTGAGCAACCAAACTATTTAAATCAGATGAAACACAGAGTAATATCATCACATATGTGTGGCTCTACAACCCAGCCCATTTTACCATCACTCTACTGAAGGAGTGGTGACAGAATAGAAGCCTCTGGTCCTACTTACTATATAAGGAGTCATACAGTAACTAATTCAAGGTCTTGTCCTAAAGGAAGGTATAGACTCATTCAAATTCAACTGCACCAATCTCTATCCACAAAAAAGGCAGTTTTCACGGTCAGTGGCATCAAAGTCTGCTGACAGTTCTAAAAGAATCAATATAGACACTTAATAGGCTAGTAGATCAATGAAACCAGTGTAGAATCTTTAATAAATCTACACTGAAAAGAGTCAAAGAAATCTGAGGACTCAGGAACTCAGAGCCTACCAATCTGTTGTTAAAATGATGATGGAATCTTGATGAAATCTCCACCAAATAGAGACCTGATGTTTCCTGATAAGGGTTTTGGTAACCAAGAGAGATATAGGTACTAAATCATAGCTCATACTCCAAAGCTCCCCAAGGACCACCAATCAGTAAGTGAATCTGGTCAAAACCCAAACAGAAAGTCTCATGTTTGCTGTTTCACCCACATTTGTCATGAATCACAGATCCCAGAGACTGCTAATCCAGTTCATAGTCGATAAACTAACAGAAAACTCTTCAGAGCAAGAAACACTCAACATCCCAAAAGAGACAGACCAACTGTCTACCTTCTGGAACTGTCCCAGATGGCAGATACTTTGTAAACACTTCAGTGGAGGCCAAATGTTTGTTTTTTTTCCTCCAACAACAGCCATAGCATAACATTTCAAGAACTCTGTTACAGGTGGCCTGGTTCAGAAAGTGATTTTCACTGCTTCTGCTCATTCAAAATCTGAAGTGCAGTGGCATGGCCTCTATATACCACAATATTCCCATTTTAACCTTATCCCAGGACTCACACAAAAGGAAGTGATATTTCCATTATACTCATTTTTGGAACATGACCCCTCCTACGTTGAAGAAATGATGAAACCAGAATAGTCACACCACTAACTGAAACTGACTCAAACTCATGAAGGAATCAATCTTCAACAGGAGACATTTGGGTTAACAGAAAAGGCAAATAGATACACGCACAGGTATGGAAACAAGTCCTTGCTTTGCAGTCCCCACACACATGTTGATGTTTGGCTGACTGCCTCTTAGGGTGTGTCTATATTACAATGTAAACCCGAGTCAAGCCAGGCTTCCTAGTGCCTTCCCCAGCTGTTGCCAATCTAGCCTGTTGTTTGTGGTACAATATGGGAAAACTTGCTTGCCAACCCCCCATTTCAGGAAGTTGTTGCAGCCTGCCAACACATCCTGGGTTTTGGGTCTGCACACTCTCAGCAGCTGGAGCCAGCAACAAGGAGAAGTAACCATTTGAAGAACTTGCCTTGCTTGGACTTTCACTCTCGTTTCAGGAAACAGGTAGATCATACATGAGACATTGGTGGACATTTTGGCAGTTTTTCTGACCTCCCAAAGGTACCTGACAGAGGAGGAGGATGATAAAACAGACATGGCAGACTTGAACTGGTTGATGCTGCTCATGGCTCTTGGTGTAGCTACTGATGCACCCTTCATAGACCTGAGCCTTTGGAACAGGGCTACAATCATAGACTGGTGGGATCCCATCATCATGAGGACCTGGGATGAGCAGCAGTGGCTCCAGACTTTCAAATGAAGAAAGCCACATTTCTGAAGCTTTGTGAGTAGCTTGCCCCAACCCTCCAGTATCATGACACATGCAAAAGGGCAGCCTTGCAGGTCTAGAAGTGAGTTGCTATAACCATCTAAAAGTTCGCTACCCAAGAGCCATTGTTAAGCAGTTTAGTGTTGGAAAGTCAACTGTGAGTAAAGGGGTGGAGGTTTCTGAGGCAATCAGGAATGTGATTTACCTAAAGGTAGGTGGGCATAAACAATAGCCCTGAAGTAACTGCTTGTTTTGAGAGACTGGTGTTTCTAAACTGCATTGGGACCATTGATGGGTCTCACATGCCCTCGTTTGCCCTCCTCAAGAAGCACGAGTGCATAAACTACAAACGATATTACTCCACTGTAACGCAGTCCCTGGATTACAGAAGCTGATTTATGGATGCCAATGTGGGCTATGCTGAAAAAATTCAAGATGCCAGGATTTTCTGCTGATCCAGGGTCTATCTTCACCGTCAGCCAGGACACTATTCCCACCAAACGACATTGTCATAAATGGAATTATTGTCCTCACTATTATTCTAGGGGACCCCCCCATCCCTACACACACACCTCCTTTGGTCTTGGCTTATGAAACCGTAACCTGATCTCAGAGGCCCTGGCAGAAGACATTTTAATTAAACTCTCAGTAGGTGTAGCATGGTGGTTGAATATGTGTTTGGCAGATTGAAATCCCACGGGTGCTGATACAGACACATTTGGATTTCAGTGTCATAAATACTGTCCGCATTATGGTGGCTTGCTGTGCTCTTCACAATCTTTGAGACCCCAAAGGTGAGCCATTTGACCCTGAATGACAGTAATAGATTGCTGAACAGGTACACTCAGCCAGAAAGTGCACCTGTCACAGCTGGTACAGGATGTGCCCAGACAACAAAAATCAGGGATGCTCTGTGCTCTCACATTAGGGACTTGCATAGCCCAATGGAAGAGGGAGAATAGTATGTTTATGAATGTGTTTGTACAGCAATGTTAACACTAAATGAGATAATGTCACTTTACACAATGAATGGGGGGGGGCTTAATTATGGATGACGGATGATATGACTGCTTATGAAGCGGGGGAGATTGCCATGATTTTTAATTATGGATGAGATGACTACATATGAAATGGGGGTGGGGGCGGTGCACTCTGAACTGTGGATTTTCATTATGGATTGATGTAAACAGATATACTGAGAAATTTATGTTTGGGAAAAAAACTTCCTAGCTGTGTGTTTATCTTTATTATTCAAAATACACATAATATGATGTGATGCAGTTTATTACTTCCTTAATAAAAAATAAAAACGTTCTTAATAAAGATTCATATAAAATAAAAGCCTTTAATTTGTGAACAAGGCTATATTACAAAACACAATATTAAAGCATTGCTAGGCAAGCCAGCTGCCATTAGAACATCAAAACACCAGCAATAAACTTTCAACAAAACCAGTAATAAAACAAAGTGCAAAACACACACATTTAGCAGTATCAGCAGTGAAACCAGTACCAACAGATAAATCGCCTCCTTTTGTCTCTCCCTTGACCCATTGTTCTCCTTTCCCCTTTTTGCATATATAGCACGCACTTGATGCTGCTGCACAGGGGTGGAGGCCAAAGGGCTACCTTTGCCCGGTCCAGCTACTTGCAAGTCCTGGATGCATGGGCCGCCCAACAGTGGAACTGTCCAAATTGTTCCTGATCTGCAGTACATGGTACAGTGGAGGGGATCAGGACATGGTGTGGGTGTAGCAGGAGCCTGTACCATTAGCGAGAGAGGCACTATTGTCTCAGTACTTCAACAAAGTTTTAGTGCCTCTCCAGAGAAATGTGCTTTGTGAAATCTCAAGGCCAAAAAATACTTTCTAAAACTGTGCTTCAATATACTGTAAGAGGAAAGCTTCAGATCACAGCAGCTCTGTGGACACAACTAAATTAATCAGAGTGAAAAGAGAGCACAAACAATGATAAGTTACAATTTACTTGGTAACTGAGCAACACATCTGAGAGGAGTGGGCTACAGAGGTGGGCCTGAAAAATACCCCTCTTCCCCAAAATGTGCCTACCTATCTGGCGTTTCTACTATGGGGAAAATTTAGCAGCTATCAGAACCTAGGAGTGGGTCAAAATTCATTGTGGAATCAACAGAGCACTGTGTTGGTGTCCACACAGATTACTGCCTCCCTACAGTTTCCAATACTGCCTGGTCTGACTACATCTATCTATGGACTACATGCAAACACACATGATAATACAGATTCCCAAAGAACTATACAGCCACTCTCCCTCACCAGGAACATTTCTGAACTGAATTCAACCCCCAGCCACATTTTGGACATGGATTTACTCATGCATGGATTACATTTCGTTCTTCCCTGTACAGTTTATTGTTTCTGGGTTGCTCATTACGCTGTGGCATGGCCAATGTGTATGGAGCAGTGTATTAAAGGGAAAGCAATATACGGTTCTTACTTTCAATATCCCAGCACATCTATGTAAGAATGAGCAAATATCAAGTAAAAATTTAAATTTAAATATTTAACTGTTGGTTGTGCTTCCCAGGATCCATTTTGAATTTCACATGGTTTGGTGCAGGTGAGGGGGAGATGCCAAGGTGCTGGCATGAATTCCACCATTAGCAGATACATGCTGCTACCCGTGGCTTATAATAAAAATTGCATTGGTTCATAAACCAGAAATCCCTCCAATTCATATATTAACAACAAACATGAAGCCAAACACCAAGTTCTGCTGCTCCTCAAGGGAGTCATTTACAGCTCCTCAGAGTATGGACCCAGGATGTACTCCGGCAGCAAAGCCTCCTCGAGGACTGGTGTGAGCACCAGAGTTCCTTCACTAGCTTGATCTGGTGCCTGCTGGATCCTCTCCAGTCTGATACTAGATTCAGGAGTCAGCAGGTTGACATCATGGCTGACCAGGCTGTCATGAACCACTGGTGGCTCAGTCCTCGACACAATACCCAGCACCCAGTGAAACTCTTCATAAAAGAGGCAGGATGATGCTAAGTTCCCAGAGGTGCAATTCTCATCCCTGGCTTTACAACAGTTGCTCTTGACCCGCATGATCTTCTCTCTAAACTGGTCACCAGACTGTTGAATCCCCAACGCTGCCAGCTTCTTTGCTATTTCCTAGTATTTCCATGGTCACACCTGGCATTTTTATTGAAGTCAAATGTTTTGCTTTCTTTGCACCAGAGATTTACCAAAATCTGCTTGTGAGCCTGTGACCCAGATAGCAGTGTACTTGGCCAGGGACTTCTTGTTGTGGCCATTGCAAATTCATGAGTAGGCTCATTCTATTTGCAGCTCAATGGTCAGAATAAAATGGAAGGGTTAAACATCAAGAAGTTGTACTGAACTGGGGGGTGAGATTGCTTCCATTCACTGGGAGTCTATTGTCTAGTCTTGAGATAGGAAGGACAAGGAACACTGGTCCAGGGGATCATGGGATAGCATTGGCAGGCTCTCCAGACCTGAGCATGGGGGACCCAGGCCCGAGCTACTTCCACACAGCAAAATGATGGACTTTGGTCCCAAGTCCCAGTGTGACTCAGGCTTGGAACCTCCTGCCCTTGCCAGGTCATGGGTCCAACCCATAAGACTTGCTGGCCTGCGTCAGACAAAATTGTGTACAGTGTGTGTGTGGGGGAGGGGGTTGGCTTACATTGCAGTGTAGACATACAGGTAGGTCTACAAATGACTTGTAGGCACAAATTGGTTTTTGCTTACTGGGGTCTGTTAAGCTATGGAACTGAGAACTTTGATTTGTACATGTGTTTGTGATGAGAAAAAATGTGTGGGTGTAATTATATATGCATGTGCAGACGTGTGCAAACACACACACACAAATGAAAGGTCAAGACATTCTTAAAAAGGGAATCATTCACTAGATACAATGGAATAAAATAGGTTATTCCTTAGTAAAACTGAAGGCCATGCTTCTATAGATTCAGTGTGTTCTGTTTGATAGAAACTGTTCAGAGTAAATATTAGTTATCATTATTTGTATTACAGAGGCCCCAACCAAAGTCAGGACTCCACTACGCTATGTTCTGTACATACACATAGTAGGGGGGAGGGGGAGAGAGAGAGAGAGAGAGAGAGAGAGACCCCCTTTCTTGAAGAGTTTACAAACTACAGAAGATACACAAAGGATGGAGAAAGTAAGTATCAGCATCCCCAGTGGACAACTGAAACTAAGAGATTAAGGACCCTATAGTTATGTACATGCTTAACTTTAAGCGGGAGAATAGTCCCACTGAAGTCAATGGGAGTATTTGCAGGCTTAAAGTTAAGTGCATGGCTAAGTGTTTGAAGGATAGATGCCTATGTGACTTGACCTATACGACAGAGGAAGTCTGGTGACAGCAGGGCCGGCTCCAGGCACCAGCACAGGAAGCAGGTGCTTGGGGCGGCCAATGGGAAGGGGCGGCACGTCCAGGTCTTCAGCGGCAATTCGGCAGTGGGTCCCTCAGTCCCTCTCGGAGGGAAGGACCGGCCACCAAATTGCCGCCGAAAAATGAAGCGGCGCGGTAGAGCTGCCACTGAAGTGCTGCTGATCGCGGCTTTTTTTTTTTTCTTCACTGCTTGGGGTGGCAAAAAACCTGTTGCCGGCCCTGGGTGACAGAGCCAAGAACTGATCTCCAATCTCCCAACCTGGTGCCATACATAAGACCATATACATGATCCTTCTTCTTTCACATTCATCCTAGAGACTCACTGGGAACAGTTATGTTGAAGGGGCCCCCAAACCCATTTCCCTCCTCCAGTGCATCAGATGAAGGAAAATATCAATATTTACTGTGTTTTTTAAACTGAACCCAGCACGTTGGTACATATCCATTATACAACTAGGCAAATTATACACCTTCATGATTTTCTCAAGCTTACAATGCAAAATGATCTCAGATCTCAATAAATTGTTATTCAGATCTCAATAAATTGTACTTCTGGTTTATATAGTAAAATTGTGGCCCAAATTCTGTCCTTGCCATGAAATTCAACACACAAATGACATGTCAAATTCTGCTCTCAGTAAAATATGCACAATCCCACCTCAATCCCTTATATTTTAATGGAGAGGTGCAAATATATCGGAGGACAGAATTTGGCCCACTTACTAAGTCACTGATGCCATCTAATTAATGGAATATTATCTATATTTCATTGGCAATTATGCTAGAATCCAAATTTGAAGCGGTCTGATATTTTGGTGGGTTTTATTATTACATGCACAAAAGATCAGAAATAACCTTCATTCACTGAACCAAGTGATTTATATTGCTGTATCTTCCTACTGAGTGACCTTAGTATATCAAAGTTGCCTTTGTGAGAGGCATCTTATCTATAATTGTCAGCTGGTTCTGTGCATACTTTGATTTCTGTTATTATATCATTAAACCAAACAGAAATCATTTTTATTTCCTCCTTCCTCCAAAAATAAATCATTAATAGAATGATTTTTTTTCTATCATAATTTATCATCCAATTAACACTTAGTCTAGTCTGCATAGTAAATAGGGCTAGTGAATGACCGATCCCATAATGTGAGCTTTGTGTTACCATGTCAGCAGTATCTAAAAATTCTTTATTCCATGTAAATTAAAGCTATAGGAATCTCATTTAAATACCTGAATTAAAAGAAAATATAATTCTATTTAAATTAAGTATACTTATATTCTTGGATGCTAATGATATGGAGCAAAACCACCATTTTTTGGTCTTTGTTTACATACATAGGCACTCAAATATTTCAGTGATGGAGCAGTTGCATTATGTGGCACTATCATTTCTGCACATGCTTGACTTCAGACATGTGAATCTTCCCACTAAGCGAAATTCAACTACTCATCTGCATAGAATTATGCATGTGCATATGTGTCCAGAGGTTTGGGGCCATATGCCTACTGAGATAGGTAGGTAGATAGATACTATACTATAAGCAAAACTCTTGCTACATTATCACTTCAGTTATGTCATGGTATATTCTGAAGTTATACTTGGTTAAATAAGCATTTAAAACATGCCTTAGTAATATTTTTTAAATTGTCATATTAACAGAGCTTGATTTGATTAATCATTTTGGAAATACTTTATAATGTCATTGCTGGGAACCACCATAATTAAAACAACATTTCATAGTTGCATAGCAAAATATTTTGTGATAACTTTATTAACAAATATATCTAACATAGCAAATCAAGTCTTAGCAGAATAATTACAATAGCATCGTTTAAGTTTATATATCCATTAAAATAGCCCAAGACTTCTATCTATGATGATCCCAAATATAAATTTAAGAATATATTTCCCTGACTAATGACGTAATAAAAACATTAATGGTTTTAAAAGAATGTCATCTGAATATGCTGTTGGTCTGCAAAGCAATGTTATTTTTTGCTGGTTAAGGAAGAAATAAGAAATTGCCAAAATTTATAATAAAACAAAGCCTTTACAAACTACAAGAACTTTTCAGTTAAAAAACGTAGAAACAAAGCAAAAACTCATGTGATAACATGTAAGGAAAATTGGAAATGGTGGGAACATTTTAAAATGTTATATTTATTCATTTGCAAATCAGTACTTGTAGAAATCACACTAAACACTCTTTCAGTGCCTCAATCGAATATATACAAACCCATCTTCGTGGTTCCAATGTACACTGTAACTCTGCATCATGAAATTGCATCTGAGTCTACACCTAAGAGAGGATCTCTAGTTGTCCTTCAAAAAAAAAAAGGAGGGTGAATATGTCATGCTCTGGAGTCCTTTATTGACTTTGCAAGCCTTCTGGTGGATCTTGTGAAGGAGAACAAGCCAAAGAAGAGAACATGGCTCAGGTAGAATGTGGTTATTCTCTCGTGGAGACAATCAGAAGCTAGGATTCTGAACTCTCTCATTTAACAAGACAGCTAGTGAGTCTTTTGTGCTATGACATGGCACTTTCTTTCTATAATTTTTGTCCAAAATTACACTATTAGTCCAGAAAACAAAGCCACAAAGGCTATGTCTAAATTGCCCGGGTGAACTGAATACACATCAGCCAGCATACTGCAATAAAGCATACTGCAATAAAGAAGGCCCTGTTTAAATTTCAAATCCTCTCCCTCTTTACCATATCTTAGACTAATACAAAGAAAAAATTAGAAGTAATGTGTCATCAGATAATAATGAATCCCAGTGTGGGAAGAATAAATGAAATGTCTGTTTTGTTTATTTTATAATAAAATGTTAAATCTGGATTCTCTCTAAGCATGCTTGAACTTACCATAGTTTCTTTCAGCAGAACACAAGAGCGGCTGCACGTTGTGTGACAAACTGCTCACTGGTCTGCTGGAAGAAGGATGAGGGAGGGAGAGGAGGCAGAAACTGCTGAGCACACCTTGGTGAAGGAGTGCAGGGCCTTGTCCCTCCTTACTATCCAGGGGTGCACAGTGCTCTCACTAGCCTGAGTATCAGAATAGGTACACAGGAGGGAAAAAGGCTATGCCCTATAAAGGAATGTAGCAGCAGATGTGTTTCCTGTGTCGCTGAAGAGCTCCAGGAGGGCACAAGTGAGCTCTGTATGTGAAAGCAGAAATAAAGCTGGCCAAGAGGCAAAGTAGGTTGTCCTGTGTTAAGGGATGTAGTCACTGTGCATATGCCCTCCCTGATCCATTTGGCATTGACTGGTGGGAATAAGCTGCACATGGGGCTGCAAATAGCGAGGATATGAGCTCACAATGGCGGTTTTACAGTGTCATTTTGCATGACGTTTCAGGGGAAATGTGACAAAAGACCTAAATTAGGCCCTTTATATATTTTTCCAGTAACTTCAAAACTAAAAAACAATGCACAAAACAACTTAAATATTTCCAATAATGATTAAGAACTAGAAAGACAATCTTTAAGGATTTTACAGGTTAAAATAATTGCTATCTGATATCATGGATTTCTTTCTTTCTTTCAGAGGATGCCAATCACTATTCATATTTTATTATTAAGTGATATGCTGTCTGGCTTCATGACTAAATCACTGTAGCAAAGCACTGGAGGTACAGCGAAGCATAACAATTAGAACTTTACCTAAGATTCTGAATAGTGAATTGCATGTACAGCCTATCTAAATTTAACATCTGCTACTGCATTTAAATATCCTTGTTAGCATACTGTTAAATTATGCCAGACATTGTATGAGGATACTGTAGTGTCATAATCATCAGAATGATCAAGTCACATGACCGTGTGAGATCAATAAACACCTCAGAATTTACTATCAGGACCACGCTTAAGTAAAGCTGTCACGTTTATAATCATACAGGAAACAGGAAGGTTTTATGCCATTATCTAAGACTATTTTACAGAAATGTTCTCCTTGAGAACAAGATACTCACTTCTTGCACAGGATTAAATGTAAAACAGTTAAATGTCACTTCTAAAAATATGTAACTGTTACTCTCCAGAGCAAGTAAATTTATCTTAAAACTAATATCTATTTTGGAGAAAATAAATGTTTCTGGTTTGTATATTCATTTAGATTTATACACTCTAAAAAGGAAGCCTATACATATGCTCTGTTTTCCCTTAACATAATTTAAAAATACATATAAAGAAAATACTCTTACGTAACTGAACTGCAGCTATATCATCTAGTACAACTGAATTGTATATGAATCAATACAATAATTCTCACTGAGGCAAAGTATTTAAAAATAAGCTAAAATTACAATAGATTGCTTTGACAATCTGCAAATTAAAAAAAATCTGAAAATAATTAAATATGCATGATTGTCCACATCCGATTCTTATTTTTTTCATTATATCTTTAATCACAGATGGCTAAGTTTTAGTAATAGCTTTAATCTAACATTAATTTATCCTCAATAGTCAAAATAAAGACCATTATGATGTAACAAAACAACCTGTATTAATTTAGAGCTCAATAAAGTTTTCTGGTTGAAACAGTATTTTCAGCCTCTCCATTTCTCTTGCATTAACCACTTAGAGGAAATAAAGTTCAGTGAAATGGTTAGCTAGCTCTTTACTCAATGGAATCAAAACACCACCATGCATACCAGCAGATATATACAGAGTAGTGAGTTTTCTTTCAGAATACATTTATTTAGAAATAATGAAAAAATATTACAGGAGAGGTATGGAATACTATATAGCCCACGAACAAACTAATTTTCACGTGCAATATAAGCTATATAGGATATCTTCACATAATACAGAGCTGTCAGGTTCAAGAGGCGTGAGGGATATTTATACAGGTTTGGATGAAGAGTCTGATTTATTCTCCTGCTTTCCTTCACTCAACTGCAATCTTGTTAATCCCTCTCTTTCTTCACTCCTTGTCATTGGCCTTCCAGTCTGAAAGAGCTACTGGACTTACTGCTATTACTCCATCACTCCAACGGTCAGAACTCCCTGCTCCACCTGACACAAATGGCTAATGAGAGGAACTGACTAGTAAAGTAGTGATATGCATTGATAAAACTAATTTCTGGATAGTCCTAAACTCCCCTTTTTTGCCATGTGCTTCAGGCAGAGTAGGATGCTAATGCCTAATAGTAAATGTACTCATCAAACCCCATTTCTTCTCATTTGTAACTCCACCCTTAACAAATCATATCACTTCACACTTTACTGCGCTCTATCAAATTCCAAATCTCACAAATTTCCCTGTCACGTCAGTCCTTGAATACAAGATTCCATTACACACTACCTGAAAAGGCACCTACTAGAATTCATGTGTTTCCTACATTCCACTCAAGTATGAAAAAATACCTGTTTGAATCCAGAAGAAGCTTCACTAGTGCAAGTCATGTTTTCTTTTTCTCTGCTTGTGGCTTGCACCAGTACAATTATGCTAATAGCTGAAATTGTGGCAAATCCCCAAAAAAGGCCTATGTTTCTCTTTGAAATTTTGTTATGGAGCAGTGGCAATTCTTAGGGGAGGTAAGAGAAAGCATATGGGAGAATGGAAAGAAATTCTCTAATAAGGAAAACCCTATGTAGATGGTAGAGTTGAAAAATTTACATCTATGATGTAAACTACCTTTATTACTCTTATCACAGAAGAAAATGATGTATTCCTCTAGCTTGAATCTCTTCCTTGACTCAAAAAAAAAAAACCCTCTGAAGCTCTTTTGGAGCACGGACCATATCTAAACATTTTGTACAGAACCTAGCACAACAAAAGCCTCATGTCTGTTTGGATTCTCATTACAAATAATAAACATTAATAATCCAGCTACAAATTAATTAGTGGAGTAACCTATAAATATAAAAGAAATAGATGGTTATTTTTCTGAAATAATTCTAAAGGATGCAGAGACATTTAATTGACAATCTTCCTTACTTTGACTGTCTTGTCTTTACAATCATGGGAAATATGACTCAATGTCAAAGTAATGCTGTCTAACTTTCTGATTCAAAATTACTAAAATCTTTTATAGCATCTCATCATTTGAAGCCATATGTGGCCTAGCCTATGCCCTTGCAAAGGGGTCTAAGCATAAAGCACTTGCCCATACTCAAACTCATTTCCATGGGTAGCAGTTGCAGCACCTAGAGGAGATCAACTTCTACCGGGCTACTACATCCTCACCAGCTGTGCATGTAATTGGAAAAAGGCAGGGAATAGATGGAGCTTTGACTCTTCCTCTCCCATAATTCATTGGGCACAGGGCCGGCTCTAGGCACCAGCAAACCAAGCACGTGCTTGGGGCGGCACAATTTCAGGGGAGGCATTCCAGACACCTTTTATTTTTTTTCGCTTTGGCAGTTGTGCTCCCAGAGGTTTTTGTTGTTGTTGTTGTTGCTGCTGCTTGGGGCAGCAAAAAACCTAGAGCTGGCTCTGATTGGGCAGCACAGCTCTGCAGGTATAGGGCTGAAGCAGAATATGTTCCCACCTGGAGCAGGGGGAAACGGAGTCAAAATCTGCTTCCCAGTCTACTTCCAGGGCAACACAGTTATGTGCTGACCCATACACAGGGCTTGTGGAAAAAACACACTTTAGGCAAATATCTTAGAAACTTGACAGGTGTGCAAGGCATAAAGACATCCAACACAGGAACGTCCATGTAAAAAAAATAAATCAAAATCTTGCAAAAATTGGGAGCATTGTTTTAAACTGCCCTAGTGTAGCTTTGACTTGTACAATTACCACTTAATCAGCAGATAAAATCATAGGTCTCAGTGACCCTGACTGCATTGCAAGGGTAGTATTTTTGCACAGATGGAATGTTTTGAACTTTTTTCAGCAATGTATTGGGCAAGAAGGATTTAGTACACATTAGACATACTTCCCCGCCTTTTCCTGAGCATAGATATAAATCAATTCTGTCCCTTACAAAAAAATAGATCTACTCATTTGAGTTCCCCTGTGACATTCTTATTATCTTTGAGTAGTCATGAAGAACAGAATCTAATCCTGACCTTGTTTCTTAGTTTGGCTGTGAGAGGCAGGGAAAAGTCTCATTTAACACTTTGATGCTACAGAGAAGAAGGAAATTGGAAGAGAAAAGAAGAGTTAGTAGGTTCGCCGTTTCATTGTCTGATGACCCAAGTGAAATGGGGACTGTGATTAAAGATGGTAGCAACAAAATTTGCTGATTTCACTGACCTAAGCTCCAGATACAGCAAAATGAATTTCCTATTCAATTCTACACAGATTTGCATACCACTCATTACTGCAGTATCTGAGTACTTTACAGTAGTGCAATATATGACATGATTAGCATGCGTCACAGGTGGCTTTTTCTTTCCCTCATCCTTCCCCCAATGAGTGAATTGTGTGTACTCCATCGTGTTTTATTTTGGTAGGGTTTTTATTTAAATGTACAGGCTGTTGTGTGTTTCTGTTAGACAAGGCAAAGTTGAAGAAGTGCAACTTGTCCTTGGAACAAAAGATGGCGAGGTCTGTGATAGTTCTTAGATCCAGAGGGCGTTCATTCCACAATCTTGGAGTGGCTCGCAAGAAAGCTCCCTCTCCTGCCCAGATGAGCTTCACCCTTATGGTAAATCTCCATTGTGCCAAAGGAGTAGGGTGGCCACCCACTCTCTTCATTCCAGAGATTTAGGAGATCTCTTAGATTTGCTGGGTCCAAGCACTGAGTACCTTGAAGATAAGGATGAAGATCTTGAATATGATTCTATATTCTATGGGAAGTCAGCACAGATATCAGAGAACAGGTACGATGTGCTCGTGGCAGCCCGTATTACTGAGGAAACATGCTCCACTGCCCTGTATTTGTTGGAGCTTCCAAGAGGCTGTTGGCTTCATGCCTAGTATATTGCATTGCTGTAGGCAGGAGGTGACAAAGGCATATATAACTGAAGCAAGGTCATCATCCACCAGGATGGGAAGGAATCTCCTAGCGAACCAGAGCTAGCAGAAAGTGTTAGTTGTAGAAGCTGCTATGTGAGTGCGTATCGTCAGAGATGAATGCAGGAGTACTTCTGAACAAGTGACAAAATTAACCAATTATGGGTGGGTACCTTCCACCAAAAGAGATTGCACCGGGCCCTCAAACTCTTCAAAGGGCTTTTCCCTGCTAATCAGCATAACATCTGTGTGGCTGAGTTCAACTTCACCTAGCTATTCTTCATCCATGAGTTGATCTTGTCGAAGGACTGAATTATCTTGGTAGTAGTGGTATGGTTATATGTGGTGAAGGATAGGTACCTTTGAGAAGCTAGCCAGTGAATAGAAATCTTGATTTTTGTTTTCTTTTTTACTTGTCAATTTCCTCTTCCTAAGCAAATCCAATCAAAGTTCTCTCTAATGCCAATGGCTAATAAGTCCAAACAACAGTAATTTCATGCTCTTGAGATGCAAACCTGAAATCTGATACTGTGCAGAAATATTGATATAAGCCTATCACTGGGGCACACAACTGCTCTACAAAGTCCTAAAATCAAGCTATTTTGATGTTAAACTACAGGTTTTAAAACAAACAGAAACCCTCTAAACTCTAGGCTTCTGAACAACCCAGCTTGTTTTCTCCTGTGATCAAGGTACTCTCTTGCCCTTCTCCTTCCAGTATAAAGCAGCTGGTCCTGGTGGAATGAGCTCCAGCTTTCCCATGCTCCCACACCCATAACCTTTCCTGTAACTTAGGTTTTTGAACCCCTCAGATAACCAGGAGAAGAGAGAGGGAAAGGCTTCCATTTTGACTTTTCTTTTCTTGGGTACTTTCTAGGGCTGTCAATTAATCTCAGTTAACTTGTGTGATTAACTCAAAAAAATTAATTGTGATTTAAAAAAATAATTGTGATTACTCGTAGTTTAGTCGCACTGTTCAATATTAGAATACCAATTGAAGTGTATTAAATATTTTGGATGTTTTTCTACATTTTTGAATATATTGATTTCAATTACAACACAGTATACAAAATTGACAGTACTCACTTTATATTATTATTTTCTATTACAAATATTTGCACTGTAAAAATGATAAACAAAAGAAATAGTATTTTTCAATTCACCTCATACAAGTACTTGTAATGCAATCTCTTTATTGTGAAAGTGCAACTTACAAATGTAGATTTTTTTTGTTACTCAAAAACAAAATGATGTAAAACTTTAGAGCCTACAAGTCCACTCAGTACTCCTTGTTGTTCAGCCACGCCAAGAGACACAAGTTTGTTTACATTTACAGGAGATAATGCTGCCCGCTTCTTATTTACAATGTCACTGAAAGTGAGAACAGGCATTTGCATGGCACTTTTGTAGCTGGCATTGCAAGGAATTTATGTGCTAGATATGCTGAACATTTGTATGTCCCTTCACGCCCACTATTCCACAGGACATGCTTCTATGCTGATGATGCTCGTTAAAAAATAATGTGTTAATTAAATTAGTGACTGAACTCCTTGGGGGAGAACTGTACGTTCCCTGCTCTGTTTTACCCACATTCTGCCATATATTTCATGTTATAGCAGTCTCGGATGATGATCCAGCACATGTTGCTCATTTTAAGAACACTTTCACTGCAGATTTGACAAAAGGCAAAGAAGGTACCAATGTGAGATTTCTAAAGATAGCTACAGCACTAGACCCAAGGTTTAAGAATCTGAAGTGCCTTCCAAAATCTGAGAGGGACAAGCTGTGGAGCATGCTTTCAAAAGTCTTAAAAGACCAACACTCTGATGCAGAAACTACAGAACCTGAACCACCAAAAAAGAAAATCAATTTTCTGCAGGTGGCATCTGACTTAGATGATGAAAATGAACATGCGTCAGTCTGCACTGATTTGAATAGTTATCAAGCAGAATCTGTCAACAGCATGGACGCATGTCCTCTGGAATGGTGGTTGAAGCATGAAGGGACATGTGAATCTTTAGCACATCTGGTGCTAAATATCTTGCAACGCCGGCTACAAAAGTGCCATGCGAATGCCTATTCTCACTTTCAGGTGACATTGTAAACAAGAAGTGGGCAGCATTATCTCCTACAAATGTAAACAAACTTGTTTGTCTGAGCGATTGGCTGAACAAGAAGTAGGACTAAGCGGACTTGTAGGCTCTAAAGTTTCACATTGATTTGTTTTTGAATTCAGTTATATTTTTGTACATAATTCTACGTTTGTAAGTTCAACTTCCATGATAGAGAGAGATTGCACTACAGTACTTGTATTAGGTGAATTGAAAAATACTATTGCTTTTGTTTTTTACAGTGCAAATATTTGTAATAAAAAATAAATATAAAGTGAGCACTGTAGACTTTGTAGTCTGTGTTATACCTGAAATCAATATATTTGGAAATGTAGAAAACATCCAAAATATTCAAATAAATGGTATTCTATTATTGTTTAACAATGCGATTAATCACAATCAATTTTTTAATCACTTGACAGCCCCTAATAGATATAGGTGTATATATATATAAATACACACACACACACACCATACTTGATAATCTATTCACTTTCCCTGATGAGTATAAGAGCCTAAGGGTACGTCTATACTTACTTCCTGGTCCGGATGTAAGCGATCGATCTTCTGGGATCGATTTATCGCGTCTTGTCTAGATGTGATAAATCGATCCCGGATCGATCCCGGAAGTGCTTGCCGTCGGCGCCGGTACTCCAGCTCAGCCAGAGGAGTACGCGGCATCGACGGGGGAGCCTGCCTGCCGCGTCTGGACCCGCGGTAAGTTTGGACTAAGGTACTTCGAATTCAGCTACATTATTAACGTAGCTGAATTTGTGTACCTTAGTCCAAAGTGGGGGGTTAGTGTGGACCAGGCCTAAGCCACTGTCAGGAAGGAGGAACGGGGAGGGGAGGGACTAGCGCCCCCATGGGGATATATTGTAGGAGCTCTGCCTCCCACTCCCAAAACTAGCACATGGAGGTGCAGAGGCAAGAATGGGACCCAGAGGTGCTGGAGCCAAGGATGGGGCTGAGGAGAAAGGAGCGGGACCTGAGAGACTGGGATGGGCTGGGAGCAGATAGGAACTGAGTCTCAGTGCCTCTCCTCACTCCCGTTTCCTGAATTCTGTAGAATTAAAATTTTACTTAAAAATTCCTAGTCCTTATAGTTCCAAATATGAACTGAATATAAAAAGATGCAATGCTGTGCTTGTGATTCTACGGACAGTTCTAGCAACTGCTGTTGCTCATAGTTCTGCCAAGCAGCAGCAGCAGCAGCAGAGTGAAATTAACAAGACTTTGGTCAGGTTCTTAGCTGATATTCGGAATCCTTTGGACAACAGCCAGATGTCAAGAATCACTCCGATTTCACACGAATGTGGCTTGGGAAAGCTGTAAGCAGCAGCAGCACAGGCAAGCAATAGAGTTACACCTAGAGAGGATAACCCAAAAATAGAGGCTGTGGGAGGAGTAGAGTAGCAAGCACTTCTTCCCTTACAAGAACCAGAATGCTGTGAGTGAGGGGAAGCAGCAGCAGAAACCTCTTCTCTCTAACTTCCTTTCCGGAAGACTATAACACAGAGTATAATTTTAGTACCAGAAAGAAGGCTATCCCTCTTTAAATCAGCTTTGATGGGGGAACTGAGCTGCTCTTTTCCCCTATATTGTGCCACAGAAAAGATCCATTGAAAGAACATATGCACCCACGATGCACAAGAGCTACAAAAAAAGCTCTCGTTTCTTATTAAAGAACACCTAACGACCTCAGTCACATCAACATATACATTTACTGTTTAAAAATAGCATTCAATTTCTCAAATGTAAACAAATCTTTCCATTTGTAATAAATGAAAACACCAGCTATGACAGATGTTTGGCAAAAATACATACAGGATCCCCAAAGAGCATTGCAGATCTAGAAAACCATGACTAAAGCTATATTACTTGCTGTCAATCATCAGTGGTAAAAGATTGCAATGCACTTCACTGACAAGCCACATTTTAAGGATATGTAAAGCTACGAAGGAGGACTATTCTGAATAGTCTCACTAAAGAAAAGTTATTGTCAACGCTTCTTAAAGAAAAAATGACAGTATTTTCTAGGAAATTTAAAGTTTTTCTTCCTTTCTATTTAAACATGTCTATAACATCAAATAAGTTGCAACTTAACAGCCAAACTATTCTATTAAATTATCTTTAATCTCAAATGGAATGTCCTCTCTCTAAATATACTTCCTCATTTTAAAAAAGGTAAATTTTAATTCTATTCTGTATATTTGGTAGGAAACTATCTGTTCAGCTTTGGAAATTTCAAGGTATATTGTTTTGCCATCAAAACCAAAAAAACCACACCCATCACTGATACAAAATGACAATCATGTGTTGCTGGCAAACTAGAAGATTCCGTTTCAGAAGAGTACATCAGGATTCTAGTAAAAGATGCACAAACTTTTTAGAGCAGAAAAATTCAAAGCATGGATGGCTTGAAACAAGAGGATCCAAAAGGAACCGTTATTGTGGCCAGAGAGAGAAACAGAATATACAGTATAATGGTAACTTGATAGCCATGAGAAAGTGAAAATGGGGAAGACAAACATTATATAACAGAAGTCATGGAAGGCCTTTGGTTTAACCAGTTCCACAATCATACGCTACTAACTAGGATACACAATCATCCAATCATGTCTGTGCAGGCTCAGGGTCCACCCAAAGAACTATTTGTAAATCAAATCCTGCAATAACAGAGTCAGGTAGTATAAATTCATAATCTAACTATTGTATTCAAGAGTTTTTATTAAAGCTGTTGTTAATGGAACTAAAGTCATAAAATAAAAATTGTAATGAAAATAGCTGAAGTGTCTAGATTTATAGATTTATATCAATGAATAATTAAATATTTCAGGAGAATGACAGAAGGCTCAGGATTGCCTTTCTCCAGGCTTTCCTAATCAAACCAATGTGTACAGAGATAAAAATGTTGTCAAATATTTTTTTTCTCGTTTTTTATAAGTATATGCACCACTTTTTTAATTAGAGATAGGGTGGGCTGGAATCATAGGTGCAAAACCCAAAGACTTTTGGGAAATTTGGATCTGAAATGTTCATTTTGCTCCTCCCTAGCAGGATGAGACAAGCTCCCATATCCCTCAAATTTCTCCATACAAGTCAGACCCATCTCTAGGTGTAATAGAACCTTGACTCTTTGAGTAATAACTTTTTCCAGAATCAGACTGGTTGACAAAGCAGGCTGTGTCCATTTTCTTAGCGCGATATCTCTTTAACAAGAGTGAGAAGGAATGGTGTGTCCTTCTGAAAGTTCTGTGACACCTTGGGACGGCTGCACAAACAGGGTGAAGTGCTTGTGCCTCAGCAGGCAGTCAATTAAAAAAAAAAGCTATGCACAGAGGAAAAGAGGGAAAACCAACCAAGCAGGTCCATCTAGCTTTCTCCCTGTGGTATAACACAGAGGTCTCTGGAGTCTGCTGAAGCCTGGAGATTGTAGTACTGGCCACAGATTGGTTTGGGTGAGAGAGGTTTCTTTACCCCAGTGTCTGCAGCAGTCCTCAGTGCACAGCCAAATTACATGAGCTATCCATGGCTATGGCTTGGCCCTAAAGTACACTTTATCCATATAAACTAAAGAATACAGCATAGCTGTAAACGAACATACAAAAATTCAAGCTAACAAATTTCACTGGCTGCTATGGAAAAAATACACTGAGAATTTAAAGCATTTCCATAGCAACACTTATCTAAGCATCCGAAGAATCAGCAACAAAGAGTGCTAATGGGTAATACATTGGCTATATTATTTTCCCCCTTAGAATCAGGATTCTGTTCACCCACACAGCAACATGACGTGCTGCATAAAATCCTTCAGACACAGACAATCTTTTTCGAATACTCCATAAATTGGACATAAATAAAAGCATATAAGCGAATCCAGAACCTGCTCTGCAAAATACAATATTATGGTGATTAGTCTAGGAATAGAAAATCACTCCATGAGGATCTGACAACAATTTAAATAAGAAAGGAATGCCTCTTTTAACCTATTGTAATGTTTTCCTAAATTTAAATGCTTTAAATGCATAACATCACTCTTGGAATAGAAAAAGAAATACAGCTGCCACACACACAAAGGCTTTTAAAATTCCTATAACACATGGCATTAGTAAATTAGTAATAATTTGAACAAACACATAACACATAGTATTAATGACAATAATTAGTATTTATGCTCATGGTTTTTAGTGTAGCCATGTTATCCTAGAATGCTTGGAAGCTATTTTTTTCCCCTGCCCAGCATTAACATGGGACTTGGCCATATTTCAACTGCAAATGGAAGTTGAAGTACTAAATTTAGTACAGACTGCATCATCCCTGATGCCAGATTAAAACAAGACACTGATTCACAATGATTTAGAAACCTGAAAGGGCACTATCCATTATTGGTGTTACGTATTGGTGCTATTCTAAGTATTAGAAGAAGACGTAACATAATGGTTAATATATCTGCCACTGAATTAACTGAAATGCAATTCAGAGCAATTGTTTTTTTAATCAGATATATTCTCAAATCAAGAACTTCTTTTCAGTACTAAAACCATTGTGTACATTGGAAAAGAGAAAATAATGTATTTGCATTTTCTGCATAACATGAGACAGTTGCCAAATCTGCAACCTGGAGAACCGTAGGACATTGAGTCCCAATGTCCCCAACAGAGACAGGAGAAATACTAGTCTGATGTTTGCTATTTATGCTCCACAGCACAAATAGATGCTCTGCTCTGACACGGCTCGGAATTGATAGTTTGAGTGCACAGGGAATTGGGATAGCTCCCCCTTCATCATGGCCCTGACAAGGAAACACATTGCATGTTCTTCCCTTTGTTCTGTTTAACAGGAAACTGCCATTCATTATTCCCCTAGTTCTCGCTAGAAACATAAACACCAGGTCTGGATACATTCCCTACTACCTCTCCCTCTATAGGACCAAACATCCCCAAAAGGTATGACAGAAATAATTTGGGGGAAAGAGTTGGGGATGACGAGAGAGAAAGGAGATTACAAGTTGAATCAGGACTACAATTAAATGGCTTTGCAGGAGTCCTCAGCTTTGACTTAACTGGTCCTCATCAAACAGAAAAGATTATAATGCCCTTTACCAGCTGATATTCAAGTACTATTATACTAAGGGATTAGTTCATCCCCTGTTCAGATGCAGCTCACTCTGGCATGAAACATGATATATCTAGACAATGAAATGAAGAAGAAGTCAGCATGGTCTAGCATTTAGGATCCAAGCTGGGGGCCAGTGTAACCCACACACCTCCTGGGTATGGTGCTCTGTCCCATCTAGTGGCACTGAGCCCACTTTGAGATTAGTAAGTCTGCTACAGCTTTAGCTAGTAGGCATGTGGCTTTTAGCTCATGCAGTAGAGACTCATGCATTTTGCTCCAGAGGTCCCACATTTGGACCTGCCCACCGATGACTGGGGTCTGTTGGCGTTACAAGTGGGGGATTGTCCGGGATATCAACTGGGAAGTATCTGAAGCTCAGGACACACTTTCTCAGCTAGGGAAAGTATGTAACTCACACACCTCCTGGGTGTGGTGCTCTGTCCTATCTAGTGACACCAAGACCACTTAGAGATGAATAAGTCTGCTACAGCCTAAGCTAACTGCCATGTGGTTTTTAGCTCATGCAATAGAGGCTCATGCATTTAGTTGCAAAGGTCCCAGGTTTGATCCTGCCTGCTGACGACCGAGGTCTGACAACGTTACATCAGCAGACCCAGGTTCTAGACTCTTCCATCAAATTGCCTCGAGACTTATAGCATATCACTTATATTCTTTGCACCTCAGTTTCCTAGTCTATAAAATGGGACTAATGATTAAAGCTGGTCAGAAATTTAAAATGCCAGTTCATTGAGCCTGAAATGTGTCACGAAGATGGCTTGGGTTCAACAAACTTTTGTTGAAACACCAGCAAGGTTCCAATGAAAACCTGCCTGGAATGCTGCTGGGAAGTCCAGGCTTCAGTGGTCCATGGATCTAGAGCAGCAGCCTTATTATGTTGACTACCCCATGGTTCTGGGGCAGCCCAGCTATACCAGGCTCCCTGGTACATAGCTGGGAACATGGAGGTTCTGGGATGGGCTGCCAGGGTCAGTGGCTCTGGATTAGCACTGCTCTGTTGACTGCCCCTGGCTGGGAACCCCAGCCATTTCTTCCAGACTCCCCAACCCCCTGGCACCAGGGGTGCCCGACTGTCTGGCTGGCCCAGGAATTTGGAAGCCCTAATGTCCCTAGTCCTGGGGCAGTCTGGATGGCAGAGCGGCCTTGGAGCCACAGGTCCTGGGAGTCCTGGCTGCTGACTAAAATTGACATTCTTGTCAGTTTCACCATTGCTACTGAATACACTCCCTGGGAGTGGCAGATGTAAAATGAACAGCAGGAGTGAAACTGGCAAAAATGCCAATTTTGGTTAGCAGCTGTCAGGTCCTGGACAGCACATTTCATTTCAGAAACACCATGTATCAGTGTTTCTGAAATTGTAATGTTCAAGAATTTCCAGTTCATAAGAACTTTCAAAAAATTTGGTTTCATTCCACCTTGGCAAAGCACTTTGAAATCTGTGGATGCAAAGCCCTAAATGCTAAGCATTATTATTTGTACTATGCAACTTATACTGGAAAATCTAAGAACTCCAACTAGAATTTTGCCAGGATATCAATTGAAGACATTGTTGCTCTTGTGTAAAGTGCCCTGGGATATTGAAAAGGGGTCAGTACCTCGAGTTTATTTCTCAGTTTACAAATGGAGAATCCCACAAGACAATGCGTTCCTCAGCACTTGGAACTGACTCAAATAGAAGTACCACCTATAAAATCACAAACATCACTTCCTGCAACATAATGTATTTGTTTTGCAGTCGTATAAAGCAGTTGTGACCCTTTCAGGATCTGAGATCTGAAAGCATTACAGCCCAAACTGGTAAGATTTCAAACAATTAATAATAATAATAATAATGTAGCACTTTTCATCTTTAAATAATTTTAAAATAAACTGATTAGGCCCCACAAAAAACATGGTGGCAAAATATGATTGATAAACTATTGTCCCCATATTTAATTGTTGATATTTATTTTAAAAGTAATTCAAGTTCAAAAAATGATTCACTATATCACTCAATCCTCAGAAGATGCCTGCAAAATAGGTAAGTATTGTCATTTCCATTTCCCGACCAGGAAAAATGGAGGCAAAGAGATTAAGTGACATGTTCCAGTGACTCTGAAGGGACTTGCCACTGCATCAGAGACAAGACAATGAACACTTTTAAAGGCTGAATAAGTACAAATCCTACAAAGTCTTACTCATGAGAGTAGTCCCACTGATTTCAACCTACAGGGTTAACTACAATGGAACATTTTATGTGACTAAGGTTTCCTCACGAGTGTACAGATTTGCAGGACTACTGCCCTAACCATATATGCTACTGTGTTTGCGTGAGTATGGGTGCATGGGGGAGTGGGGGGGTACCAGTATGCAATAAAGAAAACTGAAACTGGTTACATATGACATTATTTAAAAAAAATGTGCAGAATCACCTGCACTTTGGGGCATGACATTTAATTAAGACAAATAAGTATTCATGAACACTATTTTGGAATTAGGAATACTTTAAATTGTCACAGAATGTCACAAAAGAAAAATCCAGATAAACCTGAGTACCAAAAAGATGACCCTTCATATATTATCCACTGTATGGAATACTGACAAAATAATGTTTGTAAATACAGTATATTCTCTTACTACAATATTAGCAAATGATCCACGTAAAACAAGTGTTTTAAGCCTATGAAGAATATTACCATATGTATATTTATTCACATTCTCCCTAGATATGGTGAACTTTAGTAACATATACATATGTGCACATCAGAGGAATACATAATTAACACTGGTGGAACACATGGTTAATAATTTACAAATCAGAAATTTGTCAGTTTGTGTCATTAATATAACTAACATTTGTTGTTGAACATCTATCTGACCCGAAAGCGTGCACATTATGCACATTATCAGGTAACTTTGTGATGACTGAAATTTATAATTTCTCTATATTCTAATAAACAAAACCTATTTATATAAGAGGTCATAACCAACATGATTTTTATATTATTAAAACAAGGATGAGGAATACTGTATCTTGTGTTGAGACATCAGGTTACCTAGAAGTTCCCATCATCTGGTCAATTAATTTCTACTAATTAAGCACTCTTGTTTTAACAATTGTTTATTAGAATTTTTTAAACATTTCTGATTATATATCATAACTCAAACCTGAAATCTCAATATCAGGTGATCAAATTTGTGTGAATGGAGCTGAACCAATTAACTGTGGGTTTGCATCACATTCATTTTCACCTGCA
This sequence comes from Malaclemys terrapin pileata, assembly GCF_027887155.1. Taxonomy (NCBI): domain Eukaryota; kingdom Metazoa; phylum Chordata; order Testudines; family Emydidae; genus Malaclemys; species Malaclemys terrapin. Next base: position 73,705,429 of record NC_071505.1, read on the forward strand.
TTCTTTGGAACATACATTTAGAAGAATTCAGTATAAGATTCAGATTACCTAAAATATTACAACACTATAGTTTCACAATGTCACTTCATAATTAAAATAAAGAAAAACGCAGTCTGTATGTGGGGCTCAATCCTCAAAACTCTTCCTCACACAAGCAGTTCCAAAGAAGCGAACGGCATTTTTTGCATGAGTACAAACTACTCACCTAATTAGGAGTTTGTAGGATTGGGCTCTTACATTGTCATTTTGATCAGATTACTTTAGAGCTATAGAAGATGTAAGGTTATGAAGAAAAGGGACCTGATTTTGTTCTCAGTTTCACTGGTAAAAATCAGAAATAACTCCTTTGAAGTCAATGGAGTTGTGCCAATGTAAAAATGGTGTTACTAAGATCAAAGTCAGTTCTATTTAGGCCTGGTCTACACTAGGCGTTTATGTCGAAGTTAGCGCCGTTACATCGAATTAACCCTGCACCCGTCCACACCGCAAAGGTATTTAGTTCGACATAGAGGTCTCTTTAATTCGACTTCTGTACTCCTCCCCGACGAGGGGAGTAGCGCTAAATTCGACATGGCCATGTCGAATTAGGCTAGGTGTGGATGGAAATCGACGCTAATAGCTCCGGGAGCTATCCCACAGTGCACCACTCTGTTGATGCTCTGGACAGCAGTACGAGCTCGGATGCTCTGAACTGCCACACAGGAAAAGCCCCGGGAAAATTTGAATTTGAATTCCTTTTCCTGTCTGGCCAGTTTGAATCTCATTTCCTGTCTGGACATCGTGGCGAGCTCAGCAGCACTGGCAACGATGCAGAGCTCTCCAGCAGTGATGGCCGTGCAATCTCAGAATAGAAAGAGGGCCCCAGCATGGACTGATCGGGAAGTCTTGGATCTCATCGCTGTGTGGGGCGATGAGTCCGTGCTTTCCGAGCTGCGATCCAAAAGACGGAATGCAAAGATCTACGAGAAGATCTCTAAAGACATGGCAGAGAGAGGATACAGCCGGGATGTAACGCAGTGCCGCGTGAAAATCAAGGAGCTGAGACAAGGCTACCAGAAGACCAAAGAGGCAAACGGACGCTCCGGATCCCATCCCCAGACATCCCGTTTCTACGAGGCACTGCATTCCATCCTCGGTGCGGCCGCCACCACTACCCCACCAGTGACCGTGGACTCTGAGGATGGGATAGTGTCCACGGCTGGATCCTCGGACATGTTAGCGGACGGGGAAGATGAGGAAGGAGATGAGGAGGACGAGGCAGTCGACAGCGCTCACAACGCTGATTTCCCCGACAGCCAGGATCTCTTCATCACCCTTACAGAGATCCCCTACCAACCCTCCCCAGCCGTTACCCCGGACACAGAATCTGGGGAAGGATCAGCCAGTAAGTGTTGTAAAAATCTAAACATTTATTTGTAACAGAACAGGAATATTAACAATTTAAAAAATGGGTTTCTCATGATTAGTTTGATTAGCTTAACGGTTCAGTCATGGGCAGTGCAACTATTGAAAAAAAATCTAGCAATGTCCGGTTTTGCATGATTGTCCTGCCCAAGCCGCTCTACTGGTTAGTCACTGCTACAGCAGCTACAGTAAAATGCGGTCTATATGTCCGGGGATGGAGCAGAAATCCTCCTGTGACATCTCGAGGAAGCTCTCCTGGAGGTAATTGGAAATCCGCTGCATTAGGTTCTTGGGGAGAGCGGCCTTATCGGGTCCTCCGTAGTAGGACACGTTGCCACGCCACGAGACTATCAAGTACTCTGGAATCATTGCTCTGCACAGCATGGCGGCATACGGCCCTGGTCTTTGCAGGCTTTCCCGGAGCATTCTCTCTTTCTCGCTGTCAGAGATCCTCATGAGGGTGATGTCGCTCATGATGACCTGCTTTGAATGAGGTAGGGGAATGTTAGTGTTGGGACTGCTTTGCCGTTCCTTTACAGAACTGTAACCGCTGGTTTGCAGCCACGCGGTGGAGGCGGGAGAGGGGCAGCCGAAAGGGATCGTTCCCGGGGACAGCCGCGAGGGTGTGGGACAGGAGCAGACTTCCTGCTTGCCGAATTGCTGGCAGCAGGGACCGACATTGATTTCAATGTGAAATGAGGCCATTGCTAATATTAAAGTTTTAAGCTGCCACAAGTCTACGGCTTACCATGTCTGCCTGCAACAGAAATTCCGTTCTCCTGAGAGGCTTCTCAAATGTGCTGTAGAAGACCCCAGGCACTGAATGCGAAGGCCGAGAATTCGACCTTGTGCTGAGTGCGCATGTGATAGGTGCTGTGCATGGTCTTGTTAACAGAGAAAGACTATGTTCTTTGTTCACAACTACATTTATCTTTCTGAGGAATTCACTCCCTTTTTCCCATTCCCACAGCCCCATCTGCGACTGTCTCACAACCTAGCCTGTCATCACACTCCCAGAGGCTAGCGCGGATTAGGCATAAGAAGAAGAGGACACGGGAGGACATGTTCTCGGAGCTTATAGCCTGCTCCAGAGCCCAGGCAGCACAGCAGACCCAGTGGCGGGAGAACTTGACCCGAATGCACCAAGCCAACATGGATCGGGAGGAGAGGTGGCGTCAGGAAGACCAGCAGGCGACTCAAACCCTGCTTGGACTAATGAGGGAGCAAACGGACACGCTCCGGCGCCTTGTGGATGTTCTGCAGGAACGGAGGCAGGAGGACAGAGCCCCGCTGCAGTCCATCTCTAACCGCCCTCCCCCGCCACCAAGTCCCATACTCCCCTCACCCAAAGTGCACAGAAGGAGAGGCGGCAGAGTCCCTGCTAACTCTCACTCCACCCCTGCAGAGAGCTCGAGCAGCAGAAGGCTCTCATTCCCCAAAATTTGACAAGTTCTTTCCTTCCCGCCTGACACAAGCCCCCGTCCAAGTTTCACTTTCCCAGTTCCATGTTTGGTTGATAATAAAAAATACGTTTCTGTTAACTACTGTTTCCATCATGTTCTTTTGCAGGAGGGGGGGATAGGGGGTTGGTAATTCGACAGGACAGTCACCTTTGGCAGGGTATATAGTCGGGGGCAGGCACAGCAGCAGGGCACATACATAGTGCAGTGATGCAGTGACTAGTTACCCTGGTTAGTCTGGGAGGTTGTTTTCATGTTATGTGGTGGGGGGTGGGTTGCTCTGTGACTTTGTGGCAGGGGAGGGCAGTTACAGATCTTAAGCGGCGGTCCTTAGGCAGGATCACAGAGCCACACAGCAGGGGATCTGTAACCGTCCTCCCCCTGCCACAAAGTCACATAGACCCCCCCATACACACAGTCCCTATCAGGAGGGGTGACAGGCTCCGTTGAAACAACCATCCCACCGCAGCGGAGCCTGTCAATCCTTGAGTTTAGAAGCTGCATTCGCGCCACTACAGTACACCCGCTCCGCACCACAGTCTGCGTCCCAGTTTTAAAAAATTCCCGCGAATACAGTATTAAAGAAAACGGTGTGCTTTAACAAAGTAGAACTATTTTTATTTTGAAACGTGTGTTGGAAGTGGGGTGAAGGGGGTATGTAACTGGATAGGATAGTCAACATTAACTGGGCAAAGAAATGGGGGCAGGTTTAGCTTCTCAATACACAAACTTTAAAGTCACAGGTTACCCTGCTCACTCAGGAACTTTGCTTTCAAAGCCTCCCGGATGCACAGCGCTTCCCGCTGGTCTCTTCTAATCGCCCGGCTGTCTGGCTGTGAGTAATCAGCAGCCAGGCTATTTTCCTCAACCTCCCACCCCGCCATAAAGGTCTCCCCCTTGCTCTCACAGAGATTGTGGAGCACACAGCAAGCTGCAATAACAATGGGGATATTGGTTTCGCTGAGATCACAGCGAGTCAGTAAGCTTCTCCATCTCCCCTTGAGACGGCCAAAAGCACACTCCACCACCATTCTGCACTTGCTCAGCCGGTAGTTGAAGAGTTCTTTTTCAGTGTCCAGGGCGCCAGTATAGGGCTTCATGAGCCAGGGCATTAGCGGGTAGGCTGGGTCCCCGAGGATGACTATAGGCATCTCCACATCCCCAAGAGTTATTTTGTGGTCCGGGAAGTAAATACCTTGCTGCAGCCGTCTAAACAGACCAGAGTTCCTGAAAACACGAGCGTCATGAACCTTGCCCGGCCATCCCACGTAGATGTTGGTAAAACGTCCCCTGTGGTCCACCAGTGCTTGCAGCACCATGGAAAAGTAGCCCTTTCTGTTAATGTACTGGCTGGCCTGGTGTTCCGGTCCCAGGACAGGGATGTGAGTTCCATCTATGGCCCCACCGCAGTTTGGGAATCCCATCGCTGCGAAGCCATCTATGATCGCCTCCACGTTTCCCAGGGTGACTACCTTTGGCAGCAGTACATCAACGATTGCCTTGGCTACTTGCATCACAACAACCCCCACGGTAGATTTGCCCACCCCAAACTGGTTCGCGACTGACCGGTAGCTGTCTGGCGTTGCAAGCTTCCACAGGGCTATGGCCACTCGCTTCTGGACAGTCAGGGCTGCTCGCATCCGGGTGTCATTGCGCTTCAGGGCAGGGGACAGCAACTCACAAAGTTCCAGGAAAGTTCCCTTCCGCATGCGAAAGTTTCGCAGCCACTGGGATTCATCCCAGACCTGCAGCACTATGCGGTCCCACCACTCAGTGCTTGTTTCCCGTGCCCAGAATCTCCTTTCGACGGCATCAACATGACCCATTGCCACCGTGATGTTCTCGGCGCTGGGTCCCCTGCTTTCTGAGAGGTCTGTGCTACTCTCAGACTTCAGGCCATCACCGCGTTGACGTAGCCTCCTCGCCTGACTTTTCTGCATCTGCCTCAGGGAAAGGTGTATGATAAGTTGCGAGGCGTTGAGAGCGGCCACAACTGCAGTGATGGTTGCAGCAGGCTCCATGCTCGCAGTGCTGTGGCGTCCGCGCTGTCACTGACTAGAAAAGTGCGCGAACTGATTTCCCGCCGGCGCTTTCAGGGAGGGAGGGCGGGAGTGATGGACGGATGACGACAGTTACCCAAAAGCACCCTGGACACCTTTTTTTTACCCAGAAGGCATTTGCGGCTCCACCCAGAATTCCAATGGGCAGCGGGGACTCCGGGAACTGTGGGATAGCTGACCACAGTGCACCACTTCCAATGTCGACGCTTTCCCCGTTAGTGTGGACTCACAAAGTCGAATTACTGTCCTTAGTGTGGACACACACGTTCGACTTTGCAATATCGATTCCAAAAATTCGATTTAAGTAAAATCGAACTACTCTCGTAGTGTAGACAAAGCCTAAGTCAGTTCTAATGTGTTTTCCCATCTGAAACAAGCTTGTGGGCTCACATGGATTTATAGAACAAGCCAGCATAGATGTGGGATATTGTCTAGCAAATTAGTTTTTCATTTATCCTGTTTTTCACATATCACGATTCTGTAGGACACTGCAAAATCAAATAGTGTGGACAATATAAAGCATTAACAAAATGTTCCCATGATACTCGAATGCAAGGTAAAATCTCAAACATGTTGGTTTTTTAGGGTCATTCTCTTTCAGGAAAGGGTTAAGATATTATGTTTCTGCCTTGTGCATTTATCCATGTTCATCAAAGTATTAGATTTTTCTTTTGTTCAACCCATGTCTCCTAAAGCAGTGGTTTTCAGCCTGCAGTCCATGGATCCCTGGGGCTCCACAGACTAAAGGGTTCGCAAAAGGTGACTATGAAAATAAAATTTCAGATCCCAGAAAAGCATTCTGATTTTTCTGATCAAAAGTGTGTAAATATCCCCAGCAAAAAGTCAAAAGCCAGAAGTGATGCCGTTACCGTACAAGCCCAGAGTTTAGTGCCCTTTCTCACACCGCATCACATGGTGGGCCGAGCACGTGCAACATTTATAGGTGAATTCTATTCTATAGCCCTGGGACTTAACTCAGCCCCATACTAAATTGGCCTTGATTAGCCTTGGGTGAAACTCAGATGCTGCTAAGGCACCCCCACCTCAGGAATGCCCCTACCAAGAGTTTTAACAGCAAGGGTTGTAATGTAGAGACACCCAGGCACTGGGAAGTTTAGGGAGGATACAGAAAGCCCCAGCAAATGGTAAAATAGATTAAGATAAGTTCTGAACAGTGAATTTATGCTGTCCATCTGCACAAACAAAGAAGGTCATAAAATAAGTTACAATTTGGGCATGAGAAATAAAATATAAAAAAAGACTTGAGCAGGGAGGAGGAAACATAGATGCCAGAGCATGATTGGTTAAATTTTGATAACTAGGGATGTGCGATAATGTGATAGGTTTAGTGACGTTAAAGGAGGTAGCTAGTTTTAACCTATATAATGTAAATGAGAAACAACGCTCTTTGGGAACAATCTCCAGACTGCAGTTCAACATCAAGCTGCTAGAACTCTGTCCCTTCTGCATGACCGTGACGTGCAAGGGCACCACCAGCACCACCAGATGTATAGATCCTGATTGGCCATCGGGTGAAATTTGTCTGTATATTAGGAGTGGTGAGCATAATAGAGTTGCTTGGCATATATATCCTGTGTGTGCTGCTAAATAAATAGATGTTTAGAGCACAGCTGTGTAAGGCTCTTTCACTGGGAAAAGGTTCTGCAGATCCAGAGAGCCCTGGGAAAGGGCAGGTTCCTAAATTGACCGGGTTTTCCCTTAATTGACCGGGTTTTCCCTTAGCTATGTGGGTAAGGTTATGTGCTTTACACCCCGACCCCTCGGTAGGGAAAGGGGGGTACCTAAAATAACTAGGTCACACCTTCAGTCCTTGGTAGAGTATAGGTGGGGTGCCCTAGATTTTTGCAAGTAACAGTTCAGTCAGTTTTTCCATCTAAGACTTCTATGGTAAGGGTCTGTGGCCCACAGGTTGAATTTCCAAACGGGTCCGCACCTCCATTCGAAATTTAGGGCTTGAGGATGGAAGTGATCACACTTATGCAATAGATTTGTGCAATGTGAAATTTATCAGCTATGAGGAATATTCAAATACTTGTCTTTCTTCCCTTTGTTTCCAGATTTTTAAATGCTTATTTTTTTTAAATATAATGTTCAAAGATTTACATACATTTCAACTTTAATGTTAACTACTGCAGTATTGGTAAATCAAATATACGGTAATAATGGGGTGCAGGGTTTGTTTGTTTGTCGGTTTCCTTTTTAAAGAAACTACTATAGAGCCAACTTGGGGCTTGCTTCCTATCAGCATCTCTCTGCCTGCCTTGCAGAGCCTGGAGAGCTTTATAGCTCAAAGGTCCCAGTCAGCCCTAGCTCACACTTCTCTGTGGGGCTGTGGAATTCAGTAGGTTCACAAACTCCTCAGTTCCCATTGGCTTCACCTGACTTGTGGCTCTCTTGTTCTTCTGCAGGTTCCTTCCATTTCAGGCTCCCTCTTGATTCATCTGTCCTGTAAAGCTTTGGATATCCAGATACCACAATGATGGGTATGGTATAAGAACCTAAATAAATTAGAACAGGGTAACCAGACCCTTAGCTCTTCCTGCCGCACCCTGCCCTGTGGAACTTAGAAATCTGTTAGCTCTTCCATTTTGTCTAAGCCGTGTCAATTTAGCTTCAAATTTGGTCTTCAGTTCACGTATATTTTCTCAACTAGATCTTGTGTGGAGATGGTATTGCAGCTGGAGATAGTGATGAAAATCTGACCTTTCAAGTTTGTATTGTTAGGTCACTTGTTCAAATGATTTTATGTCTGTAATTTGAAAGAACTGGTCTAGGTGAGTCGATAAGAGATGTTCTGCACCCATCTATTTGTAAGTGTCATGAGAGGGGCTGAGTAGTAAGCACGTGGTATCAGATATGTTAGTCCAAGTAAGGTAGATGGGATGGCTAAGTAACTGTTTCAAGATTAATGAGGTTTGATTAATTCAGATCTTGCTCAAAAAGTATAATAATTAATAAAACCCCCAAGCTCTATATAACATTTTTCATCAGTAGATAGCAAAGCACTTTACAGAGGTCAGTATATTTTGATCTTTTTAGGGCACAGATTGCATTTGCCAGGGAAGTAGGGTGCTTGTAGTGAGCTCCAGCAGTTCATCTTCTCAGCTTCTCCCCATGCTTCAGCTGCTACCCTTTTCTCAAGACAGCCTAATCGGTCACCACTTCTGGCTCTTCTCCACTCCCTGGCTGAAAACTGGACTCTAGCTGTGGCTCTCTGATCTCCTCTCATATCTAGTTCTAAAGAATGGTGAAAGGAGGACACACAGTAATCCAATTAATTCACCCTGTAGAAAAAGATGAGTAGCAAGAGGCATATGTAGGTAGATCTCAGCAGGGCAGGGAATTCTGTAGCATCTTGGAAAATTTCCAGTTTCCACAGCTGCACAATTGCAGGCCCTGAATTACATAAAGGGGGCAGTTCACACTTCATATCCATTGTTTCAAACTCTTTGCAGGTTCAGATTGGCACTGGCTCACATTCTCAGAATTACCATCACAATTATAAAGGCTAAAAAATTAACTTTTTTAAAAATGAAAGCTGAAATTCTGAAGCATAATTCTGCAGTGAGTTCCGTGGTCCCAGAACCCCTGGGGGTCCAGTTAAGGGCTTTTGTTCACTAATGTTTCCAGTGCTGCCTTTGAGATATGTTTGTGGTAAAATTAACTACAGCCCACATAATCAAAAAGATTACAAGTATAAAATTTGGCAGCTAATTCAATCAGAGATCCAGATCAATAATACTTTCCATCAAAATGGTCTATCAAGTACTTGAACCATGATAAAAAGGGTAAGGTGCAGTGTAAACTAAAAGCTCTCAAAGCCGTGCTGCTTACTTATGAACCATAATACTTTAATTACATCAAATCCAAGTTTAGTGTTAAAAAGAAAGTTTTGGAAGCACTACAAGATAAATCTTGAGAAACTAGAAAAAGAATCCACAGTAAACAGGACTTCTAGGATTATCATTAGAAAAACAAAATCAACGTAAATCCCCACAGTCAAAAAAAATCCCACTCACTCTGAATACCCAGGATCAACATGAAGATAATAGTTCTGAGTAGTGAAACATGAAGACCCTTAATAGTTTAAGGTGTATTAGCAGCTATTATCATAACATGGTATTCCCTCTTCCATTAATCTTTATCTCCACTTTTGCAGCCAGACAGCCCAAATGTAGGCTTTCTAGTTAGCACTGATTAGTAATTACCTTTAAACACCTTACCTTCTTCTAAATGTCTGAACCCTGAAATCTGATGTTGAGTATAAAATCAACATAAGTTGTCTCAAGTGCATTGATCAATAAGTCACAGAGAGACGCTCAGGTAGACGAGTTTTGAGATACTCTTTTGAAAAACACCTGCCAAAACTGATGGAGCAGGACAGTCAAAAAGACTCAAAATGTTAAGCCTTCAATAACAATATGTACCGTAGACACTGTGGTATCTAAACTGAGACAGAAGCAGTACATTCAGCAACATAATTCAGCCCAGGCAAATGGAAAACTGTCATCAACTACTTTGAAACCTATCAACTTCTAGTCTAATCATAGCCTTTATGTGACCTGCAATCATGCCGCAGACAGACATTTTAGCATGACAACAATCAGACACCCCTGCCATTTTATCTTTTCCTAAAAACCAAGAGGAAACTCTCAAGCTGAGCTAGTGCAAGTCTATCTATCTGAGCTGGGAGGCTCGCTCCAATATGTAGCATAGACATAATCCTGGTGTCAAAGGGTATCTTTTTAGTGAAAGTTTGTGCGGTACCTAGAACAATGGGGCCTTAATTTATTATTAGTATCCCTAGGTGCTACAATAGTAACATATTCTACATACAGTACACAACAATCCCTATGTAAAAGGGATTACAAAAAAATTCCATAGAGGACAACTGCATGTGCCATAGTGATGTGTGTATTGAGAATTACTTTACTACTACTGCAGGAAGTTCAAGATCTTTATAGCTGGTATAACCGCATAATAAAGCCTTAAAAACGAAAGCAGACAGATGGATTAAGGCAAGATCCGTTGGAATAGGGCTCCACAGAATCATGATGCAGAAGCAGGAGCAGGTTCTGAACACAGGTGATTATAGCCGGCCAGCTGCCTGCTATAGTAGAACCATCGAATCATAGGACTGCAAAGGTCTTTGAGAGGTCATCTAGTCCAGTCCCCTGAACTCAAGGCAGGACTAAGTATTATCTAGACCAGGGGTCGGCAATGTTCGGCATGCGGCTCGCCAGGGTAAGCACCCGGGCCAGTTTATTTACCTGCTGACGTGGCAGGTTTGGCTGATTGCGGCCCCCACTGGCTGCGGTTCACCATCCCAGGCCAATGGGGGCGGCGGGAAGCGGTGCGGGTGAGGGATGTGCTGGCCCCGGCTTCCTGCCGCCCCCATTGGCCCGGGACGGCGAACTGCAGCCAGTGGGGGCCGCGATCAGCTGAACCTGCCGCGTCAGCAGGTAAATAAACTGGCCCGGCCCGCCAGGGTGCTTACCCTGGCGAGCCGCGTGCCAAATATTGCCGACCCCTGATCTAGACTATTCTTGACAGGTGTTTGTTTAACCTGCTCTAAAAAACATCTAATGATGAAGATTCCTAGGCAAATTATTCCAGTGCTTAACCACCCTGACAGTGAGGAAGTTTTTTCCTAATGTCCAACCTAAACCTCCCTTGCTGCAATTTAGCCCACTGATTCTTTAAAAGTTAACAAGAACAATTTTTCTCCCTCCTCCTTGTAACAACCTTTTATGTACTTGAAAACTGTTATCATCTCCTCTCTCAGTCTTCTCTTCTTCAGACTAAACAAACCCAATTTTTTCAATCTTTCCTCATAGGTCATGTTTTTTAGATCTTTAATCATTTTTATGTCACTTTCCTCTGGATTTTCTCCAATTTGTCGACATCTTTCCTGAAATGTGGCATCTAGAACTGGACACAATACTCCACTAGAGGCCTTATCAGCGTGGAGGAGAGCAGAAGAATTACGTCTTGTGTCTTGCTTACAACACTTCTATCCCAGAAGGATGTGAGTAACAGTGTTACACTGTTGACTCATATTAGCTTGTGATCCACTATAACCCCCGATGCCTTTCCACAGTACTCCTCTTCAGGGAGCTATTTCCCATTTTGCATGTGTGCAACTGGTTGTTCCTTCTAAGTGGAGTACTTTGCATTTGTCCTTATTGAATTTCATCCTATTTACTTCAGACCACTTCTCCGGTTAGTCCAGATCATTTTGAATTTGAATCCTATCCTCCAAAGCACTTGCAATCCCTCCCAGCTTGATATCATACACAATGGCATAGAGAGTACAGAACCGAACCTAGGACCAGTCCCTGCAGGACCTCAGTTGATAAACCCTTCCAGCTTGACTGAACTACTGATTATTCCTCTCAGGGAATGGTTTTCCAACCAGTTATGCACCCACCTTATAGTAGCTCCATTGGTTCTATGTCCCTAGTTTGTTGATGAGAAGATCATGCGAAACAGTATCAAAAGCCTTACTAAAAATCAAGATATACCACTTCCCCCATACACAAGGATTGCTACCCTGTCAAAGAAAGCTAGTAGGTTGGTTTGACATAAATTGTTCTTGACAAATCCATGCTGATTTTTACTTATCACCTTATTATGTTCTAGGTGTTTGCAAATTGATTGTTTAATTATTTGCTCCATTATCTTTCTGGGTACCAAAATTAAGCTGACTGGTCTGTAATTCCCTGGATTGTCTTTATTCACCTTTTTATAGATTGTAGATTTCACTTCTGTACTTTTTAAGATATTATGTGATTGAAAAGGGAAAGAATGTGTCTGGGAAGGGGAAATGAGAGGAAGAGTCTGTCCTGTCAGGTTTTCATGGTGAAAGTAAGTCTGTCTGGCACTGGGAATCAAATTGTTTGTGGATCTAAGCCTGTTTAGTTATCCTACACTTCTGAACATAACTATTGTACATTATTAGTTTTCTCTACAGGAGAGAGGACACTGGTTGCAATTAAAACATTTTTCTCCTGTTTTGAGAGATACCAGTGCTTTCACAATTTAAATAAAGGAAATCTCTCTCAGAATTTTTCTAAATAAAAGACATTTAAGTACAACCCTGTATATGTCTCTGGAAAATAAATAACTCCAGTTAGAAACCCAAGGCTGAACAAAGCCATACACAACTTGTGAACTATTAAAGACCATATCGTTAAATACAGTAGATGACCTACACAATCTCTCTTTTCATACACACTTAGTATCTCACACTCTAATTTACAATGCATCTAGTCAACTGACATATTCTAGGTACATATGCAATCAATCATGGAGATATATGCAAAGGATTGACAATGTGATGAAGTCACATTTTAAATAAAAAAAATACAGTATTTTTACAATTATAATTAAAAGAAGAGTATCTGTTGTGGCAATGCATCAGACCAGGAAACTGAAAGTCTCAACAACACTCAACAGGAAAACAGGTGGGAGAGGTAGTATCTTTTATTGGATCCAACTTCTGTTGGTGAAAGAGACTAGCTTTTTAGCTTACGCAGAACTCTTCTTCTAGAGTTCTTGAGCTGCCCAAATTGAGCTTGAGCACTCCTGAATTTTGAGGGTGTTCAAATCTGGAAGGCAGGTGCTAGATTCCCTTTCTGAATATTAGCTATATCTGGAAAGGAAAAGTCAATTTCTGCTTCCATGGCTCAGAAGTGGAAATCCTCCTAAGTGCCTGGTACTGTATCTAAAGCTGCCCAGGTCCAGAGCCTCCTCTCCCTTACTTTTCATTTTAAATTCTAGTGGGATCCACATACCACCCTTGCTAGGCTTCAGATAGAGAGGTGCACCGTCCATTTAGACCCCCAATTCCTTCTTTGAGGGAGAGCCCAGGACTGGGGCAGCAGGAGGTGCGGGTGGGGGGAAGAGACTAGGGCGGCAGGGGGTGCGGGTGGGGGTCAGAGCTGGAGCAGCAGGGGGTGCGGGTGGGGGGGGAGAGCCCAGGACTGGGGCTGCAGGGGGTATGGGGGCGGGGGAGAACCCAGGGCTGGGGGAGCAGGAGGTGCGGATAGGGGCTAGAGCTGGGGCGGCCGGGGATGCGGGGGGGAGGGGGAGGGGAAAGAACAGGTCTGGGGCGGCAGGGGTGTGGGCAGGGGAGAGTCCAGGGCTGGGGCAGCAGGGGAGTGCAGGTGGGGGCCAGAGCTGGGGCAGCAGGGGGTGTGGGCGGCAAAAAACCTAGAGCTGGCTCTGTTCCTACCATTCACAGCAAACTGCAGATTTCAGTTCTGTAGTCCTTTCCCACACCCCTTTCTGTTGCTAGTGGCCAAGGGAATGCTGGGAAATGTAATTCTTTCCCTGCTCCAGGACTGGCTCTATAGGCAGGGAGCTAACTAAGGAACTACAGCTCCCAGGGCTCCCTGTTGGTTCTCAGCTCCCATGCTGGATTCTTGCGCCCCTTGCAAATGTGCTGCCCCAAGCAACTGCGTGCTTTGCTGGTGCCTAGAGCCGGCCCTGCTGGCACATCAACTCTATTGTTGTAGATTTTAGTTTTCTTACAGAAATATGGAGAACAAAACATTAATTAGGAATACAGCAAAATGGTGGTCATTAATACCTCACTGAATAAACAGTCATGAAAATCACAGCTGTAAATATAGGTTAAGTCTTTATATTATTAAAAGGGTATCTCTATGTACATATTAGAATTCTGTGTGCATCCGCTTAACTAACATAAAACCGTGTCCAGATGTTGTTACAAGCATTTGTAACAGAATAGTATGGAATTAAGTCAGACAAGCAGACTTCAACAATAGACCTACAGCATATAAGCCATTTTTTAATTGAATAGTGGTACCGGCAACCTACTTAACCCTCTTATGCTGGAATCAAATGACACAGATTGAGGTTTTGATATTTAATAACAATGTATTATCCCACCATCCTTCTTTGGTAACCACTTAAGTCTTTCAATTCCATCCGATTTTAAGGGATGAGCTACTAATAAATAAAAATTTAATAACTCTATCAACAACCAAACAAAATAAGAGTCTGACCAAGGACTACCAGAGAAAATCCTCCTTCATTTTTTTACCCAATTTTATTTTGACCACGCTAGAAAATATATTAATAGAGATTCATATACCAGCTAAAAGAATAAAGATAGACCATGTTATCAGATTCTCTCTCTTAGCTTTTCCATAAAAACAATAAATAGTTAGAAAAATTAGATTAAAGCCTAGCATGTTTATGTTACTGTTTAATATTTGAAAGAACAATTATTGTAAATGGGTTTTTCTAAACAAAGATCTGCATTGATTGTGAAACTATATCAGCATCAAACAAAACATTTTCACTCCCAGTTGCAAAGTTTATAAAATGCTGAGAATTACTCAAATCAATTAAATTAGGCAATGTACGTTGTATGTTTGACACTTTTCCAGATCTTACCTTTTGTAACCAAGTAGCATTTTCATAAGCTTCATTCACATTACACATGAAAACTAGTTGAGAGATAAACTAACACCTATGATACTGCCAGCAAAGAGTAGCTTATACAAGATACTTCAAATTCTGTTTTATGCAAAAACTTTGGATGCTGGCATTTTCCCTAGAGTGACTTCTAATTAATAAAGACACATGATAAATAAAAATCTATCCAACATCACGACAACAATTTTTACCATAACTAGCATTCAAATGTACTTAAATGTGAATCTACTCTAAAATGCTTTGATAAAAAAAGAGAATTGTAGGGTTTATGGTTTCTCGGTGACATCCACATCACATCTACTCAGTTTCCATAATTTTTCTAGCTTCCAGCCCTTCAGAATGAAACTAGAATTCAAAAGTCAAGCTGGATTATTACTGGGTCAAGGAACAACAATAAAGAATTTGCAACTAGAGTTTAGTTAATAATAATGTTGATTATATGCCAGCTGCAATATAATCTACCCTCTCTTCCCCAGAGCCCAATTGTCTCTACAGCTCTAAAGAGTAATGAAAAATTGAAAAACAAAACATTTTTGACAATAAGGTACGTATAAGTGACACAGAGTGTTCACTGGAGCTACTTGGGTGAGTTGGAAGTCCCTTTTCTGAGCAGCAACACTTTGAATTGGTCCTTTTCAATTGTAAATGTAATCATTATTCCAGCTCCAAAATTATGGCCATGTCAAACTAAGATTAGTTAATGATACACTGTCCCTACTGCCCCCTTTCACCTCCCTTCCTAAAATTCCAACAATAGAATTTCCCCTCAATCTTTCTAATTAGGGGTGGGGGTTTTCACACTACAGAATAGGCAACAATTCCACCCCATAGCTCTGCAGGAAACCAAAGCCATTTGCATGGTGGAACAGGTGGTGCTCTCTCTGGGTTTCTCCATCCCAGCTGTCTGAACTTCCTTAGGAGCTATGATGCAATCCCTGGGACACCACTACTCAGGCTGCATTAACTTTCCAACAATTCTTCTGCAAGTATCTACTAGATAAATGTTTATCACTCTGCCCTACAATTCCCTCTTACTCTCTTCCCCCCACCAAATGTCCCTTGGCTGGAGAAGGGCTCTACCCAGAGTCTCAGAGGATAGGGGGAAACATTGCTGACCCCATTTCTCCATATTGGGCAGGGATACCTGTGTGGAGAATCCCTCTCAATGCTGAAAAAAATGAGATCAATAGATCTCATAATTCACCATATTTTAATACCATATCATCATGTTCTTTGCATTCACCTTGTCCTGTCAATCAGGGTCAGAGGCTCCTGTTCGTCCAAGTGCATCTTCCAAGCTTCCACCAACCTTCTTCATGTCCTCTTTCAGTGTCTCAAATCATCTTTGTCTAGGCCTTCCTTGTGGTCTTTGTCCCATGACAGCTAGCTCTTGTTCTCTCTGGCAAACATGTTCCACATCTTGCCATCTCACATGATCCAGCCATTTCAACCAATACTCCCTCAGCTTTTCTATTATGAGGGCTCATACCATTTCACTGCATAGCCTATCAGCTCTCATCTTACCCAGCTTCCACTTGAGCAGTGTGAAGTAGTTCTCTCTTCTTTATTGGCCAACATTCTCATCCATACATCATGGCTGGCCTAATCATAGTGTGTATACAAGTTCCTTCTTAGTTTACTTGGCATATTCTTATCAAAGAAAATTCCTGCCAGATCCCTCCATTTACACCAAGTACTCATCAGATGGCTCCTAACATTTGCATTCATATTACCATCATGGTTCAACACTGAACTGACATATTTAAATTGTGGCACAGATTTTAACTCTATACCACCTAGATTTACTGACATCTTGTTGTCCCTCTCAATGAAGCATCACATGTATTCCATCTTCAGCTAACTGATTTGTAAGACACTTTCTTCTAATGCAACCCTCCATAGTTCTAGGTCCCTTACCAGTTCGTATTTATCTTCACCATACAACAAAATGTCATAGGTGACAAGCTGCTCCATGGAGCCTCTCTCCTAATCTCCTGCATCAAGGTGTCCATCATAATCACAAATAGGAATGGGCTTAATGCTGATCCTTTATGTAGATCTATGCTCACAGTGAATGACTCACTGTAGCTGCAGCTACTTATCGCTATTGTTGTGCTACCCTCACGTGTGTCCATAATAGTCTGAACATATGTCTCTGGCAGATTGTGTTATCGTAGCCACCACCACAATAATTCTCTAGGAACTGTGTCATAAGTCTCTTCTAAATCCACAAATACTAAGAGCAATTCCTTGCATTTCTCCCTGCACTTCTGCAATATTTCAGGCTGTTAACATTGCATCCATTGTTGACCTTCCTGGCATAAACCCGAACTGGTTGTCACTTACTTGATGCTCCAGCTCCTCCCAAAATCTTTTGTGTTCTGCTTCCACTCATCAGGCACTTTTCCAGTATGGAGAATTCATTTGAAAAAGTTCATCATCAGCAGCACTTGCACATGGCCGAATGATTTAAATGTCTCAACTGGTAGTCTGGTCTCACGGCCTTTCCATGTTTCATCATCTTTAGCACTGTCTCAGTCTCCATCATGATGATAGGTCTTCTGAGGTTGTTGCATATACATACTTCCTTCAGCAGTTTCCTCATGTTCTCTTTATTGGTCAGTTTCTCAGAAAACTATTGCCACCTCCCAAAGGTTCACCATCCCCCACCAGTATTTTTCCATTTTCATCTTTGACACACTTCACAGCTTCCAAGTTCTTTACCTAATCATGGCTAATTTATATATTCCTTTTTCCTTTCTCCATTAGTAGTTTATATATATATATATAATGTTACTATGATATTTCTTCCTTTCGCTTGGCCACAGGCAGCTTCTGTACGTCTGTTTGGATATTTTTCCCAAAACCTCAATGGTATCACCATGGTCGGCTTGGTCATTGTCCAACTTCTAAAGAACCTCAACCCTAAATCTCAGACTAACTTCTTTCTCTGTGGACCTCCACCACTTTATCACAACTCATCTCTTCTTCTTCAGTAGCCTTTTCACCCATGCACAAGAGTTCCATGGAGATTGCCGCACAAAAGAATGCAGGGGGAAGGTGGGCTCGAGCAGGACTGAGTTAGAGGACATGGAGCTGGACACTGTTGTGGGAATAGAGGTGTAAGTGCACACAGGTGTACTGGAGTGTATGGGGGTGCAAGGTAGAGAGTTGAGTGTTGAAGGATCCTAGAGTAGTAGGTGTACCTGGACAATGGGCGGGAGTGTCTGGGGAGAGGAAGATTGGTATCTGGGGACAAGATACAATTGACTGGTACCAGGAGGAGCTGGGATTTAGCTGTGGAGGGGCCCAAGACGAATGTTGGGTCCCCTTACCTCTGTCCCCACTGTCTCCACTTACTCTTGCTGCTGCTCCTGCCACTGCTGCTGGAAGTGGCAAGACTGGAGTTGGATGGTTGCTTCTCCTGTAGCTGGCAGTAGCAATTGTAGCCCATAACATCTCAGTTGGGCTGTGAGAATCTGTAAGAGAGCTGTCAAATGCGTGACAAGTTGAAGATTTTTCTTGGTCAGACCATATCTCCATCTGGACTACCACTCCCTGTTCTTCAGGTTCGCTGAAGTCCATGCCATAAGAGGGAGGACTCAGCCCCCACCCATAGGAACAGGGAAGCACCACAACCGAGTCATAATGGGCTGTTGCCAATGAGGGCCTCAACAACAGAGCCCTGTGCTGGGATAGTGTTGGTAGGGATCCTCCAGTGCAGTGGTTTTCAGAGTTAACATCTCATTCAGATGAATGGAACAATCCCTGCTCGAGTTGTTGCTTTTGGTTCTGTGCAGACATTCCCTTCATCATAACACTCAGATTATGCTTTCAAACTTTTCTTTGAAGCAATAAGGGCTAGAAACACTTTTTCTGTACAGTAGAAAGCTTAGATTGACATCATCATGTGACTCTAGGAGATGGACTCTACAGTGCTTATGCCTTAATCCAACTCTGGTCCTGACCAGCTGTGGGAGAGGACTGCAGAGGGCTGCTCCACTGTTGAATTTGAGTAGCTTTTGCAGAGGAGCTCCTCAAGATGGGGATAATTCCTTTTCTCATCCCCACATAGAGAGATACACAAGGCAATAAGTGCATGTTACTTGAAAGAGAATAAACCGATATATATGTAGAGTTGGAAGAATTAGATATTTATTGTTAAATGTCTATTTCACCATACAAAAACACACACAACAGATGAAAAAATATTTCCATCAATAATAACTAAAATTTACAAATAGGCAAAGTGAGAAAAATGCTGCTTGAGGACTTAAGAGTTTGGTTTAAGGATATTTACTTTGTATATTTTGAGATGTAAGGTTGACAATTTGTGTTTTAATGATTCTAAAGCTTTACCTTTTTGAATCTCAATGTCTATTGTCGTTAAATAATTATTGTCTCACTTCCCCATAATTTCCTACAACTGTTAAAATTTAAATCCATAAAAATAAAAAATACTTAAAATAAACATCATTATCTGCCAACATTATTAAAAAAATAATAATTGAATTCTGACAAGCTTATTTATGTGGAAAGTTTGGCAATACTTAGTGTAAGAAATATGTCAAAGATGAAAGACAGTCAATATTAAGTTTGTTTCAAGCTGTCTCCTCTTAAGACCAGAGCATCCACTGTGGTACTAGTATATCCTCTGTTAAATTCACATGTGATAAATCTAATGAGACAATTGCTGCTAATAATCCTTTACAGCAACATAATGTACTTGGATAAAAATGATCTGGCTATATATTTATTAAAAATCCTTCATTTGAACATAGTACCAGCATTTAAATGCACAGGAGAAGCACAGAGCAGAACAGCCAGACACTCAGAGTTTAGATTTATCCAGTTCTGTCCAATGATAGATCCCAGGGAGAGGGGAAGTGTTGTGATGATTAGCTTGAGCACCAGGGGAACAACTTTACTGTTAATTAACAGCTTATGGACATCTGCAACTTTGCTAGTGTTAAGTATGCACACATCAGGTTCTAGGGAAAGATCTCTAGCAAGAGATGGAGCAAGCTGAGTCATATCATCCTACACGTCAGTCTGTTGGGACTGAGGACATGTTCTGATAAATCCCACACAGACTACGCTACTGCAGGTGAAAACATCAGAAACACTATGGATCACAGGCTTAATGCATGAATTCTGAGTTTTGATACAGAACCGTATCTCTGATCTTTGATTCTCTCTCAACACCAGCAGTGCTGCTTGCTCATTTGCTGTACCACAAAAGGAAGATGCATAACATACTAAAGCAGTGGGATTTTATAGACAGCATAGTTAAACAGATTGATGTGCTGATTCCTTCTGAGTGGCAGTATTGCTAAGTGGCTAAGAATTGGGCCTGCTGTATCAGAAGTATGGCTTCTATTCTCGGTCACCATAACCTCTCAGTGGGAGCGAGGCCTTACCCATAACAAGGGCTGTGAGGGGCCGAGGAGAGAATTAACACCAACCAGCAGAAGTGGCGAGATTTTACAGTTTCCTGGTTCATGGCCCACTGCACTTCCATCTTTCGCAAAGAGTATTTTGGTGAGGAAAAGCAGCAGCAGCTGCCACCAAGAGAATCCTATTTGTCTGTGTTGTGTCCAATTTTCAACTGTGTGTGGCATGCTTAGGTGCGCACTACACAGATGGGAAATGACACAATTTAGCTGTTTAGGACTCAGTCAAATTTAAAATTCCTGACAAAAGTCAAGTTTTGTGCAAAACCTGGCAGAATTCTTGAAAAAGATAAATGTTTAGAAAAAACTATATAATGGAAAATAGTTCAGTGACTTTTGTGATGAAGTGGGACTGTTCTTAATGTTTTCTCTGAATACTGTGTGGGTGCCTCAGTTTCTGGCCGACCCTCTGTCACCTAGAAACTAATGGCTAGGTCCTTCCCCCCTGCAAAGGGATGCTAAAGGTGTGGGAGAACAAAGAGGTCAGGTCACCTCCTGGCCCAGGAAAGGAACTCAGCAGAGAAGGAGGGGCTGGAGAGCTTTTCAGTTTGGAGCTGGCTGGGGACACGGAGTGAGTGCAGACGTGGTGGTCAGGCTCACTGGGCCCCAGAATGGACCCGGCTGAGGGATCTCGTTCGCTGGACCTACAAGCTCTGTTTTAGACCGTGTTCCTGTCATCTAATAAACCTCTGTTTTACTGGCTGGCTAAGAGTCACGTCTGACTGCGAAGTGGGGGTGCATGCGCAGGCGGACTCGCTGTGGGAAGCACACGGAGGGGCATATGCTGAATGCTCCCAGGAGAGACGCAGGAGGTGAAGCCGTGTAAGCTTCTTGCCCTGAAGACAGTCTGCTCCATTGGAGAGGAGGCTACCCAAGGTCCTGACTGGCTTTGTGGGGAGCAGTTCCAGAGCATCGCCCGGGGACTCCATGACAACTTTAATATGGGGTCACTATTATTCCCCCCGACCATAGTACAGGGTGGAGTTTCTGTATAAGAATGATGCTTTACTGAATTGTTATTATGTGAACTCTTCTTGCCATGGCTCTAGGCTGTTTGAAGGAGCCTTTGAACCCAAACACACATCAAAAGATCCTTCAAGACAGAGATGAATTTGTATATCATCATCTTGAACACTCTGTGTGTGCTCTGAATAAGTATTAGTCAAGGTTTATATTGTGCATTAAAGCCACACTGTAACACGTTGAAGACTCCAGCAGGGGTACCAAGAGGAATTCTGTACAATTCAGTCAGGCTCTTTGGGATTACATTCTGCACCGGCACTGGGCGAAATCCAGTATGAGCTCTCTTCTACAACCAACCAGTCCCCCTAGTTGTCCCATCCTGCCTTTTTGCTACCTCCCCTGAAGCACTTATGCAAGGGTGGCCAAAATCTGTCACCAAGTTTATTAAACATAGCAGACATTCAGGACTGGAAATGTAACCTTATTTTGTATATTATTCATTGTCATTTGTAGTGAATACTGTGGATGCAGTTGAATAGAATAATGCACTTGACTATTATGGATCTGTAGTGAGGCGGTGTGGCCTCCCTCTGAGGCCTGCCTCACCCCTCCTGCTGGAAGTACATCACCGGGACAGAAAACATAAAGGGTGGGGGCCTCCTGCTCAGTTGGGTCTGAGACACTGAGGGAGGCAGACGGATCCTGCTCGCTCCCGGCCACTGACCCTGCTGCTGAGCCCAGCAGCGCTTTCCCTGCCAGGGAACTTGCTTCTGCCACGAACCTGCTGGGACTGTCACTGGCCACCTACTCAGAGGAGACAGAGGACGTCCCACTGATCCAGGTACTCCCTGTGGGGAGGGGAGAAAGTGGCCCAGGGACAGCTGGACTCAGTCTGGCTGTGACTCTGCCTGAGGCACGGTCCCTGCAGTTGGGATCCCCGCTGTCCCAGTGGTGGACCACTCTGCCACTGTTAGGCCCTGGGTTGGGGTCCAGTGTAGTAGGGTGGGCCAAGACCTCATCTGCTACACCTCCTGGGGTGGCAGCCTCTCCTCACCAGGTCCAGTGGCCTGGTGTCGTCAGTTGTCCACCGGAGCTGGGACGCCTGATCCCTGGGGTTTGCTCTGTCTCTGCAACTAGAGACCAGAGCTCATTAACTACTGGAATTTGCTCTGTCTCTGCATCCAGAGACCAGGGCTAATTGACTACTGAGGGTGCTCTGTCTCTGCAACTAGAGCCCAGAGCTAATTGATTGCGGGTTTCTCTCTGCCTTTACCTCCAGAGGCCAGAGCTAATCATTAATCCGTTCTCCCCCGCCCCCCCAGCTGAAGGGCCTGGAGCTAGCTACTTGATGCCTGTGTTGCCTCTGGCCCAGAGACCATAGAGTAAGGTGTGCGCAACCTCGGCTTGAAGGGCCCAAGGGCTATAGATGGTTGGCTGCTTAGCCCATTAGATTGGTTGGGATGCTAATGCCTAATGCTAATTTCCCTGATCCTAGGCAAAGACTCTCATGGCGTAGTGAGGCAGTGTGGCCTCCCTCTGACCCAGAGGGGGAGGGACAACCGCCACACCACTACAGGATCCATAACAATGAAAATGTAAAGAAAATCTTTGTGAAAAGTAGCTATTGGCCACAGATGGCAATTTATAAATACATGGGTAAGAAAGGTAGCCTTTCCATGGGGGAACAAGATGAACAAATAAAAGCTAAGCCAAAAGCTGGCTGCATCATGCCTGCCTCCATACAGCTGGTACAGAGTGCCCACTCTCCCATCTGTCTCAGCCCAGTTATATCCATTTGGGAGATTTAATCTATATATACACACTCATACACCCCTGTCATGGGAAGAGAACTGCTATGATCATTCTATTATTATCCTCATGTGTGCACAATTCCAACCCTTTCTTTATTATCCTAGATTCCTATCCTCTTTTTTTTTAAATACTTTCTGCCAGAATCACCTCTCTAATGTGAAGAAGTCTAATTAACAGATGGAAGTAAATGATGTCTCTGAATGAGCTACTAAGCATCAATGAAAGACCAAACCAAGCTATTTATAGGTTCATCATGACACCTGCATGTCACAACTCATAGTTGGCCTCTAATTGCATAACGCCTACATTAACAATTAAAAGCTGGATTCTCCGTTGGACCGCACGTACATGCAAAGGTATATAGGAAGTAAAAAAAAGAAAAGAAAACCCTCTTACATTGCTACATAGTCCAAACGGATCTTCAGTCCAGGCACATAGTAGCAGGCTGGGCTACTTAGAGCTCCACATCCACATTCTATCCTGAGCCTCTTAGGAAGCAGTACCAAATCTCTGGGACTTTTAAGCTTTAGTTTGGCCACATTGTGTGTGTAAATAAAATGAAGAAAAACTGTTGGACACCTATTAATTTACATATACTTGTTTAAATATATTCTTCTCTTTTAACAAATACATTTGAAATCAGCTTGCCCATAACTGATGCTTTCAGGCTAGATCATAAGTACACAGTAACTACTCCATTAGTACATTAGAAACACAGCAGTTGAAATAAGGGAGAAGTTAAAATCACTAGACTAATATTTGGCTACAGTAGTAATAAGGTTATTAAGATGAAATAATTAGTACAAACGAATAAGTGTTTTTCTTTCTTCAGTTTCCATAGCATGATCTTTCTACCAATGAGTATTCTATACAAATTAAAGTGAGGTAATCATTTATATTATGTGTAAATACAACTTGTACCCAGGCGTGCAAAGGGAAGGGAGAGTATTTTCTGTTACCAAGTGTTGCGAAGGGAGGAAAAATGCCAGTCTACAGAACTCTTTACATTGGTTCAAATTTTGGAATATTTCCCTAGTGTAATTAAATCAAATTGATTACTTTACTCCAAAGCAAATAACTAATGAACTGGCATGTACATTGGCGCAAGTAGGCATTATACCGGTGTAACAATCTGGGAAGTCACACCGATATAGTGAAGTATGTCTACATTAGAATTTGCACAAGGGTAACTACCAGTTATTATACTGGTACAAGTTCTCAGATGTGGACAGGTCTGAAGACACAATGTCTCCTGAGTGCTAGGGAATTCACTGGTCATCAGCTCTCACTGCACCTGTATAACCTCACCAGAGGGAACGTATTTGGGTGGTGGCATAGCAGGATTGCATTTATCTGTTATACAGACATGCTATGCACACATTAGCACAGCTTTGCCACCATATTCTCTGGTGTAATAAGATCTGGAAGCACTGTTAACTGACCCTGCCTTGCACTCCCAAAGTACAAGCCTCCAAACTGTAGCAGCTTATCTGTCACTGCACATAAGGGAGGAGGAAGAGTTGCCCTTCATCTTCTCCCCTCAGTCATAATTGGACCCATCATATAACTGAACAAACCTCCAACCACTATGACCTTATCTCCATCTATATCTCAAAAAAAGTTGACAAATATCAGGCTGTTTAGATTATTATGTAACTGGCACAAACATGGCATGTATTAAGAGACTAAGACAAGTATGTTTTTACAAGAGTAAATAAAATCTGACTTTGTGCTTACCAATTATAGCATCTTCCCACAAAGCCACTAGAATTACATTAGTGTCAGAAAATCAATTATTATGACCCCAATTTTCCATAAACCTATAGCTAGGACATAAAACCCAGTCAAATAACTCAGCCTGTATGACATTGCACCATGGACTTAACTAATTAGTGACATTCCAGTAGGTTTACAAAAAATGGTACAAAATTCCTTTAGCTTCCAGCAGGTTCCTAACTCGGTAACTCAACAAACTGTGCACAGACATATAAATAATGTACATGTAGCAAACAAAGGATTTTTTTTGCTTACAATAAAGTAACTCAAAAGAAAAAAACAGATATACAATACTGTGACATTATACTCCATATTCTTTATGAAAATATGCTTGTGGTAGGAATATGACATAACTAAGATATGCTTTATGCAAGATAACTCTTGTAAGGTATCATTGGAAAGGTTATAATTTACTGATATGATTATCCTATTTGTATGCATGTATCATTTCTGTATCTGAAATTAGGAATATTGATTATGTATCTATATTTCAACTATGTTACTTTGTTTGACGCCCCCTGCTAACACTTCAGGTACAACAATGAAAGAGCCCGATAGTGCTGATGGCCCATCAGCAAGAGACAATGGACTGTAAAAGACTTAGTTTTCCTGTGAACGTGTGGGTCAGCCTGTGAAGAATGGTTACAGGGGCCGTACAGAGGCATGTGACCAAGTCACCTGATACTGGAACCCATCTTGAATTCTGTACTTCTCCATGAGAAGCTGGGGGGGCGGGAGCAAAAACTAGGAAACAAAGGACTCCCGCCTTATGCAAATCCTATTTGAGGTGGGGAGTGAGGTAATCCAGGTCTTCCGTTCTGCCCTGCTACCCCACCCAAGATGACTGCTGGAAACAATTAAGACTGAACTGGGGGAAAGAACTGGACCCAGGCTGGAAGGGCATCTGGCCTGTGAAGAAGATTATTAGAACCACATGTAGGGTGAGAACTTACATGTAACCAGTTTTTTGTTTAGTATATTAAGCTTAGTTTGTGTGCTCTGTTTTATTTTCTTAGGCCTGGTCTACACTAGGCGTTTATGTCGAAGTTAGCGCCGTTACATCGAATTAACCCTGCACCCGTCCACACCGCGAAGGTATTTAGTTCGACATAGAGGTCTCTTTAATTCGACTTCTGTACTCCTCCCCGACGAGGGGAGTAGCGCTAAATTCGACATGGCCATGTCGAATTAGGCTAGGTGTGGATGGAAATCGACGCTAATAGCTCCGGGAGCTATCCCACAGTGCACCACTCTGTTGACGCTCTGGACAGCAGTACGAGCTCGGATGCTCTGAACTGCCACACAGGAAAAGCCCCGGGAAAATTTGAATTTGAATTCCTTTTCCTGTCTGGCCAGTTTGAATCTCATTTCCTGTCTGGACATCGTGGCGAGCTCAGCAGCACTGGCAACGATGCAGAGCTCTCCAGCAGTGATGGCCGTGCAATCTCAGAATAGAAAGAGGGCCCCAGCATGGACTGATCGGGAAGTCTTGGATCTCATCGCTGTGTGGGGCGATGAGTCCGTGCTTTCCGAGCTGCGATCCAAAAGACGGAATGCAAAGATCTACGAGAAGATCTCTAAAGACATGGCAGAGAGAGGATACAGCCGGGATGTAACGCAGTGCCGCGTGAAAATCAAGGAGCTGAGACAAGGCTACCAGAAGACCAAAGAGGCAAACGGACGCTCCGGATCCCATCCCCAGACATCCCGTTTCTACGAGGCACTGCATTCCATCCTCGGTGCGGCCGCCACCACTACCCCACCAGTGACCGTGGACTCTGAGGATGGGATAGTGTCCACGGCTGGATCCTCGGACATGTTAGCGGACGGGGAAGATGAGGAAGGAGATGAGGAGGACGAGGCAGTCGACAGCGCTCACAACGCTGATTTCCCCGACAGCCAGGATCTCTTCATCACCCTTACAGAGATCCCCTACCAACCCTCCCCAGCCGTTACCCCGGACACAGAATCTGGGGAAGGATCAGCCAGTAAGTGTTGTAAAAATCTAAACATTTATTTGTAACAGAACAGGAATATTAACAATTTAAAAAATGGGTTTCTCATGATTAGTTTGATTAGCTTAACGGTTCAGTCATGGGCAGTGCAACTATTGAAAAAAAATCTAGCAATGTCCGGTTTTGCATGATTGTCCTGCCCAAGCCGCTCTACTGGTTAGTCACTGCTACAGCAGCTACAGTAAAATGCGGTCTATATGTCCGGGGATGGAGCAGAAATCCTCCTGTGACATCTCGAGGAAGCTCTCCTGGAGGTAATTGGAAATCCGCTGCATTAGGTTCTTGGGGAGAGCGGCCTTATCGGGTCCTCCGTAGTAGGACACGTTGCCACGCCACGAGACTATCAAGTACTCTGGAATCATTGCTCTGCACAGCATGGCGGCATACGGCCCTGGTCTTTGCAGGCTTTCCCGGAGCATTCTCTCTTTCTCGCTGTCAGAGATCCTCATGAGGGTGATGTCGCTCATGATGACCTGCTTTGAATGAGGTAGGGGAATGTTAGTGTTGGGACTGCTTTGCCGTTCCTTTACAGAACTGTAACCGCTGGTTTGCAGCCACGCGGTGGAGGCGGGAGAGGGGCAGCCGAAAGGGATCGTTCCCGGGGACAGCCGCGAGGGTGTGGGACAGGAGCAGACTTCCTGCTTGCCGAATTGCTGGCAGCAGGGACCGACATTGATTTCAATGTGAAATGAGGCCATTGCTAATATTAAAGTTTTAAGCTGCCACAAGTCTACGGCTTACCATGTCTGCCTGCAACAGAAATTCCGTTCTCCTGAGAGGCTTCTCAAATGTGCTGTAGAAGACCCCAGGCACTGAATGCGAAGGCCGAGAATTCGACCTTGTGCTGAGTGCGCATGTGATAGGTGCTGTGCATGGTCTTGTTAACAGAGAAAGACTATGTTCTTTGTTCACAACTACATTTATCTTTCTGAGGAATTCACTCCCTTTTTCCCATTCCCACAGCCCCATCTGCGACTGTCTCACAACCTAGCCTGTCATCACACTCCCAGAGGCTAGCGCGGATTAGGCATAAGAAGAAGAGGACACGGGAGGACATGTTCTCGGAGCTTATAGCCTGCTCCAGAACCCAGGCAGCACAGCAGACCCAGTGGCGGGAGAACTTGACCCGAATGCACCAAGCCAACATGGATCGGGAGGAGAGGTGGCGTCAGGAAGACCAGCAGGCGACTCAAACCCTGCTTGGACTAATGAGGGAGCAAACGGACATGCTCCGGCGCCTTGTGGATGTTCTGCAGGAACGGAGGCAGGAGGACAGAGCCCCGCTGCAGTCCATCTCTAACCGCCCTCCCCCGCCACCAAGTCCCATACTCCCCTCACCCAAAGTGCACAGAAGGAGAGGCGGCAGAGTCCCTGCTAACTCTCACTCCACCCCTGCAGAGAGCTCGAGCAGCAGAAGGCTCTCATTCCCCAAAATTTGACAAGTTCTTTCCTTCCCGCCTGACACAAGCCCCCGTCCAAGTTTCACTTTCCCAGTTCCATGTTTGGTTGATAATAAAAAATACGTTTCTGTTAACTACTGTTTCCATCATGTTCTTTTGGAGGAGGGGGGGATAGGGGGTTGGTAATTCGACAGGACAGTCACCTTTGGCAGGGTATATAGTCGGGGGCAGGCACAGCAGCAGGGCACATACATAGTGCAGTGATGCAGTGACTAGTTACCCTGGTTAGTCTGGGAGGTTGTTTTCATGTTATGTGGTGGGGGGTGGGTTGCTCTGTGACTTTGTGGCAGGGGAGGGCAGTTACAGATCTTAAGCGGCGGTCCTTAGGCAGGATCACAGAGCCACACAGCAGGGGATCTGTAACCGTCCTCCCCCTGCCACAAAGTCACATAGACCCCCCCATACACACAGTCCCTATCAGGAGGGGTGACAGGCTCCGTTGAAACAACCATCCCACCGCAGCGGAGCCTGTCAATCCTTGAGTTTAGAAGCTGCATTCGCGCCACTACAGTACACCCGCTCCGCACCACAGTCTGCGTCCCAGTTTTAAAAAATTCCCGCGAATACAGTATTAAAGAAAACGGTGTGCTTTAACAAAGTAGAACTATTTTTATTTTGAAACGTGTGTTGGAAGTGGGGTGAAGGGGGTATGTAACTGGATAGGATAGTCAACATTAACTGGGTAAAGAAACGGGGGCAGGTTTAGCTTCTCAATACACAAACTTTAAAGTCACAGGTTACCCTGCTCACTCAGGAACTTTGCTTTCAAAGCCTTCCGGATGCACAGCGCTTCCCGCTGGTCTCTTCTAATCGCCCGGCTGTCTGGCTGTGAGTAATCAGCAGCCAGGCTATTTTCCTCAACCTCCCACCCCGCCATAAAGGTCTCCCCCTTGCTCTCACAGAGATTGTGGAGCACACAGCAAGCTGCAATAACAATGGGGATATTGGTTTCGCTGAGATCACAGCGAGTCAGTAAGCTTCTCCATCTCCCCTTGAGACGTCCAAAAGCACACTCCACCACCATTCTGCACTTGCTCAGCCGGTAGTTGAAGAGTTCTTTTTCAGTGTCCAGGGCGCCAGTATAGGGCTTCATGAGCCAGGGCATTAGCGGGTAGGCTGGGTCCCCGAGGATGACTATAGGCATCTCCACATCCCCAAGAGTTATTTTGTGGTCCGAGAAGTAAATACCTTGCTGCAGCCGTCTAAACAGACCAGAGTTCCTGAAAACACGAGCGTCATGAACCTTGCCCGGCCATCCCACGTAGATGTTGGTAAAACGTCCCCTGTGGTCCACCAGTGCTTGCAGCACCATGGAAAAGTAGCCCTTTCTGTTAATGTACTGGCTGGCCTGGTGGTCCGGTGCCAGGATAGGGATGTGAGTTCCATCTATGGCCCCACCGCAGTTTGGGAATCCCATCGCTGCGAAGCCATCTATGATCGCCTCCACGTTTCCCAGGGTCACTACCTTTGGCAGCAGTACATCAACGATTGCCTTGGCTACTTGCATCACAACAACCCCCACGGTAGATTTGCCCACCCCAAACTGGTTCGCGACTGACCGGTAGCTGTCTGGCGTTGCAAGCTTCCACAGGGCTATGGCCACTCGCTTCTGGACAGTCAGGGCTGCTCGCATCCGGGTGTCATTGCGCTTCAGGGCAGGGGACAGCAACTCACAAAGTTCCAGGAAAGTTCCCTTCCGCATGCGAAAGTTTCGCAGCCACTGGGATTCATCCCAGACCTGCAGCACTATGCGGTCCCACCACTCAGTGCTTGTTTCCCGTGCCCAGAATCGCCGTTCCACGGCATCAACATGACCCATTGCCACCGTGATGTTCTCGGCGCTGGGTCCCCTGCTTTCTGAGAGGTCTGTGCTACTCTCAGACTTCAGGCCATCACCGCGTTGACGTAGCCTCCTCGCCTGACTTTTCTGCATCTGCCTCAGGGAAAGGTGTATGATAAGTTGCGAGGCGTTGAGAGCGGCCACAACTGCAGTGATGGTTGCAGCAGGCTCCATGCTCGCAGTGCTGTGGCGTCCGCGCTGTCACTGACTAGAAAAGTGCGCGAACTGATTTCCCGCCGGCGCTTTCAGGGAGGGAGGGCGGGAGTGATGGACGGATGACGACAGTTACCCAAAAGCACCCTGGACACATTTTTTTTACCCAGAAGGCATTTGCGGCTCCACCCAGAATTCCAATGGGCAGCGGGGACTCCGGGAACTGTGGGATAGCTGACCACAGTGCACCACTTCCAATGTCGACGCTTTCCCCGTTAGTGTGGACTCACAAAGTCGAATTACTGTCCTTAGTGTGGACACACACGTTCGACTTTGCAATATCGATTCCAAAAATTCGATTTAAGTAAAATCGAACTACTCTCGTAGTGTAGACAAGGCCTTAGTAATCTGCCTTGTTCTGTCTGCTACCTCCTTAACTACTTAAAATACACCTATTATAGTTAATATATTTATTTCTGGTTTACAGTATAACCCTGTTTATGTGATTTCTAACTGGGGGGGAGGGGACGTGAGAAGTTGTGCATACCCGCCTCCACATTGAGGGAAGAGGCGAATTTCATATAATTTTCGGTTTGTACTCCAAGGGGAGGTGGGGGTGGACATCTGGGTGCTGTGGCAAGCTCCTTAAGATGAGCCTTCTCAGAGCAGATTTCCATCTCTACGTGCAGCTGGGTGTGGCCCAACCTGTGTGCTTGGCTGGAAAAGGCTGGGGAGCCTAGCCCAGC
This sequence comes from Malaclemys terrapin pileata, assembly GCF_027887155.1. NCBI lineage: Eukaryota > Metazoa > Chordata > Testudines > Emydidae > Malaclemys > Malaclemys terrapin. Next base: position 73,736,060 of record NC_071505.1, read on the forward strand.
AAGATCAGGTAATAGAGGGCCCAGGCTGGCAGAATAGTCTGACTCAGTGGTATCCCAGCACACCAGGTGACATCCAGGGGGTCCAACCCATCACATTATACAATACATTGAAAAGTAACCATTCGACATCTGGGGCTGTAAAATGCATAATAGCATGTGCCATTTATAAAATGAACAAACTGTCTACTCATTCTATAAAAATACCACCAAAAGTTACATTCAAACAATGTAAAGTGTGTGTTCCAGACTAAAAAAAGTATAGAAATTAAAAATCTGTGCCAGCCAAGAGTTCCAAGCACATATATTTATGTACCTTTTGTGATATCAACACAAAATGGGATGAGATCAGGATGGAGGTCATCTTCATTTTGAATTTTATGCCAACAACATTATTTATCTTTTGTTTGCTGGTTTCATATGAATAGATTTCCAACTGAAGGAGATGAATTTTACCTTTAACCAAAACAGTTTTTTCTTCTTTGGTTTAGCAAGTGCACCCTGTGTATTTCCGATGACAACATTTTTAGGTAATATTAACGTTTACTTTGATACTGGAGTATCTTCTTTAGCACGGTCATCTGTTCCAGCTGGAGTTCCATAGGATCTCCTGTGTGGAGAATGTGCAAATGCTCCAAGCCCATTTGACAGATGTAGGCTCAGGTTTAAGGACATTTGCAAGAAGGATTTTAAAACTTTCAACCTTGATATCACAAGTTTGAAGAATCAGCTAACAGGCTATACTTGAGGGCTGTGTTGACCAGGGTGCCAAAGAGACATGGTTAAGAGAGAGGAAGTGAAGAGAGTGAAGAGGAAAGCGAAGGAGGCCTCAAGTGCTAATAGTATGCCGGCTTTATCTTCTGGCCTTGTGCCTTATACCTGTGTTATCTGTGGCAAAGACTATGGCTCAAGAATTGGACCTTTTTTTTAAGCCACTCGCAATGCTCTAGACACAATAACTGAACTGATTTAGCGCTTACACCATCTTCCAGTCACCAATGAGGAGTCTCTCTACTGAAAGTAAGCAGCAAACTATAGGGAGTGCAAGTAACTACCTCACACTAGAAAAAATTTATATACTTAAATGGTGGCAAACAAAATATCTATTATGTGTATGTTTTATAAGAATACGATCAAAAGCATGATTATATTATCACATTAATCTTTAATAGCCCTTTAGGCTGATTTAAGCATCAACATTATTTCATTATATCATCAAGAGGTGCCTAAGAGGCTCTTTTTAATCTCCAGCCTTAACGGAGCTTTACCATGAAAAAACCCGTGGAATACCGTTGTAAGAATTAAAAGACTAACAGTATTAAACCTATTAGAAACTGTCTTTATATCAGAGCACTGTAAGAAAACTCCAGGACAAGTAAACATATTATTCATTTTACTATCAGAGGCTATGTGCTCTTTCTAAATGTAATTTATGTTCACAATTATCTTAAAGTTTTAAAGAGTATCATTCATAAAAGCTAATCATGATGCATTAACTTAATCAAAATTTCTGTTGCAACTACCTTCTGGGATGTTGTTACAATTAGATATGTTGCACAGTTCATAAAGTGTAGAAGTTCAAGAATATATCTTGATTGGAAGTTATAAACTTCAGAGAGTAATAGGAACGTAAGAATACAAAAGATTAAATAAAAATGCATGTTAAGTGGTCATATTATTTCATTAAAAATGCCAATGACCAAATGTGGTGTTATATGTTATAAATATTATAGCGATAAAATCCAAGCCACAGAAAAGACAAAACTGGCAAAATGGCTAGAAGACCTCAGACTCTGCTGCCCATAGAACCCCTTTGGCATATGGCAATTTGAACTGAAGATTCCCATTGATATACTATTATTTCCAGAAAAAAGTTACCCCCACTGACATCTGCAATCTTACTTCTCAAGCTCTAACCATCGCTGAGACACAATTGGCCAAACTGTCCCTATTAGAATTTGATTGAGATAACCCAATTCCAGAATATTTTAGAAAAACAGCCTTACCTTCGTGTGCTCTTGCAAGGTACTGAACACTACAGCCCTGGCTCAGCAAAGCACTTAACTTCAATGGGACTATTCCCATTGTGTAAATGTTTTACTAAATTTGGGTCAGAGTTCTTGGCACTTTGCAGAACTGACCTCTAAAAGTGCACTTCTCATAGATTCCTAGACTTTAAGGCCAGAAGGGACCATCATGTAGTCATCATCTAGTCTGACCTCCTGCACATTGCAGGCACCAGAACCTCCCCTACCCACTTCTGTAATAGACCCCCCCAGTCACTTGTATGCCATTGTATAGCTAAAGACCCTTCCTCTTAAAGCAAATGGAAGCAGACGGTCTGCAAGAAAGACATTTTTTTCTTCTAGGGGCTTCTTTGAGGCATCATAACACAGTTCATAAATATCTGCTACTAAGGTATAGCTATAGGGAAATAGTGGGGATCTCTCAGATACAGTGTTGTGGGAACCATTGATAAATATTGACTTTTTAATTGTAACTAGGTATGCATGTTCAACAGCCACACCTCCCTTCAGAAATTTACATAATATCTTCCATTGCAAAAGATTCCACAACTTTGAAATAAAATCCCTATATTTAAAAAGTGGAATAACTCTGAAGTTGGTAATATCTTTCAAAATGGAATGGATAGGTGGGGTGCAGAGGAAAACAGAAAGATGCAAAGAGTAGCTGTAGAACCACATCTCTACTTATCCATGTCCCTTTTCTCTATCTTTTTTTTTTTTAACTGTCTTTCTGTTTGCATCATTTAGGCACATTATCCCAATGCAAGGAAAAGTTAATAGCGGGAGAAGACTACTGAAGAGCTTCACAAGACTGAATGTGTGGAGTTAGCAACTCATTCTCCCGTTGTGGGGAGATGGTTTATGATCTCACAGAAGGTGCATGAAAACCCTGCAGAACATAAATATCTACAGGGATACTCTTCTCAATCCTGTAGATTATGGATCATTAATGGGAAGGGCCTGCCTCTCTGAGCTACTCTTTACATCACCCTTCACTCTGGCTGTAGGAGCTGTGTTCCCATTAACTCTATAAAGGGGGTAGGAACCAAATTAATTCTAATATGGTTTTCTGCTAGAAAGATTAACAATTCACACAGGAAGCCCGCGACGTCGAGCAGCTGCTTCTGGGTTTTGGCTCTTGCCCAATCTGGCATGTCTCCTCTAGACCCAGGGGGCCTTCTGTGACATTTAACAAACACTGGGTTTTCACTAGTCAATGCTAAAAGGGATACAAATTGAAAAACAGATGTTACTGGACAACTTTATCTTGGATTTTACCAGCCGTACCCATACTTGATCAGAGGAACTTAATTTCAAAGTTGAAATCACTCAAAATCACAGTAAACATGGCAGTTTGCATTTGTTGTAGCCTAAGCATTGTGCATCATCTATCAGAGGCAACCACTAATGTATACACAGCAATGCAAAGACTTCTATCATCAGTTCAAGGTTTTTCATTTGATATTAACAAAATATGATTATGAGAAGGTTTTGCATGAATAGCACTGTACATTCAGGCTTCAGAGGAAGACAGATTGCTAAGTAAAAAAATGAAGTGCTGGCAGCTGTGTGCTACTTTTCATTATTCCTTAGCAAAAAAGAGTTTACCCTGATGACTGGATTACCTAGTGGCATAAAAGCATGGTCCCTGTCTGTTTTGCGTGAATAAGTCAAGAGATTACACAGTGTATTTTTAAATTATTCCCAAAGCATCAGCAATGAATTGCTCTGCATATTAAGTATAAAAACATTTTTTTGCCTAACCAGGGAATCTAATATTATTTTACTGAATATAAAATAGAAGTGAGTCTTCTTCATCCCCAGGATTTTGCAAACCATTTCCCACCCAAAAAGAGGTGTTTTGTCACAGGCATCAGAAGGCCAGCCAGGGAAACAGAATGGGCCAGTTTCCTTTGTTTTCTGGCCCCTTTGTAAAGCTCTGCTCTAACATAGGGGTATACCACCTGCAGGGAGCGGCATGACTGGACTATCCTGTGTCCCAATCCTGGTGATGTAGACTAGAGTGGTGGCCCCCAGGCCACTGTAGTCCACACCATGGTACAAATCAACCCAGAGAATCATGGAGTCACAATCAGTTCCTTGGCAGTCCATGGCCACATTGCGCTGAGAGGAAACTCAGTGCAACAGAGAAGCCAGGCCACAGATTGCTCTGGCATGTTACTTACTAAATTGAACACCTGGCAGTAGAAAGTATTTAAAGTGGATTTGGAGGTTAGCAACTGCAGCACTGATTTGTGGGTAGAAGTTACCCAGTTTTCCCCAGGTCATGCCCTCTCTACTGTCCTTGCAACACTAGATACTGATCACATGCAGATATGTTCTTTGGTTTCTCAGGCCCGGATTAACAAATGTGCACTTGGTGCACTTACACACGGTACCCATTGTGATGTTGTAGTCTATATGATCTTATGAAAATGTGCTAATGAGTGTGAATATAATGTAACTGGAATATGCTTCATGCAAAAGGTCTCTTGTAAGGTATCATTACAAAGCTTATAATCTACTGAGTGTGGTCATTCTATTTGTATGTATGTATCACTCTTGTATCTGAAACTAGGAATATGAAATATAACTGAAGCCCTATTGTAATTATGCAAAGTGTGGGCCATTAATGGTGGTTTGGATGGCTCCAATCAACCTGGATAATTTACTGTGAATGGATCTGTTTGCTTGCAGGCCTTCCTGTAAGTCAGGCTGGGAGAAATGAAGGCTTGGAATCTTACAGTGACATGTGATCATGTCACCTGAACTGGAATCCATCTTTAACCTGGTGCTTTTCCATTTAAAAGGAGGGGTGAGAACCCAGAGAGGGACAAAGGATTCCTGCTTTGTGCAAAGCTATATAAGGGCATGGAACAGAACAAAGGGGGCTGCAATCATGAGAAATCCCCGAGCTACCTCCTAAGCTGGAACAAGGACTGTACCAGGGGAAAGGATTGTGCCCAGACTAGGAAGGCATCCAATCTGTGATAGAAGCTTATTGAAACATCTCGGAGGGTGAGGTTTTCATCTGTAATCACTTTCTTACAGTATTAGGTTTAGATTTGCGTGCTTTATTTTATTTTGCTTGGTAATTCACTTTGTTCTGTCTGTTATTACTTGGAACCACTTAAATCCTACTTTTTGTGTTTAATGAAATCACTTTTTTACTTATTAATTAACCCAGAGTGTGTATTAATACCGGTGAGGGTGAGGGAGGGGGCAATAGCTGTGCATCTCTCTCTATCAGTGTTATAGAGGGCGAACAATTTATGAGTTTACCCTGTATAAGCTTTATACATTTATTTATGGTTTGGACTCCATTGGGAGCTGGGCATCTGAGTGTTAGAGACAGGAACAATTCTGTAAACTGCTTTCAGTTAAGCCTGCAGCTTTTAGGGGATGTGGTTCAGACCGAGGTCTGGGTTTGTAGCAGGCTAGTGTGTCTGGCTCAGACCAGTCAGGGCACTGAAGTCCCAAGCTGCCAGGGGAAACAGGCTCAGGGGTTGTCTATGCACATCAGTTAGCAGTTCCCAAGGGGGTTTCTGTGATCCAACCCATCACACCCATCTCACGTGGGTTCTCCGACCACAGGGGTTGGAATAACCCCCACACAAAAACAACTGAGGACATGGATGGGATCAGAGAGAGGGCCTCTCCTGCATGCTGTAGCAGAAGCCAGTGGGCTGGAGCAGGGAGCTGGGCCAGCCCTGAAAGACAGGAGCCACTGCAGGGTGAGCACTGGGCAGGGAAGGTAGGAAGCCACCACGTTCTATAGCACATATGGCCCCCAAATATCATTAATCTGGCACTGTTTTTGCAGTCTACTGTATATCAAGTTGAGTGCTTCTAATGAGGTGTGCATTTTGGGAGAGGCATTTATTTCATAGCTATTTCCTGTGTCACTACTACACACAAAAAAGAACCACAGTAATTATAAAATATAATTTGTATAACATACCTTAATTGTTAGATATTCCCTACTAAGTGACTGTACAGGTACAGTAGTGGCATGTTGAGAAGGCCCCATTAGGGGGGCAGCCTCATGTTGTTCCCTGTTTCTTGTCAGTTTGACTCACTGTGTCCTGAAATGAAGCTCTGAGTATATATTTCTTTGCAGAAGTTCTGAGTATTCAAAAAAAAAACCAACAACAACAAAAAATCTGATGATCTGCAGTGAAGCTGTCCAGGATAAACACAGTAGTGTTTATTTCAGCTCCTTATAAAGCTCAGCAGGAAAAACACCTATATTTATTTTTCCACTGCGGCAGAAGAAGTCTCTCTTGAACTGCAAAACAGATCTGCTCTTTTGGTCATGTGAGAGAAGGCTTTACATCTGTGTAAGTACTGGTTTGCACTTTCATGTCTTCCCATGTTCTTTGAAAAATATAATCACATTTTGGACAAGGGTCATCACTAAAGGACTGCTAATCTAAATCCAAACCCTACCAAAATTTAAGGGGAATAAAACCCCTGTAGAATACTACACGGTCTGAGCGAAGTACTATCGACGGCAATATTTATCTTGTAATGGTATTGTCCAACAAATTTTGAATAAAGTTCAGTATTACATATAATTTAAAATTAAATTAGGGTTTTACAATGTGATTCTATGACAATCTTCCTAATGTACACAGAGACTATTTTTACAGTACAACAGTGTAATATTGTCAGTATTTATTTTAAATGTGCATATGATTTATTTCTATATTTGAGGGGAAATTTTAATTACAAAACAATCCCAATCATTTAGGAGTTACTAGATTAATATCACCCATCATTATAATAAAATATAGTAACAATTTTATTGCAATCAGTTGGGTGACTAGGGAAAATCCATGTGTATTAAGTGAAAAGGGCTGTTCACAGTGGATAATTAGGTTAAATTTAATACCTTACATTTTACTTAAACTCCTGGTTAAGCTATAAAGGAAGTTTTTTGTTACAACTTCCTTCATAGTTTTTCATAACCATTCTGTCAGAGCAGCTTTCAAATCAAGATAACCTGAAGTGTATTTGTCTGGAACACACATCTAACTGTTTCAATTGTTTGTGACTTGCTCACTATGGTAATAATCAGTTTAGTCAACCTAAAAATCCCCACTGAATGTCATCACACAGTAGGTTTAAAGATTTGGGGCTTAGAAACCTCATCACAAGCAGCAAAAAGCTCATTCAAAGCACTATCCTACCCTAAATGAAGATAATCTTACTGTCCAAAGGTAAACAAGATTTTTTTTATTTTACGCAAAATAATTATACTGTATTCTTCCATCAAGAAAACTAAAATGCTTGTCAAACCACAGGGCTGTTTGAACACATAGAGGCTTCAAAGACGTATTAAAAGCCTCTACGGACTAGATTCTCAAAGGTATGTAGGTGCCTGAAGATGTAGATATTGCCTGGTGGGATTTTCATAAGCATCAAGTGCTTAACTCCCATTGATGTCAAAACCCACACTGCCTTGGCCCATGTGGCCATGAGGGAAAATTTTCTTCCAGCTCCAAAAAGGCAACTAGCATGATGCCCTCAGCAAGGCCCCAAAACCCAGATCTACTATAATCCCAAACTAGAGGTGTGGCGCTTTTTCTCAGGGCTCAGAATGGTGCCCTTGGGTAGGGGGAAGGGCTTATAAAATGTGAACTCTAAGCGCTAAATATAGACTTGAAGGGCAAATGTAGACTGTAAGGGCTATGCAAAGCTGGACAACATGTGTGGAGTAACATTCTTTGCTTCCTTTTTGCTGTTTCATTAGAAACAAACAAAGTATAACTTGTGGATTTTAATCTTTCGTTTATTTGATTTATTGTAATCTCTTATTTTATATATGTTAATTTCATTTTCCTCTATATCAATCCTTACGTCTGTCCAAAGTTTCTTGTGTTTATTTCTGTCTTTATTTCTCACAATCAGAATTTCCTTTCTTTTGTGTACTGATGTGAATTTAACAGTTAAATAGTTCTAAATCTCTCAGGGAAAACCTGAACAGAAAAAAAAACAAAAAACAAAAAAACCTATTATGTCAATTACATACATGTCTAAATTTAGTTTAGGCTATTCTATGCTATCAAAATATAAAAGGTATTATTTCTCAAGATAGAATGGTTCAGAATGTTTCTAATAATGTAGAACAAATTAGACTGATTCCTCTTTAGGCACTTTTTGTAGACTCAATCCTGCAAGGTGCTGAACCCTCTGTCCCTGATTCTGCAAATCAGTAGAGCACATGCTTAACTTCAAGGATGAGGATAATCCCACTGATTTCCATGGAACTCCTCAGGTTCATAAAGACAAGCATGTGACTAAGTGCTTTGAAGAATTTATACTGTGTATTCACTGGTTTAAAAAAACCCCAATCCATTTCTAACAGCACAATGAGAAGTTTGGAGTTGGTCATAAATAATAAATATGAACTTTACTGTGTTATTAGTTAGGCCTGAAATCATTTAAAATTAGGCATCAATATAAAATGGTTTTCCAAAGGCTCATTTTGTTTTTATACTATATATATTTGACCAATTATTTTGTTGCTATTACTGATTACAAATAACATTACACAACTGCTTCTTTATGTTTGTTTACAATGGGTTACTTGCTGTGGAGTTGGATCAAAAGGGGTTGTTAGGGAAACCAAACAAGAAAGATAAAACAATGGGAGCATCCTGACACTCAAACACAATAGCCAGGTGGATAGCCATGAAGAGGTGACTCCTCACCCCAACCCTGGTGACATAGCTGTTTTCCCAAGGCTAACACTAGGATAAAAAAAAGAATAACAAACATTAGAAGACTCTGGGCCTACAAAAGCATGGGGGTTGAGTGCATGGCTAGAGGCTTCCCAGGGAGTGTAAGCAAGAGCTGACAGACTGGCAAGGAGAAACACAGAGAGCATGCTGCGAGCAGAACAGTCTATTTCCTCCAACCAGAAATGGGGTTAGCTGGGCTGAGGGAAATTTATGAAAGCTGCCAAGGAAAGATTAAGGAAAGAAATACAGACCTATGCATATAAGCCTTTTATTGTTTTTACCCTTTGCTCTATGGGGGAATGAATAGGCAATGCTTCGAAGAATTTGTTTTTGAGCCACTTTAATCAGCTCACTGGCCACAAGTCCCTGGACAGAGAGGGCTTATAAAGTGCCAAACGCAGCTGGGCCTGTCAGGTTAACACACATGGGAAACAAGGGGGCTACAGCCCAGAGATACAAGCTCAGTGTAGTTGGGCTCAGTGGTTCTGTCCAGAGTGAGGTGCAGGAAGCCAAGTGTCACAGGGTGACTGGCCTCTTTAGGGGAGATGGGGGTCAGCCTCTCCTGTATTATAATTAATAATCAGAGGGGTAGCTGTGTTAGTCTGAATCTGTAAAAAGCAACAGAGGGTCCTGTGGCACTTTTAAGACTAACAGAAGTATTGGGAGCATAAGCTTTCGTGGGTAAGAACCTCACTTCTTCAGATGCAAGTAATGGAAATCTCCAGAGGCAGGTATAAATCAGTATGGAGATAACGAGGTTAGTTCAATCAGGGAGAGTGAGGTGCTCTGCTAGCAGTTGAGGTGTGAACACCAAGGGAGGAGAAACTGCTTCTGTAGTTGGATAGCCATTCACAGTCTTTGTTTAATCCTGATCTGATGGTGTCAAATTTGCAAATGAACTGGAGCTCAGCAGTTTCTCTTTGGAGTCTGGTCCTGAAGTTTTTTTGCTGTAAGATGGCTACCTTTACATCTGCTATTGTGTGGCCAGGGAGGTTGAAGTGTTCTCCTACAGGTTTTTGTATATTGTCATTCCTGATATCTGACTTGTGTCCATTTATCCTCTTGTGTAGTGACTGTCCAGTTTGGCCAATGTACATAGCAGAGGGGCATTGCTGGCATATGATGGCATATATAACATTGGTGGACGTGCAGGTGAATGAGCCGGTGATGTTGTAGCTGATCTGGTTAGGTCCTGTGATGGTGTTGCTGGTGTAGATATGTGGACAGAGTTGGCATTGATGTTTGTTGCATGGGTTGGTTCCTGAGTTAGAGTTGTTATGGTGCGGTGCGTGGTTGCTGGTGTGAATATGCTTAAGGTTGGCAGGTTGTCTGTGGGCGAGGACTGGCCTGCCCCCCAAGGTCTGTGAAAGTGAGGGATCATTGTCCAGGATGGGTTGTGGATCACTGATGATCCGTTGGAGAGGTTTAAGCTGAGGACTGTAGGTGATGGCCAGTGGAGTTCTGTTGGTTTCTCTTCTGGGCCTGTCTTGTAGCAGGAGGCTTCTGGGTACACGACTGTACTGACTGTCTGTCTGGAATACAAGCTGTCAGGAACAGTATCCCTGATGATGACACAGCACAACTTCTGTTAGTCTTAAAGGTGCCACAGGACCCTCTGTTGCTTTTTATAATTAATAAGTTGCTTCCCAGTTTTGGGGGAGGGGGCAGGACTAAAGATGGTAAGGTTTGCCCTGTAACCATGACAGCTACCCTGATAATACAGATATTATGAAAATGTTAATTTATCCTGCAAATAATTCTTCCCTCAATCTTTCATTATACTTTTTTTAACTGTTCCCTTGTCTTTTGCCACCTTTTAGTCTCCGTTAACATATTTAGATAAAGCAAAACATTGCCTGATAAAACTATATTACCAAAGCCATAAAGAACTTTCCATTTAAATTCAGCAGAAGTGGGGTTGTAAATTGGATTACAACTATCTTCGTCCTCTTCAATGGCAGCTGTAGTCACTGAAAGAGACAGCAGTTGATACTTCAAGCAACACCTCTGCCTCAGAACAAGAACCTCTCAGAACACTGTGGCACGTCAGGAAATGATTCCTATACCAAATGCAAAAGATTCATTTCTGTGCAGAGGACCAGGAAAATGGCTATGAACCCCTTAAGTCCTCTTTTTGAGGTCTCCTGGTGCTGGGTGTCAGCACAGGGATGAATTCTCCCACAAAGAATAGATACCACCTCTATCTCCTTTGATTACATGGTGGATTCCAAGAAAACTTCCCAAGAATCAGTGTCATAGTATAGTGTGTTTGGGTGCACTGCTATATTTGTTAGTCAAACAATAGTATTCTTGTAGAAATGCACTTACTAATAGGTGTGCTCTATTGGGCTCAGGTTAGTCCTGCTACAATTAAATCGGGTTTGTCTGGTCTGAATAGCATGCAAATTTAAAGTAAATAGTAACCAATATTAAAATAAGTTTCTCAGAAATTCAGAAACTGGAAGGCAAATAAAAAACAAGCCCAAATTTATTATTTCTTTTAATCTCATATTTTGGAACTATGTGGTATTCTCTCTCCCTTTTTTTTTTTTTTTTTTTTATATATAGAATGACGGAGGAATAATTTTATTCACTGCTCACAAGAAATTATGTTGTTTTGGAAACAATGAAGAATCTGTACTAAGGACTAGTTTTCTCTGTGTGTGATGTGCATTATTGGGATGTCAGAGAGTGTTCTCAGCTCTAAGAGCCTTGTGGCAGAGATAATCACTATTATTTGTTATTTATATAGCACTATAAATGGACACAGCACATTAGAAAACAAAGAAAAATGGAAACTCTGCCCAGAAGTGCATCTAATGTAAGTAAAGACAAAAATAACAGAAGGAGATAACAAATATGGAACCCAGTTCAGGATAGCCTCCCTACTCAGGATGTCATGGAGAGGAAATGAAGAAGGGAAGGGAAGGGATAAAGACAATGCAAATACTTATCTGAGTGATGTGCACATATTAAGTGTAATTTAAGAAAGGACTAATGCTTATAAGCCTCCTTGAAGAAGAATGTTTTGTGCAGAAGTGAAATTGAGCATGGGGCTTGAACAAAGGTTTTAAGGATTCCAAGCCGCGATTATGTTTGCATGAAGGAAACAGCACAGTGGACTTTTCTATGACTTTTTTGTGTGTAGCCTTGAGAGACAGACTAAAGAAGACTTTTCCCTCAGAAAATGTGTTCTCATCCATGCCATGGGAAGAACTAAGAGAAACAATGAACAACAAGAACAAGATCCAAGGCTTCTTCCTGGATTGATCTGCAAAAGTTTGATGGATCCCACAGCACTACTCTAATGTCTGTCTCTCTCCAGACTACACATAATTCCACTTTTAGAGATTGCTGTTACTCCTGACAGCTGCTCCCTGGGCTTGATCCTGCTCTCATTGAAGTCAGTAGCAAAACTCCTGCTGACTTACGGTGCAGTATCAGGACTCACGTGAGCTTCCATAGCTTTGTCAATCCCCCTTCTTCCAGGATCTTGTCTCTCTGAACTTCCTGATGTTCCTTCTTGAATGCACTAAATTTTTCCACATCATTGGATTGTTGAAGGCACTATGTTGAGGGGGCGGGAGGGCTTGCTGCTGCAGCCCTTAATTGTACTATTGTGGTGTATTGTGAATGACAAGAATGCAATGCCATGTTAAAGGAACAAAAAAGCTTTTCAAAAGGTATATTTCTCTGAGTGAATTCTGAACTCTAAGTAGTCTCATTTTATTTCCATAGCCCTAAAATTAAGTTAATAAAATAGAGAGCTTACTACAACTCTGAACAATAACAATCAGCTTGATTTGGTAGCTATATTCTTGACACATAAATCACCATCCTACCTACTGTATGTGTCCCTACATCTGTTATGGCAGGTAGGATGACAACAATTCTGTGTCTGAGATGGTAACAGCTGGGAGAACATGAAGAGAGGTCTGATCATGAAAGAGAAGGGTTCTGTTTAATCACAAATACGTTTGCACTAGCCAAAAGACCAACACAAACAACAAAATCCTATGCACACCATGTATGTGATTTTAGTAGTAAAATATCCTTGAGAATACAAATTCTTAGACAATAAAGTTCTTTGATGTCTGAAGTATACTGATTCTATAAGCTTTCAAGACTATGCATTTTTTAACACTGTAATAAATTCTGACCTGCAGAGAAGCACTGCAGGATTGAGATTTAATTATGGCCATGCATGAAGTAAGTAAATGCATTGGGCCTGATCCTACAATCCGTATGATGACTTCAACAGCAGTTTCCCCTGAGTATGCAGAGAAGGACTGGGCCCTAAGAAAATTTACATTCACTCCTACAGTAGTTTTAGGTAAACTATAAGAACAGAAATTTAAATACTACAAAAGATAAAAATATGGGACTCAAACAAACCATAAATATACCTATCTAAAATATATAAATTTCATTCCAGAAAGTATAAGCATACATCTCTCGTTACCTCCCTCCTCCCCCCACAAAGGTAAATCACCCTATTTTTCTTATTGGTATTATACTAATACATGACCCACATTGTGTAAAGTTGCTAATGATTACATTAAACTTTTGTTATCTGTAATCGGATAAGGAAGCTAGATATTGTATAATTTCACATTGTTCTTTCTCAGGATAAGCAATCACAATGTAAAAAAAAATCCTAGCTGAATTTTAAAAATAAAATAAAGATCAGATGATGATTTTTCAGAAATATCTTTAAGACTAAAAAAGAGATCAGTCTTTAATTACATAGCAGACCCCATCCTCTGCCCAAGCTTACCCTTTCTTTTTTCAGGCCCCAATCCTGCAATTCACTATGTGTGAGCTCACCACAGAATGTGTGTGAAGTGAATTGTAGGATCATGTTTCATTCCTAATCCTGTTATTTCCAGTTACCCATGCTAATTATGTTCTGGTTTTGTTAGCCATTTAGTATTAGACATGCTTTTCATTTAATTGGTCACTGCCAACTCCCTTAGGCCTAAAATGGCCTTTTAAATTAAATTCCTGTATTAGCAACACAACATTGGATTTAGTCATTTAATTCTGTAATTTAAAAAAATCCACCTTAATTATCATAAATTTACAGGGGATGATCTACATGCAGGAAATGCTGAGTGAATCTGGTGTCACTCACTCCATTCATCTGTCTGAGTGAGTGCTTGCTAGTCATCATCATCATCATCATCGGTGTATGCACAATGTGCCCCATTTAATGGCGTCATCATCAGCTGGAGAGCCGATCTCTCACCGAAATAAGTTGGTGAGCACTCATCAATGATATGCAACATAGTCTGAAGTTGACTGCAGCTGCATCACAGGCCATTTAAGGCGATTGGCCTCACAGATGCCTTGTCCTATTCAAAACTGGTTCAGAGATGATCACAGGTGCCTTGGTAAATCAGAACCTTGTGGAGAGATGGTTGGGTCAGTGACAAGAGACCGATTAACAACTGTCATCATTGACCACTCATTGCACCAAACAGATTCCACTGTCATGTCCTGTGATGGCATAAATGCCCATAAAGGGCGTGAAGAAGACAGGTGATCTGGTGGGTGGTCAAAGAGGTCTACCTACGATGGCAGGTTGCTATTCTCATGGATCTTAGCCAGCAGCATGACAGATACGTTTTGACAGCAAATATGGAGAAGTGCTATGTTGCTAAGTATCGGAAGCCATGGCAACGGAGTTACCCATAAAGTCCCAGTAACAATACACATAGCTTTGTTAAGCTCTACATCCACCAGCCTCATGTGAGATGAACAACACCAGACAGGAGCACAGTATTCTGTATGCTGTTGAATAGCAGAGAGCAAGGGCTGATGTTCTAAGCATCCGGGCGCTCACATCCCAGGTTGAACCAGCCAATTTTATGAGCAGGTTGTTCTGAGTGCTGACTTTGGCTGCTGTCTTCCTCAAGTGGTTGTGGTACATTAATGACCTATCCAATGTCACACTGAGGTAAACTGAGTTTGGAACATGCTGCAGGTGTTGGCCGTTGAGGAAAACATTTAACTTGTTACTTGTGCTTGCACTATGAGAATGGAATACACTAGAAACAGTCTTAGAAAAGCTTGACTACGGGTACCATTGACTACAATGGTCTGCCATGAGCTTCATATCTTTGTTCAAGACCTTGTCAATTTCTGAGGAGGACAGCTTGGTAGCTGCAGCAGATTTCATCAGCATAGATAAACTTGCATGACAGTGTAGCTGGACGGTCATTGATGTACACATTGAACAGTATTGGTGAAATAACTGAGCCTCAAGGGAAGCCTTTGATCTGACTCTTCCAAGAGCTATAGCAGTTGCCCATGTGTACTCTAAACCACCTGTTTTGGAGAAAGAGCTCTACTACTTTGACCACCCAAAGCAGAGCAACTTGAAAGAGTTTAAACAAAAGGCCTCTGTGCCAAACTGCGTCACAGGAGGCAGTCAAATACAAGAAGATGGCTCTCATCTTTAGATTTTGTTGAATACCATTTTTGATAAAGGTGGTCAAAGCCAAAGCTTGATCACAGGTGCTGTGTCCTTTCCTAAACCCGGCCTGCTCGACTTGCAAGACAGCATCCAAATCTGGAATGATTTGTTGGAGAATCAAATGCTCAAACACCTTGAAACGCACTACTAGCTCGCTAGTATCAATTTACAGAAAAACTTCACAGGTACCCTTATTCCTTACAGAAAGGTACTAAATAGAGCTTTGTGGAAAATAGGATGAAATGTTCAGGAAGAAATATTTCCCTCATCAAAACTGGATTGTTTTAACAAAAAAAATCAAATTTTGATTTGTTTGCATGAGCCATAACACTGTTTGAAAAACAGGACAGAATTTTAACTTCATATTTAGGATTACATTTTGAGAAAAATATTGTAGAAGTTTCCTAATTCAAAATTTCCAACCAGCATCAAACCATACAACGTTTACGCAAAGACAAAGTCTCATGAATCTTTCCTAGCCACAAGGCATGCCAATTTACTCTGCTTACAATCTCATGCAGAGACTGCTCTAGGCAAGCTGGGTTGCTGCCTATGGTGTACAGCATGCTAGGATGGCGGATTTCTACATGAACAATTAGTTCGGAGTGGGAATCTACTCCGTGCTAGCCTGCCATGCCATACGCACACCCTGGCATACATTATCAGTTCCTTAATGCACTTTGATCTAGTCGTCTCTCAAATGGGACTAGATCAAAGCATGTTAGTGTGCTTCAGTGGGGTAGAGGCCTTGATGTGAATCATATGGCTGGAGGGCCAAACAGCCCAGCCCAGCTCCTGGCAGCCTCTCCCTGGACAAGCTTGAGGATGAGGGGCCCCAATGGTAGGCAGTAGGCAGTGACTAGGTGAGTAGCATCCCCTCCCCCCATCTACTTCCTGCACATCTCTGCCCCCTTTTGCCCTACCACCCCCCTCATCTGCTCCTGACCCCCATGTCCTATATCCCTGCTCTAGCTCTCCCCCATTTCCCTGTATCCTAGCCCTTCTGCACCTACAGGGTCTTGACATCTGTTTCCCCCTGTGTCCTAACCTCCCACCCTAACCTTCCTGTCGCCCACCTCCTCACATTATCCTAGCCCATCTGCCTCCCACCTCATCTGCCCCCAGCATCTCCCCAAGGTCTGACCCCTTCTCAATCCTCTTACCCACCACTGTCTGTCCCACTGTATCCTACCCTGCATCTGCCCCTGGGATCCACCACCTCCCAATGCCATCAGCACCCTTCTCCAGCATCCTGCCCCATAGACTTGTCCCCCTTTTTCCTAGCCCAGCCACCCATCTGCTCCACAATGTCCTAGTCCACCCTCCATCCCATTTGACACCTACTGCCGATCAGCTCCTCCTCCTCCCTCCCAATGCTGTGATCAGTTCTATGCATGCAGGAGGTGCTGGGGGGAGGGGGATGAGCAGGGGCAGAAAGAGGCAGGGGAAGGGACAGGAAGAGGTGGGGCAGGGTGGGGACAGGGTCTGGGGCAGAACAGGGGTTTAGCACCCCCCGGGAACAGATGAAGTTGGCACTTATGCCCAGACCCCTCTGTACTGGTGCAGCTCCCCCTGCAACCTAGGGAGTCTGCTTGGGATGGGGCAGCAGAGCCCAAATGGGGGCAGATGAAGACCCAAGCCTTGAGTGACAGTTTATGGTGCTCTTGAGTATAGACCCCTAATGTGGGGTGGAGGTGGGCTGCTGACTCCTTGGAGCTCAGTGGGGTCCTTCCAAGGAAGCCTGATATGGGGGACCAAGCTGCTATAAATGGGTAGTAGGAAGGCAGAGGCATGCTGATGTTCTGCCTAGAACAGCAGATTGTCTTGAGCAGCCTCTGACCTCATATCAGGTGACATTTCCATGGAGAGAGAGGAGAGTGCAGAGAAAAAGACAGACTTCTTACTAGTAACTGTACTTCAAGAGTGTGGGATGCTTCCTCTTGGCCACTGCTGAGTTTCAAGTACCTTTGAGAAAAGCAGTTGCTGTTGGGACTGCACAACTACTCTCTCAAGAAAGTGACCGTTTGGAACCGAAGTTATAAGAGGACATACATCCCTCAACTCCCTCAATTCCTTCATTTCCACAAATAGCTGTGGGAGTAGGAACCTTTGCTGGAATAATTCTCCACTTAGTTATGTTTTCTTAAACCAAATCTCTTAGCTAGTTACTGTGGTTTTAAATATGGATCGTTCAGATGATTTTGAGTACAGTAGTTTGTTCACCACAACACACTTTTCATTTCAAGACCTTCCAATTTTGTGCCCTATGGTTTCCTTTTGTTTAGATACATTTCTCAGGTACTCTGGAAATGATCATTCCCCCCAGAGTTGTTTCTCATGCAAAGCCTTTTCAGCTCATGTTGGAAAGGACAAACATAATTAATGCCAGCCCCTTCTAATGATGCAGGCATGATGAGATAGGCCATCCAATCTATACTTAGGTCAGGGCCCCGTTCCTATGCAATGTAAGAGTAAGCCTTTGTCTGCATCAACCTAAAGCTCACCAGCAATGAAGGCACCTCTCACAAGAAATAATATATTGAGGAAACCTCAAAAAAAGAACTTTGCATTTCTTCTCCCATGCCAGGTTGCACCCCTCTGGGCCAGGTCCCCAAATGAATCCTACAAAAAGGAGCATTTTAGTCTAAATTCTTCCTGGATATTTGTCCACATCAAAACCCAACCATATAAGTTGGTCTAACTACTAGGCTCTCCTTCCCGGGAACTGTACCTTGATGCAGTGGGAAGACTTGTATGTTCCAGTGATCCTGAGAGTTTTAACTCCTAGTACGGGTCACACAAGTCAGACAAGTCAAAGGGAAGGGACTAGATGAAAACCAACTCACTGGTGCTCGAGTTTGGGGATAGAGTGATAGGCCAACAATCTACCCTCATAAAAAAAGGTTATAGAAACACAACAAGGTTGCCCTTCTGGCAAAGTATGGGGCCAGGAAAAGCCTCCAGAAAAATGGAAAAATTGTATCACAGTCAAAACACAAAAGAAAGGAGACCTAAATGACTGCAGTGATTGGTGATGTAGTCATTTCAGTGATAAGCAAAGTCTTTTTCAGTATCATCTGATGTGGAATAAAGGAAATGGTTTAGGCAAAGCTAAGGGTACAACCCAGAAGATCATGTGCGGACTAGATTTTCACCTTAATAAAAATCACGGAAGAGAGCTTCAAGTGGCAAAAAACAGTCATCATAAATTTCATAGAGTTTAAGAAAGCATTTGACACTCTGGAACATCTTGAAGTGTTATGGTACTCCAAAAAAATAATTAACAATCATGGTGCAGCTTGCATAGTTAAAATAAATGCCAGCTTGAGAGAATGGCTTAACAGACACTGGTGTTAAACAAGGATGCATTATCTTACCTCTCCCATTTGGCATTGTCATTGACTTCATTATGAGAAAAAGTGTAGACAGACACAGAACAGGCTTCATGTGGTTTAATAACAGTATACTAGAAGATTTAGATTTTGCTGATTACATAGCTCTAAGTGACAGTTCAACATGCAAATAAATAGCAAAAGACTGTCCAGCACTGCAAAAAAGACGGGGTTAATAATTATGAAAAAACAAATCTCATGAGAATCCCAGCGACTCAAACATTACATTAGAGTGAAAAATAAATACAAAAGGTGAGTCAATTCACATACCTTGGCAGTAAAGCGCAAGCCAATGGGGATGTCCAGAAGGAAAGAATGTCATGAACTGGCAAGGTGACAGCTACATTCACCAGCTAAAATGAGATTTGGTCATAGCAAATCTATATCTAAAAGACCAAACCACAAATTTTCAACTCAAATGTTATTTTCATCTTAACATATAGATGTGAAAGCTGAAAATCCACCTAAAGTACAGACGATATCTAAATGTCTTTGAAAGCAAATGCCTCTAGAAAAGGCTAGGTATTAAATCTAATGAATTTATAACAAATACCAAGATTCACTAGGGAGTTCAACATAATCCCTTATCTCCAAAGTTATCCAGAGAAGATGATGGCAATATCTGGGACAAGTGTTAAGAATGAAGCCAGAACATCTGCAATGGCAGACATGCCATTGGGCAGCTCCAGGAACACATAAGAAGAGCCAACCAAAAGAACCCCTCCATCAAACATTAGTCAGAGAGGGAAAACTTATAGGACTTAACAACACAGAGGACATGCAAAGAGCAGCCCAGGATAGATAGGGATATTGGAGCCTTGTTCATGCCCTAAAGAAAGTTTGACAGCAAAGATTGAGATTCAGACCAGCCTCTGCTCCAGGGCCCTAAGACTTGGGTACTAGGGTGTTACAGATAAAAAGTGAGGTGGTCTTAGTAATATTGACTGGGGAAGCTTGCACCACACTTGTCTACACAATAGCAACACTATCACTGCCTTTAAGTACATTAATCCACACCAAAATTTGAAAAGCAAAAATAAAGCATCAGTTTTGAACTGAGCACAGAATGAGATTTGCATTTTATAGTGACGGTTTTATAGACTTAAAGGATTGATAGCATCCCTTTGACAGTCTTAATTACTCTCTATTATTTATATTCTTGACTTTACAAGCAGTCAGTTAATGATAAATGGCACTGCTGGTGTAATTGACTATATGCTGCCTTTGTAAAACAATTGCAGAATTCAGAGTGATATTATATTGCTCTGTTTATGTAATATCTTACTTCATAACAATGGTACATTTGCAACATAACTTTTCAGAACAAATTATTAACTCCCATTTATAAACTCAACTCTATTGCTCTTGAGAAAGAAAAACAGCAAAAATTAAAATGCCACCATAAGGATTAATAATTATCTCAGCGTAATCATAGGACTATTCTGTTGGTCCAGTTTCGGACTCTTAAAACTGATGTTCATCATACTTATTAAATTTATCTCCACTAAGCAAGAAATGTCTCAGCAGAAACAGGTTTCCAACAATTAAACCAATATAAAAGCGTGGAATCACTTGTCTCTCTGCAGATCTCATTATATATCTTCACCCCCTTATTTCATGTATAAATTGGTGGTGAAAAGGTAAAACTAAAATATCCCCGTAAACGTAATTGGTATGAATCTGATAACTCATTGCATGATGTGACATGCTGCCAATAAAACATCTCTAAAGAGACATGCCCAGGGATATAGGATGCAACAGAGCACGGCCATGGTAAAATAAGATACCCCTGATGAAATGTCATGTGACATGTAGTAACAAAGTGATAGGCACTCATTTGCTAATTTGATTTTCTTTATAATTCTGCATGCACATTTTTAAAAGTAAGTTAGTGAATTTGCAACTTAAACAATCAGAGCTGAAGAGTTAATAGAACATTTTGTTCTTATACAGGAAAGCGAAGTTAATAAGCATTCTCAGGCAGTCTATTCCAGGTGATTGGAGTGGTGGTATGATAATTCATCATTTAAGATACACCTCTCCCACATGATCCATACAGCACCCTTGACAGCAGCCTCACACAGTGGTAAGTTTTGCCTTCCTAGAGGAAAGATCCCACAGGGACAGCTGTTCTTGCATAGTAGACAAGTATTGCATGGATAGAACAATTAATGAATGCCTAGGGAAAAGTAAGCCATGCCCTAACCCCCTATAGTCTAAGACTGCCAAAAACAGATTTTTGTTTTAACATTCCTCCAGTTAATTATCCCCAAAGCCATTACATTCATGATTTTTATTAGACTGATTCCACTGACAATTTGTCAGCTCAGGAGACAGATCAGATATACTGCTTCACATGTCAAATCACATATGCTTAGATGCTAGAAACATATCAAGTTTTCTGGTTTCTTCCCCCCTTCCCCATGTTTCAAAAGAATATCCAGGGACACTATTTAAGGAAAATAACATTGATAAAACTTTATTTATAAAGCACCAAACCCTACTAATGCACTTAGGGTGTTGTATAATATAAGAAAGAAACCTCTTAAAATTCAAACAGGTGGATTTGCATATCCAAATACTAACTTTGTCTAGGCTTACTTTAAAACTTCCTTATCTTGAATTTAAAACTTCCTTCCTAAATAATATAAAAGCTGTCCATTGGACCAAGTCCAGAAGATCCTATTCAATTTTATTAAATATTTAGGCAAACTACTATTATTATTTTTATTGTGACAGTGCCTAGGGGCCCCAAATGAGATTGAGGATCCATTGTGCTAGACACTGCACAAGCACATTTATTTCGATTTATAATAAACAAACACCCTTCGTCCACAAACTTCGAGCACCCTGACAGTTATTTAAAATTACAAAATAAAATACATTACAATCAATTCATCCCAACTGCAGCAGCAGCACAAATATACCACCCCCATACATTGGACTAAACCTCCATCTTCTTCCAAGACCAGGTCAAACAAACCAGCCCTGCATTTTGTCCTAAAAGTCATCAAATCCAGGCTATATTGGACCAGAAGCAGAAGGACACTTCAGAATCCTGGGGCCTATTGAAACCTGTGACCCAAGAACCACTTAATGGCAACTGGCAAAGGGTTACAGAAATCTCATGTACATTCTAGTTCACCAAAGAATGTCATGTGGGGTCTCAAAAGAAAGCCAGGGAGGAGGGTGCACCTATTATTAATCTGCAAGGCAAAGTAAGGGTTGGCATAGCCCAGATGAGAGTGCTTGAGTGGCTAACAGTTTGGTAGAGTTACCGAGCAAGACTACGTCACACTGGAGGCTGGGGGTAACAGGGTGATTCACAGTCCTGGGTACCCTGAGAACTGTCACAAGCATACCCTGCCAGCAGACTGTTATACTGATGAGGGTTCTACCATGTGCACCTGTGCTGACTGCATCTGTGGCATGGCATTACAGAGGGAGAAGAGGTCTCTCAGGGAGGCTCATCCCAAGCCATTTAGAGATTTATAGGTCAAAACAAAGACCTTAAAATGTATTGAAAAGTCCACAAGGTATAAGACCCAGCCCTAAAGCATCTGCAATCCAAATAGACAATATAAAGAAAGGGGAGAGAAAGAGGCTAAGTGACTTACCCACGGTTGTACAGAGCAGCCACGAACTGAACCCAGGTCTTCAGAATCCCAATCCACTATCTTAATCACAAATCCATCCTGGAAGTTAATGGAAGTTTGCCTAAGTAAGGACCTAAGGTTTTGCCTTTTGTTATTAATGGTTTTTTTTACACTGCCTCTAAAACCATAAGACTCCATATGTGTTAGGTGTTAGTACTGTTTAATTTTACTATTATATACTTCAGGCTTACTAACCAGCAGAACATAACTAACAAATAATCATTAATGACTTATACATTGTCACATGAAGTAATAATGTACAGTAGCATTCCAGGAGAATGGTGTGTTCTATACGTTTTAAAATGACTTAAAATAATTTCCTATTATAATCATTCTTCCAGGCAACAGAAATGGAAGAAAACGTTAACAGCATTAGTGTGTTGATAACTGCCCTAACTGGGTCATCAATCAAACTCAGAGTAGTGTTTGAATGTATTCACACACATACACATACAGATAGATGTTGATCTGAACACTGAGCCTCTCTCTTTATCAGTTATCGAATAGTGCATTGTAATCAAAAATGGCAAAGCCAACAAAATATCTGGTATTTAAATCGCTGCAATAGTAGCCAATAGAGAGAATCGGGGGGGGGGGGGAGAGAGAGATCCAGAAAGTGAAGGAGAAAGAAATGCAAGAAGAAATAGGCATGGGGAGAGGCAGAAAGACTGTCCTTGTCGAACAAGTGCCTCTTTTCAGTCACAGCAGTAGGAGGCTGGTGCAAAACCCATTGTAATCAATGGGGATCTTTCCTTTGACATAAATGGACTTTAGATCAGGCCCTAGGTGGTATCTCAGTAAATGCCAAGACAGACAGAAGTGATAGGGAGAGTAGCCCCCCAAACAAATGGATACTTTTAGAAGCTGCACAACTTTTTATAATAGGACATTCATCTGGTCTTCCAGTGAAACGCAGTGTGAACCAAATTCACCTCTGGTGTAATTCCACACTGGACTCAGTATGTCTAATCTGTTGACTGACACATTTCAGCTATAAGATTCTTATGCCAGGGATTCTTGCTTTCTGCATATATGGCATTCATGTACAGCACTGTTAGTGTTCAATAAAAGGGGCCAAAGTGTAGCCTGGACAACATCCATACAGGAATATTGGGGTAGAGGAGAAGTCCCTGTAGGCTTCGGGTCCACATGTGGAGGGTAAACAGTGCTGCACACCCACTACTTCTCCCTCATTCAAGCAGGCGCAAATGGTCAGAGAGGGACAGGGAATGGTCAGAGCCTTGCAATTTCCCAAGGTGCTAGCCAGCGTAGTTGAGCCAATGGGTGAGGGTGAGTGGAATGGTAATCTCCCAGTAGCAGGTTACTGTCCAAAATGATGGAATTATGCCTACGAGACACTATCCCGTCTCTAAAATGATTCCACAGTGTTTCAGATTTTCAAACCTGTTTTAATGGGAAGGAACCTATCCACCTAGATTTTGGATTCAAAATGTGGAATAAATTTGCTTCTTTAAAACATCACATAGTTTTTCTATCCCCGTTCCCATTTAATTTTTAATTTAGCTGCAGTGTCAAGTACAGTCTACACTTCAATATAGAGGTAACGCTAAACTGTCTGTTGAACTATCAAAATTTACCTTGTTGTATGCAGTGTAGTTGTAGGTGTGTTGGTCCCAGGACATTAGAGAGACAAAGGAAATTGCACAACACTTTCAAAAGACAAGCCTGAGAGCTTAAATTCATAACTCTGCTTGACACTAAAAAACGTGGACTAAACAGAGACACTGGATTTATGCCTTATTATAATGATCTACAACCCACTAAACCTCCTTTTTGCTCTATGACTGCAGAGGTGTTAACGGGCCACCCTACCTCGAACGGTCCCTTACAATATGTGCTAACTACTTATGCTAAACAATCTGTTCCACTTTACATTTTGCTAAGATGCTCAGAGTACATTTCCCAGACCTGAAGAAATCTCTCATGAACAGAAGTTGGTTCAATAAAAGATAATATCTCACCCACCTTGACTGTCAAAATGTACCACATTTAACCACTCATGTCCTTTTGCTGCTCCAAACATCTAGTATATTGAAAGCAGGTTCCATACAACAAAGACTAGGGCTCCTAGGAACTACAGTGATAATAATATTTTTTTCTACCATGTGTAAACTGATAAGCAGTGCCAATAAAATCATATCACAAATAACCTACCTTATCTGTTAGCTTAATTTGATATGTAAGTAGAAAAATGTGTTTTGAAAAACTCATTTAGCCAAAGGCAGTTTGTATTTTTGGACAAAAATATTCAACTATCAGTGGCATGCAGCAAGAGAGGAAAAGATAGGTCCTTCTCAACTGTTCTTTGTAATAGACTCAAAGAAGAATTCTATCACTGCATCCATCCATGCTAATTTGGGGAAGAGGGGGAAGCAACAAAGGGTATACTGTAGCCTGAATATCTCCCAGGACTGTTCTGTACTCTCAAATTATGCTTAACTCCAATTGTCCACATTTAGCATTATAGAAAATGAAAGGTTTTTTATGTCTTCAGCTGGGTATTTTATCTGTTTCAATTTCTATGTCAAAAAAAAGGAAGCTGATGCTGATACTTCAGGTCACAGATGGCCCATAAAGAGGATGTAACGTAGTTTGTTGATAAGGCATGCTTTAGGGGGGAAAAAAATATGACAGCTGAAAAATCTATGAGGTGTTTTAAATTCATAATAAAAGATGACAGGGATTTGTAAATTCTTCCTTTCCTCCTGTATATTATTTTGTATGTGTTAAGGACGGAGAAAGTCAAGTTTTATTGATAGATGCATATAGATTATTGTTTATAATATATGGAGATATACTTATCTTGTAGAGCTGGAAGGGACCCTGAAAGGTCATCAAGTCCAGCCCCCTGCCTTCACTAGCAGGACCAAGTACTGATTTTGCCCCAGATTCCTAAGTGGCCCCCTCAAGGATTGAGCTCACAACCCTGGGTTTATCAAGCCAATGCTCAAACCACTGAGCTATTCATTCCTCCCTCCCCCCAATTTATAAATCTCTCTCCTTTTAGTGATGTCATGCTTCGGCAAGGTGTAAGGTGGGAACTAGACTGCAGGGAGAGACCATCACATATCTTCCGATAAATAAATGCATCTCTCTCATTCTACCTTCCCCTCTACCCCCACCCCAACACCATAGTCTCAAATTGTCCTCATGCTAAGAGAAAGGAAACTACTTAACTTCAGATTTAAAATAATTTAAAATGGTACAATTTTCTGTTGATTGCTTTTGAACACCGTGAATATAACGGACTGGAAATCACTTATCCAAAGCATGAAAAGGATGCAGCATATTCAATATTTGAAGTGAATACACATAGTAATATTAGAGTTAAATTCTAATCCAACATTTGTGCACACCAGAAACCAGTGTATTTTTTCTACCCCACTAAACAAAGATAATCCTCAATCCATCAATCCTGCAAATAATCTTCTCCGACCCCTTTTTCCAATAATGATAGTAAGAGTCATTTGGCTTATGGAAATAAAGAGAAACCATACATTTATTCTGTCTATCTTAAATATGTAAATATTCTAGTCCAACAATTTGAAAGGAAACAAAATAAAGCACAAGAAGCTGGAGTATATAGTTTCTCTTTGGGATAGATCCTTATTTTTTGTTGTTAATTATTCAAACCTTGAATCAAAAATATGTGCAAACATCTCACAAACTGACACGTAAAAAAGCCACCTATGGAAAAAGTTATAGTACTAGAATTTTCACCAGTCATGAACCTCTAACAGTTTTTTATCATAGCTGACAGTGATTAGAAAAAGGGAAAGTGAGGAGACTCAATTACATATCAGAAAAAGAATAATTTTCTCTATGCAATTAATGTTGATCCCATAAGCCAGTGTTCTCCAAACTTTTTTGATCGCGCACCCCTATCAGTAAAAAAAATTTGAGCATGCACCCCCTGCTGTGCTGGCTGTTCTGCCCGAACTGACAAAGCAAAAAAAAAAAAAAATGTGCTCCTCCTGCCACGCACCCCCAAGGATCCTCTTGTGCACCCCTTGGGGTGCATGCCTCCCACTTTGGAGACCTCTGCCATCAGCAATAATTCACAATAAACTGTATTCATTGAAGATACTGATGTGGTTCTAGGTTAGGTTTTATAGAGGAATTATTGGAAGGCCGAAGGGGTCTTCTTCCACAACCACCTGTAGAAATATGTTTTCTTGTTTTATATTTGGGATTATTCTTAGTGAGTTCCGCAGGCACTGCAAAGCAGTGGGCAGACAGTGTGCGAAAGCACTGACAGGCTGGAGGAGGACTGCTAGGGTCTGAATCATCCAATCATCTCTCCAATAGAGATAGTCAAGGTACAGAATGTAGAACTCCAAATAGCTGTAGTGAGCTCTGCTGCCATTCTACAGTTTGGCTAAAGTGAAGTTCCTCACACCAGCAGAATACTTCAGAACCACTTATTGTAGAACCCCCTAGCCTTTCCTCAAGGAATGAAGTTTGCATAAGAAATGGGGAAGGGGAGAGGAAGAGAGAGAGAATTATGTGTCACTGTTCTGAACAAAGAAAGAAGGTCAAACAGAAGCAAATATGAATCAAAAATTGCAATTGTGTTTAATTAGTAATGTAGTTCTATCTGTTTTGCCAGGGGCTGCAAGAAATAATGTTTGTTGAATTAGCAGCTCTATGGTCAAACTCTTTCTACTTCAATACCTGCTTTGCTAGTACAGCTCATAATTGCATTTTACTTGTGCTCAGTTCTCTAGCATTAATGTTTGATTTCACCCAGGAATTAAAAAATTTGTTTAGTAGTTGGAGGAAAGCTCAAGTAAATGAACTCTTTGCCTCCTGCCCAAGGCAATTTCCTCTCCTGATTTGGCCTTCTGTTCCCTCTGCTATGGCCTCTTCTCATGAGAGTTACTTTGGTCTGCAGAAGACCCTTCTCCCTACATAAGACCCAAGACAAAGTGATGGGAACACACAACAATGCTTATTTATTTGTTTATTGCCTGGTGTTGAGGTGACCTGGAGATCTACCTATTCTGTTCATCAGAAAGGAGCACTGAGCAATGGTTTTCTGAACAACCATGTAGAGAGAATGAGAACTGGAATCGTTAGCCAACTTAGATATTTCTTCCTAGCCAGAATGGAACTGTCAGCCAGAGAAGCATCTCTACAGACTACACTGTCCCTTTGAAATGTCCTCCTTGGTTGACACTGTCAGCAGGGGAAAAACCCACTCCCCTGATAGGAAGTCAGGGAATGCATCGAGCACCCTGATATCACTCCCCCAGGAGTCCAGTTGCAACACACAAAAGTCAGGTTTTAGGGGAGGAGCGGAGCTGAATAACACCTAAATTTGAGATCATCGGACTTGCTTTGCTTATGTGGGAAAACACCCTTTTATGGTACAGCTGCATCATCAGATGGCTGCATGATTTAGGAGGCTCAAACCCTCTGGGAAGCAGCATGTGTGTAGGTAAATTTGAGCTGGACTTAATCCTAAATAATCTATTTGCAAAAAAAGAAAAAATGCTACCTTCCTCAAAGGAGAAATATACAAGATTTTAAAGAACTTCACAAATTTCTGAAATTTCTTCCAATTGTCATCTACACAAATCTGTAGTAAACCAATTTACTTCATTTTTATAAATGTTTTCCCTTCTATTTTTCAAACATTCCTCTTCCTTTTATCTGATTACTTTCACCACTCTCTGTTTCCTCCAACCATAAAGGCCACCTCCTTTGAGATGAGCAAGATATCATTCCAGACTCCTTGTCAGTCTGATACCCAGCAGTACCTGTCCCAGTCCCCTACCCCCGTTCCTCTAAAGAGCAACTTTTTAACGGTTTAGTGTCCTTTTAGAGCTGTTAGTTCCCAGCCTTAACAAAACGAGTCTTGTTACTTTGCTGGTTTCTGGAAGTAGCATATCTACAGTTTAAAATAGCTCAGGCATCGTTTCTAAGCCCCCTTCAAATGTTTACCAGCAGGTTATTTATATAGAGCTATTGTACTGCCTTTCTGCTAGTTTCCTAATAGTCTTCCTGGTAAACTAAATCAACATATGCATGCAGTAAACATTCTAAAAACCCCATATAGCTATACAGCAATTATCTTAATAACCAGGTCATACAGTATTAATAAATTACAGATCAGCCTTACATCCTTCATTCATGCCTCAAAAAGATTTAAAATCATATATTTTTACTCATTCTATTTCCTGCTAAGCCATAAACTGACTGCCTTTTTGTTGGACTCATAATCCCAGAGCAAGAATTTGAAATGAAAATTGACACACAATTTATCAGTCCTGATGCACATTTTGATTTTAACCAATAAACACTTTGTGGAATTTATCAACATCCTCTTATAGCCAACTTCAATATCACATCAGAGTCATGGGGACAAGTAGCTGTCATCAAGCAGATTCAGGAACATTCAACCTGATATATGTGATATTGTATATTAAATTAATAATTAATTAATAATTGTTATAGTTTCAAATTTATATATAGACATTGCCCAGTTTTTGTATATCTTTCTACAATATATCATACACCAGAAAAATACAATCCCTTATGTATTATTGTTTTATTCCATAAAGCATGAACTGAGTTCTAAAGATGTACCTTTCTGTATAACCTGTGGATGCTAAGAATGTCATTGTACATTACCAACATTATGTGTAATTTCTGCTCTTACAACCCTGTGGTATAAGATCTTGTAGTGAGGTGGTGGGATACCCCACAGCCTCACTGAGGGCTGAACCCCCCCTAACACCAACGTGGGCGGAGCCACTGGGTCTGGCGCCAGCACCTCAGAGGTCACGGTGCTGACCCGGAAGTATAAAAGCCCGCCTGCAGAGCTCAGAGGAGAACAAGCTGCCAGAGAGAGCAGATGTCTGTGGCTGAGCTTCCGCTTGGGAGACAGCAGCAGGCCGTGACCGGCCTGAGGATTCACCAGGCCAGCCGAGCCTACCCCTCGTTACCCCGAGGAGGACTGGCCGAGCCGGCCCCTTTCCAGCTACCCCGAGGAGGAGCCGAGCCTGCCCCTTTCCAGCTACCCCGAGGAGGAGCCAAACCTACCCTTCGCTACCTAGCCTGAGGAACCGATGCTGGTGGAGAGCACCGAGGACACAAGTATGGCCCAGGTACCATACGAAGGGGAGTGTGGAAGTAGCCTGGGGGCAGCCGACCCCAGTCTGGCTGCAACACTGCCAAAGCCTATGTCAGTGTGTTGCGGCCAGGATCCCCACAGACAGCAGTGAGTTTCTGCTGCTGCTAGGGCCCCGAGCTGGGATGCAGTGGAGTGGGAGGGCCTGCGTCCCCCTGCCACCCACCCCTTGTGTGGCAGACTCCCCCTTTTCTTTGGCCCAGAGAGGCTGGGACCTCTCGCTCATTGACTCAGCCCCTGCTTAAGGGCCTGAGTTCCTGACTATTTGATTGCTGCCCCGCCCTGACCTAGGGCCTGGGCCACTACCCAACCCATTGACTCAGCCCCTGCTTAAGGGCCTGGATTCCTGAACTATTGGCTCAGCCCCTGCATAAGGGCCTGAGCCCCTAACTGTGTGTTTGCTGTCCCACGCTACCGCCAGACCAGGACTGACGGTGGACCAGAGCGAGGCAGTGGGATACCCCACAGCCCCGCTGAGGGCTGAACCTCGGCCGAGACTTCCACAGATCTGTTCCTCAAACCAAGCAGAAAGCCCCTTTTAACCTGAAGTCCTGGTCTCCTGTCAACATTAATTACACAAAACCCAGAAAAATTAAATCAATTTCCCCATAGCCACTGAAATTTCTAAACTTATTAAAATTTACCTCTGTATTACCTGGATTTTTGACCAAATAATTTAAATAGTTTAATACATGGTGTCACAGTTTCTGGGTAACTGCACTTGTATTCTTCCTCAGTGATCCACTGAGAGCATCCCACTTTAGGCCTCAGCTCCTTAGCCATCACCTTTCTTGGACAAAGGCCTGTCTCTTTCTCCCACCTGATAGAGATTTTAAGGCTGCAGCACAGCTCTCTGGGTTACACTGTGATATCCCCAGCAAGCCAAATTGACTAAGCAGGCCAGTGCCTCTACTTTGCTTTCTCTCTGAAGGCTATGGCCAATGTATTGCTCGCACACAGCTCCTTCTAAGCAAACACATTTATTAATCAATGTGAAAGCATTACAGAAAAACATACTAAAAACAATAAAAATCTATATTCATGCTAAAAGGCTTATCAGGGGTCACCCAACAGTCTTAGGGGCCTCTAGCAGGTCAATCCATCCTTAAGGATTGTGTCCCCCACCCCCTGAATTGGACAGAAGGTCCTGTCTGTCTCCTAGATCGGAAAGAAGGCCTTGAGTCAGTTTAAACTCAGGCTATCTATTTAAAAGGTCCTTTCTTGGCTGGCTGGTCTCTAGAGAATCCAGTCTGAAGTAGTATATATGAGCCTGTCCAGGTGACAGTTCTTCCCTGACGGATTACAACAACCTAACTGATTTGCTTTAATCACCTATGTCACTGAACTAGTGAGGGTTAAGCAACCAGCAGGCTAAGTAACTCAAAATCAATTTTTAAGAACATATTACAGAAGTATTGAAATGGTAATCAGGGCCATTTCTTGTAGATAGTTATCAAAGCCATATTAAGTAGACTAAATTCTTTGAAATGTAAACCTGTATTGTCAGAGAATTAGAAATAGATACTAATTGTATTTATCTGTGTTTACCTATCTCTGTTAGAAGTTTAGCAATGTGATCTTTCCTGATCTAATTAGCTTGTAGATGATAAACTTCTGTTACAATATTCTATTGATTCAGAAGATCAAAAAGGAATATTAGCATTTAAATGAAACTTATGGTGTAATAATGTCATTGCATATATTTCTCTTTGAAGTTTTTTAGTAAACTACCTATGAACTGCTTGAATGGTTAATGACCTTATACTTATGAATGCAACTAGTTACTGGTGTGTGCTTAGGAAATGAAGATTTACTTCAAAGCAACAATATACACTGCCTAGTCTTCATCCGGGAAGGTCCCTGCTGCGATGTCTGCTGTCAAGAGACTATTAGCTCCCTAGAGAACTACAAAGGAAGCTTCGGGCCTGATCTTTGCTATCTCAGATCTGCTTAAACTTTGTCAGTGGAAGTTCAAGCCACAAGACTGAGGTCTCCAGGCCTATGCTGGAATATCCCTGCAAATTCTCATGGAAGAATTTGAACAAACTCTACACATGGACTGTCTATTGGACTATAACCTATTGAATTGATTTTGGAAGGACTTTTATAAATCAGCATCCTCACCATCTCTATTATGAAACTGACCTAAGAACTTTAATCATACCTGTATGTATAATGATTTTTTAACCACATTAACCCTTTCCATTCTTTTCTTTTTTAAATAAAGCTTAGATTAGTTAATAAGGATGGGCCGTAGGCTTGTATTTGGGTAAAATCTGAAATATTAATTGACCTGGCGGGTAATGTATCCGATCTCTTTGGATTGGTAGAACTTTATATATGGTGAATAAGATTTTAAGTAACCCTGAATTGGCTGTCTGGTTGGGAGCCCAAGGCTGGGTTGCTTTAGGGGAGCTGAATTTCTGGCTTCTTGGTAACCAGGAAGGTATTACAAAAGCTGGTTTGGTGTATCTAATTATGAGAATAAACCACCAGTTTTGCGGGATCATCTGCCCCATTCTTTGCAGTTTGCCCTGATTGAGCAGTCTCAGTGTGGCCCCTCCAGCAGCCACACTCACATCACCACTCGCTGCTATTATTTCCTAGTGGAGCTGTGGTAGCCCTCCCCTATGGAGTAGAACACAATCATACATAAACCATTCATTTAAAACCAAGGACTCCTAAGCTATTGCATGGTATTGTAATATCTCTCACATTTCCCCCCTAGAGAGGTTACATACAATCCTGGCCCGCAATCATACACAAAATTAATACAATAAGGTCTTTCAAGGATATTGCAGGAAATTGCCATAGCTGTCACACATGGTTCCTAACAACATACTATACTATTCTTAGTTTATTATGTCAAGATTAATCTTCTGATGTGTAGGATTTGACTCTAATTCATTCTAGTTGGCTCTATGGGTCTCCATTTTTTGTCAGATAGGAATACATCAAAACGATGTGGAATATTGAACAGACAGTCAAATCTCCTTTAGCAATACAAGAAACAGAATCATAACAAAAAATTGCTCTCTCAGAAGTAATGATCACATTTGGAAGCACAGTCACTTATGCTACAAATTAAAATGAATAAATCATATTTTTAGAAGTATTTTTTAAAGAAGCATAGATTTAAAAGACAAAACTACTGCATTTGTTACCTTTCATGGGCCTCATTAGTCTGACTAAGATTAAACAAAGAACATTTGATATTCAGAACAGGGAAATTTGTTATTTGAGAAGAACAAAGTCATTTTTTCCACCTTAGGGTATTCATCTTACCCTCCAATATATTAGGTGAAAGAGAGCAGATTACAGTGGTCTACAATTTTTGAGAAGTCGTCTGCTTCAGAGATAAAATGTTCTATTTATTATGTATTTTGATGTGCTGAATTCAAATATAACAATTAAAACAACTGATTGGCTAGTGTTTCTAAGATATTTAAGTTTTTACATTTTATGTCTATGTATATTGTGTAGATAGTAGGGTTTTAATCATAAATTGTAAACCTAGGTCTTTTCATGTGTTTATGGTTGCTTTCCATGATAATATTTCACATGTCCTGTTTATGTAACACTTTAAAAATCGGCAAAAGGGTTCTATAAATAACATTGATTATGAAACAAAAGGCAAAAACTATTATGTACATAGTTTAGTCCTATTCAGTGTCTACTCGGCGCTTCTTGGCTTATCTCTTGTATTCATTACATGGAGCATCTCTTGTCACTGTCCAGCAATAGTCTGCAAGCATTGATGGGCTCCATTTGCCCTGATAGTGTTTCTCCATTGTTGCAATGTCCTGGTGAAATTGCTTCCTGTGCTCGTCGCTCACTGCTCCGCAGTTCGGTGGAAAAAAATCTAGATGAGAGTGCAAAAAATGTATCTTTAGTGACATATTGCAACCAAGGCTTTTGTATGCCTTGAGGAGGTTTTCCACCAACAACCTGTAGTTGTCTGCCTTGTTGTTTCCCAGAAAATTTATTGCCACTAACTGGAAGGCTTTCCATGCCGTCTTTTCCTTGCCACCCAGTGCATGGTCAAATGCATCATCTCGAAAAAGTTCACGAATCTGAAGACCAACAGAGACACCTTCCTTTATCTTGGCTTCACTTAACCTTGGAAATTTTCCATGGAGGTACTTGAAAGCTGCTTGTGTTTTGTCAATGGCCTTGACAAAGTTCTTCATCAGCTTGATGTGTAAGGGTGGTAACAAAATCTTCTTTGATTCAACAAGTGGTGGATGCTGAACACTTTTCCTCCCAGGCTCCAATGACTGTCGGAGTGGCCAGTCTTTCTTGATGTAATGGGAATCTCTTGCACAACTATCCCATTCGCAGAGAAAACAGCAGTACTTTGTGTATCCAGTCTGCAGACCAAGCAAGAGAGCAACAACCTTCAAATCACCACAAAGCTGCCACTGATGTTGGTCATAGTTTATGCACCTCAAAAGTTGTTTCATGTTGTCATAGGTTTCCTTCATATGGACTGCATGACCAACTGGAATTGATGACAAAACATTGCCATTATGCAGTAAAACAGTTTTAAGACTCGTCTTCGATGAATCAATGAACAGTCTCCACTCATCTGGATCGTGAACAATGTTGAGGGATGCCATCACACCATCGATGTTGTTGCAGGCTACAAGATCACCTTCCATGAAGAAGAATGGGACAAGATCCTTTTGACGGAACATGGAAATCCTAACATCACCTGCCAGGAGATTCCACTGCTGTAGTCTGGAGCCCAACAGCTCTGCCTTACTCTTGGGTAGTTCCAAATCCCTGACAAGGTCATTCAGTTCACCTTGTGTTATGAGGGGTGGTTCAGAGGAGGAGGATGGGAGAAAATGTGGGTCCTGTGACATTGATGGTTTAGGACCAGAAGTTTCATCCTCTTCCTCTTCCTTGTCTGACTCAAGTGAGAATGATTCTGGTGCATCAGGAACTGGCAGTCCTTCTCCGTGGGGTACTGGGCGTATAGCTGATGGAATGTTTGGATAATGCACAGTCCACTTTTTCTTCTTTGACACACCTTTCCCAACTGGAGGCACCATGCAGAAGTAACAATTGCTGGTATGATCTGTTGGCTCTCTCCAAATCATTGGCACTGCAAAAGGCATAGATTTCCTTTTGCTGTTCAACCACTGGCGAAGATTTGTTGCACAAGTGTTGCAGCAGATGTGTGGGGCCCACCTCTTGTCCTGATCTCCAATTTTGCAGCCAAAATAAAGGTGATAGGCTTTCTTAACCATAGTGGTTATACTGCGCTTTTGTGATGCAAAAGTCACTTCACCACAAACATAGCAGAAGTTATCTGCACTGTTCACACAAGTACGAGGCATCTCTGCTCACTTTCTCTAAACAGAAATGTGTCCCTTTGCAAAATCAAACACTGACAAATAAGAGAGCACGACACTGTATGATTTCTAGAGCTGATATAGGGCAATTTGTTCAGCAGAGTGATGTAAGCTTCGTTATGATTGCATCATCCATGACTTCTAGGAATAACATGATGCAATTCATATCATGTATGACGCAATACCAGCTTCAGATTGCATCATTCATTGTTTTGCCTAAAAAGCAAGTACTGTCCAAACCCAGTCATAGATTTATTCATAGATCCAGTCAAAGATGTATTTTAGTCATTTCTGGTTTAAATTGAGATCCCTTCCCTTTATAACTCACTTATCCTCCGCCATTCCCAAGTCAAGGGTCGTATATACTGACCCAATAGCATATCTTGAAAACCAGAGCCAATCAACAATTTTAAGCATCATTTTCGTTCTCAGTGACCCAGAATTAGTAAAGTTTGATTACATTTATTTCAGAAGCATTTTGGCTGTAGAGCAGTGTTATCTCTTCAAATCTTGTCATTGGACTACCATATCAATAAGGCTCACCTTCCCCTGTTTTTGAACCAGACAACAAGTCATGCTCAGGACATACATTTTTAAAATATTCCCTCCCACTAGAAAAATACCTTTAATAAATAACTAACCAAACATTTTTACTAAATATTCAGCAAGAACAAACTTCTCTAGATGATAAAAACATGAAACAAACAGCAATTAAAAATGCTGCCATTCAAGTTCTCTTGTACCTAACAAATGCCCAACATTGAAGATCCAAGTTTAAAGCACATATTGGCCAGAATAAACCTCAGAGAAGACACCACCGTATACTAGAAATAGAATAAATCTATATATTAGTCTGGCTTTGTGACACTCTCCTCAGGGAGCCCAGAACCACACGCCTGTGTTACCTCTGTCTTAGCAAGCAAGAATTTTGCTGGAGTTGAAACTGAGAGCTCCCTGCCACACCAGTCTGTCCTGAAGACTCTGCCAGTCTAAACCTTTCTCTGCAGATAACATTCAGTGAACCCCAATTCCCGAGTTCACCAGAAATGTCAGTCTGTAGCGCCTAGGCCCTCTCATGGGACACTCACAGAAATTATGTCTGCTGTCTCATCTCAGTCTGTTGGCTCACTGAGGACACACTCATTAACTTAATACACAGCACAGAGATGGTTTATCATAAAACTAAGCATATGTTTATTAATAATTAACAGATTTAAATGATACTAAGGAAGAGAAAGAGAGACGGATATGGTTACAAAGAAAACAAAAGTAAACATATAGTTTCTATTGTTTAAAAAACTTAACAGTTTACAATCCTGGCAATTTCTCACCTACAGTGAGTTCTCAGTATCATCTTCAGCAACATGGCTGAAGGATCCACCTTTCACAGATTCTAAGAGTGCTGGCATCTTCTGTCCCTTAAGTGATGGATAACTATGGCGTTCTTTTTATAGTCCAGAAACACCATGAAAATATATTCTTTGAAAAGTAAACCCAAACAAAGTTCCTCTCCTCTGCTGGTATGCAGATGCCATGATGTCTTCCTTGTCCTCTTCTGAATTAGCTCTTTCTAGTTGTTTGATTATCTTGTTTAACCTTAAATGCAAATATGGTTCCATTATCTCTAGCTTACATAGCTTAAACCTGGCAGACTGGCAAATCCACATTCCTTTGTCTAAGGCAAACCTGTTTATCCACTTTACTCAGATTGCTTGGTCTGGTCCTATTTTAGGAACATTTTACCAGTATACACATAACCCTTTACACACTAACCATACATACATCAAGCAATAATATAAATGACCAGTGTGTCATCCAATTATCAAATGACAAAATACTGTTTGGCTAAATATTTTAACAGTATTGGGTGTGCCCTTTACTAGTTGGCATAAAGGGACTCTTAGGGTCACAGACTTCTAATCCAATTTTGGGTCCTTGTCTAAGAGACGCTCTCGAAGAGACCCTCTCTAAGGGAAAAGAAAAAAAGTGGAAGCTTACCTTCACTTCGCAAGTAACAGGTACATTTATATAAGGATAAGAACCATAAATGCACACGTAGTGTGTGTGCACACTCATATGTACACACTTTTTCCAGCAAAACAGATTTAGCTGCCAAGTTAGCATCTCAGTTAGCTTTCAGTAGGTCAGATAAGGCCACAGTTAGGTCTTTTGAAGACCAACTGAGGAAAAATCCAAAAGGCCATTAATTCCACTTGTGAAGGAGGAATGTAACCCAGTTATTTAGAAGAAACAGAAAGGAAAACTCTTCACACTGAATGTACACAAATTTGAGGGCAGAAATTAGTCCTAATGTGTCTAATCTACTCAAATAAACAGAATTGCCCATTCTTAAAGTCAAAAGATAATCTGTTATAATTCAGGGAGTAAAGCCACACTATATTTCTTTAGGAAGTAACACCTTATTATAATATGGTACCTGAGACTCTCAATCAATTGTCATCTGAGGATCTCTTTTGTACTTTTTAAATGAGCTGCTGAAAGAATTGTGACTATAATCAGAAGAATTGCTAATTGGAACTGGAGCAGCTTCCTCTCTGAATGAGGGTCACAAACTTGGAAACATCTACATCTGATTTTTTTTAAATGAGATGTAATCGGATATTTGATTTGGATCTGACACTGGTTAGACAGGATTTACAGTTGCCACAAAAAGATATCTCTATCAGTACTTCTATCACAAGACTTTTCAATATCTCTTTAGATCGTTCTTGTCCAAGATGAACTAGAGCAGAATGGGAAAACAGTACTTCTTGTTTAATATACACTCTCCAGAGAGAAAAAATAATTGCTCTTTGATTTGTTCCTCGTTGAAAGGTTGTTGGTCTTCAAAATGCCTAGCTCTGACCTTTTATCTGACCAGCAAAAAGCTAGCAGATGTGTTAAGTAAAGTGTAATTTCTTAGGCTGAAGAAGGAACTATCAATGATGGCATACAGAAAGGAAATAGATTTGGTCTTGATGGGTTTAGAAGGGAGACAGCCTTCACCAGCATGCCATATTCCTTTGTTTTTGTTACATGAAGGAAAAAAGGAAAAGCTAAGCCTGGTGTATCAAATCTTAATGCTGATAGTAGGCCTGCCTAATGGAACCCTTTTGTCTATTCACTGATAGATTCTCTAGCCCTTTCGCCTCTTGGTTCTGATTTAGCTCAAGAACACAGTTCAAAGTTTGATGCATGATTGACTAGTAGCCTTCCTCCTACCTCCCTCCCCCTCAAACTGAAAGCAGAAGTCTGTCTTTTTCTGAAATTCTGTGTTTTGGAAGGATTCTCTGACAAGGGGAATCTTCATATGGGAATTTTCAGCTTATATTTGTGGGGTCACTTTTCCCAGCTTCCCCAGGACCCAGGGAAAAGATTAGCAGATACTCTATTATCTAGTGAAAACACGGCCTGGATGATAAAGGGAGAAGGACCATGAGGCATCTCTATGGCCATAATTTTTGCCAGTTTTTTTTTTTGGGGGGGGAGTACTGGAAGGGCAAAGAAGGGACAGAAATGGTCTAGAAACTCAAGAACACCTCTCTTCCCACTGGTGGCCTACACAACAATATCAGAAAGAGCTGGCAAAGAGATCCTGTTGTGAAGTTTCCAACTGGTGACACAGTTTGATGAACATGTGCTGTATCTTTTCCCACAGGTCCTTGCCCCTGGCCCAGGCTATTATGTTCTCTGTCAAAAGAAATGTGCTGGGCAAACAAGTTGCATTTTTTGTTTGGACACAGAACTTTCATAGCGCATCAAATACGTGATTTGATATTCTTCCCCTATTGGAGAACACAGTGCTAAACTGTTAGTTCGGTACTACACAAAGGGAAGAATGCCACCTCCTGTATCGCACCATTTCTTATGGTATCCTGAGTCTTCCTTGAGGTCTCTGTTCCCAGCACTGACCAGACCTGACTCCATTTAGCTTGTGAAATCAGACAAGACCAGGCAGCACTGCTTTAAGGCAATTACATTTGTCCAGGGTACGATTTACAGAGCATATTCCCAAGCCTGGCTGCAAGTTGCAATACTCATCCTATGTATAACAAAACATTGTGGGCTGGATTTTAAAGCTATTTATATGCCAAAAGATGCAGTAGGTGTTCTTGAAAAAAATCTCACTAAGCGCTAAGGTGCTTAACTCTCATAGAAACCAATGAAAGTTAGTTACCTAAGAGCTTTTGAAAATCCCACTAAGTACATACCTGCATCTTTAAAAATCTGGCCCTATGTTTAATGTAATATATGTTCTCTATATATTTACATACTGTACAGTTATATGGATAAGTAGATGATCCATACAACTGTATAATACGCAAGGATGTTGGTAAACTATTTTATTGTTCATATACAACAGTTTTTAAATGCTTATTGTTTATGAATTGAAGGGTAGTGTAAACCAAGTGCAAATGTAAGGGCTTGTCTACACTACTGGCTGGATCGACAGGCAGTGATCGATCCAGCAGGGGTCGATTTATCGTGTCTAGTATAGATGTGATAAATCAACTGCTGATCGCTCTAGCATCAACTCTGGTACTCCACCTCAACGAGAAACGCAAAAGGAATCAACAGGAGAGCATCTCCCATCGATATACTGCAGTGAAGATACCGCAGTAAGCAGATCTAAGTACATCGACTTCAGCTAAGTTATTCACATAGCTGAAGTTGCATAACTTAGATTGATCCCCCCGTAGTGTAGACCAGATCCTTAGACACACACATAGACTACACCCACATCCAAATGCATGGAGTTTATCCTTCATAGAATTGCACAGGATTAAAGCTGTATTGGTTCAGCTGCCACTGAAATATCATTGCATATGCCTCCTCCAATAAGAATGGTAGTTTGAAACCTAGACTGACAATTTTGGGCAATTAGAGGATAATAGACCAGAGAAGACACTATCAAATTATCTTTAGTTATAAATGTGAGAAGCTGTCATGGCACCTTATTTCAATGAGATTATGAAACATCTAATTGTCTGTCTAGGTCGTTATATGCCCCCACCCCAGTTCCAAGCCCCTCGTACAAATAAAAACTATTCCGTCCCCAGCAAAGATGTCTGAGCAAATGCCACATTCTCTTGGAGACTGAAGCTAATGCATTGACTAATTCTTTCTTTGTGCTGATAGGACCTCTTCCGGCAGTGTCATCAACTCCACTCTTTTCCTTCAGCCAATTGTACCAGACCTCCCCACAATCCTTTCAGCACAATTCTGTGAAACCACATACACTCGGGGTTGAAAAAAGAGGATGCTGAAAGACTGGGGCTGAGTTAAGGTTGTTGTGCATTCTCAGTGGTGCCTTGGGTGTGGTGCTGTTAGTGAAGTGTGAGACTCTGGGTGAAGGAGTTCAGAGAATGTTCTGTCGGTTGCCTTAACTTTTAATTTCCTTGCTTTTTACTTTCTGTAAACCAACTTTCACTGACACACATTTCTGAGAAATTATTTCCTATGATATCCCCAAAATTTCAGGTGAGGGAACATCACTAATGGCATATATAACAAAAATAATACCTCTTCTGAAATATTCAACAAGCCTTCGTCATACTACACTGGAGAATGGAAGTATATGACACAAGCCATGTTCTCTGTTGGCTGTTTTACATAAGGATTCAGTTGACAAATACCTCTAATATTCCACACACACAACACTTTTTTTTGTTAATTGACAAAACCACCACTATCCAATAAAAATCAGAGATCCCCAAACTCTCCATTATGCACAATTTTCTGACTTTCTAGTACTTTTACTATCTGGAGGGGTCCGATCATAGACTTATTGTCCTGGAGCACCCTGTTGAGGCATCACACAGTGTTTCAGTGACTCACTCTCCTCCTTGGGACTTGGGTGTTCTGGCATGCTGGTGACTTGGCCCTCTGGCCAGTTCACACTATGCCTGTGGGGCATCAAAGTTCTAACCCAAACTCAAAAGAAGGGTCATATGTCCCAGTCTTTAGCTGGACACCACCCTCTGCTCAGGTTCTCTTCTCTTCTGCAAGAATCTTTAGTTCTCTTGCACTCAGCTTCCAGTTCTTTCCCACTCTCTTACAGAGTGTGGACTCTCATGGCTTTTTCCCTGTGGCAGTCTCCCTCCTTCCAGGGCCAATGACATGAACAAGCTAGCTAGTCAGCCTCCTCAGTCCTCTTGCCTGAGGGTTACCCTTCTCCAGAGCCTAATGAATGAGCCAATGCTCCCAGCACTTTAATGAAGTGTTTTGAGATCTTTCTGGAAAAGGGCACCATAATGTTGTTTCCTGTGAACTCTTCAAATTTAATTTCTCTCTTAAAAATTCCTATTTCACAATCTG
The DNA here is from genome assembly GCF_027887155.1 of Malaclemys terrapin pileata. Lineage (NCBI taxonomy): Eukaryota > Metazoa > Chordata > Testudines > Emydidae > Malaclemys > Malaclemys terrapin. The sequence goes on from NC_071505.1 coordinate 73,777,190, forward strand.
TAACTACCCCTAAATAAAAATATTTACCTTAGAACACAGAATTTGTGCGCATTAAAGGCAAGAAGTGGAAATCACATTACGTTTGATTTTTCTTCATTCTCCCTTTAGGTTGCAAAACTTTTTGTTTGTTGTTCCAAACTTATGCCAATTCTCACCTGAAAATTCAAAACTTGAATCCTCTGGACCAATGTTTAAAATATCTGGGTCATATTCCAAAACCAGAAGTGTTTAACAAGCATAGTGCCAAATTCAGTTCTGGCATAAATGAGCTAAATTCCACTGCTGTCAATGAATTTGCAACTTGCTTGTCCACTCAGCTTTTCTAGAACACATAAGATTAGTGGAAGGCAGAGTTTTACCTGTAGAAGACACTAACTACATCTTTCCTAATAGCCCCCAAACTGTGATATTTCAGTTAGACACCTGAAAACATTATTTGCTTCTTCATAAGGATGAGCAACTCCTATTTCACTTTCACTCAGTTCATTGAGAGGTCAGAATCAACATCTTTAATGCCCTGGAAAACTGTATTTAATCTATTTTTCAATATTTTTCTCACTAATAAACTTTTTACAGCATATTTTAGCAGGAGTTTCTAGCATTTCAGCAAACCAATTTAGGGTCATTAGATATCCTCCCACATAAAGTTGTTGGATTTGCTTTATAGGCAGTAGTTTCAATTTTAATAATTTCTCCATCTCTGACCAGGTTTTTTAACACTTTCTTTTTCCTTTTTCTAGAATTCAGAATTAATTTGGTAAATTTCACTAGACGTTCTCTTCTCAGGAAGTTTTAAATATATATCTATTTTTTTTTTTTTTTTTGCAGGGAAGGGTAATATTTCCGTCATGAGCTACAGTTTCTTCTGCTTTTTCTGACTTATTTTTCTTTAAGGAATAGTATTGTTACAGAAGATATTCCTAATGGGAAGCTGGGTTATCACAGAATCATAGAATATCAGGAGGTTATCTAGTCCAGTGGTTCTCAAAGCCGGTCCGCTGCTTGTTCAGGGAAAGCCCCTGGCGGGCCGGGCTGGTTTGTTTTCCTGCTGCGTCCGCAAGTTCGGCTGATTGCGGCTCCCACTGGCCACGGTTCGCCGCTCCAGGCCAATGGGGGCTGCAGTAAGCGGCGCGGGCCGAGGGATGTGCTGGCTGCCCTTCCCACAGCTCCCATTGGCCTGAAACAGAGAACCGCAGCCAGTGGGAGCCGTGATCGGCCGAACCTGTGGATGCGACAGGTAAACAAACCAGCCCGGCCCGCCAACAAGCGGCGGACCAGCTTTGAGAACCACTGATCTAGTCCAACCCGTTGTTCAGAGCAGGACCAATCCCCAACTAAATCATCCAAACTACCAGAAGTGATTAACTCTGTTATGTATACCTGTTTCATCTCAAACTTGCTACAGGATTTTCAACAGAAACCAAGCTGCCCAAAATTCTTTGAAAATTAAAACACCATAAGAAAATTAACTCATTCCACATTTTAAATATATAGCTATTAAAAGGAACTGTATAGCAGCAAATTAAATTAATACAAACTAATTAATTGGTCTTTCCGTGGACTAATGATGACCCACATATCAGAGAGCTGTAATGCACTGGTGCTTTATCAGAAAAGTATATATAGTCCAGCATCCTCATTCTTGAAATCTGTTACAATTAAATGTCCTTAAATTTTCTACATTTCTTCATTTTCATTAGAGAAGTTTTATTTAAAACAAAAAGTCTGGTTTACTCTAATTGATACAATTCTTCAACAGAAAATACTTTCATTTCCAGAAAATCGCTACCCTTTCAATACAAGTACTTAAGAACTTTTGCTTAGAAAATATATAAGTCTCCAGGGCTGTGTCCTTCAGAATCCATTAAGCAACTTCAAATGCCGAGCTTACTTGTAAAACATGTGAATGCAGCAGGGAAAATGTCTGAGATAGCTCTCTCATCTCTTCAGATGTTGTGCAAGACAAATAGGTGAGATCAAAGATGCAACTTACCTTGTTAACTATACAAAAACAGTCATAACTCTACTGAAAAAAACTGGTATATTCTTCAAGAACGTTTTCAGCAATTTACACCAGACTCTAAATTGCTATTTTCCATGTTGTAATACTGTAAAGGGGTACACAACCCTGCACTGGAAAGGAAGGGATTAAAGAGCTACTTTGGGCCCAGGCAGCCCCACCTCACCTCGAATTTTGGTGGCTGAAGCCTTATCAAGAAGTGAAATATTTCAGAAATAAATGTCAGAACATTTCTAAACTGTCTATTCATATTTTATGTGATAGCAGTTCTTATCTATTTCATATGATTTACCTTTAAGAATAAAAGACAAGTTATTCACAACATCAAATGCCCTTCAGAGCAACTGCACATATTTGGATTAATCCTCCATTGACACAGAAACAATTCTAAAGCACACATAGTTTAGTTTCATGTCATCTGTATGATACTTCAAAAATCAATTAGCTTAGCATCCTAAATACTAATGAAAACATAAAAGTCTTTTGATAACTATGATGCTACCGTATGCTGCTAGGTACACTCTTTTTCAGAGCTACAGATATGCTTACAAGAGCCACTTGACTTCTCTTAACAAAACGAGAGTCGACAGTTGATAAAATGCCAGCTGCTTCTCAGATCATTTAACAACAAAAAGCATGTTGCCATATCATTTTTACTACAATCTATGTACATAGTAGGCAATTCTAGAACGCACATAGGCCCCAGTTCAACAAGTGCGGAAGTTAATGGGAGTTCTCACAGGGAGTAAAGTTAACCACCCATTTAAGTCTTTGCAGGATTGGGGCCTTAATTAGTATAATTTAAGGGACAGCTTTTCAATGGCACAATTTTCAGGGAGGATCAGTGCCTCACTGCCCTTTGTGCCTTTGAAAATCTCTCCCTTGAGACTTTAATCAAAAAACTACTAAACAGAGATGCAATCTTTTCAGTACAGAATTTATTATGCCCTTCTGAGTTTACCCTCCCCTACAGATGTTAAAGTGGACTAATAACTAGCCATGAGCAGATTCATGGACCACCTCCAACTGGCAATAAAACATAGGTTTTGTTGACCTGTGATACAGGACTATTGGCTGAAAAACTATGAATTGATGATTCTTCAGAATTTAATATAAATGGTCTAAAGGGAAACTGTTAATTTGAAATTTAGAGAGACGAGGTGGGTGAGGTAATATTTTTCATTGAACCAACTTCTCTTGGTCAGAGAGTCAAGCTTTCACGCTCACAGAGAGCTCTTCTTCAGGTCCCCCGCCTACCGCTCTCTCTGTACTGCAGGCTCCGCCGGCAGCCAAGCTTCCCCCTCCCCCGCCTCTTCCCCCAGCGTGCTGCGTCAAGTCCTGTCTCCTCTCCTTCTCCAGCGCTGATGGCCCTTGCGAGGGAGGAGAGAAGAGCAGCCCCAGCACCCTCGCTGCTCAGACCAGTAAGGAGGCAGGGAAGGGAGGCAGGGGGAAGCGGGGTAGGAGCAGGGTGTATCCCTCCAGCCCCCTGCTGTGAGCCGCTCATCCCAGCCCATCCGCCCCAGCCCTCTGCCCTGACCCCTGCACCCCCTTGCACCCCAGCCCCCTGCATCCCCCGCACAACCCCATCCCTGATTCCTGCACCCTCCACACATACCCAGCCCCCCTGCATCCCATGCCCTGACTCCTGCACCCCTCCCATGCCCCCAGCCCTCTGCCATGACTCCTGCACTCCCCACACATACCCAGGCCTCCCACACCCCATGCCCTGACTCTTGCACCCCCCCACATCCCCAACCCCCACCCTGAGCACCAGGTTGGCAACGGGCTGAGTGGGGCCAGCGGCTGGGACCCCAGCTGGCAAGGGGCCGGCAGCCAGAACCCAAGACTGGCAGCGGGCTGGGCAGGGCTGGCAGCCGGGTCCCTGGTTGGCAGGAGCCAGCAGACGGAACCCCAGACCAGCAGCGGGCTGAGACGCTCGGCCCGCTGCTGGTCTGGGGTTCTGACTGCAGGCCCCTTGCCAACTGGCGTCCCAGCTGCCGGCCCCGCTCAGCTCGCTGCCAACCTGGGGTTCTGGCTGCCGGCCCCTTGCCAGCCAGGTTCCGGCCGCAGGCTCCGCTCAGTCCGCTGCTGGCCTAGGTGAACGGAACCCCAGGCTGGCAGCGGGCTGAGCAGGTCAGCAGCTTAAGATCAGCATTTTAATTTAATTGTAAATGAAGCTTTTTAAACATTTTGAAAACCTTGTTTACTTTACATAGAACAGGAGTTTAGTTATATTATATATAAACTTATAGAGAGAGACCTTCTAAAAAACATTAAAATGTATTACCGGCACACGAAACCTTAAATTAAAGTGAATAAATGAAGACTTGGCACACCACTTCTGAAAGGTTGCCAACCTCTGATCTAGCCCTTCAAGATTATTGATTCATATTCCCTATTTGGAAAATTATTATAAGAAAACTGACCCAAATTATTTTGGTTATGATATAAAGATTTTATTTTAATTTGCTCATTTATTATCTGACTTTTAAAGTCATAACTGATAACAAATGTATTTTACATCTGACACAGAGTATGCGGCAGTAGTTTAAATCTGAAGTATTAAAAGTCTGAGACAAGGAAATGCCCTAAAGGACAATAGGGTAAAAGTTATTATTATCTGGAGATTTTAGATTGAGGCTGGGAATATTTAATTACAATGTCATATAAGTAAAATATGGGGATAGTTTTTTGTGTATCTAAGGAATCAATTTATCGTTAGATCTTAAAAGTGAACTTAAAGGGTATTTTAGAATTTTTTTTTTAAATTAAGATCCTGTATCTTGGCTAGAATAAATGAATAGAAATAAATATTTAATATATGTAAAGCCAAATATATTTTAAAATTACTCACCCACCTTCACCTCCAGGACTTCATGACATCACAAACACCTAAAATGCTGTAAGTAATGCAGCTTCCAGCTCCACTTTGGGGGATTGGTGGCAAGGAATTAAAACTCTCCAGAAACCTGAACCTCATATTGATAAGGAAAATTAAACCCCTCACTTTGAAAATGATGCATTTAATCATGTCAAAGCTGCTACATGCATTCTGCTAATTCAAAGCAGACAGATAATTGTTTGTATTTATTTATTTCAAAAGCATTTCAGTGCATCATTAAAAGAGAAAAATCACCTAATAATTCGTATTACTTTTTCTAAGAAACTGAATACTGAATTGGATTCAGCTGCCTGGAGATTATGTTGTGCTCTACCATGTGAAAAGTTGAGTTTTGATCACTGAACTCTGGTTCCTCTTCTCTGTTTAAAGAGGTTAGGAGTGTTCCAAATGTGACAGTCAGTCCAGACTGGGAACAAGCAGGGGTAGTCTTGTGTTTCAATTATGAGGCTGATTGGCCTGCTAGAAGACAACATAGTTCAGTTGATGGAGTACAGGACTGAGGGTAAAAAGATTTGGGTTCTGCACCATTTGAGACCTGAATTGTATGTCACAGCTAATTCACTGGGTAACACTTCTGCGTGTGTGTGTGTGTGTGTGTGTGTCTTTTTCCTCACCGCAAAATGGATGTGATAATATTTACTGACCTCTGTAGAAGTGCACCAAGATCTATGGATGAAGAGAGCTATATCAAATACTAATCATAATTACACTCTTAAGTCCAAAACTCAATTCAGCTTTAGCTATGACGCAACAACCGATGCCTACATAATTATCACTTTAAAAAAAAAAGATACCTATTGGAACTCCCTGTGACACTGCACCCCATATTCTTCACAGTGATATAATTAGGATATGTTTTGCACAAAGTATGCCTTGTGAGGTTTTGATCTGCTAGACATTAATATCTCATTTGATTGTATGTGCTATCATTATATGTGAAATTATGAAGTTTGTCTAGATATGGGTTACTGAAACATGTCAAGAGGTTAAAAACGCCCACAAGCAGCCTTTCAGGTACAACAGTAAAGAGGCCAAACAATGTTAATGGCTTATTGAGGAAATGCACACAAGCACAAGGATTACGTCAGGAACTGTGTACAATAGAAACCCCTCAGAGATAGCTCTACACAATGGGAATTGTTTGACCCAGGTCACAGCAAAAGAGCTTTCCAGCAAGTGGGAAGAAAATATAAAAGGGGGAAAATGACATCATGATGGGTCCTCACTCTCCCTATAACACTACACCTGGAAACACCTGAGGAACAAAGACAGAACTGTGGGAAGTGATGGTCCCAGGCTAAAGGGATTTTTAGCCTGTGAATAGACCACCCGGGGATGCGAGGCTGTAAGCAAGTGCAGCTTGCTCCTTAAGAATCTGAAGCCTGCTTGTATCATCTCTTATGGTGAGAATCTGCTATTCATACCCCATCTATTTAGTATATTAAGTTTAGTTTGTGTTTTTGTTTATTTGCTAGGTAATCTGCTTTGATCTGTTTGCTATCACTTATAATCCCTTAAAATCTATCCTTTGTTGTTAATAAACTTGTTTTTTTGCTTTATCTAAACCAGTGTGTGGGAATCATAACTCAGGGGCAAAAGGTGTTGCATATTCCTCTCCACATTGAGGGAGGAGGTGAATTTTATGAGCTTATGCTGTACAGTTACCTGTGCAGCACAAGATGGTATAATTTTCGGTTTATACTTCAAGAGGACAGGGGAGGAATGCCTAAGGAGCTCGGAGTAGCTTTCCCATGCAGGGGCTGGTCAGAGAGCCTGCTTTTAACTGCAGCTGGGTGTGTCCCTACCTGTATGTATGCTGGTGAAAGTGCAGGCTGGAAGGTTTTGTAGCTTGTCATAGCAATACAGTGTGAAAGGGAGCCCAGGCCTGTGGGTCAGGGGGCTCAGTGGTACCCCATTTCCAGGTGGCACCCTGGGGGGAACTCATCACACTCCCATCTAGTAATCCAGACCTTAGAAGGAATTCAACCTTCGAGGTGATGAGACTAACATCATGACACTAGGAATTCTCACTAATCTCTAGGATTGCTCTCCATCCTTGGAGAAACTTGGCATGGGCATGGAAAGACAGTACCAGTAAAAATAAAAGGAGGAACAAATTATGTTCCCCTGCAAGATCTATCCACAATGGATAAACACATTGGTTTAGTTATTGGCTTCTGCTTTGGAGTCCTTTGACATGTGCTCTTCTGTTCCAAGTTTTCCTTCTTTGAGGAATTGCTTCAATGATAGTGAGTTTTATACCATGATCTGAAGCTGGTGAAAATAGAATTAATCCTGATTTTTCTGGGGAGGTTGATCTAGAATCACAGCTTTTCCTCAGCTCGCTCATATTTTTATCTAGGCTCTGTTGGCCATATGTACTGAATGATCATAGATTCTGTGATAGTTACAAGAAAGAGAGATGTCCTATCTGATAGTGAATGGGGAGCTGGTGGAGGCTGCAAAGTCCTAGTTTAATATTATCTCTTTAGCTCATTTCACCCAGAAGATGGCTGAATCTGTATTACACACCAGCTGAAACTGTGCGTCCCACAGAGTGAATTACAATATTCTTGTCCTCAAGCTACTACTGCAGTCAGACCTTCATTGAAGACTCATGGGATGTTACTGTTGACAGCTACTGAAGTTGTTCCTTTAGTTCAAGTACTTTTAAAGAAAATCATGGATTTTATTCTCTATACTACCTATTGTTTACCAGGTGTCTGTGTATGTGTTACGATAGATCATGACAGTGCCAGCCAAACTGTCCAAGGCTTTCAGCCTACAGAAGCAGCGTACACTTTCTGATCTAATGAGATAAACCAAAACTGTCCACTAAGCCAATCTAAGATTCTAGATGTAAGCAAGGTGAAACAGAGATTCAGTTACTAATCTTAAATAATTCCCTGTCTGCCTACTCATCGTATGAACCACAGTGGTGGAGACAAGCGATTTCAGTGGCTCAATGAAAAGGAAGGAGTTACAAACATTACCACTTATAAATGAAGCATTTTTATTTTGCTTCCTCATTTAGCTCATGCTTATTAGCACTTCCCTATTTGCTTAATCCTAAAACCAGAGAGGCTGCCAAAAATAGATAACATTTTCACATACAAGGTTTAAAAATACTTTGGGAATAATTTCTTATTAAAATGATCAATGACTCAAACTGCAAATCACACACTGCTTACATACACAGCATACCTCTGGTGTTTCAGATACTGTCAGATATGACATCTTCACTTGGTATATCAATTTTTTTAAATAGTTTACTGAACTAACTCTGCATCAACAGTACATTTTCAGCACCATGGACACTTCATGATTATTGACTTTGTTCTATAGTAACACAAAGCAGAAGCATCTTCACAGTACCTGAAATTGTGACTAAATTCAACGTTTTATACTGTGACATTGCAATAGGTACAAAGTACCTAGAGTTAAATATTTTCTTGTACAAGAAAATCATATTTTGCTCATCCTTTATTCTATTTATCACTTGAAAGAATGAAATTTCATGGGAGCAGAAGTCTTTTTTACTTGATTCTGTATAATTCATTTTAGTATATAAATATAAACAGATAACTTTGATATTAATAATTCTATTTCTCTCAAGTGGAAATAGTGAATCTGTTTTTCTCATTTGTTTGCATATTTTAGTGAATCAACAATACCAACTGAATTATCAGGTATCGTTTCAAAAGCATCACATCCCCATAATCTTTGTCTGTGGACAAAAACATTCTTTAATATAACTACCCACCTGATATTGAATTAAACAAGAACAGATGAAAAAGAAGAGAGTTTAGTATATTCATTATATAAAGTGTCTATTTTGAATATTATAATCTGCAAATATGAAAACACCATCCCACTATTTGAGAAACATCTAGTCTGTGCTTTAATGAAACCTATAATCCTTCTACAACACAAATTACCAAACACCAACACATCCACAAACCAACAACCACTGAAAAAAATCAGTATTTAAATCTGAACTAAGTCCAATTCAGAATACCTGAATCACTCATTAGAAGACTTCTTTTTCATCACCAAACAGGTGAACAACCACCAAACATTTAAAGGTTTCTGGAAACCACTCAGCATGTGCTCTATTTCTGTTCCAGGTAGAGAGATCTCTGGATAGCAAACCTCTCCCTGAAACAGGTCAAAGAAAAAGGACGAATTTCTGTTATGCCTCAAGATTAGAGCTAGTTGAATTTTTTTTTGTCAAAACACTTATTGATGAAAAATGCTGCTTTTGACAAATTCAAACATTTCAGAAAATATGTCATTTTAGCAAACATTCCAGCAGGAAAAAAATTAAATAGAAAATAATTTTATTTCATAATTCCCAAATTGTTTCAATATTTTTATTTTCATTTTTTTTATTTTTTATATTTCATAATAGTTAAAATAGTCTATTATTTTATGTCAAAGTATCAAACTGAGTTTACAACACAGACACTGATCTAGAAAATATAATACTAAGTACTTTCACAGTACTAACTAGCAGATGCCCTTCACAGTTTTAAAATAAAAAGAGGAGAAATATTCCATCTATTATATTATATCATGACATATAATATGCACTACTTCTACCACTGATAAGTTATTAATTAATGTAAAATAATAAATTTTAAAATGAGATTTTAGAATTCCAAAACTATTTGTTTCCAGTAATTCTGATTTGTGGGAAATTTCAAAAATATTTGTTTCTGTTCCAGTTTAGACCAAACCCAAATTTTGAAATTTCCCAGGAACCACAAATTCTGAGTTTCCACCAGCTCTACCTAAAAATACATCACCCAACTCCAGTTATCATTCTTATTATTGTAATGCATAGAGGATCATAGGCTATCAAGGCCTCATTGTGCTTGATTCTGTACAAACACAGAGTAAGAAACTGTCCCTCTGATCTGAACAGCTTACAGCCTACATACACAAGACAGAAAAGAGCATTATATAAGCAAAGTGAGTACATGTAAATTCCATATACCTTTTTTTGTAATGCATGGTTAGGAGTGTTTTGTATATGTTTGTTTTATCCTCTAGACTGGCCCCCAGAACACTATTTGTCTTAAAGTATATGGAAATTCAGTATGTCCATTCATGAGGAACAAAATTACTGATTCTAGTGTCCCATTTAAGTCTTTACAGTTGATTCCTCCAGATTACCAGACAATAGAACCACATTCTCTCATCACAATCACCTTGCTGAAAAAAATTCTTAAATTAGGGCTTTGTCTGTGGACAAAATTCTGCAGCTTGCACTTGGACAAAGTCTTCTAAACCAAATTCATACCAACCCAAAAAGCTGTACCAGAGAGCCCAAGAGATGGTACTGGCCTCCTTTTGCTTTAATCTGAAACATAGTCTGGAGAAGCAGTAGCACATTGCAGAGCCGGGGCAAGTGTTCAAGACATATGAAACATACAAAGGAACAGTAACGTTAATTCTCTTTTACTATTCTTCCTCTAGATGGTGAGGGGAAAGATTCAATAGCATTCATAGCAAGATGGCTAAATTATCCATCAAGGAAGAGGAGCTACTTCCCCACAAATTATCCCTACAATTTACATGAAATCCCTACAATATCCCTGAAATGTACAATTTCAGTACAGAGATCCATGAAAACTCGTATGATCTGCATATCTCACTCCAATGGGTTATGCTTTGCCCCTTAACAACCATTAAATTGGGCCTGTATTTCTCCTCCATTTGTTCTCTAAACTTCTCCCATAAGGATGGTTTATTATCCAAGTCCTGCCCTGGTTCCCACACCACTGGAATACATCTTATCACCAGCTGAGTGGAGTGAGCAACCATTACCAAAATGACACAAATTGGGGCAGTACTGCCACATTCAAGTCCCAATGTTTTCTGCAGAACATTAGCACTCCCTTGCTCCAGGTTTCTTTCTTTCTTTCTTTCTTTCTTCCTCAAATTCTCATAAATGAAAACAAATGCCTAGAGTAGCATTTCAAGTCATAGTCAGCCTCCTAGTTGCCAGCTAACTCCAGAGGGATGTACCTTAACTATAGCCCAATTTCTGGAACAGTGTATGAACCCTGGGCAGATGTAGGGCCTAATATGTTGGGAGAGACGGGGAAAATGCCAAGGATCCTCCTACTGCTCACTTCCCCCTCTTGTCCCACCTGCGTGGGAGGAGAAAGTAATAGCTCTGCAGAGCTTGCTTTCCTCCTGTTGTTGCTGGGGCAGAGGAATAAGGAGGTGTTTTATGCTTCCTTATTCCCCAGTGCAGGCCTGCAGAGTGGGAAACAACCTGGCCCTAACAGTCTCGCTGTTTGGTACCAGCAATTATCTGCAGGAAACTATACTGACAGCTCCTGTTGGTTACTACTCAGCTTGAAAAGTGTTGTGGTGTGTGGATAAAGCTATTCTGGCACAATAAGCAAAAACAAAATGTAAAGTTTGTTTGGAGATTGAATTCCGACTCAAAATGATCAGTCTCCTCTGACTGAATTTCAGAGCTGATAATCCTTGCACACATTTCATTCTTACTGTTTCTTGCTGCCAAAGTACATAGTGGGGGTTAAGATAAAGCAATCTAAGGATGAATGATGTAAGACAATCTAATAGAATAAATCTCTACAACTGGGAGATTTCCATACACACAGGGGCCTTTTAACTACTTACTAAAGCAAAAATACTACTGTGTTTTCCAGTCTCCATTCTTAACAGTAAAATCATCTTATTAGTTTAGAATCATGATGCTTGCCCTTCTTCCTTGCTAGGGATATATGTTTCAGCCCATAGGAATAGGCAAATTTGATCTATAATTGATCATACATTAGCTATTCTCTTGGATTGTCCAAAGTAATCAGTATATACCACTTAATGTTCAGCATTCTTCCGTCTGTTAGTCGGTCAAGTTTCCCAGTGCATTGCATACAGAGCAGCAAGTCCCATAAAAAGATTTAGACCATTTTATTGAATGACTGAAAAAGATATAATGATAATTTGTAGCCATATAGTGCCATTGATTTTTAAGTAGACTGGGAAGAGTAGGGGGTGGAAACAGCGAACAGAGAGACAGATTCTGCTGCACGATTCTTGATGAGAAGCCAGAGGAGAGACAGAAACCAGGGTGCGGGCACAGGACTTTTTCATGGCTATCCTCTGTGACTATATGTCATGGACCTCAGGGGAATGCTGGGTCTGAGTGCCATGTCTTCTACAATCTCTGCAGGGGGCAAACCAGCTCCACTGCAAAAATGGTAAAGAAATTTGAGGGTTAACTAAATATAGCCCTCAATATTTAACACACCACTGTATTATTATACTAATTCTATGGTATTGTTAAAAATACTAATAAAATGTCACCGGGTTCAAGCCAACATTGATTATTCTTATTGGAATCAAAGTGCCCAATCCGCAGCTTGTGTAAAATGGCACAGCTCCTTTGATATCAGTGATTTACAACAGCTGAGGATCTGGCCCATTGTGAAGAAAACCAAACTTCTGTTAACAGTCTAAGTTTCTTTGTCAGACTTTGTTTCAATGTATAAAAACATTTATACATTATTCATTCTGAATTCTATATGGTTTTGTCTCAGTTTGTATAATGGTTTGTATATAAAAAAACATTTTATTTACATCTTCTTTTCTAGGGAGACTCGTATTGGGAGAAATTATATATAAGCAAGATAACACCCTGTTTAACATCTCCTAATTTCAGCAGAAATGTCTGGCTTTTGTTCTCTGCGGAAGAATAATAAAAAAGAATACAGACCACAAAAGGAAGTGATAAATGACGGCATAGGGCATGCTTTAAGAATTATAACTTGAAACAATCTTCCACCCCCGACTATTTGTTATCTGTTAAAAAAAAAAGCCTGCAAACATATTTGCCCCACCATAAATCTCCTACCTTCCAGGTCATACAAAAGCCACTTATATTGCTCCTGAATATTTGCATTTTAATTACAAGGCAAATCACTTCATGATTGTCTCCTTGCTGTGACTCTGCCCAGATTTTTAAATTACTTTGCCACATTCAGCTTCAGGATATAACTTAAATTCTGACTAGTCCATCATTGTTATCCTCTCCTTGACATAGTTCAAATGCTGTATATCTTTGAAAATGGCCCACTGCTGTGCAGCAGCTGTGCTGTCACTGGTACTGCTTGCATTTACTAACTGGGTTTCAAGCAGTTTTCAAAGTCCAGTAGCAGCTCCACTCAATCTGTACCACAAACGTCCGCAAACCAAAGCAGTCACTCCCTTGGCACTTTCTACAACAGGACTTTTATTTCATGTTTAATAGCACGTGACTAAGCTATCCAACAGTCACCAGAACACTATGGACTTGTGACTTTCACATTGAACATGCCTTTAGGATTTTAACGCACAACATGAAAATCACAAATATGATTGAATTTGTCAAATAAAGTAAGAGCATTGTTGTATCAGTAGGGAGAAATGATCCAGGGTTCAGTAATAAGGAAGATATTTATTTAGGTATAACATTCAGAGGAGAACAGACTCCCTGGAGCAACTGCCTGTACTCTTTCAGGTCAAGGGAAGTCCGCAAAGGAGCAGAGGGAAATCATAGACTCATAGACTCATAGACTTTAAGGTCAGAAGGGACCATTATGATCATCTGGTCTGACCTCCCGCATGATGCAGGCCACAAAGCCGTCCCTACCCTTTCCCTTGACTCTGCTGTTGAAGTCCCCAAATCCTGTGGCTTAGAGACTTCAATTAGCAGAGAATCCTCCTGCCATCGATCCCTGCCCCATGCTGCGGAGGAAGGCAAAAAACCTCCAGGGCTTCTGCCAATCTACCCTGGAGGAAAATTCCTTCCCGACCCCAAATATGGCGATCAGTAAAACCCCGAGCATGTAGGCAAGATTCTCCAGCCTCACCCTCATTTGCCATTATACTAATTACCTGCCATGGCACGCTGTTCCTTTGACTAAAATCACGTTATCCCCTTAAACCATTCCTTCCATAAACTTATCTAACTTAATCTTAAAACCAGACAGGTCCTTCGCCCCCACCGTTTCCCTTGGAAGGCTGTTCCAATATTTCACCCCTCTGACGGTCAGAAACCTTCATCTAATTTCAAGCCTAAACTTCCCCACGGCCAGTTTATACCCATTCGTTCTCGTGTCCACATTAGTACTGAGCTGGAATAATTCCTCTCCCTCCCTGGTATTTATCCCTCTGATATATTTAAAGAGAGCAATCATATCCCCCCTCAGCCTTCGTTTGGTCAGGCTAAACAAGCCGAGCTCCTCTAGTCTCCTTTCATACGACAGGTTTTCCATTCCTCTGATCATCCTAGTGGCCCTTCTCTGTACCCGTTCCAGTTTAAGTTCATCTTTTTTAAACATGGGAGACCAGAACTGCACACAGTACTCCAAATGAGGTCTCACCAGCGCCTTGTACAACGGAAGCAGGACCTCCTTATCCCTACTAGATATACCTCGCCTAATGCATCCCAAGACTGCATTGGCTTTTTTCACCGCCACGTCACATCAGCTCTAGAAAACTTCTGCAGACCAGCCAATGGACACCACAGAGTAGACAATATCCTCTGATTTTCTCATGTCTTGCACATTGTGTACTTATTCACATTTTCACATAGTCTATGTAAAGAATGCAAAACACTACCAATCAGATTTAGTAGATTTTAAACCTATTTTGCACTGGTGTAAATGATACAAGGTGCAGGGCAAAGGCGAATCAGGCCCTATCACTACAACACAACATACTGTACAAACACAGAGGATTTTGCAATGTTACTAACAATGTTTCAAGACCTTCCCTCTGACGTCAAGTAATCGTGTAAGGCAGTTGTGTAAGTACTTAAAGTATTAAAAGAAAAGAAAACTGAGCATTTAATGAATATATATTGAATATAACCTTAGGTTATATATGTGTGTATGTACACACACACACATACATATATATAACCTAAGGTGAAAAGTGGTTCATGGTAAGTGAAAGCCATTACAAATTTTAATAAGTTAGGTAAGTCCTCTGTTACAGAAGGAGCATTTTGAGTCAATTACAACTTTTTCAATACAAGAAATCTGTATTAAAGAGAACTTTAAGGATGGTTAGTGAAGCACTCATAATAATAAAATAATAAAATAATAATAATAATAATAATAGAAAGGAAGTGTAATGTCAGGATAAATATACAGCTTTAACTTTGCCCACTTCAGCTATTGCCATATAGAAATCACATGCTATTCCTTAAATAATAATATTTTTCATACAACCTTAGCCACAAGTCCACAGTATCTACCAATATATTTTTGTCATTCTTGCTTACTTGTTTTTAGTTCAGACTATAAAAGCACAATAGGATTTTAGTGATAGGTTATATATATGTTTAGTTTCTTAATAAGTAGTATGACTTTTATTTTGTTACCATAACACTTCACATACACATAAAATAAAAATAAAAACTAGGTTCTTCATTTTATGAGATAGTTTTAATGTGTTAATAATTCATTGCTGCACAATACTGATTTGAAGGCTAAGGACCGAGATGTATCTAGCAGACATGCATAGCTCTGTGCACTGGGGAACTCAAAGAAGGTTTCTCTTTCTAGTGCAGAATTCTTTCATAAGTTCTACTTGGGGTAGTACACTACTCTCTGGCCATCATTGAGAATTGTGCTTACATGACATGATATTACCTTAATAACTGAAAATTACAAGACATTTTTAATAGTTAGTTCTGATGTTACTGTCATTATGGAAATCATTTTTCTTATACAAAGACACCCAACATAGAGATCTCATATTTGGTTTGTTGATTGATTTTGTTGAGACAAACTTCAAGACAACTCTGAAGATAATAGGTTCCATAGTTTTAAAGTTATGAATATTTAGATTGGACAATTTCTTAGCAAAGACTTCCAGTTTCACAAAAAGGCAAGAATTTTGACTGCATATTGTGAATATACATTGACATATACATAAATTATTTTACAGTGGGTTTTCTCAGCTTAGCAAAGCACAGAAGCTTCGTACCCTATTTACAAAGCAAATTTGAAGTTTGAATGTTCAGCTACTTTTGAGCTATCCCTTCAGAATATTTTTAAAACTTGGGTAAAATATAATTTTGCATCTCATAAGGGGCATCCCATTGCATGATGAAAAACATAGTTAGAAATACTACCTTGCTTAAGCCATGCTGACCCCATCATCACTTACATTATGCACATAATCATTGTATTATAATGAAATACATTGTGCACACAGTGGAATGCATGTACCAGCCAAAGAGGAATTAAATGTTAGTAATATTTGGACTTTGACATTTATAAGTTACATTAAAGATAAATTCTTATTTCAAGGACTGATGGCAAACTAAATCATCCATGTACAGCAGCAGCAATGGTATCTTCCTATACAAGGCAAAAGAAAAATTAAAAAGAAAAAAAGAAAAAGGAATATCTGCCTTGTTTTACACAGCAGCACAAGTCTACCAAGTTTAACATAAAAAAGCTAAATATATTCATGCCCATGCAAACATGGTGAAATAATGATTGATTGATATATAGAAGCCTAAAAACCTGCATGTTATTTGTTTTTATTAAAATAAATCTTTATTAAAATGATATAATTCCCAATCAATTGTTACTGTCACACACCATGTAACTCCTTTATATAACCTCATCTCAGAGTAGTCTTCTGTTTTAATTGCTTTGATCGGGTATACTCTAAGGATCAAAGCCCAGAGACTTGTTTTGATGATAACAAGCAGTTCAACAAATACAGCAGCCCAGATCAAAATTTAACACTATCAGAAGTTCAGGACGATTCTTCTGCGTTGAAGAATATAGACACCGATATTTTCAGAGTCTCTAAAGAGTCCACAGATGTCTAAATACTGTTTTCTAATACCTGTGTAATACTTTTCCTGAACACTGGGTGACCAGGACATCAAGTATATGATATGCCATAAATATGACTTTTTAAAATAAATAAATAAATAACTAAATAAATAGAGGCTAAGTTTGTTCATTCCAGTTCATGCTACATATGGAAATTTTATTTCATAAACACTGTAATTCATTTGAGAGAAAATGTCTATATTAGCATAACCTGCTTAAAATAAATCATGCAAAAAATTTATGTGAATTTGCATATTTATGGCACACTTCATAATCTCCTCTCCTTTGATGCTTATTTAAACATTTCAGTTGTTGAGGAGAAGCTGATTCCAAGTCTTATCCTTCATCTTTAGTGAAGTGCTATTTTAGCAAAATTGAAAGACATCTGAGTATTAGATGAAGAAAAAGCAGAACTCAGCCCTCTGTATTTTAATCCATATTAAATTAAGTTGATCAGTCACAGCATTTGATTAAAAATCTGGTAAATGCTTTCCCCAAAATCTTTTACACAGCTCTCTAGTGGTTTTGGCTTTGCCCAATGGCTGAGCTGTGCTCGCTACATTTATACAAGGCAACTATAACTCATCGGCCTGCAGTCTAATTATGTCTTATTTCCTAAGAATTTCAGTTTAAAAGTATGTAACACATATATGATTTGTGCACAGGCTTTGTTTCTTTTAATACAGTCGTAGGCATATGGGGATAATATTACATGTTGAGATTCTGAGTCAGTGAAGTTATTTTAACAGCTCTGTTATTAATAACCACAGTTTAGGCCCTAATGCTACAAACCTTTCCTCGTGGGCTTAACTTTAAGCATGTCTGTAATCCAAATGCCTTCAGATGTACTATTCATGTGCTTAAAACTACGTACATGTATATGAGTTTCCAGGGCCCTTACATAGTGCCTTAACTTTGTATAGCACTTTACAAATATTACAATAAGAGATGGTCCTGGTGTCAAAGAGTTTACTATCTAAATTAGACAAGTTTAAAAACATGTAGCTAACGGGAAAAAAAGAGATGGTAGTAAAAGGTGGGACTAGGGATAAAACAAATACAGATTCATTTTGAGCAAATCTTACCAATTCTTATCTTTTTTAAATACAGGTTGAAGTAGGACAGGAGGGAAAAAGTAGACAGCACAGGAATGGAAGTCAAAGCTAGACTCAAGGCAAAGGAAGTGAGTGGGGTCTGAGGTGAGATTTGAAGACGACTGGGGGTGCTTTACATATGCTTTATTTCTTTTATTTACTTTTTAAAACTATACATATTGTTTTCACTATTTAACATCAGGTTCAAAGCACACAGCAAGAAAATATAACACTATAGGAAGAACAATATAATTTGGTGTCTTTTTATTTTTTTAAATGGTCTCCCAAAGACACCCAAATGCATTAATACACAGCCAACCTATCCTGTTAATAGCAGCTTCATTTTCCAAAACCAGTCAGTGTTATATTGCTCACTTAGCATCCAGAATTAGTTAATTAGTTAATTTCTTCCTTTAGATTATGCCCTCTTACCCCAAAATCCTATGGATAAATAAAGCAGTTCTTGAGAGACATTTTTGTTCATGTGAAAATGAATGCTACGGCCTGGGTATTTATTTCTAACCATAACGTAAACCTACATAAAACAGCCTTCTATCAAGTTACTATCAGAGGCTCTATGGTCAAAAAATAACACATGATGAAACAGCCATGACTGTGCATATTGACTATACTGACTCTTTCAATTTAAGAGACTCAGAAATGATGCCAAGAGCTGTGTAAAAGTTCCCAGCTGCAGGAGACTGTAAAGAATGTTTAGAGCTCAGTGTGTGAAAAAAGTAGTCATTCTGCAGAAGAACAGCCCTGGGGCACTCATGGCTCTGAATCATTGCCAGGATCAGCAGATATCCGCTGTGAGGTAGACACACACTGTTTCAGCACAGCCCTCAACTATCAGTAGATATCAGTGTAAGGATGGCATGATTAAAAATAGTAGCTTAATAGAGGAAGGGAATATGAACTAAAAAAATGTATACAGAAGTTCTTTCAAGTTCAATAGATGTAATAAATGCATCGGGTGCTAAGTATTTTAGTATAAACTTTGTTTCATCATATTGATTGTTCTGGGAACATAGTTTGTTATACATTTAAGGTGCTATTCTAGAATACTGTATAGTAATTGCCAAATGAAGACTGATACACATATTTAAGCATGGCAATATTTGTTTTAAAGCTGAGCTGAAAGAGACAGTCGGTTTAAGTAATGATGAGTTTGAATTGTTATGCAGGGGCAGAGTGTTGTAGGGTGCACTTTTGTCAAACCTTAATGTGGGATTACCTATTTTTCTAGATCGAATGCATTAAAGATTTCATTTTTCACTTTCTATTGAAATAGGTTAGGGGTAAGAGATTTGTACATCAAACATATCACGGTTTTGTCAATACTTTCTTACCTTTAGCTATAGCACAGAAGACTATTCACCTGCATGAGGTGAAAGTTGGCTGCACACTGAAAACCTTAATAGTCCTAACAATAGATTCCTGCTGTGCTGTCTATTGCTCATATATTACTACTCTCCAAATGAATCAAATTAAAGTCCAGTGTTAACCTACATTTAGGATATTAAAAATATTTCTCTGTCAGGACAGGTACATTACATAAAGTTTCAAAAATACTTTTGAATTTTACAATTTGAAATTTGTGATGATGCCAAGAAAGTGTCTATTCTTTACTAAATGTGAACACTAATGCAGCTCTGGCTACAAAATTACAAAATCCAATGAACCTGAGAAGGATAATATTACTGAAAATAATCAATAATAAAAACATACTCAATGCAACTTCATCTTCAATTACAGACATAAAAGTAGGTAAACTGATTTGTGAAAATACTAATTTCTTACATCTCTTCTTCCCCAAATAAACACCAATTAACAAACAGGCTTCTTATCCTATTTAGCTTACTCTGATTCAAAGTTTACCCACATTTTAACTTCCAGATAACCAATGTTATTAAAGTACACTTACCTGAAAAGTATAAAATCGGGTCCCATTAGGAGGATGCACCTTAGGGGAGCCAGAGACAGTGTTCATATCTGAGAAAATCATTTCTGATCACAGACACAATACAATCCACAAGGAGATACAGACGCAGAGTAGAGTGCTAAGCTTACAGATAAATCCTTCATATATTTAGGGAGGCAACTGTATGAAATGAAATCTGCTCCATCCATTCACATACAGAGTGGCAGCATTTTGAATTCCCCACTCCTAAATTTGTGAGCTAAACTGTAAGGTCTTCAGTCCCTGACCTTTTAGTTCAGCTAGTTCTTTAGACATGCAGGCGGAATAAAAATTAGAATTGTTGAAGAAAAGAAAGCTAGAACCTACAGTAAACGGAGCTAGTGTAGAATCTGGCAATGCTTTGGACCTGCCCATCTGTTCCCAGTGATAATCACCTCCCTCCACCACAGCCTAGCAAAGTGATTATGCTAAGCATCCCAGTTAACCAATAACACAGCTTCATTTAAAGCAAGCAAGCACAGTGTAATACAGAGGACCTCTTCTGACTAACCTGGAGCATGTCTGAGATTCTGTTTATAGCTATGTTTGATAACAATGATTATTTTATCATTGCAGTTATTAACAACCATATTAACTCTTACTGTTGCTGACCATTGTTTTATTTTAAAATTTAAATATTTATATACAATTTTTGCATTGTCTTTTTACCCAGCTGAAAAAAATTATGCATTGCTCTTCATATGAAAAAAATGTCTAAACAAATTTTTGACTTATCTCCTATAGACTGAGAACATAATGAAAAACAGAGATACAGAAATAAAGTCAGTTTATATTTATATTGACTATTCACATTTAATGGAACACAGTCTTCTTTTCTCATTATTTGTCCCTTATCTTTAGAAATGGCTTCAAAAGCAATACTAATTATAAGGGTGAAATTATTTTACATTTTTCCTCGGTCTTCATGTTTTTCTCAAAGCCACTCTACAGAAACCATGACATCTCATTTTAATGATTCATAACACAAACCATTGATTGTAAAATGGATCTACAGGTGAAATACACTATATAGACATTTCTTGGAGCTATTTCTTAAGCATAAATCCATTCTTTTTTTTTTTTAAGATCACAAAATGATACTTGCAAACATCTATGCCGAACAGGCAACAAGCATTCATTATGTTACTTGTTCACACAGATTGTTCAGACTACAGGAAGGCATAAAAGAACATATTCAAATGACTTGGCACCTTTTAACAGCAAAAATAAATGTTCCATTTACACATAATTCAAAGGTGGGGTTTGAGGAAAGGATGGAAAATAGAACACAGCTAGAAAGATGCCTTTATGGTTCTATCAAGCATGTTACATTTATACAAAATTTTAAAAACAAGAGAGAAACAGTTTAAGAAATACAAATTTAAAAAATGGAATCTGTCAAAAGACTAAGAAGCTGCCAGGCTGCCAGCTTGGTTCTTATTCTCTTTCTGCATTTCATTCTGAATCATCTTAATGTTTTAAAGCAACTAAATATAATATAGTTCCTCTGCTTTTATAACAGTCAATAGAGGGCATATATTTCCACATATACGCAGATGCCCTTTTCTTTAAATGTGCATGCTGACCTCTGCTGCTGTCCACATTATGGTACGATATATCCCATAACAATATTTTGTAAACCAAATGGGAGAAAGTCACCCTCTGTTCCAAGTCTTTCCCACCCACTCCCTTTTAACTCTACTCAGAAGTGGCCATAATTACTCTAGAATTGTTATTTCAACCCGTTCTTCTACTGAAGCTCGCAAAAGCTACTTATAAGTCTTTGCTGGAGAAGTAGATTATAGAAGCTGTACAG
The DNA here is from genome assembly GCF_027887155.1 of Malaclemys terrapin pileata. Taxonomy (NCBI): domain Eukaryota; kingdom Metazoa; phylum Chordata; order Testudines; family Emydidae; genus Malaclemys; species Malaclemys terrapin. Next base: position 73,798,867 of record NC_071505.1, read on the forward strand.
TCTATTTTTTCTCCTTTATTTTGGAAAGAAGGACTAGGCATTAGGGTCCCTCAACTGGCCAAAGTAGAAACTCCACATCTTTGGTAATCTCAGTATGGAACCTTTCATTCTGAGCTACTATTTTGTTGCTTTATAATCCCCCTAACAAACATCTGCTGATATTTCCCCCCAGTTTCATGAATAAACAATTTTTTTGAAGATTTGAAGACTAAAGGGACTAGTATGGTTGTCTAAGTCTGATCTCCTGCATATATAGCCCATAGAATTTCACGTAGTAATTCCTGCATCAAAAGTCCATATCATCTGGTTAAGATAGAGCATACCTTTTAGAAAGACATCCACAATCTTGCTTTAAACACTTCAAGACCGCATCCCGTTGGTAAATTGTTCTAATGGTTAATTATCCCCATTCTTAAATAAACTGCATTTTATTTCAAGTCTGAATTTGTATAGTGTCAGTTTCCAGCCACTGGATCTCGTTATGTGTATTTCTGCTACAGTGAAGCTCCCTTTACTATCAGAGATCTTCTTCCCACCTAGCTACTTCTATACCATGAGCCACTCAGCTCTCAAATTTCCCTTGGAGCAACTAAATAGATTGAGTTACTTTAGTCTTTGACTGTAAGGCAGGTTTTCAGACTCCAAGTAATTCTTGTAGCTCATTTCTGAATCTTGATCAATTTGTCAACATTCTTTTAAAGTCTGGGCATGAGAACTAAACATAGTGCTTTAGTAGCAGTTTCATTAATACCCTATCCAGTGGTCTTGGCACCTCCCTACTTCTGTTCAATATTCCCCTGTTTGTAAAGCCAAGGATCGTGTTTGCTCTCTTAGCTACAAGATTGCACTGGGAGCTTATTTTCAGCTGGTTATCTACCATAACCCCTATGACCTTGCTTTCCTAGCATCACTGCTTTTCTAAAATACAGTCCCTCACGCTTTAAGTGTGACCTACATTCTTTGTACCTGGATGTATGAGATTGCATTTGAGTATTTTAAAGCATATTGTTCAAATGAGCCCACCTTACCAAGTCAGCCAGATAACTCTGTAGAACTGATCTGTCCTTCATAGCTACTAGTCCAGTAATCTTTGTTTCATCTGCAAATTTTAACAGTAATGATTTTATAGTTTCTTCCAGATAACTGTTATATTAAACAGAGGGACGCCACTGGAAACACCCCTATTGTTAGATAATTCTTCATTTACAACTACTTTTTGAGCTCTATCAATTAGCCAGTTTTTAATCCATTTAAGATGTGCTGCTTTGATTTTTATGATGGTAATTTTTAAAATCAGAATGCTGTGCGGTACTCAGTCAAATGCGTTACAGAAGTCTAAGTAGACTTCCAAGACTAACAGTGCCAGAAGGGTACTGAAGTGCAATATATTCCATCCCCTCACCCCAATCGAAGCAGGAAAAGTCCCAAGTTTGTTCTCAACCCAGGATCTCCCTGACAGAACAAAATACATGTTTCAAAACTCAGCTTTAAAAATAACTCCTATTTTGGCTCAGTCTAGTTTGTATGAATAGTGTTTTGTTGACCACTTTTTGACCTACACCTTGCAAATCTACATCACTTTTATATAAACCAAGCCAAATTTTAAAAAGATACTCCTCAACAAATATTGGTGCACTGAAATTTGGTAGCCAGGGCTATGACATCCCAAACCTTTAGAACAGTAACATTCTTTAGGAAGCAGCATTCCTTTGTGGGCCTGACAAACGCTGGATACCAGCCCACATATTTTATTGGATCTGGCTGGGAATGGATCTCACATACAAATGTCATTAAAAGAAAAGGAATTTTCATTTGTGGTCCGACAGAGATAAAAAAATCCAAATTAGCACGTCATGGAATTCAACTAAAGATGCACTAAACAATGGTCAGGCAAATAACACTTACGACATTTCTGGCAAATAGCGAGGTAACCTTTTTGAGACCTAGACCAGCTTGAACGCTATTGGTCAATCAACTCCTGGAGGGAGCACACACTCTAATAACAGAAGGCCTTCACAAACAGACTATAAACTCTTCCATTTATAGGCCATATCTGTTGAGATCAAATGTGTCTCTCCACTGGTGATCATCCCCCCAATTCTGAGAGTTGGCGCTCCTTAGGTCCAAACCCTACCATTACAAGCACCATTAAACTTCAGGGCAGTGGGATAATTTTGCCCCAAAGGTTGAGAGGGGGAGAAGGGAGACAAACATTTCCCACAGCTTCAGAGGGCCAGCTTCTTTCAGTACAGTCCAAAAAATTCCTTTCTCCTCACTCCTTAAAAACAAAGAAAGCAAGAGTCACCACCACAATGCTTACTTTGGTGTCCTGCTGGCTCTCTTCCTTTGACTAGCTTCTATACTGTGCTGGAGCAGACTTAAGAGGGTGCACTGAAATATCACCCTCCCACTAATCCCCACCACCTCCAAGTCTGTTCTCTTTCCCTCCCAGATGTCTATGTGAAATCTTCACAGTCACCTCCTATTTCCCACAAGCTCCTGCAAGGTCTCTTCCAAGACCCCAACCCCCCCTTCATCCTTTCCTCCCTCAAACTGCCTCTTGACCTAGTCTTTCCCTTTGTCAAAACTCTTCCATCTTCTTTTACTTTCTCCAATTTCATAGCTACCCCTCTTCAGCCCACAGCCACTTTCAGACCTTTCCCACAAAAAAGTAAGGAGAAACTGCTACCCCAGCTGCTACAGCTCAGGGCTTGCAGACAAGAGCGAGCTCAGCTAGCCACAGACTACAGCCATTGTTGTAGTCTTCCGCCTGCCCAGCAGGGGTCAGAGTGGCACCTGATGGCAATAGCTGGCCTTACAGCAGCCTATTGAGCTGAGCTGGTAATGGACGGCTGGCATATAGGGGGAGTGCTGAGCTCTGTTGTGCAAAGCCAACTCAAACTCTATTCTCTGTCTCCTGTGTTGTTTATCTTCTCAGCCAGCAAAACATTTTGGAGAAAGGCCCTCCCCCAGAAGTGGAAAATGGAGGTAACCCCAATAACTTTCCTCCACATAATTTTTATGCCCATGCCAAGAGTATTTTCCTCCCTGGTTTCTGGTCTGAAGCTGAAGCTTTTCACCTTTGGACAATCTAAATAAGTCCTAAGTCAGGTCCCTAGCTCCCCCTGACTCTTAACAGGGTTATCAGTGGATGCTGCAAAAAAGCCTCTAAGGCCTTTTCTTGCTGGGACTCCAGTATCTACATTGACAGTCTGCAAGTCTAACTCAGGTCTTCCCCTCCCAAGGTTGGATTCCTGAAGCATCCCTTTGTTGCCACCCATTCCTCATGGCCTAGGAAACTGCCTGACTTATCCCTTTCTTCCTCTAACCAAAAACTGGGAACCCCTGCTTATTCCTTTCAGTTGACTATGATGGAGATGGTTCCCCACTGCACTAGTCAGTCACATTTGTCCATCCAGATCTCCCCCGATCAGTCCAGAAGCTGCAGCAGCTTAGTCCCAGGCTGGTAGAAGAACAGTAATGGCCTTTTTAAGTGTCCAAAATAATACCTCATTTTGTGCATTGCTATGAGTATATGTCACATGGGATTTAACTGCAACTTAATTTTTATGTTAAAGAAAACCTCATCTTCAAAACATCATTTTGCAATTAAACACAGGACTGTGCATTAGACAAAGAGTAAAACAAAGAACATTGTTTTTATTGACAAAACGCAGTTTCTTCTATATGATGTCCTATGCTAAGGGTTAAAATGACAGCAACATGTGATACAAAGTACATGTTTCTGGATAATTACAGGTCTAATTTGATAAAAACTAGTGATTTAAATCTTAACCCAAAACATCTGTTTTTCCATTGCTGTTCTCTACCTATTCTGGCAAGGGAATACGCCACACAAGAGCTAACATGTTTAACAAGCTAACCACATTTGGCAATTAATAAAAAAGCCTCTCCATTGATGCCTACATTTTTGCATATGCACACCCTTGAATTTTCTAAGTACTTGTTTCATACATTCTGTAGCCTTTGATTAATTTGGAGTGCAAATTGCACAAGTCACTGATAACAGGTTCTTTACTCAGGCAGCAATATAAAATTTATTATGAAGTATGAGATTATTGGGCCACACACAGAAACTTAAAAACTTTAATTAACATCCAAATAATTCCAAACATAAGCATTAGCATACAGACAATAGATATACAGAAAGTAACAATCCCCAATATTGGCATATTCACAACACCATGGAGACTGTTGGAAACAAAGATAGAAGGAAACAGTAAGCAGAGAACATCATGGATGGGATGTGATGATCCAGGCTTCCTTCATCTTATCATCCTGATGAACCTGCTAGCGGTTAGACATACAACTTATTTTATACCCCTTATATCTGTCCAGTGACTATATCTGAATTACTTCCTGGCCCACTGTCCATACGCGGCATTTTGTGGAACCATAACTTGGGCCCTATTGCTGACATAGGCTGTTTGCATCAATACATTTCCCAATGTTTCCAACACACTAATGCAGTTAACCTCATGGTTACAAATTCCCCAAATCCCCTATTTCAACCCTATTTTGCTCTTTTGTGGTTTATATGTTTATCCCCAGGGCACACATTGCAAAAAGCCCCTATAACCTTATTACCTAGGTCAAACACTCATGTTACCTTATAATAATTGGCCATGCTATCTGCCAGGCCCCACTAGGCCTCTTGCTTATATCAAAGTCTATTTCCAAAAATATTTTAAACAACGATTTCCCCTACTTGTATAGTAGTGTTTCCTTAAGCAACTTATCTTATCCTGGCATGCAAATATTAATACAAAAGCCGCTATGTAAGGAGTTCCAAGATCAGGTCAGGGGTCAAAAGCCAACAAGGCAAATAATTAACATCAAAGTAATGGAGGACTGGTGTGAATGTACCTGCCAAGCTGAGGAACTTTTAAAAAGCAGTCCAATTTTTTTAAACTATACGAACCCAAGCAAAGTATCATCCAAGCCAATGGTAGCTGGATCAACTCCAAAGTATCAATTTGCATGCATAGTTGATGTGAGTCATTATGTTATCAATATTTTCTCCAAATATTTAAATTTCTTTTGTCTTTTTGTCCCTGTGCTTTTCCAGGTTCACAATCCACACAAAACATTTGTTTTTTTTTTACCAAAGGCAGTGAATTTGTGAGACTCATTGCACATTTTCCAGACAGCTTTCTTGTTAAACATTAACCACATCACTTCTGCTTTGTGAAATTGTGAAAAACCCCTTCAAGATTACCTTTCCAAAATCTAGCATTCTGTAAGCACATCTTCAAGAAAGTTGCACGGAGACTCCTGTCAATGTTAATAGTGAATTGTGTGCCTAATCTCTATGCACTGCTTTAGAATGCACCAGTATTCACCTAAGTATTCTCAAAACACTGATATTAACTCCGAGTGCTACAAAAACTGAAGTCTTTAAAACATTTAAAGAGTCAGAGGCTCTGACCATGAATAACTGAGAGACACTAATCCTTACTCACAACTCCGCTGAAAAAATATTTAGGATATTTTCTGTATAGGTGTTATTTAGTGTATTAATATCAAATGGCCTTGATGTTGGAGTATTTTCATAACTATTTTGGTGGGTTTTTAAAAGAAATTTGGGTTCTTCCTAGCCCAAATTTATAGCCCGAGCTGCTTTATGGAAGAACTGCAATTAAACTGTACCCTTTTGCAAAGGAGTATTTTTCCTTCATTAGCAATACAGGGATTATGTGACTGTCCCCTATTCCCAGAAGCAGGGTTTATTCATTTGCACTGCACTCTATGGAAATCAGCCTCACGGGATAGATGTTGAGAATGCACTGATGCAGGTGACAGGGTGACTAAATATCCAACAGCCCAGGAAAGTACTTGAAAGAGGCTGTTTGCACCAATGATAAAGTCTACTTGAGTGACCAGACTAAAAAATGGAGACCAGAAATTAGAAGATCCAACAAGACAAACATTTCTATTTCTCCATTAAGGGGATATGTTGTATTTTCCAAATAATAGCAATGAGGTGTAGAGCTGCTGAATTTCCTCATCAGAGATAAGAAATACCGCCCCCCCCCCACTGAATATATTAAAAACATTTAACACACACTTGAGCCCAAGACCCGTTCTTCCCTGCATGAGGTTATTCCAGGCCCACGGTTGTAGGAACTTTCACAAACCCCAACAAGGTGAAGGGACAAGAAGAGATCTAGAAAAATTAGATTCAGTCTAGGGGAGTCATTTGCTCCTTTCCACCAAGCAACTCTGCCATTTCCAGGTGTGCAAGAATTTTTTTTAAAAGCAAGGACCCTATGGAACAGGCCAATTTGTCTTCTGGATATGTCAGCCTGCTATTGAGCCAGCATCCATGGTCTAAATGGCCATGGATATTTTCCATTAGATAAACTCCGTTATTGCAGTTAGGCCACTTAGAATGTTTTTATACTGTTGTAGTTAAATGTTGCTGTAGTCACAATATGGCTCTTTATATTACAAGGAAGTGCTAGTACCTCCACAATACACCGTGAAGCTAGCATTCCATTATAAACCCTATTTTGACCGACTCACAGCTCACTGAAACTAAGTATCTGTGTAACTCTGAAGATAATTGGATTACAAAAAAATAAATCCATAAATGTATAAACTGTATGCAACATGTCAGCAGGAATAGCTGACAAAATGTGCTGTTATATCAGATCCTTGCATACTGTATGTTAGCTGCACTTTGATGCATATAGACTAGCGAGTCCATGCCTTCAAACACCTTGGAAGTGAGGGTACTGAGTATAATTGCTTTTTCTTAGTGCTTTATGAAACATGTGCTTCATTTTACTAACTGTTGCAGTTATTCCGAATACCCACACAGTCAGAGCCTTCATCAGCCCATCAAATTCAAGCTTTCATGATACCCATTTAATACACATTCTAGACGGCAATGACCACGATTCATTTTTCTCACACTAACCAGAATCATGGCACAACAAAAACCCCACCATAAATTAACAAGCTTAAAATCATCAATTCAAATATCTGAATGAGTTTATGAATGCAAGAATTGACCTAACTATCAACTTGCAGAGCCTAGCTAGTGTATAGTTCCACAATTGACAAGAATCAGATACAGTGTGGAAGCAAATAAATCCAGCATATAACCCACTTGAGCTTAAAAATTCATACTGAAGTTTGATGTGACAATAACAAGTTTAAAGGGAATACAAGATTCCTACCCTTCAGAGCACTGTTTGGCCCTCATATAGGTGCTCAAGAGGAAGATGGACACAAGAAACCTTCTCCTTTCATGCCACTGTGTAGCTAGCAGCCAAACACAACTGGGACAGCTCTATGCTAATGATCCTCTGGGGGCTAGCCTGCCCAGAACTGTGAGTAAGGACTTGAGAAGTAGATGGGGCTATGTCTTTTGTCTCCTCTACACTAGCTAGTACAGTTGGCTGCCTAGAGTGGAGCATACAAAGCATTCCAATAGCTGTACTCACCATGGGACATTGCAGTTCCTAACTAATTCCAACATGGATACCCATCTCCTAAGCACAATTTGGCCCTAAATAAACCAAGATTGGACACTCACTAGGAGACTGAGAAGATGGTGTCACTATTTGTATCATGTTTTGGAGACGTGGGATGGTGATGTCAACTCAATGAGTGACTGTTAAAAAAACAACAACGTAGTTATGAAAATACACCTCTACCCCAATATAACGCTGTCCTCGGGAAACCGCGTTATATCAAACTTGCTTTGATACACCGGTGGGCGCAGCCCCGCCCCCCCGGAGTGCTGCTTTACTGCATTATATCCGAATTTGTTTTATATCGGGTCGCGTTATATCGGGGTAGAGGTGTAGTATGAAGGCCATTTGATATTCATGCACTAAATAACACCTATACAGAAAAAATCCTAAATAATTTTTTAAGCAGAGTTGTGAGTAAGGATTAGTGTCTTTCAGTTATTCACAGTCACAGCCTCTAACTCTCTAAACGTTTTAAAGAGAATTAAAAGAGGATGGATGGGAATATGGAGGGAAGGGGAGTTCGGGCATGGGGGGGAGGAAAGAAGTAGGACTGAATGTGAGACTGGAAGAAGGAAGTGGATAGAAGGGGAGAGGGATGTGATAAATTAGAGTAGAGATGTATCTCTGATCTAGTCAACAGTCTAGCCTAATATTTACCTAGTTTTAAAAAATATCTAATTTTCCTTCATTCCCATCGTTGGGCTTCAGTTATCCAGAACACACATACTACAGCTGATGAAGGTTGTATAAGATAGACAAATTGAGAGTGCCCACTTGTGTCCTTTGGCTGTCACATTTGACAGCAGAAGTGATCACATTTCCATAGTGCTGCTTGGACATATGTTTTCTGAAGAACCCTAAGATCCTCTAGGATGAAAAAGCACAAATAACATAAAATCTGAGTATTCGTAAACTAAATACAGTTTTGAAACATACACTTTCTACTATCCATAATAAAATGACAGTCATGTTTAAATTAACTGTTGATGGATCAAATCCAATAGAAAGATAAAATACTGTCATCCCAGATGGCAGCGAAAAAGTAATAAAACCAGTCAGCTTGCTATCTCACCCTGCATCGTATCACTTAGATGTGTTTTCCATGATATTTACATCTTTTAAATTACTATTATAATTATTATTTATAATATACACCATGGCACTGATGTGCCTGGCACTTTATATACAAATTCAAAATGACAACTCCTTGCCCAAGGACTCTAGAATCTAAATTACACATAACACTGCAAGGGATTACAATAAACCAAGGCTGAGAGGAAGGCTGAGGAATAGTGAAAGACCAGGAAAGAAGACGGTTGTTGCCCATCTATCTAGTTAGTTGATTTAAAGAAAGATAAGTTAATATGTTGCAGTATTTTGTGCATAACGTTAGGGGAAAGTGCAAGGGCAGAGGCCAGCAATGGAAGGTTGACATAAAGAAGTAAGGTTAAAGGAGGGATCCGAAGGTGAATGAATTTTCGTGGCTCACCAAATCATAGCAAATCTTCGAGGAATAATGACCTGAGAATAGGAGCACTTAGGGGAGGAGACATGAGAAGCACCAAGACAATGCACTGAACTGCCAATGTGAATAATGTATGTAGAATAACGGGCAACAGAAATGTTGATGAAGGCAAGGGGAAAACTGGGCATAGATTTGAAAATGAACATTTTCATTTGCCCCAATATTTTTGACCCGTTCCCTGTGAAAGGTTTCTCTCATTCAAAAGGAAGGAAATCCAGATAATGGTATTAAAAAGGACATAGCTCTGCCACCCTTTCTTATGTTGAGGAATATCTTGTTCCACAAGTATTTCCACTCATTTCAGTAGAAATATTTACAGAATAGCTGAAATTACTATTCAGCGTGAGTAAGCCTCTAAGGTACAAACTGGTAGGAAAGCAAGGACAATTGCCTTAGTCATTTCTCTTCTTGCTCTCAGCTCCATCTGGAAGATAGCTATTATTAAAATATGAGTAGTGAAGGTTGCTACCTGGCATTTTGTGGTCCTCTGATTCATTTCAACTTTGGATACAATCCCACAAATCTTTACTCAGGAGAGTAATGCCAGTGACAAGTTGGAAGTACTCACTTGAGTAAGGACTACAGATATGAATCAGCCTTTGAAGGAGAAGGCCTGTTTGTTTTCTTACTTGAGTAAGAATTTATAAAATGTTTTTGATAATGACAAGTACACTGGGTAATCATATTTACATAGAAGTGAATATAATTTGGAGAAACATGAATTTCCAGGATAACAACTTGTAAAACTGGGTAATTATGTTCTGCTTCACATTGCTCAAGAAGCGGAATATTACTAATGGTCTAATAAAAATCTGAAAAATAGATTTACTCTAGTAGCTTTTACTGCATGAAACCAGCTGAGTAGATAATTAGAGCAATAATTCTGAATTTGGTTATAATTATTGTTTTTGTAGCAATTGGAACCTGACACAAGACAGTTAAAAACAAAGAGCTAAAAGATAAAAAAAAAAAAATAATATTTACAGCCAACCTTTCAAAAGTGCTCATTAATTTTGGATGCCTTCATTTTTTGCGTGTATAACAGGAGATGGTTTGCATCTAATTTTCTGAAGTGCAGAGAACCTGTACCTACCACTGGTTTATGTTGGAGTTGTATGCTCAGTGGTTTTAAAATTAGGCCTCAAGGTGTCACAATAAAATAAATGAGGCACCCATAATTACTGACCAGTTTTGAAAAGTCTCAGACTTGTCATTTTTAATATATTTACTCTTTTAAAGACAATGCAAATCTACAAAAACTTGCATTACATTTTAATATTTAGGGTTGAGCTAAGCAATCAACCCAGATGTACATTTCTTTTTTTTTTAAGTATAAAGTAATATTTATATATTATCTAGTAAATGCTCCCATTTTCCATAATGTACACAATGTGAAAGAAATCGTTAGCAGTCATGAAAAACAGATGTACCGTGTCTTCAGAAAGTATCCTATTTTCTCGCTGGCAGTCCTTAACCTTTCAATATCACTTTCCCTTTCAAAACTGCAGTGAAAGTGTTTGTGTACTAATAGTTTGTAAAATCATTTTTCCTCCAACACCACAAAGATATGGGATTATATGACAAGTACAGGCAAAGCTCTCCCCAGGGCAAATAGCTGTTCCGGCTCTTGACTCAGCAGACTTTCATTTTCCCTTACAAGTGCTTATAAAAATATAGAACTAGCCAACCCAATGTATGACTATTAAGCAGCAGAGCCAGCAAATGTTATATTTTTCTGGGGAGGAAATTATGACACAAGTATAGTAGGAAGTTATTTTTTTCTGAGCTGGAAGATGGGAATTGAAAAGAAACCTAAATATTCAAAGCCCTTATTTGTCTTTGTAATTCATATACATGCATGGAACATGTGCCATTTTTTTCCACAGTGCTGATTTTCAATGATCCTTTTTAATGTCTTTGAGGGAATAATGACAGAAGACCTGCAAGCCAGGGCCAAAAAAACAAAAACAAACAGAAGAACTCACTAATTTTCCTAACTATTGGATAGAATCACTTCAAAACGTGACACAATGCAAATATACACAGAGAAAAGATATTTTTGCTGTCCATTTTGTAAGGCTTAGTTCACACAATTGTTGCCTTTGTTATTTTTTAACCATGTAAAAGGACTAATTATGTGATATTTTAGGGAAATGTTTTGATTTTCATTCCATTTCATTCAGCATTTTGTCTGGATTAATAAAAGGAAGACAATTTTCCCTTCGATATGCATAACATGAGTAGCTGAGCATCATTATCCTCTAACCATCTTGCTACAAAAAATGCCATTCACATATACAAGGTGGAAGATGTACATTCTTGAACAGTCTTACAATTGAACAAACAGATGGTTCAATCTCATTCCCTAGATACAGAATGGAAACTAACACAGATCAATACCTACTAAGTGTTTCTCATGTTCTAGTAAGTGTTAAAATATCAATTGTAACAGCCTGGTAGAAAGAAAGGAATGTAACTCTGCTCTACAAAGACATTTTATTGGAGGTCATGGCACTTGAAATTTCACTTGAAATGGCTCATGGGCAAAATATAGTCAAACCTACATACTGTGATACTGGTATGGAATTGCTCTCAAGAGTGGACCAAATCCTGGCCCTTTCTTACATGAGGTGTTCATTAGCTCCTCAGGCCCAAGTAATGCAGGTCTGCACTGGCCCAGATAACTAGGTCAAACCCTAGTGTTAAAAAAGAGTGGAAGGACTGCAGTCAACACCCATAAAAATACTCAAGGGGAAGAAGAGGTTCATGATATTGATGTAGTCACAGATTCAGACCCTAGGCATTGGATAATATTTTATGGACACTGTCATAACTATAAAGGGAAGGGTAACAGCCCTCCTGTGTACAATACTATAAAATCCCTCCTGGCCAGAGACTCCAAAATTCTTTTACCTGTAAAGGGTTAAGAAGCTCAGGTAACCTGGCTAACATCTGACCCAAAGGACCAATAAGGGGACAAGATATTTTCAAATATTGGTGGGGGGGAGGCTTTTGTTTATGCTCTTTGTTTTGGGGGTTGTTCGCTCTTGGGACTGAGAGGAACCAGACATCAATCCAGGCTCTCCAAATCTTTCTGAACAAGTCTCTCATATTTCAAACTTGTAAGTAAACAGCCAGGCAAGGCGTGTTAGTTTTTATCTTTGTTTTCTCAACTTGTAAATGTACCTTTTGCTAGAGTTTTTATCTCTGTTTGCTGTAACTTTGAACCTAAGGCTAGAGGGGGTTCCTCTGGGCTCTTTAAGTTTGATTACCCTGTAAAGTTATTTTCCATCCTGATTTTACAGAGATGATTTTTACCTTTTTCTTTAATTAGAAGCCTTCTTTTTAAGAACCTGATTGATTTTTCTTTGTTTTTAAGATCCAAGGGGGTTGGATCTTGATCCACCAGGAGTTGGTGGGAGAAAGGAGGGGGATGGTTAATTTCTCTTTGTTTTAAGATCCAAGGGGTTTGGATCTGTATTCACCAGGGAATTGGTGAAGAGTCTCTCAAGGCTACCCAGGGAAGAGAATTAGCATTTTGGGAGTCGTGGCAGTGGACCAGATCTAAGCTGGTAGTTAAGCTTAGAAGTTTTCATGCAGGCCCCCACATTTGTACCCTAAAGTTCAAAGTGGGGAAGCAGCCTTGACAGACACTTATGAGCTATGCATCTGCCAATGAGAGGGATAAAGATTGTGGTTCAGGATTAGGGGTGGGGGAAGCTGTAGTAGAGATATTTATGGCTGATGACCCTGAGACTAATTTTCCACCAATGCTGTCCTCGGTGTACTTTCGAATAGCCTCAGGGCTGCTTTAAGCTATGCCAGCCACATCCTCTCTCACGCCAGCATATCTGGATCGACACCAAACAAAGATCCCTCTACACTGGGGCAATACTTAGTTCCTCACCTAGGACAGCTTTCTAGCCTCTTTGTGCAATTGAAGCATTGCAAGGATCCGTACAGGGACTAGCAGCAGCACCCAAGAGTGAACTACAACAGGGAAATAAGCTCTCAAAAATAAGCCAAGACAAAACGAAACTGATATGTTATTGAGCACACAGGACAATGTATTTATTGAAATAGCATCCCACTGATTCTGTAAAACAAAGAAGAAAATCAGTTGCAGTACAGTTTTCAATAAAGAAAATAAATAAAAAAAACCCTCAACAAACCAGCTGAAGTGCAAGGCTTAAACAAAATGTTGCATCTGCCTAAAACAAATGAAGCGACAAGGCACATCCAGAATAATAAATTTGCTTCAGCATTTTAAATCTTCTATTATAATCATTCACAAGATTAGCATCCTAGATTGCAATAGGCGGATGTGAGAATAAGAAACTAACATAACCTGACACCATTGCTGTGAAGCAGGTATTACTATATCTGTTTTATAAATGCAGACACTGAAACACGAACAAATTAACAGTCCTCTTCAAGGCCACAGAGCAAGTCCATGTAACAGCAGTGAAGTCTCTAATTCTAAAACCCAGTCCTGTGCTCAGTTCATGTAGCAGACAACGCACACACATGATCTATATTATTTCTATATAAACACAGACACATGCTATACATTAACTAGCCAAATAACTACCATACCAAGAAGCTTGGGATTTTGCTTACTGTCAGGTACTGGCAATATTAATGGCTAGGCTTATATGCATAGATAGATAGTGCTGAAATAAGTGAAGGGCAATTCATGCCTTCAGTGCTATTGGAATCATGAGATGATGGGATTACTCTTAGTTGTAATGAGGAATGATATATGCATAACTGGCAAATAGCAATCCAAGTACAATTATGACCCTTCTTAGTTAGGGATGGAGAATTTCATAGGAGCACCTGCTCTAACATCTGTATTCATTATTTTATATATATTTCCATAATCATTTTTCTCTCCTCTAAATTAAACAGCGCCTCAATCCTCTCAAGCTCCCCCCTTCTTGCCTCTAAATCATTTCCATTCCCCATCTCCAAACCCCTTCATCGTGGCACAGAGAGAATTTGCTTGTTTCTTCTTCAGCACATCCAGCTAGGTAGCCCTCTCATCCACATACTGAGAATCCCAAATCTCCTAGAGTGGTAGATAGAGGCATGTAAAACTTCACCATTCTGTGGTTTTGTTAACAGGGAATTACACTGCACCTCTGAGTACTCAGATGTAACATGCAAATTTAGATGTAATAAAGACATAGCTCAAATCTTGTAAACACTGGTTAAGGAAGAAAACAGAGAAGATTGGTTAGATAGGTCAGAGAGAATATTAATTTATTGGGATGGAAGAAGAGATTGTGTATTCATGGGCAAAATATAGTCAAACCTAGATACGAAGCGAATAAGTCATAGATGAGTCAGCAATTTAAAATAAAACCTGTGATTTTAATAAAAATGTACAATGACTCATATCTGATTTATCTTTCATGACAGACTCACTTTAGAATACAATCTGAACAGATGAACATGGTTTCTATTTGAGTCAAACAAAGTATTTTATTGGCTCAAGTGTCTGAAGTGTTCACGTATTAACTAGTGAGCTGCAACACTGCTTTATAAAAACCTGCGAAATTATAAAATCTTCATGTTTTTGCTATTAATAATTCCCCTAAAAATCACAAATAGCTAAGAGATATTTCAGATGTAGCAATCTATCTTTTCCAGATATAAAAATATTAAAAGTCTGAGAAACATAGTTGTAGACTTCTTAACAATTGTGAAGATCAGAATCACAGCTGTCAATAACAGCCCAATTTGCAATGTTTATTCATCAATGAATTTGTGCCAGTTTTATAAGCATATCATATTTGCCACTGGATTTCTGCCCTGAGTTCTGAATAGGTTCGAATGATAAGAAAACTGGATGTAATTCTCTCCTCTTGCCACTCTGGGACACTTCTTTTGATGCTGAGGAGAGTATCATAGGTTTCCTTCTCAGCTGATATTCTTCATCGTTTCTCATGGTAGTTTCCATAGGCAGAGACAACCACCTCTGCCAGTGGCCTCAGTCTGTCCCACTACTATCCTTAGTATTAGCTACTTCTGCCACCTCAGCAGTAGAGAGAGAAAAGCCATGGGGCGGGACCTCAGAGATAGGAGACAAGGATGAGCAAAAAAGGTCTGACACAAGTAGCAATGTTAGAGTGGAAGGTGAGACACCATGGGGCGAAAGGTTGGTGGGCTAAAAAGAGCTAAACTTCAGCAGGAGATTGAAAATGATGACACACGCTGCAGAACATTAAGTAGTGCTATACTTCTGGTGACACTTGGGGCTGGTCTACACTGGGGGGGGGGGGAGATCGATCCAAGATACGCAACTTCAGCTAGGCGAATAGCGTAGCTGAAGTTGAAGTATCTTGGATCGAATTACCTGGGGTCCACATGGGGTGGGATCGATGGCTGCGGCTCCCCTGTCGACTGTGCTACTGCCGCTCGCTCTGGTGGAGTTCCAGAGTCGACGGTGAGCGCGTTCGGGGATCGATATATTGCGTCTTAACGAGATGCGATATATCGATCCCGGATAAATCGATTGCTACCCGCCGATACGGCGGGTAGTGAAGACGTACCCTTGGTATTGTTTAGCTTGAGATTTAAAGGTGTGATAGGAGTTACCTAACTCAATCTAATTAACACCTCCTAAAACTCTGTTCAAGACAAAACAATTGTACTTGCATATACTAAACTCATTGAGTTAAAGTTAAACTGTGTTTACATTGGTGTTAAGTGGGGTTTTCAATCAAGTTATACTAGTTAATTCAATAGACAAGAAGCACCTTGACTCCTAGGGTTTATCTACACTGAAAACATTGCAGAGGCACAGTTGCACCCCTGTAGAACATCAGTGAAGACACTACCTAGGCCGTTGGAAGGGGTTCTCACACCTGTAGATTCTCCACTTCCCTGAGTGGCAGTAGCGGTCAGTTTAACTACATCGCTCAGGGGTGAAGATTTTTCACATCCCTCAGTGATGTAGTTATATCAACCTAATTCCCTAATGTAGACCAGGCCCTAGTCTAAACAAGGCCTCAGTTGCAGGCAATGAGAAAATGCAATCAGGCTAGACTGAAAAGTATCAATACTGTTTATGGTGTTTTTCCCCATTGTTGCTGTTTTAAATTAGTAAATTTTCCTTTAACCTGCTTTAGCTATTATTGTATGGAGTGGTGTTGTAGCTGGGTTGGTCCCAAGATATTAGAGAGACAAGCTGGATGAGGTAATATCTTTTACTGGACCAACTTCTCTTGGTGAGAGAGACCAGCTTTTGAGCTTATACAGAGCTCTACTTCAGCTACTATTAAAATAATGCATTATACAAGGAGTTGAAGGCAGAGAGTTCTAGAGATAACAGAAGAGGGACAATAATATTGCAATGCTTGTTGAAAAGTGCTGAAAACAAGGAGAAGGGTAAAATGGAAATGGCTGCTGTGAAGGCTGTGTAACTGCAATATATAAATCCCCTACCAGCTGTACAAATTATGGGGAATGCTGAGGATACTTTGAAATAGTTTAAACAGCCATTTGAACTGTATATGAAAGCCATGGGGGCTAATAGAATGAAAGATGAGCCAAAAATTGAATTTCTTTTTAATGGTGGCTGGCTCAGAATCACTGGATATGTACAATGTCCTCCATACATTGGGAGAGGAGAAAGAAAGGGGAAAAAAGCAGTAAGGAAGCAATTAAAAGGTTTGAGGAATAGCATCCTAGAAAAAATGTTAATTATGAAAAATATATTTTCCAAATAAGGATCCAGAAAGAAGGTGAAACAGACAAAAGTGTCAAAGACTTAAAATTAGATATGCTCTAGGAATTATTTTGAGGAAAGTTCCTCAAAGGAACCTTTGAGGAAAGTGACCTAGGACCTTGTCATAAACAGATAGTTAAGGGTTAATACCTCTTTTACCTGTAAAGGGTTAAGAAGTTCACCTAGCCTAGCTGACACCTGACCAATGGGAGGACAAGATGGTTCAAAGGTAAGGAGGAAAGTTCCCTTTGTCTGTTGAGTTTCACTTTGGACCGGAGTGGGAAAGCTCCAGAATTCAGCCTCTTATTAAGTAGTGAGTATTAGTGAAGGAAATAAATAGGTTTATGTTTATTTCTTTGTAACCTATCTTGTGCAATTAGAGGAATAGTCAAATTGGGTATTTGGGTATTTTTTTGTGTGTAACTAAGGGTTTGCCCAGGGGAACATCCTCTGTGTTTGGAATCTGTTGTCTATGAGAGTAGCTGGTATGCTAATCTCTCCCAGAGGGTTTTCTTTTACCTTTCTTTTATTTAATTAAAAGCCTTTTTCTTAATACCTGATTGATTTTCCCTTGTTTTTAGATCCAAGGGGTTTGGATCTGTATTCACCAGGGAATTGGTGAAGAGTCTCCCAAGGCTACCCAGGGAAGGGAATTAGCACATTGGGAGTTGTGGCAGCAGAACAGATCGAAGCTGGTAGTTAAGCTTAGAAGTTTTCATGCAGGCCCCCACATCTGTACCCTAAAGTTCAGAGTTGGGAAGGAGCCTTAACAGACCTACATTATACAACAGAGAGACTCCCTGGGGCAATGCAAACGTTATGTGAATGGATACTCAGGGACATGGACCTGAGACCTGAAAATTAATGTTCATATGCCATGCAACAGAACAAATAGCAATGCAAGCCAGTAAGGTACAGATAGGGTGTAGTTTGGGGAGGAATGGGGGGTTGTTACCCCCCCCCAAACTGCAAGCCTCAGACAGGCATGGAATTTGCCCTCTCCCACGGCCACGTTGGCCTGGCTGGAACTCCTCCCCAACCCCCAAATATGTAAGTCAAACACACCTCTGGATACAGAGCATGTAATGTCTAATTGTGTGGTATTTTCAAGTAAAGAAAAAAAACTACAGAAAATAAAAATGTAAAAGGAAAAAATCCTACAAACAAAGAACAACAGTAACTGGCAAGAGCACAGAAAATATCCAGCATTCAAGCAAACATATAGACACCAATAAAGCCAACTATTTTGCAACAATGTGCAGACAAAGCAGTAAAATCCATGAGATATAAATAGAATGCAGAGATTCTGCAGGTGAAGGGGAAGAGCTGTTCACAAACATCATAAAGAGAGACGTGCAAAAGCCTGGATAATAAAAATTCGCACAAATGACCGACATGAGACAGGATCAGAAGTGAATGGATTAACAATAGATACTGAACTAGACTGGTTCCTAGGAAATACGAAGCTCAAAGGTGAAATTGAAATCTTACAGCGAGTGCAAATTTCACTCTTGAGAAAGCGTGAATAGTCACTGAGATACAAAGACAAAACAATAAAATCTTCACTGAGGAATTATGCACAGGTGAAGTGCATGGCCTAGCTAAAAGGGAGTTTAAAGGGTATATTCCGTAAAGAATTACTCTGATAAAAAAACTGAACTAGATGTAAGTACACTAAATTGCATCATATGAAGATGTGTTTACATGAAAGGGTTGTTTTGTGGTGACATACAGACACAGTTATCGGACAACATAGCTGTTATAAAATCCACAGTGTTCCACAAGACTTAACAAGATATTAGAGCAAGACAGTGGATAGTATTATTCATAGAGTACAAAAAACATTGTGGGGAGGGGAGAGGAAAGACAGATGATAGACTCGGATTTCATATTGAGCCCAACAAATTGAAGAAGAACATTTGTACTTGGAATTAAATTCCACAAAGGAATTAAATGTTTGCTGAGAATTCAACAGTGAACTACGTGTGTTAGCAGATTCTCCTGGACACAAAAAGCTCCAACGTGTACTTTCAAATCACTGTTTGGCATAGTCTGATTCTTAATGATACTTTTCAGAATATGTTTGGGACTAGAAATATTGCTCTGCACAATGTCCTAAATGAAGGAATTTCTCCTACAGGAGTGAAATTGTTTTCTGATGGACAAGGGTTGGTTGTATGATTAAAGTTTAGGAACTTCCATAGTTTCAGATATACATATGAACTTCTGGATACTTTTCTGAAATCCAAGTTTTTGGGGCTCTCCTATCAATGGTTTTATTTGTTTGTTTCTTAAATACTCTTACGCTTTTGAAACATTCTATCATTGTGACAAGTCAGTCATTTATAGATTAATCATCTGCAGCAGTGGTTCCCAAACTGGGGTTCACGAACCCCCAGGGGTTCACGAAATGTTACAGGGGGTTCTCAGGAAAAAATTCCCTAATGGCGGACAGAGCTGTCCCTGGGCAGCACGGGGCCAGCAGCACGGAGCCCCTATCACACTTCAAGACTCCTTATAAGAAATGGAAAGGGAGGTAGATATTTTTTGCTGTTTTTTAAAAATGAAATAGACAGCTAGTATTGTTTTTAAAATTATGAAGAAGAAGTTTAAGCTTTGTTGTAATGTGTGTTGTTTGCCTGGGCTGCTCAAGACCTGAATGCTTGTGTACAAGGAACTCTGAGTTCTTAAATCCCTTCCTGCTGTTTCACATCTGATACTCCTTGATGAAACATAGGAGCCTGATCTTCTAACAGGCTTATTCAAAGTGATACAAGCTACCAAAGTGAGATCTTGAAAGAGTATTGCCGTTTTCATAATGTAATAAAAATACTGTAATGATAAATAATAATAATAGTGTGTAATAAGCATGTCAAAAACAAATTTTATATTTCCAAGATCACTGCTTTTATAATTTATACTCAGGTAAAGGAGAAAATCCCTAGAAATATTCATTTTTAGGAGGGGGCTCGTGAGACTTGACATTTTAGTGAAAGGGGTTCACAGGTTGTTAAAGTTTGGGAACCACTGATCTGCAGGTAGGTCTCAGAGGGAATTCCAACCATGTCAGGATGTAATATATGGAGAAATCATGGACTTTTTGGGGCCCAAGCCAACTACTCTGGAAGGATTACCATTGGCTTGAGTGGAGTTTGGATCAGGCCACTCCCTTGGTAGGGGCTTTAAGAACATCTTGTAAGCTGTATAAAAGTTTTGAGGCCCTGATGATAAACTTTTTAAATTACCTAAAATTCATCAGAGTGAACTACTCCAGTGTTTGGGGCATAGTTCCTCCTAGAGTCCCAGCTTGAATATTGTCCCTAGAAAATGTTTTTAGATATTGTCAATATTTTTATATATTACATATAAATAACTACATTAAAAATGTTAAGTGCAAAGTCAAGCACTCAAAAGTTAGGAAATGAAAGTATTAAGGTTGTATGTGTAATCTCCATTTGGCCCGCAGGGAAAATGTATTATGATATAGTGCTTTAATTTCATGACCACATACTATTTTGTCCTCAGAACTCCAGCCTCATTCAGTGCATTTAAAAAAAAAATGAAAAACTACCCATTACCCCTCATTGTTCAATGTGTGGCCCTATGCCCCATTTACTTCACACTGATCAGACACTACTCTGAAGACAGAATAATTTCCAGTGGGCTTTTCTATGGAAATCACCAACATAATATCTTAGTCCTTTGTAAATATTAATGAAATTATTTTCACAACACATGTGAAATAGGGGGGATACTATCTCTATTTTACAGATGGGACCTAAGGCACAGATACACTAAGGTCAAAAGTATCCACTAATTTTGGGTCAGACAGCTGAGAACCGATTTCTCAGCACACGTAGTATTATATAGCACTTTGTGTGTTCAAAGTTCTAACTCCCAATGAGTTGTGGTGCCGTCTATTGCCCCACTGCAGTTTGGGAGCTCCATTGATGCAAAATCATCAAGTATGTCTTGCACATTACCCAGAGTCACATTCCTGCGCAGCAGGAGGTGATTAATGGCCCTGCACACTTGCATGAGAATGGCCCCTGCAATGGATTTCCTGACTCCAAAATGATTCCTGATTCCCCACTAACAGCCTGGCTTTGCAAGTTTCCACAGAGCAATCGCCATTCGCTTCTCAACTGTCAGTGCGGCTCTCATTTTGGTGTCCCTGCGCTGGAGGGCAGGGGCAAGTTGGCATGCAGATCCAGAAATGTGGCCTTGAGCCTCCCAAAACTCTGAAGCCACTTCTTGTCATTGCAAACCTGCATTACAATGTGATCACACCAGTCAATGCTTGTTTCTCCAGCCCATAACCTGTGCTCCACCATCTCCAGCTACTCCACAACCACCACCAACAACCTGGAATTGTTTCTTTCTATGTCTTACAGCAATGTAGCCTCCAAAGAATTGTTATGTTCCCCGTAGCTCCTCTTGTGGCTCTGCAAATACTGCAGGATCCGATTCCTGGGCTTGCAACACTCATGACAATAGTGCAGAGCTGCATAGGCTCCATGGTTCTGTCATAGATGGCGGACAGCCAGGAGGGACAAGTGGGTTTATGGGACTTTAACAATGAGGCATGAAATACTATGGGCTGCAGATGAAATTATGCGATGGAGAACACTGTATTAAGGGAAACAACAAAGAGTCCGGTGGCACCTTAAAGACTAACAGATTTATTGGGGCATAAGTTTTTGTGGGTAAAAAACCCACTTCTTCAGATGCATGACTCCATGCTTATGCCCAATTAAATGTTAGTCTTTAAGGTGCCGCCGGACTCCTTATTGTTTTTGTGGATACAGACTAACACTGCTACTCCTCTGATACTTGGTACCATGTATTAAGGGAAGTTGATCCCATGCTCTCAGTCGCCCCTGCACAACTCGTTTCAGCCCCATCAGACATTGCAAGTGTAACACCGACAGACCCTGATCATTGGCAGGCGGGATCGAACCTGGGACCTCTGAAGCTTAGTGTGTGAGCCTCTATTGCATGAGCTAAAAGCCACATGGCTCTTAATTAAGGCTATAGCAGACTAATTAATCTCTAAGTGGTGCCACTAGATGTGACAGAGCATGGTGCACTGCATTCTGCATTGATACAAGCGCTCCTGGTGAGCACGTGTGCCACCGACACAAAGAGCCAAGTATGCGCGCGCGCGCACACACACACACACACACACACACACGATTTAATAACTGTGGCAATTGTATGTCGACATGATTTTGCAGTGTAGACATGGCTTGAGAGTGTCAGGCTTATCTTTATATTGTATTACTGGTCACATATTTCATAGTGTATTGTGTGTCACAAATAATCTAAAGATTACTTACATATGACTATGTGTGATACATATTCTTTATTTAGGTTGCCACCACCTCAGGCATTTTTAAACCTCTCCTCTCGCTGATGAAAATGTCGTGCCAAAGAGGCTTTAAAATACTCTCTACTGAAGAAAAAAGGCAAAATTTTGAAAGGAATACACTTTATGTGGATTATTCAAAGATACAGCCTGACCATTCCTTTATGGATCTTACTTAAACAAAATTAATTATCCCCCACTGGATTTGCAATTGCAAGTACAAAGAGAGCAATTCTGGATATCCTACAATTCTTGCAAAAATAATCTGTGAACCATCCTACAGAAGGCCAATTAAGAGTGTATATATTGGGTTTTAAAATAAGATTTTAAACAGCATACTTGAACAAAACCACTAATTTTCAACTGGTGATTTTAAAATATTTATCACTGTATAAGCAATTTACTGGTGAAAGCTGGGTTTAAGGGCTGACTATTCTCTCATCAGTATCACACTTTTCCACATACAGTAAATAGGCAGAGCATGTCATATCACTGAGATTAGAAAGTGGCCATAGCAATTAAGTAGGCTTTTCTTTAAGTATATCCATATCCTATTTAAAACGTAAAGCCCACTTTCTAAACTCAGACATGCAGCACACTGCTAATATACATCGAAAAATATACAGTAATGCAATGTGCGTGCATTAGCAGATTTTTTGAGTGATTTAAATTTAAAATCTGGAACTAAATCTTTAGAAGTCAGAATAGCTGCATTGAGATTGATGCTCTAGAAACCTATTCTCCTTTTAATTCCCCGGGGGAGGAAGGATTTACATATATAAATTCTCTGAATCCTAACGGGAGTTACGCATTAAATGTCAAGAGGAAACTTGATCTATTAATATCTAAATGTAAGTGTGCAAACTTAAATAGGACTTTTACATGAGTTGGACACCAATTCATTCTGATACACAGGCATGGTTTTTCCTTTAAAGTTGCCATATTACATTTGTAAAATATAATATTTTTTTCTTAAGTTATTTAGAGTTTTTGTAGCAGGTTTTTAGAAATCTATATCTATTTTTATAGAGCAAAGTTTATCATCAGTACAGCCATATTGTACTGCTGATTTTTATCCATTAAAGTCAAAGGAGAATTTGACTAAACAACAAAACCAGCCAAAATAAAATACATAAATAAATAAAAAGATCCCACAGTAACACACTATGGATCCTGATGCGAGACAGAGTGTAATTCATGGTAAGTTTGAGTCACAATGTCTCATGGTGGATTAATTGATTATTGCAGTGAATAATTTACACATGATTGAAATCCATTCAAAAGGAGAAAACAAGTTCTACACACGAAGAAGTCTAGAGTTTGTTCTTACAGGTTGTGCATCATAAATGCTAAAGTCTTGATATAAGAAAATGTAAAGTTGAACTTCATGTGTAATTATACTGCAGTGACTCCCATGCATAACTGCACTCCTGTGAAAAGTCCCATTGATTAAGATTCCCAGATTAACACTTTATGTAATTCGTTCCTTGGGCCAAGATTTTCAAGCACGATTTCCTGAAGTTAAGCACAGAAATCCACATGCAGATCAAAATCATCATTACAGATGAAAACAGTATATTTTCCAAGGACAAATATCCCCTGTTGGTACATTATTCTTTGGGGAATACCTGCCTATCATTTCAAAGGTCTCCCTAACAAAAATGAGATCATAACTCAGTTAACCTTTTATTATACATATATTGTTGTCATGAACACAAAATATGCGGCATTGGAACAGTCCTATGCCTTTGTGCAAATCATTTTCAATGACTGCCATCTAGTGGCAAAAATATGAAATTAGAACAGCAAAAATAAAAAATGTACTTTTTTTTGTTTTATTTTTTTCTGTAAATACATTCTAACATGCTGATGCTGGGCTGTTTCAAATACACATTTGTTGCATTTCACCCTAATTACTCTGAATGTGTTTTCCCTGAAATACTCTTTGGTAAGAACTGAGCATCTCTGTTAGAAAGCACTATCTAGACCATCTGAAGACCAAGAAGGGCTTCTGTATCAATAATGATGTGATTTCTCTTCCAACATATATTTTTTATTCCCCTGGTAAATATTTCCTTGCTTGGCAAAGAAATCAAACAATTTTGCAGGAGTTCACTGGCATCTGTAATAGAACTCTTAGCAGAAGGATTCAATCCTTAATTGCAAGTGAAGGTAAAGATATGTAAATTTGCCCAAGGTTTAACACCAATAAGCTCAGTTTCATATTATATTTAAGCCTCAATTTACTCACTGTTGGCCTCTTTTTGGAATTTTTTTAATTAAAAGTCAAATAGTGGTAACTCTAGCAAGCATAATACTTTACAAATACATACTAGACAGTTTAACAATTTTCTTACATAAATATATTGGTATTAATTCTGTAGACATCTTTGTTAAAATGTTTTGTCTTTATTGTAAAAAATAATAAAATATTGAGTTATTTGCCCTTTATTAGTTTCTTTTCAAAGACCTACCTATATTAATGTTACAATTCCGCCTTACAATGCTTATGGGGTCCCTATGTGATGAAAATTCTGCTTCAAGTCAATTTAGTTTGCCCACAAAAAGATTGAAGGATTGGTCCTTACAGCATTTTCTAAACTTAAATATAAACTTTATATGTTGTGTGTTGTTTAAAAATAAAAGCATTTCTAACAGAAATTCAAGACAGTAGGAAAGGGAGTAAAAATCAGTGGTAGTCTGAGATTAACAAAACAGCAGTTATCAAAACTAAATTTGTTATACGTTTTGTTCAAGGCATTGCTTTGTAAAGGCAGTAAAGAAAGGTGTAAACAATCTTTAACACACTCATAAAAATGTTTTGCCAACAAGTTCCGCGCAGGAAGCACTTAGGAATTCATTTTGGATTAGTCTTTTGTTAAGCTTTGGATAATCTAATATAGATTTGGAGAAAAGCTCTAAACAGCTAATCCTGCAAACACTTACACCTGTAAGTATCTTTAGTCATGTGAGTAGTTAATATTAGTAACATAAGGGGTTATGCTAATTCAAAATCACTGATATATATACACACACCAATGGATAATACCAAATATCCTTTACAGAAGTTCTCAGCTCGTTGTTATAATTCTGTATTTATTTAAATGCAAGAGGTGAAATCCTGGTCAATTTGTCATTGACTTCACTATGAAATTCAGTAGCTGTTCCTGGAACCAGTACACATTTTGTTTTCTCCTGCAAGTTCAGCTTGCAAGAGTAGGATTGTCCCTACAGAACCAGGATCACTGTGGGTAAAAATGGAATATATTAGGATAACTGAAAAAAAATGTACTTTTCTAAATTCTAGTTCTAACAAGTTTGCTCTGTGAACTGAACCCAATATCACAAAGAAAGTTCCGGATCAGTAAAAGAAAAATACAGAACACAACGGAACCTGCCTTCAGTCATTTCTAACCCCAGAAACAAGACATAATAAACAACTCACATAAAATTAAAATAAAGTTAAACCGTCTGTTCCGCTCCCAACATGACTGTAATTGTTCCATTCCTAGCTGCATATTTATATGCTTTTTTTTAAAAAAAAAATAGAGACTCTCATCTCCAGAAGAAACAGTCAAAAGAGGAAAAGCTTTTGCTAAAGCTGAGAAACTTTTCACAACTCTTAGTCCTGAGCAGCAGTGAGCTGAAGCAATGACTAGCACAAAAGTTTCCAGCATCTAAATCACTTGTAGGCACACTATACTTATCTACCGTACCTTTATCTCCCCTAGGTAACAAGTTGAAACTCCATATTTATGCCACAAATTTAATTCAGCTGCCTGATTCTGCGGTTATTTCTAATATTTCATGAATGTAGACAGTAATTTTCAAAGCCCAGAAGAAAGAGAGACACTTATACTTTGTTCTTTTGAGTAGCTCTAATTCATTAGTTGGTGGCCAGTAATTGGTGCAGCTGCACTAGTATTGACTCCTATGTGTAGACAAAAGCAAGCCGGGTACGCACCAAATGACTATCGAGGAATGTAAACGATACTGAAGAGCCACAGTTATGTGCCAGCAGCAGGAAGTGAATTTTAAAGTAGCAAAATTTGAAACCCATAAAAGTAATTTTTTTCACATAATGCAAAATTAATCAATGGGACTCATTGCCACAAGATATTGCTGATGTCAACAGTTTAATCAGTTTCAAAATGGGAGTGGACATTTGTATGAATAACAAGAATATCTAGCGTTAAAATTAGAAGAATTAAAAAACTCAAAAACAAACAGGAGTTTTGCCTCAGAACACAAGTCAATTTCTAACTAATGGGTTGGGGGGAGGTAAAAATGAAATAGCAACTTCCACTGTGAGCAGGTTTTTCCTACAGTTTTATCCTTGTGCTTTCCTTTGAAGCAACTGGTCTTGACCACTATCAGAGTCAGGGTATTGGGCTAGATGGACACTGGTCTGATCTAGTATGGCAATTTCTGTGTTCTTTCTGTGTCCTTATTTGATACTTTTATTCTGTCTCCAGTCTAGTTACTGACCTCTCGGACAGAAGGATATTATTTGCTATATACCTGCATCACATTTTCGTCTGTAGAGGTTGTGTGTTGCTACTGAGGTGACCGTCTCTATTTTTTTGGCCTACCCATATCATTGCATAAAACTCCATAAACGTTATAACCCAAAAGTTTTCTTGATGATTTCAGTGAAAAGGTTAGCATAATTTAATTATGTATATGAGCCAGATTACGGTCTTATTTTAAACAATTGCAGTTGATATGGAGTATAATCACTGTCCAAATTTAATGGAAACCTAGGGCCTGAGTCTCATGTACAATGAGGGTATGTCTACACACCAAAAGCTGAGCACAGCCTAGCCTACCCAGGGTATTTTAAATCTAGCTAGTGTGGGTAACAGCAATGAAGACAGTACAGTGTGGGCTTCACAGCACAGACCCTGGGTATGTACTTAGTTTGCTAACCTGCTCTGAAGCCCACACTGCACTGTCTTCACTGGTACATTTCCTATACTAGCTGGATTGAAGTTAGCTCGAGTAACCTACCCTGTGCACAGCATTTGCCTGGGTAGGTTAGACTATGCAGAGCTTTTGTTGTATAGACATATGCTAAAGCCACTCTACGCCCCTCTGGCAGTATAAAAGAAGCCTTAAAATGGTGCAAGTTATATGTACTCCCACTTTAATTCTCCTTTATGCTGACATATTAGCATTAGTATAAATGAGAATTAGGAGCATGAAATCCAACTCAGTTCAATTTTCCTATAAGTGAACTCCTAGAGAACAATTCTTCATTAATTGTAAGCCCTATGGCAGGGGTAGGCAACCTATCGCACGCATGCCAAAGGCGGCACACAAGCTGATTTTCAGTGGCACTCACACTGCCCAGGTCCTGGCCACCAGTCCGGGGGGCTCTGCATTTTAATTTAATTTTAAATGAAACTTCTTAAACATTTTAAAAACCTTATTTACTTTACATACAACAATAGTTTAGTTATATATTATAGACTTATAGAAAGAGACCTTCTAAAAACGTTAAAATATATTTGTCACGTGAAACCTTAAATTAGAGTGAATAAATTAAGATTCAGCACACCACTTCTGAAAGGTTGCCGACCTCTGCCCTATGGCCTGAAGCATTAGAGAAAAGGGATCTCACTGCTGCCATCTATTGGTGAAATGGGAGAAGAGCAGCCCAGCATCAGATAAGGACTAAAGATGGGCAGGGCTCCACTGGGGAGGGACCTGTCTCTGCCCACATCTTTTGGAGAAAAAAAGGAGATGACAATGTACAAGACTTCATTTACATTTCAGTTTTATGATGGCTTGAGAAATTTTGATTAAAATTCACTTAAATGTTGCGTTTTGGGGCGATACAAGGCAATGGATTATGTTAGGCAATACAAGGATAAGATAGTCAATGTTCTGGAGTCACCCTGACTGAGGCTGCTCTTAGGCACAGTTAGTCTTCGACAGACCTAAGGGAGGAAGAAAGGGGCCGGGGGGTTGGGGAGAGGAAGGAGTCTCTTGCTGTCTGTTGAGAGTGCCTCTCTGATGGGGAGGATGCTGTCAAGGGTCCTATATTGCACTGATCCCTTCCTAAGAGCTGAGATGAGACCACTGACGTGGATAGTGCAGATGGCTGGCAGCTCCAAGGCAGCTGCAGCGGATTGTTGTTGGTGGACTGAAAGAGCATCAGTGGCAGCAGCGCCAAGGCAATCGATGGCACAGAATGGCAGCAGCACCTTCCAGGGGCCAGACGGTGGAAGGCAGCGGCAGAACTAGGCAACAGCTAAAATGGCAGAGAGCAGCAGCCTATCCAAGGGTCTCTAGGCCAGGCCTCCGTACCCAGCAATTAAAGCTGAAATTACTTCATCTGGGTTAGGTAGTAGAAGCTCCAGAGCAGCCCAGGGAGACTGGCCTGCTAGAATTGTGGAACTTCCTCAATCCGGGAGAG
The DNA here is from genome assembly GCF_027887155.1 of Malaclemys terrapin pileata. Taxonomy (NCBI): domain Eukaryota; kingdom Metazoa; phylum Chordata; order Testudines; family Emydidae; genus Malaclemys; species Malaclemys terrapin. The sequence continues at coordinate 73,827,421 of NC_071505.1, forward strand.
CAAACTGTGAGAGAGGAACTGGGGAGGAACAAAGTGGCCAGAACACATCAGCCACTTACAAGAGCCTAAGGAGGACTGGGGGTGGTCCTGTGAAGACCTCATAGAACCTCATAGAACTGGTTAATGGTTGTTTTTCCCAAATTCATTCTGTTGTCTTCCACCCCCACTCACCAAATAAAGTTCTCTTTGTTGTAACTCCTGGACTCTGTGCTTGCAAGTGGGGAAGATTTACTCATTTGGGCACCCCTGGAGGTATTCATAGTTTCCCAGATTTCTGGGTAGGGGCTTGACCCAGTGTTAAGTCTTTAAGGAAATCCCTAGAAAACTGAATGACCACACCTGCCAGAAGGTTTGCATCATTAACAGATGTCAGTGGAATAGAACATTGTCAGAGCCTCCTGCTGTTAGGTAAATTCAGAAACAAATCTGAGGTTTTTTTCAAAGCATTGCTCCTGTGACAATGGCTTTATTGCTATTATACCAGAATGACTGATGTTGATGCCATGAGATTGTCTGATGGATGCTGCAGCACTACTGTGACAATTGCTCACTGTTGAGCGAGGCACACAATACAAGGTCTATTTTAAATAACTGTTCTATTCAGCTCCACAATAAGGCCTACTGCATATTCCATCAGTTTATCCATAAAAATAAAGGACTTTAAAAGGCTCAGATGCTCTTACAAACAAGCTGGCTTTTGTTTAGCTGAATTTTTAAGGAAATTTTATTTTTCATAAGGGGCATACAGCAATTGATTAGCTAGCAAAAATTGGTCGCATACCTGATATTTGATGTTGCTTTCTTTTCTTTTTGTTTTTAAATCACACTGATAAACCTGAGTATATCAACTGGAAGTTGACTATTGTGGGCAAAAGTGTGGCTGAGAAGAATGGGTGCAGAGGCAAACCACCCTTGGCTGGAGTTTATAAAGGGATTATGCCTCACACAGGGCACAGTACTGTGGGATTAATTTCGATGCAATATATGGATTAAAGGTGTTAACATGATGGGGCGATCACTCATTACCGAGTAGGATCATCTTCCATGGGAGTTATGGGTCCTCAGGTGGCTAATAAGGTCAATCCTTGAACCACAAGTTCTATTACAATGAGGGCAGATGTTTTCAGACTCAGCAGGAGGCTGTTGACCATGACTGGAGACCAGTCTCTCCTTCCTCCTGTGCCTCTTGTCCTCTTTGGCTTGTTGGCGACCCAAATGCAGGGGACCATCACATAGGACTTCACTCGATTTTAAGCGATCCCGGGCAAGTGTCTCCCAAGTATCAATGTCAATATTACATTTTTTTAGGTTGTCCTTCAGCAAGTCCTTATAACGCTTCTGTTGTCCACCCACGTTACGGTACCCTTCTTTCAGCAGAGAGAACAGGACCTGTTTTGGAAAGTGATGGTCTGGCATCTGGACAATGTGACTAGTCCAGCGGAATTGCTGACGGATGATCATTGCCTCGATACTGGTGGTCTTTGCCTCTTCCAGAACACTAATATTGTTGCACCTGTCTTCCCATTTGATCTGCAGAATCTTACAAAGGCAGCGTTGATGGTGCCTCTCAAGGACTTTCAAGTGGTGTCTATAGGTTGTCCAAGTTTCGGACCCATACAACAGTGTTGGGAGAATAACAGCTTGATAAACAAGAAGCTTGGTGTCTGCTCGAATGTCATGATCTTCAAAGACCCTGTGCCATTAACATAACTCAGTTATGGTTTACAGTACTTCTTGGACTGTAAACCAGAGTGCCTCCTGTTATACCCTGTAAAAGAGCATATTATAGACTTTGCAGGCTGGCTCTGCTACATTGGTTAAGCAGAGAAATGCCAGTAGCATGAGTTCGGCTCAGCCACATTGGTTTAGCAGAGAAAGGGCAGTAGCTCTTGCCCCAAGTTGTCCTCTATGGGGAAGACTACTGCCTCTCTCTTGGTGGTGCTAGCTTCAGGAAGCACAAAGCCCATTCTCCAGACTACTCGCTGTGCAGAACTACAAAGGCGGGTTGGGGGGTTTCTTGCTCCCTGTCTCTCTCCCACATTTATGCAAGCCCAGTCTCAAATCTAGCCTCTCTTTTTATCACAGAAAGCAGTGTATAAAAATATCCCTATTGTATAGGCCAGTTTTGACTAATCAGGGAACTTTCTGCATTTTTGTTGTGATTTAAATATCGGTCTCCATATGCACTAATCATAAAACATAAGAAATGTTCCTCATCTTCCTCTTTTAATTTTATTTCACAGACTCAGTGTTAAAACTACAATAGTACAGACTACTGGTCAGATTTTCAGAGTTACTGCATACACACAGCACCTTTGACAATCAGCCTATATTGCCACAAGGTGGTGCTCTTTCTTACAAATCCTACTTGAACTCCAGGTGCAAGCAACCCTGTCACTACACAAGAGCAGAGTGGTTCAAATCAAACATTACTTATGTGAGTAGTTTCACTGAAGACTAAATATAAAGAATTCGACCTTTTGGTCTACAAATAAAAGTGGTAAAGAACAACATTACAATGTACCTTCATTAGCTACTGCCACAGTAATAAATTAATTAGTATTTATCTGATTATTTAACAAAAGGAAATCCATAAGGCATGTAAGACTTATTTTAAAAGTATAATTAAAATGTAGAACTTTTGGACTTAGGTTTGATAGAAAAAAATCCAGCTCGGTGTATTCAAATACAATACTGGTGTCATACGTCCTTTCTGTTTTCTAGCTTATTATATGTTTTGCCTGAACATTTGATATCCTCTCTGTGGTATTTGTTTGTGTGAACCAATAGTTGAATTCTGTTTGAAGCTTTATGCTTTTGTTTGATTACTAATCCTAGGGTGTGTGCAGTTCAATATTTTATGATAAAACACTTATTATGGATTATTTAATAACCTTATTTTCTGTAAATTGTACCTGTTTAAATCTTCCTTAATGTACAATTAAAAAAAACAGATTTGTTAAATTTGCACTTTTTGTAGAACCTGAAGCTCTCAAAATACCTTAAAAGGTATCTGGATATAGCCATTGTACATATGGGCAAACTGAAGTATAGAGAAGGTAAGTGACTTTTCCAAGATAACACAGTGAGTCCCAGTAGTTTTCAAATTGTGGGTTGGGACCGGACCCCACAAAAAGGTTGAGAACAGACATTTACCATGGAAACTTGTTTTCACTACAACCCTGTTTGTAAAAAAAAATATCAACAAACAAAGAAACAAAATCTCCCAAACCCTAAAATAGTGATTCTCAAACTTTTCTTTTTGCGGACCACTTGAAAATTGCTGAGGGACTCAGTGGACCACTTAATGATTTTTCCAAATGGTGTTTGTACCATTAGCTAACTATTGTATAGCACTTTGGATAAATGCACTATATAAAAAAAATCTTAATAAACATTTTTTATTATACAAATAAAAGCACACAACTCATATTTTAATATCAGTAGTCTTACCTTTCTAATGCAATGGATGTGCCCTCTCCCCTCCCCCACCCCCACTGCGACAGCCCCTGAGCTGAGGCTGGGAAGGAGGGAGGTCTCTCCCCGGAAGCCGCAGCCCTGGAGCTGGCGAAAGTTGCCTCTTTCTCTGACCACCGCAGCCCTGCACATTTTTCCCAAATTTCCCCCACCCCCTCTTTTCACCCCACTGCCCCCTTCCACCTACCCCCTATCTCCCCCAAGGCCACCACCTCAGCTTACCTGTGCATTTTCTCCAGGGTCCAGGCACCTAATTAGTGGAGCCACACCTGCGTGGCTCGACTAATTACATGGGTGGCCCTTCATTCTCTTGTGTGTGGCCACCCAGGCATGTACCTTAGAGGGAACTATCTGCGGACCACCTGAATGGAGCTCGTGGACCACTGGTGGTCCATGGACCACAGTTTGAGAACCTCTGCCCTAAAACAAACAAAACACAGACACACACAGTTTGAGTAAAAAAGTTTGTCCAGCTATAGTTCAAGGCACAACCCATCATCTGCATACTTGCAGTGGTACATCCTCTCTCCCTCCTAGAGTGGGTCTTCCCCCCAACAAATGGCCTAATGGTCTTTTCCTCTCAGTGCAGAGTTCTTTACTTTTTGAGAAGCAGCTTGTATTTTAAACAGAAGATTTCTCTCACGACATCAAACTCCCAACAACACAAAAGGGACAGTGCAGCAGGAGTAAAAGAAAAATATAGCACACAACAGAACCCACCTCCAGATACTAACTTCTAACTCTTGAAATGCCATGATATACAAATACAGCCCATCTGAAATAAAAATAAAATATAGCTGCCTCTGCCACACCCACAGCATGACACAAACTGTTCCACTCCTACCCTCCATAGTCACCATTTTCTTTTAAATAGTCACACGTGTCAGAAAGAGGACTCTAATCAGGGCCTCATCTACTCCATCAGCAGAGGCAGTGGGAGGCAATACCCTTTCTGATGTGCTGCTGATTTGATGGCTTTGAAATTTACATTCATTTTTAGACTTCCCTACAACATATGGCCTATGATGCGTAATGGGATATTATATAGTACATGTTATCCTTGGGATAATAAAAGCCTGGTGTATGTGGCATTAGTTTCGTGTCATTCTCTGATCACAAGGTTTCCTTTCTCTCTCTCTCTCTCTCTTTTTTTTTTTTGTAATTTCACTCCCTTTTCTCTTTTGTTCCTTGTTTTCTGTTATCCATTTTTGTGCTTCATATTCCCTCTTCTTGATCCATGTTTAGATCCTCTCCTCCCAAATTAATTACTGATTGGTTCTCCCCTACTGCTCTGCTCTCTGTGGCTTGATACCACTGATTTGTTCTCTGTGGTCACCTAATCTGCTACTCTGCTCCCTGTGTGAGTAACAGCAGAGTGTAACTGACAAATATCAGAACAGAGAGAGAGCTGTGATTTCTGCCACTTTTCCGTTGCTGGGTGCACAAGGAGAAGAGCAAGCAAGTAGGGCGGGGGGAGACTGGGAGTTGATACACCATATTGATGCTTATTTTCCCTTTTCAACCACTACCCTATTTATAACTTTTAAATGATGGTAGATACTTAATATGTGCCACAAGCTTTACAGAATCAGGATAGTAAAGGTCTAGCTACAAAATTTAAATAAATATGAGACCAGAAGTTCTACCAAAAGCTTTTCAATTATTTGCTTTAAAAGATTGTCACAAATTCCCTGTTTGCATGGTAAAAGCAATTTCTGCTTTAAATTTGCAAAGACTCTCCCTTAAGTGGGTTCCAGAGGATTTTCCCAAGCTGAACTAAAATATGTTCATAGCAGAAAATTGGGAGAGTCTGTGACCCATGCTAAAGAGAAATAGCATTTAGTATGTAATGTTTTGGCTCTTAATACAAGTAGCTGTTTGCATAGCTAATATTGTGTGGACAGTATTATTTCATTTTTCTTGTTAAACATTTTTTATTCAATTTTGTTAATAGCATTAGGTGTTGTACAAAAAATTAAATACACAAAAATAAGAAACTAAACTGCAAGCAAGCAAAAAGAATAGAAAATAAGTGCCCAGCTAAGAACATCCAGACTCCAAGTCTTTCCTTTAAAAAACAGCAAACTACAACAACAAAATGAGCAGCAAATTCATATGGTTATGATACAGTTGTGGTAGTGTGTAGAATGGACTTCCACCAGGAGTGGTCCATTTCAAGTCTTTTTCCTTCAGCAAGGGTCACTCTGAGAGGATTTAAGCTTCTTAAATCCCTCAAAATTACATCTTCCAACCTCATTCATTGTTGACCTCATGCTCTACTTCCATCAACCTCAGTTCTATAAACCTACTGTAAAATTATATCTTCTTCTGCATGTTGAACATGACCCCACCATTGCAGTCATCTTGCTTTCAACTGATGCAAAACTACAACTTGCTAGGATCATCCAAGTATCTTCTCATTTTGTGACTAAATCAAACCAACAGATGTTAAGTAATTTTTGACTCTGACTTTTGACACTGAAAACTGTTTAGTTTCCTCTTATCAGCTGTTTTTAACAGTCATATTTTTGCTACATTTAACTTATCACTACTGTGTTGAACTCCTGTATCTTAGCTGTCACACAGACTTTCCACCACACAAACAGAAGCTGAAATGCCTTTGATGGAAGACCAATCAGATAGGATTTCTTTGGATATAGAACCTCCTGCAGTCAACTGATACCCATACAGATAAAACTATTCACCCATGTAATGACATTGCCATGTACATGCAGCATGGGCAGGTCATTCACTTGCATTTTCTAGGAGGCATGCATAGCTTTGGGTTTATTGCCATTGATCTTAAGTCCCATAGATTCTGCAGTTTTTTGCCACTCTTACAGCATTAGCTGCAAGTCAATATCATCTACATACTCAATCTTCTAAAGATGAAAAGGTAAATGTTACACTACCTACTTTGACCTCAATTGGCTTTGTAATCAGATAGTTTATTAGGATATTAAATAACGTAAATGAAAGAACATATCCCTGGTGTACTCCTGATTCTACTGAAAACCAGGCTGTAATACAATCATTGACCCTTACACATCTGAATATACCGTAGTACAATTCCTCTGTTAGGCATGCTAAGTCCTTAAGCACCCCATACTGGCATAGCAGTATTCACAGTGCTGATGGCTGCATTGAGTCAAAAGCAGCTGCAAAGTTTATCATCAAGATGTATTGAATTAGCAGTTAAGAGGGCCTGTTGAAATGATCATAATCAACGATGGAATAGTATTGTGAAGAGCATTGAGGAAGCCTCCAACAGAAATGACCAGAAATGATCTTTGAGACTTTAAACATCCTAATTGGACATCCATTCTTGTGGCATGGAAGCGTATCCTCTGGAATGGTGGCCAAAGCATGAAGGGGTGTATGAATATTTAGCATATCTGGCACATAAATACCTTGCAAAGCTGGTTACAAAGTGTCATGTGAATACCTATTCTCACTTTCAGGTGACTTTGTAAATAAGAAGTGGGGAGCATTATCTCTTGACATGTAAACAAACTTGTTTGTCTGAGCGATTGGCTGAACAGGAAGTAGGACTGAATGGACTTGTAGGCTCTGAAGTTTTACATTATTTCATTTTTGAGTGCAGTTATGTAACAAAAAAAAATCTACATTTGTAAGTTGCCCTTTCATGACAAAAAGATCGCACTACAGTACTTGTATGAGTTGAATTGAAAATACTATTTCTTTTGTTTATCATTTTTACAGTGCAAATATTTGTAATAAAAATAATATAAAGTGAACACTTTGCATATAAAAGTATATATAAAGTACACTTTGTATTCTGTGTTGCAATTGAAATCAATATATACCTCTACCCCGATATAACGCGGTTCTCGGGAGCTAAAAAATCTTACGGTGTTATAGGTGAAACTGCATTATATCGGGATAGCATCGGGGTGGCGTCGGCAAGGCTCCAATGGTGATTCAAAGGGCCCGGGGCTCCCCGGAGTGGCCAGAGCTCTGAGCCCTTTAAAGCACTGCCCGAGCCCTGCTGCTGGAGCCCCGGGGTAGCAGTGGCAGGGCTCCAGTGGTGATTTCGGGAGCCCCGGGCTCCGGCCATTGCGGGAGCCCCGGGCCTTTTAAATCTCCTCCTGAACCCCGCTGCCAGATATAACGTGGTAAAGCAGCCCCGCCCCCCAGAGTGCTGCTTTACCGCATTATATCTGAATTAATGTTATATTGAGTCACGTTATATCGGGATAGAGATGTATTTAAAAATGTCGAAAAACATCAAAAATATCTAATATATTTCAATTGGTATTCTATTATTACACAGTGAGATTAAAACTGTGATTAGCCACGATTAATTTTTTTAATTGTGATTATTTTTTTTGAGTTAATCTTGTGATTTAACTGTGATTAATCAACAGCCCTATTTAAAGTGGGATATTTGGAAAGTAGAATTTTATGTGTTTTTCAAAACTGGAAGATTAAAAGTGTTGGTATTCAACAAAATGTCAAATGTGGATGAACCTGAAGTACCAGATCAAATGATACCAAAAAGTACATCCCCCACAATCAAATACAGTCCTCAGAAGCGTGGCTCTTGAATTTCAACAATGAGACTCTTAAAGCCTTCTCTGATCTCCTTCTGTATCACAGACTCCCCACTTTCAGTGATTCATAGCTCTGCCCTGCTTATTAGCTCCTATCCGTCATCTCCAACCATTCATGAGTCATGACCTACAGTCTGCCAACACAGTACACCTTGTTTCCTTTCCCCAGAAGAAACTCTGGGCCTTTTCTAATGACATCCACTAGCCTGGAACATCCTCACTGATCCTGTGCACCGTGCAACTGCCTTCAAATTCTTCTTCAAGGCTTTCTGCTTTTGGTCACTCTCCCATCGCTGACCTCTTCCCGCCAGGCCTCAGCGTAAACATAATACTTCTAATGAATGTAGATTAAAAATGCAAAAAAGTATCTTTCACTTCTGCAGCAATTATCCTTCTGTATCCAGTCCCCTTCTCATTGTTTAATGCCATTTGTTGTCATTCATTTAAACTGAATACTCCCATTTTATTTGTTTGCTAAGTGCTATTCAGTCTGACAAATAAATAAATAGTAATCCCTTTGTTTCCCTGTATTTTAGAAATGGTGGTGAGACTCATGGAGACTAATGGCTGGAAATCTGAATCTGTTTGTGCTCTCTAATGGCTCTGCAAATGCCTTGATTTTCACCTCCTCCCCACATCACTGAGGGAACTCAGCCCAGTTTCTGTGCATCTATCAAGGTACATATAAGAACAATAGAAAGTATTATAGGCATGTGTATTTATTTTTGTACAAATTATGTAAAATTTACATGCAAATAAACTGAAGTACACAGACACCTTGTTAATATGGTCCTTGGCTTGGGTGCACCAGATTAGATATTAGAAATGTTGCACCTGCATCTGGCTAACTCTGGAACCCATTTGAGGCAAGGAACAAGATTTAAATTTTTAAACATTGATGAGAATTAATCCCTGAAATACATTACCCAGGCATTTAGTAAATTTTCTATCATGGGAAGTCTTAAAACCAAGATTCGATGTCTTTGTATAGGATAGGCTCTAGTTCAGTGGTGGGCAACCTGCGGCTCATCAGGGAAATCCACTGGCGGATTCCCGCAGCTTCCCGCAGCTCCCATTGGCCAGGAATGGCGAACCGTGGAAACTGGGAGCTGCGGGCGGCTGTGCGAATGTAAACAAACTGTCTGGCGGCCCGTCAGCAGATTACCCTGATGGGCCACGTGCGGTCCGCGGGCCTCAGGTTGCCCACCACAACTCTAGCTCAATGACAAGGTAAATACAGGAATCTCTGGGTGACATTTGATGTCCTACATTATACAGGAGGTCAGACTCTAACATAGTAGTACCATCCGGCCTTAATCTAGGAATCTAGATTTTTTACAAATTAAGAAAACACACCTGAAATTACTTGATTTGACTGCTAAAATGCTTCTAGGAAGATAGTCAGAAAACACACACACACACACACACACACTCTAGAAGAGAATATGGTTTAGAAGAGAAGATTTGATAGATGTAAACTCATCCATATTAGGATACTGACTAGTACTGCTACTTTATGGCCCTTAACAAGAGCTAAAATTGCATCACATTTGACCTTTCAGGCAGACGGATTAATGAACAGAATACCAATTTGCAGACACTGTTTCAAATTGAGGAGTGATGTAAACCGGTTTGCAAATGGGTGTATATAGTAAAGTGGTGTATTGGGAAATTGGGATTCACCTTGTGTGCAAAATTGAAATAATATACAGCTCCAGGGGGGGTTACCAGGAAAGCCAGCTAACAGCAGCATTCAAGATTAAGCAGGAGGACATGTTTTAACTTCCACCTTGTTCTCAGTTGATTTTTGGGAGATTCCTCTTGCCCCCTCAACATGAAGGTTACTCACATTACACACCTGTTGAACACTGACAGTGCAAGTTACTGCACCCCTTAGAACAATTTTCTGACAAACTTGCATCTGACCTTTAACATACATCACTGATGAACTTAGTCTGCTAGCCAAGGAAAACCAGACACCATATGCCATGTCCTTTGGATTTACAGCTCCAATAACCTGACTTGCATGAGTTTCATGAGATTAGGTAACAGTCTAGCAGGTTTATCATTAGCCATACAATGAATCCATGGATGATTCAGCCTGACAGTGATAAACATGTCAGGACAGGACCATCATTTTCCTCTGCAACAAGGGAACAATCATCCTCTTGTCAGTTATCTACAGTAACCTGTATCATCATAAATGACTCATTGGCAGATATTTTCAAGTTTTTTCAGAGGTGTGGTTTCACCTCAAAGGGGGCCACGTTCCTCTAATATCCATATTTCACTATTTCATTATGAAATTCAACATCCAGCAAAAACTACTTTTAATTCAAGAGCAAATAATTCTGCTATTTTATCTGTTACTCTTATTAAATCTATCTTTAATAATGCATTGAAATTAAAACTTGCCTTTTTTGCACATCACTGGCTTGAGTTATGTTAGTATAACCTTTATTTCAATATTTAATGCAATACTGCCATAATAGTAAACCAGTAATAGTTATCCCTCCCACAAAAAGAAAAATAGAAAAATCCAAACTCTTTTCTTGTTATAATTGGTGTCTGAACATAACTTGGGATTTTTGGCCCTGAATTGTCTTCTATATAGTTGTAATTCATTGGATATTATGGCCTGACAGAATCAAATGCATTATTGTTATGGAGATAATATTTTTCTTGGCAATGCTATGTCAGAACTATGAATGCAGTGGATGAAATCTCACAAACGTGTTCAGTGTTTTTTAAAAATAAGGGGCCAAATTTTGCCAGCCTTATTGATCTTGAGGGAGATTTCCAGAGGAACAACCCAGCTCCCACAGACTTTCAATGGGACTTGTGCATCTAAGTTGCAGTCTGTTACCTTTGAGTAGTACCTTATTCTGCAAGTAGCTGCATTGATTTCAGTGGTATTTCTGTTGGAGGAAGATACTATTTAGCATAAGGTGTCACAAGTTAGGCTATAGGCTCTGTGCAGACATTTTCATGGAAAAGCCATTAAAGGGTGTAACAGGATCTGCTACTCATGCTCTGCGGTGCCTCCTCATGGCTCATCTGGGTAATTAGCTTGCCACTGTCTGCACCTCCTCTTGCAGTTGCTCAGCCTGTGCCTCAGTCACTCTCTCTGTGGCCCCTCTCTTGCTAGTCAGGAGCTGCAGCACCTCTCCTTCACCTCCAATCAAGCTTCCTCAGTCTCAGGCAGTCTCCAGATCCACTGTGCTGGCTGCACCACTCCTGCAGTGGCTGGTAGTGGAATGTGGGCCTGCCCTTTATCCAAGTTCCAGTCCAGGGACCCTCAAACCAGCAGCTCAGGTCTATACTCTCTGACTTTACTGCTCAGTGGTTTGAGCATTGGCCTGCTAAACCCAAGGTTGTGAGTTCAATCCTTGAGGGGGCCACTTAGGGATCTGGGGCAAAAGCAATACTTGGTCCTGCTAGTGAAGGCAGGGGGCTGGACTCAATGACCTGTCAAGGTCCCTTCCGGTTCTAGGAGATAGGATATCTCCATTAATTTATTTTTTATTTATTCCCTTTTCAGGCTCACCCCTTTGTATCAGGGAGCGTGACTGCAGGTTCACTTCACTGCAGCCCCCTCCATCCTCAGCTCCTAGACTTTATAGAAGCCTTGCCTGTTCCTGCCCAGATTAATGTTATTCTCAGTTAGTATCATTGCCCCCTTAGCTCCCCAACAGGTGCACCTCTATTGCCACTTGTTTGCTATACATCTCACAACATCCTGTGACATGTAATGCTGTGGTACAGGCCATATACTGTTGAATTCAGTTGCTGTGGAGCAAACACATTACATCATATTTTCTATTAACCTAGTCTGTGAGTTGGTCAATAATGGTTATAACTCTTACTTTTCAAATAGGAGATAGGTGTCCTTAATCCTGTGTTGCACAATGAAAGGTATTTTATGGCTCCTGTGGACAACTGGTATTATTTGGGGTTCTCTCTTGTTATCCCTCAGATTTCCATGGCTTTGTTGTATATAACAATTAAGCCTTCTTGGATGAAAGGTTTGTTACCCTTACTGTTTCTTTGTTGTGGACTAGCAACAATACTGCATATGCTGTCCTGCCTAGGAAGTGGGATGTCACTTCTGTGAAGGGTAAAACAACTTTTCATAAAGTTCTAGCATTCTCTCTCTCAAATCTTTTTAAGTATATCTAGGACCATTCAGATGCTACAAGTGAAACTCCAAGCTTGGCAAGAAGCTTGTTCTTTGGAATTGCCTCAGGTGTGCTCAACACATTGTAACACATTAGTTTGCCAGCCAGTATGAACAGACCTTCCACATGGAGTTCACACAAAAGAGTTTATTTCTTGCCTTTCTATTACATTTTTGGACATTACTTATACCCCTTTGCATACTCTACCATAGTGACTTAACCAGCACATTGATGACAAAGCCTTCCATATATAAGACAATTTTGTGGGCCATGCGCATGTCTACACCACTGACATTCCTCACCCAAAGGCCTCTTCAGGCTTTTTTCCATCCTTCTTAACTTTCTCCTGCTCATTCCCTGAGGGGCAATTCTGGCTGCTAAACTGTGCCAGACTTCAACTAGTAGAAGCTGTCCCAGAGGTGTGCAGAAGGTGTGGAATTTTTTGTCCACTAAACCTCTTTTTCACTTCTAAAACACCCATCTTTTTAAGTGGTGTTTTGTGCTCCACTCTCAAGCAGAGGTCTAACAGTAAAGGACCTCTGGCAGGCTCTTTTGTCCAAAGCCATTTTACTCATTTGAAGGCTACGTTGACACCCACCTCTCCCTGGACCATTAGACTTTGGAGCCATCAAATGTGCCTGCTAGTGAAACTCTGCTCCAAGGGATGTGATTGGCTGGGTTGATTATGTGGCCCACCCCACAAAGGCATGCATACTGTTGTCTGGCAGGAGGCATGTGAATCAGCACAAACTGGTCATTTCAAAAGTAGTAGAAGGGATTGCTGCTGGGTTAGTTCCTTTCAGGACTCTCGAGCTTCTCTGCCTACATCTGCTCTGGACACACTGAATGACTTCTGAATGGGTGCCTGAGTTGAATGAGAACTTCAGCTCAGGCACTGCTGCATGTGCCCAGGCTTCCACAGTTCACCTTTGGTAGGAAGAACCAGAATTGAAACAATTTGTCCAAAAACAAACTATATTTCATGCTGAAAACCTGCCTCTTGGTCTCCTACGGTCACTGTACATGATCCTCATGGAACAGCCTTGTCCAGGCTCGTCCACCTCAGTTTCATTCAATTTTTCCCAAAGATGGACCTCTACCTTGAAACCTACAAGTAATTATAATGATCTGTCTGTAGAGTAATCTGGAATTAGCTATATACTTTTTAAAAAGTACAATAAATTAGGATATGACCAATCACTAGCAGAGAACCTTTCGTTCTCCTTTTCTCTATCCTCTGCCTCTGTTTTGTGTTGGCTAGAACACAAACTCTTCAGCGTAGAGAATATGCCTTTTGTTTGAAAGTAGTTGGCCCATTTTGGGCACTAATGGACACAATGAAAATGAAAACAATGACAGTATATTGCCAGCAATGACATATCCCATTGAGAAATGCAGGAATCACCAAGACCCTCTTCACTTTCCCATTTTAGCATATAATGCAATACTGGCCAGCTGATTAACATTTTGTTTCTGATAATTCACTGACTGATTGGCACATAATCCATAGTGCTACCTATATATATATATTTTACTTTGTATAGTGGTAGCCATGATTTTCAATCTCTGCTTCATGTGTATTGTAACAAACTGTAAAATCTCTCTTCAAGTTCATTACTATCTGTCATTTTAATAACATACAAACCAAATATATTACAAATGTTACTGATTAAAGTATCCTGAGTTTTTACAATTAAATAATAAACCATGATATTGTGCTGACATAAACACTACATCAATTACCTTCAATACTCTAAAATAAATCTGCCTAATAATACACTTTCTGAAACAAGAATGGAGCCGAGTGCTTCGTATATTTTATACATTTTTAGGAACAGGCATTCCTAGGTTTTGTACACTAGATGGCACTTATTCTATCATTTGTTTTGTGGGAATAGTACCATGTAACATACATACAGTTTTCTTCAGTGTCTGAACTCTAGCAGCTATAAGTCTTTTCCTGTTTGCTTGCAGTCAACTGAGTAAGTTCATTTGGATATTCTCTATGAACAAATTCAAATAATGGATTCTAGTCTATATGAGATACCTCTGCAATAGATTAACTATAGAAAGAAAATTCCAGACCAAATCCTCAGCTGATGTAAAACTACATAGCATGGAATCAATGGAGCCATGTTGATTTATATCAGCTGAGAATCTGACAGTCAGTTTTCACTATTTGTGTATTTATTATTGGTAGGATAGTTAAACTGGCTGAAATAACAATAAAAATGATTGCATTTCAATTATCTTTAAATTGATTAATTAAATACACTCAAGCAGAATACTAAGTTCAGCAAGTAAAATATTAGTCAAACCAAAGAATGCTCGAGTTGAATAAAGGGAAGGAATAATTACATTTGTACTAAGAAATAATATAAATGTAATATTTCAAACTTATACTTTGCAAGACATATAAGCAAACAGGCATGGCATTAGGTCTTTGAAGTTTTATGTTTTTTAAGTACATCAGAAGCAGGAAGCCTGCTAAACAACCAGTGGGGCCCCTTGATGATCGAGATACAAAAGGAGTGCTTAAAGACAATAAAGTCATTGCGGAGAAACTAAATGGATTCTTTGCTTCAGTCTTCACGGCTGAGAATGTTAGGGAGATTCCCAAACCTGAGCTGGCTTTTGTAGGTGACAAATCTGAGGAACTGTCACGGACTGAAGTGTCATGAGAGGAGGTTTTGGAATTAATTGATAAACTTAACATTAACAAGTCACTGGGACCAGATGGCATTCACCCAAGAGTTCTGAAAGAACTCAAATGTGAAGTTGCGGAACTGTTAACTAAGGTTTGTAACCTGTCCTTTAAATCGGCTTCTGTACCCAATGACTGGAAGTTAGCTAATGTAACGCCAATATTTAAAAAGGGCTCTAGAGGTGATCCTGGCAATTACAGACTGGTAAGTCTAACGTCTGTACTGGGCAAATTAGTCGAAACAATAGTTAAGAATAAAATTGTCCGACACATAGAAAAACATAAACTGTTGAGCAATAGTCAACATGGTTTCTGTAAAGGGAAACCGTGCCTTACTAATCTATTAGAATTCTTTGAAGGGGTCAACAAACATGTGGACAAAGGGGATCCAGTGGACATAGTATACTTAGATTTCCAGAAAGCTTTTGACAAGGTCTCTCACTAAAGGCTCTTACGTAAATTAAGCTGCCATGGGATAAAAGGGAAGGTCCTTTCATGGATTGAGAACTGGTTAAAAGAGAGGGAACAAAGGGTAGGAATAAATGGTAAATTCTCAGAATGGAGAGGGGTAACTAGTGGTGTTCCCCAAGGGTCAGTCCTCGGACCGATCCTATTCAACTTATTCATAAATGATCTGGAGAAAGGGGTAAACAGTGAGGTGGCAAAGTTTGCAGATGATACTAAACTGCTCAAGATAGTTAAGACCAAAGCAGACTGTGAAGAACTTCAAAAAGATCTCACAAAACTAAGTGATTGGGCAACAAAATGGCAAATGAAATTTAATGTGGATAAATGTAAAGTAATGCACATTGGAAAAAATAACCCCAAGTATACATACAATATGATGGGGGCTAATTTAGCTACAACAAGTCAGGAAAAAGATCTTGGAGTCATCATGGATAGTTCTCTGAAAATGTCCACCCAGTGTGCAGAGGCGGTCAAAAAAGCAAACAGGATGTTAGGAATCATTAAAAAGGGGATAGAGAATAAGACTGAGAATATATTATTGCCCTTATATAAATGGATGGTACGCCCTCATCTCGAATACTGCATACAGATGTGGTCTCCTCATCTCAAAAAAGATATACTGGCACTAGAAAAGGTTCAGAAAAGGGCAACTAAAATGATTAAGGGTTTGGAACGGGTCCCATATGAGGAGAAATTAAAGAGGCTAGGACTCTTCAGCTTGGAAAAGAGGAGACTAAGGGGGGATATGATAGAGGTATATAAAATCGTGAGTGATGTGGAGAAAGTGGATAAGGAAAAGTTATTTACTTATTCCCATAATACAAGAACTAGGGGTCATCAAATGAAATTAATAGGCAGCAGATTTAAAACAAACACAAGGAAGTTCTTCTTCACGCAGCGCACAGTCAACTTGTGGAACTCCTTACCTGAGAAGGTTGTGAAGGCTAGGACTATAACAGAGTTTAAAAGAGAACTGGATAAATTCATGGTGGTTAAGTCCATTAATGGCTATTAGCCAGGACGGATAAGGGATGGTGTCCCTAGCCTCTGTCTGTCAGAGGATGGAGATGGATGGCAGGAGAGAGATCATTTGATCATTGCCTGTTAGTTTCACTCCATCTGGGGCACCTGGCAGTGGCCACTGTCGGTAGACAGGATACTGGGCTAGATGGACCTTTGGTCTGACCCGGTAAGTCCTTTCTTATGTTCTTATATTTAAAATGTATCAGGATCCATAAACACACACACACACACACACACACACACACACACACACACACACACACACACACACACACACTTCCTTTTTCACATCAAGTATAAATGAGATTGCTGCCAGGGCTGGATTAACCAATTCTGTTAAAATAAGAATTTACAAAAATTTATCAAAAACTCACTTGCAATGAGTGGTCTTCTTGGGTAATTGGTAGCTAAGCATTGCAATAGCCCACTCCTTAACCCCTCCAGTCTCAGTATTCTTCTCTTATGGCCTGGAAACCTGTTTTTTCTACCCACTTCCACTCTGGTACAACAAGTTCTTGTACATCCCTTCATAGGTTCAATGGAATTCCTCACTTTACAGTGGTAAGAACTCTGCACAATCAGTGTGCATGTGAGACAGTGAAAGAATGAAAGATCTCTCCCTCCCTGCCTGCATTCCAATAACACTAAGCCACTTTGTCCTTTGTTCAGGTATGATTTTGTGGTATCTGAAGATGTATATACAGATTTGAGGAACCGATGATTCAGTGCAGTCCTAAAGGAGGGACTTCCTGCAGAAGAGAAGCAACTTTTAGGGTTACACAGTCTTTTTATCTACACCCATTGTTGTCTGGCACACATACCCCATGGCAAGGTGCTGACCTATTTGTGAGCAGGCAGCAGGCCACCCAAACAGATGGGCAAAAATGTAAGCAGCCAAGAGACCATGTTTGTACGTCAAGCATGGGTGCTGAGGGCATGATTCCCATCTGAGAACATTGAAATAGTTGTTATTTGGCACTTATGCTCCTGTCATTAAAAAGAATGTGCTGCCATTAATTCAGTGTTGAGTTTTACTATCTTTAAAAATGACTTCCATTATATATCTGTGCATGGTTAGATTATGGATATGTTGGACCTCATAGAATTCTGGAAGAAGAATGAGATGAGTATTAATTAGAGAGAGACAGAAGGGCATTGCATGGTTGTATGATTACAGAAATGCCTGAGTTCTAATCCTGGTTCTGCCACTGACTCCATACGTGACCTCGGGCAAGTCACTTAACCATTGTTCTCTCGGTTTCTTCATCTTAAAATGGGGATAGTTGCCAGTACTTACTTACCTATTTCCAAGAAGTATTGTGCACATTGGATGGTTGTTTGTAAAGCATTTGGAATATTAAATGATCAATATTATTTATTATTATTAGTCTCTACACCTTTTAATCTCCTTGAGTCTGTATAATAAGTGAAAAACACCTTTTGTAGTCCTGAAGAATTTCACTTGAATGGAGAGACATACTCTTGGGCTTAAAAATGAAGGACATGTCAGCATTGTTTAGATTAAAACAAAGAATCTGGAAGCAGAAATATAAAGAATTGCAAAAACTTCCACTTTATCTATTACAATACTGTACACTTCATTGACTTTCAACATAATCAGCATGCAAAATATAGATGAGTGGGTTTAACAAATGATTTCAGAATAATGCCAAGATTAATAATAGTAACTATTTATATAGTACTCTCTGCTAAAACTGTTTCAGAAAAAAAGGTAAATAGAAAAGACATAGGCCATATATACATTTTTGCAAACCAGAAAAACATGTTAAGATAGGGGAAAAGTTTAAATAAGTACTGTAATGTGTCAGTTATTAGGGGTATTTAATATTAATGTCAAATGTTGATACATTTCTAATTTCTTGACTACTTTGTTCCTTATATGACAAGCACACAATTTATATCACAGAATTTAAAGCCAACATTTCTAACTTGAGTGCATATTGTTAGGCAACTAAGTCTAGATTTAGCCACCTAAATACAAGTGACGTAAGCCTAAATTTTCAAAAGTGACAGATGATTTTGGATGCCCCACTTGATAAACCTTTTATGGCCTGGTTTTCTAAGGGAAGGTGCCCAGCACCTTCTGAAAATCAGACCCCCCTTTCTCAACTAGGGCACTCAAAACTTGAGGCCTCCAAAGATCACTAGTAAATTGCCAGTTTAGTAACATCTTATTCTGTATGTAATCACATTGACTTGAATGGGACTACTCATGGAGTAAGGTATTGTTTACCATAAGAGTATCAGAATTTGGTGCATACTTCTTTTAGCATAGTACTATAGCTATAAGGAACTAATCCTTAAAAGATTGCCACATCTACTGATAAACTAATTATTTATCAATTAACAGTTTACACACAAGCATATTATCCAAATCAGTTACAGTCTGTGCTGAGGTTACATTTAAAAGCTTTTCAATTATATTAGGATAATAACAGGTATACAGTCTTTCTCTGGACATGGTATAAACCATACACATTCTAGGTAAATATTCTGATAGCCAGTTATATGAAAGTCCATTAAGAGTTAAATTTCAGTTAAATATTGTTTTGGCACACAACCCTTATTTTATAGTCATGTTAAGCACACAACTGTCCTAAAAAATCACTTGTGCCCTAACCAGTAATGTGCTCTACATTTAGTAAACCTTAACTAATTTAATTCACTCACTCTACATTGCACAGTAGAAGCAGTGAGGAGAAAAAAATATCTTACATCATTGTGCAACTTGGTTCCCATTTCAATTAAAGGAACACAACTCTGATACAGGGGGAAAAAATCCAGCACAAACAGTGAACTGGATGAGATGCATTTATAATCCAATTCACAGAAGCTATAAGGCAGCAAAGCAGCAATGAGTCTTTATGATTATTAAAATGTCAAAAAAAAATCTAAACAGTTATATTGAGAATTCCCCAGAGATGCTAATAGCCACTGTTCCGTTGCACAACTCCCCACTAACAATGGAGAGACAGAGGGCTCTACGTGGCCATTATTATGCAATTTAAAACTGTATAAAAATAATTACTACTAGACAGTTTAGGAATTCATTAAAAGTATCCTAGGTCAGGGGAAGCAGAAATGCAGTTCCTGTGTTCTCCTAATGACAATGACTGCTCCCTTAGAGCACACCCCATTCTGGCCATTCTGAAGAGGATAGATGTAAAAAGACAGAACAATTGCTCTCCCTCCCCCCCAAAACTGATCCTGGCCTCCTATTAAGGCACAGTGCAGCATATGCATTTCCATTGCTTGGTGGATAGCTCTTATTTTCCCTACCGAACACACAATACCTCCTGCTTCTCCCCTTGCGGCAGTGTAGCTGTGCACAGTCCCCCAACTTGGGCCTATAACCTACAGACACAGTCATTTATAGCAATGTGCAATCGTGCCTTAGGAATGCAACTGTTACTGAATTTTACTGTTTGTAATATCTTCATCGCCCTGGGATAACAATTACACTGTCAAGTGATTTAAAAAATTAATCACGCTGTTAAATAATAATAGAATAGCATTTAAATATTTTTTACATTTTCAAATATATTGATTTCAATTACAACACAGAATGCAAAGTGTACAGTGCTCACTTTATATTTATTTTGAATACAAATATTTACACTATAAAAAGCAAAATAAATAGTATTTTTCAATTCACCTAATACAAGTACTGTAGCGTAATCTCTTTATGACGAAAATTACTTACAAATGCAGAATTATGTAGAAAAAATAACTGCATTCAAAAATAAAACTTTAGAGAAGTCCATTCAGTCCTACTTCTTGTTCAGCCAATCACTCAGACAAACAAGTGTGTTTACATTTCCAGGAGATAATGCTGCCCACTTCTTGTTTACAATGTCACCTGAAAGTGAGAACAGGCATTCTCATGGCACTGTTGTAGCCGGCATTGCAAGATATTTACATGTCAGATGCACTAAATATTCATGTGTCCTTTCATGCTTCAACCACCATTACAAAGGACATGCGTCCATGCTGATGACGGGTTCTGCTCAATAACGATCCAAAGCAGTGCAAACCAATGCATGTTCATTTTCATCTTCTGACTTAGATGCCACCAGCAGAAGGTAGATTTTCTTTTTTGGTGGTTTGGGTTCTGTCGTTTGCACATTGGAGTGTTGCTCTTTTAAGACTTCTGAAAGCATTCTCCACACCTCATCCCTGCTCAGATTTTGGAAGGCACTTCAGATTCTTAAATCTTGGGTCGAGTGCTTTGGCTGTCTTTTGAAATCTCAAATTGGTACCTTCTTTGTGTTTTGTCAAACCTGCAGTGAAAGTGTTCTTAAAATGAGCAACGTGCGGGGTCATCATCCGAGACTGCTATAACGTGAAATATATGGCAGGCTGGGAGTCAAACAGAGCAGGGGACATACAATTCTCCCCCAAGGAGATCAGTCAAATTTAATTAATGCATAATTGTTTTTAACGAGTGTCATCAGTGGGGAAGCATGTCTCCTGGAATGGTGGCCGAAGCATGAAGGGGCATATGAATGTTTAGCATATCTGACACGTAAATCCCTTGCAATACTGGCTACAAAGTGTCATGCAAATGCCTGTTCTCACTTTCTGGTGACATTGTAAATAAGAAGAGGGCAGCATTATCTCCCGTAAATGTAAACAAACCAGTTTGTCTTAGTGATTGTCTGAACAAGAAGTAGGACTGAGTGGACTTGTAGGCTCTAAAGTTTTACATTGTTTTGTTTTTGAGTGCAGTTTTGTAACAAAAAAAGCTACATTTGTAAGTTGCTCTTTCATGATAAAGAGATTGCACTACAGTATTTGTATGAGGAGAAATGAAAAATACTACAGTAACTCCTCACTTAAAATCATCCTCGTTAACGTTGTTTCGTTGTTACGTTGCTGATCAATTAGGGAACAAGCTCATTTAAAGTTGTGCAAAGCTCCCTCATAATATTGTTTGGCAGCCACCTGCTTTGTTCACTGCTTGCAGGAAGAGCAGTCCATTGCAGCTAGCTGGTGGGGGCTTGGAACTAGGGTGAACTGGCAGCCCCCCATCAGCTCCCAGCTCCCAGCTCCCCTAAGTTACCTGTGCGACAGCCGCCCACCAGGCTATGAATTGCCGGCAGTTCAGCTGTTCCTCCGCCCACTGCCTTGGAGCTGCTCCCGGGAGCCTCCTGCTTACTGTGCAGGGGTGGGGGAGAGGAGGGCTAATGTCAGGGTGTCCCCCTACCCCCTGCTCCTGCCCCCCACTTACCTCTTCTCCATATAGAGCAGGATGGGGACAATGCAGGCAGGGCCGTCCCTAGCTATTCTGGGGCCCTACGCAGTCCCCCTGCAGGGGGGGCAGGCCTCTGCGGAGGGGAGTCGGGGGGGGGGCTGGCCCCAGGCCTCCGCAGGGGTTGGCTTGGGGGACAGAGGGGAAACACCCCCCAGCACTCACCAGCGGTGTGGCTGGGGCCAGGACTGGGGTGGGGGCCCTGGGGAAGAGCCGGAGCAGGGACTGGAGCAGCACGCAGCTGCACAGGGCACCAGGAAATTTGCTGGTGCCCTATGCAGCTGCATGCTTTGCGTATGGGTAAGGACTGCCCTGATGACAGGGCTCAGGATGGAGAGAGCTTGCTGGCCGCAGTTGCTATCTCAACTTCCTGATCTTTTTGAAGGCAATCTACTTTAAGTATGCTGACCCCACTCTAAGGGGCAATGCGCATCTCTCTCTCTCTCTCTCTCTCTCACACACACACAAGGTGCGTCTCTCTGTCTCTGTCTGCCATGCTGTCTCTCCTCCCTCCATTTGTGCTGCCCTGTAGAGTTTGAGGCTACATTAACAACCATATGTTAACCCTTGAGGGCTCAGCTGAATGCTAGTTCATCATTTAGCAGTAAGGCATTCCCTGGGAAATATCCCACCCTCTTCCACCCTCTAACTTTAGCACCGCAAACAAGCTTCACAGTCATCATTGCTGTGTACAGTATTAAATTGTTTGTTTAAAACTTATGCTGTGTGTGTGTGTGTGTGTGTATACACACACACACACACATATATATATATATATATATATATATATATATAGTTGGTCTGGTAAACCTGGAACCTAACTCCCCCCTATTTACATTAATTCTTATGGGGAAATTGGATTCGCTTAACATCATTTCGCTTAAAGTTGCATTTTTCAGGAACATAACTACAACGTTAAGCGAGGAGTTTCTGTATTACTTTTGTTTATCATTTTTACAGTGCAAATATATGTAATAAAAATAATAATATAAAGTGAGCTCTGTACACTTTGTATTCTGTGTTGTAATTGAAATCAATATATTTGAAAATGTAGAAAACCACCCAAAAATATTTAATACATTTCAACTGGTATTCTGTTGTTTAAAAGTGCAAACTGCAATTAATTACGATTAATTATTTTAATGGTGATTAATTTTTTGAGTTAATCAAATAAGTTAACTGCAATTGATTGACAGCCATAATAATAACTTTAAGAAAGTTTTAAAAGTCTGTATTTTGGCTTAAGCAGGAAAGCCTAACCAACATATAATGCAGAACACTTTACAAGTAAAAACAGAAATAAGAGAGTAAACAAAGTAATCTAAGGCCTTTTTCTAGAGAAGCATTATAATATTTCATAGTTGTGAATGATTTTTTTAGTAACATGGCTTGTTCTGGACTTACACCTACCAATTTAATTGGTAACTGCAGATATCAGCAGGCTTCAAGCCATTCTTAATTTTTTTTGATTTAGAAATATAATTGTTTTTGCTAAAAGGTCATGTTAGACCTTTCTCAAATCATTTCAAATTGTTCACATTAAATTATATATTCCGTGACTACAGTAGAGATGCCAATATAAATATGTTTATGCATAGATCAAGATTCTATAAGGCTGTAATAGGTCATGTGCCAGTAGAAATGAAGTTTCATTTCTGTTCAGAGGGAAATGTGTATCCAATTCTCACCGGGAAGCTGGACGACAGGGAAAGGAATGATTATTGAGGTCTTTTATGTTTCAGATGAACTAGAAAACATTCTGTTTCTCAAATCAGGAAGGCCAAATCAAACTTAGAGTTGCAGCTAGCAAGATATGTAAAGAGTAACAAGAAGGGTTTCTTTAGATATGTTAGCAACAAGAAGAAAGTCAAGGAAAGTGTGGGCCCCTTACTGAATGAGGTAGGCAACCTAGTGACAGAAGATGTGGAAAACGCTAATGTACTCAATGATTTTTTTGCCTCTGTCTTCACGAACAAAGTCAGCTTCCAGATTGCTGCACTGGGCAGCATAGTATGGGGAGAAGGTGACCAGCCCTCTGTGGAGAAAGGAGTGGTTCAGGACTATTTAGAAAAACTGGACGAGCACAAGTCCATGGGGCCGGATGCGCTGCATCCGAGGGTGCTAAAGGAGTTGGCGGATGTGATTGCAGAGCCATTGGCCATTATCTTTGAAAACTCATGGCGATTGGGGGAGGTCCCAGATGACTGGAAAAAAAGCTAATGTAGTGCTCATCTTTAAAAAAGGGAAGGAGGAGGATCCAGGGAACTAGAGGCGAGTCAGTCTCACCTCAGTCCCTGGAAAAATCATGGAGCAGGTCCTCAAGGAATCAATTCTGAAGCACTTAGAGGAGAGGAAAGTGATCAGGAACAGTCAGCATGGATTCACCAAGGGCAAGTCATGCCTGACTAACCAAATTGCCTTCTATGAGGAGATAACGGGGTCTGTGGATGAGGGGAAAGCAGTGGATGTGTTATTCCTTGACTTTAGCAAAACTTTTGATACAGTCTCACACAGCATTCTTGCCAGCAAGTTAAAGAAGTATGGGCTGGATGAATGGACTATAAGGTGGATAGAAAGCTGCCTAGATTGTTGGGCTAAATGGGTAGTGATCAACGGCTCCATGTCAAGTTGGCAGCCGGTTTCAAGTGGAGTGCCCCAAGGGTCGGTCCTGGGGCCGGTTTTGTTCAGTATCTTCATTAATGATCTGGAGGATGGCATGGACTGCACTCTCAGCAAGTTTGCAGATGACCAGTAAACTGGGAGGAGTAGTAGATACGCTGGAGGGTAGTGATAGGATACAGAGGGATCTAGACAAATTAGAGGATTGGGCCAAAAGAAACCTGATGAGGTTCAACAAGGACAAGTGCAGAGTCCTGCACTTAGGACGGAAGAATCCCATTCACTGTTACAGACTAGGGTCCGAGTGGCTAGGCAGCAGTTCTGCAGAAAAGGACCCAGGGGTTACAGTGGACTAGAAGCTGGATATGAGTCAACAGTGTGCCCTTGTTGCCAAGAAAGCTAACGGCATTTTGGGCTGTATAAGTAGGGGCATTGCCAGCAGATCGAGGGCCGTGATCATTCCCCTCTATTCAACATTGGTGAGGCCTCATCTGGAGTACTGTGTCCAGTTTTGGGCCCCACACTACAAGAAGGATGTGAAAAAATTGGAAAGAGTCCAGCAGAGGGCAACAAAAATGATTAGGGGGCTGGAGCACATGACCTATGAGGAGAGGCTGAGAGAACTGGGATTGTTTAGTCTGCAGAAGAGAAGACTGAGGGGGGGGGGATTTGATAGCTGCTTTCAACTACCTGAAAGGGGGTTCCAAAGAGGATGGATCTAGACTGTTCTCAGTGGTAGCAGATGACAGAACAAGGAGTAATGGTCTCAAGTTTCAGTGGGGGAGGTTTAGGTTGGATATTAGGAAAAACTTTTTCACTAGGAGGGTGGTGAAGCACTGGAATGGGTTACCTAGGGAGGTGGTGGAATCTCCTTCCTTAGAGGTTTTTAAGGTCAGGCTTGACAAAGCCCTGGCTGGGATGATTTAGTTGGGATTAGGTCCTGCTTTGAGCAGGGGGTTAGACTAGATGACCTCCTGAGGTCCCTTCCAACCCTGATATTCTATGATTCTAAATGAACATTCAAATGAAGATTTCGAAGAAATGTAATTTCTTAAGTCAAGCCATTGTCTTGAATAATGAAAACACTTATTATCAAAAAGAATTATTAGCCTGGTAAGGAGCCTATGCTTTACTACATCTAATAAACATATTATTTGGACTCTATCACCATCCTATGAGAACGAACCTTTCCTGGGAAAACTAAAGCCTAAAAATATGCAATTAATAGATTTAATTAGTTTAACAATTTTAAAACTGTGATGAAAACCTGTGATCCAAATCTTTGCCTTTGGCTGAGGAGCACATGAAGGTCTTATATGCTTGCAGAACAACTCAGGATGAAGCTGCAAAGGTGGCAGCTTGGTTTCCAGTTCCCCTAAAGACTGCTCTATCTTGTATCAGCTGCCAGTATCCCAAAGGATGGTGATAGTAGTTGGAGATCACCGCAGGGAAGCATAGGAACCATTAAATAAATGCCATGGCACACAAAGATCCTCTTATGCTGGGTGATCTTTCAGTGGTCAGTTACAGCAGCTTTAGAACCGTTTCCCACCATTGCAGTGACACAGAGTGCAGGGCAGAGTCTGGCCAGTTAATCAGCTCGCCTAGATTTAAATCAACCCAGCCTTTTCCCAACATTGTGTGTGTGGTCTAGCTGACAAATGTATCTGTGCATGTAGCTGACCTGGGATCATTACAGTAAATGTGTAAAATAATGTTCAGAGAAGATTCTAAATTTAGGAGGGCTTCTCCAACCTCTACAGATTTACAGCCATTAGTGTTTCCTGTGTTAGTCAGTAAACATGGATATTAATTTATGTGCATACTTGATTTTCATGCACATCTGCTCACACATTTAAACTCTGTCCATGTACTGCATACAGTGAAAACTATAATTGCCTTTTTTTTTTTAAACACTAAGACCCTTCTTATCCACCCCAGAAGCTATGGTATGTTAATGGTTTAAAAACTGCATTCCTTGATTAGGAATGGAACCTTAAGGTATTATCAAACAAGTTTTGTAATAGAGAATTTACATATTTGCAGAATTGGCATGTTTGAAGACAGGAAAAAAAAAGACATCTGAACTGTGGATGCAATAAAATTAGGGTTTTTTTTAAACCAAATCATTTCAGGAATTCTGCTTCTAGAAGCGTTAAAGAGACAACCCAGGAAGATTTAAAAAAACCCCACCAGAAAATATCTTCTTAAATAAAAATCAACTGCTTTTACAAGATAAGTTTAGAACAGGGTAATATTAATAGTAAAAGTATAAAGGAGGAAATTTTCACAGGTGAGTTAGGCATTCAACTTTCATTCAATGCTTAACAATCATTGGTGCCTTTCCCCAAAATCTTTACTTTACACTAAAGAAAATGCTGAAAGCTTTAACCTAGTTTTTTGAGTTTTCTACAATGAACTTTCAAAAGCTGATCAGTAGTATACAAACAGGGCTTGAGAAAACTTCAGATATCGACTAGGTGGATATCTTGACCTCATAGAGAAAAGCTGCTACAAAAGATAAAGGGTTCAGGTTATGCCTTGAGAAGCCCACCCCCTATCTCCAACTGGTAGGAGATGGGTGGATGCTGGAACTCCTACTAGAGCACTGTCTCTCGATGGTGTCTGCGTAGATCCATCCTTCATACCAAGTTCTGGTTAGTAGGTACAGTAGAGCCTCAGAGTTATGAACAACCTCCATTCCTGAGGTGTTCGTAACTCTGAAATGTTCATAACTCTGAACAAAACATTATGGTTGTTGATTCAAAAGTTTACAACTGAACATTGATTTAATAAGGCTTTGACACTTTACTATGCAGAAAAAAATGCTGCTTCCCCCCCTTTTTTAGTAGTTTACATTTAACACAGTACTGTACTGTCTTTTAAAAAAACATTTTTATCTCTGCTGCTGCTGATTGCATACTTCCGGTTCCATATGAGGTGTGTGATTGATTGTTCAGTTTGTAACTCTGAGGTTCTATTGTAGCTGTTAAACTTGAAACCATCCCTCTACACTACGTGGCTTCTGTCAGGGTAAAAGAATGCTCCTTTTTATGTGTTTCTCCTCTCCTACAAGGCTCTACAAGGAAGCGAGTCTTCTCCGTTATTCTGTCTTTACCTCATAATCTTGAGCTATTGTGAGGTGGTGGAAGAGGGGAAGGAGCGGGAATTTCTTTGCTACTCTCTCCTTCCCTCAATCTCTTGGCTGCTCCTTGTGTCTACATGTGGGGAAGGAGTGGGGGAGAGGCACTAAGAGGGCGCTAAACTACAACTCCTCCCACCCCTTTTTTTGGGTCTTCCTCTATGAACAGCTCTTGTTGAGTACATAGCTTTTCCAAAAAGGAGAGCGACATTGATATGTCCCTTGTCAGCTTCTCTGCTTCCCACAGGCTTCTGAATACAGCGAAGCGAATAATTCATTTGAACAAAAAAAACTGTCAAATTTCACAATTTTTTTCTGATTGCTTTTTTTTCAAATGATGAGTCACCAAATAATTTCAAAGAGTAATTCTCCATCTTTAGATGCTTCACAAGCGGGCTGTTTGGAATGGTTGACTTTCATGCTGTTTGGATCAGACACAGATTACATAGTGTGTTTCTGTTCCCTGACTGGATAAGTGCAACTCTTTGGAAAGGGGTTTTGGTATGCATTCTCACAAATATGAAATTCACTTTTGCCTAAAATTAATTATTTTGGTCAACATCCATGCCATGCAATTTGTTTTCTAGAATGTTTGTTGAAAGTGAACGAGAGATAAACAGAGTGAAATCAAATTTGAATCAACATTTGCAGAAAGCTTTTGAAATATTTTTCCTAGTTTTACTTATGAATAACAACAGCAGCAAAGTTACCAGAGTCCTGTTAGCTTCACTGACGCTGCTGGAGATACTATGAGCTACTGCACAGATACAGGAGCTATCCCTTTCTGAAGACGCAGGAAGATAGCACTGCATCAGTTCCAATTTAGAACATTACCCTTACTAGAAATATTATTTTAATGAAAGCTTTGAATTTTCATCATCATATCTTAGGCTCCTTAGTTTGCCAGATAAAGCTTGCCCGTAGTAGGTAGGTGAATGGATTTTTCTAGCACTAATATAAAATACCAATATTTAAGAGGGCTATTATGAATTCGGAGTTACAAAAACTGACTTGTGAGCTTGTCTTTTAACAGAAAGGAAAGTGACTTGTCTGTGAAGAAACAAAGAGGAATCCTTGAGGAACAGCTTGTAATTATTTTTAGCAGTAGTAGTGCTCCTAAATCCCTCAATGGTTACAAGGCCCTCTTAAAGTTGCACATCTTTCTTCATTGCATACCTTGTATTAGTTGATTGATGATTTAGGTGGCGTTGGTCCTGCTTTGAGCAGGGGATTGGACTAGATAACCTCCTGAGGTCTCTTCCAACCCTAATCTTCTGATTCTGTGATTCTATTAGAAGATCTGAGCAGGCCCTGTGTGAGATAATTGTTACCTGGGGAGGTTGGAACTGGACTCATGTATACTCAAAGCAAAGTGACTGGACATATCAGAACACATGGAAAAGCTTGGGACTGGGAGTGCTTGGGGTCACCAGCTCACATTACCCAAGTCTGGTAAAGACAAAAAAGTGTGTCTGTGATAACTGCAGGCAGGTTGTTGGATTCAAAGTGGTTGAATCAGAGCTATACAGCATATAGAACACAAAGTGTATGCTGGCTGTGCGTATGTCCCAGGCAAGGAGCCAAAAGTAGCAGAGGCATTTTGGGTTTTAATACAAGTGGTATTTTCACTGATCTGAATTGTACCTCAAAACTTGACAGTAGGTAAATTCTGTGCCTGTGTGGTCAGAGCAATGTCATCAGAATAGACTAATTTGCCTGATAATGTCTGGGGAAGGTCACTGGGGTACCTATTAAACATGATCGGTGGTAGTACTGATCTCAGTGGTGGCCCATTATTGTGACTGCACTGACCTGGTCAGCAATAAAAATTAGGGCTGTCAAATGATTAAAAAAATTAATTGTGATTAATTGCACTATTAAATAATAATAGAATACCATTTATTTATATATTTTTGGATGTTTTCTACATTTTCAAATATATTGATGTCAATTACTGCACAGAATTCAAAGTGTACAGTGCTCACTTTATATTTATATTTGATTACAAGTATTTGCACTGTAAAATACCCCAAAGAAATAGTATTTTTCATTTCACCTAATACAAGTACTGTAGTGTAATCTCTTTATTATGAAAGTTGAACTTACAAATGTAGAATTATGTACAAAAAAGTTGCATTCAAAAATAAAACAAAGTAAAATTTTAGAGCCCGCAAGTCTACTCAGTCCTACTTCATGTTCAGCCAATTACTAAGAAGAGCTTATTTACATTTGGAGGAGATAATGCTGCCCGCTTCTTTTTTACAATGTCACCTGAAAGTGAGAAGAGGCATTCTGATGGCACTGTTGTAGCCGATGTCGCAAGATATTTATGTGCCAGATGCGCTAAACATTCGTATGCCCCTTCATGCTTCAACCACCAATCCAGGGGTTGTGCGTCCATGCTGCTCATGAATTCTGCTTGATAACAATACAAAGCAGTGCAGACCAACACATGTTCATTTTCATTATCTGAATCAGATACCACCAGCTGAAGGTTGATTTTCTCTTTTGATGGTTCGGGTGCCATAATTTCCGCATCAGAGTGTTGCTCTTTTAAGACTTCTGAAAGCATGCGCCACACCTCGTCCCTCTCAGATTGTGGAAGGCACATCAGATTCATAAACCTTGGGTCGAGTGCTGTAGCTATCTTTAGAAATCTCACATTGTTACCTTCTTTGTGTTTTGTGAAATCTGCAGTGAAAGTGTTCTTAAAATGAACTATGCGCTGGGTCATCATCCGAGACTGCTATAACATGAAATATATGGCAGAATGTGGGTAAAACAGAGCAGGGGACATACAATTCTCCACCAAGGAGATCAGTCACAAATTTAATTAATGCATTTTTTTAAGGAGCGTCATCAGCATGGAAGCATGTCCTCTAGAATGGGGGCCAAAGCATGAAGGGGTATACAAATGTTTAGCATATCTGGCACATAAATCCCTTGCAATGCCAGCTACAAAAGTGCCATGTGAATGCATGTTCTAACTTTCTTGTGACATTGTAAATAAGAAGAGGGCAGCATTACCTCCTGTATATGTAAACAAACTTATTTGTCTTAGTGATTGGCTGAACAGGAAGTAGGACTGAGTGGACTTGTAGGCTCTGAAGTTTTACATTGTTTTGTTTTTGAGTGCAGTTATGTAACAAAAAAAAATCTACATTTGTAAGTTACCCTTGCACGACAAAAAGATTGCACTACAGTACTTGTACGAGGTGAATTGAAAAATACTATTTCTTTTGTTTATCATTTTTACAGTGCAAATATTTGTAATCAAAAATAATATATGCTTTGATTTCAGTTAGAACACAGAATACAATATATATGAAAATGTAGAAAAACATCCAAAATATTTAATAATTTTCAATTGGTCTTCTATTGTTTAACAGTGCGATTAAAACTGCGATTAATTTTTTTGAGTTAATCACGTGAGTTAACTGCGATTAATTGACAGCCCTAAGAAAAATGCAAAACCTATGGCTGGTTAGACCTTCTGGAATTTTATTGTTTTATTCCATGAGATAATTTTGCCGGCTTTCAGGAGGAAGCCACTCCTTCATAGGGTATTGTAGGCAGCTGCTAAGTCTAAGAAAGCTGCCCCCGTCTGGAGTTTTTGCTGGAATCCCACCTCAGTGTACATTGTTAAGGCTAATCATTAGTTGATACAGCTGTGGTATGGTCGAAAACCTATTTGTTCAGTCAGTAACATTGCTTCAACAAGTGGCCTAATTCTTGACAGTAATATTCTCTCTATGAGCTTGTATGACATGCAATGAAGTAATATGGTCTGGTACAATGACAGATTACTGATTGGATTCTCAAGTTTGGCAATGGCAATAATCATAGCTTCCTGGCAGGTCCTTGGGACGAGCCCTGATAAATGGATGTTAGAGAAGAGCGCTGCCAGCCATTTCTGTCCCTTGGTGCCAAGCTTTTAAAGAAATTCTGGTAAAACACCAGCAGGTCCTGCAGATTTCTGTGTTTTCATGAGTGAGGGCCTTATTTACACTGCCTCAACAGTGATGGGCAATAATGGGGGAGGAGGGTAGCGATTTGACTATTTCTTGGAGCTCTCTGCACACTTTGGGCTTAGTAGACTTGTCCTCGGTGCTTTTGAATGTATAAGGAGCATTCTTGCAACCACATCACCTGAGACTTAAGGATTTCAATATTTCACTCGCTTTGCAGCTCCAAGCTGATGCAACAATAGCCAAGCTACACTGCTGTGATGAGTAAATTACAGAGCTTCTACCTTCTCAAACCATCTTTGATGGCAAGTGATGCCAGCAGGGATGTTACCGTATTTGATAGATTCACTAGATGCAAGTATTCAGATGAGCGAGGTGAAATGATTGACATTTTCAGGCTTTGGTGGAATTATGTTGATGGTTGTCTCAGTTGTCACAGTGAATCTTGGCCAATTTACCTTTAGAAAATTCCATCGTGGTAAGGGAGATGACATGAGTACTGGGAGTTCATGAATTATCACTGGTTCATGCTGACTGTGTAGAAAGTTGCCAAGAATAGTTCTGGAGATGTTCTAAGGGATTTTGAAATGGTCTTTAGTAAGGAAACAGAGAGGCAGATTGTAGTCTTTGTTCCAGTAGGCAGAATTGAATGTTTCCCTGTTTTTGCACTGAAAAAAAGGTATGCATCTTCGCTGGATGACCATTCTACAAGTGTCTTACCCACAGTATCGTTACTTTTATTGCCCCAAATTGTCTGGTGGCTATTGAAATCACAAACATATATACATTGGTGATAGGTAATGGGGAAAACAGCAAATCTATATTTGGTGGTTTATACACATTAGCCACTGTTATCTTGGAGATTCTTACTGAGATTGTGAAGATTCTGGAGTTACTCCTGGGATCTATCACATCATAATCCTTGATGCCCTGCTTAAGGTATATGGCAAGGCTGCGTTTCAGGTGATGGACGGAGACAACGAGATTGTAAGTGGCAATATGGCCACATGATTCCCATTAAGGGGTACTAATCAGAGTATGAAGCATCAAAAAGGCCTTTGAAGTAGTAAAATGCAGAGGGATGTGTTTTAATTTTTATATCTAACAATGTTGGGAAAATATCTGATTTATCTTTATGCTATTCACACGGTCTGTAGCGATGACTATTTTTCTTTTATACTATTTAAAGAGCCACTCAACTAGTTTCAGGGCCAATTAGTTTAGGCTTCAAAGCATAGGAGTTGATTATTCTTAGCATGCATAATTACACATTAATATTGGTCACCCAGCCCCTTTTAAAATCTGGCTAAAGTGTTTAATTTTATGGTCTGGTCTCCTGGGTTGGCGAACTCCACAGACAAGTTATATGCTATGTGAAGTATTTTTATTTGTCTTAAACTCATTTGCCATTAACTTTGTGTGGTTTCTTCTTCTTGCTATAGGACAACATAAAGGAAGAAACTATCTACTTTTATTGCATCCTTTGTAATACTGAACCCTTCATTTAAGTCCCTTCTTTCCTTTCCAAAGTTAAATGATCCTTGCTTTTACATTTCCTCATAATACATAAAAATGTTGCCATAGTTGTTACCCCACCTTTGGCTCTTTTTTTTTTTTTTTTTAATCTCAGTTGTGTTTTTGTTAAGATAAGACAATCAAAGATGAACAAAATACTTCAAATCAGGGCACCCCATTGGTGTTCAGTCTCATGTTGCTAGAATCTGTGTGTTTACTTTCCATCTGTATCTTTATATAACCTTGCATCTTATTTGCCTTTTTAACTAGTGTTGCACTCTGCAGCATCCTCCCTAAGTTATTTACAATGATTCCCAGTCTCCTGATGCTCTTCAGTCTTTGCATTATGTTATCAGATGTGTGAGAAAATACAGTATCCAGATATCTAGCTATTGGCTGTGCATCTTAAGAAATGCTATGCATCTATTATTCCACCTAATAGCTGTAATAACTTTTGAACTTGAATTAGACTTCAGTTAAACTGGTGTTAGGAAAGAATCCAATTTATTGGTGCATTTTGCTAAAAATGCCCCTTTTTCGGTCAAACCAGACTCCTTTCAGGATTCTGTCATCTCCAAAAGAAAGCTGGGCAATACTGGTGTAAATCCCATTAATCTCCAATTACATTTGAATTCCCCCAAATGCTTTCATAAAAACTGCTTAGCTGTCTGTAATCCACTTTGTGGATCTAAAATTTGGCCCTAAACAATACTTGTTCGTGTTATCTGAATCTCAAGCAAAGGCCCAGAAGTTTAACTACCCGCATAAAAGATATCTCCCTCAACAGCACTTTCCAATCTGTAACAAATAAGTCATTTGTAAAACCCCAAAATATCAATTAACATTTCTAATCATGACACTCAATATGCAAAGTCTAGTGCTACAGGTGAGTAAGCAGATGTTTTGATTTTATTTCAATGAGTGATACAGCCGATAATAAAATTCCAACTGCGAAGATAGTATCTACCGCCCAATAAACTCCATACAAGCTCTTGCCTCTCTGTAAAGGAAAATAATCAGCTTAACTAACTAATTTAGAAATTAACTTCTAATATAGATATGTTTAAGATGAAAAAAAATAATATATATAATTTGGACTGGAACATTACGTCAGTCTTCCATTGCTCCACTACTACAACTTCCTTGGAACTAGCCATCAGCTGAAGTGAAGACTATTGTAATCCATCCGTTCCAAACAAGCAATTTATTGAAGCATACTAGTTTTTTGGATTAAAGAACCACTTTAGAAAAGATTAGCTGTATGCTAAAGAGATCTAACTTAAAACAAGGAATGTTTTGCTTGACTAGCCACTGCCTCAATAAAGTTAATCTCAACATCTCTGCTGTATCTGAAGTGACAAAGGTGTTGCCTGGAAATCCTGTTTTTTGTTCTTCCTCCCTCCCCATCAAAGCCTCATTTTGTCAAAGTTACAGCTGTATATATTGTTGACCACAAAAGCACTGTGATCTTGCAGCAGCAAGCATCTGAGCACTTATGTGATAGCCCTGTGGCATCTCCTTTATTGTAATGTATTTGTTATATAACAACGTAAAACAAAAATTATGTTGTATACCAGAAATGCCACCCACCTACCTTAAGGGGTTGGGGAACATGATGGGGCCAGAGGTGAAGGGGGACAGTCCCAGCAGCCAGGGAGGGGATACTAACTGAGAGAAACCAGGTAGCTCCACCTCCTCCTACCCCAGGAGCCACTGGTACCTACTGGCCAGCTGGAGGAGAGGGGTGCTCATTGGCCAGCATTTCCCAAGTCACTCCTTCAGGGTCAGAGCAGCGATATC
The DNA here is from genome assembly GCF_027887155.1 of Malaclemys terrapin pileata. NCBI lineage: Eukaryota > Metazoa > Chordata > Testudines > Emydidae > Malaclemys > Malaclemys terrapin. The sequence continues at coordinate 73,862,161 of NC_071505.1, forward strand.
AGTGGCTGTGGGGCATTTTGGCCCACAGCAGGTGCAGGCAAAGTGTTACAGGACTTATATCAGCACCAAGGAAAAGATAGCAGTGAATAGTAAAATGTAACTAGCCCAATGCGCTTGAGAGGCTATGCAGAATGTATGCAATATTTGCATTTGTGGGCACTCTGTAGTGCATTGGGCCTACAAGAGGGAAGCCAAGATGGTAGGTGGATCTCAGCTAGGCTTCAGGGCTGAAGCTCAGGGCCGCCCAGAGGATTCAGGGGGTCTGGGGCAAAGCAATTTTGGGGGACCCTTTCATAAAAAAAGTTGCAATACCATAGAATACTATATTCTTGTGGGGGCCCCTGTGGGGCCCAGGGCCTGGGGCAAATTGCCCCACTTGCCCCCCCCCCAGGTGGCCCTGCTGAAGCTGTTTGCACTGAGTGGTTGAGCAGAAGAGACATGCAATGGGTTCTGCTCATGCCACTTCTGCACTCACTGCTGAACAATGTGGACCCACCATACATCCTGGTTATTCACCTTAGGGAGAATTATCTCAGTGGCTGAAATCAACTTAAGGGACAGGATCCAGAAGCAATCATGGGCAGAGGTGAGGTTAGTATAGTCAGGAATGCTTGCAAGGTGGGTTTGGTAGGGAGCCGCAGACCCAGCTCAAATGGACAAGGCTAGAAAAAAAGTGAACAGAAAGGTCACCAAAATGTTCTTGGTGAGAGGGGGTTCAGTGATAAAGCACAGGGACTTCTGTTACAATTGTCCTGAAATTTTCAGAGATGATGGTGTACATATGTCAGAGGGACATATGGCTACGGAATACAAGGGGATGGATTCAGCAGGAGATGTGACACTAGGTGTGTGGTTAGGGGAAGTGACCAAGCTATTTGTAGCACCCCCTGTTGCCAGTTTCCAGTATGGTTAAAAGGATAAAATGAACAGTTCCCAGAGGTAACCTGGGGTTTGGAGATGGGCCTTGGGTTCATCGGATAGTGCGAAACCTAGTGGGCCAAGGTCAGACCATGTGGCCCTGGTGGGCCAAGGTCCCCACCCTTCCATACACTCTATCCCACTTACATGAGGGAGTGGATGGGTGCTAAGACTCAGAGAGCTGAGTCCTGGGAGTAGGCTGAGGAGAGCCTACCACGAGTTATGGGTTATATTGCAATAAACCCTGTAAATACCTCAAACTAGAACCAATTAAATGTCTGGCATAGGAGAGTAGGGGTGATGGTCAGGTAGCATCCCTTCCCTGTGCCAAAGTTTAATAAAAGTTGCAGCCTGCCACTTAAGTCCATGCAGGTATCTCTCCTTGTCTTGCTCCTATATCCACATCAATAAGAGCTATTTGTTTGGTTAGGATTGTAATCCTATTTAAATAAAGGTCATGGGTATGGATGTTCTCCCGCAAGAATTTTTGCCTCTTCTGCTACCCTCAGAACCAAAGAGATGCATCACAGCCTTTTAAAGTATTAAGCAATGTGTATAATACTGTTCAATGTAAAGTAAATATCTACAGTCTCATCTTTTGTGCTGCTTTATAGAAATTTTTGTTCACACAGGAAAATAGCCACCTCAGAAAATCAAAATGTTCAACAATGCACAGTTTCTCCTTTTGTAAATTCAGGATGTAGTTACCATGACAAACTGTAAGTTAATTAACTTTAATTTAATTTAAAACAGATTTTTTTTAAAAAAAGTCAGATAATTTATCACCTCCCCCTTATAACAATAAAATTTTAAAATCCAACTGTTTAAATAGAACTTTCACTGAATACCAAAGGACATGGACTGCTTGGGTATGTTGATCTACTCAGATTGCAACCTATTTGAGGCAGGGGCCCTAGCACAATGGGCCCCTGTGATAAATGACAGGGGATAGCTCCCTTTTATGGACACCGAGCCAGTCAGTAGCTATAGAATCCTCCTTAGCAACTATACCCTAATTGCCTTAACTGTAAAGGGATGAGAGAAGCTTAACTTGAGTTGCCACCATGACAGGGTATACCCCCCAAAATCTGAACTCTGGGGTACAGATGTGGGGGATCCTCATGAAAGACCTCCTAAGCTTATCTTCTACCACCTTAGGTTAAAACTCTTCCAAGGCACAGTCTTCTGCCTTGGACAGATATTGCTGCCACCACCAAGTGATTTTCACAAATATTCAGGGAAGGGTCACTTGGAACCCCTATCCCCCCAAAATACCCCCCAAGCCTCTTCACCCCCTTTCCTGGGAAGGCTTGAGAATAAAATACCAACCAGTTGCCTTAGCAATGTGAACACAGATAATAAAAGGTAAATTTTATTAAAAAAGAAAGAAACATCTGAAAACTCAGGCTTTAGGGATTAAACACCAAAAATAACTTTATTGGGGTTCAGTTTAAAGGTTACAAGCAAAACAAAAGCACTTGGGATAGGCACAGAGGAATCCACAAACCAAAACAACCAAAAAGGTTCCTATTCACATGTCTTAACTCTTCCTGTGCTCAGGAGCGCCGCCAGCTTTTCCGCCACCCTAGGCGGCAGAAGGTCCCGCCCCGAAATGCTGCCCCCCCCAGAGGTGGCAGAAGGTCCCGCTGCCGAAATACCGCTGCGGTCGCCACCCCCCAAATTGCAGTGCCCTAGGCGACTGCCTAGGTCGCCTAATGGGTTGCGCCAGCCCTGCCTCTGTTACTTACATATCTGGGGTCCCAAACGAGGAGTTTCTAGGTATGATGCTAATGATTTCCCATACCCGGCTTAAAGCTTACAGCTTGTTGCTGCCTTCCCCTCTCTCCAGCCCAAGAGACAAAGAAAAAAAACCCCCACACCCAGCATTTTTTCCAATTTGAAAGGGTACAAAGGTTCCCCTGGTCAGTTGCCAACTCAGGTTAAGCTTCTCCTAACCCTTTACAGTTAAGGCAATTAAGGTACAGCTGCTAAGGAAGATTCTATAGCTACTGACTCGCAGGATGTCCATAGAAGGGAGCTACCCCTCCCCCCTCATTTATCACAGGCCCCAATAGCTGATTGAGGTCTTTATGCACTAGCACAATAATAATCATGTGTTAAATTATGTGTCTACTCAGAAAAGCGGCTAATGTAAAAACAGCCTCTGCTTACTTGACAAATCAGCTCTGTGTTTATTCAGTCAGATCTGCTGACTGACAAAAAGTAAGTTTTCCTCTTTTACTCCTCTTATCCCTGCAGAGCTAACACAAATGAGTGTGACAGTTGGATTATATTTCTTCTTGTGCATCATCAACAGAAGTGTTTATTATCAATGAGCTTTATAAAAGGTTCAAATTCTACTCAGTTACATCTCTACCAACACATTGAAGGCGACATGCCCACTCCAACCTTCATGTGAGTAGGTCTTTGTCAGGCTAGCTGGAAGAAAAGGGGCATTGCCCCTTTAAGGGCTCCCTTGGAGTAGGTGAGAATGGGGAATGATTTTTAGGGGGGTGGGCTCAGGATGTGCACCCTAGAGAAGATCCATGTACTTCCATCACTGTTCAAACACTTAGTGATTTAGCATAAATTCTCAATCAAGTATGCAGAAACAGAGAGGGGGCAGACTTGTTCAAGGCTGCATTCATGGTAGTCTTTTTGGAGTGATTAGAATCAGTGAAGTAGGGATACCTTGAGAAGGGCTTTGGAGTGGAGGGATTTACGATGAAAGAGTAATCTGTCAGCTTAACCCCAAGGATCTCAAAAAATGATCGGGGTGGAGAGTAATCGAGTCCATAATGCTACAGGAAATGGAAAGCCTCTTGCCACTTATCAATTTGTTATGGTTTTCAAACTGGGGATTACAAAACTGGGGCTACTGGTACAAGAATTTGGTTCCCAATCTTTCTGGATAATGGCTGCGGCCTGGCTACGGGTCAGGGCAATTCAGGCAATTGGGCAATGGTATTAAAGAACATACAAAAAGTGCATGAAACCCCAGAGAATCAGAGCTAATTTTCTTGTATTTCCACTTTTAGGAACATGCAAATGAGCCAAGTTAGCAGCAGGGCCGCACGGAGGGTCGGGTGGGGGGGCAAGTGGGGGCCCCCTTGAGAATATAGTATTCTATAGTTTTGCAACTTTTTTTTATGGAAGGGGTCCCTGAAATTGCTTTGCCCCAGGCCCCCTGAATCCTCTGGGCGGCCCTGGTTAGCAGTGGGGTGGACTTCTGGTCACAAGGGCCGGCTCTGGCTTTTTTGCTGCCCCAGGCAAAAAGGCCGCCCGCCGCCCCCCCACCGGCGGGGAGCGCGGCAGGGGAGGGCGCCGAGCCCGGCCGCGGCCCTGCTCTACCCGGCCAGCCGGAGCGCCGCGGGGAGGGCGGCGAGTCCGGCCGGGGCCCTACTCTCCCCAACCGGCCGGAGCGCCAGGGGAGGGCAGCGAGCCCGCCACGGCTCCGCTCTCCCCGGCGGCCAAAGCGCCGGGAGGAGGGCGGAGAACCCGGCCGCGGCCCTGCTCTCCCCGGCCGGCCAGAGCGCCGGGGGAGGGCGGCCTCGCTCTTCTCAGCCGGCTGGAGCGCCGGGGGGAGGGCGGAGAACCCGGCCGCAGCCCCGCTCTCCCCGGCCAGCCGGAGTGCCGGGGGAGGGCGGCCCCGCTCTTCTCAGCCGGCCAGAGCGCCGGGGGAGGGCAGCGAGCCCGGCCGCGGTCCCACTCTCCCTGGCCGGCCAGAGCGCCGCGGGAGGGTGGCCCCGCTCTCCCCGACTGGCCGGAGCTCTGGGAGGAGGGCAGAGAGCCCGGCCATGGCCCCGCTCTCCCCAGCCAGCCGGAGTGCCGGCAGGAGGGCGGAGAGCCCGGCCGGGGCCCAGCTCTCTCCGGGTGAGCCGCCCCCCTCCAGGTGCCGCCCCAAGCACATGCTTGGAGGGCTGGTGCCTGGAGCCGGCCCTGCAGGTCACAGTATTGTTTATGGGGTACACAGGCAGAGCCTCCAATTTGTGGGCAGTTCATCTCTTGGCTTAGGTAGAGGCATCCTGAGCTGGCATGAAAGGAAGGGCATGCTATGGAATCAGTTGAGGCACCTTATACACTCTTTGACAGCCTAGGAGTGGGCACCAGATGCAAATGTGTTTTACTTCAGTTAAATAAAACAAAACAAAAGGAAAATCTCTGACTATCAGGGAACCTGCTGGGAATGGAGAGGGGAGGCAGCCAAGCATTTCCTGGTGCCTCCCTGTGACAGATATCCAATGCAGGTACTCAGCATGGCATGGATATGGCTATTGGAGAAAATGGATTGAAAAAGGCTTAGTAGTCAATGGGAGTTGGACTGGGCACAGAGAGAGATAAGAATGTAGGTTAAATGCACGATTTGACAGACAATGGTCAAGTATATTCTGCAAGATCTGCTAATCAATTGAAAATGAAACTGCAACAATGTCAAGCCATACAAAATCTATTGGACCTGTTCACACACATTCAAGTGTGTCCTTCTATGCAGTAATGTGTGGTGGCAATGCTGTAATCGAAGTGTTGATCTGGACACATCTCATTTGGCAGTATACTAAATTAGACATTTTGGGTCAATTGTTATATATGTTATAATAAAAACAGGAAATCAGAAGATACTGAGTAAAAATTTGATTTGGTACATGGTATTTTATCAATACATGGAACTACAAAGGATTTTTTTTTGTCCTTTTTAAATGGTCAGCAGTTATCCTGGGTAATACAAAAAATTGATCCTTAGAAAGTGGAATGACTCTTGTGACCTATTTATAAAAAAATGGTATGTGTAAGAGCTCATGTGCTCTTATAAACAAGATTAAATGACAAAGTTGAAGAAGTTCATGTGATATGCAAAAATTTAACTCTTCTCTAAAGGAAAAGACAGGTGTTCAAATGAAAAGTAGATGAGATTGCAAAGGATGAATGATGGGATAAAGTGATGTGGCAAGCCAGGCCTTTACAAAAAATGAAGTGTATGTTGTTTGTACATAGTTCATGTAATTCTTATTTATCATTGTTTTAAATCAATAGACTTTTTAAATTGTTAACTAACGATTTAAGTGGGACTCCTTTGCAATAAGGTAAAGTCTGCAGTATACTTTCAGAAAGATTGTTTCAGATCCAAGCATACTTCAGAGATTGACAGAGGTGCAAATGGAAATGCAAAGTGATATGGACGAGAGAATGTTCTTTTATTAAATAAAAGTCTGTTTCTTTCATTTGGTTAAACAAAATCAAGCACGATGACCCTTGAGACAAAATGACTCTTCTGCAAACCACAGAAGAGATTCCTGAGAACCAACAATAAGTACACATTAACTTTTACAAACAGTAAATAGCCTAACTGCTCAGATATCACAGTAAAAAGCTTGAACAGTTCAAAATAAAAACTTAAATATTAATGTACTAATAGTGCCTCAGGTGAAGAATAACATTAGTACACCTCTACCCCAATATAACACTAATTCGGATATAACTCGGTAAAGCAGCGCTCCTGGGGGGCGGGACTGTGCACTCCAGCGGATCAAAGCAAGTTCGATATAACGCGGTTTCACCTATAAGGTGGTAAGATTTTTTGGAGGACAGCGTTATATCGGAGTAGAGGTGTATTGATAAATATGCCAGGATACCAATCCCTAGCCTGCAGTTATCCATGTGTGTATTTGAAAGAGGGTGAATGCGATTACTAGCCCTAATTCTTTATATCTAAAAACCTAATTTAAAAAAAAAGGAAGTTCAGAAATAAATTGGTAATTAAGAACAAATCAGTACAAAGACTGGGTAGAGCATGTCTTATTCTGTAGGTTTACTTACTTTTTAGCATAATAATGGAACTCTGAAGCATCCACAGAGTTAACCATAGAAATGTAGGACTGGAAGGGACCGCAACAAATTATCAAGTCCAGCCTCCTGCACTGTAGCAGGACCAAGTTTTTAAGAACTTCCAGTAAAGGGCATTCCACAATCTCCTTAGGATGCCTGTTCCACAGCTGAACTACCTTTATAGTTGGAAAGTTTTGCCTAATATCAAACCTAAATCTTCCTTGCTGCAAATTAAGCCCATTTCTTCTTGTCCTCTCTTCAGTGGACATGAAGAAAAATTAAACCCAGTCCTCTTTAGAAGAGCCCTTAACATGTTTGAAGACTTATCAGGTCCCCCCTCAGTCTTCTTTTCTCAAGTTTAAATATGTCCAGGTTTAACCTTTCCTTTTAGGTCAGGTTTTCTAAACCTTGTATCATCATTGTTGCTCTCCTCTGGATTCTCTCCAGTTTATCAACATCTTTTCTAAAAGTGTGGTGACCAGAGTTGGGGACAGTACTCCAGTTGAAGCCTCATCAGTGCTGAGTGGGACAATAAGGGAAATACAAACTAGATGGAGCTACTCCAGGTGTGTGCATAACTAGTTGGAAAACTGTTCCCAGAGAGTAGTTATAAGTGGTTCACAATCAAGCTGGAAGTACATAGCAAGTGGGGTCCCACAGGGATAGGTCCTCGGTCTGGTTCTGTTCAACATCTTCATCAATGATTTAGATAATACATAGAGAGTACACTTATAAAGTTTGTGGACAAACCAAGCTGGGAGGGGTTGCAAGTGCTTTGGAGGGAGGATAGGATTAAAATTCAAAATGATCTGGACAAACTGGAGAAATGGTCTCAAGAAAATAGGATGAAATTCAATAAGGACAAATGCAAAATACTTTAGTTAGGAAGGAACAATCAGTTGCACACATAAAAAATGGGAAATGACTGCTTAGGATGGAGTACAACAGAAAGGGATCTGGGTATCATAGTGGGTCACAAGCTAAATATGAGTCAACAGTGTAACACTGTTGCAAAAAAAAGCAAACATCATTCTGGGAGTATTAGCAGGAGTATTGTAAGCAAGACATGAGAAGTAATTATTTCGCTCTGCTCCACGTTGATTGGGCCTCAACTGGAGTATTGTGTCCAGTTCTGGGTGCCACATTTCAGAAAAGATGTGGACAAACTGGAAAAAAGCAGAAAAGAGCAACGAAAATTATTAAAAGTCTACAAAACATGACCTATGAGGGAAGATTTAAAAGTTGGGTTTGTTTAGTCTGGAGAAGAGAAGAATGAGAGTGGACATGATAACAGGTTGTTATACAAGGAGAAGGAAGAAAAATTGTTCTCCTTAACCGCTAAGGATAGGACAAGAAGCAATGGGATTAAATTGAAGCCAGGGCGGTTTAGATTGAATATTAGGAAAAACTTCTTTACTGTCAGGGCGGTTAAGCACTGGGGAATAAATTGCCAAGGGAGGTTGTGGAATCTCCATCACTGAAGATTTTTAAGAGCAGGTTAGACAAACACCTGTCAGGGATAGTCTGGATAATACTTAGTCCTGCCGTGAGTGCAGGGGACTGGATTAGAAGACCTCTCAAGATCCCTTCCAATCCTATGATTTCATGATTTATGAATTACCTCCTCCCTCTTACATACAACATTCCGTTAATACACCCAGAATATTAGATTTTTGCAGCTGCATCACATTGTTGACTCATTCAGTTTGAGATCAACTATAACTGTCAGATCCTTTCAACAGTACTACCATCTAGCCAGTAATTTCTTATTGAGAACTACTCTGAGTATGTTCTTTCAACCAGTTGTGCACCCACCTTATAGTAATTCCATCTTAACTACATTTCCCTAAATTGCCTATGAGAATGTCATGTGTGTTTCAAAAGCCTTACTAAAATCAAGACACTGTACATCACATTCACTGCTTCCCACTATTCACTATGCCAGTAAACCTACTACAGAAGGAAATTAGGTTGGTATGTCATGATTTATCATGGTAAATCCATACTGGCTATTGCTTATAACTCTGTTATCCTCCTGGTGCTTACCAACTGATTGCTTAATAATTTGTTCCAGTACCTTTCCAGGTACCAAAGTTAGGCTGACTGAACTATAATTCCCTATAATTCTTAAAGATAGGTATTATGTTTGCCCTTCAAGTCTTCTGGGACCTCACCCATCCTCCAGAAGTTCTCAAAGATAATTGTTAACAGTTCTGAGATTGCTTTAGCTAGTTATTCAAGTATCCTGGGATGAATTTCATCAGGGCCTGATAACTTGAATACATCAAATTTATCTAAATATTCTTTAATCTGTGTTCTCTCTCTTTTTTGCAATCCTTCCTCTTTTTCGTTAATGTTACCTGTGCTGAGTATGTGGTCACTATTAACCCTTTTTGTGATACCTGATCTTTCCTGATGTCATCAGTTGTTATCTCTCTTTCCCTGCTAAGTAGAGGACCTATATTTTCCTTCATCTTTCTCTTAGTTATGATGTATTTTGTTCCTAAATGCTTGTGCTATTGTTTTAGAATTCTCCTTAGCAATCTGTCCACGTTTCCACTTTTTGTGGGATTCTTTTTTGATCATTAGGGAGCTCCTGATGGAGCTATATTGGCCTCATACTATTCTTATCTTTCCATTGCATTGGGATGGTTTGCAATTGTGTCTTTAATACTATCCCTTTGAGAAACTGCCTGAACTCCTTTTTCCCTTATATTTTTTTCACATGGGACCTTACTTAACAGTTCTCTAAGTTTTTAAAGTCTGCTTTTTTTGAAGTCCATTTTCCTAATTCTGCTGCTTTCACTTCTCTTCCTTAAAATCATGAAATCTATCACATTCACTCAAATTGCCTTCCATCTTCAGATTCACTACCAATTCCTCTTTGATGGTCAAAATCAAGTCTGAAATGTCTGTTCTCTGGTTACTTCCTTCACTCTGGGAGGGATGGGGGGAAAGAATTGTCCCCAGTACATTCTAAGAACTTACTGGAAATGTTGGGTTTTGCTGTATCACTTTTCCAACAGGTCTTGTATTTTGGATATTTCTGTTATTTGTTCTAGAGATGTCTCATTCCCTTCCTCTTCCTGATTTGGTGTTCTATAGTAGATTCCTACTATGATGTCACCCAATTTTTTACACCTTTTATTTTATGTGTAGACTCTCAACAGGTCTGCTTCCCACTCCTTTTGGACCTAAGAACAAATGTATATATTCTTAATATATAATGTAACATTTCCTCCTTTTTTACCCTGTCTGTTCTACCTGAATATATACACCAATATTCCAGGCATGAGACTTATCCCACCAAGTCTCTGTGATGCCAATTCATTATTAATTTAGCTTATAAGAACATAAGAAGGCCATACTGGGTCAGACCAAAGGTCCATCTAGCCCAGCATCCTGTCTTCCGACAGTGGCCGATGCCAGGTGCCCCAGAGAGAATGAATCGAACAGGTAATCATCAAGTGATCCATCTCCTGTCGCCCAATCCCAGCTTCTGGCAAACAGAGGCTAGGGACACCATCCCTGCCCATCCTGGCTAATAGCCATTGATGGACCTATCCTCCATGACCTTATCTAGTTTTTTTTTTTTTGAACCCTGTTATAGTCTTGGCCTTCACAACATTCTCTGGAAAGGAGTTCCATGGGTTGACTGTGTGTTCTGTGAAAAATAAAACCAGGTTTGTTTTAAACCTACTGCCTATTAATTTCATTTGGTGGCCCCTAGTTCTTGTGTTATGAGAAGGAGTAAATAACATTTCCTTATTTAATTTCTCCACACCAGTCATAATTTCACATCTCTATCATATCCCCACTTAGTTGTCTCTTTTCCAAGCTGAAAAGTCCCAGTTTTATAATCTCTCCTCATACGGCAGCCGTTCCATACCCCTAATCATTTTTGTTACCCTTTTCTGAACCTTTACCAATTCCAATGAATCTTTTTTGAGATGGGGTGACCACATCTTCACACAGTATTCAAGATGTGAGCGTACCATGGATTTATACAAAGGCAATATGATATTTTCTTATTATCTATCCCTTTCTTAATGATTCCCAACATTCCGTTCGTGTTTTTGATTGCTGCTACACATTGAGTGGACGTTTTCAGAGAACTATCCACAATGACTCCAAAAACAACGAGGAGTCCTGATACAGACTAACATGGCTACCATTCTGAAACCTGTCACTATGCAATGACTCCAAGATCTTTCTTGAGTGGTAAGAGCTAATTTAGACCCCATCGTTTTATATGTATAGCTGGGATTATGTTTACCAAATGTGCTTTATTTTGCATTTATCAACACAGAATTTCATCTGCTATTTTGTTGCCCAGTCACCCAGTTTTGAGAGATCATTTTGTAGCTCTTTGCAGTTTGCCTGGTACTTAACTATCTTGAGTAGTTTTGTATCATCTGCAAATTTTGCCACCCCACTGTTTACCCCTTTTTCCAGATCATTTATGAATGTTAAATAGGATTGAGTCCAGCACAGACCCCTGCAGGACGCCACTATTTACCTCTCTCCATTCTGAAAACTGGCCATTTATTCCTATCCTTTATTTCGTATCTTTTAACAAGTCACCAATCCATGAGAGAACTTTCCCTCTTATCCCATGACTGCTTACTTTGCTTAAGAGCCTTTGGTGAGAGACCTTGTCAAAGGCTATCTGAAAATCTAAATACACTATTCCACTGGATCCCCCCATCCACATGCTTGTTGACCCTCTCAAAGAATTCTAGTAGATTGATGAGGCATGATTTCCCTTTACAAAAACCATGTTGACTGTTCCCCAACAAATTATGTTCATCTATGTGTCTGTCCATTTTGTTCTTTACTATAGTTTCAACCAGCGTTCCTGGTACTGAAGTCATGCTTACCAGCCTGCAATTGATAGGGTCACCTCTGGAGCCCTTTTTAAAAATTGGTGTCACATTAGCTATTCTCTAGTCATTTGGTACAGAAGCTGATTTAAATGATTGTAGGACTACTATCTGTAGTCGTAACCTATTTCACATTTGAGCTCCTTCAGAACTCTTGGATGAATAGCATCTGGTCCTGGTGACTTACTATTGTTTAGTTTATCAGTTTGTTCCAAAATCTCCTCTAATGACAACTCAATCAGGGACAGTTCTTGAGATTTGTCACCTAAAAAGAATGGCTCAGATTTGGGAATCTTCCACACATCCTCAACCGTGAAGACTGATGCAAAGAATTAAATTAGTTTCTTTGCAATGGCATTATTGTCCTTGCGTGCTCCTTTAGAATCTCAATGGTCCAGTGGCCCCACTGGTTGTTTAGCAGGCTTCCTGCTTCTGATGTACTTTAATTTTGCTATTACTTTTTGAGTCTTTGGCTAGCTGTTCTTCAAATTCTTTTTTGGCCTTCCTAATTATATTTCTATACCTCATTTGCCAGAATTTATGCTCCTTTCTGTTTTCCTCACTAGGGTTTAATTTCCTCTCACTGCTTCTTTTACTTTGTTGTTCCAATACTTCCAGTTCTTCCTATTTATTAGTCATCCTCCTTGTATTTGTTGAATATTTCCTTTTAAATCTAACATTGTTTTTCTAACTACCCCAAATTATTATGCTTCCAATGGTTTAAAAAGTGCAATTATCTTACTGTACTTAATAGTGTGAAAAAGTAAAGGTAATAACACAAAATATAATGCATTTCAGACACAGCACATGATAGTTAAAATTGCACAGTCAATTATTTAATCTCATTTTTACACATACTTTTCAGTTCTGTTTCATAATCCTTAGGAAAGATGTGGACAAATTGAAGAGAGTTCAGGGGAGAGCAACAAAAATGGTAAAATGTTTAGAAAAACCTGACCTATGAGGGAAAGGTTAAAAAACTGGGCATGTTTAATCTTGAGAAAAGAAGACTGAGGGAAGAACTTGACAGCAGTCTTCTAATGTGTTAAGGGCTGTTCTAAAGAGGAGGTGACCAGTTATTCTTCTTGTGCTCTAAAGATAGGGCAAGAAATGGGCTTAATCTGCAGCAAGCAAAATCTAGATTAGATATTAGAAAAAAAAAACTTTCCAACAATAAGGGTAGTTAAGATTTGGAACAGGCTTCCAAGGAAAGTTGTGGAACCCCCATCATTGGAGGTTTTTAAAAACATGATGGAAAACACCTATTAGGGATAGTCTAGGTTTAATTGGTTCTGCCTCTATGCAGGGGGCTGGACTTGACGTCTCGAGGTCCCTTCGAGTCCTACATTTCTATTATTTCTATTTGCTTTTCAAACATAATACAATAAAAAACATTACAAAATAGCCCTCCATGAGCTTAATCTTGTTATAAATGATTTCCACGCCTTATAAAATGTGTGAGGTAATCAACATTAATCTTGATTTAATGTAAGACTAGCCTCCTTTATATTATTCCCTCCTTTATATTATATTTTTATATTTTTTGTTCACAAACACTGACTCCGATCTTGAAGGCCCTACCTGGCAAAACTCATGCTGTCCTTAATGTCAATTTTAAAGTACTGAAGTATTTACCATATAGTTCACATAAGAGACAGAAATTTATCCAGATGGCAAAAATAGGAAAGAGTAAGAAAAAAAAGAGGAGAGCAAGAAAAGTAAGCAGAGTCCAGACACATTTCAGTGATTTGTCACACTGATCAAATCCATTCAGTAGCGAAGGCAGGTCTGGATTGTCCCAACCAGATCTTTAGGATTACTCAGTATGCCAAAAGCAATAGTTAGTTCAACTGGTATTTTACTGGGTCAGGCATATCTCATACCTTTGCAAATCAACTCACTTGCACCAAGTGATGAGGAACAATTCAGTGATCTTTCACATAATGGGTCACCCGTGTCCAATTGGGGGTAAAATTTCTCAGAATTCTACAAAATGTGCAATAAAATGCCGTTCTGACCATATTACCTCCAACAATGGTCTACATGGTGTGCAGCTTTTCCTTTTTATTCCTATGTTATGCTCTTGTATTGCATTTCCCCAGGAACGGCGCCAGGGTTTTTGCCGCCCTAGGCGGCAGCGCTCCTCCTCTGAGCATTTGGCGGTGGGGGTACTTCTGCTCCGTGTCTTCGGGGCACTTCGGCGGTGGGTCCCGGAGCGAGGGAAGCACCCGCCGCCGAATTTCCGCCAAAGACCCGGAGCGGAAGGACATCCCGCTGCCGAATTTCCACCAAGGGCGGCAAAATGCCTCCCCCCAAATCCTGCCACCCTAGGCGACCGCCTAGGGTCGCCTAGTGGAAGCGCCGGCGCTGCATTTCCCCCATACCCTGTGATACTGAATAGAGTAGCAACCCAGATGAGATTAAAGTTGAAATCTTAATGGTTTCTCTCACTTTAGCATGACAGATTATGTTGAAATAATTGCCTTGTTTAATCTCGCTAAGAGCCTCTGAGTCTTGGCACATGTAAACAGCATGGATTCAAAAGGCAACAACTCTGGTAATTATTTTCATTGTTAAATTTGTATAGAAAATGTGCAGAGGAAAATAAGGGAAGGAGGGAAACCAGGCAGTTTCCACCTATTCCTTCCCCCATTCAGGGACAGAAATGTCTCTCCTTCAGAGACATGGAAGTAATATCAGTGATCTGAGCTCCTTATGCTTCCAGTCTCCAAGACTTGGGCGCATGTTGTAGCAAATGCATAAAAAGGGAATTGGATATTCTGCATTTTAAATCTTGTCCTTATCTTCTTCCAGGTAGCTGCTGAAAGAGAGCTATAAGTATGTGTGGGTTAGTTTTAATCAACACACAAAGCTTCAAAAGTTCTAACACTCTTGTGTAGTCACTTTTCCATGTCCATGTCCATGTCCATGTCCATCTCATGGCATTCCTGGCAGCCAGTTCGAAGACAGCTTTTAGCTGTGCTCTGTTTCAGTTTTTTAATGTCTGAAAGGGGTAATCCTCCCTCTGCAATGGTCTTTGCAACAGCTTTAGGATCAGAATAGTTTCCCTGCTAGCATCTAGGGCAGAATTGGAAGTAGGCTAACCAGATGTTACTGACAGCAAGGAGGAATGCTATCATACAAACCTTTGTACAGCCTTCATTTTTCTTTTCCATTCTAATTGTAAAAAAAAAAAGTCCTGTGTCTGCCTGAGTTTTCACAAGGACTGGGAATCTGAATAGAAAAGGAGAACTATGCCAGCTAAAGAAAATCAAAAGCGATGGCTCTAGTGACCTGATTCTCCTTAGCTACATGTGTAAATTAGGCATAATTCTCTTGGAGTGCAAAACGAGAGTAAGGGCCAGGAGAAGCAGGCCCTAGATTGCTTTTTCTGCCTGCTTTCTGCTGAGGAAAGAACAATTTTAGATTGTTGGACATGAGGAGTGATAGGCTGATATTTTGAAATGGATACCCTATACAATCTTGGGTTTTATTTTCCAGTCTATAATATGCCCAAACCAAAAATGTTTATGCCAGGAGAACAACAGGCATTAGAGTTGCTGCCAAGAAACCAGTTGGATTTTACAAATGTCTCAATTACTCATTGTAGAAGCCCCAGGTAAAACACTTCTTTTCTTCTCAGTAATACATACAACTTGGTTTTAGTTCTTTGATGGATGCAAATACTCTTAAAATAAAGTAAGTAGAAACATAAAAAAGAAAATAGTACTATGAATAAAAGAACCAACCCTAAAGGGGAAAGCCATTCTTTTAAGTGTCAAGTCTCAGCCTAAAAATAAAGTCTTGGCAGTGGGATTATTTTTTTGTACATCAGACATGTTACTACAAACTGTCATTTCATGCAAAACAGTGTTATACAAAGACAGCTATTTATGTATTACATTTTTTGTGAATGTGCTTGCTTTTACCATTGAAAGCATGTTGACTTAGCTTGCCTTTGCCATGTATTTTTTGAATGACAACAACTTATACCTGTTGTAATGCTTTAATAGATTTTCTTCTAGCTTAATTCAAATAATTCTCCCAACCCACTGCTTGAGTCAATTTTCTGGTTTCAGGAATCAATTTAGTTGGTGACCCACTCTGTTAAACGCAGATTAATTAGTATGTTAACTACAGTATCAGTGAAGGCAAACAATGATCTATCTTTACATGAGTGGGTTCTCACTTAGCATCCTCTTCCCTCCTCCTCTCCCTTTGATCATTTGCACAACTACAAAATGGGGAATAACTGGCTAGGCAGAGGTACTGTTGAAAAGGATCTGGGGATTATAAGGCATAACAAATTGAATGAGAGTCAACAATATGATGCAGTTGCAAAAAAGTCTAATATCATTCTGGGGTGGATTATCAGGAGTGTCGTATGACAGACATGGGAGGTCATTGCCCTGCTTTACTCTGCATTGGTGAGGACTCAGGGGGAGGCCTTAGGAAAGATGTGGACAAACTGTAGAGAGTGCAGAGGAAACAACAAAAATGATAAAGGATTTAGAAAACCTGACCATTTAGGAAAAATTAAACAAACTGTTTAGTCTTGAGAAAAGAGGACAGAGGGAAGGGGAAACCTGAAAACAGTCCTCAATTATGTTAAGAGCTGTTCTAAAGGAGAACAATTGATTATCATCCTCATGTCCACTGAAGGTTGGACAAGAAATAATCTGCAGCAAGGGATATTTAAATTAGATATTAGGAAAATCTAACTGTAAAGGTAGTTACGTTCTGGAATAGGCATCCAAGGTAGGTTGTGGAATCCCCATCACTGGAAGTTTTTTAAAAGTTGGTTGGTCTATGTTTACTTGGTCCTGCCACAGCACTGGGGGCTGGATTTGATGACTTCTCAAGGTCCCTTCCTGCCCTACATTTCTCAGATTCTGTGATATCCTAATCTCTTCCCTCCCGCTTTTCCACACTTCTAGGTCCTCTCTCTTTTTAAAATACCATGAAAAACACTTTCTTTATGCATCAGAAAGAGAGTCCATAAACTTTAGAATAATAGAATCATAGGACTGGAAGAGACCTCGAGAGGTCATCTAGTCCAGTCCCCTGCCCTCATGTCAGGATTAAGTATAATCTATTATTATACATTTTTTATGTATAAATCAAAACTGAAACACTGAATGCTTTTTTAAGTGCTGCTATTGGTTGTAGGTGCCCATTCCCTGCCAGAGCTTTTAGGGGATGGGGAATTAGATCACTGGCTGTCTAGGGTGTCAAACTACAAGTGACTCTAAAATTATTCTTCCTGCGTATAAAGTTTCAGCATCTGTCAGCTTTTTCACAGTCTCTTCCACCATGTGGGACCCAGCTGGAGATGGGCTGGAGTTCAGATGAAGGAGACATATACTCTATGCAAACTGCCTCAAAAACTTTTTTCCCTTAGAGCACCAATGCACCTAGACCTTGCCCTGCCTATCAAATGTTATATACAAAGTTGGTCTTTGTAAGAGAGACAATGCGATAGAAAGTTCAATGCATTTACAGGGTATGCAGCAGCTACTACAAGGAATTGCACAATTTCCCGTTTATGAAAAGAGAGCTTTAGCAGGTTTATATCAATGAGGATGCCACAGGCATTCAGACATAAAAGGCATTCTAAGCTGTACATTGGACTAGGCTGTTGAATTGATAGAGGCTTTACAGGGAGCAGGACTAACCAAATCCTGAGAAAAGGATATTAAACCACCTGGAGCTGTTTTTGGTCATGGATAAATATTTGCTGGGACTGTCATTGTTGGATTAAGCCTTCATCTTTGCAACAAAAGTCATGCCTGGGCTTAGAAGTAGCCCTGTCCCCTGCCCCTGAGTATGATAGAGTGTCCAGGGGTATTGTGACCAGAGTGACATTGCCAGACAGCTCTAGCCTTTGTGGTTCCAGCAGAGCCCCAGAAAGAACTTTGAAAATGACCTATCCCAAATAAATGCCAAGTGATTATACCTCAATCAAAGACTTGTTTGCAGTGTTGTGATAGATGTGTTGACCCAAGGATATTATATGGGAGACACAAGGTAGGAGAGGTAATAACTTTTATTGGACCAACTTCTGTCCCAAGGTTATTAACTCACTTACATTGTCTCAATTAAATATATTCATTACCATATTCTTTATTAATTGTCCCTAAACATTTGCATTCTAGATGAGCTACACAAAACGTTTTTTTTCTCATGGAACTGGGATATAAATGGCTTTCAAATATTGCTATCTCCTACAGAGTTTACTATGTACCCCACAGAGTATTTGCTTTTCAGAGAACTCCTTCCAGATACTGCACCCTCTGAATCAAGAGCTCATTAGCCGCATAAATATTCGAAAACCAAAAGATACTGGGCATCCACAAATCCAACAAATATTCTAACAACTTCCAATTTTTCCTTTTGACATGTTCTGAAGAGTGAATCTGACACTTATCTTTCTCCTTCAAAATGTCACCAACTTTGCCTCATTCAAGAGGGGATTAAAATCTTTTAAAAATAAAATTTAGTTTGTTGTCTATTTGGCTAACATGGAACAGTAGACCATTTCTAATCTTCTGCATACCAAAAGGCAAATACACTTAATTTTTCACACTTCAGAGAGGCTCAGTTCACAAGCATTAGGCTCCCCCTTTGATATATTTTAATGTGTATAGGGGAATAATACATATATTAAGGATTGGTTCTTTTGGCAGTATAGGGGACTGATCCAAAAGACTATTGAAACCAATGGGAATATTACCATTGAGATTGATTTTCAGTGTGGCAAAATAGTCACCTCAACATACCCTCTCTAGACTGGCTGCAGCAACTTTTGCCTCAGTATCCCCCTACTGTCCTTTGGTCTACCCTGGCCACGGGCAAGTCCTGACCCTCCAGCCATAGAGTCCTTTACCAAAGTCTAACAGAAACAAAACCAAACCATCAGCCGGGCTGGGCTCAGCTGACTGCCCCTTTCTCACAAGCGCACCTCATCCTCTACAGTTTTTCCCCATGCTTTTTCTCAGGCTCCTGTACTTTCAGTAATCCCTCTGTCCAGGGGCTAGCACATTCCTCCCCTCACTCAGGGGCTCAGGCAGGCTACAGGTCTTTAGGGCCCTGTCACCGTACAGGCTTTCAGCTCATCTTGGGAGTAGCCTCTATGCTCTGCTTCTCAGCCTTCTTTCAGGCTGCTTCCCAGATGGAGGGAACTCTCTACACCTCCTCTCCTTGTATCTCCTCCCCTACCAACTGGGCTCACACAGTTCTTTATGGGAACTAGCCCTGCTCTCCCCCAGGTGGGCTTTATTTCTAATTAGACCTGGCCTACCCCTCCAGGTGCAAGTAGGCAAGTTAATTGGCCTCTCAGGCACATGTTATCCCTTTTAACATGTGTGTCGGGTAAACATCCTGAACTCCCGGGAGCTGTAGGAACTCAGCACCTCTAAAATCAACTCAGATATTAAATACATTATCATTTATACATATTTCTAAAATATTAATATTTCACATTGAAAAAGAATACTTACTCATCGGTAACTGCTTATGAAAGAACCATTTCCTATCTGGTCAGCAAGCAACTATATTGATAATGGAAACAGAAATTTGGGGAAAATGGTCTTAAATATGTTTCAGATGTAAGTTCTCCAGGGTAGGCACCTTATACATACAAATCAGGCATCTAAATGGCCATGCTCCTAACTTTACATCCTATATTTAGATGCTGAAAATCTTATTAAGGTACCCATATTTGAAAACTGGACTCTGGAAATTAACTCCATTATAAAGATTAATACACATTTGACTCCAGAAATAAAAAATGAAGCCAAAACTATTACTCAGGAAGAAATAAGGTTTTAGGAACAAAATAAAGAATCTTACCCTGACAGTGAAACACCAGAATCTAATACAATCAAGTGTACACAAGTGTATGACAGGACAGCAAAAGAATTGTTACTAAGCAAACATAGGAGAAAAGGACAATCATAGAAATGAGTAGATAAAATGACATTTACATAAGTGTAGCAAATAAAAAACTTACATTAAATTCAGAAAAGAAAACTAAGCTACTCACTCAAATTATTATAATCCTTACTGGCGGTGATAGAGAGATTGTGTTCTATTAAAAAAATTTAAAAACGAAGCAAAATATGTTATTAAATTGCCTATCCCAAACCAGCACTATCTACAGCTGTCTGACTATATGTTTGACAAGTAAAGTCTATTTTAGATATTTAAGGTTTCTAACCCTAGCGGAAGTCCCAACTATTATGCCAAGGAACAGCTGAGAAAACAATAACAAAACACATCTTGGCACAATTTATATTTAAAAAATAACTTTTTAGGCAACAAAATATTAATTTAAGTATCCAAACA
The DNA here is from genome assembly GCF_027887155.1 of Malaclemys terrapin pileata. Taxonomy (NCBI): domain Eukaryota; kingdom Metazoa; phylum Chordata; order Testudines; family Emydidae; genus Malaclemys; species Malaclemys terrapin. The sequence continues at coordinate 73,882,131 of NC_071505.1, forward strand.
TTATATTTCGCAGTTGTGGGTGTGTGTGTATATATATATATATATATAGGACATAAATAAAAGTGTCACGTGCTGCTTTAGGCATACAAACATTCAGAAATTCTAGAAGCAAATCAGAGTTTTCAATAGATAGACATGTGCAATTTTCTGCTACAGTACATGCTTGGTGGAGTATGAAAAGATTTAGGGAATTTTCTGCCCCTTATATGAAATAATGTATGGAAGACAGAAGTGTATGGCAAAGATGTATTATGTACATATCACCAGGAAGAGGAAACCTTGATTTGTTCAACAGCAACATCTACTAGTTGGACAGGCAACATTAAGAGAGCTATGATGCTTAGTTTGTTCTTCCCAGAAAGTAAACAGCCATGGTAATAGGAGCCCTTTTTAAGGAGAGAGGTAGTTCATGTGTAAAGAATAGAGAAGGTCTTCATAAGGACACAGGTTCATGGTAGATATTATATTTCATGACCAGACTGGATCTTCCCCATCCTACACAGACCCATCCTGTGTGGGGACTACAATTCCACCTGTTACATCATATGTTTGCTCTGGAGAGGTGTTACTTCTGGGGGGATTCTGCATGACTGCATGCCAGCAGAAAATGCCCCCCTCAACCCTCACCCACGAATTCCAGTGCTTCCTTGCAGAAAATGGCAGGGAAGCTGTGGAGGGAGGGGTGCAGTGACGATCATGGGCACAGATTTGGGGGGAGGGGAATGCCCCCTCCAAACAGAGATGAGGCATGGGGGAAGCACACAGGGTTACATGCCTCTGCCCTCTCCCCCATTTCTGCAAATGCAGAGCTGCACTGCTGAAGGAGCCTGTCTCTTGGCTCCACTGATTCTGTAGCTCAATGCCGCCTCCTGGGTCCTAGTGCCAGTCAATCTCCCTTCTGTGTGATGGAAGCCTTCCTGTTTGTGAAACAGTGAATGCCCGCAGTGGGGCTGAATGAGGGGGTGGGAGGGAAGGCAGTGGAGAAGGAAGGGAGTGGAATAGGGCAGGGGGGGTGGAATAGGGCAGGGGAGGGGAATGTGGGAGTGAGGGGAGCGGGATGGAGAAGAAAAGGCAGTAGGGGAATCACTGGGGGAAGCGGGACCCCAGCATGCAGCAACCCCTCGGCACAGCTTGGACTCCCTCATTAAGCAGGCCCATCAAACCCTCACCCCTACACCGGGACCCCTCTGACAAGCCCCCCACACCTAGACCCCCACACCACTGATCCCCAACCAGTTGCACCTGATCCCCCACCCCATCAAACCCCACTTTCCCAGCACCCGACCTCTCCACTGAGCCTCCCACACCCAGACTCCCCCTGCTGAGCCCCATCTCCCCACACCCAGTCTCCCCCTGCTGAGCCCCAACCATCTTCACCTGGATCCCCTGCAGAGTCCAATTGCCCTGCATCCGGAACCCCGCAACGAGTCCCTGTGCATCCCACTGTGCTGCCCACACTCAGATTTGCCCCACACAGAAACCTCTCACCCCACACCTGGATCCCAGCACACTAAGCCCCTCCACACTTGGATCCGGCTGAGCTGAGCCTATCTACCCACACCTAGTATACTTGGCGCAAAGGGGCAGGACCCCAGGGTGTTTATGGGGCAGGCCCAGCCCTTGCACGGTGTCAGAGTCAGGTGTAGCCTCACTGCCGAGTCCCTGTACTGGGGGAGGTGGGGACTTCAGGGTGATCTCTCACCTCAATGCAGTCAGTGTCCTGTGCTCCCCACTGCTGTGCTGGAGACACATTTATTTACTGACAAAATTTGCAGAATTTTAAAATATTGTGCCCATAATTTTTAACTTTTTGGCACAGAATTCCCTCAGGAGTAAGGTGTGGAGGAAATAGATAGGGGATGCTACAAAACCTAGTACTGAAAAGATGGGACCAAATAGAGAAAAACAAAGGAAAAAACAATCACAGCCTTAAAGCAAGCATGTGGTCTCTACAAAAGACACATAAACTGGATTATAGTTTGAATTTTTATTCTCAAGACTCAGATTCTTGGAATTAAGAAGTTAAAATTAACTCAATCAACTAGTTTACTTCCTACTTTACCTAATTTTAAGTTGAAATGTATTTAACAAGGCTATCAATATCAGTCCAACCTTGTGTTTAGTAAAACACAATACAGTGCTTCAGCATGTTAAATCTTGCATATGTAACATAATCTAGTAAAGTGATATGTAAATCAAATGATATTTTCAAGACAAGTGCACTTCTGACAGGCTTGAAAATTGCATTTGAAGACGATCAAGCAATGAGTGCATCACAATGAAATTGAAACAGAGGAAATAAGATGAAGACACAGACACAATGAAGATAATGTTATTATAAAAGGTACCATAATGTTATGTTCTCAGTGATTCAGAAAGACGATTGCAGGTATGTTTTCCTGAAATCAAATATCATAAATACATACCATAATTTGCATCTTAGAGTAGTGCTAGTATTCAGTGAAACATCCATTTGTAGAACAACTGAAGTGCTATAAAATCCCTAACCACATACATTTTTATTTAGTGAATGCAAATCTAAGTAATGCTTTTTAATAAGTTAGTCATTTTAATTGTAACAACTTACAGGAATTTAAACCCGGTGAGTGCCAGTCTCTATTTTTCCACCAAGTGGCCAAAACAAAACATGAAATATTAATATAGGCTTCTGGCAGCACAACTTTTACTTTAAAAAAATAAGTCAACATGCGAACAAAAACAAAAGGTTAACCACATACTCAGGAATCAAGCCCTGATCTTGATACATCCATGCTCCTAAACAAAAGTGCCATGTGGTCTCACCAAATCACAAGTTCTACCTCACCTGTCCTTATGAAAGGAATCAGCCCCCTATGAATGATCCTTCCCTTGTGTAACATATACCACAAGGAGAAACATATGCATTGACTCCAAGGAAAAAAATGGTGGGTGCTAAGCAACCCCCCGATCAGCGCCTCTCCCTTCCCCCAGCACCTCATGCCCACTGTAGGGCTCCACTGATCAGCGCTTTCCCTTCCTTCCCAGTGCCTATCACCTGCCACGGATCAGCTGTTTTGCGGTGTCAAGAGGTGCTGGGGGGGGGGAGGAAGGAGGACCGAGGGCACAGCGCACTTGGGGGAGGGAGCGGAACTGGGCGGGAAAGAGGCAGGCAGAGGCAGGGAAGAGGGGGGACGAAGTGGGCGTGGGAAGAAGTGATGTGGGGGTGGGGCATTGGGGGAAGGGGTAGAGTGGCGGTGGGGCCTGGGTGGAGCAGCCCCTGGCAGATTAGAAACTCGGTGTCTATGAGAAGAAGGGCCCACTCACCACCAGCAATTCAGACACAGCCTGTACCTTCACCTCACCCCTCCAAATCAAGGTGGACCACCTGTGATGGAAGCCCTGAATGCCTTGCCCGGGATGGCATAGGATAAGGATCCATCACATACTCCAAGGAGGCATGTACTACAAGCTAGGGGTGGAGAACAGGACATACAACTGAACCCAAAATAGGGGTGCCAATCAAGGGCTTTGGTAGTCCTTGTTGAACAGATCCCTTGCTCTATGGTTTAATGACATGCTCACCAGCATCTATTCCAGATGTTTTGTGCATACTGGCGACCCCACCATTGTACCCAGCGTTGCTGTAGCCCTGTTGGTCCCAGGATATCTAAGAAAACAGTTTCTGTTGGTGAGAGAGACAAGCTTTCGAACTTACACAGAGCTGAAGACGAGAAGTTGGTCCAATAAAAGATATTACCTCACCCATCTTGTTTCTCTAAAACCCCACCAGCATTTCACCAACCATCATGAGGTTGCTGGCTGTTGTGCTCCACTGAGACCTAAATCAAGCTCTCCAGTCCCAGTTTTAAGAGCCCCCAACTCACCCCAGGACCCCAGATGCACCATTCCTATCTTCTATTAATGGCATATTTCTTCCTCTTCTGAGTCACCAGTGAACACAACTTGCCTGCAAAGGAAGAGAAGCAGTTGCCCTGGGATCCTCCTGAAGCCATGAGTAGATGAGCTATAACAGCCCACACGATCCCTTGCAACCAAACAGGCCCAGTCTAGATGCTATGAACTAGGTGACATGAAAGAAAGCCTCCTTTGCCTGTGTTCGTGTGTGCATGTTTGAGGAGAGGGTAGAGGAAATGCCATTGACCATGTCCCCACTTGATGGGGGAGCAGAGCCATGCCTTCTGTCCAGGTAGTAGGGCCTCTAGGCCCTTTTCTTCCTGGGGCTTTCAGGCATCTTGGTAAAAAGGGTTTTAAAAACCCTTCAAGCCAGCTTCCTCCGGAGCATAAACTGTTTTTCATTCAGGCAGTCGCCCTCTTCCATTCAATCAATTGCCAGTCAACCAGGAGGATGCTCCGTCCAGGGATAGCCGATTGCACAACAGCTGATCCAAAGAAAAAGTCATCTCCTCCATCCCGTACAGCAAAAATAAAAATCTCTGCACAGCTGGAAGAAAGAGGCAAAAACAGCCAAAGCACTCATCTCCTGTCCTACATGACAGAGCAACCCAGTAGACCCTATGGCACTTGTACTACCTGTTAGTAAATATTAATTATTTTAGTCCTCTTTTATTAATATGTTAAATTCATTCACATATTAACTAGTCTCCCAAAATCTTTTTGCTATTAGTGAACAGCATGTTTGAATTCTTAGGCCCACAATGCCTGGCTCTTAATCTGAGAGTGACCAGTATTCAGGAATTTAATGTGATTGAGTGTTGGGCTATAACTAATTATTCTCAGCACCTTCAAGTATCCAGGTGTCCAGGGAAAAGAACCCCTCAAAGTATTAAAAGTGTCCACAGATGCATATAAGCATTATAAACAAAACTGGGTGACTGATAAGGGATACTTGTAATGATAGATGTTTTGTGTAATGGACTGGGTGATCAATAAGAAATAATTGTTATTATGGATGGGTTCTGTAACGAATGAAACAATGACCCACTGAAAGATGTTTTTAACTAATTGATAACTGTTGGTTTTCACAGCCATTAGTAACAATGACCGGACTAGAGATTCCTTTTAACTCATTAGTCAGGTAAACTGAGGACCATAAAAGAAATTCCATCACTAATTAGCAGAAGACAGTAAGTTTAACCATGGGAAAGTATTTTTCCCTCCAAAAAGGGTTTCTTTGATTCAGACCCTATAAAAAAAAGCAGAGGTTTTGGAAGTTGTGTTGGGGAGTGCAAATTGCCAGTATCCCCCCAGTTACAGAGGAGAGGGACACAAAGCCCAGCTCTTTACATTATACCAAGGGTATATTCCGTCTGACTTCTATCTGGTGCTGTACTAATCTCTGATCGATCATCTTTGATTAAATGATTTCATTTGAGCCTGTTATTTGACAATCTCAAATTATTATTAAATTCAAACACACAACAGCACAGAGGGAGAAGAGCCTGGAGCAAGTCAGACCTGGCACGCACTCTTCATTTAAAGGAGAACAGTTATTTTTAAATTATCCATCCATCCAAATCTATTTATTTTTAATTCACAGATTATATTGCTCGCTTCTCTGTTCCATGTAATATTTGTTTATGCCCTACCATACATCAGTTCAGTGCACTATCATGTTGCTTACCTCTGCCAGAAGATGGCAGTGCCAAGTGGTATTTCAAAGTAAACACTGCACCTGGAACAATAACTTCCTGTGTTTTCATTAACTGAAATCTCTCTTTGGTGAGGTATTGAGACACAGCATCCTAGTGGTTAGAGCAGGGGCCTGGGTATAAGGTACCCTTGGGTCTAAGATGACTCGCTGTGTAGCTTTGGTCAGCCCATTTAATCTCCCTACTTCCTCTTCTGTAAAATCAGGATAATACTTAACTTTCCCTTCTTGGGATTGTGAGGATTAGTTAGGCTTCTAAAGTGCTTTGAAGATACAAAGAGTTACAAATCCTAAGCATTCTAATGGGGTCTTGGTAGCTTCTGCTATAGTTAAGGTGTTTAATAAACAGGTTTTTTAAATAAGAAAACTACTGGAATACTGGAAATATAGTCAAATAAATTATTCAACATATATTGCCATTATTCACTGAATAATTTATTTAACAAATAGCATCCAACTAGCTATAGAGATGGTCAAATACAGCAAAGGGTATTGAAAGTATTCAATGAGTACCAGCACTATTTGTCTAATAATGTACTTGACAAATAGTATTCAGCCAGCATGCATTACAACATCTTTCCTCCCAACTCCACACATTGTCACACACCCTAATATTGGGAGATACATTTGTCATTGAAATTTTCCACATTTGCTCTCTCCAGCCAAAGTGTGTTGCTTTTAGTTTAGTTTGATCACAGTCCCTCCAGTTATTTTGAATTAAGAATTCCTAAGGGGATAAAGGAGGGAGCAAAGGCCAATATGTATTTCTTGCTTTCCCATTGCTAAGATAAAGGTATTCCACTGAAAACAGATAGGCTGACATCATGCTAGAAAAGTCTGTCGAAAAATATATGCAGCCAAAGAACACCAGGAGCAGGAAAAGCCAGATCTTGCTAGATGCTGAGCATCTCCTCTAGGTGCCAAGTGCCATCACTTTCCCTAACATCAATGTCTTGCAAAACCATCCATCTAGGGTGCTTACATGTAGGGCCTTAGCAAATTCACGGTCCATTCTGGTCAATTTCATGGCCATAGGATTTGAAAATTAGTAAATTTCACGTTTTCAGATGTTTACATCTGAAATTTCACAGTGTTGTAACCCTGAGTGTCCTGACCCAAAAGGGGGTTGTGGGGGAGTTGTAAAGCTGTTGTAGGGGAGTCATGGGATTCCCACCCTCACTTCTGCACAGCCTTCAGAGCTGGGCTATGAAGGCAGAAGGCCTGGAGCTTCCTGCAGCTGCAGGGGGTTGCTGGAGGTGGAGGTGGGTCTGATCTCTCCTGTGCTGCTGGGAGCGCCCCAACCGGGGGCTCCTAACTGCTAGTCCTGGCCGGGCTGGGGAGGGACAGGACTTGTTTTTCCTCTGCATGGCCACTGTCAGAGGTGGGGCAGTGGAAGATCAGACCCACCTCTGGTACCTCCCCCAGCTGAAAGGTGCTACTAGCAGCATGGGGGAGATCAGACCCACCTCCACCTCTGGCAACCTCCTGCAGCTGCAGGAAGCTCCGTGGCTGCTGCCCAGCTCCAGAGCTTCCTGCAGGCATTGGAGGTACCCGGAGGAGGGTCTGATCTCCCCCCAGAGAGCGGCTGTGCAGGGAAAGAAAAAGTGCCATTCTCCCCAGCCCAGAGGGGACTAGCAGCCAGGGACGTGAAAGGAGCTCCCGGCTGGAGCACCTCCAGCCCTGCCCCTCCCCTGCAATAGCTAGATTTCATGGGGGAAGTCTGATTTCACAGTCCGTGACACATTTTTCACGGCAGTGAATTTGGTAGGGCCCTACTTATATGTCTGTAATGTAGTTGTCAGAAGACCAACGCTGTGAGGAAAGTAAGTGCTATTATTCCTATTTTACAGGTAACAAAAGCTTTGCTAAAGTCAAGATACATCACTTCCACCGCTTTCCCCATATCCACAGAGCCAGTGTTTTCATCATAGGAGGCAATCAGGTTTGTCAGGCATGACTTGCCCTTGGTGAATCCATGCTGACTGCTCCTGATCACCTTCCTCTCCTCCAAGTGCTTCAAAATGGATTCTTTGAGGACCTGCTCCATGATTTTCCATGCCGAGAAAAAAGTATAATCCTCATTGCAAGCTGTTTTGGTTCCATTGGATAAATTGGGCCAATAAATAGCCAGGATGCAAAAGCTTCTGGGCCTTGCATGCCGCAGGAGACTTTGTATATTTCCACTTGAAACTTCATAAACACGATGGCATGCTAATCCTATTTATGTTTTAATTAACTTGGCAATATAAATGGCCCAGCTCCTTTCTGAGTTGGCTTTTTTTTTTAAATAGAGATTGCAGCTTTAGAAGGCTGATCTTTTCTTTCAGATAATAGATCTTACGTATTTTGGATCTCTCTCTCTCTCTCTCACACACACACACACACACACACACACACACACACACACAGAAAAGGAAGAAAAGCTCTGTAAACCCTACACATTGCTTATGAACTGTATCCTTCTTGTAATCACCTTCACTTTACATAGAAAATACCAGATTTACCAGAGTACACAAAGCGATAATGGCATCTGATATATGATAGGAAGTAAAAATCAAATATATCTTTAGAACAAGACAACCTTAATAAAACATTGTCTTCGTTTTCAGAATGCTTGACAGGTTACTTCAGTGACCTGGCATTATTTCATAGCGTTCTCTCTCCAGTTCAGCAAACACAACACAATTCAGTGTATGCAAGCATCACATGACATCTTTTCTTCCCATTATTCCAGTGCTTCAGTGAAACACTCTTTGGATTCAACAATGCTTTCATTTTCCTGTTGCATTTTAAGGCCTGTAAGTTCAATATAGTCTCAAGGCCTGATTCTCCACTTCTGTTATATCAGTTTTACATTGGCCTAATGTCACTGTTACAACAGCATAAAGCTGCTGCAATAGAGTGGAAAATTAGGCGCTCTGAATAAAAGCCAATAAGCAGCCGTTTGTCATGTTTTTGCTGTTTTAAAAGAACATCATTTAAGACAAATGTTTCTTCTGGTCAGGGGCAGATTTTATATTGCTTATGAAAGTGATTAAAAAGCCAGCATTGTGTTAACGACATTTTTTTTCATTAAAGGCCAGCATTTCCCCTGAGCTAAAGCAATAATTTGACATAGTAGATTCAGACCAACATGCTTAAAATCCTCTACAGTCCTAAAATCTGTGGTTTATTATATTTTTAGATTTCAAAAATATTAAAAATAAACAGATAGTAACTAACTCATATATCTACTGTTATTATGTGTTGGTTTTATACCACCTCTGAGTTAGTCAACCCAGCATAAAAAACAAGCTCTTAAACTTTATGAGCTATATGTAGGGTGACCAGATGTCCCGATTTTATAGGGACAGCTCCGATTTGTGGGTCTTTTTCTTACAAAGGCTCCTATTATCCCCCTCACACTGTCCCGATTTTTCACATTTGCTGTCAGTTCACCCTAACTGTTTGTTTGAGGTAATTACATTAGTTAGGACTTAAAGAAAACATAGGACTTAAAGAAAGCAAGCTGGCAACACAGGTATTTTACTTTTTGCAAATTGAGTTGCCCTAAAACTAAATTTGCAGGCCAGATTCAGAACCTTTGCCACATCTAAGAATATTTCTACCACCGCCACTGAGGCCATTCTCATAGTGAATGAAGAGCCTGAAGTTCTCTCTCCTAAAGAACTCCAAGGAATAAAAAGTTTAGTTTCTTTCTCTTCCTTTCCTTTTATTCCTTTCTAATTAGAGGATGGGCAGGCCACAATCAGGGTACACACACTGTCCAGCTTTGCTATTCCTTCTGTCTATACTTTCATTCTGATTCCTGATCCTTTTGTTTTATAATTACTGATTAGTTAAGTCACACCAGCTTTAACACTGTACAAGATGCAGAAAAGGACAGCTATTTTGCCTCAAGGAGTTTATTATATGCAAAATATTTTAACACCGTTTGAGTGACTTACTTCTGGCTGTTCCCTACCAGGAGCTATGTCTATTTGAGAAAAGAATCCAAGAAAGAGAGTACATGCCACTTTGAAAATTACCTCTCTCTCCTCCCCATCTGGGGTTGACAACTTTCTAATTTCAGAAAACCAAACACCCTGCCCCTGCCCCTTCTGCAGTTCCCGGCTATGGGAGCTGTGGATCCAGCACTCGGGGTGGCACCTGTGAGCAGGGGCAGCGCATGGAGCTCCCTGGCTGCCCCTCCGCCTAGGAGGGGGAGGAACATGCTGGCCACTTCCCAGGATCCACACCTAGCCAGGCATGGAGCCTGCCAACCCCGCTGCAGCCAAGCAGACTTTTAATGGCCTGGTCAGCAGTGCTGACTGGAGCCGCCAGAGTCCCTTTTCGACCAGGCGTTCTGTTTGAAAACCAGATGCCTGGCAACCCTATTCCCATTCAAGAGAGGTGTTCTGTCAGTGGATTGAAGAAGGGTGTTGTATTCCAACAGCAGTTTGTCCAATTTAGCGCTAAAAAGAGCTGAAGAGACCCAGGTTCCATCCTTTACTAGTCAAAGACATTTACCTTTATTTATAAATGTCAGGTTTATGTTACAATATCTTTTCACCTTTATCCTTCTTTATTAAATATTCATATACATATGCACACACATTTTGATACAATACAATTAAACCCACCATCTCTTGGGATGACAGTGAGGGTGAAGAAGCGAGGTGCATGTGCTAATTTTAGCACCATGTTTATATTTTTCATGTACTAGCTACCTTTTGAAAAGGAAAATCCCACAAGCACTGGATGTTGTACTGAAACTTTACATACAAAATTCGTATTTACCGTCCTTCAATCCCCATTTCATGACACAACATGACACCCCTGTATCACGACCATTTGCAATAATAAGAAAGTCTACAGATCATAAAAATATAAAAACACTGCACAGTTTTGTACAACTGGCAGACATTTCAAGAAAGGGCTAAAACTGAAATAGAATAGGCAGTTATGATCAGAGCTATGAAGGAACCTCACATTAGCATCTTCTTATGCTATATCTTGCTTGAGGCAGCGAGGAGAGTCTTTTAGTTTCAGAGGTACTAAGTTCACACACAAATTTATTAAGAAGTGTATAATTGTCATTAGGAGTTTAAAAACGCTCCATCAAATTTAAGAATTCCTTATATTACCAAACATCTCTACCAACTATTTCACTGTTCTAATATTTCCTCTGCACAATGTTATCACTTCACAGATGCTTGCCTAATATATATCTATGGCATCAAAGTATGGCTTTTAAACTTCCAATAGCACATTTCACTGTACTGCTGTGAAAAAAAACATGACTGGTCTTTCTGAATACACATCAGTGCAGAGTCAACTATATAAACTGTTTCTACAGATGACAATACTAATTTATATTTTCAATAAGAGAAAAGCTGTCTAGATTAAAGAGAAATGGAGAACATAAGGTAGGTCTCTGTCAGCTGTAACTTCTGATGACAATGTTCACAGTCTTCAAAAATATAGCACAGATAAGTAGTTTTGTTCCACAATCCACTCCTTTTTGCTCTTCTAATACAATGCATTTTTTTCAGTAGGTACTTTCATCTGTTCTGAAATATGTAGTCCACTAAAAGAAAAATGTATGTCTACTCAGTTTTCTTTTATTCACACTTTGGGGCAAATAAAACTGGAGGTGATTTACTGAGTCTATTAAATTGGAAAAGGCCAAAAGACAGAAAAAAAAGGAAAGCTAATTGGACACTGACGTATGTAGATTTGTGATACCTATTATTTAGGAAGATCATTGGAGATAATTTCTTTTGTTTTAATCAATCAGAAGAAAAGGCTTAATTTCCCCACAATGACTGCAAATTCTAAGATACCACCCCACATATACAGCAGGAGAGGTGTCTGGACATTCAGCAAGTAGGTGCTGGAAGTGAAGTTATTAACAAGAACTGGCCTATAAAAGACATTTATGTTAGAAATGAAGACAGATCAAATGATTTCATCTTATTGGTATATTACCAAAACAAATTGTTTGGGGGGAAAAACTTTAAAAAATATTAATTATATTTGGGTATGTCATGGATAACCAGAAGAGCTGGTTGGATAAATTCTAATGAAACATTGCGGTGAAATCAAAACATTTCATGGTGGCACCCTGATGCCTGGTTTCCTGCCATCTCACCCACCTACCTCACTGACAGCCCAGGCTTCCAAGATTTACATGTCAAGGGCAACCCAGTGTGTGATTAACCTGGGGCCAGGGACCCACGGGTTTCCAGGGTTCACTGCCTCAGAATCTGGGCTTTATTCCCTTTCCCAGAAATTTGAAAATTTCATTTTTGTTCCTAGTGGGTATGAAAGCAAATTTTGAAATATCAAAATCCTCTGTGAAACAGAATTGTCTTTCTCCACACCACTCTAGTAAACAGTTTTGTGGGATGTGAAAGCATTAAGATATAAAGTGAATGCATGTTTTGAGCCACTACCATTTAATGCCCACATTTTAAAAAATGCTGAGCACCTTCAACTGCCCTAGAAGCCAGTGCAGCCATTGTGAAATGGGAGTTGCTGATGCTCAAAAACTCATAAGATTACCTCGATAGTATTGGTACCAAAGAGTGGAAGGGAAAGAATACAAGATGTAATTCTGTACTAGGCCTCTAGAGGCACAGCCCAGGGCAATGTAAGGGTTTTAAGCCATGATTGCACCTTCCTGATACAGTGCTGCTGCAGTGGTCAGAATGGCTTCAGCATAACTAAAATACAGCAGCTTGTCTCAGGCTGCCCAGAATCTCCACAGTGATTCCCACTGCAATTTCACCCCTCCCACCTCTAGCCCCACCCCGGCATGCCCCGTGCACTGGAGTTTGCAAAGGAATCCTTTGAAGACATCTCGCTCTGCCTTCCGCAGTTGCTGTGCAGGGGAAATTCTTCCCCCCAACCCACTCTGGGCCTTTTAGAGCCCCATGACAGTCTGCAAGTGATGGAGCATGTGTGAGAATCTCACTCATATAAATAATAACATGACAAAAGTGGGTTTGAGTCAGTCCCACAGGCACAGAAAAATGCAACAACTGTACAACAACATGAGGGTTGTGCTCCAGAGGTATCACTACTGCTCTTGCCAAGAAGTTCTCAAGGGAAGGACATATTTAACTTGTAACCAGGACTCTATAGGTGTCTGCTTGAGAGATGCACTGAATCATCTCCTTACACAGGCCACTGCAACCCCCATTCCCAAGAGGATTTTCCACAAATGGGCCTTGCATTTAACTGAGGGAAGTGTCTGATTAAACCCAGTCATTTCAATAATGAGAGGTCATGTAGAAAGCCATGTACTGTTTAATTCAAAGCAAGAAGATTTTTTTTCCATAAAGAAATGGAATTTTCACAGTTCATTGATCATTTTGTTTTCTTTGTCATCCTATTGGCCCATTTCAGTCTCTCTCTCTATAGTGTCAGGATTCTTACACAGCACCCAATAAGGAGACTGTGAATTCAAGTTGCACAGAACACTCTCTTCCTACATAAAATGGACAGAGAATGACATCTGGAAGCAGTACTGTAATAAACCAATTGGCTCACCACTAGGTATATTTCCTTCACCTCAACTGAGATTTAAGGAAGGGGTCTAGCCCTAGAGAATGATGTTATCCAGTTCAACATCCAGCCAGTAGAGGGCTTCATAATCCCCAGTTTACAAGAAAAGAAAGTCACGTCCTGAGGTCAGAACAGAAAACTGGAGGCAGCACTTGGGAAGTAACTATGGACATAAGTGCTGGAGGGGCTGCCACATCCTCTGGCTTGAAGTGATTTCCATCGTACACAGGGTTTACAGTTTGGTTCAATCACTCTCAGCACCCGCACAGTAAAAAGTGTTCCAGCACCCCTGGCTGTGGAGGGGAGGACAAATGGCAGGTATCTGAAGAAATGGGACTGGAAGGCTGAGAGCTGGGAAGAGATGCACCCTACTGCTGGGAGATAGTAAGCAGTAGCCACAGCAAGAGGACACATGGCAGAAGCCTGCAGGTGGGATGACAGTGTACTGAACTGCCCTAGGGGCTGGATTTGGACCTCTTGGTTTGATCTTTTCGTATAATTGTTAAAGTATTTGTGCCTGGGGTTTTGGGACCTTTTAGGGTATGTCTACTCTTGGATCTGGAGGAGTGAATCCACTCGAGGAGACATACCTGGGCTAGCTCTTATCAAGCCAGCATGCTAAAAGGAAAGAATAGCTGCAGCAGCATGAACAGTGGGATGGGCCACCTGCCCCAAGACATATCTCGGGTTTTGGATGGGTACAGACTCAGGGCAGCTAGCTTGTCCCATCACTCGTACTGCTGTGGCTACACTCTATTTTTACAATGATGGGTTCTAAATTTTCTGGAAGCATAAGAAAGATCTTGGCATCATTGTGTATAGTTCTCTGAAAACATCCACTCAATGTGCAGCAGCATCAAAAAAGCGAACAATGTTAGGAATCATTAGGAAACGGATAAATAAGAAGACAGAAAAATATCATAATGCCACTATATAAATTCAGGGTAATTCCACTTGAATACTGTGTGCAGTTCTGGTCACCCCCATCTCCAAAAAGATATGTTAGAATTGGAAAAGTACAGAGAAAGGCAACAAAAATAATTAGTGGTATGGAACAGCTTCCATATGAGGGGGGATTGAAAAGATTGGGACTGTTCAGCTTAAACAAAGAGATGACTAAGAGGGGATATGATAGAGGTCTATAAAGTCATGAATGGTGTGGGGAAAGTGAATAGGGAAGTGTTATTTACCTCTTCAAATAACAATAACTAAGGGTCACTCAATGAAGTCAATAGGCAACAGGTTTAAAACAAACATAAGGAAGTACTTCTTCACACAATGCAGAGTCAACATGTGGAGCTTGTTGCCACGGGATGTTGTGAAAGCCAACAGTATAACTGAGCACCCACTATTTTTTTCTGTGGGTGCTCCAGCCCCGGAGCACCCATGGAGTCAGCACCTATGAGTGTTGGTCTCAGGGTATTAGAGAAACAAGGTGGGTTAGAAGTTGGTCCAACAAAATATATTACCTGTTGATGAGAGACAAGCTTTGGAGCCTACACCCAGCTCCTCTTCAGGTCTGGGAAACATACTCAGATTGTCACAGCTAAATACGAGGTGGAATAGATTGTTTAGCATAAGCAGTTAACATATTTTAAGGGATCACTGAAGGTGAAATGGCTGTTAACACCCTCAAGTCATAGGGAGGAAAGGAAGTGGGGAGGAAGCAGCCTGGGGGGCAGGGAGGAGGTTGTTAGTGGGCTTAGATTGTTGTCTCTCCCCAACAGAAGTTGGTCCAGTATAAGATATTACCTGACCTACCTTGTCTCTGTAGCTTAAGTGATAGAGCAAAACAACACTCAAGCTGCACAGAGTGATTGCATTAGCATCACAAAGTGTTTGTAGTAGTGGTATCAAGTAGCTGAGTCCCCACAGCATTACTAGCTTAAATACTGCTGATGCTTGAGCTTCAACCCACACCCCCGATGGGCCAGCTAGTTCAATTTTAAAGCTCCACTTAAGTTGAGCTAGAGTGAGTGAGAGAGAGTGTGTGTGAGTGTGTGTGAGAGAGAGAGCGAGAAAGATTAGGAGTCAGGTTAGAGGCAACATTCATATTTTACCTTGAGTTAACTTTGCAGTGAACAACAACCTTCAGGCCCTGGGTTCCTGTCTAAATTACGCTGGGATACTTGCTAGCATCTAGAATAGCCCAGTATCCCAAGAGCATAAAGCTAGCTTCAAGATATCTTAAAGGAAGCATCAAAGTAGTACCTCCTGGGCTCTGAGTTCTGTGCTGAGCCAAAGGTTGTGAGTGTCCTTTCTATAGAACCTGATAAAAATTCTGTACATTCATAGTAGTTTCATCCCTATTAAATTCTGTGGGATTTATAAGGGCTGTGACCAGTCAGCCTGCTGACAGGTGTTGAGGGAAGAGGAAGCATTAATCCATCGCTTCCTCATTTACACTAGTGGGGCCCCCAGGGCAGAGCTAGTCTTTGTGGGTTTGCAAAGCTCACAGCTATGGGCCTCCCCTAATTAGAAATGTTGTGGGAAAATCTGAGTTTTCAGGAGAAAAGGAAAATGGGTAGATTTTTTTTCCTGATACTGTAGCCTTGAAAATGTAACTGATGCAAACTAGTCACTAGGGTTGAAGACTTGTGATTTCCCCCCATAAGTCACAGCATATTCACAGACCCCTCACAGCCGGTCTTTGGGGCCTCGAATGTCAGGATATTTGTGATCCTCTTCTAGACTATATAGCCATAATACGCCCTCCTTTCCACCTTTCCTTCTCTGCCAGCCCCACTTTTTTCCTTCCCATCTGATTTAATTGTTTGGTAAGGTTAAATTGTGAATAATTGAGTGTATAGAAGTATATGTAAAATCCAGCTCACTCAACAGATATTAGATAGTTTTTTGGAAGTATAGTTTATTCTATAAATTGCTTATTGTTTTCTTAATGTTTGTTTCTATGGGGGAGGGGGAGAATTGCACCTTAAGAAAATGCATTATGGATTGGAATATCATCTTACCCCTCACAGTTGTTATCCTTCCACCTGACCTAGAGGTGTCCATTTGAGCTTGTAGCAATTTAATTGCTTATATCATGGAAAAATTCTGGGTTCAAAATGAGCCCTTTAAAAATAAATTGACTCATTTCAAGTATGCTTCTTTAATCTAATGGAAATGTCATATAAAATTTAATTAATGGGGATGAAAACAATAGGATTTTATAGAATCAGAAAGTTTTTGAAGCTACCTTTAGAATTCTATAAAAAGGGTATAATTCTCCATTAAATTCTTAGCGAGGTTATAATTTTCCATTTGACTTTTCAGGAAGGGGGCATAAATTTAAAAAAGTTTATATAGATATAAAAGTATAGGCAGGATATTATATAGAAATGAAAAATCTGCCTTAGGCTGCTTTGATCCACCTTGAATAGGAGGACATCACTGCAACCAATCAGTTTCAGTTACTAGTGAGCATCGAGTCAGGTTAGAACCAACAGGAATGGTCACCTCCACAGCTGTCAAGGTTTGTTGTCCTATCTCCCCCTAAACATCCCTTCTCCCCACGTTAAATTGAGTAATCCACAATGCGGACATCTCTCTCGCAGAAGTAGTAAAGATATCTGTGGGTGTGCTTTCAGGCACATTACTAATGTACAAAAAGGTATAGGATGCTTCAGGCATAGAAGAGATAATGTATGGGGAAGCATTGCTGCACAAATGTGTTTCAGCTGTGACTAAGGAGCAGACACTAACACTGGGATATTTTTAAGAGGCTGAATTGTTCCTGGACAATTTTTCACTGATAAGCACCTTTCCTCTCCATATATAAAAAAAAATTCTTAATGTGATGTAACTATTCCGGCTGCCTCCCAACACAAAGACCCTTACTGGAATTTGACGATGATTGGTTTCAAGAATTGTTTTGTAGGCAAGACAGCTTAAAACACCCTCAAAAAGATTTTTCTTTATTCTACTGTCCATTCCACATGAAGACTTGTATATTTATTTGATATTTGTATATCAAAAGACAGGAATTACATCCGACTGTCAATGTCCAAGCCTATGGCTAGGCAAAACTGACATTACTATCCTCCTGTTCTTACTTTTTGATAAATATTGTGCAGCCAGTGCATTTTTTTTCTGACTGCTGAGAGGAGAGTACAACATATAGCTCTGACATACCAGTAAATTATAGAACAAACAGGAGAACTGGGATAAGACAATCAGTGAACGCATGCATACACATATTAGAAATGAAACATTATAAAGTATTTTCCAAAAGAGAAGCTCAATTAGGTTTACAGATATTAATGGACCAGGTCAGTTGCAGCCTGAAGAAAAAGCCACTCAAATCTTCAATGCCCTAGAGTTCATTAGCAATGACTGTTCCATAGAAACTCCTTGGACCACAGCTCTACAGAGTGACTTAACATTATCTGGCAGTATTCTTCCATTTTGTATAGCATTTGACAGGGACTGCCCTAGGTTTTGTTAGGACCCCGTGCCAAGTACGATGTGAATGGCCTAAGGCAGACTTTTATGACTTGTATAGTATATCAGTGAAGGACAGGAAGAGTGGGGAGGTGCGGGGAGAAGAGAAAGGTTTGGAAGCTGGGCTAATCACAAACATTGGTCACTGTTTGGCAGCAATGATGTGATTGTGTAAATACTAAGCCATTAGTGTAGACAGAGCTAAGGTACATTTATTACTATGAAAAACATAGTTGGTGAAGCAGACCACAGTGAGGTATGGAACAATTCTGCTGGAAAGTCAGTATATCTAGTAATGTTATGGATTAATCCAATGTTACTGTGGGTTATTGGGATTGCTATACATATATCATAATCCAGTACAATTCCCTGTTGCATTAATAGAACTGAGTTGAGATTGGGAGTACATTAACAAAAGTGATTTGCCATCCCTGAGAGGGGGAATGACCAGGACTAAAAATCCCCATGAGCTTTAGTGTGGGACAAAAAAACAGTGCAAACAGCATTGCTCCTAGATGGGGGTAGGGGAGCCAGATCATATATGTGGGACATCAGGTAACGGGTTCAGTTTGCTATGCCAGCTCTGATTCAGCAGGATTATAGGCAGCTGGGATCTCACAGGTTTCTGGAGTTGTTGTCAGAGCAATTTAAGGAAGCCAAAAATGCTGAGCAGAGAGTTCTGAATGTTCATACTGACTCAGCCAACTTTAATTTATGAATAGGGCCCTATTAAATACACATTCCATTTTTTGTCATAGGATTTTAAAAATTGTAAATTTCATTATTTCAGCTACTTAAATCTGAAATTTCATGGTGTTGTAATTGTAGGGTCCTGACCAAAAAGGAGTTGGGGGGGAGGGTCACAAGGATATTGTAGGGTGGGTTGCATTACTGCTACCTTTACTTCTGCGCTGCTGCTAGCGGCGGCAGTGTTGCCTTCAGAGCTGGGCAGCTGGAGAACGGTAGCTGCTGGCCAGTAGCCCAGCTCTAAAGGCGGAGCCACCAGCAGCAGCAGCGCAGAAGTAAGGATGGCATAGTATGGTATTGCTACCCTTACTTCTGCCCCCCTGCTGCCTTCAGAGCTGGGCACCTGGCCAACAGCCACCGTTCTCCAGCTGCTCAGCTCTGAAGGCAGCACAGAAGTAAGGGTGGCAATACTGCTACCTCCCTAAAATAAACTTGTGACACCCCCCTGTGCAACTCCCTTTTGGGTCACAACCCCCAATTTCAGAAATGCTGGTCTCCCCCATGAAATCTGTATAGTATAGGGTAAAAGCACACAAGAGACGAGATTTCACTGGGGGAGACCAGATTTCATGGTCTGTGACATATTTTTCATGGCCGTGAATTTGGTAGGACCCTAATTATGAGCTAAACTGTAGCAAGTGTAGTGTAAGGTACTGGAGCTATCTTTGCTACTCCACATCCTCACACTCAGCCACACCTCCTGATACTGCAGACAGCCAATCATGGAGTTAAGGCCAGAAGGGACACATTGACTTCCTGTATAGCACAGATCATAGAATTTCATCCCTGTATCCCTGTACTAAGCCCAATGCTTCCAGTCTTTATTTGAAGATCCCAAGAAATGGACAATCCACCACTTCCCTGCATGATTAAATAACTGTGCCTTATTTCTAACTTAAATTTGTCAGATTTTAATTTCCAGCTGTTGGTTCTTGTTATGCTTTTCTGTGTTAGATTAAGAGCCCTAGGAATTGTAGGGCAGCTACCGGCTTGGGAAAATGTAAGGAGATGTTGCTTTTCACTCCTGTTATATATGCATGCACTTTGGCAGATGTACTGTTTGTTACTCATCTACTTTACAGGCAAGATCATCAAATAATAATACCTGACTCTTAAATAGAGCTTTTCAACTGTAGATCTCAAAAGATACTGAAAGAAGGAGGCACAGAGAAGTGAAGTGACTTAAGCAAGGCCGCACCGTGGGCCAGTGGAAAAGTTGAGAATGGAATTCAGGCCTCCAGAGTCCCAATCCAGTGCCGTATCTAGTAGGGTTCTCTATGCTTCTGACACTGCTCAGGATCTTTTGAAGCAATTTAATAACGTTTTGCCACAAGATTGACATTTAAACCGTAATATAAATTAGGAGTTTAACCTAACCATACATTTGTTCTTTGTGATCTTAATTCTTATACAAAAGTCTGCCAGACTCACTAAAAGGACCCTTTTAATTAAAAAAAATAGGTCACCCCATATGCAACAGATATAGTCCCCATAATAGCAGAATAATATGGCAGTTAAATTTATATTCAAGCATCTGTATAAGAAATACTTCTGGATACCCTTTGTTGCTCAGGGAATCATAATCTGCCCTCCTACTACATGTCAATTTACATCATGTTTTAAAATTATTACATTAAAAATAGATTTCCAAGGTCATTGCTTATCCAGTCTATAATGTTAGGGATAGGGAGCAATGCTAAACTGAGATACAATATGAATGATAACCTATGACAGGTTGGAGTAGAGAAAGAGACCAATGGAGGCTGAGGGTACCCCTATAAGAAAGCACTGAGCATTGCGCAGTATTAGGTCCAAAAACTGCAGAACATTCTCTCTCTCTTTCTCACAACTCCTAACTTTCTGCTGTGCAATGTAGTATAGCGCCCATACGAAAATATTTAACATTTATTTTTTATTACATATGCAAATATTGTGTCACTGCATTAATTTCAGAAGAATAACCCTAGTGCCGATATGCGATTTTACAATTTGTGTCATCTGAGTATTGTGAGGATGCTGGATTTTTTTTCCTGCGAGAGACAAGCAACTACATCAAATAATAACCCAGGAGAGAAATTCAGAACAACATATAACCTATTCTTTATGACCCTCCCCATCTGTAGAGACATGATATCGAAAATGGGATAATTGTTCAAAGCTAAATGTCTGTTACTCTGATCACAGCAGCACCTCTAGGACTCAATCAAGGATCAGGGTCTCGTTGTCATAAACACTGAACATATTATATTATGTATAAAAGAGCCAACTACATTTGACGACTGAGGCTGCATAGGCAACCACTTGAAAAAAAAATGAAAATGCCAGAATGAAGGCTGCCTGTGAAAACTTAATTCAGTCCTCAAGCATATGTGCATTATCATTAGAATTACATGATCATATATTATTTCAGATATGATCTTTTAACATAGGAAAAGACGTACAAAATACCATATTTAAAAAAAAAGCAAACTGAAGAACATCCATCATGAAAAAACAGACTGACCCCAACACGGGTCATCTGCTGGGTCAGAACTTTCAGATCCAGAGCTTTTCTCTCACTTGAGTTAATAGACTGACAGATAGTAGTAGTAGGCTGTTATCCTGTGTGGGGGAGTAATTAGTGGGGAGTTAGACACTCACTTCTTCAGTAGGTTTCACATATATCTTATGACAGCAGGAGAATGTGACTCATCCTGGGTTCAAATCCACGTTCTGCTGAAGAGTGGAATCTAGTGGTTAGAGACCCTTCAATCCATACTCTGTGCCTGCCCCACTCTGTCCAGTCACCTAACCCCATCTCCCGATTGCTCACTCATATCCCCCACAGCCTATTCCTGTTCTTCTTCTGCTCCTGACCCCTCTCCATTCAAGCTAGACTGTTTCCTTGTCATCATTCACACTATCTGGATGCCAGCAGGGGGCAGGAATTGAGAGCACAGGAGGGAGTTCTCTATCCCTGCTCTCTGTCAATGGTGCCCAATGATACAGCTGTCCCCAGTTGCCAAGAGGAGAAATTGTAGGAAAGCTCTGGACTGGGGGGATGCTCAGTGAGTACTACCAGGGTAGAATATGCTCAGTGTAGCTGGCATGGACCTCTGGGCGGGTTGTGAAGCATATTAGTTGGAAATGGAATGTTCTGAGAATTGTGACGCCAGCCTCTAATAAATCTACCGATCACTTGATTTTCAGAGGCTTATTAGTAAGCCAAATTTGGGTGTATTTTCACAGGGAGAGAAAAAGGCACCCTTCTGATCCCTAAACTGCCTTATTACAATCTCTGTGGTGCCAGAGCACAAGGTAGTAAACCTGTTAAACCCCAGTCTCATTAGTATTGACCTATTTGATCTGTTTCCTTCTCTTCTATATGCTTTTGTTTTAGGGCTGAGAATCATAACACAAGGAAAACAAGGAACACAGTCTGCTGACCCTGCTCCTCTCCTCAGCCAAGAAAGAAGTTACTGTAGAAGTAGGGGAAGAACTTAATAGTCATTTGTGATAGTAGGAAGAACAACAAGTGTGTAACTCAGATACTACTAGACTTTGGTTTAAATAAAAGAACAGTGTACATTTTCCTGATCCAAGCTAGGAGAAAAAAAAAATAACTACACACACACACACACACACACACACACACACACACGTAATTAAACACATTCATGGCTGAAGAAGAGGTAGCCACAACAATCTTGTTTGGTGCCAAAATCAGGATAAAAGAAATGTAGTCAGATGTAAACATTGAACAAACCACCTTTGGGTAGGAGTAGAGGGAGGGAGCGAAGGAGAAAAAGGAGAAGAAGGGAGGACACAAACACGAAGTGAAAACTTCAGATCGGCCCTAATCTTGAGAGTGTGTGCACCCTCATCTCACTTTACATGAAAGAGTGCTGAGGACATGTAGTATCTCGCAGGAGATGGGCTCCGCATCTGACAGGATCAAGCCCAATCTGAGTTTTTTTCTAAATGACCCAGTAGGAAGCAGAGACGAAAGCTGCAGCAGAGAGAAAGACTGTTGGAAGGAAATGGTCTCCTTTACAATAGTTCAATTTTTACTTTTTGTAAAGTTTCTGGTTAATATAGTGTCTAAAGTACTTAAATTTTGTCTGTTCTAATAAATCTACATTGCTTTTCATTTTATAGTATGGGGTGTACAGTTACTAGAACTCTTTATAGATGACACTGTCAGCTATTTAAAGACAAAATAGGATTCAATATGAAAGTCATGCAAAGGTTTATTACTACAAACAAAATTGTAACCTTATTGGGTTTTTTATTCTCCACTTCATGCAAATGTAGATGGTGCCTGCTTCATGCACTTATACCAGATCTACAAACTAATAAGATCAAGTTGTGTTTCACAGAAGGGACACTGGCCTGACCTTCTGCATTGGACAAGCCAAGAAACTTCCTTGAATCAATTTCTGTTTGAACTAGACCATGTCTTTTAGAAAAACATCCAGTCTTAATTTTAAAATTGGCCATGAAGAATCCACCACCATCCTTGGTAAATTGTTCCCTCACTGTTAAAAAACATGGGTCTTATTTTCAGTCTGAATTTGTCACACTTCAGCTTCCAGCCATCAGATCTTGTTCTACCTTTTTCTGCTAGATTGAAGAGCCCGTTATCAAAATGTTGTTCCCCACGTAGATACATATACACTGTGATCAAATAACTCCTTAACATTCTCTTTATTAAGCTAAATAGATTGAGCTTCAAGAGTCTATCACTATTAGCCATGTTTTCCAATCCTTTGATCATTCTCATGGCTCTTCTTTGAACCCTCTCCAATTTATCAACATCCTTCTTGACATCAGAAGTGGACACAGTATTCCATTATCAGTCACACAATGCCAAACAGAAGTAATATAAACTCCCTACTGCTACTTGCATTTCCCCTGCTTGTAGATCCAAGCTCATTTTCAGTTGATTATTTGCAGAAAATGTAGAGTATGCAAATGAAACATATTCTTACCTATTTCAAATTATCCTTCTCAGAGTGGATAGATAAAATAAACATTGCAAAGCAGTACTCGCCATAAAAGATTAAGGCATATCCTTCTTACATAAAAGTTTCAATTTAGATGAATTTAGGACTAGAGTTATGAAAAGTTATTTCACTGCCTAAAGATGCAGACAAGATGTCTAGTTGGATTTTCAAAAGTGCCTAAGCATGTTAAGCACCTTAATCCCATTGATTTCTGCCCCATATTAAAAGGTGGCTTGCAAAAGTTTCTGAATGTGTTTATAAAATGGAGTTGCCTGGGATAGCAGGCAGTTGGAATCTGTGACCCAGGAATCCCTTCCAGTCCTATGCCCTAAAAGGAAAAACATGAGTGGTCTTCTTTGTTAAAATTCAGGACTTGTCTAGCCTGAAAAACTCCATGGTGTCTGGAAAACTTGAGTTTCTCCAGAGAAGAACAGTCATGGCTTTTTTTTTTTAAATGTATTTTTTGCAGGTCACTTTAAATGGCCTATACGCCCTCTCTCTCACACACACACACGTACATTATTTATGTTTATGTTCTGATGGGATGGTGAAGAGTTAAGAGGCTGATTATCAAAGGTGCTGAAAACTCAACTTCACTTTAAGTCAGAGAGAGCTTCAGGTGTTCAGCGGGGTGGGGGCGGGGGGAGAAAAAGTCTGTCTAGTTTTACCACCATAATGTACCAAATGGTTAAAATCTTCATCAAATATTGTAATTTGGTGCAAAGCTGTGAAATCTAGTAGCCTGTTGCACACAATGATTGGGAGATACAGAAAATGCTATCAACATCCAGACCTCACACAATTCTAAGATTCAGAAGCATTAAGTTGAGGTTTCTTAAGCGTCGCCTCCACCAGATTTCTCTATATTAGCTGGCAGTATTGTAAAACCTGTGATTTAGTTTCAGCATATTTCGTCCTGCATGCATCTTAATTTCAAATTCCACAACCAGATATTAACTATGCAGCAACCTACCACGCTCAGTTGCAGTCAAGCACAATACTCTTAGACCACAAATTACAGAGCGACTTTAATATAACCATCAGAAACTGCATTTTCCAATTCTTTCATTGTGAAATGGAGGGAAATTGTGTGTGACCTACTTTTCATATGAGAGCTGCCTTCTTTGCTACAACACTTAAAGCCACACATAGTTACCTACAGTCTGAATTATAAAAAACTGGCATATCAGTTGCTGCAAGGATTTAAAATATTTTACACAAAAAAATTTAAACTGATAAAGAAGAACAATTCCAGGATTATTTTCTTTTAGACAAATTAAAATTGTATCTAATGTGTTACATTTATTATTCAGCTTATACATTACTTGATGCAATATTATTTTCTATTGATTCTTTTGTCAAAAAGACTTCAATTTTGAAACACAAAGAAGAAAGGGTTTATTGAGCATATTGTCTAAGGCCTTTGATTTCTTTTTCTTTAACCCCATTAACCTTGTACATTCCTTATAATATCAACCCTAGCAGTTTAACATTATAAAGAGATATTATTTCCACAGAGCTAGTTAAGCTGTGTACCAAAATAGCATTATGGTATACAAGACAGCGTTATGGCCTCTATCATATGACATGTATTTTCTATTAAACCAAAAAGAATACAGCATTCAGCTGCAAAATCTGTTTGAACTTTACTGGACCCTTAAATTTCCCTGCAAAGTGTTTTGATGAACTATGTTCTGAACATTTAGTGATTGCCTTTATAGAACAGCATTTCAAATACTGCATCACAAAAATCAACATTTAAGCTACCAATGGAAAGGGATAAACAAACCATTCGCAAGTCTCAGGTTGATTGCAAAGCTTTAACCCCTCTCATTAGTATTAAAGAGGCAATATGGTTACTATACAGAGTATTTTTAGATCCCATCTGGAATACTGCATGTATGTTCTAGATACAGAGCTACAAGATAGATAGTATTACCTTACAAAGAATGCAGTGTAGAGCATCAAAGATAATGGCACATTTTAATCTAAATTTGAGGGAAGTAAGCTTATTCCCATTGGCAAAGGAGACTTTCTGGTAAAAGAGATTTCATAATTATGAAAAGTAAATAAATAGAGTGTGAGGTTTTGCATACTGTTTCTTTAAATCTGTATCAAGAAACCAGGCAGGAGAGGGGCTAAAGAAGACTATACAGGCAGAAGCTCTACAGTGGAGCGGAGAGAAATATAGAATAGCATTATCCTGGATACTGTTTTTGTTATTCTAATAAAGTTCCTTGTTCAGTGTTAGAAGAAAGTGGCTATTTCTGTGATTCTTGAACATTATCACATGACAATGGGGTCAGGGAGGTTAACCCATTTTGAACCAACATACATAAGAGGAAGGAAAATAGGTCAGATTCAACTCTGCACAAGATATTCAGTTTAATAAGCCCACAAGTGGTCTCAGTGGAAGGAACGCTTCACCATATTCTGAATCACAACAAAGCTTAACATACAGAATGCAAAGTACTGGTGAGCTCATTATTTTATGCATCAAGGACAGAGGCTGAAATTATTTATGAGTGACTTGCCTTCACTAAGAAAGGACATGAGAATCACTGTGATTTTGTTCTTCAGAGGTTTGACAAGCATATTATTCTCACAAGGCCTGCAATACACAAGCAGGGCATGTTTTAACCTTACAGTGCAGAGGCCCAGAGAAAATGTGGAAGCTGCCCTAAGTAGAGGGCATTGTGACTTCGGTATATGTAAGGAAAATCATTGAGGAAGTTTTAGAAAAATTACAGTTAATATCTGAGCTAAATCTGGAATGTGTGGAACAGCTGGCATGGCAATCTGAGCAAGTGAAAATACAAGTCATGTAATAAGAAAACTGTGGAAGTGTGGTGCAAGGGACAGCAAAGAAAATACTACCATGGGAACAAGGAAGCAAAAAAAAAAAAAGACATCTTGAGATCACTGAGTTTCTTAGGCACTAATGCAACAAGGGAGCCAACAGGACATATGAGGTCAGCCCAGCCAAAGCAAAATGAGTGAGGTTCTGCCTGGCCTAGAAGTAACACTGAGCATATTCTACCCCAGTAGTACTCACTGAGCATCCCCCAGTCCAGAGATTTTCACTCCATATTTAGGGCTGAAACAAAAGGCTCAATCTAGCCCCTAAATTTATTTAAGTTTTTAAAATGAGCCTGTTCTGAGCTCTGCCAGAATAATATAGAGACACGGCCAAACTCTATTGCAGTGATACTCAGACTGAGGCTCACAAGCTGCAAGTGGCTCTTTACAAGTGGCTGTTCTGTGTCTCCTGCGGCTCTTTAAAACACTGTGTGGTTTAATTATTAACCAATCTAAGTTATTAATCAATCATGATACTTTTACTATGTTATTAGCCAATTGTAGTTGATAAAATAATACTTGGTCAGTCATTCTGCTGTGAGAATTTTATATAGATAGATACACACATACACAAAATATTTCCCATCATGCAGTTTATATATGAAGTCATATATATGTGTTATATACATACTGTTATATATGAAGTTTATATATGTTGCTCAGGGACTGTGAAATATCCAGACCCTTGAGTGGCATAGTTAGACCAACCTAATCCCCATTGTAGACAGTGCTAGGTGGATTGAAGAATTCTTCTGTCAACCTAACTACTGCCTCTCCAGGAGGTGGATTGCTTATGCCAATAGAAAAACTCCGCCAGTCGGCGTAGATAGTGTCTACTCTGAAGCACTGAGCCATGCAGCTGTGTGGCTGTAGACAAGCTAGACAATCACATATGCTGCATTCACTGTACACCATTCAAGTACCCCAGAAAATTGCTAATGGCTTCAATTTTACAGTCTTTCCCTGTTGGTTTTTGCAAAAACAATTGCTTTGCCTTGGTTCATGTCAACCCCATGAGACTAGCCACATTTAGTAGATGTTGATTCACTGAACACGCAGAATTTACTGCAGGCAGCACTCCCCACCAAATGCATGTACCCATCACGGGCTACCTTGGTTCCCCATATGGTTCCTAAAGCTGTAATGCCAAATGGGTTTTTACTTCATTAATCCCAGTACATGATTCATAACCGGTTAAGAGAAACATAAGAAGCAGAACATGAAAAAATATACATGCTCAACAGTGTTGGAATATGTAACACTCCCAGACACCCTTTAAAAAAAAAAGGTAGTTGTGCAAAGCAAGATCAGTTAGAACTTGTGTAATCAGATGTATAACTGTAACCTGCAAAGGAACTAGTTATTTTGCACATTTTATTTTGCATGTTGTGCTCTTATGACTTTATCAGAGGTAGTTCAACCCTTTTGGTATCCTTTCCCTTTGTGGTTTCCACATATCCTTTCCCCCTCTCAGCCTACCAAGTTAGTGTTCCACGGTGTGCTGAGAAATATTACTGATTAATCTTAATATTGTAACATCTGCTTGCAACAAATACCTTCCAAAGATCTTCCATCTATAGAGCAAGTTACATAAAAAGTCATGAAACACCCATAAGAGTTCAAGGTTTTGTGATTTTAAGAAGCAGTAGATATGTATATTATATTATATTTTGTGAACCCTACAGAAATTTGTCATGTACTTTTGCCCCACAGGGTAGCGTCATAAATAAGCAAAGAATCATTTACAAGGCTACCATGCGTTTTACTGATCCTGTTTCTAAGATACTAGCGGCATACCTTTACTTGATATTACATTATTTTATAGGGAGTTGTTTTCAAGAGAACATTTCTTACTGTTCTTTAAGATGTAACAGCAGATCGTATGCACTGACATCAAGATTGGTTAACTAGTTCTGTTACTCACTTGCTACCTACCCATTCCTTTCCAAGTTACATGAAAGACATCAATAATTCTATTTCATTAGAAGCCAAATGCACCTAATCACTGAACTGAATTCTAACATTAATAGCCATTTTCTCTCTACCCTTGTCCCTTGTCCCATCTAGTGCCCCCAGACACTACATATCCACTGGGTCTCTCTCTTTGCCACCTCTGAAGTACTGATAATATCAGCTAATGGAAAAAATGCTCACTTGGGCAGTCCTCAGATGCCAACTTATGTCTGTCTACTCCAAGACTCCTGTTTTCATTTTTAGCACTGGTTTTACACTTTTCTCTTATCCTCCCAGCTATAGAGGGCCTTAAGCCTCCATCCCTTTCCCTCTTCTCTATCTGTCTTCTCCCCCTAGTACATCTTATTACTGATCTTCTATTTTGAAGATCATATTTATGTAGATGATGCACAATTTCACATTTTTACTAGACCCATTCTAGAGTTTCTTTATTTTCCCATGTCTTGAGTCAGTAAGGTTCTAATTTTACTAAAAATACCCGTTGATAAAGGCTTAAAAGGCTGAGGTCCTCCTTTAGGATAAAAAAGAAAAAAATCATTTGACATCAAGTGATGAAGAATCCACTATATCCTTTGGTAAGTTGTTCTCATGGTTAATTACTTTTGCATGTTGTTCTCATGATTAATTACTGTTAAAATGTATTAACTCCATCTTATTTCCAGTTCAAATTAGCCTAGCTTCAACTTCCAGCTATTGTATTTTATTGTGTCTTTGTCGCCTAGACTATAGAGCCCTCTACTGTCGGACATATTTGTGGAGAAGATTACAACAAACCCACAATACCAGGAAAACTAATACTGATTGTAGACCAATCTCTTCAGAATTTAGCTTGTGATTTATCTTTAACTTTTTATTCCAGTCAGCCCAAAAGTGAGTTATCTACACTACCAGCTAGGTCAAAATTACACAGTAGAAAAGGCAAACGTTCTACTTAACATAACTCCATTTAGAACAGAATGCAAGGTTGTGTGCGTTTGCATAACTCTGCCTAGAGGAGATGAACAGCCAGCATAACATACTTTGGTCTTTCCTTGACCTCTTTTATATGCAGTTCAGCATATAAGTTTTCAGCAGCCTGAGAGGCCAAATGAATAGACATGTTCTCAGCCAATTACATTCTGTTGACCATTCTATATTAAAATAGCATATAGTATGGTACTCTAGAGAGCTACATTTTATACCAGTACTGTACTCCCTAGTATGGAAGTATTAAAACAAAACTAAAATTTCTCAAGATGTGCTGAACTTCCTCAGTACACAGGAGGGCCAAATTTTTCAAATCAGATCAGGGACACCTGCCCCTCCTTTCACCAGCTTGTAAGTATGGGGAATGTGTTACTCTGGAGGATTTTGCAGCTGGTAAATCACTTTCAGCTAACTGCTGGGACATGGAGAGCATTTACTAAAATGGAGGGAGAGCACTGAGGAATATGTTTTGTGGTGTATGTTGCAAAGACAATACAGAGGTATGGCTAAGGAGACATGTATCACCAAAGGTGAGTAAGAGGAGGGGATTACAGTGTTCCTCCATAGCTACTACATTCCTCCATGCTTCAACAAATGCCTCACCTTCTTCCCCCAGTATGTTCTGGGCCAAACTTCAAAATCCATTCCAAAGAAGGGTGCTGTGAGTTGGTGAAGAGCAGGCAACACACCAGGCCAAGCACAGAGCCAGTAGGGCCCCTATTAGGGCACAGAAGTCCCAGAATCTTGAAAAGATGTAGGGAACAGGAAACTGGAAGGCGGGTTAGTGGGTGGTCATGAGGCAGTAGAGAGCACAGAAGATGAAGAAAATAAGAGTAAAATAATGTCCAGCTATGTTGAAGTCAGAACCCTAGTTTCAAGCAATAACATTTGCTGGGGTTTGGGGAGTGCCCCAAAAAGAATAAGCATCCAACCAGGACATGAGGTTACCCTACAGATATACACTTATTTAACTGCATTGATGTGCAGAAGTGATGGTTTCGTGAGCTTGCTAACTAGGTGAATTGCCAAGCCTCTCAAATGATTTAACCTATACCCTGATTTCCAATTTATATTTGGTAGCCTCAATGAATTGAGTATGAAGTACCTACTGTTTTAAAAGCATCTTTAACAATATCATAAACATGTTTTACACTCTCCTTCAAATTATTCAGAATTACACAGCTATTAAAATGCATGAGGTTGCCATTTAATACCATCCTGCACCTTAACAACTTAAATCACTGAGCTCTTAATGAAAATTTTTATTAATTTTCAGATGTGACATTATTATAATTAGCACCATCGCTTTAAACCTCTATCGCACCAAGTTAAAATGTTTAGAAAGGAGAGATACTCTAATTTGTGTTTTACACCATTGTAAATACACTTTAAACTTCAGTAAAAAGGACACTTTATACTGTATTTTTCCAGTCCTTTATAACGTATTATTCCACAAGACACTTCTCCCTACTTGTCTTCAAAAATGGACTTCTGTTAATTTAATGGGCAATAGCTCAAAACATTATGTATCCAGGAATATAAAAAAGTCACACACTGTTTATAAACGCAAGGAGAGAATATTCTTTTTTAAATTAAAATCAAGCAACGAATTTAAGAATATTTGTTACAACACCAGAAGATCTGCCACACCACTCGACTATTAACTACAAAGTCATTTGTGACCAAACATTATAACCAAGGTCAATAATGATCCAGTGTCTGATCTATTTTCTAGATGAAGGAATGGGTGGACTTTATTCCATTTGATAGGAATTTTCATTTTTAAATCAGAATTAGAATTAGTACCTTTAAGAAGAAGTCTTATTCAAGGAAGTTATGGACAGAATGGGTATAGAGAATGAGCTACCCTTTCACTCTAAGAGGTTATCTCTTTACTCAGAATTCATATATTTTTAAATCCAGAAGAAAAAATTGAGATTATTTTTGTCTAACCTCCTGCATAACACAAGCCAAGAACATCCCCATAGCTAATGATTTCTGCATCAAGTCCATAACTTCCATTTTAGCGATCATTTATCTTTTAGAATGATAACCACTCATGAGTTAAAGACAAGTGATGGAGAACCCACTACACCTCTAAGTAAGTTGTTCCAGTGATTCATATTCAGACCTTATTTTTAGTCCGTGTTTATCTAGCTTCTGTTTCTAACCATTGACTCTTATGTCTTTTTTTTTTGCTAGTTTAAAGAGCCCTCTATTATCAGAAATCTCTTCCCTGTTTGTAGATTGTGATCGACTCACCTCTTAGCTTTCTCTTCGACAGATTAAATAAATCAAGCTTCTTTAGTTTCTCACTATCAGGCATATTGTTGCTTTGGAGCATCAGTGCTCCTGTACAAGGGTGGCGGAAGCTCTCTAAAATGGAGGTGGCACTGGCACCTGAACCATGTCCCCATCCCTGTGCTGCCCCTTCTCCCTGAGGCCCTGCCCCCAGCTCACTCCTCTCTGCCCCTTTCCCCCGTCACTTGCCCTTAAAAGTGGTGGGGCCTTGGCCTTCTGGCCCCCCTGTTCCGGCACCCCTGCTCCTGTATGTTATCAATGGCAGGATTGTAGCCATAAAATATAACAGCCAATTTAAACAAATTATTGGGATGGTTACTTAGAATTACTAAACTTTGCAAAACTTATTTAAGTGAAAAAAGTAAACACAGCAAAATCTGAGCTGTTAATTGCTTCAAGAAGCTTGCTTTTAATTATTAATGATAATGTTTCATAATACACTGGTAATGCTCCCTGTTTGGTAAAAGCAGCGATGTCTTATTACAGGGCCTTGCTAAAACTCTCTGCTATTAAATCTTTGTTTACAAAATGCAAGAGACCATGGAATATTGTTTTGGAGCGACCAAGTTAGTGAAATTCTACCAGAATTTCTTGTTAAGCTTCAAATGTTAGATTTTTTTTTTTTTTTTTTTTTTGCTTACACACAAGAAGTATTGAAGGCCACTAACAGTTAATGCAGGAAGACCTATTAATTCCATGATAATGGAAAACATGTCAACTTGTTTTATGAGGGCCCCTCTTTGTGTCAGTTTTGAACTGTACTCCAAAAAAGTATCAAATGAAACACCATGCAAATGTAACACTTTGCTAATATGATGTTAATTCATTAATGTGATGATAATTTTGTAACAATTTTAGTAGTAAATTTCTCCCCAAAGCTGTTGCATTAATCATTGCTGTCTACTGCTACCGTATAAACATATTTAGCAAATTATTGTATAGAACAGCTTTAGAATATAAATCTTAGACTTGGTTCTTGTTGAATACCAGTCAAAGGTTATACAAACCCTTACTTTTAACCTATTGTGCTGGCCTACCCTCCAACAACACCTAATTATGTGGAAAAATGCACCAAGTTTTTCCCCTGCGAGTGTTTTACAGATAGTAAGGAGAAGCAGTCCCAAAAATATGGCTAGATTGGGTTCAGATGTAGGATGGGAACAGGATGTAACAGTAAATGAAACGATGGAATAATGAAACTCAGTATGCATCTAGTTAGTTCCATGGTTTTTGTTTGGATCTACTTTCCATCAGTTTTTCTAACATCTCTTTGAGTTGGATGGGGGAACTGAAGTTATAGAAATCTTGGAAGAAATCTGTTTTATTCAGAGACCTGAAGAAATCAAGGGTCCAAGCATAGCAGAGGGTTCAGTATTTAGTGGACTGTGTGAAAAGAGACAGAGAGAATATGTTCCAGAGGAGCATATGAAGAGGGTGGATAATTCTGAAGTTTATGGAGTGGGAGCGGGGAGAGTGAATGCCGATAAAACAGAAAGATTGGGGAGTTAAGTTGTGGAACACCAAGAAAGCGAGGATGAGGAGGTTAGATTTTATGCAGACACTGATGGGAAGCCAGGGAAGGGTTCTGAAAAGAGGCTGAATATGGTTAGGGTCAAAGTTACGGATTTACAGCAGTTGAGGAGATATGATCGGGATTTAGGCAAAGTTGTAGCAGTGGAAATTGAAAGGCAAAGTAGCTACTATAGATGTAGAAACAAAGAGACAAAAATATTATAGATTTTGCCTGGGCTGCTTGACCCCACTAGTCCAGTAGGACCATGACTGCAGTTCAGAAACTGACCTGCCACTGTTTTTCTAATTGTGTTAAAATTAGCTTTGTGATTAGAATCTGCAAGGACAAAAAATTAGCAGTTTTTCCATGATCAGCCTTAACAGTGATCTGCTTTTCAGAAAGTCTACTATGCATGCCCTTTGTGCAGTAACTTTTTTTTATTTAGAGTCATAGACTTTAAGGTCAGAAGGGACCAATATGATCATCTAGTCTGACCTCCTGCACAACACAGGCCGCAGATTCTCACCCACCCATTCCTGTATTAAACCCCTAACCTATGTCTGAATTATCAAAGTCCTCAAATTGTGGTTTAAAGACCTCAAGGTGCAGAGAATCCTCCAGCAAGTGACCCGTGCCTCACACTGCAGAGGAATGCAAAAAAACCCAGGGCCTCTGCCAATCTGCCCTGGAGGAAAATTCCTTCCCGACCCCAAATATGGTGATCAGCTAAACCCTGAGCATGTGGGCAAGACTCTCCAGCCAGCACCCAGGAAAGAATTCTCTGTAGTAACTCAGATCCCACCCCATCTAACATCCCATCACAGACCATTGGGCATATTTACCTGCTAATAATCAAAGATCAATTAATTGCCAAAATTAAGCTATCCCATCATACCATCCCCTCCATAAACTTATCAAGCTTAGTCTTGAAGCCAGATATGTCTTTTGCCCCACTGCTCCCCTTGGAAAGCTGTTCCAGAACTTCACTCCTCTGATGGTTAGAAACCTTCGTCTAATTTCAAGTCTAAACTTCCTGATGGCCACTTTATATCCATTTGTTCTTGTGTCCACATTGATACTAAGCTTAAATAATTCTTCTCCCTCCCTGGTATTTATCCCTCTGATATATTTATAGAGAGCAATCATATCTCCCTTCAGCCTTCTTTTGGTTAGGCTAAACAAGCCGAGCTCTTTGAGTCTCCTTTCATAAGACAGGTTTTCCATTCCTCGGATCATCCTAGTAGCCCTTCTCTTCACCTGTTCCAGTTTGAATTCATCCTTCTTAAACATGGGAGACCAGAACTGTACACAGTATTCCAGATGAGGTCTCACCAGTGCCTTTTATAACGGTACTAACACCTCCTTATCTCTACTGGAAATACCTTGCCTAATGCATCCCAAGACTGCATTAGCTTTTTTCACGGCCATATCACATTGGTGGTTCATAGTCATCCTGTGATCAACCAAGACTCCAAGGTCCTTCTCTTCTGTTACTTCTAGCTGATGAGTCCCCAGTTTATAACAAAAATTCTTGTTATTACTCCCTAAATGCATGACCTTGCACTTTTCACTATTAAATTTCATCCTATTACTATTACTCCAGTTTACAAGGTCATCCAGATCTTCCTGTATGATATCCTGGTCCTTCTCTGTATTGGCAATACTTCCCAGCTTTGTGTCATCTGCAGACTTTATTAGCACTCCCACTTTTTGTGCCAAGGGCAATAATAAAAAGGTTAAATAAGATTGGTCCCAAAACCGATCCCTGCAGAACTCCACTAGTAACCTCCCTCCAGCCTGACAGTTCATCTTTCAGATGACGCGTTGTAGTCTCCCCTTTAACCAGTTCCTTGTCCACTTGAACATATCTGATTCATTCCCACTGTTTCCATTCAGTTTTATTGGGCCTCAGCAGGAAGTACCATTTACAATGTGCAAAGTGCTTGCAATGGTTAGTTCAGATACAAAATTAAAACAGAAAAGGGAAATATATCTATGCAACATTTTAGTATGAAGTGGATAAATTGTGTGTTTGCTACCTAATTTTTAAAAAGGTGGATCCTTCTATATTTTTTTTTAAAAAAGTCTACCTCCTCAATAACTTCAGCCTCATGAAAGAGCAAAGGGAACATGATGAGTGTGATTTTGACTGATAATCAATAAAAGGTTTAAGAGAAAAGTTCAACTGTCACATCTACACATACTTATTCTCTGAAAAATGATGTAAGTATAGATGAAATGCTTAATTGATGCGTTTTGGGCTTCTTCAAAACTCCTGAATGTGCTTAATTCCCGATACACATTCCTGAGGCATTTCTGTTGGTAGAACTCCAGAAGAGGCATTCTTAACACAATGAGCCTCTCATTTAATTTCCATCTAAAAAAACAGTACTTTGTGGTCACAAGTGCATGTTGTGATAAATTCAACAGTAAAAGCGCAAAAAGCACTGTGAATAAATCCCACACATGAAAGTTAGTGAATCCAAAATCTGATTCAGCAATGCACAAGACACAAAATTAGATGTGAAAACCCCAGGCACAGTGAGTGGGTAGGCTGGGATAGTGATTGACAAGATGCGTGTTATGCAACCCAGATTGCAGAGGCCAACAAGAAGCTATTTGCTGATGTAGCAGACAATAGTTATGATAGGCAGGTAGATAAATCCTGAGGAATTAAGACAGAAAGAGAAAGCAATGTCTGCAGTTGCCCATGCCACCACACAAGGGACACACAGCTATTCTAAGACCACCATTAGCCCCTATACAGGATAAATGTTTTTTAATAGGAGATGGAAAATCCATCAGGAGCAGGGAAAAATGCTGAAGAGACAAACTTGTGGAGGACCCTGAAATCCAGGTCCCATTAATCTAATACCACCCTTACTTTAAATTCCTTGATCTTAATATCATCAGTTTGCAGATATTAGTGAAGTGTGTATCTTCTTTGATCCTGAGCCTATGCTAAAGGCTCCCCAAACTCCCTCCCCTCTGGGAATGAAGGGCCTAATTCATCCCTGTGGAGTTAAGCTAGGGAAGAATTTGGCTCAAACTCAACAAGGATCTGGCCTTAATAACTATGATATAGCTGGCCTAAACCTAACTCATTCATAGCTAAACACTCTAAAATAGTGCCAGAAACAAGCTTCTCTTGCTTTGTAAATCTCTCTAAGATTTAAAACTGCAAGTGAGATTAAAATCTGATTACCTGATACATTTCTAAAGTTTGGCAAATAGCTAACAAATGTATCCTTGACCATAGCTGCCAAATTTGGTGAGGCTCCATGTATGACATTTTGAACAAATGGTATGAGACAATGTGCATATTTGCAAATAATTTGAACATCACCATAAATGTTAGCTTAAAAAAATGGATTTACTGCTGGTATGCAGCATTGTTAAAAGAGTGCTCTGTCTGTATGTATACAAGTAGTTAATAGATAATGCAGCTCCACACCTCAGGGGACAGGAGAAGGTAAGTAGAGTTCCCTGAAATGAGTGAACTGGAAGGTTCAATTTTTATCATAAGAATGACCATATTGCATCAGACCAAAGGTCCATCTAACCCAGTATCCTGTCTTCCAACAGTGGCCAGTGCCAGGTGCCCCAGAGGGAATGAACACTACAGGTAATCAAGTGATCCATCCCTTGTTGCCCATTCCCAGCTTCTGGCAAACAGAGACCAGGGACACCATCCCTGCCCATCCTGGCTAATAGCCATTGATGGACTTATCCTCCATGAATTTATCTAGATCCTAAGACAATCTTACATTTCCCCAAAGGCGTGGGGCGGGGAGGGTGTCAAAAGACAAGTGAAAAACATTGAAATTTAGTTTAAATCTGAAAGGCAAGGTGGCAAAATGGATGAGATCAGAGGATGTTACATTAGAAACATTGATTCTATTCCCACCTGAGTGACCTTGTGAAACTCCTGTTACCTTATCCATACATAGATGAAAGATAGGAGCCTCCCCTAAGGTACAGGCATGAGGCTTTGGTTAACAAGGATTAACAGGAAACAGTGGAAGACTGGGATTGAAATTCAAGTTCTCCTGGCTTGTAGTTCAGTGCACAATACCCTAGGCTATTGTGCAGTGGAAAGTCTATGTTCTTCCTGCCATCTTATACACAGACAGACATTCTACTAGTTCTGCAGCAATGTATGACAAACCTGCCACTTGTTAGGTCTCCCCAACTGGCATATCCTTAAAATGCCTTAAGTGAGTTGCATGCTCTCCCAGTTTTCCATGCCAAACTGATGAGTGGTGAATTAGGAAGTAACGTGGCTGATAAATTTTTAAGTTTACTTGTATGTAATCAAGAAATATACAACAAAAGAAGAATAAATGTGTTCCACTGTATTCCTGTGAAAGCCCCAATTTCAAACATTTATAAATTTAAAAACTATCAAACTGAAGTTTTGTTCCAATTTTATTTTAAATCTCAGGGTAGGTCTACACTTACCCGGTAGTTCGGCGGCAAGCAAATCGAACTTCTGGGTTCGACTTATCGCGTCTTGTCTGGACGAGATAAGTCGAACCCGGAAGTGCTCGCCGTCGACTGTGGTACTCCAGCTCGGCGAGAGGAGTACGCGAAGTTGACGGGGGAGCCTGCCTGCCGCGTCTGGACCGAGGTAAGTTCAAACTAAGGTACGAGTACCTTAGTTCGAATTGGGGGGTTAGTGTAGACCTGCTCTCAGTGAGATCTACAGAACAAGTCAGGTTAGAATTTTCTAGATTCAGCTGTTTGAGTTGTAGGAGCACAAATTTTCTTCAGAGAACATATAAAGAGACTTTTCCCTGTCATTCCACCAATACATGTGTAACCCTTCTGCCCATCTAAGTTGGCAGCAACAAGGGCCGGGTTCTGTATCTAGGGGTTCCGCTTCAATAACACAGTGCAAAACCGGCTCGAGCCCCCACCCAGTGACCTGGGACAATTACATACCACCCCCTGGGTGCCTCTAAGAGGCAATACTTCCCCTCTCGCAAGCACGGAGTCTGAGTGTAACAGAAAATGTTTAATAACATGAGGTAAACGACATCAGCATTAAATTGGAAAAAACACCACAACTAGAGTTCATAGACCAAACCATGAGCGAAGACCCACCCCAGCAAATTGGGCCGTGTCCTCTCCCGTTGGTTCTTGGAACCAGCGACCCAAGAATCACCAAAGTCCCAAAAGTCCGACAACCCCCCAAAGTCTCTGTCCCTGATCAGTGCAGCCCCAGAGTTCAAAAGGGGGGGTGTGTGTGAGCAGGGTGTTAAGGGGCACCTTACGTGATCCGAGGCCAACCGGCTGCTTCTCCGTGGGGTTCCACCCAGCCTTCACCACGAACTGCTCCACTCCACCCGCAGTCCCACTCCTGCCGTCCCACGAACTGCTCTGGCAGCTGCTCCGCTCCGCTCACCAACCTGTGAGCCGTGCCGCTCCGCTCCGCTCCGCTCACCGACCTGTGAGCCGTGCCGCACCGCGCTGCTCCGCTCCGCTCACCGACCTGTGAGCCGTGCCGCACCGCGCTGCTCCGCTCCGCTCCGCTCACCGACCTGTGAGCCGCTCCGCTCCGCTCCGCTCCGCTCCAGCCGTCCCTTGGGCCGCTCCCACAAGGCTCTGTTCTGTTAGCTGCTCCTCCAGCCGCTCCACTCACCGACCTGTGAGTCGCTCAGCGCCACTCCAACCGTCCCACAAGGCTCCACTCTGCTAGCTGCTCTGCCAGCCGCTTAGCATTATAGCTTCAGGCTCCCCCACTAGTTAACACCGCCTCAGTGATCTCAGCTCTTTTGTGATTTCAGCTCATAGTAGGGGAGCCCCAGTGCTAGTGCACCACTGGCCCAAAGTGAATTCAGTTCAGCAGTCTGTAACTAGACTTCTAATGGAATCAAAAGTTAGCTCTGATATTCAACAATGGAGAGAGGAGGTAGTGCAATTGGTGTTTCAACCCCTCAGAGAGGGCCCATACCATCAGGTACAAATACCTGTCCCCATCCTCTCTCAATTCACTGGGTTTTGTAACCCATGCCCCTTGACAAGCACATGCTACTTAGGTAATGGTGAATGACTCACTCAGTCCTTCTGTCATACACAGTTCCACTGGCCTTGATTCACAGAATCAGGGTAACAAAACTTTATTCTTCCTGCCCCAATAACAGAGAAACTGGGGATCCCACACCAGCCAAAGTAACCACTTTGAGTTGCTGTTGTTTCATGCCAGGCGAGTGGGTGTGCCTATGCAAACAAGATCAGCCCCTGGAGTTCTTTTCCACACTCGCCATAATTCACCACCAGATGTCAGGGTAGAGCTCATCCTGACTCTGCTTACACATGAATAGCTCACACTTGGCTCAAATTCTTCCAGGTAACTTTACAAAAAAAAAAAATTAGCCGAGAATAAAAACAAACATGGAAAATTTCAGTACAAGAAGAATTTGCTTGAGAAACCCAAAGGTTATAAAGAGACTACAAAGACTGATTTTGCCTTGTACAAAAGATGTGACTACTCATTATGCCCCATCCTCCATGTCTATGTGAACCTGCACAGTACTGGGCACAACTGAATCCATATTGTGTAAGATAGCAATTTTATATCGCATAAAAATTTCTATGTATTTTTTTTTAAATTGCATCACTTGGAATCATTTTTAAAATGCATTTTTACTTGATTCAGATTATAAACTGAAATTATAACATTTAACATCAATCTATAATACAAGCATCACAACTCCAGTGCGTGAAGATTATCACTGTTGGGCAAGATAGGTATTTATACTTAACTACAAAACTGAATGTTCCAAAATACATTGTACATCTTTCTAAACATTCAGCCCTGCAATTTCTATATGGGAATCTATTTTCCACAAACAAACCAAGGCAGCTGCTGGAATCGGAATAGAAGCAATGAGATACAAATCATACTTTGTGAGCAGTCTCATGAGTAATACCCAGAGTCTAAAACCTACAAATGTTCATTTGCCTCTGGCATAAATTGTGAGATTAAGTTTCATATGTGTCACCCAGATTGACAATGAACATTCTTTTAGTCTTGCACAGAGTTCAGTTAAATATAAATTTGTATTTCAGTTAGCACCGACTGCCATTCACAGTCTTCTTCTCTTATCTGTAAAAATGTTAAAACCCCTCTAATAATTTATTTCGAGATAAAACTTTAGTACTTGTGAACAGAATTTATATTTGAGATGAGAAGACCCACATAGTCCATTCCAACTGCCAGTGCAAAATTATTCCCTACAGTATATTTTTCTAGTGCTTTGGCCACTCTAATTTTAAATGTCTCAAGTGAATGGAGCTTCTACTAGCCTTAGAACACTATTCCACAGCTGAATAGAGCTCAGTGTTAAGATCTCACAAGAAAGGGGCCTATTGTAATACGTGCCCCTGCCCATATAGAAAATATGTTTTATTGAGCTCCAGGGGAAACTGACATAGTTGGAACCACTATTCTATTCAGATTCTTATACCACGCTCATCATCATAATATCTGAACCCTTTCCAGTAGCATATTAAGCAATGTAACTATACATCTGCCACACTTACGCTTAGTCTCCAAGGGACAGTGAGAAGAAAATACAATGAAACAATATCCCCCAACATATAATTTACAGATGGAGAACTGCAACACTGAAAAATTGATCCAAGGCCACAAACCCTAGAATCATTCCCACTGTGATGTTGCACTCTATATATTTTATGGAAATATGCTTATGAGTGTGAATATGAACTGGAATATGCTTATGAGTGTGAATATGTAACTGGAATATGCTTTATGCAAAAGGTCACTTGTAAGGTATCATAACAAAGGTTATAACCTACTGAATATATTCGTCCTATTTGTATGCATGTATCATTCATGTATCTGAAGCTAGAAATATGAAGTATAACTCTGAGGTCCTGTTGTAATTATGCAAAATGTGGGCCATTCATGGTGGTTTAGAATCTTGATGGTTCCCATTGACTAGGACAATTGGTTGTAAATGGTTTATTTACTGGCAAACCTTCCTGTGTACATGTGGCCCAACCCAGGAAGAATGGAGACTAGGGCTCTTAGTGTCATGTGACCATGTCACATGATACTGGAATCCATCTTAATCTTGGTACTTTTCCATTGATTGGGGGGAGGAGGGGGGAGAAGAGACAAGCACAGACAAAATATTCCCACCTTGTGCCAAAGCTATAAAAGGGGATGGAGCAGGACAAAGTGGCGGCCAGTCCTGAGAAAACCCCTGCTTACCACCTGAGATGTCTGCTGGAACTAACAAAGACTGTACTAGGGGAAAGGATTAGGCCCAGACTAGGAAGGAGTCTAGTCTGTGAAAGAAGCTTAATGGAACATCTCTGAGGGTGAGATATTACTTGTAATCAGTTTCTTAATGTATTAGGCTTAGACTTGCATGTTTTTGCTTTATTCTGCTTGGTGACTTACTTTGTTCTGTTATTACTTGAAACCACTTAAATCCTACTTTTTTATACTTAATAAAATCACTTTTGTTTATTAATGAACCCAGAGTAAGTGATTAATACCTGGGAGAGCAAACAGCTGTGCATATCTCTCTATCAGTGTTACAGAGGGCAGACAATTTATGAATGTACTTACTTTATACAGAGTAAAACGGAATTATTTTGGGTTTGGATACCATTGGGAGCTGGGTGTCTGGGTGCTGGAGATAGGAAACCTGCTGAGCAGTTTTGGCTAAAGTCTGCAGCTTCGGGGGCGTGGCCCAGACCCTGGGTCTGTATTGCAGCAGGCTAGCGTGTCTGGCTCAACAAGACAGGGTTCTGAAAGTGCCAAGCTGACAGGGAAAACGGGCTCAGACCAAACCCGTCACACCCACATTTTCTGAGTCCCAGGCCAGTGCCTTAGCCAGCTGAGGGGGAGGCTCAGACCCTCCCCCTCAGCACCCATATTTCAAGTGCCTACCTGCAACTTCTCAGCAAGGAGCCTAAAGAAGGGATATCTAGAGACATTCTTTCCCTGCTTACCCAAGCAGGCAGGCCTGAATAAGAAACTATAGAGCATGACCATAGTCTCCCTCTCTCTGTTGACTCTTCAGTGGACCTGAAGACAACACTCTGTTTTTGGAGGTTTTATGAGCTTACCTTCAATATGCAGGGCTTTCCTTGCTCTCCAGGGTGGAACCCCAAGTAGCACATCTTCACCTCCTTCTCAGGCCAGCAAAACTTTTTTCACCTCTACTTAGATATATTTCACTGGTAGGATGGGGGTGGGGGGTCGGGTGTTACCCTGTGAATTTAAACAGACTCTCTGATGACCTTATTTACCTCATTTTTCAATGAGTTTTGGCATCATGGAGATTCAGTTTGCAGGTGAATTCCTCCCTTTCCCTAAAAAAAGTGTCCTAACATATGAGTATGGTATGCTAAAACATAGGGGGATGGGTGTCTTCTTCCTCCCTTTCACCTGTATTGTGTGCTTTATCTTCTACTAGCCCAAACACCAGGAAGGGCTTGCTATCCTATCAAATTCCTACTCTGTTTTTGATGGCACTGCCGGCTCTTCCCAGATTTTTCCTTCAGGTTTTGCCTGTGGATGTGCATGGTTTCCTGCCATGAACATCCTTTGCTTGTGGTGTACATGAAAATCGTTGGTGTTTCATAATGAATAATGAAACCCAGGAAGAAGAAAATATAAAAGTAAAATATACTACAAAAGTAGTACTACAGCACTGAGTGGCAGTTTCTCATATGTAGGTGGTGGAAGAGTGAGAGACATGGACTAGGTTAAAGCCAAACAACATAAGCGTACCGATGCCTCGAGGAATGGATGGCTGCATTTTCCATATATGCCATCCCTACTACTGTACAGCTAATCCCATACACAGAATTAACAACAGCATTACCTATATTTTGCCTGATTTCCAGGACAGGT
Organism: Malaclemys terrapin pileata; assembly: GCF_027887155.1. Taxonomy (NCBI): domain Eukaryota; kingdom Metazoa; phylum Chordata; order Testudines; family Emydidae; genus Malaclemys; species Malaclemys terrapin. Next base: position 73,924,976 of record NC_071505.1, read on the forward strand.
TACTAGCCTTGGTAGTAGAAGCCAGCAGGCAGCCAACAGTTTTGCCACTGTTCTAGTGGAGCCAGAACACCTCAATGCATGCTTACATTTTATTAGCATGTTTCAGCAGAGGATCTCCTCTTCCATAATAGGATCACACCTTTCTGTATGTGCTATACTGGCTTCCCAGATCAATGCAAAGATTGTGTAGTCTACAAACTGGTTGATGAGGGCCCAAGCTATATACATTTTCATGCAGACTCTCAAGCCCTTGTCGTATATTCTGTAATACGTCAGCTCGAAATAGGTGCTTTACTGATCAGCCTTGTCAGTAGTATCTCTGAGTGTGTCCATATATTTGTAAACTGGTCTCTGGTTCCACAGAAGGCTGTTCCAGCTGGGTCTTCACACTGGGGCCAGATTTTTAAAGGTATTTAAACACCTCAAGATGCAGATAGACACTCTTTGTAAATCCCACAGAATGCCTTAGCGCCTATGCTTGGTTTAGGTATCTCGGACATTCAGGCCACTGGTTGGTGGCAGTTTAATGATGGTTATCAGGGTTCCTTGGGTTTAATCAGATTGGATGGTGTCATGGGCTAGCACAGATTTCTTTTTTTCTTCTCCATATGTCCTCATTTTATTCTCTTTTCATTACAGATTAGTGTTCTCCAAAGGGGAGAGGTGGGAGAGCTGGAGATGAGATAAAAGCATCATCCACTGACCACAGAAGCATGTGACTGCTATGGAGGACTGGTGTGCAATCCAGGAATATGTATCTCTGTTGACATGGCATATGCTGAATGCTCTGGGATCAGCTGCATTTCACCCTGTATTCTATAGAGTGGTATCTGGATCTGCTACAAATTCCAGGAAACTTTGAGGGAAATGAACTAGAATGAGAGAAACAAACTAGTAAGATGGACATGGATAGACCTTATAGTCAGCTTCCTTAGCTACTTCCAGATATCATCTAGTTTTAGTCTAAAATGGCAGAGGCTGGTGAAGCCCAGTCAGATGTACTGTGACAGAAAAGGGGTAAGTCAGGAGAAATGGTCAAGCATTTAATCGGCATGCATGGTGGAGGATTGTTATCAGGAAAGAGAAGTCACATAGTAATTCAAGCTTGTTTAATGAAGCTGGATTCACCTGTCCAACATTCTGGTCAGATTTCCAGTTTTGAATAAAGATACATTTTCTTGCTTGCACTCTTCCAGCCAATTACTGATGTTCTTTGGCAGAGTCCACTGAAGTTTGCTGTATTGATGGACTTCATATTTCACCCCAGAACTTAGTACAGAACCAAGGGTGAGACAGTGACTAGAAGCAGGTATGCGCAGTGCCATACACACAGTTAAAACATTCCACTTTCTAAAGAGCAAGTTGGGTGATTTTTGACATTTCTTGATTGAACTCAAATGCAGCAACACAGGGCAGTACCTCGTATGTGCTAGCTAAGCCATGATTTGAAAAAAGGATTTGAGATCACTTGATTGATGGCCAACAGTTTTAGTTTGTGATGGATCTGCTAAGCAGAGGACAACAATTCCCATCAGCCCCCTCCCCACTGCACATCTGCTTCCTCCTGACCAGGTAGGGCGAAAATTCCTAAACCAGGAAGTGGCCAGGCTCTGTTTGGGAAGAGGGCATGGCCATCAAGGAGCTGCGGGAAAGCTGGAAGCAGTAAACCTCAGCAGGAACCACATGCAGAGCCATGTGCGGAACAGGCTGCGACTACCAGACATTACAGCTTGGTGCAGGTCGGTGTGGGACTTACGGGGAAGCAGCAGCAGCTGGGCAGGGAGCCAGTGCAGAGGGGCCCCAGTGAGAGAAATTAACTGAATCTGGCCTGGAAACCTGCAAGCACCGATTTGCTTTGATAAAGACTAGGTTGGAGAGGGTGCCCCAGGCACGAGCTCGGAAACTCGATTGGATTGTTCCAGGGACTCAGACATTTACAATTATTGCTCACTTTGAATTACAACTGTTGAAGCCTCTACACCTATGGTACTGTAACCTCGCTCTTTCCTGCCAGCCCTCCTTTAACTTAACCACTCAGACACACAGCTATTGGACCTAGAAGGGTCTGCTCCTATGGGGGCTAGGTGCTGATGCACCTATAAGGGCTTGCCTCTGAGCGACAGTACATGAGGCACAGTACTGGCATCCTAGGGTTTGGTGTATTATGGATCCCCAATAATTTCAAGTTTAATGGATAGTATAATATTTAAATAAAAGTTGCAACCTAACAGTTACCCATCACACCTGTTTTATGTCTATTTTCAGTAACTTCAGTGGCACCAGTAGTGTTTCCTATGCAAATGACATAGTGGCTTTGGTTTCATGGGAGAAGGGGAAAGTGAGAAGGAAAGAGGTTGTGGGTTTTTTTTTTTTATGAATGGGCTAAATTTCAGATTGTCCAATATTAAATACTGTAAAGAAATTATAAACATGCCACATGCCTTCAGCTGTAGGATGAATTTTAAGAGTACATTTTAATATCTTTATCTACACACTAATCTCTGTACTATAAAAGATACAGATCACATTCTGAAAGTCAGATTAGCTGGGAATCTTCATCAAACTCCTTTTTAAAAAAATAAGTAAAGATTGTTTTTTGGTTACAATAGAATGAGTTCTTTAAATTGTACTGAACACAGCACTTGAAAATGGCTCTTGCCTGTTTACCAGTGATGAATAGGAAAGCCTACCTCATCGATATCTGCTGAAACAAAGCTTGTATTTACAAACAAAATTAAGTTTCAAGTTCTCAATGTTGCAGATAACTTTCCAAATGTGGCAGTGTGGCATTCCTGAGTCTGCAAGTGGACAGCTTAGTGGCTCTGCTGCTGCTCATTACTTTGCTAAAAAGCAGCAGAATGAAATTAAGGACATAAGAATGGCCATACTGGATCAGACCAAAGGTCCATCTAGCCCAGTATCCTGTCTTCTGACAGTGGACAATGCAGTTGCCCCAGAGGGAATGAACAGAACAGGCAACCACCACGTGAGCCAAACAGGATTAACAATAATATGAGCAGTGTCATTTTAAAATAATTTTATTAAAACAGGAAATATTCGTTCCTTGGTTTTCAGAAGATGTGATGTTATTTAATTTGAGGAACATAAGTAATCTTCCTCTGGGAGCAACTAAATAGAAAAATACAGTTATTTCAAATGTGCATGCCTTATCATGACAAACATTTTAACATTTAGAAAAATCAGAGTAAGTTACCCTATGGAAGTATCACATTTAATTTTCCATGCTCCAACAGTACTGAATGTTGTTACACCCAAAATCATAAAATGAAGTTGAGTTTAATATGACAACCTGCATTTTAGACCCTCTGAACTCTCCTAAATTAGTTAAAATTTAAACTATGTACAAAATTACCCAAAGGCAGGAATTTGGCAGAGAACAATCCATATGTTATTGTCAGTGTGTCTATATCCGTCTTACTTCAATTGTAAACATTTCATGGCAGGGACTCTGCATTTTTGTTCCTACTAGGGCTGGGCACGCTGCAGGGTTAACAAATGAGAAAAAACAGATGTATCAATTACAAACTGCCCCCGCCCCCCCCCCCCCAAAAAAAAAAAGATGGTAGGGACTGTAGACTCATGACTATTATTTTTAAGTAAAGTCAGTTTCACATTAGCAGAGAGGTGTACAACAAGTTGTGAAAGGCCTACACATTGAAGCATAGTAAAAAAGGTTTTACACAGCTGGAGAAAGGCCTAAAGGCAATAGGCTTCAAAGTAGCTGCAGTCTAGACCCTCTGACCTTGGAGAGCAGCAAAGAACGCCAGTCAGTTTTCCAAACCAGCAGGCTTACAAGGAACATGCTAGTTAGAGCACAGCCACTTTCAATGGGTAATACTAATAGCACAAAGCATTAGCACTTAAACAGTTGCCAGTATAGGATTACATGCATGTCTCCCAGCCATACAGTTCCTAGGGTGACCAGATGTCCCAATTTTATTGGGACAGTCCTGATATTTGGGGCTTTTTTTTAATATGGGCTCCTATTACCCACCACCCCGGTCCCGACTTTTCACACTTGTTATCTGGTCACCCTAACAGTTCCTCAATAAAGCAAGATTTAAGTATCCATCAGTTTGCTGTGTATACGTACACATCAGAATCTTAAGTTTAAGCAAGTGAACAATTCTATCCCTATTCAGATGTAAAAGTTAATTGAACTTAATGTGCTTTAGAGAATTGGGGCCATTCTGATAAACTGTATATTTTTCTATTTACAGATATGCTGAAAATAAGTGGATCAAAATAGATATTGCCTTATTGTCATCAATTTGGGGTACTATAAAAAAATATCTAAAACAAAACCATAGGAAACTTGCAACATTTTCAGCCAGTAGACTTTTGGGGGTGGAGGTGGGATGGGGAGAAATATCTGTAAGGGACATTTGTAGTTAAAGGTAAAATTATTGCTATAAATTGTTTTACTTAGGTAGGAGAAAGATGTGCATACAGGTATTCTTACATATTCAGAACATTCATATTTTATGCCATAAAAGAAAGAGCTCACATGACATTTCCTGCTAAAAGTCATTGCTAAAGGTGGAATCTCATTGGCTGGCATGCTGCCATTAGGTTCACTTTTAAGCATGAAAAAGCAGGTGCTGGCATGTAACCTAACAGACTCAAACCCTGATGCTACCCCTCTCCCCTTTTATTTTTTTAAAGTAACCTCATTAAGAGCAGTTCAATAATAGCATTTCTCATACTATTCAAAGCATAAGGCCTTCAGGGTCCCACCACACTCACGCTAGTGCTAGTTGTAAAATGAAAGAGGTCGTTTCTTGGAAAAATTTCAAAGCTGTTTTCAGAACAAAAGGCTTCAAAACGACTAAAGGTCCAAACTGTAGATTTTTTTTCTTTTTAAGATTGAAAACCACTATAAGAATTTTTTGTTTACAGAAAACCCGGTTTTCACTTTTTTTTTTTTTAAAGCCTTTTTGATAAGAACTACCAAAACATTTTTCAAGAAAAACTGAAAATTTTTGTCAAAAAATTCTTTTTTTAGGCAAATTTGATTGTTAGTTTGAAAAATATTGACTTGCTGTAATTCAGACCTTAACTGCACTAACCCTTTTTTCTTGAAATTCTTCACCATTACTACTGCTGGTACAGCTCCACCTGTATTAGCAATGGTGGGAGAATTAGCATAGGCAAGGATACTGGCAGCCACTGGCATTTTAACCACAGCGTTATTCAGACCAGACGATAGGAGTTAAATAGCTACTGCCAGTCTGCACTGGCGCTATCACTGGGAGAACTGCACTGGGCACCGACCATGGGAAAACTTACGGGTATGTCAACACTGTCCATGTCAATGAGCCTCCCAGCCTGCGTTGTCAGACTTGGGGCTCATGCTACTGTGCTAAAAGTATCTGCGCAGACCGCACTTTGAAGTTGTGGCTTGGGCTGGAGCTCAGGGGTCTGACACCCAGCCCCCTCCCTAGGCTTCAGAGCCCAAGCATCAGCCTGAGCTGCAACTTCAAAGAACAGTTTAGACAGACACAGTCCTAAAGGGCCTAATTTTCCTTTCAATTATTTCATCTTAAACAGCATATAATTCCATAGATTTTTAACGGGTGTCAATCCTGATTTACACCAGGATGGGTGAAAGCATTATCAGGCCCCAGGGGACCAAAGATCCCATGTCACCAACCTCTGCATTTTATGTGACTGAATGGGAGTCTAATCAGTCACATTCCAGGGTGAAGTCAAGACCAGTGAGGGGTTGTGTCACCACCCGCCCTGCAACCTTGGGTGCCTCACAATGCTTTGTTGCTGTAACTTCCAACCTGAGCTGCTCACAAACAGCCTACCAGCATGCAGGTCTGTTTATAGCTGAGCCTTGGTCCAGCAGCTCTGACCCCAGCAGCCTCTCAGCAACACACTAGCCACCCCCTGGCTCCAGCAGGGTGATCCCAACACACTCCAGTCCCAAATTTTCCCCAAAACATATGTGTTCTACACTGTCCCGCCTTCTCCTGGATAGTTCAGATATTGGTGGTCTGTTGCCCCTGTAAGGGATCAATGTACAACAAGTGGCTATTTTATTGGGAGTTACCAAACAACTCAGTTTAAACATTGGATTAGTTTTTATTAAAAATAAAATAATTTTATTTAACTACAATGAGAGATTTTATTTGAGTACAAGTACCAGGTATTAAAGTCAAACCTTTACAAGATAAAAATGCTTTTTAGTAGCTAAGGCCTAACAAACTAGACTTGGTTCAAGGTAAAATATCCTTATCACATGTTCCCAGCAACATGACTGACCAAATTCTCAGGTCAGAACCCCTGCCAAAGTCCAAAGGCTGGTTCCTTTGCCTTCTGGGGGGAGAGAAAGATCAATCGATCATGGGGTGTTTTGCCTCTTGCTTTTATAGTCAGTCATATACATGAAATACATATTCCTGAGGGCTACCCCTAGATTCCCACTGTGAGGATGGAGACATGGAATCTCATGGTGAAAGAGGTTCCATACTGTTGTTTGCAGATGGACCTGTTCCTGCCCCCCCTTCACTGCCAAAGAATGGCCACTTGACAGGTGACTGCCCATCAGTTTTGATGACACCTGGCTAGAGGCGCCAGCTTGCTCTTTGTCGCTGAGGAATAGGTTTGCCCCTTCCCAGACATTTCAGTCATAACTTCAACCTATAAAAAGAACAGGAGTACTTGTGGCACCTTAGAGACTAACAAATTTCTTTGAGCATAAGCTTTCGTGGGCTACAGCCCACTTCATCGGATACATAGAATGGAACATATAGTGAGGAGATATATATACATACAGAGAACATGAAAAGGTGGGAGTTGCCCAACCAACTCTAAGAGGCTAATTAATTAAGATGAACTGTTGTCAGCAAGAGAAAAAAAAACACTTTTGTAGTGATAATCAAGATAGCCCATTTAAGATAGTTTGACAAGAAGCTGTGAGGATACTTAACATGGGGAAATAGATTCAGTGTGTGTAATGGCTCAGCCATTCCCAGTCTCTATTTAAGCCTAAGTTGATTGTATCTAGTTTGCATATCAATTCAAGTTCAGCAGTTTCTCGTTGGAGTCTGTTTCTGAAGCTTTTCTGTTAAAAAATTGCCACCTTTAAATCTATTACTAAATGGCCAGAGAGGTTGAAGTGTTCTCCTACTGGCTTTTGAATGTTATGATTCCTGATGTCAGATTTGTGTCCATTTATAATTTCACACAGAATGTTGCCATACATATTCCACCATGATATTATTGACCAACAAGTTATTAGTTTTCAAATGATACCTTAAAAGGCATATTCTGTATAAAGATTAGTACAATAGTGTGTAGGTTGTGAATACAGGGGTGCATTCAGTCACAAAACCCCATTAGAAAGGGATTTATCCTTCACATTGCATAGAAATATTTGTGGCCTTTCTTTGGCATTTGGGATACAATTTCTTTCAAACTGGCTATTTAACATTCCACTGAAATAGACCTCGCATGTCAGTATTCCAAACTTACCTACTTAGACTTCTCTTGCAGCGCTTCAAAAATAGAAACACTACACTCATGCCAAATCAAATACGTCACCTTTGAAGGAAGCTGTACGATGACCATTCATGAGTCATTTATTGACTCATGGGGGAAAAAAACTACTCCATTCTTCAAGGACACTTGTTTTATAGAGAAAAAAGAAAAAAACATTGCAAAAGGCTCCTATGTAATGTAATGTGATGTGGATGGCTTGTTTTTGTACTCAAAGTCTGAACAATGGAATTGTTTTTGTTATAACCTTATTTTGCACACACTTTCCTCATAAATGTAACCCACTCTCCTTTTCAAAGTATTTGCTAACATGTACACCAAGTTACATTCAGTTTTCTGTAAGCATTCAGACAACCAGCATCTAGTTACACTGATATTTATGGAGGCCCCATTTAATTTTTTGAGAATGAACCTATTAATGTAGAAAGTTGCATATTTGGAGACGTTCACAGACATTTGTAAAAAACATATTGGTATGCCTATCCATTTGCTTATTGGACAGGTTTCTTTGGAAGCCTGGATGTCACCTGTTGGGAGGCAGCCTGTCATAACTATAAAGGGAAGGGTAACAGCTCTCCTGTGTACAGTACTATAAAATCCCTCCTGGCCAGAGACTCCAAAATCCTTTTACCTGTAAAGGGTTAAGAAGCTCAGGTAACCTGGCTGACACCTGACCCAAAGGACCAATAAGGGGACAAGATACTTTCAAATCTTGGGGGGGTGTGGGGGGGAGGGGAGGGCTTTTGTTTTGTGCTCTTTGTTTGGGAAGTTGTTCGCTTTTGGGACTAAGAGGGACCAGACATCAATCCAGGTTCTCCAAATCTTTCTGAACAAGTCTCTCATATTTCAAACTTGTAATTAAACAGCCAGGCAAGGCGTGTTAGTTTATCTTTGTTTTCTCAACTTGTAAATGTACCTTTTACTAGGATGTTTACCTCTGTTTGCTGTAAGTTTGACCTAAGGCTAGAGGGGGGTCCTCTGGGCTCTTTAAGTTTGATTATCCTGTAAAGTTATTTTCCATCCTGATTTTACAGAGATGATTTTTACCTTTTCTTTAATTAAAAGCCTTCTTTTTAAGAACCTGATTGATTTTCCCTTGTTTTTAGATCCAAGGGGGTTGGATCTTGATCCACCAGGAGTTGGTGGGAGAAAGGAGGGGGATGGTTAATTTCTCCTTGTTTTAAGATCCAAGGGGTTTGGATCTGTATTCACCAGGGAATTGGTGAAGAGTGTCTCAAGGCTACCCAGGGAAGGGAATTAGCACATTGGGAGTGGTGGCAGCGGACCAGATCTAAGCTGGTAGTTAAGCTTAGAAGTTTTCATGCAGGCCCCCACATCTGTACCCTAAAGTTCAAAGTGGGAAAGCAGCCTTGACACAGCCTAAGCAGGAGAGCAAGAAAAACAGGTTACAAAAACCTTACCAACACCAAGTGATCAGCCACTGTCAGCATGAGAAACAGTGAGGAGAAGGAAGATCAAGACAGGAATTTCTGGTAGAAGATAAAATCTACAGATTGGAAATTGTTTGCATGCTCCAGCCCCAGAAAATTGAGAAAGGTGTCTGAGATGTCATCCGACAATGAAGCAGATGAGTATCTCCGAGGAGGACTCCTCTATGAACTACCTCCATACATGGTATACAGGCTTGCAACCAGATGAGCACCCTCTGGTGAGCATGTGCACATGATTTATAAGAAGGAGAAATGGGTGGTGAATGACAGTGTGGTATGAAATGGAAGGACAGTGAATGCAATCCACATACTTGACAACAGAAGAAAATGCAGAATGTTGAACAAAAAAAAAATTGCAAATATTTAGCCAGTGAGATAACAAGTGTTCTATCATTCTGTTTCTTATACTGCACATCATCATGATAGCAAAAACACCTCTGTGGCAGCCAAGTGCTTTAATCACCAGACTGTGGGCGAGTTGTTTCCAATCTCTATAAGTGAAATGTGTACTCAGACATGAGTGTTTTTCTTCACCTGCAAGAGGCAGAGTTTTGCAGTTAACAGATTTTTAAAAATCCTCCTCTCTAAAGCTGTTTTAATCTAAAAGAGGGAAACTTGGGTTTGAAGACTATGAAGGGAAAACTGTTTTCAACTAGGATTCCTTGAGATCAGAAAAGATTTTCCCTTCAAGAGAAGATTACTCTAAGGAATTTTATTCTGTTAATTAAATGATATGAGTTTAAATTTTTACACCATGTAATTTAGTGAATTTGGAGGTTAAATTCCTGTAGAGCTGTTTGCCAAAGGGATTTAGCTCTAGGCTGTAGTTCAAAGTGGAGGAAAGGAAAGAGCCATTTGTTGTCTTCCAGTTAAAATGTTGATACAGGACTGCTTTATTATTTTGGGAACAGCAAGAGTGTACACTCTATAACTTGGGTTAGGTCAGTGCTGTGAGTTAAACAGATTTGCACCAGAGGAGGTCTGCCATTTTCCAGAGAAACAAACAAACAGAGAACTTCAGCATTCTTCTGTGAAATCATTTCACTGTGCACAGATCCAGAGACTTCAGACCGGACATTGATGCCAGTTCTACTTTAAGTTTTTGTTTGTTTTGTTTTTAGGAAAAATGGATAATTATGGTCTACAATGTTTATTCTCTTGTCACCTGCATTGGTAAAATGTATCCCATAGCACTTTAGAAGTATAAGCTCATCATCATTTGTTAGCCTATGAACTGATAATACATAGAAGAGAGAATTCTTTTTGTGCGGTGACTTATTTTAAAAGGAGAAAAAAATTTCTTTAAAGGTGATTAATATATTATTTTCCCCTGAAGCTAGTCAAGTAGTATAATGATTCATGAAGTACTTTGGAAAACAGACAATGAAACTATGCAGTAAGAAAAAAGGGTGACAGCAGAGAACCTACACATAACTATATTATTTCATCAGGACATTATCTGAGCTCAATCAAGGATTTGGAATATAGGCCTCAATACAATCGCAATGGAGTTAATTGGAGTCCTTCCATTGATTTCCAATGGGCATTGGCTCCTTAAGGTACTTCAGTAATATTCCTTTCTGCTAATACTATGCTAAAAGAAACCAGTGTAGAATCCAATGGGGCTTAACCCCCAACTCTTGCAAGGCAAGGGAAAGGACTCAGTCATGCTCGGCTCCTGGGGGGAAGTAACTAATTGCTTCCTGGATAGAGGAGGCAGAGCTAAGCCATATAAAGAGAGCTCAATTGAGGGGGAGAGACTGCAGAGACAGGTCTCTCTGACAGAGAGAAGCCTTGGACTAGGACTTAACAGGCAGGATAAGGGAACAATAGTAAAGCCTGAGAGGGGCAGAAGGGCTTTTAATCTGATGACTTGTTTGAATCTTTATATGGACTTGTTCATGCTACTTGGGAAGGAGTTTAGACTTTTATGTGACTTGACCAGAGATCCAAGCCACAGAACACCCAGAGGGGGAGTCAGGAGAGGATATAGACTGAGAAAGACTATTGTAGGCAAAAGAACTGGCCCTTTGGAGAGGGTGCAATAGGCAAAATCCCCTGCAATTCTGCATCCAGGAGTGAAGGGTGTCCTAGAAGTGAGGAAGCATGCTTACAAGGAACAAGTTATATCTTATTGTTAAAAACTTGGATAAAAATATTGGATTCAATTTGAAAGACTTACAAGCAGAATGAAAGTGATATTTATTTTTCCTTTCAAAAGTTATCAAAAATCAAAGTAGAAATCATTACAAGTAGCAAAAAATTCATTTTTTAATATGGATCTGATTTGGGGAATAAATGAATGTAAATATTTCACTTCTCCTTGTAATATCACTGTTTTAAAACAGAACTCTCCAGTGAGACATTAAGAAGCAGAAATATCAATGAATCAACTTATAACCATAAAATGATTGCCATTATATGGTTGTGATGCACATTATTATATTGCAGAGTTTATGTTTTTGACTGCACTATAACAATACAATTAGAAATATCGACACGTATTTATGATGGCAAAAGTATGCATTTTCTCAAGTCTACAAGAGTTAGTTGGGATCCTACAGCATACAATATAATAAACAGCTTTTTTCCCCAAAAGGAGACTATTAACTGTCGGGCTCAAGTGTAGACTTTCAAACAAACAGTCTTAATTAAGGTGTTTATAAAGTACGTAGAGACATCCATTTGTGAGCAAATAAAACTTATGTTTGGACATGCAAAGCAGGTGACTCCATTTCTAATTACCTGATCTGTGCATGGAAATGCCAATGTGGATGCACAAATGTGAGTTTGTGTAGGTACATCAAGTTGCCTACAAGCATTTTGCGTTCATTAATGGAAGCTGGTTGAATACTTGGCTCTAAAAATCTATATAGTCATAGGACGACGACAAAGTTTCCATTCACTGAGAAGTATAATATTGTAAATTTACAAATGAGATGGTCAAAAACATATATTGAGGGATTAGACTCTACATGCTATTATGTGATAGCATACCTTTATTCATATTCACAGTAGTGTTTTTTAAAATATGTATCAATGAAATCACATAAAATTGATTAACTGTACAGTTCTTTAGTAGTAGTACAAAACGTTTAAATAATTCAAGTTCCACTTGAAATTATTATTCTGACTCAATACGAGAAAAAAAAAATCTACTGAATTTAGGCAAGTACGTAACAGATAAAGGAAAAGTGCAACCACTTCAAATGTAGTCCACCTCTACCTCGATATAACGTTGTCTACGGGAGCCAAAAAATCTTACTGCGTTATAGGTGAAACCGCGTTATATCGAATTTGCTTTGATCCAGCAGAGTGCGCAGCCCCGCTGGACCGGAGCGCTGCTTTACCGCATTATATCCAAATTCGTGTTATATCGAGTTGCATTATATTGGGGTAGAGGTGTATTTATTTTTCCATCCATACTGTGTTAATATTATTTAATGCATGTTTTAATATTTTTATTGCCACAGGGTTTTTATGTTGGTTTAGAGCAGGCACAAACAGCATTTCATATCACTGAAAGGAAAAATACTTCCTGGAGCCTGGCATGAAAACCTACGGATTACTACTTTCTAAGTATATTTTCTTGCATTTTAAAATGTAATCCCCCCCCTTCTTTAGAATGCATTTCCCAACACCCCTCTGATAGATGCCACCATAAAACTGCATTATGTCACTCAACTTCCCATAGTGAAAAACCAACCAGTGCTCAATTTACCAGTGAAACATACCAGTTTATAGCTTGCCCACAACATGAAAGGAAAGATGGCCATTTCCTTGTTTAGCAGGGAATGTTTAGTTAAGTGATTCAGCCAGTTAATCGAGAGCTGTAAACATTCTGCTGTTTCACTTTTAATGTTCCACTTATCTAAGAGACTTGCATATTTAACAACTACACTTAGAGCCTGAGCCAAAGCCCAGTGACTATTCCCCAATTAAGTCCTGATTCAAGTCCCATTGACTTCTGTGGGCTTTGGATGAGGTGCTTTGTCCACTACCCGGGCGATGTGTGTATGGAGACCAGCGGGTAGGAGAGTTTCAAAATCAGTTCATGTTAACTGAAGAACCTTTCCATTCAAACAATGGTGGCATGTATTCTCTTCCAGATCATCAGGACATTATCAAAGATGACTAATAACAACAGCAGTATCCAATTGACTTCATCGGGAAATGGACCAGGTCCTAAATCCCTACACGGACTGCCTTTTGCCTTCCATGTATTAAGGTATGGGCAAGATGCATGTACATGCTCCAGCCCATAACTATTGTAATTTCATACTGCTCCTCCCTTTCCCTACCACTCCCACAATGAATCCCATCTCACCTCTTGCTTTGTCCCATTTTCTTACTGCTCTTGATCCTTCCTATATCTAGAATTTCCTTCCTATCCCAGCATACCAGATATCCATCCTCTTTCAAATCCCTCCTCAATATTCACTTCAACTGGGAATCCCACAAACTAAACCACATCAATAAAAATGCTGTCACACATGTAAAACAGAACCGTCTTCTAATCTCATGGGTTATTTTAAATCATCCAGCTGTTTTGACTGCAAGTTCTTAGAGATGGACTATGATTTTTTCTGCGACTTAGTGCCAAGTGGACTATAGGTTCCTAATAAATTATACATATTCACTATTCAGAAAAATCATTAATGAAAAAATAGCTAATAGATTTTGGCAAGATCCTGGAAATGCAAACAGAAAACTGGGTTTAAAACAGATAAAAGATTCAATTAAAACTTATAGCCCATTGTTTTTGAAATCTTGAGACAGATCCTTGGCTAAGCTGCAGAAGTTTTGTGCCAGTCCGGAAGTGCAAAGCCACCTGGTTTGCATGGCCACCTGAAGATTCCCCATATCTAGGGGAGCCTACGGGTGCAATGAGGCAGGCAGGCATTAGGGTGGGGCAAACCATTCTGCATTAGTAGCAGAGTTAGGCAAAGTGAATGGCAAAACTACCACTGGCTCCAATAGGAGCAGAGTTGGGCCAAAGAAGAGAGCTTTGGAAAAATCCCAGCTCTAAGTATTATTTATGCTTGTGAACAATTGATTGTGGGTGTAAACATAGAAGCTGGATGGAGGTCTCTTTAAGAGCTGTCCCTAAATATTTTCCATAGTTAGTTAGTGAGGGCTTATATGTTTTCAAGAAGTTAGAGACACAAGGTGGGTGAAGTAATATCTTTTATTGGCCCAACTTCTGTTGATGAAAGAGATGAGCTTTCACTAGCAGAAGTTGGTCCAATAAACGATATTACCTCACCTGCCTTGTATCTCTAATATCCCGAGACTGACATGGCTACAACACCACCTCATTCAATAAGTTAGATTTTTATCTCCTTGCATTATTCTCTTGACATATTCCTGTGATGTCTTAGATTGTGGAAATATATCACTGAGATTCTTTAAAGCAAGCAGAGAATTTATCAGATTTTAGAGTTATGCCTTCTAAACTTGCTTATATTTTTTCCACTCCTCACCACCAGCTATAGCTTATATGAAAGTTATTTTGAGTACAAATTTTAGTGGCAACGGTCTCCTTTGTAAGCATTTGGACTCCATCTCTATTCTATTGACTAGCCCAGTTTATTTTTATCTCATTTTTAGTCATGTGTCTTTATGAGCATTGAGATAATGAACCATCAATAGTTTATGTACCAGTTGATGTGTCTGGTTGAAGCTAAAATAACGGATAGTGATGTTTGTGAAGCAGAATTAGAAAGCGAGACTGATGCATGCAATTCTTGCTGCTGGTTTCAGGCAATCACCACATGATCATCCTCCCCCCCTAGATATTAATATTTCAAAGCTTTCTTACTTACAGCCCAGCATTTTCTTCTGCTAGATGCTGTAAGGGAGCCATAATTCTATTTGTGACATCAGTCTTTTATCGTGAAAATGATTAAGATACCACAGACACAGCACTACTGCTTTACTGTTTACATGATCAAATATTTTAGGAAGAGAGACAGGCTCTAAGAGAAAAGCTTTCTTTACCTATGAATATTTCCAATAATTACCAAATATGGCAAAAATTATAAAGAAGAAAGAAGATCAATGGGTTTGTGCTTTAAGAATAATATTACTTTAAAAGGATTCAACTGCATATGCGATGGCTCTGTATTGGGAATATGCTGACAGTTCAATAGGGGACAGTAAGACTAACAGAAAGCAAAATAAAGCTTTATCCTAGTTATTATAATGTTACAGCCAGTCTGCATTTTGATAGATAACGTTAACCAGGAGACATTAGCAATAACCAAGTTTATATTTAATAGTGGGCAACTAACTTTTGTCATATAAAAGCAAATGAAATCTAGGAATATATGATTCTGAAAAAAAAAAAAAAAAAAGAAGGTTACTGCTTCTGACTGTTACTGTGCCTTCTATTTCCTCGGACATGACCACAAACAAAATTTCATCATCATTTCCTACTTTCACAATCTATGTTAAGAATACTTTAGTGTCCACGCTTAAGCCATGCCCTCTTTGTTTCTATATGGTCTGGTTTTCCCATAGTCTGCACATAGGGTTGTCAACTGTCTAATCACTCAAACCCAAACACCCTTGCCCCATTCCTGCCCCGCCCCTAAAACTAGGCCACGCCCCACCCCATCCCTTCTATGAGGCCCTGCCCCCACTCACTCCATCCCACCTCCCTCCGTCGCTCGCTCTCCCCCACCCTCACTTTCACTGGGCTGGGGCAGGAGGTTGGGGTGCGAGAGGGGGTGCAGGCTCTGGGAAGGAGTTTGGGTGCAAGAGGGGGCTCATGGATGGAGAAGAGGGTTGGGGCGAGGGGTGAGAACTCCAGCTGGGCAGCATTTATCTTGGGCGGCTCACGGAAGCAACTGGCATGTCCGGCTCCTAGGCTTGGGGCGGCCAAGCAGTTCTGCGTGCCGCCCGTGCCTGCAGGCACTGCCCCTGCAGCTCCCATTGGCCGCGGTTCCCGGCCAATGAGAGCTGCAGAGTCGGCACTCAGGGCGGGGGCAGTGCACAGAGACCCACTGGCCACTCCTGCACCTAGGAGCCAGAGAGACATGCTGGTCACTTCCGGGAGCCGGGTGGAGCCTTAGCCCTGCTGCGCCACTGACAGAACTTTTAGCGGCCTATTAAAATCTCCCATATTTGTTTCAGTAGCCACCGGGAGATCAATTCTGATTCCAGGAGACTTCCAGCCAATCCGGTATGGTTGGCAACCCTATCTGCACACCTATATAAAAATGCATTTAACTTTGTTTTACTCTATTAAACATAAATAGAAGATCATTTAAGAGCAATATACAGTTCTTTAGCTCCAAATGCAGTGCATGCCCCCTAGTATTGCACAATGATTAGCTTGCATGGGGGGGAGGGAGGGAGGAGATTAGACACAACAAGTGAGAAATATCAACTGAAATTATTTATTGTAAAACACTGATTTCACTGGGAGCTGCAGATCCTCAGCACATCTGAAAACCAAGCTCTTCTATTTAGGGGCCCAAATAAATGTTTGTTGAACCCCATGGGAATCCTTCCCATTGATTTCAATAGGCATTGGAGCAAGCGCTAGGTAATAAATATGGAAATAGTGTCTAATGATAGGCACCCAAGATTGAAAGATTTGGCCTTCAATCTTAGATTAGTTAAGTGGAACATGATATCCTAGCCGCTTGTAGGATTCATTTTTAAATAGCTTTGTAGAATTTCACATGTATCCATTTTATCTTCCGAAACTGAAACCGAAAACCCTCCTGTTGCACATCAGCATGGCCAATGTAAGAGAAAACTAATATTCGAAAATTTTATTATCCTAAAAATTGATGTTTTCTTACAAGAAAAAGAAAAGAGCTCTGTGCAGTGTTGTAGCCATGTTGGTCCCAGGCTTTTAGAGACTGTGACGGGGTGTACTCACCCGCAGGAAGGGGTTAACTCTTCCTTGGTGGCTGAGGAAGCCATGCCCCCACATCCCTATTGGGCAATGACTGTATAAAGGCAGGCCACCCAGTTCAGTTGGGGCTCACCGCCGGAGAAGAAGGATGTAGCATACAGGCTTTTGCCAGGGAGCAGCTATCAACCCACCCCATGGACGCCCAAAGCACTGAAGCCCCAGCTGACACCCAGGCACCTGCTGATACCGAAGAGGGGTTGGAGACGCCAGGAACAGCCCCAGCCGAGCAACCTGAAGACACCCCAATTACTGCCACCAGAACTACGATAGGAAGTAGCCGGGGGAAGAGGAGACTAGCCATAGTCCCAGACATAGGAAGTGTGTTGCGGTTGGATCCCTGCTGACCTCAGTGGTGGAGCCCTCTGCCACTACTAGGGCCCTAGGCTGGGACCTGGTGGAGTGGGGAGGGCATGGGTCCCCCTACCCTAGGCCACCACCCTCCCCCAGGGGGTGGCCCACTACCCTGGCATCGAGTCCCCACAGATTCGGGCTGCTAGGCCTTGACCCTGCGAAGGAGAGATTTGCCACCGATTCTGACCATTAGACCTTATTGCCCTGTGACGCAGGACAATCTTATCAGTGTAAGTCCATTGAGTGTCCTACCCTGAAGAAACGGGCACTTGAGGGATGGGGTGTACTCATCCCGCACTGAACGGGGACCCCCACCCCATCATGGAGAGACAATGTGGGTGAGGTAGAAGAGTTCTGCGTAAGCTGAAAAGCTTGTCTCTCAACAGAAGTTGGTCCAATAAAAGATATTACCTCACTCAGCTTGTCTCTCAAGAGAAAAGAGTGGCAACTCACCATTCAAAAATTTCTGGTCATCTATTTAACTGCACAGTAAGATATGCTTTCTATATAGTCAGTGAAAGATAAAATAATAAAATACAAGATAAAGCTGCATTCATCACAAGATCTCAAAGCATGGATCTTGGTGCTGTACTACTAGCCATCATTACTATCCAAACAATAATATCTGAAATTCCTGTCATGGAGATTTTCAACCTCATGAAGCTGTCTAGCTGGATCTCTTTCCTGGTTTTGAGCTTCGGTTTACTTTTTCCATTCTTAGCTGATATTTTACTTTATTAAGGCATGATTTCTGCAACTAGCAACAATAAATTGAGGCTGGGTAGGAAGGAGGTGGTGTGTGCAGAATGGCAGGCCCTCAAAAGTATGGCCTCAGTAATAATTAACTTTAACATTCCTTTACTTTTTATATCCTCCTATTCCCAATCAGACAAGTGTTAATTGTTCCTCAGTATTGGAAGAAACTGCAAAACTACCAACAAACTTCCCTAAACAGAACCCTATTCAAGCTTATTATTGATCAAACTGCATGCACTAGTTCAATAAAGCAAGGTCACTATATTTTCCTCCTGAATTTTCCCTTCTCTCCCCCACACATGTCAACATTTCCAAATAAATTTATTTAATCTGATAAGCAGGGCCGGCTTCAGGCACCAGCTTACCAAGCAGGTGCTTGGGGCGGCCACACCAGAGAGGGGCGGCATGTCCGGCTCTTCGGCAGCAATTCGGCAGTGGGTCCCTCACTCCCGTGCGGAGTGAAGGACCTCCTGCCGAAGTGCCGCAGATCGCAATCGCGGCTTTTTTGTTGGTTTGTTTGTTTTTTGTTTTGTGAGGGGGGGGTGGGGTAGCTGCTTGCGGCGGCAAAAGCCCCGGAGCTGGCCCTGCAGATAAGACATTAACAAAACCCCTTCAGTAATAAATAGACTGATAATTGTTAATGCAACTGAAGTTTGAAGTGCACTAGTAAATATACTAATAATCCTTTTAACAGTATGATCCACTACACTAGAAATAACTTATGTATCGAAGTGAAAAATGAACATTTTAAAATAAACTTCTATATAATATTGCAGTGCTGGAAAAACACGGTGTGTGATGTCAGGCAGACAAAAGTCTTTACAATATATCATTTTTGACCATTACACTATGAAGAGGTCAATTCTGAGTTCAATTTTTTAGAGTGTACTTTTAAAAATCTGTGCACAGTAAGACAGAGAGACTTTGGCGTAGATTCTAATCTTGGTTACACCAATGAAAAAACAGAGTAATCCTGATGACAGTGGAGTTACGCTGCGGAAAATCCTGAGATCAAAATTTAGATCTTTGTAAATAACATCACACTACAGCACATCAAAACCAGTGTTGAGCATGGACTTTTTGAATGAATCTATTTGTGAGCACAACTGCATAACACAACAACTACATGTATTCTCTATACTCTGGGGCATGCTCTGATGCTCAGTGGGACATCAGCTGGTGCAAATTATAGCGCTATTGAAGTCAATGAAGCTATGACAACTTCCATCATCTATAAAATATATTAATAAATATAGATCTTTATTTCTTAAATAGTCAAATCACCAGGGCAACATAAATAGTAAGATTCTAGTCAACAAGTGCAGGCCGTGTTCTGCCATGTTCAAATGGTAATATATTTCATTTCACAACAACATCAAAACAAAGTTGTCATGGTAGGTTTTTAAGACTTGTGTCAGCATCTCTATTCTTTGCCATCAGTTTGCCTCAAAACTAAATGATTTAAACATAATGATAGATCTTACCCATTTGTGTTCATCCTTACTCATGATCCCAAAAGAGCAGCTTCGTCAATACTGTATCTTAGGCAAGGTATTTTTATGCATGAGGCCAGTTCACTACAGTGACAATATTACAGGACTCACTAACAAATACAACATGAAGGAGATGACAAACACACTTCCATTATAAACTAGAGACAGATTTAAGCAGCCATCTGGATCTGGAGTCAGATTTCAGTCTCCATCAGTGTTCAGGATGCATTAAGAATCCATCTTTTCAGTCACTAATAACTTACTTAAACTTTTCACTTTTCCATAACTTGAAAGATATGCAACTTACAATAAAATGTCAGGCCACATTTTCATCTTGCAGCAGGTACAGTTTAAAAGTTCTGCTCAAAGTTTAAGACTGGTCTGTACAATTTTCTAGATGGGGCTTAGATACAAAGCCCACCATAGTCAATGGAAGTCTTTCAAGATTCCTTCTCTGGGCCTTGCCTCAAGCTCACGCTGAGTCTGCTCTCATATTAAAAGTACAGAACTACACTTCAGACATTTTAAATATTTTATCTATTCCCCTTAACTATAGCAGAACAAGCTACAGAATGCAAGTAGCTTGCACGAAATATGTTCCAGCTGCCCAACTAAACATTCCTTTTGTTCTCTTCTACCACTTTAGGCTTCATGTCCTTTTCCCATGCTCCATTCATGGCAGGAGCTCACTCCCTTTCCTTTCACACCAAACATTCTGCCCCTCTTTAATCCAATCACTCTTAACACATACTTCTTCCACAAATCTTTATAACTTTGATTTAAGAAATAAAGAGTCTGTAGTACTTCAGGATTTGGAACTTCTGTGTCTCTTGCTTCTTTCATGTTTGTACAGCATCAGACACACAGTTTGCACTCAAATGTAATGTTAAATAAATCAGTGTGTGACTTTCCTTTGATGGAATGATCTTTAATATTGTGATGAGTTGGCAACGCAGTCTGTAGTCCTGATCCTGGATCCTATAAATTACAATATGCGGATAGACACCTGCAGAGAACCCATGGAGTTCTATCTGCAGGATGAGAGAGTAGCATTTTTCAGAATTGTATCGCTTCCTTTTTATAGCAGGTATAAGTTTGTTTTCATAAAAAAAGTTTACTTAGACAAGTAAATATGATCATAGAACTAGCATCAATCTTATAATCAGACCAAATTGTGCTCTACCACGTCATAAATATTATAATACAGAGAAACAGATCTTTAGAACTCTTTTTATAAGCAACTCTAAAGATCTATGTCCAATTTAAGTCTGATTTTTTGAAATGTGCTTTCTTCTAGTAAAATAATACTGATAGTGTTCTACATGCATTTACTGGACTAGACTCTCTACTACCTTGTGCACGGGGCAATCACTTACAGCTCTACAAAGCAAGCGTAAAATGCTGCCAAATTAAAATTCCACTCATTTACCCTGGTGGCAATAATTTACAACCACTTTAGGTAATATTCTATATTTGTGCAAGGCAGTACAGGATCCAGGCTACTGTGTATGGTACATGTCTCCTAAAACAGACTATTTCAGGCAATTAACAGAATAATTCTATTTTACTAATCTCACTCATTGTTATCAGTGAAAAGTCCAAGAGTCCTTATGCTGAGCACACACTTTAGTAGCCAATAAAAACTGGTTTAAAGAAGCAATTCATTAGTTTCACTTTTGTTTTTTTTTAGTTCTAGGAGTACATAGAATTGTCTTTTTACGTCAAGGGAAAAAAGCATTGATTACATCTATAACGTTGCTATTTACTTAAACTCTGTTCTATATTCCAAGATATCGGTATCAGGCCTATAAAGCTACTGGGAGTATATTATTGAGCCAGATTTCTTTTTCTTAATGTCTATTTTAAAAAGAGATAAACTAACAGATTTTTTTTTAAAAAGATGGAAAGTTCCTGTACATTTAAGTAGTCAACAATAATTATGAATATAGGGCCAGATTTGCATCAACATCATGACTAGTTAAGGTCTTACCACTAGTGCAGAACAATACTAAAGCTATTGTAGCTAGCCATGGGAAGATCATTCCAGACCCTGGGGATCTTCTGGTAGCAGATAACGGGCAGAGCGGGTTTTATGCTACCCACTTTCCCTCCAGCTGTAGAAGTAGGAGTATGGTTGGGAAAACCTGCACCCTAAGAATCCTGGGAACCACTTGAGCCTCTTGGGGCCATTAGCAACTGTCACAAATTAAAAACTGGCCTCAAAACTGCTCAAATTTACCATCCCAGCATTCCTGAGAGGCTGGTCCAGTGTTGTGTGTTTTTCTGGCAATATAAAACACGATTAATTTCTAATTAAGCCACGGAGCAAGTGAATTGTTCACGTACAATATGCACTTGTTTGAAATAAATTGGGTTTGCTGTAAGTGTCTTACTACATGAGCAGGGGCTATCAGCTTTTCTATCCATTAAAGACTGGTGTCTCAAAAATCCATCAGTTATTTACGCACTATATGCAAAAAATGACGCTGAATAAGATCTGCCATATAGTATCTTACCCAAGATTATTACAAACATTATTAATACTGGAATCAGGTATTCAGCTAAGACCAATAGTCCATCTAATCCAGTATCTTGTCTGTACTGCCCTTAGTGACCAAATGCTTCGAGGGACAGTGCAATCCTACAATGCATTGTTTGAGAAATTCCTTACAAACTCCCAGGTAGCTAGGGTGGAATCCGAGAAAGGACTTAGTGCTGCAATGCTGAGAATCAGAGCACCCAACTTTTAGGTGCCTAGAAAAAAAATCACAGGAATAATACAGTAATCCACAAAGCTGAATTAGGTGCCTAAGCTTCCTATACAATGAGAGGGAAGAGGAGGTGATAGGGATGGTGCCTACCTTATAACTTTTAGCCCAGCGGTTAGAAAACTTGCCTGGGATATGGAATCCCATAATCAATTCGTCCCTTTCTGCCAGAGGGCAAGAATGGATTAGAACTTGAATCTCCCACCTCTCAAGAGGGTGCTGCAACCACTGAATTACACAATATCCCAATGTGGGGCTCCCTCAATCTCCTGTCAAAGCTGTTGGATAAATAATGAAAGAAAAAGTGTTTGGGGAAAGGAATCTGGGTCCAGGATGTCCCACCTCCCATGTGGGTGCCCTACCACTTGACTTCAGAGTCTCTCTGTCTCTCAATGACTGTTTGAGTATTTATCCACAGGGGGCCAGCAACAGAGACACAGAGGTAGAAGAGGGGAATGAGGCAGCAGGTCAGTGGGAGAGCTAGGAATTTAACCCTGGCTTCCTGACTCCCAAGTCAGTGCCCTATCCTCTGGAACACACCACTTCAATTAAAGGGATACTGTCAATTTAACATTTACTGTTTCTAAGTATATTCAGCATCGCCATCCCATGAAAAATCTGTCCGTTGTATATTTTTTGTTTTGCCTTTTTGGCATGTAAAATCTCTCAGGTTGGCATTTTGAAGACTTATAAGAATTATAAGCAACGGTGTCTGAGCCTGGACAAGCAGCACACCTGCAAAATTGGGGAGACCTGCAGGGCTTCCCCTGAAATGCAAGAAGAGCTGCTCCTTAAACAGTGCTGGAGGATAAGGAGATACCCAGGCCAGAAGCCCCTTTTTCCACAGAGTGAGAGGAGAGGAAGAAAACATTCACCATGAGATTTTGGATCTTCAAACCAAAAACAAAACCCACAACAACCAACCAATCCATTGTTGGGGATTGCTGTTCTGTATTATGCATTGGAATTCACTCACATTTTGATTGGCTATATCCCAGGTTTGGTGATTTTTAGAACATGAGGCAGACATTTTTATTAACTCTGACATCTTCTTAAAATGAGGAGTGTAGACACAATACCTTCTTTCATTTAGACACCCGCTGTACTTATACAATATCTAATTTAAACTCCAGAGTCACTTGCATATTACATTGCAGTATAATAAAAAAGGAGAGCTCAAATAGATATGTGAAATAGAAATACCAGCATAATCATTTACTACACTAATATGTGGTCTTCAGTTTGAAGATTTAAGATGTTCTATAGTTTCCTACATCCTTTGTTAACCCAGGCCATGTCCTTTCACTGTGTGTGGAAAAAGTCTTTGACTGAGAGATTGGGCCCTTATTAAAAGGTAATTTCCTCTGAATATAAACATTTGTTACCAAGCTTGCTACAGGGAATAGTCTCAGTGCCTGCAAGCAAGCAAGCACGTGTAATACTGGGGACATGGATAACCCCTTTGAAGTCATTGTAAGCACTTACACTGGAGCTGTTTAATGGAAGCTAAAAGCACTAGATAGGTAGTTAAAATCTTCAGAAAGGTGGCTACATGTTAAGAAGGTTAATTGGATGCCACTTGTCACTTGGTTATTGCTGCATTCACTCTTGCCCAGTTTAGTTACAACTAACTTGATGTGAAAAAATGCTAGATCAGGTGATCTAATCTTGGAAGTGGTTCTGTGAAACAATATTGGTGGCGGAGGTGTTTAAATCAGGAATGCCACCAGATTCAAGTATTTAAAAAGGAATGATATTTAAATTATTTAATAAATTTAAAATAGGTGACTACAAATGCTAGAAGACAAGCATTTTGCACGTCTCTCCCATCTGTCCATTATCAAGTATTTTCTCCCACTTGTAGTACGCTGAGTTGCACAAGCTCACATACCACTGTCCTCACCCCCAAAATAAAAACATCTTAGAGTTCTTAAGGTTGAAGTACATTATAGTTGTGGGTTTGCCTCATGGTAGAGCAATGACATGCCCAGCAATTCTGAAAGCTATTGTAGTCACTAAAAAAAAATCCTAATTCCCCCCCTAAAATATGCATAATTTACTTTCAGTCCACACTCACACTTACTAGAAGACTTTTTTTTGAGGGTGGTTCCTTTTTCCAATTGAGAAGAGTTGGATGCAAGTTCTCCCCCAGGAGTCCATTAATAACTCTTTTGAACAACAGGGATTTTTCCAGGCTGATGGGAGATATGCTCTACTGTTTTCATAGCATTCCCAGCTGCTGCTGGCCTGGGATCAGTCTTAAACTTGGCTGTGTGAGCCATGGCAGTAACCTGTGGCACCACTAGACTACCGGGTAAATTCCTCTGTTTATTTTCTAAATAACTACCAGTATTAAATAAAAACAGATGTATTAAAACAGAAAATTGTATTAAATAAAAACAGAAAATTAATTTTTTAAACACACATTTACATTCAAGGAGCTATATGATAATCAAAGGGCACCCTAATGTATGTTTTTTACTGGAGCTACAATATATACTTTGGTGATTGCAGTACAAAGAGACATCATATTGGCTCCAATAACAAATGTCTTGAGGATTATTATTTAACTTGATAACGATGGAAGCTGAACTATTGTCAAATAATGTATTTTCTCTACCATATCGGCTTCTTTGTAATACATAACTTGTGTGCAATGAAGCCCAGATAATTTTGATAATGGGCTGTTTTAATATTCTATGCTAATAAACATTTTACACATTGTAAAAATATTTTTCCAGTGTAAACTTTAATAATGTATTGCCATGTAAATGTCAGTCAGATATGATGGATTGAAGCTTAACTTGGGAATCCTTAAAATGCATCAAAGAAAATGGGGATTGGGGAGAGAGGGAAATCAAATGGACATCAATCAAGTTGAAGACTTAGATCCCAATCCTGAAATTGGATCCATGTATATAATGTTCACATTCACAGGTTAAACAATATTGGCCAAATTTCCAAACACCTTATCATTAGGTAGAGAAAGAGTATGGAAGCTTTCAGTCCCAAAAGGAATTTGAGAAAGTAATAACTGAAAGAGGTTTCAGAATAGAAGTTGCAATTTACTCTTTATTAACCTTTTCCTTTTGTAACTCAACTCAATTGATAATTGATCTTTTTGATTAAGCTATATACAAAGAACTTTATTCATCCCAAAGCAAAAGTGAAATATTAAATATTGTAAGATAAATAATTTAACTCCTTGTATGATCTAGTCCCGTTGTATCTGAAGGTTTTTTTTTTCCCCTTAAAAGGGTCACACATTGTGACCCAGAATACTGGCTATAAGTGACACACAGCCCAAGTGTCGACCCAAGTGCATTTCCCTCAGAGTTCAGTTCGAGCACTTCCCAGGCAGCTTCTGGAAGTCCTTGCCTAGCAAGCATGTCCATTACTCAGAAGGATTCTGAATATTGGAAGACCAGTGGAAGCTGCAAATTAAGGTCCCATTGTGCAAATACTTATACACACGCTTAAGTTTACTACTTCAAGTAATCCTGTTTGTTTTAGTGTTCATACATGTACACAACCTTATTACCATGCATAGTTCCATTGAAACTAATGTGACCACTTAGAGTAGTAAAGTTAAGATTGTGTGTAAGTATTTGCAGGGTCAGGATGAGGAGAAAACTGCAGAGGAGCCAGCCAGAGACTCCAGCCAGTACAAGCAAACATAGACAAAGCAGGGACTTTTGGTCCTTTGGATGTTAAGAGAACTCCATACAGTTTTGAACAAACTCTCTGCCCTGTGCTGATCAATTGCATGCTCCAACTTCCACACCTGCTCCTCTTACCCTTTTCTCTCCTGCCCTGTCCCCAGTGCACATCCCTTTTATTTCCATTTAATTCATCCCCTCCTGACTAACTCCCTCCCCTTCCAACATTAAAATAAAATATTGTGGAGCATGCCATTTGTTGCTATCACATTGTGCAATCTGCTTGTTTGTTCAATCCCTCCCCCCACACTGTCGGACTTGTCTATTTAGATAGATAAACTCTTTGGGGCAAGAACCATCTACTACAGTGGCTCTCAACCTTTCCCGACTGTTGTACCCCTTTCAGGAGTCGGATTTGTCTTGCATACCCACAAGTTATACCTCACTTAAAAACTACTTGCTTACAGACATAAAAATACAAAAGTGTCACAGCACACTATTATTGAAAAATTGCTCACTTTCTCATTTCTACCATTAATTATAAAATAAATCAATGGGAATA
Organism: Malaclemys terrapin pileata; assembly: GCF_027887155.1. Taxonomy (NCBI): domain Eukaryota; kingdom Metazoa; phylum Chordata; order Testudines; family Emydidae; genus Malaclemys; species Malaclemys terrapin. Next base: position 73,951,473 of record NC_071505.1, read on the forward strand.
TAAATACTGTACTTACATTTCAATGTGTAGTATATAGAGCCGTATAAACAAGTCATTGTCTGTATGAAATTTTAGTTTGTACTGACTTCGTTAGTGCTTTTTATGTAGCCTGTTGTAAAACTAGGCAAATATCTAGATGAGTTGATGTACCTCCTGGAAGACCTCAGTGTACCCCCAGGGGTACATGTACCCCTGGTTGAGAACGACTGGTGTACTAACCTGTGTGCGTGTGTCTGCACACAGTGCCTAACACAATGGGCTCCCATTTTTGGTTGGCCCTTATACACTACCATAATAAATATATTTAATTAATAATAATTAATAAGAAGAGTGTTTGCAAGATCAGGGACTAAGACTGCAGAAACCATTTCTCAATAGAGCCCTCTGAGGGCATGTCTACACTTACCGTGGGGGATGGACACTGTGGCAATCGGTGCACCGGGGGTTGATTTAGTGGGTCTAGTGAAGACCCGCCAAATCAACCGCAGATCGCTCCCCGTCGACTCCAGTACTCCACTGGAACAAGGGTAATAAGGGAAGTCGATGGAAGAGTGTCTCCCATTGATGCAGCGCGGTGTAGACACCACAGTAAGTCGACCTAAGCAATGTTGATTCCAGCTATGTTATTCATGTAGCTGGAATTGCGTAACTTAGGTTGACTTACCCCCATAGTGTAAACAAGGTGTAATTCTCTCATCTTGAGTGATATCCTATCCCCACTGAAGTCAATGATAAAATGCCTATTGACTTCAACATGGTTGGGATCTCATCTCTTATACTTATATTTTGAAATAGCCTTATAGTGGAATCACTATAATGCATATACACTTTGTAGGTGACCAAGACGGTTGTGGTAGAATACTCTGTTCAGTAATGTGTTACATTCACTTAGAGCTGTACTGTAATTCCTATTCATATTTGTACATTTTGTAACTATTGTATTTCAATATCTTAAATGTAATCATTAACATTTCAAAGCAAAGTGAACAACTTCAAATCTACTTTAATCTATTTATTGTCTCCTATTAGGCAAATTTTGAAATTTAGTCTGTCCTTACGATGAAATTGTGTGCTGGGGGGAGGGACGGTTGTTGTTTTTACACAACATTTCAATGATGTATTTATGCCCAGAAGTAGTAAACTGGAAAAAAATTTACATCAACCTGACTGTTTGTTCAGTGCTTTGTAGATATAAAGCACTATGTAAATGCTAAATATTATAAATAAAATTTGGTTAGTACATTATGGGTTGCAAATCATTCAGAAACTGAATGGTCTATGCAAATATCACATTTGCAAGATTCACAAGTGCCACACAAAATACAAATCTTAATTATCTTGGAGATTATAAAAAATTTTCTTCTCTATCTTTTAAAGAACCAAGATTCTCCCAATGCACAATGAGATTAGGTTAAACAGTTAAAAATACTAGCCTGCCATTCATAAAATAATTCCTCCAAACAACCTTTCAGAAACATACAACTCAGGATTTTTCAACTTCAAAAAAGGGAGCTAGATAGTACAAGCATGGAATACATTTTGTATACTTTTGTTTGAGATTTTCTTCTTTTTAATGAAACTGATAGCATGGTGCTCCATATTTATAAAAATAATTCACTACACTACTTAGTTATGTACACAAACACCTAGGTGACCTAGTTGATGAAAAACCATCTGGTCTTCTTTCAAAATGTAAGCAAAAAGTTCCTTATACATTATATAGTACACTTTCTTATGCAATTTTGGGGGATTATTATATAGCACTGCTAGGAATCAACATTTGTATTGTCACACAAGAGATTAAATGATCTGACAAGTCAGTTTATATCTTTATGTTTTGTATAAATCTAAAAGTATTAAAAATGGACATTTAATATTATGGCATTACTAGACATTAGCATCACTTCACGCACAAGATCAGATAAGAGATTGTTTGTGCCATATTACTTTAGTTTCCTGTAGGATGTATATCACTTTCCTATTCACTTCCCTCATAATTTAGATTTCCAGGCGTCAGTAAGGGTAAGGGCTGAGTCATGAATACAGAATCTTTAGGACTACGTTCTCTCAGCACTTCTACAATGTAGCAATACCTAATACAATGATAGCGTACAGATCCTCTAGCCTGCATAACTTACCTAATGCTCTGCAGCGCTGTTGTAGGTTCATAGCTACAGATGCCTGGCAGGGGTTGCCCTAGTATAGGTCTTACCCTGATCTGCTCTCTTCCACATCCTTCTATCAGGAGACAGAACAACTTGAGAGAGGGAAGATGAGTTTAACTTCCTCTAGACTACAGAATTTCCTCTACTATAATGGGAGCAGTGGCTATCATTACTGTTCCTGCCCTCAGCTGCTATTCCAATGTTTGACCCCCACCAGCAGCCTCTGAATAGCTCTGTCATAAACAGATAGTTAAGGGTTAATACCTCTTTTACCTGTAAAGGGTTAAGAAGTTCACCTAGCTTAGCTGACACATGACCAGAGGAACCAATGCGGGGACAAAATGTTTCAAAAGGAAGGAGGGAAGTTCCCTTTGGGTCAGTTTCACTTTTGACCAGAGTGGGAAAGCTCCAGAATTCAGCCTCTTATCAAGTAGTGAGTATTAGGTGAAGGGAATAAATAAGTTTATGTTTATTTTCTTTTCTAACTTGTCTTGTGCAATTAGAGAAATAATCAAATTTGGTATTTTTTGTGTAACTAAGTTTTTGCCCAGGGGATTGGTGGAGGAGTCTCTCAAGGCTACCCAGAGAGGGAAAGGTTTTGGGGGGAAGGGGGGGGGAGAAGACAGTTTTTCCCAAATAACTCATAAATCATTTGGGTGGTGGCAGCAAGACCAGATCTAAGCGGGTAATTGAGCTTAGGGGTTCACATGCAGGTCCCCATATCTGTACTAAAGTCCAGAGTGGGGGTGAAGCCTATGACAAGCTCTTATTCCCCCAAACCAGGGCTGACATTGGAGACCCCCTACTCTACTCCTCAACTGCTTGCACAATCCCTGTCCTCCTTTCACCACCATCATCCATTATTGAGAGCCCCTCCACCAGTAGTACATTCTTAATTAACTCCACCCACCCTTGGAACTGAATTCTCTCTCCCCCCATTCTCAAGAACTGCCAACACTGGCCCCTCCTTACCTTTCTCCTTAACCCATCCACACCACCTTCTTCTCCCAATCTCTCATCTAAATCTCTCTGCCACCCGTCCTTCCCAGTCACCAGCAATAATTATAGGCAGAGCTTTGCTCTCAGGACTCTCAAGTTCCAAGCACATCTTTAGCCAACCAAAAGTTGGGAGACCAGAGAGGAGTATGAAGAAAACCCATCTTTACCATGTGTCATATTCCAAAACCTCAGGGCAGGATGTAATTTGTAGATCTTGGCTCAGGGTGGGTGTTTTTTTGTTGTTTTTGGTTTTTTACTTGTTTTGTTTTTTAACTGATTACAAATATTACCTTGTTTTAACCAAAGCAAACAATGTTTTAAGTTTTTGAAAACATCAAAGTAAAAAGAAAATCATGATGGTTTATTTTAAAAACAGGAGGAAAAAAAATGAGTAAAATGCCTATTTTTTTTATATTCCATTTTCAATCACATCACAGATTGTGTGGTGCAATTTACTTATCATATGTAAACTAATGTGGTAGCTGTACTTGTGGTAATATTAGAAAGCAAGTCCTATTTGTAGCAAGGTGTGCCTTTCTGGAATTGAGTGTAGTGAACTTGTGATATCACCATCTCTCAGTTTATATTTTGTCCTACTTCCACCATCACAGATTTAATTTCAATAAATCCTAAATTGTCAGGGACATTAGAGCAACAGCCAAAAGAGTGGTTAGGGGCCTGTATCCTGTTCTCCTTGAGATCAGTAATTAAACCCCCAATCTCTTCTAGAGACAATACCAAGGCTTAAGGGCCAGACCATATATCAAACTATTGAATCTAATGGGAGTTTTGCAATAGATCTCAATAAGAACAGGACTGGTTCCTTAAGGAATAAATAGGTGCTGTCAATTAATATTCAAATCACTTTAATCAATTTCCTGTTTAAGGTTACGAGGAAGATTTTTACAAGCGACATACCTGTGGCAGTGCTGAATTGAGCTGTCGCTGGAGGGAGTCTCTGTCGTAGATGACATCCTGAAGGCGTTGCTGTGCAAGCGACAGGCTTTCCTGAGTCTCCCGAAGGGTATCAAGGAGACGATCTCTTTCATCTAGCATGTTCACCATCAGTTGTTCAAAGTGAGAATCCGAGTCCGACCCACTACTCTGGGACCCCCGTTGACTCATTGGGGTGTCCTCATTTATCGTTGGCATCACTTCACACATCATTTCTTTAAAATAAGAAGTTAGAGGAAAAAATCTTAGGTAGAAAAACATTTAGGGGAACTTTATATGAGGAATTTAATATAGTCACAAACTGCTAGCACATTATTGCATTGATTCACATCTCAACTTTAGGTTTTCACTAGTCACATGGCTGACAAAATAACTGATCATTCAACATTGCAAAAATGTTGAATACACTTCCTATATAAGGGTAAGAGATATTTAATTTATATGAATGGCTTGACACAAAAAATCATGTCAAAAATTTCCTTTTTGGTTTAGTTCATTTTATCTTTCCTTTGTCCTCTATCATTTTCCACTTGTTTGTATTGATGCCAATAATTGCAGAGTTGGGTCCTGCTGCAGGCTTTTCTACGGCAGACTCCAGACTGACCATTGATCTAGTACAGTGGTTCCCCAACTGGTGTTTGTGAACCCCTGGGGGTTCGCTAAATGTTACAGGGGGTTCTCGGGAAAAAATTCCTTAATGGCAGACAGAGCTGTCCCTAGGGTCCCCAGGCAGCACGGGGCCAGCAGCCTGGAGCCCCTGGACTTCCAAGAGCTAAGCAGATCAAAGCAAGCATACCTATCACACTGAGGAGATTTAAACTTCAAGACTCCTTGTAAGAAATGGAAAGGGAGGTGGATATTTTTTGCTGTTTTTTAAATTAAATAGGCAGCTAGTATTGTTTTTAAAATTATTATGAAGAACAAGTTTAAGCTTTGTTGTAACATGCATTGTTTGCCTGGACTGCTCAAGACCTGAATGCTTGTGTAGGAGTAATTCTTTGAATTGGCTTCTTAAATACCTTCATGCTGTTTCACATCTGATACTCCTTGATGAAACATAGGAGCCTTGTCTTATAACAGGCTTATTCAAAGTGATACAAGCTACAAAAGTCAGATCTTGGAAGAGTGTTGCCGTTTTCCTAATGTAATAAAAATATCAATGATAAATAATAATTAATAATAAATAGTGTGTAATAAGCATGTCAAATTTTATATTTCCAAGATCACTGCTTTTATAATTTATACTCAGGTAAAGGAAAAAATCCCTGCAAATATTCATTTTTAGGAGGGGGTTCGCGAGACTTGACATTTTAGTGAAAGGGGTTCACCAGTTGTTAAAGTTTGGGAACCACTGATCTAGTAGCATGCTGCCTTAATAATGCGAGGTTAATCTATCTTTCTACCTAGTTTTTCCTTCCCTCAGGGGGAATTACTTTAAAGTGATCTCTCTGAGTAAGATGTCAAAGACTAGAGGCTCACTGCTAATTGCTATCCTTGTGATACCTTGTCCAAATTGAGCCACTAGGAACAGGACCACAATCGCATGAAGCCAATTTGTTCACCTAGGCCACCACACAAAGAGTGGCTTCAGGAAAAAAACACACCAAACAATTAGTCTCACTTGGCTCAGCATTTCCATTAAGATGCCTCTCATGTCCATCTCACAACCTAGATTTAGACATATGTGGAAACAGGAACCTTAAGATACTGGATGCTGGGTACAACACACACAAAAATAACCAGGACATTGAGGTTCTCAAAAGCCACATATGGTAGAAAACATGAAAATTCAATCTAAGTTAGGATTATGCTTAAAATAAACATTTACCTCTATGGAAGTCTGTGGATAAGGTCATCACCACCAACCTTAACTTTGCCCTTCCATCACTACTAAATTATACTCCTTTTATATATAGCAGATGTAAGTTAGATTTGGGTCTAAGGATTAGTCTTGGATCTTAAATCTTGTAGTCCTTACATATCAGCAAATATGCCAACAGAGTTTGTAATTTCACTAGCTGCAGGTTTAAATCTTTTTTTCAGTTTAGGAGTTTGCCTGTAGACCTTGTGTAGCCTAGAGCTTCTGGAAGCCTTGTACATGATATATAAATTTCAGGCACTTCCATTATAAACCTTCCAACACACAAAATCTTCACCATTTCACACTGTCAGTACCTGTATTGATTAGCTCTGCATATTCTCTGTTTTGGTAAGGATTTAAGACTTCTTAAATCTGGTATATTTTTCCCTAATAGAATTTATGGGACTGAAATGTTCTGTACCAGCCACATCTATCTTAAGGTCAGCCCAATGTTGTTTCAAGTAGCAGGAGAGTAAAGGTAGCTGAGCCATTTGTGCAAACACACAAAACCTGCCTCCCCATTTGTCACAAGCACAGATGATAATGCAGCTGCCAATTGTTCCCTGGGATTTGCTGAGACAGTGATCCAGCTTTATCAGGAAGAACTGGTCTTGCCTACATTCTAAGCAGTTACACAGACTCTAGTAGATTTCAGTTTCAGTTTCTTCTTTAGCCGATGTAGAGTGGTGAGCAGAGTAAACAGGGAACATTAATATCTCAGTATTGGTTATGGACCACTACCATTTAAGTTGGCTAGTATTTTCTTTGATGAGGGTCTCTGGTGTTCAGTCATAAGGTTCTCTTTGGATTTTGAGGGTGCGGGGATATGAGAAGCGGCAGAGTAAAGGTTATTTAAGTAACCATCAGTGCATTTCTAAGATTTTTACGTCAGTCTTTTTTTGTTTGTTGTTACTTGCTTTTTTATTATTATTATTAAATGGGTAGCTTTAGCCTTTAATTTCCAGCTTACCACATGTTTTTGGTTATTTGAAGAACCTCAAGAGTTCTATCGCATAATTAACTCAGGTATTTTGTAGACTCATGGATTTTAAGGCCTATTATCACCATCCAGTCTGACCTTCTGATTAACACAAACCATAAATTCTAGTTGAACTATTGTATACCGTGTACAGAAAGATATCCAGTGTTGACTTAAAGTCTTAAATGATAGGGAACATACCACATCTACAAGTTGTTCCAATGGTTAATTATCCTTGTTGTTATGAATGTAACTTATTTACAACCTTACCTCTAGTTTAACAGTTTTATTCCTCTATTTCCTTATGCATTTTTAATTGTAACAATTGTTCAATTTGTGGGTTCAATAAGGAATTATGAAGTGTCATGCCAAAGAAGCACCTGCAGACCCCACAAAAGTGCCAGATCCAAAGTCCAACGAAGTCAATTGAAAGACTCCCATTGACTGGGTCTGATCAAAATCACATTGAAAAGTCTGAAGGGAAGACCTACAGAGCTTACAAAATGTGCAGGAGTCTAAGAGCCACAAAGACAGAGGGAGAAAACAGGGTGAAGTTTGTGCTGAACTTCTAAGAGGTGCATCATCTCTCAGCCTAGGTGGAGGGAAAGCCTATGATGTCTTTAAGCCACCTTTGTGCTCTCCTGATCCTGGGCTGCTCTGGTGACTGGAGATGCCTCCAGTATAACTTAGTACGGTTTGGGCTTCCTAATTCCTAACTTTTGGTGGAACTTCAGCAGTCAATCAGTTCACATCCAAAGACTACATGCTTTTTAAAGTGTACATGCAGCATCAGATACTAATTTGTGATCCAGCTCCCATGAATTAAATATGTGCAGTGATAGTCTGCATAGACCCAAGGATCTGTATAAAGATCTCAGACCCAATTCTCCATTCCATTCCATTGTTTTTACACCAACTTCCTTCATTTCCTCATACAGATCTGTGTGCACACTGGATTGCGGACATGAAAATACAAATGGTCTATGTGCACATATTCCCATGTCTCTACTAGGCTTATATGTGCATGGTGCTATGCGGAGTGCTAAGATCTGTGTATCCTAAGGCATTGCTTCCTTTATTAATGAAATAATTACCCATAGATACCCCTGCCAAACAGTCACTCACCTTAGAAAGGACTTGTCTAAGAAGCTGGGGGAAAGATATAAAACCAAAAACACAACCACTACATTTTTAAAGTGTCAAATCCCTCGTTTTTGGAATTCATGTAATCTTAGAATATGCCAGCTGCATTTGCCTTAAACCATAATAATTCTGCCTTGGCAAAAGACCTCCCCAGCCAATCACCAGACAGACTACTGAAGTTGGACTGTATCAAAATCAGCTTTAGAATTCCATAGGAGACTCAACTGCAGCTAAACAATTATTTTCAACTGCCTGTAGAGAAGGAGGATCTATTAAGTTCAAAGGATCTACTCACTGGTCATAGGATTCCATAATTGAATTTAAATTTAGAGATACAGAAGTCAAAGGAAATTTAAAGAAAGAAAAAAATAAATAAAGGCTTGGAGCCAAATGCTACTCACTTCACTCACACAAGTAATCCCTTTGCCTTCCATGGGACTAGTTGCATGAGTAAAGCGGAAGGATTTGGGCCACCAACCACTATGGAAGCATTTTAGTAAAGCTAAAGAAAACCTTCTTTTAATAGGCCATTTTGGTGTTTAAACTACTGTTTATTAAAAATGTAGCCTAAATTTTCAGAAGCAACTTGTGATTTTGGGCATCTCAATTTTTGAGTACTCAATTTGAGACAACTCAAAAAGGTCTTGATTTTCATAAAAGTGCTGAGCCATTGGCTGAAAACCCAGCCTTATTAGGGTGGGAATTTGGCCACCCAAAAATGGAGGCTTTCAACATGGGTACTTTTGAAAATTTAGGCAGTTATTCATTTTAAGAACATGAGCCTCAGAAGAACAAGCCAGGATTATACACTAGATTGCTAGAAAGTGGGGTCTCACACAGGACATCTGAAATCTAACATTTTTGAGAACTGCCTTTCATAGCTAAAGTATAATGTTGATAGTTATTTTCCTGCTTTGCTTGTCATTCCAAGAATCTCACATCAAAGAAAAATTTGAAGAAAGATTTAAAATTGTTTTACCTCCAAACACAAAGGAATTGTAACAAGAGAAATATTTTTGTTAAAAAATAGAAATTTAAAACTAGACTCTAGGCAGGTGAAAAGCTACATATTGAATAGCGATGCCTTTCTAGCAAAGCCAATCTCTACTAGGATTTGTGGAAGGGATCATCAAAAGAAAAAACAAACAGAAACAATAATACTTTCTCAGTAATCACAATAGTCACTGATTTGTTTAGAATATAGGTGATAAAGACACACTAGATTAAAATTAAATTTTAAACATGTTGCAAAGCACTATGAGATTCAGATCTTTTGGGAAGTTATCCTTCAATATATAGTTCTGCACCTACCACTGGCTAAGTTTTTTCTGCTTTGTCAATTCCCTAATTTACTATTAATGAGTAACAAAGATTAATGTTCATCCTAGTCTCACCAGAAAAAAAAGATGACCATTGGAGAACACTCAGCAACTTGGGGTACGTCTATACTTACCTCCAGGTTCGGCGGTAAGCAATCGATCTTCTGGGATCAATTTATCGCGTCTTTTCTAGACGCGATAAATCGATCCCAGAAGTGCTCGCTGTCAACACCGGTACTCCTGCTCTGCGAGAGGAGTACGCAGAGTCAACGGGGGAGCCTGCCTGCCGCGTGTGGACCCGCAGTAAGTACCTTGTAGTTCGAACTAAGATACTTCGACTTCAGCTACGGGCTGGTCCACACTAACCTCACCGTTCGAACTAAGATACGCAACTTCAGCTACGTGAATAACGTAGCTGAAGTCGAAGTATCTTAGTTTGAACTACAAGGTACTTACCGCGGGTCCACACGCAGCAGGCAGGCTCTCCCATCGACTCCGCGTACTCCTCTAATAGAGCAGGAGTATCTAGACAAGACGCGATAAATCGATCCCAGAAGATCGATTGCTTACCGCCGAACCCGGAGGTAAGTATAGACGTACTCTACGTTATTCACATAGCTGAAGTTGCATATCTTAGTTCGAACTAGGGGGTTAGTGTGGACCAGCCCTTGTTGGTTCCTGATGGTGAAACTCAGCAAGGCCTCAATTCTGCTAGCAATACTTAGGCAAACCCCTACTGAAGTGATTGAGATCCTGAATGATCATCACCAGGATTATTTGGTGATTTGAATCCTTCACCATAAAACAGTCTCAAAAATTGGGGTCTGATGGAGACAAAACACAGTCTTTTTTTACTTTCTTGAAAGAAAAAAAAGTTAGGCAGACTAGAGATCTAAGTGTGACATATTATTTGAATAAAAGGAAGGATGCACAAGGATATGGTACAAGAGAACCTAGGAAGCACACAAAGTGTGACAACTGAGGTAAGGCATCCAACTGGCATGTGAGGATTTAAGGTGCACCTTTAATTTCCACTGGGCTCATTTAATATTGTGGATATTTACCATGGATAGACAAGAGCAAAAAGCTTAACTATGAAGGTGATAGGTGCCTCATGAGTACCTTAAAAATTGATAGAGGAAAGAATAAAGAGAGGGGGAGAGTACCACAGGTTTTATGATTTTATTTTTTTAAAGGGAGGACAGGCACCCTCATATCCTGTAAAATAATCACCTGTAGACACTGTTATAATGTGAACAGATGTCTGAATTAATAAATCAATAATAAATAATAAATAATAATAAACTACTAGGCTCCTTTAAAGAAGTTTTCAATTTCAATCTGTTTTTTGCTTGAAAATAATTTTTAGAACTATTTTTAATGTTTTGAACTGGAATGTTTAAACCTTTTGTTTGAACAAGAAAGAAAAAAGGAATAATCCCACAAAGCAGCATGGGTCCCCTTCAGCAGCACCACTACTTTATTGTGCCCAATACATCACTGCCTCTTTGGAAAGAGACACAAATACTGCTCCTTGGATTCATCAACAGCTACTGACAAGGACACTGATTAAAACCCCTTTCCCTAGAAAAAGCCAAGGCCTTATATGTGCTGAGTGCACTCAACTCCCATAACTATGATGGGAGCTGAAGGTGTGTGAAAGATCATGGCTAAACTGAGCCCACCAATAGCATATGAAGGAAAGGGGTAGAAAGGGAAGCACTCTGCACTTTGGTTAAAAAATTATGTACTGAATGCATGTTCCCCATACCTGGGTAGTCATTAAGGTGATGTGCTCAGTTTGGGCACACAGCAAAGGGCTGAATGCCTTCAGCTCCCCCATTACTGGAAGTAAATCAGTTTTAGCTTTGCAGTTCACATTTAATATTAAAGAACTAAAATAAGCCTCATTTTTAAATGATGTATTTACTCCTAATACTCATAGCACTGAATTACTCAACTAGAGAATTCCATGCACATTATGCAAATACATACATTTCGTGTACTTTTGTGTATCGTTAGAATAAGTTCATACTATCATTTCATAGAGCAAGGTTTTCTATCTCTAACAGTGTATGGTGAAATAACATGATGCCTATTTGAAGGTTTGCACATTTCAGTGGTTTCCCCTGTCATCTGACTAGAACCTGATCCAAACCCCACTGAAGTCAATGGTAGTATTTTCAGTGACTTCAGTGGTCACTGGATCAGGCTCCATGAAGATGACAGGAGAAACCACTGACATGTTCAAAGCTTCAGACTGATATCATATCTTCAAACAGGAATGTGTAAACAAAAAGTATCTGACATGTCAGCCTGTATTAGCCATATCAAAGTGAGTATTATTTGACCAAGGCTTGGAATATTAAGTGAAATCCTGCACATTACCCCCTGTGGTCACCAGAGATTTTAATTGACAATTAAAAATAGACTTTGCTCAAAAGTAGTCTATTCCTAAAAATAGCTCATTGTCACTGCATTACAGATCTGTCAAGTTATCTACCTAGCTACCTGCAACACATCCTCACCAAGAACAATCATGTAGTTGACTCATCTTGGGGTCACAGACCTCAGTTTATAATTACAGATGAAGTGACTGGACATGAATTGAAACAAATTGTATAGTTCATGACAATCCTGTGGGTACAGTTATACACAGCTCCTTTTCAAGATCACCCAAATAATGACTGTTTTTTTTTTTCCTTTTTGTATTTCTTATGCTCACAGATGCAGATAATCACTTTCACACCTGGACTGTAAGAGCACATTTAAAATTTGCTTTATTCCAAATGATTCTCAGAAGACAAGGTATTTGAAATAGGTATATGATGTGTGCAGTAAGGGAGTAAAAAGTTCTCATCTTTCTTCTGACTTGACCCCACCCAATTTGAGTCCCTCTGGTGTCTCAATTATAAAAAGAAGTTGTGTGACCACAATAAAAATCTCCACTTCAGGAATAAATCATGTGGTCTAGGACTTGGTTTGCCACCATTACTCTTTTCACTTGGGGAGAATTTGGGGGTGGGAATCAGAAATATCTATCTGTAGCTCGACAAAAAGCTCTTTTTAGAGGAGCATTCATTTAGTTCACAGTGAAGACTTCCAGCTTCTAGGAAGTGTTTCTAATTTTATCCCATCACCTTTGTACCTAATCTCGGTCTTAAATCCCTTGATTTTGGTATACCCAGATATTAATTTTTCATCCAGGTTTAGGAGTCAATTTCAAGTTACTTTTCCCCTTAGCAATACCCTAAGGAGAAATTCAACTACAGTACGCTCTGATCTGAATCCGTCTACAGTGACATCAGCTTTGAAGACTCACCCTACACTCCATCCTTTTATTGAACCCTTTTTTTACATTTTGCGTTTACAACTAAAAAATAGATACAGTGATTGGTACAACCAGTTCCTGTACTGCACTGATTTATTTTCAGATGCTTTCAACACCTCACTTAACCCACACAGTGTAATTCCATATGGAAAATCCTTGCCATTGTCTGAGTTGCATTACATGCATATTCCTCCTCCTAGTTAACTCATTCTCACCCAGAATCTTCCCTAAATCGTGAAATCACCTTTTAACAGAAACATTTTGCACTCCTTCCACTCACAGGGGTAATCAACACAGTATCTTAACATATAACCTGTTCCGATCACCTATTCTGCATGACATCATTCCTGCAACCCCCATCCGAAAAGAAGTTGACTTCATGGGTTTTTTTTACAATGAAATTCCCCCATCTCCCAAAGCCCAGTACAGAGCCACATTTAAATAAGACAGGGCATAGTACAGCAAGCAGCAGAGAGGAAGAATTTGCATTTGTATCATATCTCCCCTTAGGGGGCTGGGATTAGATATGCAGGTTTCAGTACCTAGTGGCTTTTACTTCGGCTTCTGCTTATTCCGTTGATCAATGACAACCGCAGTCTCTCCCGGCTTTGATGGGGGCTCACACAGCTGGGCAGTCCTAGAGCATCTTCCTAGCAATGATGACACAGGCGTTGCTCAGAGAAAACCGAAGCCCCAGCGCCCTTCTCCCGGCAGGAGTATCTGCATGGCACCTCGGCATTTTCTTCGGCCACTTCGTCAGCAGCCAAAAGGAAAAGCGTCCATGGGAAAAATGGCATATTACAAATTTTGCTTTGGGAAGCAGAGCTTGGTTCAGACCATTGTTAGGAGGAAGAGAGGGGGGAGGCGGCTCTTAAAGCTCCAGCAGCCCCTTTCAAGCAGCAGCAGCATCATCTTTACATCTGGAGACTGGGGATTAGGGGGAGGGAGTGGGGGAGTGAATTTATCTTTTGTTTTTTATTAAAAACTTGACGGAGTGTGGTCTGCAATCCCCATTTCTTCACAGCCTGCCCTCTCCCCAGCTAACCAGCTCCTGAGTGTATAATTAAGGCAGTGCACACGGGTTAGAAGAAATAAGAACATGCACTATTAGAAGCTTGCTGGCCCTAGCACACTCCTGCCTTACAGCCCCTCAGATTCCGGGGTAAACCAGAAGTAACTGCTGCAGATACCTCAGTGGAGCTGCCCTGGTGTAAGTTGAGCAGAATCAAGGAAATTCATTCGTAAGGGGCGTTTCAGACGGCGTCCAGGATCCGCATGAGAGTCGCACGCCGATGTTGATCTGTAGGGCCCGGGGAAAGGCTGCTCGGCGCTCAGGTGCGCTGGGTGTGTAGGAACAACCGATGGACCGCTCCTCCCTCCAGTAGCTCCAGAAACTTGCGGGGTTGTTCCCAAAGCCGCGTGGTGTGCGGGTTCGAGGGACGCCCGTCTTTCAAGCCCTATGACAGCGCTGAGCTGAGAGTGGCTCTAATTTGGAGAGGTCAGGCCAGTGCTCCTACGTCTCCTCTAATCGGATATGTAGCGTAATAACATGAATCCGCTACTATAATCCGGCCAGGACAAAGCAGCGACAATACCGGCTCTGATCTGACTAGCGCAGTCATGCAATTCAAATCGTATTGTGTGGTCAGAAATACTACCAATAACAAAGCCGCTTCTGCCCAAATCGGGAGAGCAGGGTGTTGCCCACAGCCCCCCAGGGTGCGCCTGCATTGATGACACAGGGTGCCAGGTAAGGAGGAGGGAGTTTGGCTGGGGAGGGCAGGAGTGGTTTTCTCTTCCTCCTCAGCTGGGGCTTCCCCTGGAAGCTGCTGCAGTGGTTTCCACCAGCCCTTAAATAAATTCTGAAGTAATCACGTCTGCTCTCCCTGCCTCACGCACACACGGGTCCCCAGCTGCAGCTGCTCCGCAGCTCGCAGTGTTACTTCTCCAACACCCGCCCCTCCACAGAGACAGCCTAGCGCCGGGGCGAGCAAGAAAAGAAGAGATGCTAGCGGGAAGGCAGTGCTCTGCTCTCTTCTGCGGGCTTAGGAGTTTGACGGGACATGACCGTCTGTGCTATTGAAAAGGGATGAATTTCTAAAACATGCCCGCGCCTGATCTTGTAACACACCTTTCAGTCGGACAGTCTAATTGCCCCATTTGTCTAGTTAAGGGTGTCTCTGCTCCCAAAGTGTGGGGGGCGTCAGGGACCTTTTGCTGCCCCGCCCTTTTCTATACATATAAAACCATGGGATCTAAATTAGCTGTTACCACCGGAGAAAGGTCTTGTAGTCACTGTAGCTAGTTCTCTGAAAACATCTGTTTAATATGCATAACAGTCAAAAGGGCTAACAGAATGCCAGAAACCATCAGGAAAGGGATAGATAAGACAGAAAATATAATGTCACTAAATAAATCCATGGCATGCCCTCACCTTGAATACTGCCTGCAGTTCTATTGGCCCCATCTCCAAAAAGTTATATTAGAATTGGAAAAAGTACAAAGAAGGGCAACAAAAATGACTGGGGTACGAAACAGCTTCCATATGAGGAGAGATTAAAAAGACTGACTGTTCAGCTTGCGGGGATATGATGGAGGTCTATAAAATCATGAATAGTGAGGAAAGTGAATTGGGAAGTGTTATTTACCCCTTCACATAATACAAAAACCAGGGTCACCCAATGAAAATAATGGGTAGCAGGTATACAACAAACAATAGGAAATATTTCTTCACAGAACGCACAATCAACCTGTGAAACTCATTGCCAGGGGGTGTTGTGAAGGCCAAAACTATAATTGGGTTCAAAAAAGGATTAGAGATGTTCATGGAAGATAGGCCCATCAAAGGCTATTAGCCAAGATCATCAGGGATGCAACCTCAGGCTCTGGATGTCCTTAGCCTCTCATGCCAGAAGCTGAGACTGGATGACAGGGGATGGATCACTTGATAATTGCCTGTTTTGTTCATTCCCTTTGAAGCACCTGGCACTGGCCACTGTTGGAAGACAGGACATCAAGATAGATGGACCACTGGTCTGACCCAGTATGGCCATTCTTATGCTTGCAATCACCTAAGCTTTCCACAGCTCTCATCCCCTGCCCTGAGCAACTGTGCTAGTACTCCTGGGTCCAGAAGATGAAGATCCCCCACTCTCCTGGATCTCCTAGGCTTCATATCCCAGAGCAGCTGTGATGCTCTTGTCCCTTGTCAACATAGGCACATGACTCCAGAGCTGGAGCACCCACAGAAAAAAAAATAGTGGGTGCTCAGCACACTCCGGTGGTCCCCCCCAATCAGCTCCTACCCAGTGCCTCCTGCTTTCCAGTCATCAGCTATTCAGCAGTGGGCAGGAGGCACTGGGGGAGAGGGGAAGAAGCAGGGGCAGGAAGAGGTGGGCTGTGGTGGGGCCTTGGGGGAAGGGGTTGAGTGGGGCTCAAGCACTCCATGGGAACTCAAAGTCGGAGCCTCTGCTTGTCACCTTCCATCCTGTAACTTCTACTCCTTGGTCCCACTAATAAAGAACCTTCTTACCTGCATTCCCGACCCACACCCACAGCAGAGCGAATCTTGTTTATCTACCCCACTCCCTACCCTCACCACTCCCGCAACATCTAGGGGTCCAGGAGCAATAAAACTAAATAAAATAATCATTCAACTCCATTTCCCTTAACCTCCCTCCACCAGCTCCCAATCCTTCCTAACCCTATGACACTGAGAGGCCCAGGCAATGAAGATGCCTCCTGCTCTGAACACCACCTCAAGGCCCTATGCAGGTGTCCAGAGTGTGACCTTCTCTGCACCCTCATGCAGAATGATTTGGAGAAGGGAGATCACTCCTCACCAGCCCCCTCCCTTGACTCTGGTGCCCTCTGACTCTGCAGAGGGAAATGGAACACACCCACCACTGCTTTCCTCCCATACCCTTCTTCCACCCTCCTTTATGGCTCTTTTTGCCAACTGAGTGAAGACTGTTTATGAAACAGGTAACCCCCTTTCCTTCAGTGACTTCCCAACCTCAAGGGAGCTTCTACCTCTATCTGCACATCAGTCCATATGGCCTGCTCAAGAACAAAGACTAGTCCACTACCCTGGGCTCATTTATCACGCAACACCAGTGAGGTTCAGTGTGTAGGAGCCAGCTCCCACAACCCCTTCCCTCTGGAGGTTTGAGGAGTCTCCTCACCACAGCTGCAGGGGGTTGGAAAGAAACCCTTCTGGTTACACCTCTGTTCCCTTCACAGGCTTCCTGAAGTGGGAGACACCCACCTGATTGCTCTGTCAAGGTCCATTGCATGGGGCAACTATAGAATTGCACAGAATTACAAGAGTGTGAGGTCACCTGCTAGCAGGACTACCCCAAATGCTGGCAAATGTGAAAAATAAACAATGGGGGGCGGGGAAGGGGAACCATTTAGTCTTTTTGGTCCTGGGAGTTAGGCACCTAAATACCTTCAAGGATTTGGGCCTTTCAGTCACAGCAATCTATGGGGTTATTTAATACTAACAGCTAAAAATGTTTTTTTTTTTTAAATGATCTTTAGGTAAAAGGAACATTGTCCACTCAGAGTCTCAAAACTCTGGTGTGAGTACCAACAGAAGCTCTCTCCCTCCCACTCACCCCACACTGACATATACAAGCAGAGTCTTCTGGTGAGTGGGGGTTTACACCTACCAGGAAGGAGAAAAGTCAGGGGCGAGGGAAATGAGACACACAAATAGAACAAAAACAAAACAAAAAAAGCAGAAAATAAGAGAAAAACTGGAATGATATGGTGCAAAGAAACTTGGGGCACCCATGTGCTAATCCATCCCGAAGGTATGGAGCTCTTACAATAAGAGGTTGGGAACCACCAAATAGCAGGATAATACATTACTGAAAATGATTTATAATCATGGTTTTCTAAGTTCCTCCTATTGATGCCAAACCAGCAATCTAGAAATTGGGGACCAAGCAATCTAGAAATTGGGGAAAGCTCAACTTTCATATATCAAGTTAAGAAAAGGCTTGGTCCATGATTTCTAGATTGCTCATTTGGCATCGACAGGGAACTTCCATTTTACCAGGGGCCAAGAAGTATTTCAGAAAGTGAATTTTATTTTTAAGCTTCTCTGGAAACATCAAAAGCAACAGAGGGTCCTGTGGCACCTTTAAGACTAACAGAAGTATTGGGAGCATAAGCTTTTGTGGGGAAGAACCTCACTTCTTGCATCTGAAGAAGTGAGGTTCTTCCCCACGAAAGTTTATGCTCCCAATACTTCTGTTAGTCTTAAAGGTGCCACAGGACCCTCTGTTGCTTTTTACAGATTCAGACTAACACGGCTACCCCTCTGATACTCTGGAAACGTCATTCATCTTTGTGAGAAGGAGAACAAAACACACACAACCACCGAGCCAGTGCAATCTATT
This sequence comes from Malaclemys terrapin pileata, assembly GCF_027887155.1. Lineage (NCBI taxonomy): Eukaryota > Metazoa > Chordata > Testudines > Emydidae > Malaclemys > Malaclemys terrapin. Next base: position 73,969,632 of record NC_071505.1, read on the forward strand.
CTATTCAGATTCTTATACCAGGCTCACAACTGTACTAAAGGTGCTCAGAGATACAATAGAAGCTTTGGCCTCCACATTTGCTTGTTCTATTGCTACCCATATGTAAGTGAATGGTGAAATATGAATAGCTAAGGAAGATGCTGGCAAGACCATTCTAAAAAACAGGCACAAAGAAAAAATGACAAAGTACTAGTCTGTAAGCTGGTGGGCGTGAGCATGAAGGATTGATGCCACACCAGCCTGTTTCAGGCATTTGCCTTGAGGTATAAATCACTGGTTTAAATGAAAGCTTATGCAAAATACCAAGATGGAATAATTCTTCTGACCAACATGGGCTATAATCCACAGAGGCTTTCCCCTCACCGCTCTCAGCCCTTCTGGGTCCATGCCCTGGCCCAGGGACTCCCACGGGAGCTTTTATCCTGATACTTGATACTTTATGCTCCCTGCAGTTCCCAACCCACCAGCAGACCATCCACTATTTTCCAGCTCACCTGAGCTCTTGCCAGCCTTTATAAGAACTAGGTGCTCTTCCAGCTACCTCCTGACCCCTAGCCTCAGTTGTGACATAGCTGATTAGTCACAGTTGGGGCTGGGTCCCCATTTCCCCATACAGGGAGCAGTCATTCTGTGACTTACAATTCTTAATAGCAAATGAGCACTGTGTAAAATGGTCCTTTGCATCTGTCACCATTACATGTGAAGGTCCCAATACTTAAATATTAATTAAACGTTACAACACTCCTGTGAGGCAAGCAACTGGAGGCACAGGGGGAAACTGACTTCCCACTGGCTCACATGCCCTTGGATAGGTCAAGTCATTCTCTTTGCCAGAGTCTTTCCTATGCACTAACCAATACACAGCCTCCTTCCCATTCATATGATTTATAAATATATTGTGGAAGAATTCAGAAAGTCTACTCCCCTCTCCCCCGTTAACCTCCTTCCCTCCAGCACAGAAAGAGTAGAAATTCTGTTTTAAAAGTGGAAACTATTATTGCTACTTGTGCTATTGCTCTACTTGACCTGCGGCCCCAGCTCTCTGCTGCCAACTTCACCAGTGAGTAAGTGGCTTCAGAACAATTTATGATACTGAGGTTACTGTACAGTAAAGAAGTTTCTCCTTAGTGTCAGTTCATGGGAACTGCGCTGTATTCCTCTGTGGTCCCATGAGGGCACCTACTTCAGCCTCCTCAACCTTCACCTCTCTTGGATAGGGACCTACATCTCTCTCCCCCCTCAGCAAGGTTTTTCAAGGCTGCACCGATCCCTACTTATACTGTGGATCTGCCAGCAAGCCAGACTTCCTAAATAGGCCAACAGCTGCGCTTTGCTTTCTCTTCAAAGGCTACGAACAATGAATTATCACATAGCTCTTTATAAGCAAGCACAGTTATTCTTAAGTTGAAAACAATACAGAGAAAAAAAAAAAACAAAAACAAGTTCCTATTAACATGCTTAAAGCTTACTAGTCTTATGGGACCTCAGAAGCCAAATCCTTCCAATCCCTCCCAAGAAGGATTGCTTCCCCCCGAAAAAAAAGAAGGGCCTGAGTCAGATTGAAGTCAGGCTATTTATCCAAAAGTCCTTTTTTTTTTGTCTGTTGGTCTCTGGAGAATCCAGCTGAACTCATATACGTGAGCCTCCCCAGGCAGTGGTACTGCTTGGCCATCCCACAAGATTGTTTCCTGCACTAACAGGATCTCCTTCAGAAACTCAAGATCACCTGTACAGGGTGAGTTTTCACTATTAACAGGTTTTATTTAAAAGTTGCTGAAGACAGAGTCACTCCATTTAGCTATGCAACAGAAGCTTTCCCTGGGCAAAGTTTGACTGAAAACACAGAAAGGAAGAAAGACTGTATCCCATTAACAATCCCCCTGAACCATTCTTTCCTGTATGGAGCACATTCTAAGTCTAGGCACAATGACCAGATCTCAGATGCACACTTGTGTTGCAAGGTTATGTAAATTTGCAGCATGCAAACCAAATCCATTCCAAGTGTCAATGAAAAAAAGGATCAAACACTCGAAAATCTCACCACAAAAATAAATTCTATGTTCTTACGTTATTGTATATGGCTCATCTCTGGATTACTGTTGTGGGGATCGGTTGGTTGTTTTTTTTGGAGAACATAGCAAAAAGTGCTCCCTGCTCCTCAAAGTTTGAATCTAAAAGTACAAGATAAGTGGATACAGAGAGACAGGGAGAACACACAGAGGCTATGTCTACACTACAAAATTACTTTGGTATAACTTACTGAAGGTGTGAATAATCCACACCCCTGAGTGATGCAAGTTATACTGACCTAAGCACCAGTATAGACAGGAGAAGTGCTCCTATCGACTTCAAACGTCTTCATCAGAAGCACAAGAGCAGTGCAGCTTTACCACTGTAAATGATGTAGTGCAGACATAGCCTAAGGCTACATCTACACTACGGGGGGGGGAGGGGGGGGTCGATTTAATATACACAAATTCAGCTACGCAAATAGCGTAGCTGAATTCGACGTATCGCAGCCGACTTACCCCGCTGTAGGGACGGCGGCAAAATCGACCTCTGCGGCTTCCCGTCGACGGCGCTTACTCCCACCTCCGCTGGTGGAGTAAGAGCGTTGATTCGGGGATTGATTGTCGCGTCCCAACGAGAGGTCTATTTCTACCCGCCGATTCAGGCGGGTAGTGTAGACCCAGCCTGAGACAATACTGGTCAGCGTGTTAAGCAGTGCTTTCAGCACATCAGCTAACAGTTATTTGTAGGCACCACAGGAAGAGTGTTTTAAGGAGGACAATGTGGTGGTTTTGTGGCTATTAATGGGGAGCTCCTCCCATTTGTGAAGGTAAGCACAAGGGTCTCTAATGAATATTATTAGTGTTGCTTCTAACTACTGGGAGTAACAAGTGAATAAACAGTTTGATTTAGTCTGCTCCCGTTAAAAACTGCAGCAAAGCAGGAGTAACAGCATTCCACTCTGTTCCAATTGGAACAAAAAAAATGAAGGGCCAGGGTCATTAGAGTAACTAACAAATTGCACGAAGGTAGGGGAAACCATCTCATATGGACAAATTATAATTTGTAAAATTATAAAATTATAATATGAAACAATTGTTCATTTTATGTTTTCTGCACCTTTCTGTTAAGTACCTAGTACTGGCCTTTGTTCAAGACAGGCTACTAAGCTGGGTAGACTCTTGGTCTGACCTGCTAGCATATTTGTACGTTCTGAGGAAATCCCTAAAATCCTACATTGTCTAGCCAGATCCAGCACATGAGAGAGGGGTCAATATTTGAGTATTGAAAGTAGTCATCACTGAGCAACATGAGGATATAAAGCATTCATATCCTCCCTCTCTGGAAGGTTAAGCAATGCAGCTTCTGTAGACTCCCAACAGAGGAAGTGAGCAATTGCTACCAAGAATCAATGTCTCATGATATTTAAAACATTTCTCCCCCTCCCCGCCACTTAATCTTTACAATAAATCCCTTGGAGGCTTGAAGCTGAAATCTGTTTCTTTATCCCCTTCACTGCACTCACACACTGGTTGTATTTGGGAGGTGGGGGTGTTAGATGGATGCTGGGCTTCTGGCATTAATATCTTCCAAAGGAAAAATTCAGCATTGAAACAAGAAAAAACAATTATATGAACATTCAAACTGATCCTACAGTAAGATGTGCAGGATCAGAGCCTTAGAGAAGGGTAGTTATTCTACTTATTCCAGAGAGCTTTTCAGTGATGGTCATAGAACAGTGGAAAGAGGATGGGAAGGAAAAAATTCTTCAAAGTGACCAGTATCTACAGAGTTGTCTTCTAAAGCAGTGGTCTCCAAACTTTTTTGATCGCGCACCCCTATCAGTAAAAAAAGTTTGAGCATGCACCCCCTGCCGCGTCAGCTCTACCATTTTTGCCAAAGCAAAAAAAAAAACCCGCTCCTCTTGCCACACACCCCCCAAGGATCCTCTTGCACACCCCACTTTGGAGACGACCGTTCTAAATTAACAAAAACAGGGGGAGGGAGGGAGAGGCAGGAATTCTGGTATATAAACCTCTATATGGTATAAGCTTGGATTCACAATCAGACTTACAAGCAGATCAACAAAAAGGGAACATGTTATGGGACAGTACACGCTACTGGACAGGTACTGGGGCAGCAGAAATACCCATTCACCTTTAGTTTGAAAGCTAGTGTAGGCAATGTGTATTCATACACAAAACACTATGTAGTTAAGACTGCTACACACAATATATACTCGGCACAAAACCTCAAAAGCAAGAAATTGAGAACTTAAGCCATTTAACGGAACACATCATTTACTATCTTGTAGCCAGAGATAGAGAGAGAAAGACTTCACAACTAGCACAACCACTGTATCCCACAGTGTTAATTCATTTCCTACAGGAATGCCAGCCTTCAGTACCTCCCTCACCAAACTCCCCACCAGCACAGACTTGTCAGGCTTCCTCATTTCTGTCCTGTTCTGGGAAACACCACTAACTTCATCATGGGGCCACCCATCTGTATCCAATTGTGAGATCCTAAGTATCACTAACTGAAGAAATACAAAAAACTAAGATTACAATGTTAGCTCAGTATTATTACTCTCATTGTATATTTTGTGGTATATATTTTTTATAACACAGGAATCTATTAAGCAAGTCAGTGATAAGCAGGCATAGAACATACTCCATACTACTGTCTGTTGCATCCTTATATTTTGCTTATCCTTTGATTTAGTGATATTAAGTGCCTGTGCAACCTTAACATTTCTTTAACTTAGGAAATTAAATGAAGACAAATGCATTTAAAAAGAAACATTAAGGAAGAATAAGGGAGACAAGAAAGCAAATACTAAGGTGAGAACACATATATTTGCAATATATTCGAGTGCCACTGCTAAAAACTACTGAAATTTTCTGCTGTGCAGGTACAGTAGCATTAACAATTTATATCATTACTATCCAAACTGTTTCCAGACTTAGTCATCGACAAGGATGTGTATGATATCTATTTACATGTCAGGTATCAAAACTTCAGCTATCATCCGTTATCAAAAATGGGAGGAGGGGAAGAGCAGGAAAAATAGGTGAACAAGGTTGGGTGGGTGGTTTTTGTTTTAAATAGGAAAAATATTTTCTTTCCATCTTTGTAGACTGCAAACAGCAGAAAGGAATTACTCCCCCTCCCTAATAATAAATAAATAAATAATAATAATGAGAGCGCAAACCATAAGAACACCTTTCAACTCAGACCAAGCTTGCTACAAACTTGTGAAAAGGCAGAACAATCACTGAAAGCAGTTTTTCAACCTTAATCATAGTATTTATAACTAGCAAACACTGCTGTAAAATACAGCAAATGGAATTTTCCATTAAAAAGATTTTTACAAAAGTAAGAGCTTACTAAGTCATCTCTATGTTCTTCCTTCACTCAACTTTACTTAGTTATCTTGGTGGATTTTTTGCTCTTCCCATCTCAATGTCCATTCACCCCTATGGATAGAATAATTTTTGAGCTTAATAGTCCAAAATTTAAAGTTGGTAGTCAATTTTCTCTAAAACAATCTCTCTTTTCTTCAAGGCATTCTTCTGATTTTTCCTTCGTTTCTTAAGATGAAAACAAATCAAATGTAATGCACACAGATGAATGTGTTACTTTGTTTTTTAAAATGGAAAACAAAAACTGCACAAAATTAGCATGGGAGGAAAAATTCAGAAGTTTTACAGAAAAAGCAGCTCTCCAGAGGGGTTACATGCAAACTTTGTGCAAGCCAGCAAACAGCTGTATGTAATTAGCCAATTAGACGCTCCTGCCTAGCATTCTCATTAAGAAAACAACTGTTATTTCTTAGTTGGTGATTAATACAGCAGGCCAAAGTATAGTCTAGAACTATAATAAAGCAAAGAGATGGGCTTCCAGCTAAGTTCCCCCAAACCAAAAATATTAAATTACAAAGCTAAATGTTTTTTGTGCTGCCACCTTATGGCCTTCAGGCCAGTACCAGAGCAGGAGTCTAGAAACCTGAGTTCTATGCCATGGACTTGTAACTTCTGTGTGCTTCAGTTTCCCCTATCTATAAATTCAGGATGATGTCCCCTTTTGTGTTAGAAAGGAGCTGAAGGGGTTAAAGTGTGTGGATACATTGGTGTTAAGTGGGTTTTCTAATCAAATGAAGATGACTTGACTGAACAAAAGCACTTATTGTCCTTGTCTAGACAAGGCAGAAAAAATGCTTTTGGAGAGAGGGTGGACCTGGGCTCAGACCTACAAAGGGACTTAAGCATTGACTGCTTAACTTTTAGGTGACTAGCCACTCAGGATATGTTTACAGTGCAGCTGGGAGCAAGCCTCCCTGCCCAGGGACACAGACTTGCGCTAGCTTGGTTTAAGCTAGCCTGCTACAAATAGCAGTGTACACATTGTAGCTCTGGCACCAGCTTGGGCTCTCAAGCCTACCTGACCCTTGGGTTTGACCTCAGGTAGCTAGCTCAAGTGTCTGCCAGGACCCCACACTACTATTTCTAGCAAGCTAGCTCGAGCCAAGCTGGCACAAGGCTGTCTACTCGCGCTGGGAGGCACACTCCCAGCTGCAGTATAGACATACCCACAGTAGAAGTCACAAACCCAGGGTTAGGCACTTAGCCTCCCTATACAATGAGAGGGGAGCTAGAGAGGCATCTGAGAATTGGATCCACAAAAGCCAGCCTGCTAGGCAGGGAGCTGCATAAACTAGACACTGGACACCTGGCAACCCTGCCCAGTGCTCCACTTGCTCTCCCTCCCAGCACTCTGGTTTAAAGATATTTTAAATAAAATATTTGCCATCTAAATAGTTATAAGATACTTAGCTTAATAACAAATTAAAAAGGAAAAACGTGTACATGTAACCCTTCTGCCCATCTAAGTTGGTAGCAACAAGGGCTGGGTTCTGTATCTAGGGGTTCCGTTTCAATAACGCAACGCAAAACCGGCTCGAGCCCCGACCCAGTGACCTGGGACAATTACATACCACCCGCTGAGCGCCTCTAAGAGGCAATACTTCCCCTCTCGCAAGCACGGAGTCTGAGTGTAGCAGAAAATGTTTAATAACATGAGGTAAACGACATCAGCATTAAATTGGAAAAAACACCACAGACAGGATTCCTAACACAAACCATGAGCAAAAGACCCACCCCAGCAAATTGGGCCGTGTCCTTTCCCTTTGGTTCTTGAATCCAACAACCCAAAAATCACCCAGAGTCCCCAAAGTCCAACACCCCCAAAGTCTCTTGGTCCAGCAACCACCCAAAGTCCCCAAAATCCAACAACCCCCAAAGTCTCTGTCCCTGGTCAGTGCAGCCCCAGAGTAAAAGGGGGGGGGGCAGGCAGGGTGTTAAGGGGCACCTTACGTGATCCAAGGCTGACCGGCCGTCTCTCCATGGGGTTCCACCGCAGCCTTCACCACGAGCCAGTCCACTTCCTGCCGTCCCACAAACTGCTCTGCTCTACGAGCTGCTCCGCTCACCAACCTGTGAGCCGCTGCAGCTGTCCCCGCAAACAGCTCCGCTTGCCATTCCTTGGGCCACTCCAACAGTCCCCCCAAGGCTCCGCGCCGCTTGCGGCTCCTCCAGCCATCTCTGCAAACTGCTCCACCACCCGCTTAGCAATATAGCTTCAGGCTTCCCCACTAGTTAACAGAGCACTCAGTGATCTCAGCTCTTTTGTGATTTCAACTCATAGTAGGGGAGCCCCAGTGCTGGTACACCATTGGCCCAAAGTGAATTCAGCTCAGCAGCCTGTAACTAGACTTCTAATGGAATCAAAGTTAGTTCTGACATTGAACAGTAGAGAGAGGGGAGGTGGTGCAATTGGTGTTTCAGGCCCCCAAAATGGACCCATGCTATCAAGCACAACTATCTATCCCCATCCTCTCTCAATTCACTGGGTTGTGGAACCCATGTCCCTTGTCTAGCGAGTGCTACTTAGGTGATGGTGAGATCCTCTGTCATAAAACAGTTTCATTGTCCTTGATTCACATAATCAGGGTAACAATACTTTATTCCTCCTGCCCCAGTAACAGAGAAGCTGGGGATCCCACCCCATCCAAAGTAACCACTATCAGTTGTTGTTGTCTCATGCCAGGCGGGTGGGTGTGCCTATGCAAACAAGATCAGCCCCTGGAGTTCTTTTCCACACTCACCATAATTCACCACCAGATGTCAGGGTAGAGCTCATCCTGACTCTGCTTACATCCATTTTCCAGCTTACTGGAACCGGTTCTGTTTAAATAAAGATATAAAGCAATATGGAGTTTATTTATAGGTGGCATGAGCTGGGGTGAAATCCTGGGCTCATTTAAATCAATGGCAAATCTCCTGTTGACTTCAATGGGATGATATTTTGCCCTGTTTAACCTTCCTTAGGAATCATTCATTAAAATTGTTTGGCATTCCCTTTTCTGGATGAGATTCAATATCTGGATACCTTGACTCTGACATTACAGTTACTAGCATTTGTTAATCATCATTCTGTCCCATCTCAATAAAACACAATAAAATCCTTCACTCCTTAGTTTTATTACTTTTGTATGAAGTACTGGATATGTATAAAAAGTGGGTTTATTATAATGTAAGAAAAATGAATTTGATAGCAGCTAACAAAATAACACTAAACAGATGGTCCATATTTTAAAACCCCGCTTGTCTGCCAATTTAACACACATTATTTGTAAAAATAAATATCATACTGACTGTACACAAAAGCTGAATACTTTAAATAATTAACCACAGAAGGGAGAAGGAAGCTAAGAACTGAGACTGAAGACTATGTGGTATTAATGTTATTTCAAAGTGATGGTGCATTTAAGGTGAATTTTATGAGTAAAAGCTTTGTCTGGGGAAATATATGAAGATATGAAACTCACTCCACTGCCTGCCTCCCAGTCTGCACCCTTCTTTCACTGGCCCTCTAACTGGCCTACTCAGCCTGGCTCCAAGATGGCCTCTATACAAACCTATTTAGAGTTGGAGTGTAAAGTGCATGAATGTTCTCCCCTCTGACCCCATCTCTTTGCACGGCTTTTATAGCTCAGAGGAGGGCCCTCTGCAAGGGGTCAGGGTCGGCGATTTGGGGGGTGGTGACCGCAGTGGTATTTCAGCGGCGGGACCTTCCATCGCTTCTGTGGGGGGCCAGCATTTCAGGGCGCTCCTGGCAGGGGTGTATATTTCTTCACACCTAAAGAAATGAGGCAAGGCCAGGCATCTTCACTATCCCAGGGCTTCTGCTAAAGTCTGGCAGATCAAGAGTTGTCATCAGTGGAAATTCTAGGTGTCATACTGCCTGGGGAGTTTCATGACAGAGTGCCAAGAGCATGTCAGCTACCCCAAACTGGTGGTACATTCTATAATTAGATTTCACCAACCCAATAACAAATGTGAACTCCTTTGGATCACTGTAACACTCTTACCATGGAGTCACAGACAGTCCCTTAGACTCTGAAGTGTATCTTGCCACCCAGGCAAGCTGGACTTAGTGATAAGTGGTCACTTACACCAAAAATTACTAATTATTTAGGTTGGCCCCAGTCCCAAGAGACCAGTCACTTAGGTACAAATTGATTTGTACCTTAGATCTCATACAAAGGCAATGCTTATAGCCAATCCTATAGTAAGCTAATTAAGGATTCATTAACTAGGAAAATGAAATGAGAGAGTTATTTACAGGCAACTTGTACGCACAAATGAGTTCAGTCTATGGTTCCAAAAGGTGAAAGCAATATAATAATTTGTCACCATTGACTATCTTTTCAGGGTTTAACGCAGGTCGACCCAGGGGATCTCTGCTTCTTGTTTCTTAGCTCCAGCCTTTATAAGAGCAAAGAGAAGAAAAATCTTCATATCAAGTATTTTTATTTTCCTCTTCCAGCATTCAAATTGAGGGGATAAGACCTCTTGCACACACTTCTCCATAGATGGATGGGGTAATCAAAAAACCTTTTGTCCTTCAATGGCCCACTTAAATTTGATAATATTCCTGGTTGGGCAGGTGGAGCCACTCTTCCCATCTGAGCTCACAAGTTCAGAGCACGTATTTTTACAATTATAAAACAAACATATGTTACCATGTAGCATGGAATAGACATTACAAGATTAATGCACACAGCAGCTTACAAGCATTTTATAGAGTCCAAACAATCCTTACAAGTCCAACACCTGAACAATAGCAACATAAAGGTGAGCTGAGTTTCCAGATATGAATTTGTCACTGCTCAGCTGACACCTACAGACTTGGCAGGAGCTGGCACCTGGTTTACCAGCAGTACACCAGGACTCCCCCATCTCTACCAAAAAGACCATACATAACTGTGGCAGGGCTCTCTGTCTCCTGCTTCTGCTCAAGTCCACAAACCTTTATGCTGGTAAAACACCTGGTGCAGTTTATTTACAATGTTGGTTCTACCACCCTTGTACAATATACAGCCCTACTCCTACAGTCTGAGGGAGCCCTCAGTTCCTGAGACAAGCAGGAAAGAGCAAAATCTCTTCCCCCCACTTTTACTTCCTTCCTTTGCCTTTTTGTAGTCTCTGCCTAATGGTTAAATTAGCTTTCCAGGTCTCCTCCACCCACCCATTAGGCACAGCTCTTCTTAAAAAGATCTGTTCTGCAGTGTTTAATTGGAGCAGGGCTGCCCAGAGGATTCAGGGGGCCTGGGGCAAAGCAATTTTGGGGGCCCCTTCCATAAAAAAAAGTTGCAATACTATAGAATACTATATTCTCATGGGGGCCCCTGTGGGGTCTGGGGCAAATTGCCCCACTTGCTCCCCCCTCTGGGTGGCCCTGAATTGGAGCTGCTGTGACCAGAGTGCTGGCTCAGCCATTGTTGACCAGCTGGAGTGGGTGGGTGAGGTTCTGTAACTTGTAACGTGCAAGAAGGTCACACTAGATGATTATGATGGTCCCTTCTGGTCTTAAAGTCTATTAGATTCACTGTGGACAGTAACACATTGTTGCCCAGCACTCTGTCACAGTAACCTTGATTCTTGTCTTCTAAAATTCTAAAGACAAATCATTTCAGAAGGGACATGGAGGAGGAGAGGGCAGGGCAAGGCAAGATCATATAAGAGAGCAGCTCACAATTACATCATGTTAGGGAGGATGGTGAAATGGCCAAAATGAAAAGAGGAGGCAAAAAGAGATGAAGAAGAAAGATGAGTTTGGTGTTCATTATAAGAAGTCCAGGAATAGGTGCTGGACTGGCAGCCAGAGACACAAGTTCGAACAAAGGGGGAGAGGTCATATGCCAAGAAATATATTTGCAAGTTGTCAACACAAATATGATAAACTGCAGCCACGTGATTATTTATGGCATCTGAGGAGTGCAAGTTGCTTAAAATACATGTAGGAATATACAGTCCCTTGCCCAAAAGTGCTCACAATCAAAACTAGATGGATAACAAAGAAAATGACTTCTACAACTGGTCACAAATTCTCTGACAAAACAGTTTCATTAGAAAATACTACGTGTTTTTTAAGAAACATCTTAGGTTCAATAAACTTTTGTTGAATCACAGACAGGGGTTTCAATAGAACCCTTCCAGGTTGCCTGGCAGGCTGCTAGGGAGCATGGGCTTCCAGGTCTATCACTGTAAGACAGCCCCACAGTATGAACTGCCCCAGGGCCGGGGACCCCAGTGCTTCCAGATTCCTGGATCAGCTTGCACTCCAGGATGCTGGGAAACCATACGAATGGCAGTCGGCAGCTGCTGAAGTCCCGGGGAATATATTTCATTTAGAATCAACATGTGTTGGTGTTTCCAAAATAAAAATATCATGGAATTTGAGGTTCATGGGAAAATTTTGAAAAAACTGGTTTGGTGACTGATGTTAGCCCTGATGACTACAAAGGGAGGGTGAAGAGAACAAGGAGAAAAATAATTACTAGTGTTGAAATTTCCTGTGAAATGGAAGTCCTGTGTTTCAGCCGCCTCTAATAACAATGGATGACCAAGGTTGCATTAAGGGAATCCCGGGTCCAACACATGCTAAAGCAAGGGACCCCCATGGTTCTGCCTCTGTGCCCCCACTCCTTGCTTAGATAAGCAGTGGCAGGGAGCCTCAACCCTCCCACAGAGGCAGGGGCAACAGCGGAGGCCATGTCTCTCACCTGAAGTGGCAGCACCCCCCTCCCACCCCCCGAACCTCAGACACAGGAGGGCCCCTCCTGCCCTCTCAGCTAGGAGGAGCAAGTATGGCTCCTGCAGAGCTCCGGCCAGATAACCCCTGTGAGTTGGAGTTAAGGAAAGGAAGGTGATCTGAAAAATGTTGTTTGTTTTGGACTTTTGAATTCTATTTTTGACAGACTCTGTTGCCAGCCTGAGGAGAACTGGTAAAAAGTATAATAAAGTTTGAGTTTAGAAGGTCACTGGAGACTTAATCGGTTCTTAAAGGGGGCCCAAATGAAGGAGTAATTGCAGTGGGATGGCCAGCGAGGCAACCCAAGCCATGAGAGGGTGCTTGGGAGGTATTAAGTGGCTACTGTCACATTTTCAAGCTTTTCTTTGCAACCATAACAGATAGACACTTTAAAAGAAACTAAATTCAAATTTGATGCAATAACAAGACTCCAGGACCTGGAACATGGGCTTATGATGCCTATGCTTTATCCAGCCCTGATGACTACAAAGGGAGGGTGGAGAGAACAAGGAGAAAAATAACGTTGCTTGTGGGAGAATATTTTCCAAGAGGCAGGTCACTTCATTTGTTTTTTCATCTTCTTTTAATGTTTTGTGTGAGAAGAAGAGCAGCTAGTGTCAGAGATAAGATTAATGATGGAAAGCCAACTGAAAGATTTGTTCTGAAAATCTGAAGGAGGAATGGAGGCGAAATCGAGATTTATTGACAGCAACCTCCTATAAATCAATAGGGGACTCAGAAGAATCTGGGAGAAACTGAAAAATAGCATGGGAAATAGTTAAACATTTGGCCTGTCTTCCCCATCCAAATAGTAAATTCTGCAGCAGCTAATCCAGCCAAAAGGTAAAGCAACTATGCATTCTTAAACATCACCTCCATGAGGCAAAGGATGGCCAATTACTGAAATCAAGAGACACATTATTGGCAACAAACCAGTCATTCTGAGACTCATTTAAATCATCTCTTTGTCTCTGCAGCCTGGCTCCCTGCAGATACCCTTCCAGGGATGAGACAATTTTTGTATAATCAGATTAGTTGGATGGTTGCTGCCATACCTTTCCTACAGGCATTGCATACCAGGATGAACTGTTACTTACCTTGTTTGTTTTTTATTGATGTACTGTTAGTGAAATATGCTGGTTTGATCATTCTAGAGACCTAACTCCTATTGGTCCACAAAAAAGTGCAGCACAAGAAGCAATAGTGTAAGATTAAATAATTTCTCCCTCCTAGTCAAGTCTAAATATTGGCATATAAGGAATCATAGAATATCAGGGTTGGAAGGGCCTTCAGGAGGTCATCTAGTCCAACCTCCTGCTCAAAGCAGGATTAATCCCCCAACAGATTTTTGCCCTAGATGGGCCCTCAAGGTTTGAGCTAACAACCCTGGGTTTAAGCAGACCAATGCTCAAACCACTGAGCTATCCCTTCCCCCTGCATAGGCTAGTCCTAAAAAGCATCTAACCCCATAGCTTCCTACAGCCCCCTGCACTCACTTGTGATGTGGCTGTTCTTATGCTTGGGGAAAACTAGCACATCTGTTTCTTGATTTTGATATAGAAATTGATTAGCTTTGGCGCCTTTCCTTAATATAGTTCCTGATTCCTGCTCTATACCCTTTTAACAATCCCCCTAAATAATAGTCCCTCAGGATGGATTATTTCAAATGAGCATATTTATTTTAGTATATCTTATTATAGCAGTATGGTCCATATTCCCAATTAAGTTAAAAAAAGTTGCAGGATTAAATTTCAGGACAGCATGCTAGATATTTACTGTGGTAAGTACTTATGCTTAGATGTCTCAGCTTCACATGCAAATTTTGTAAAGTTCTGTGTGGAGGACATCTCTAGTTCTATTCCTATAGAAAGCAAGTGAAAAAATCCAAATTTAGGAGCTTATATTTAAGGGTTTTCGTTTTATATTTGTCATGTCAAATAGAACAAACATCAGATTTCATATGTTCTGTAAGATTGACTATCATATCAAAATGCATATTTCTAATCAGTTGACAATATTAATAAGCCACTATCCCTGTGTGGCTGAAGAGGCAGGCATATGATTTTGCCAGTTGGCACAAATCCTCAGCTGGGGTAAATTGTCATAGCTCAATTGCCTTAATAAATTCATAGATTTTGTGACCAGAGGGGACCACTCTGGTCATCTGGTCTGAACTCCTGCATAACAGGCTATAGAAGAAGATCCCTGAATTAATTCTTGTTTAAACTAGAACATATTTCCCAGAAACAACATCCAATCTTGATTTTAAAATGACCAGTGATGGAGAATCCACTGCAACCCTTGGAAATTACCTTCACTATTAAAAAATTACACCTTATTTCTAGTCTGAAGTTGTCTCGCCTCAACTTCCGGCCACTGATTTTTTTTTCTTTTTATAACTGTTGGGTCAGATGCAGGTGCTAATCTTTAAAACAAACAAATACTTAGAGACAAGCCTAGCAGACCTTAACCCTCACATCAGCTTCCAGCAAGAAGAAGCAGGCCTAATGTGCCATAGAACAAGCTATATCAAGTGCAGAAGGATTTTAAGACACTACTAGATTTCCCTGGGCCGAGTGGGCTAGAGACATGTCTGACCTCATACTCTGAGAAAAATGTGGTAGGGAATCCACAGGAAATGAACATAATCCACCTGTGGCATGAGTAAATAGTTTCTGGAAAGGCAAAAATACTGCTGGTTATAACTCCCTCAAGGGGAAAATTGAATCTACAAGCTTGAAAAGATAAGCATAGAGTAGTCATTTCAGAGTACAATAGAACTAAGACATTCTCATGAATACTTCAGTTAGTCAAAAGTAATACTGCCCTGGCAAGGTACCTACTTGCTGGAGAGGCAAATGACATTCCAGAATGCAAAAGTAAACTGGTTCCAGTGGGCAAACAAGGACTTGATCTAGGTGTGCATATGGAATCAATGATTCATGAACTATTGAAGAGTGGCAATCCTCTCAAAAGTGCCTCCTTAAAAATGGCATAACAGATTTCATGAGTATCTTCTCTCATTGATGTCCATATCCAACAAGCATTGCTCACAAGCAAAAAAGGTAGTGGTTCTGACTACCCCTGCTGCCCATTCTTCCATAGCACTGACAGGCAAGCAGTGTGTTCTTCCTGATTCAACATTCATCACCAGATTTTGTAATTGGAACATTGGTTTGACCAACTTTTTTTTTTTTTTAATTAAGCCAATCAATATAAGGCAGTGGTAAACCTACATAAGTGTGACCACACAAAGGTTTGCGCCGGCCTAACTAAGTTAACTTAATAACAAATTGTAGTTAAACAAAAGCCTTAGTTAATAATTCTATGGACCACGTACAAAGCCTAGAAGCCAGCTAGCTCAGTTTTAGCTGTATTTGACTCTGCAGGACTAACAAAAGTAAAAAAGAAAAAAGTCAACACAGTAAGTGGTTAAGACTCCAAATATACAAAAGTTAAAATTCTGTTGAGAGGAAGATGCCATTTTTATAAAATCCGTTTTCCAAGTTCAGCTATTCTTTTATTATATACAATTCTGCTGCATGGAGAAAGTATGCAACTTACTGCTGAAGAAACAGAATGAGAGAAAGTAAATGTGTGGGGTGAGAGGGGGAAGAGAAGGGGGTATGGTTGTCTCATTTGTGGATATATGGATCCAAGAGTGGATTTTTGGAAACAGCCTTGCACAAGAATTGAACTGAACTTAGAATGAAGGGGGGAAAATAAGTTTCCATCTCTCTTGACCTTAGCTCTATGGGGCAGAGACAGATCAGTTTGAGAAGTATGTGTTTGTTTTTATCTAGAGAGAGAGAGAGAGAATGAATCAGAAATATTTTAGTTTAAGGAAGTATTATTACTGAAAATGGTGGGGCAAATTCACTTCTTAGGCCTTGTTTATACTACCATGATAAGTCAACCTAAATTACGCTACTCCAATTATGTGAATAACGTAACTGAAGTCAACATAGCTTAGGTTGACTTATCGTAGTGTCGACACCGTAATGTGTCTACAGGAGACGATCTCCCAATGACTTACATTAGTCTTCTTGGGGAGCTGGAGTACCGGAGTCAATGGGAGAGCCCTCTGCCATTGACTTAGCAGGCCTTCACCAGACCTTCTAACTCAACACTCGCTACATCGATCGCAGCAGTACCGATTTACCCATAAGTGTAGACAGGGCCTTACTTACATTAGTATAACTTAGAATTTGATCCAGAAAGGACCACTTAAATCAGTGGTGTAACTCCATTGACTTCAGTAGAGATGAATTTGGCCCCACGCGTTTTATACCTTTTTGCAGTTGGAAAAAAATCTGCTCTTTCAATCATAGTCTTTTCTAGTTCAAAAAATGTAACTCAGCGGAGGTATGTGGGTGTGATTTGGGCAATCAGTCAAAATTGCTTACTAGAGTTTTAAATCATGAACAAACTGTATGATTCATTTAATTCCAATACTATATTATTTCTACAGCATTTGTCGCAAATTGTATATTTTATTTTGTTTCATGTGTAGGAGGGTTCTTGTAAAAACCTTTGGTTCTAAATCTCCGTTTCTTGGAGAGCACTGTAGAAGCATTTTCATTCTTACCTCATTGTGTTGGAAGTGGGGAAGGAGGATACTGAAGCTAGGCACTGTTTTCTGATCAAATGTTGTGTACAGCCCCAAAATTCAGTAATAATTGAACAAATTACGCAAATTTCCCATATTAAAAAAGTGGCATGTACATTTCACTTTGCTAAATATATATTAGGATGTTGAAAGTGTACCATAAATATTCTCATGGCCATGAGTGTAGAACATTTGCACGACCCCTAATGCTCAAGCAGTGTGGAGGCATGAGGCATAATGCCTTCTGGGGTGATGGGTAGTCCTTGTTTATTGTTAAAAAGGTGCAGCTTGCCCTGAGTAATGATCTGGGTCACCATCTCCAAAGAAAACCCCCTTCTTAGGGACACTGCATACTGGCAGCAATGCTGGCTGCAGTCCAGATCCATTCTCCATTGCCTTCAGTCAATTTGACTGCCTTGTATACAGAGGGAAAGGATGGAAAGAGGATCTCTGAAACCACTCTCCACTCTAGGGCTCCATTCAGAACCAGCTATAATTTAGCCCTAAGAGCTTTAAGTTTTGGAAAGAACAACAGGCATTTGTCTCAATAATTTTGTTTGATACAAGGCACTTTTCACTTGACCTGCGCAAAACTTTCATAATGAAACCTGAAGCTTGGGCCAGCTTTGCTGAAATGTTTGTGAACCTGAGTTTAAAGCATATCCACAATTAGTTATGTGGAAGTCAGGCAAAATTGTTGTATCACTTGCATTTTACTCTATTTGTGGATTCTCTAACTAAACATTTGGGGTTGCAAACCCACATGAACAAACCCATCAAGTTTCACACTGTTCCACTTTGTCTGAAACAGACAGTATTTTTTTACAACTTGCTCTGACAAATAAGGCATCAAAGGCCTGTGAGTGTTTTATGCTTCTACGACACCACAGAATATTTGCCAACTTTGTCATATGTTAGTAGTTAGAATCAAGCAGCTTTATCTGGGCATTGAAAATAAGTCTTTAATGTGCTACACTTTCTTTCAGTTACAGCTCTAGTTGACTAATTTGTTATGTTGTGTCATTTTTTTCCTGCAAAAAAAGAATTAGTCATGAGTAAGGTAATGAGCCAATCTGTGTGGGTGTATCACCGCCAGTACATAGGGCAAAACCAAAATATGCTTATCACAGCTTCAAAACCCCAACTTACATGTTTTCTCTCTTGACAGTCACAAGATAAAACAGAGCAGTTTGTGGACTCAGTACTAGAAGAGAATATTACATGCATTTAATACTTACTTCAGATGCTCTGTGACTGCAGTGTCAGAACTGAAACAAATGCAATTTTTAACAGCTGCTGTAAAGGTGGAAAAAGCTCGAGTGACTTAAATCCACAAATTAGTTCATGCTGTATATGAGATGAACAGGTTAAAGGGGCTCATTATGCCCATTGGCAGTTTTGTTCTGAATCCAGAAAATGACTAGTATATTCAGTATATTGTTGAGCTGGTAATGCTAGGTATCCAAGATAGAAAACATTTTAGTTGGAGACTATATCATAAAATAGATCTATCCAGGTACTATATAGCCCTCAAAACTGTAGTATAGGCCCCTTTAGTGACACATCATTGTCATCCTAAGAGAAAAGCTGGCAGACACTGAATGTAAAAGCTTCTGTTGCTCAGGCAAAAAGCTAAACTTTGGCTTTAATTATCTATGGCTTATTGGTAAGCATAAAATAAATGATTCTGTATGTAGTGGATGAAATGAATGTCTAGATCAAATGAAATTAATCAAATATTTCCTTTGTACCAGGATTCCAAATGACTGAAAATGAATGATGACAATTTTACAAATCATTTGCCTGCAGAATGATTCAGAACTGTTGCAGGCAACATTCTTCTCTTTCCTTATAAGGACACACACAAGAGGTACATAAATATTGATTAATATCTTGTAATGTATGAATCATGATTAAAAAAGATTAAATGACAAACCAAGAGAGAAATGGTAAGAAGTACAATCCCATGGATCACTAAATGTATTGTGGTAGTGAAAGCAGAGGAAAAGGCAAGGCACGATGTGCTTTAATGTTTTAATCTAGTCACAGTTTAAGTCAAAACTTAACACCATTATTTTTAAAATAAGGTACCTAAGATGAGGTGACTGACTAGTTTCTGGGACACAGCAGTAAAGCTATGGCATGTGTCAAACATATAGCTAAGGGTAGCATAAAATCCCTTTTTACCCTGTAAAAGGTTAATTTTTCTTTTACCTGTAAAGGGTTAAGAAGCTCAAATAACCTGGGTGGCATCTGACCAAAAGGACCAATAAGGGGAGAAGATACTTTCAAATCTGTGGGGGAAGGTTTTTTGTCTGTGTCTCCCGGAGTCAACAAGGAACCAAGGCAGGGAAAAAACATCTCCCTAAGCCATATCTAAGATAAGCATCTAATATTACAGAAATAATAAGTAATAGCAAAGAAATGCATTAGGTTATCTTTTGTTTTAGTTTGTGAATTTTCGCTGTGCTAAGAGGGAGGTTTATCCCTGTTTTTGTAACTTTAAAGTTTTGCCTAGAGGGGAAATCCTTTGTGTTTTTAAATCTTTTGTTATTCTGTAAAGTACTTATCCTGATTTTACAGAGGTGATTCTTTTACCTTTTCTTTAATTACAATTCTTCTTTTAAGAATCCAGTTGATTTTTCATTGTTCTTAAGGTCCAAGGGTTTGAGTCTGTGTTCACCTGTACCAATTGGTGAGGACATTATTCTCAAGCCTTCCCCAGGAAAGGGGGTGCAGGGCTTGGGGGAATATTTTGAGGGAATAGGACTCCAAGTGGTCCTTTCCCTGATTCTTTGTCTAAATCACTTGGTGGTGGCAGCATACTGTTTGAGGCAAGGTGGAATTTGTGCCTTGGGCAAGTTTTTAACCTAAGCTGGTAAAAATAAGCTTAGGGGGTCTGTAATCGGCGTTGGCCCACCTACCCGCTAGGGGGCGGTGGGGAGCTATGAGGTCACTGGCCGGCCTGGGTCACGCCTCCGTCAGCGGGGAATTAGCGGCGGGGCGGCCGCCAGCCAGAGTCTGTAGCGCGCCCCTCAGGCAGGGGAGCGCCGGCAAAGGTCAGTAGCGCGCCCCTCAGGCAGGGGAGCGCCGGCAAAGGTCAGTAGCGCGCCCCTCAGGCAGGGGAGTGCCGGCAAAGGTCAGTAGCGCGCCCCTCAGGCAGGGGAGCGCCGGCAAAGGTCAGTAGCGCGCCCCTCAGGCAGGGGAGCGCCGGCAAAGGTCAGTAGCGCGCCCCTCAGGCAGGGGAGCGCCGGCAAAGGTCAGTAGCGCGCCCCTCAGGCAGGGGAGCGCCGGCAAAGGTCAGTAGCGCGCCCCTCAGGCAGGGGAGCGCCGGCAAAGGTCAGTAGCGCGCCCCTCAGGCAGGGGAGCGCCGGCAAAGGTCAGTAGCGCGCCCCTCAGGCAGGGGAGCGCCGGCAAAGGTCAGTAGCGCGCCCCTCAGGCAGGGGAGCGCCGGCAAAGGTCAGTAGCGCGCCCCTCAGGCAGGGGAGCGCCGGCAAAGGTCAGTAGCGCGCCCCTCAGGCAGGGGAGCGCCGGCTAAGGTCAGTAGCGCGCCCCTCAGGCAGGGGAGCGCCGGCAAAGGTCAGTAGCGCGCCCCTCAGGCAGGGGAGCGCCGGCAAAAGTCTGTAGCGCGCCCCTCAGGCAGGGGAGCGCCGGCAAAAGTCTGTAGCGCGCCCCTCCGGCAGGGGAGCGCCGGCAAAAGTCTGTAGCGCGCCCCTCAGGCAGGGGAGCGCCGGCAAAAGTCTGTAGCGCGCCCCTCAGGCAGGGGAGCGCCGGCAAAGGTCAGTGGCGCGCCCCTCAGGCAGGGGAGCGCCGGCTAAGGTCAGTGGCGCGCCCCTCAGGCAGGGGAGCGCCGGCTAAGGTCAGTGGCGCGCCCCTCAGGCAGGGGAGCGCCGGCAAAGGTCCCGGCGTGGCTCTGCCGGGTAGGGGAGCGCAGGCCCACCCTACACCACTGCGCTCCAGCCCAGGGCCCTGACAGTGGCAGAACGAGGGTCCCACCACTGGGTCAGCGGGGTCGTCCCGCTACATAGACGCACCACTGTGCAGCTCTGTCCCTGGGCTACTTCCTACCCGACAGTTTTCCCCGAATCCCTCTGGTCCCGTGAGTGCGTCGGGGTAGTCCGCTGCTGGCAGCTCCGGCTCCCCCTCAGGCTCAGGCTCCTCCAGCTCCTCTGGGTACTCGGCTGCTGGCAGCTCCCGCTCCCCCTCCGACTCCTCCAGTTCCTCTGGGTACTCGGCAGCGGGCAGTCCTGGCAGCCCCAGTCCGTCCTCCAGGTGAGGTCTCCACTGGCCCAGGGCCTCCCCTGGTGTGGCAGCAGGCTCTGACGGGAGCAGCCCACGGTCTATGTCTGCCTCCCTCCCTGGTGCTGCCCCAACTGAGCTAAGGGCCCCGCCCTTTATACTTCCTGTTCCACCCCTCCCCTTCCGGGGGGGTGGAGCGAGCTTGGGCTGGCCCCGCCCACTCAGGCTGAGGGACAGGCACTTTACCCTCAGGTTCGGAGGGAAGCCACCCTGGCTCCCTACATACCCCACCCCTCAAATCCAGCTCCCGAACCTCGGAGCTGGCGTCCTCAGCCTCCCCCAGACGGGAGAAAAAGTCCGCGTTGGCGTTGTCCCGTCCCGCCCGATGGCGGATCGTGAAGGCGTAGGTTTGTAGTGTAAGATACCACCGCTGCAGGCGGGCATTCGCGTCCTTCATCTTGTTGAGCCACTTCAGGGGTGCATGATCTGTAACCAGTATAAAGGGGGCCCCGAGGAGGTAGTAGCGGAGAGCATCAACCGCCCACTTAACAGCTAGGGCCTCCTTCTCCAGGACGGAGTAGTTCCGCTCCCGGGGGAACAGTTTCCGACTGATATAAACAATAGGATGCTCCTCCCCGTCCACCTCCTGTGAAAGGACCGCCCCAAGCCCCACACCGGAGGCATCGGTCTGGACAATGAAGTCCCGATCGAAGTCCGGGCTGAAGAGAACGGGCTCGCTAGACAGGCGGTCTTTGACAGTTTGAAAGGCCCTCTCGCAGTCGTCAGACCAGCACACTCTACGGGGGCTCTCTTTGGTCAGGAGTTCTGTTAGAGGGGCCGTAATGGTTGCAAAGTGGGGTACGAACCGCCGGTAATAGCCGGCCAGGCCCAAGAATTGACGTACCTGCCTCTTCGTGGTTGGCGCCTGACATTCCTGGAGGGCTTGAACCTTTCCGATGAGGGGGCGTACCTGTCCCCGCCCCAGGGTGTACCCCAGATAGGTGGTTTCCTCGCGCCCGATTCGGCATTTCTTAGGATTGGCTGTGAGGCCGGCGGCGCGGAGGTCCCGGAGGACAGCCGCCACTTGGTTGAGGTGTGCCTCCCAGTTGCTGCCATAGATGACCACATCATCCAGGTAGGCGGCAGCGTACTTGGTGTGAGGTTGCAAAATCCGATCCATCAAGCGCTGGAAGGTCGCTGGGGCCCCATGGAGGCCGAAAGGCATCCGAGTAAACTGGTACAAGCCTGACGGGGTGGCAAACGCAGTCTTCTCCTTGGATCGGGGTTCCAAGGGGATCTGCCAGTACCCCTTGGTGAGATCTAAGGTGGTGATGTAGCAGGCTTCTCCAAGCCGGTCAAGGAGCTCATCAACGCGGGGCATTGGATACGCATCAAACTTTGAAATGGCATTGACTCTCCGAAAGTCAATACAAAACCGCCGGCTCCCATCTGGCTTCGGAACCAGGACGACAGGGCTCCGCCATTCGCTCTGGGAATGCTCGATAACACCCAATCCCAACATGGCCTGGACTTCCTCCTCCACAGCCTCTCGCATTCGCCTAGGCAATGGCCGGGTCGTCTCTCGGACCACCACCCCGGGGTCGGTCTGGATTGCATGGTAGGCAAGCGTAGTCTGTCCGGGCTTCGAGGTGAAGGTCCTGGGGAATGCCTTCACTAGGCAGAGGGCCTGTTCCCGCTGCTCAGCCGTGAGCGTCTCGGCTAGCTGGGGTTCCCCATTATCAGACTCTTCGGGGGGTTGCGGCCCAAGGTCTGGTTCAGGTGGGTATGGGGCAATTAGTAGTCCTTCCCGTTCCCGCCAGGGTTTTAAAAGATTCACGTGATAGATCTGCTTTCCCTTCCGGTGATCAGGCTGCCGGATTTCATAATTGACAGGCCCCACTTGGCGAAGGACTTCATACGGGCCCTGCCAGCGGGCAAAAAGCTTTGATTCCTCCGAGGGGAGCAGGAGGAGAACTCGGTCCCCGGGGGCAAATAATCGGACCTGGGTGCCCCGATTATATTGCTGCTCCTGGCCCCTTTGGGCCGTGTTTAAGTTTTCCCTCGCGAGTTCCCCCGCCCGGGCCAACCGTTCCTGCAGCTGCAAGACGTATTGTAAAAGGCCCTGCGTTGAGGATGGTGTATGTTCCCAAGTTTCTCTCAGGAGATCCATCACTCCGCGGGGCCGTCGCCCATAGAGGAGCTCAAATGGAGAGAACTTCGTGGAAGCCTGTGGAACTTCCCGAACCGCCAGTAGTAAAGGGGGAAGTAGTTGATCCCACTGACGGAGGTCCTGGGTGGGGAAGCGTCGCAACATTCCTTTCAGGGTTCGATTAAAACGTTCGACTAACCCATCCGTCTGGGGATGGTAAACTGAGGCCTGCAGCTTCTTAATCCCCAACAGGGCACATACCTGACGGAACAACTTCGATGTGAAGTTGGTCCCTTGGTCAGTAAGTAACTCTCGAGGGAGGCCTACCCTGGCGAAGATCTTCACGAGCTCTGCCGCAATAGTGCGGGCAGTGATACTCCTTAAGGGGACAGCCTCAGGGAAGCGGGTGGCGTAGTCCATCAAGACAAGGATGTATTAGTAGCCCGCCTGACTTTTCGGGAAGGGTCCAACCAGGTCCATCGCTACTCGTTCAAATGGAACGCCCACGGTTGGTAATGGAACTAGGGGGGCCTTCCGGATCCCGGCCGGGGCGGCGCGTTGGCAGTCCGGGCATGACCCACAGTAATCCTTCACTTCGCGGTGGATGCCGGGCCAGAAGAACTTGGCCAGGACCCTAGCTGCGGTTTTCTCCGGTCCTAAATGGCCTGCGGCTGGGATGTCATGGGCTAGCTTTAGGACCGCCCGTCGATGAATGCGGGGAACCACAAGTTGGGTCCGGACCTCTTGAGTTTGAGGGTCCCGCTCCACGCGGTAGAGACGATCCCGATCAAGTTCAAATCTAGGCCATTGGGTCGCCCGCTGGGCCTCCACGACCTTCCCCTCTACCCGTGCCAGCTGTTCATAGGCAAACCGGAGCGTAGGGTCCTCCCTTTGGTCTCGGCTAAAGTCCTGAATGTCCACCGGGGGGCCCCCTGTCTCCTGGCCGTCCTGCCTGGGTGAAAGGGATGGGTCACCGTCGGGGTCGGGGCTCCGCCTGGGGCCTGGGTCCGTCGCAGAGGAGGCTCCCTCGAATGCCTCTTCCGGAGATAGGGACCGGAGCAGCTCGACGAATTCTGGCCAGTCCCGGCCCAGGATGATTGGGTAGGCAAGGGACGGGGCCACCGCCACATTCATTACCTGAGTCGCCCCGTCTACCGTGAGAGGGACCTGCACGGTGGGGTACGGTTTCACATCCCCATGTATGCACTGTATCCGTACCTCCCCGATGATCTGCCCGGTGTCCGGGAGGAGGGACTGGCGGACAAGAGTCTGCCCACAGCCCGAATCAATTAGACCCACCACAGGTGTCCCGGCGATGCTCATGGGGGCTGTCAATTTGGCCGCGGATGGTGTGCGGGCCCGGCTCTCCCCGGTGTACACCTGGCCAAAATCGCATTCCATCGCCGTACAGTCTCGTTGCAGGTGGCCGTACTCACCACACCGAAAGCAAGGTCCTACCTCTGTGCGCCCCGGCCATGCCGGGTCACCCGGGTGGCCGCGGAGTTGGCCGGGGCCCGATGGACGGGCCAAACGTCCAGACGGTGTGGGTTGTGGGGCCTCGGGCCGTCGGGGAAAAGCAGTGCCGCCGCCGTTTGGTCGTCGGGCTCGAGCGGGCACATTGACTTTGGGGGTGGACCCCCTTTCCGGCTTCTGAGCGCCGGGTCCAGAGCTTGGGGGTCGGGCTGTCGGTCCTATTGGGGCCTCGGCCTCTAGAAAGTTCTCCATAAGTGTGACTGCTGCACTTAGAGTTTGAGGTCGGTGCCGCAACACCCACGCCCTCCCTGGAGTTGGAAGGATGTGCACGAATTGTTCGAGGATGATCTGTTCTGTCACCTCAGCCACAGTTCGATGCTCGGGTTGTAGCCATCGGCACGCTGCATCCTTTAATTCCTGTGCCACGGCTCGGGGCCGGGCCCCCGGGGGGTACAGCTTTCCCCGAAACCGTCGCCGAAAAGTCTCCGGGGTGATGTCGAAGGCATCCAGGATAGCCGCTTTTACTCTGGCGTAAACACGGGCTTCATCGTCTGGTAGCCCCCGGTAAGCCTTCTGGGCCGGCCCCGTTAGATAGGGGGCAAGCAGGGTTGCCCATTGGTCCGGCGCCCAACCAGCTACTGCAGCAACCCGCTCGAAGGTCACCAGATAAGCCTCTGGGTCATCCTCAGGCCCCATCTTGGCCAGACGGACTGGTGGAGCAGGAGGGTTGGGGGTGGTCACCCCACCCGGCTGGGCCCCACCGGGGCTCGGCCACAGGGTGGCAAGTTGCTGGAAACATTGAGTCTGTTGTTCGCGGTGCTGGGCCCCCAAGGTTTGAAGCAACTGCTGCTGGTGGGTACCCAGCTGCTGTATGAGTTGTTGCTGCTGCTGCTGCTGAGTCTCAGCCAGCACCTTGATAAGCCTTTCCATCTCCATCTTCTGTTTAGGGGCTGTTGCTGCCTCCTTGCTCTAATCCCTTCCGGCAGGGATAGGGGGCGCTGCCCGCATTCTCCACCACTTGTAATCGGCGTTGGCCCACCTACCCGCTAGGGGGCGGTGGGGAGCTATGAGGTCACTGGCCGGCCTGGGTCACGCCTCCGTCAGCGGGGAATTAGCGGCGGGGCGGCCGCCAGCCAGAGTCTGTAGCGCGCCCCTCAGGCAGGGGAGCGCCGGCAAAGGTCAGTAGCGCGCCCCTCAGGCAGGGGAGCGCCGGCAAAGGTCAGTAGCGCGCCCCTCAGGCAGGGGAGCGCCGGCAAAGGTCAGTAGCGCGCCCCTCAGGCAGGGGAGCGCCGGCAAAGGTCAGTAGCGCGCCCCTCAGGCAGGG
Source organism: Malaclemys terrapin pileata (assembly GCF_027887155.1). Lineage (NCBI taxonomy): Eukaryota > Metazoa > Chordata > Testudines > Emydidae > Malaclemys > Malaclemys terrapin. Next base: position 73,995,594 of record NC_071505.1, read on the forward strand.
GAGCGCCGGCAAAGGTCAGTAGCGCGCCCCTCAGGCAGGGGAGCGCCGGCAAAAGTCTGTAGCGCGCCCCTCAGGCAGGGGAGCGCCGGCAAAAGTCAGTAGCGCGCCCCTCAGGCAGGGGAGCGCCGGCAAAAGTCTGTAGCGCGCCCCTCAGGCAGGGGAGCGCCGGCAAAAGTCTGTAGCGCGCCCCTCCGGCAGGGGAGCGCCGGCAAAAGTCTGTAGCGCGCCCCTCAGGCAGGGGAGCGCCGGCAAAAGTCTGTAGCGCGCCCCTCAGGCAGGGGAGCGCCGGCAAAGGTCAGTGGCGCGCCCCTCAGGCAGGGGAGCGCCGGCTAAGGTCAGTGGCGCGCCCCTCAGGCAGGGGAGCGCCGGCTAAGGTCAGTGGCGCGCCCCTCAGGCAGGGGAGCGCCGGCAAAGGTCCCGGCGTGGCTCTGCCGGGTAGGGGAGCGCAGGCCCACCCTACACCACTGCGCTCCAGCCCAGGGCCCTGACAGTGGCAGAACGAGGGTCCCACCACTGGGTCAGCGGGGTCGTCCCGCTACATAGACGCACCACTGTGCAGCTCTGTCCCTGGGCTACTTCCTACCCGACAGTTTTCCCCGAATCCCTCTGGTCCCGTGAGTGCGTCGGGGTAGTCCGCTGCTGGCAGCTCCGGCTCCCCCTCAGGCTCAGGCTCCTCCAGCTCCTCTGGGTACTCGGCTGCTGGCAGCTCCCGCTCCCCCTCCGACTCCTCCAGTTCCTCTGGGTACTCGGCAGCGGGCAGTCCTGGCAGCCCCAGTCCGTCCTCCAGGTGAGGTCTCCACTGGCCCAGGGCCTCCCCTGGTGTGGCAGCAGGCTCTGACGGGAGCAGCCCACGGTCTGTGTCTGCCTCCCTCCCTGGTGCTGCCCCAACTGAGCTAAGGGCCCCGCCCTTTATACTTCCTGTTCCACCCCTCCCCTTCCGGGGGGTGGAGCGAGCTTGGGCTGGCCCCGCCCACTCAGGCTGAGGGACAGGCACTTTACCCTCAGGTTCGGAGGGAAGCCACCCTGGCTCCCTACAGGGTCTTTCATGCGGGTCCCTACATCTGTACCCCAGAGTTCAGAGTGGGGAAGGAACCTTGACAGCATGCAAAAGGACTTAAGCTACAAAGTATCAGAGGGGTAGCCGTCTTAGTCTGGATCTGTAAAAAGCAACAGAGGATCCTGTGGCACCTTTAAGACTAACAGATGTACTGGAGCATAAGCTTTCATGGGTGAATACCCACTTCGTCAGACACATGTAATGGAATACATCTGTTAGTCATAAAGGTGCCACAGGACTCTGTTGCTTTAAGCTACAAAGAGGAGGAAGGATTGTCCAGTGGCTAGAGGTTGCTCTGCTAAGGATTGCAATGCCTGAGGCATGTCTACACTTACAGCATTGCAGCTGTAGCTGCACTGCACCACCGTAAGACTTCAGTGTAGACACTCACTACAGCAAAGGGAAGGAATCCGTCCATCAACCTAGCACTGTCTACACTGGGGGTGAGGTAGGCATAGGGCATGGCTACACTTGCAGATGTAGAGCGCTTTGAGTTAAACCAGCCTTCGGAGAGCGCAGTAGGGAAAGTGCTGCAGTCTGTCCACACTGAAAGCGGCAAGCGCACTGGCCACATTTGCGGCACTTGCAGCGGCATTGGGAGCGGTGCATTATGGGCAGCTATTCCACAGAGCACCTCTTCTCATTCTGGTGCTGTGGCTTGTGGGAAGGGTGCAGGGGGTGCGGGACATTCTGGGTCCTGTCCCCAGGCACCATGATGTATTGGTTCGCATCCCAGCAATCCCTCTGCTTCCGTCCACATTTGGTGCCATCTTTCAACATTTTTTGTGCTGCGTGCTCTGTTTTCCCTTTCAGTCTGCGGGAATGGAGCCCAAACTGCTGAGGACTATGCTGACGAGTCTTGCCAGCACATCATGTTTCGCAGTCGAGTTACTCCTTAAGATCCAAACTGACAATGAGGACTCCAATAACACTGATCTACAATTTTTGAGAAGTTGTCTGCTTCAGAGATAAAATGTGCTATTTATTATGTATTTTGATGTGCTGAATTCAAATATGACAATTAAAACAACTGATTGGCTACTGTTTCTAAGATATTTAAGTTTTTACATTTTATGTCTATGTTTATTGTTTAGATAGTAGAGTTTTAATCATAAACTGTAAACCTAGGTCTTTTCATGTGTTTATGGTTGCTTTACATGATAATATTTCACCTGTCCTGTTTATGTAACACTTTACAAATCAGCAAAAGGGTTATATAAATAAAATTTATTATGAAACAAAAGGCAAAAAACTATTATGTACATAGTTTAGTCCTATTCCGTGTCTACTCGGCACTTCTTGGCTTGTCTCTTGTATTCGTTAAATGGAGCATCTCTTGTCACTGTCCAGCAATAGTCTGCAAGCATTGATGGGCTCCATTTGCCCTGATAGCGTTTCTCCATTGTTGTAATGAACTGGTGAAATCGCTCGCCATGCTCGTCGCTCACTGCTCCGCAGTTCGGTGGAAAAAAAAATCTAGATGAGAGTGCAAAAAATGTATCTTTAGTGACATGTTGCAACCAAGGCTTTTGCATGCCTTGAGGAGGTTTTCCACCAACAACCTGTAGTTCTCTGCATTGTTGTTTCCGAGAAAACTTATTGCCACTAACTGGAAGGCTTTCCATGCCGTCTTTTCCTTGCCACGCAGTGCATGGTCAAATGCATCATCTCGAAGAAGTTCACGAATCTGAGGACCAACAAAGACACCTTCCTTTATCTTAGCTTCACTTAACCTTGGAAATTTTCCATGGAGGTACTTGAAAGCTGCTTGTGTTTTGTCAATGGCCTTGACAAAGTTCTTCATCAGACCAGCCTGATATGTAAGGGTTGTAACAAAATCTTCCTTGATTCAACAAGTGGTGGATGCTGAACACTTTTCCTCCCAGGCTCCAATGACTGTCGGAGTGGCCAATCTTTCTTGACGTAGTGGGAATCTCTTGCACGACTATCCCATTCGCAGAGAAAACAGCAGTACTTTGTGTATCCAGTCTGCAGACCAAGCAAAGGAGCAACAACCTTCAAATCGCCACAAAGCTGCCACTGATGTTGGTCATAGTTTATGCACCTCAAAAGTTGTTTCATGTTGTCATAGGTTTCCTTCATATGGACTGCATGACCAACTGGACTTGATGGCAAAACATTGCCATTATGCAGTAAAACAGCTTTAAGACTCGTCTTCGATGAATCAATGAACAGTCTCCACTCATCTGGATCGTGAACGATGTTGAGGGCTGCCATCACACCATCGATGTTGTTGCAGGCTACAAGATCACCTTCCATGAAGAAGAATGGGACAAGATCCTTTTGACGGTCATGGAACATGGAAACCCTAACATCACCTGCCAGGAGATTCCACTGCTGTAGTCTGGAGCTCAACAGCTCTGCCTTACTCTTGAGTAGTTCCAAATCCCTGACCAGGTCATTCAGTTCACCTTGTGTTATGAGGTGTGGTTCAGAGGAGGAGGATGGGAGAAAATGTAGGTCCTGTGACATTGATGGTTCAGGACCAGAAGTTTCATCCTCTTCCTCTTCTGACTCAAGTGAGAATGATTCTGGTGCATCAGGAACTGGCAGTCCTTCTCTGTGGGGTACTGGGCATATAGTTGATGAAATGTTTGGATAATGCACAGTCCACTTTTTCTTCTTTGACACATCTTTCCCAACTGGAGGCACCATGCAGAAGTAACAATTGCTGGTATGATCTGTTGGCTCTCTCCAAATCATAGGCACTTCCTTTTCCTGTTCAACCACTGGCGAAGATCTGTTGCACAAGTATTGCAGAATATGTGTGGGGTCCACCTCTTGTCCTGATCTCCAATTTTGCAGCCAAAATAAAGGTGATAGGCTTTCTTAACCATAGTGGTTATACTGCACTTTTGTGATGCAAAAGTCACTTCACCACAAACATAGCAGAAGTTATCTGCACTGTTCACACAAGTACGAGGCATCTCTGCTCACTTTGGCTAAACAAAAATGTGTCCCTTTGCAAAATCAAACACTGACAAATAAGAGAGCATGACACTGTATGATTTCTAGAGCTGATAGAGGGCAATTTTTTCAGCAGAGTGATATAAGCTTCGTTATGATTGCATCATCCATGACTTCTAGGAATAACATGATGCAATTCATATCATGTATGACGCAATACCAGCTTCAGATTGTATCATTCATTGTTTTGCCTAAAAAGCAAGTACTGTCCAAACCCAGTCATAGAATTATTCATAGATCCAGTCAAAGATGTATTTTAGTCATTTCTGGTTTAAATTGAGATCCCTTCCCTTTATAACTCACTTATCCTCCGCCATTCCCAAGTCAAGGGTCGTATATACTGACCCAATAGCATATCTTGAAAACTAGAGCCAATCAACAATTTTAAGAATCATTTTCATTCTCAGTGACCCAGAATTAGTAAAGTTTGACTACATTTATTTCAGAAGCATTTTGGCTGTCGAGCAGTGTAATGCTATTGACTCAAGTAATACATATGACACGAGATTGCTTGTGGCATTCACGGACATGCTCACCACCATGGAACGCTGCTTTTGGGCTCAGGAAACAAGCACTGACTGGTGGGATCACATCGTCATGCAAGTCTAGGATGATGAGCAGTGGCTGCAGAAGTTTTGGATGAGAAAAGCCACTTTTTCATGGAACTGTGTGAACCCTGCGGCGCAAGGACACGAGATTGAGAGCTGCCCTGGCAGTGGAGAAGTGGGTAGCTATTGCAATCTAGAAGCTGGCAACTCCAGACAGCTACTGATCGGTCGCTAACCAGTTTGGAGTGGGAAAGTCTACTGTTGGAATCATGTTGATGCAAGTTTGCAGGGCCATTAATTGCATCCTGCTCAGCAGAACCGTGACTCTGGGTAACGTGCATGACATTGTGGCTGGCTTTGCACAAATGGGTTTCCTTAACTGCCAAGGGGCAATAGATGGGACGCATATTCCAATTCTGGCACCAGCTCACCTAGCCCCCGAGTACATTAATCGAAAGGGGTATTTCTCTATGGTTCTTGAGGTGCTTGTGGATAACTATGGGCATTTCATTGACATTAACGCAGGCTGGCCAGGAAAGGTGCATGACACACACATCGTTTGGAACACTGGCCTGTTCAGGAAGCTGCAAGCTGGGACTTTTTTCCCAGACCAGAAGAGCACTGTAAGTGAAGTTGAAATGCCCATTGTGATTCTTGGAGACCCCGCTTACCCTTTAATGCCGTGGCTCATGAAACCCTACACAGGGAGCCTTGACAGCAGCAAGGAACAGTTCAACAACAGGCTGAGCCGGTGCAGAATGACTGGAGTGTGCTTTTTGCCATTTAAAGGGCCTGTGGCGCTCTCTGTATGGGAAGCTGGACCTGGCCGATAACAGCATTCCCGCGGTTATATCCACATGCTGTACCCTCCATAACAGTTGTGAAGGGAAGGGTGACTGCTTCACTCAGGCACAGACCTCGGAGGTTCAACACCTGGAGGCTGAATTTGAACAGTCAGAGAGCAGGGCTATTAGAGGGACCCAGCACGGGGCTTCAAGGATTAGGGATGCCTTGAAGGAGCAATTTGAGGCTGAAAGCCACCAGTAATGTCTGGTGCTCTGCACGGGAGTGAAGTGCAGTGGTTCCAATGTTAGTAGCAATCTGTTTGTGCTATGCTGACTTGCAGTGCCTGTTGCTTTCCTGGGCTAAGGTATCTTTTACTTTATGCAATAATAAATAATGTTTTCAAAGCCAAAAAATCCATTTATTGAAAAGAAACAACTGCTTGGGAAACAAAGGGCAAGGGGGTGGGGAACGGTATAATCACCGATTTGCATATGCCCTGTTATCATACTCAGCCTTCCTGTCTGGAGTGCTGTGCAACGAGTGCTGCACTTCAGGATGCCTATACTGCATGGTGATGGGGGTTGAGTGCAGTGGGTAAGGGTCATAGTTTTCAGAGCTGGGTGGTGAAGCTACAGGTGTTGGAGGCAGCTGGTGGCGATAAGAACCTGGATGTTGGGGAAAGTGGGTTGGAGGTGACATGGGGGTACAAGGGAAAGAGTTTTGGGATGAGGGCTGTGGGGGGTCAGGCATGGTAGTGCTCCGCCTGCATGGCTATGAGCACCTGGATCGAGTCCACTTGGCGCTCCATGATGCTTATCAGCTGATCCATGCTTTGCTGCCGGAGCTCCGCGCTTTTGTGCTGGCGATGCGCATTCTGCTGGCGGATCCTCCTTTCACTCTCCCTCCACTCCTGCGCTTTTAGATTCTCATTAAGTGACTGCTGCACTACGTCATGCAGCATGTCTTCTTTGCTTCTATGTGGCCTCTTCCTGATTCTTTGCAGTCTCTCAGCCGGTGATAACATGGACAGCTGAGATCTCAAGGTTGTATCTGTAAAGGAAAAATGCAACACTTAACAGCCAGACAGAACAATGGATTCCCCCGTACTTAAGGAGGGCAAGCACAGTCTACACAATAGCATAATTTTCCCATCCCAAAGCGAGCGCACACAACCCACGGGAGCCCCAGAATGGTGAGTAAGCACAGGGTCAAGGGGGACTTATTGTTTCATGGATGTACTGTCCTCTAGGTTTCTGTGCCTTGGGGAAAGCCAACAGCTGCAGGGGGCCCCTATACTGAACACTGTCCCCACATTTTCCACAGGAGTTTGTCTTGGAAGATCTCGCTGCTGAGGGTGACCTGGGAAGCAAGGGAGAGTCTTCTACTACAATGCGGCTTCTGCCCTGGCCCATATGCAGCTTGCCTGTGTGAAGCAATGGTCCCCCTACCCCTCACGGCACAGTGGTGCAGACATGTTAGCCTGACTGGGACAAGGACCACAGTGACTCTTGTCACTGCGGAAGCGCATTGCCCAAGTTCTGGCTGAGACCTTTGAAGAGATCACTGAGGCCGATTACTGCGATGCGAGAGAGCACAACACCCTATTCTGCATCTAGGCATGCATGCAACTCTAACCCTTCTCTCCCCAAGAGCCCAAACAGAATAATTTCGTTCCCAAAATAAAAGCCGCTTACCAGGAACCTCCTCTGGTGTTTGTCCTTCCCCAAGCACCGGCTGCCGCGATTGGCTGCCTTCCTCCTGGCTTGAGAACAGCTCCTGGCTGCATGCATCTAGGGATTCTGGGGTGTCTTCCTCCGCCTCAGCACCCTCGCTCCCACTTTGCTCCTCCTCCTCCCAGTGGCGTAGCCAGGTTCTAACATCAGGGGGAGCGAACACATTAAAAAAAGGCGCCACCCGACATATCAAATTACTAATTACATACTTTTAAATTCATTATACATATTTATTTTGTACTTAAAATAAAAACACAAGAATTATATTATTCTACAAGTACATGAGCCCACTTGACAAGTTTTATTGTCCTTGGGTCTGGCTTCCATCCCCTTTCCAACTGTTGTAGCTGTCTGGAGGTGCTTGCCTTTCACGCCTTCCTCATTCATTCAACAGGGCAACTGATTAAGGGATGGGGGGAAATCTTAGTCTATTCTTAGCAAAGAGACGTTATTCTTCTATCTTATTCTACCCTTAGGGACTATAACATTATACCAAGGGCAATGCAAAGTTTCTACATGAGGCTTTGATACAAAATTTTCATATACCAAGGCTCATCAGTACAAGGTTTCTATATGAGGCTTTGATACAAAGTTTCATGAAAACAGAGGTCACACGTGGGTAGTCCCACTACAAGGTTATAGGAAGAGGCACAATGTAAAGTCATATGAAAATTATCAGAGATTTATCTTGGGAAATCATGGGGGGAGGGGGGGCTGGCTGGCTTGCCCTGCTGCTCTCCTGTTCTACAGGAACAGAGGTGCCTCTAGGTACCAGAGCCATCAATCCATCACCTCTCCCCAGTGCACCATTTAGTCAAAAAAACAAACAAACAAAACAAAAACAAAACAAAAAAAAACCTTTAAATATCCAAAAGCTTGTGTTGGTTCATATTCCTGTGGTTGCCTAGTGGTGTTGTATATAAACTTCCCCCATAAACACTGTATTCACAGTTCCCCAAAACTTAAGTGTGGCGGACAAAGTTCATCGGCCTCAAGCCTCATCCTAACTGCTTAAGCTAATGTCTTACAGGATACAGTCCTATAGGTTACTTGCATTATCGCTAAATAAAATAAATGGTAAAGCTAGCTTTGTGGGCTACAATGGTTTGAACCATCTACAAAAAACATTCTATTTTTTTATTCTTAGCTATACGTTTTTATAGCAATTTCTATAGAAACCTATTTAATATCTTCCCTGTTTTGGTTTAATCCCTATTAAATTCTGAGACTTTTCCATAAGGAAGGAAGCAAATAAATGTCCTTTCAGCAACCACCCACATGCCTAGTTTTTTCACAAGCTAAGGAGATTTTTGGGGGAACCCCTGTTATGAAGTATTGGTAGCAAATCATTGCCTTGTAGCTTGCCCTGACGTTATCTAAATTGTGATAGAGGGAACTCTGACCCAGTTTCTGCAAATACACACATACATAACTTTGAACTCAATAGGATTCCTCATCTGTGTAAAATTAAGTTTGTGTGTAAGTGTTTGCAGGTTCAGATACTCTGGTAGCAGGAGCAGACTATTACTATGGAATACATGCCAACTTCTGAAAGCTATGACACAGAACAAAGGTTGTTTGTGGGAGAGAACAGTGATCCACCACACAACTCAAATTTTGACCCAAGATTAGATTTGTAAAAACAAGGCCAGAAGAGAGATTTGGGATGCATTTTTCTGAGCATTCCAATTGAAACAGTTTGGGTTTTCAAACAAATAAAGGTTACCCTGCAGTGTTTGCAACCCAAACTTCACAGCCCTGCGAACCTGACTCTAAACGAAGGTGGAACTGACTTAATTTCCCTTGTCAGCATTGAGAGAAATGCAAAAAGCAAAACAAAAATAGTGACAGGTGAAATGGATTTTTAAAAGGCTTTATGTTTCTAATATTCAATGTTCTTTCCTACCAGAATGCTGTTTTGCTTCCACCTGGCCCCACCTCGACTCTGCCCCTCCCTGCCCCTATTGCGTCCCTCCCCAAATCTCTGCCCTGGCCCCGCCTCTTCCCCAGCATGCTGCGTTCCCCTTCCCCCACCCCTCCCAGGCTTGCAGTGAATCAGTTGTTTCGCGGTGCAAGAGCTGGGAGCCAGGGGGAGAAGCAGAAGGTGGGGGCACCCTCAGGGGAGGAGGCAGAGGTGATCTGGGCAGGGGGGTGGGGACTGGGGAGCTGGGCTGCTGGTGGGTGCTCAGCACCCACCAATTTTTCCCCATGGGTGCTCCAGCCCCGGAGCACCCAGAGAGTCAGCGCCTAAGGTGCCACTTTTGAAGAATGTGGTCAGTGGGGGAGCGGCCGCTCCCCCTGCTCCTCCCCGAGCTACGCTCCAGCCTCCTCCTCCTGCCTTGTTGAACTGGGCTCTGAAGTGTCCATGGTGGTACTCGGACTGGAGGTGGGGTCGCCCCCAAGTATCGCGTCCAGCTCTTTGTAGAAATGGCAGGTCACCGGGGCAGCACCAGAATGGTGGTTCGCCTCGCGGGCTTTGCGGTAGGCATTCTGCACTCTTTCACTTTAACCCTGTACTGCAGTATGTCCCGGTCATGGCCCCTTTCCATCATGTCCCTTGATATCTGCCCAAAGGTATCGTAATTCCTACGGCTGGAGCACAGCTGGGACTGGACAGCTTCCTCCCTCCGAAACACTGATGAGGTCCATCACCTTGCCATTGCTCCATATTGGGGATCGCCTGGCCCGTGGAGGCATGGTCACCTGGAAAGATTCGCTGATAGCACTCCACGTCTGGCTGAGCAAACAGGAAGTGGTTTTTCAAAATTCCCAGAGAATTTAAAGGGTGGGTCTGATGATTGGTCACCTGAGGGCAGGGCATCAGTTCAAACTGATGACCAGAGTGGCTAGAACAGGCATTGTGGGACACTTCTGGAGGCCAGAGCACATTAACAGACCAGGGCATCCACACTGGCACCACAGTGCTCCAGTGGGGCACATCAAACATTATTCCACTCGCCGAGATGGAGTACTAGGAGCACTCTAGCCACGGAATCGGAACACTCTACATGCCTTGCCAGTGTGGACGCATCGTGAGAGTGCACTGGGCTGCTTTAATACACTCTAACTCGCAAGTGTAGCCATGCCCATAGTTATGCCTCTCAAGGGTGTGGATTTTTCACACCTCTGAGAGATGTAGTTATGCCGATGTAAGTTTTCAGTGTAGATAAGCCCTAAGTCTCATTTTCAAATGTGACAAAGGCCCTTAGGAAATTCCAGTGTGCACTAGTGTGTTACGCACACTAACTGGCCAATGTGGATTCTGAAAAGTTCCCTAGTGTGGATTAATGTAGCCTATTAAAACTGGACTGCATGAACATCACTAAAAGTTCCCCAGTGTGACACCAGCTGGGTGCACACAGGCCAGTTTGTGTGCATACTGGAATTTACAACCCTCTAGTGCAAACTAATGTACCATGTAGACAGAGCCCATTCTAGCCTATTGGGAGCCCTAAGCAGGAATATTTTTGGACCTCCCTGCCACCACAAAACACTAAAACAGTCAAGTTTTTATAATAAAAAGTGAATAGGGGGCCACTTGAGCTGCTCAGGGCCTTAAGCAATTGCTTAGTCTGCTTGTGCCAAGTGCCAGCTCTGCATGTAGACAAGCCTTAAATCCCAATTATTTTCAATGAGATTGAGGCTCCAAGTCATAAATCACTGGTGTCTAAATACCTTTTGAGGATCTGGGCCCAAGTGCTTAAGTCACTCTTGAAAATGAGACTTCCTTCTTCCCACATTGAGTGGAAAAATGCCAAAATACCCTTAAAAATCTGGGCCTTAGTCTGTATGTGCCTCAGTTCCTCCTCTGTAAAATGGAGATATCCGTGCTTCTCTGTGTTACAGGGGTGTTGTGAGGATACACATACTGAAGACTGAGATACTCACATACTGTGGTGATGGGATCATACAAATATTATGGATAGAAAGGCCATGGAAAAGAGGAATCTTCAGGGCTAACATGAAGTTGTAAGCAGCTAACTGCAATCTCTCTCTCATAAACAACAACAATTTCATCTAGGGGATGATTTTGTTGATTTCAGGGTACGAACAGAGGAATGGTACATTCATAGGGAAACCCAGAGCCACCACTACTCCACCACTACAGGCATCCGTATCAGCACCACTTTCTGGGGAGCTGTGTTTCCTGCCTGCACCTAGATCAAGCCACTCTTCAAAGAGTAGGATAGTATCGTACCAATATCTAAAGATAATGATGACAGTGTCTGTGTTATCGGATATGGAATTTGAAAGCAGATAATGCCACAGAATGGCTCAGATTTAGCTTTAAATGATTTTAGGAAGCACTGCAGGTCTGTAAAAGAAAGCCTGATACCCTTACATCAAGTATGAATCTATAGATATCAATTGATAATTCAATGCTGCTGGGGAAGTAGTAAAATATACTGACTTCATCCACTTGCAGCAGGAAATATGCCCTATGGAATTGAGAAAATTATACTTGTCATAATTCTCAATTTGTATTAATTTTAATGGCAGATGAAACAAAATATTTTAAGCCAGTGTAGGCTGGGTCAGATGAAAGGAAAACCTGCTAGGTTTTCACAGAATTGTCAGCTGAATCCATACGGACTACAACAGGGCCATACAGCATAACAGCTAGATTGTCTGTACCTACATGGCCCTGTAACTTTAAGTGTCTATCAATGATCTAATTGTTTTTCTAAAATCATCATCAACAGTGAGTCCTGCAAATGTTAAAGAGGTTAAAAAGTGGGAACATGGCTAAGAGGTGATGCCAATCTATAGTACATACAATTTAGTCTGTTTGTTGCACACTTATAATTAATAGTACAGAAAATATAGCAGGTTGAGAAGAACACCGTAGATTGGAAAACCAAGGCAATAAAGAAACTATAAGAGAAAGATGTTCATTTCACATTTAAGGGACATTGCTATCCACTTCTTTGCAGGAATCAGACCTTCTGAGTCTAGTCCTCTGACCTGATCAGAGGTGATTGACGCTCTCACCATTGGCAAACCTGTATATGGCTGCCTCTCAGTCTCTTTAGGCACAGTCTTCTACACTTGCATATTCATCCTTTCACTTGCCTAATTCCCCATAACGATTTCTCAGTGTTATCAACTGCATCTTTATTTCCCCTACAGTCTTGAGTAAAGAACTTATGAGAGCCCATTTTGGACCCTCTTTGACCTATAGCACTTTGTGTGGTATGTTATCCACTGGAGAACCATTTTTATCCTTCTCTCGAGGGGAATCATCTTTACCTTTAGTTTAGACTTCTTTTTAATGCCCCTTTAATTACAGTCTTGTGCTGCTGTTTCCAAATCTTTGGTTGGAGAGAGGTGCCTCATTTCTTCCTCCAACCTGTACCAGTCTGGTTTTTTCATTCTGCAATTGCTCTCACTCTCCTTTCAGTGGCTCTTCACAAAGGGTAACTGATCTCTCCTGGAGCTCCTTTTGCATGTCCCAGATCTGCACTTGAAATACATCTCTCATACTCCAGGAGCTCAATCTGGACTGAAGACTAGAACCCTGGCTTCTCTTTCAGGCATTCCTCCTTTTCTTTCAGGGCTTGCTGCTTGGCTTCTTGCCAAGCAGAAGTTCCATTTGGTACTTCTCAATCAAAGAGAGCAGGGATCTCATGCCCTCTTCTCTCAAGGCTGTATTAGTGGCCTTAGTTTCTACCAGCTTCTGTGGTGGGTTTTGCTGCACCCTCAGATCTTTCTGTAACAGCAGGTGATGTTCCTTGTCTTCTTTTATCTTCAGATGGGCTAATTCTTGCTCTCATTTTATGGCTTATGCAAAAATTCAGTCCCTGGAGGAGCATATTTCCTCTCACACCTGCAAAGCTGCTGCTTTTTGGTCCTGTAAGTAAGTGTCAAGCAGTGCCATGATTTCTGCCTTGACCCTGTCAGCCATGTGACCCTGTCTTCTAACTCTCTTGTTTCCATTAGAGGTTGGAGAGGCTGCCACCATTACTGCAGCTTTGATTGTGGACATCACATCTGTATTTGGGGTGGTTAACATCAAGTCTTTCACTGGGCGGTGAACCTGCCTCCTTGCACCATTCTCCAAGATACTTTAACTCTTACCCCACACAGGGGTGCAAGTACCTTGGTATATTTTGACTGTTTTCCATTCCACTGTCCACCCTCTCCTGGACCACCCTTGTTAATCCTTTCTATTCCTTAACTTGTTCCAGAGGGTGGCTGTTGATTTCAGGTCCTCATCCTTCCTCTGCTTAATCTCCTCACTTTTGGTCCTGCTCTGGTAAAGAGTTTCCTTCTCCATTTATAGCCTCAAGCAACTCTCTTGCTGCTGCTTCAATTTCTTGGAGAGCTTGTTCTGCTCTTCCTGAAGCAGAAAGCAAAGCATGCAGAGATCTGTCTCCAGACTCTGCAGTTGCTCCTTTTGCAGCCTCTTCTCCTCTTTCTCCATCTTCCATTTCACCTCCACTTCTGATCTCAGCTATGAGCCTTACGAGAGATAGGTGTCCAGATCTTGCTGTTGCTCAGGATCTCCTCCAGTCCCTTCTGAACCTTGTCTGCTCAGTCACACTCCAGGTGCAGCTGCCGCTTCAAAACCTTCAGTGCAGCGCTGCCTTTCTTCTCCAAGATGCACTGTTCATCCATGGTGTCTTTCACCTTCAGTCTCAGCTGGTTGATGATGTCTGGCAGCCATTTAAATCCTGTCCAGCTGCTCTTTCCAGAGAGCTTCTATCAGGAGTAAAAGGCTTGTTTACACTCTTTCCATTTCAGATCTTGGGTATTTGTCCAGGAGGACTAGTTTATTTTCCACCTTGACTGCCTGACACATCTTGGACTCCACATCCTACTGCCATTCAAACTGTGTTATTCTCACCTCCAAAGAAGAAGTTCTGTACTTAGACAACATGCTGAGGTCCATCACCTGCAAGTTGGCCCTTAAGTTTGTACTTGCTTGACTCTCCTGCCAGTTTGCTCTTGTGGTTCAGTTGTTCCCCATTTGTGCTATTGCTGTGCTCCTCCTCAAGTTCAGCTATTTGGGTCTCTGAGCAGTGCTCCTCTCCTATGGCCAGGGCTCTCTGAGCTTGAGTGTTGGCCAATACCACGACCTGTTCCTCCCAGTCATGGGGTGTCTGGTATTTTCCACTTTGTTCACCTGTAAACTCCTTCTGCACCTGGACCACTGTAGACACAACCTGCCCACACAGGTGCTGGAGTTGCATCCTTAACTGCTGATCTCTTAAGAGCTCACACTGATTTTTCTCCTGAAAGAGCCAAGTCCCTTTTCCAATGCATTGATCGGTTCCTTAATTCTTAGCCATTGCTAACGACTTCAGGACTTATATTTCAGTAGGAAAGCCTGCATGTGGCCCTGCAAACTGAATAGCTGTTCAACCATATTGTTAGTGCTCCTGTCACATGTTTACTGGTACCCTAGCAGGTCTGGACCCAGTTTGAACTTTCCTGAGCTTCCTTGACTTCAAAATACCAGACAAGGGGTTCATAGTGTATATACAGTGTTCAACCAACTACAAAGACTTTCCACAACCAGCTGGAATCTTCAGGAAGGAGAGGAGAGAAGTGAAATTTCATAGGGCCTCACAGCCTCCTCTTCTTAACACATACTGATTTGCCCCCTTTTCAGCCACCAACAGGGTCTTTAGTGAATGCAACTACTAGGAAAAGCTTCATGATGAAATGAAAGAAGTCCAGAGGGCTCTTTGGGCCTCATTCAGCTCCACTGAAGTCAAAGAAATCTGTCCATTAACTTCAAAGAGTGTTGCATCAGGCCTGTAGTAAACATGGCATGATATTGCCTGAGTTTCACTGATTAATACCTCATGTATTTGGCTTCAGCAGATATTTTTTGTCTTAATTAGATTTTATATTTTGATGCTCAATGCTTCTTTTTCCTGTTTCTAGTTACACTGTTTGTACATTAAATCATGTTTCTTTTTGAATGAATTTAGTGCTCATTAATTTAAGCCTGAAGACTAACGTCCTCTAAACTTCAAAGAGAATATGTTCAGGCTTTGACCCACCCCACCACTCCATGGTGGATAAAGAATTGAGTTGAATCCATTCTAACCAAAGGGCCCACATGCATACCTGACTCTGGTAAATACTACTTTTCTGGGTTTAGTACGTATTAGTTAATAATTAGCAAAGAGCAGCTTCCTTATACCAATTTTAATCCATAAACTTATTTTAAATATTTTATACAAACTTCACAACAGATTGCATAGTATAAACATAGCACAATGTGCAAAGCATGTGAGCTTATCACACTAAGTTAGATCTGTGATTGTGAGAGTGCTTTGCAGATTTGTCCTATTTTTAGTTTATTTTTCCACTAAAGGTCCTTTATGTGCATTTTATCTGTTCGATCAATTACAGGAGGAGGACTTTTAACAACTGGGGCATTAGTACAAGCTAATAATTAAAACAGCACAAATTAATGAGATTGTAAAGCTAACCATAGGGGCAAATGTGTATATGCATTGTATGGCATTAAAAATCATTGAGTTATATCATTGAAATCTGTCCCTTTTGAAGTGGAAAAGCAGGGGAAGGAAGGATAGTCTTGTACTAAATGAGATATGGATTCAATTCTTACCTCTACCACTAACTTCTTGTGCAACCTTTGGCTAATCACTTTGGCCCAGTTCCACAGCAAGACTTAAGCATTGTGATGCTTAGTGGTGCAATGCTTTGAAAAAAATCACAGGAACAACACTGTGATCCATAAGCCACCCTAAGCTCCTCTATACAATGAAGAGGGAGAGACATCCTAAAATGTGACCCACAAAACCCTGCATGCTAGGAGGGGAGATGCTGATGAGAGGAGTGTGTCTTAAAACCCTCCCTTCTTGCAGAGATTGGTGCCTCCTTAGGATCCTGTGTCTGCTAGCTATCAATGAAGTGGGGGGAAATAGGTGTTCCTCTGCTTAACTTGCATGCAGGGCCTAATCTGGGGTGTAATCAGAGGCCCCTAACCAGGGCCAGCTCTGGCTTTTTGGCCGCCCCAAGAAAAAAAAAAAAAAACCCACAAAACAAACAACAACAAAAACCACACCCTGCGGCGCGGCCGGAGCGCAGGTGCAGGGGGACCGGCTTGGGGGGGGGGGGAGAATGGGAGGGAGTGGGCGGGAGAGAGAGAGAGAGGGGGCAGCCAGGGCTACAGCAGTGGCGCTGCCACGCGGGCCCTCCCGCTGTGCCGCCTCCTGCCGCCTACCACGAGGGCTCCGCTCAGGTTGGCGGGGAGGGAAGGAAGAGGACTGCCCTGCAGGGCGCTCTGGTTCTCCGTGCCGCCACCCCCTGCAGGACGGCCGGAGCGGAACAAGAACAAAAACAAAAACAAAAAAAAAGCGGTCGCGCCACCCTAGGATTGGGCGGAATGCCGCCTCCAACAATCTGCCGCCCCAAGCACCAGCTTGCTCAGCTGGTGCCTGGAGCCGACCCTGCCCCTAACTCCACACAAAATGGCTGAGAGAAGGTGTCTCAGGTACTGAGCTGGAATGTGAGAAACCCCTGATTCAAGTCCCCCCTCTACCAAATGAGGGAAAGGGATTTGAAGAGGGATATGCCACTTCGGTGAGTGATCTAACCGTTGGGCTAGAGTTTCTCACATTTTCTCTGCTCCAATATTTAATTATTCATTTATTTAGAGTGGAAATACTTCAATAGGAGAAGTTGAGGGATATCCTACAGCTCACGGCACTCACCTGTGAAGTAGCAGCACACTGTTCGAATCCCAACTCCTCCTCAGGGAGAGGGGGGATCTGGGGCTCTCCTACAGCCTAACTTAGTACCCTAACTATTGAGCTAAAAGTTTTAAGGGACAGTCTCCTTGTTCCCCTGCCCCAGCTGTTTTGTCTGGAGTTAACTGGCCTCCGAGCACACCTATAGGACCAGGCCCTACATGTGAGTTAGGAGGAATGCCAGACTTCCCCCACTTCATGGATTGCTCTAGGGCTTAGGAGAGAGATAAGGATCCAGCTGCCTATAGAGGCGCACTGGTGTGTGCATGTCCAGAGGCAGAACCATAGGTATCCAGTCAGTGGCGCTGGAACACTTTTTACAGTGGGGGTGCTGAAAGCCAGTGGTCCCCAAACTTTTTACTTTTCACCCCCTTACCCCTCTCTGTGCTCCCTTCTCCCCAGGGCTGGGGCCAGGACCAGGCCATGGCTCTGGGACTGGGAGGGGGATGCAGACAGAGGTAAGGGGGCTGAGGCTGAGACCACAGCTGGGGGTGGAAGCAGAGCCACAGATGCAGGTCCTGCAGTTGGGACCCCAGGCATAGGTCTGGCAGTGCTGTGACCCCTCGCAAAACCTGGGGGTGTTGCAGCACCGCCCCCCATACCCCTGGTTCCCATGCGTATGTATCCAGTGAGTTTTTACCCTGAAAACTTAGGTTTGGAGTGAGTTTAAGTGCCTAAGTGTTTAAGGGTTAGGCAGCAGCTGAGCAGGTTTTTGTGGATTGTAGCAGTGCCTAAATCTGGGGAGTAGGAAACTAATTACCTTTGTGGATCCAGTTCTTAATCTCTTTGGGTCTCAGTTTCCCATCTGCAAAATACTTCTCTACTTCACAGGAATACTGTGAGGTTACCAGATACTACAGTAATGGAGGACTCTAGAATACAGGAGCGGAGTCATTAAAAAGGGCTTTAAAAATAAATATATGGACTGGTTTTTGGGGGGAGGGGAGGCTTGTGTGTGTTTTTAATAGAAACGCCTGGTACTGTATGTAACCTATGACTATCCTAATTGTGGCTTTCAGTTCTCTCATATACAAAGTAAGGAGCCATGACTGACCACTGGCACTGCACCTTACACCCAGTGACAAGCTTAAACATCAAGGTTCCAACTGTTCCCAGAGTGATTCAGATGAAGTTGCACGTGAGTAACAGAGGACAGATTTTGGTCTGTTGCCGGTTGAGGGTGTTTTAGGTTATGTATCCTCCTCTTTTTACTTTAATTTTTGTCCTTGTTTTCCCTTTTGCACAGAGGACTGGTGCAGCAGATAAAAGGAGCTTATCTCAGACTGAGGTAGCACCTCTGCTGTGCAAGATTTGTAGCTTACCTGAAACTTCTCTGAAAAACCAAATATACTGCCTTTTTTGAAACTCTGATGTAACTCTCCATAGAAAGTCTTAAATGCACACAGAAAGGCTCAGATCCTGTGAACATTTTCACATAGGCTTGACTTTGGGGGGAGACACTACTCAGAGTAGTAAAGTAAAAGTTAACTATATACATAAGTGTTTACAAAATGAGGGCCTAACAGCTAGAATAGGTAAAAAGAATGATGTCTGAAACGAGTAGCCTACGAGTTAAGGATGGGAATTTTAATGCTACTATCATCCTACTCTGATAGATGGAGAAAGAGTTGCAACAGCAACTCCACCACCCCACACACACACAGTTTTTAAACAAGCAAAACGAGAGAAATTGCAATGCTGATGCAAAATCTTGTACAGTGCATTTTGATTTTTCTCCTCAACCTGTAGTTGCTATTACATATCGTTTTATAATCAGAAGGGGCATTGCCCAGATGTTTAGAACTGAGTGTACTAACACATCCTTTCCACTGCAGAAATACATCTATCTTGTTTCTTACATGGCCCCCACTCACCATAGTGTCTAAGCACATCCCACAAATAAAAATGACAATGATATTACTCTTCCCCCCTCTTCTCCGTCATCAAGAAGCTGGCTTTGGGGAGCATATGTATCAGTATGACAATAGGGGTCCTGCCCAGGGAAAGCCAGGGTGAAGTTTTGGGTTCCTGGTGGGGGGGGGGGGGCGGGAGAGAGAATGGTTTTCGTTCTGATCTGTTGTTGCTGTTTGGGAAGCAGGAAAGAAATGAAACTGCAGCGTACCCTCTAAACACCCCTCCCTCTCACTAAATTAGAATCTTGTTAATCCATTTTGCTAATCTGCACAACATCCCTTCCATCAATAACCCCCACATACGAAACATGTGAGATGCCTGCATTCTGCCTACCTGACTTCTGTTCCCATGCCCAAGAGCATCTTCCTCTTCAGCTCCCTTGAGCCTCAAGGTCTTCCTTCTCCTACACTGCCACCTCAGAGCCCTGAGGCACTTTTTTCCCTTCTGCTCATCCCCTCGGTAGAATCAAGGGTCAGAGGGGTAGCCGTGTTGGTCTGAATCTGTAAAAAGCAACAGAGGGTCCTGTGGCACCTTTAAGACTAACAGAAGTATTGGGAGCATAAGCTTCCATGAGTAAGAACCTCACTTCTTCAGACGCAAGTAATGGAAATCTCCAGAGGCAGGTATAAATCAAGTATCGAGATAATGAGGTTAGTTCAATCAGGGAGGGTGAGGTGCTTTGCTAGCAGTTGAGGTGTGAACACCAAGGGAGGAGAAACTGCTTCTGTAGTTGGATAACCATTCACAGTCTTTGTTTAATCCTGATCTGATGGTGTCAAATTTGCAAATGAACTGGTGAGTTCACAGTTTCTCCTCCCTTGATCAGCGCAGTTTAGGTCAAATTTAGCAGCGTTAGGTCAATTTAACCTTGTACCCGTCCACATGTTGTTTTGTTGACTTAAAGGGCTATTAAAACTGATTTCTGTACTCCTCCCCAGCGAGGGGTTTAGCACTAAAATCCACCTTGCTGGGTCGAATTTGGGATAGTGTGGATGCAATTCGATGGTATTAGCCTCCGGGAGCTATCCCAGAGTGCTCCATTGTGGCCACTCTGGACAGCACTCTCAACTCAGATGCACTGTCCAGGTAGACAGGAAAAGCCCTGGGAACTTTTGAATTTCGTTTCCTGTTTGGCCACTGCGGCAAACTGATCAGCACAGGTGACCATGCAGAGCTCATCAGCACAGGTGAGCATGGAGTCCCAGAATCGCAAAAGAGCTCCAGCATAGACTGAACGGGAGGTACTGGATCTGATCACTATATGGGGAGAAGAATCCGTGCAGGCAGAACTCGTTCCAAAAGACGAAATGCCAACTCTCCAAGGGCATAATGGACAGAGGCTACAACAGGGACACAGCAGTGCTGCATGAAAATTAAGGAACTGATGCAAGCCTACCAAAAAACAAAGGATGCAAACGGTGGCTCCGGGTCAGAGACCCATATCTGCTGCTTCTATGATGAGCTGCATGCAATTCTAGGGATGGCCCCTACCACTACCCCACCACTGTCCGTGGACACCTGCAAGGTGGGGGAGAGGGGAGTCTCACGCAAAAGGGATGAGGATTTTGTGGATGAGGAAGATGAAGAGGAGGAAGTGGTTGAGGATAGCACACAGCAGGCAAGCGGAGAATCCCTTCTCCCCAGCAGCCAGGAACTGTTCATCACCCTGGAGCCAATACCCTCCCAGCCCTCCCAAGGCGGGCTCCTGGACCATGAAGCTGGAGAAGGCACCTCTGGTGAGTGTACCTTTGTAAATATAATACAGGGTTTAAAAGCAAGCGTGTAATGATTAATTTACCACGCCAAGCCAGTAGCAAGTAGCCTGGAATCATTGCAGAACAAAACCTTGCAGAGAATGGGCCTGGGCTTTGGCTGTTTGCCTTTGGCTGAAAATAAATCATCCCTGCTGTTAGCCACGTGGTAAGGGGAGGCCTGTTCATGCTGAGCTGTTCACGTTTGGCTAACAGGCATCTTCCCTGATACTAGCCACCGGTGGGAGTGTGGGGTGAAGCGATCATCCCCAGAGAATTGGGGGGGGGGGTTGGATTGTGCTGCACATTCACTCTAAAACCACAGCCCCTCCTTTTAAATGGCCAACCCAACGGCTTTGCTTGGTATGGGAAAGAAGGGCGCTGCTGTTTGAAACCGTTCCCACATGTTATGAAGGTTGAAGAAGCCGAAACCCTTTGCCTTACCATGGCTGCCTGCAAGCCGAATTCTGTTGCCCAGTTGAGCGTGTATGATGTCTCACACCAAACCGGCAGGCACTCACTATAAGAGGCAAAATGCGAACTTGTACCAAAAGCACATGTGCTATGTAATGTGAATTGCTTGATTCAGTGTGAAATAGTCTTCCCTTTGTTCTATAAAATGTATCTTTTTAAATATTACTCTCCCTTTTTTCCCCTCCCACAGCTGCAAATGTTTCTACGCTCCCCTTATCTCCATCCCAGAGGCTAGCGCAGATTAGAAGGCGAAAAACCGCACTCGCAACAAGATGTTCTCCGAGCTCATGCAGTCCTCCCGCACTGAAAGAGCTCAGCAGAATGCGTGGAGGCAAACAATGGCAGAGTGCAGGAAAGCGTTAAATGAATGCTATGGGAGGAGGGAGGAGCACACAGAGGATGCAGGATGCAATGCTGAGGCTAATGGGGGAGCAAACTGACATGCTCAGGCGTCTGGTGGAGCTGCAAGAAAGGTAGCAGGAGCACAGACCGCCCCACTGCATAACTGCCTGCCCTCCTCCCCAAGTTCCATGTCCGCCTCACCCAGACGCCCAAGAACGTGGGGGAGGAGGCTATGGGCACCCAGCCACTCCACCCCAGAGGATTGCCCAAGCAACAGAAGGCTGGCATTCAATAAGTTTTGAACTGTAGTGTGGCCAGTCTTGAAACTGGTTTTCAAAGCTTCTCTGATGCTAAGGGTGTCCAACTGTGCTCTTCTAATCACCCTGGTGTCTGGCTGTGCGTAATCGGCCACCAGGTGATTTGCCTAAACCTCCCACCCCACCGTAAATGTCTCTCACTTACTCTCTCAGATATTGTGGAGCACACAGCAAGCAGCAATAACAATGGGAATATTGGTTTGGCTGAGGTCTAACCTAGTCAGTAAACTGCGCCAGTGAGCTTTTAAACGTCCAAATGCACATTCTACCACCATTCTGCACTTGCTCAGCCTATAGTTGAACTGCTCCTTACTACTGTCCACGGAACCAGTGTATGGCTTCATGAGCCATGGCATTAAGGGATAGGCTGGGTCCCCAAGGATAACGATATGCATTTCAACATCCCCAACGGTAATTTTCTGGTCTGGGAAGTAAGTTCCTTCCTGCAGCTGTTCAAACAGACCAGAGTTCCTGAAGATGCGAGTGTCATGCACCTTTCCCAGCCATCCCACATTGATGTCGGTGAAATGTCCCTTGTGATCCACCAGTGCTTGCAGCACCATTGAAAAGTACCCCTTGCGGTTTATGTACTGGCTGCCAAGGTGGTCTGGTTCCAAGAGAGGGTTATGCATTCCGTCTATCGCCCCACCACAGTTAGGGAACCCCATTGCAGCAAAGCCATCCACTATGACCTGCACATTTCCCAGAGTCACTACCCTTGATAGCAGCAGCTCAGTGATTGTGTTGGCTACTTGGATCACAGCAGTCCCCACAGTAGTTTTACCCACTCCAAATTGATTCCCTACTATCCGGAAGCTGTCTGGCATTGCAAGCTTCCACAGGGCTATCGCCACTTGCTTCTCAACTGTGAAGGCTGCTCTCTTCTTGGTATTCTTGCGCTTCAGGGCAGGAGAAAGCAAGTCAAAGTTCCATGAAAGTGCCCTTACGCATGCGAAAGTTTCACAGCCACTGGGAATCATCCCAGACCTGCAACACTATGCTGTCCCACCAGTCTGTGCTTGTTTCCTGGGGCCAGAATCAGCGTTCCATGGCATGAACCTTCCCCATTACCAGCATGATGTCCAAATTACCAAGGTCCATGTTTAAGAGAAATCTGTGTCCATGTCCTCATCATTATTGTGATCGCGCTGTTGTCGCCTCCTCACCTGCTTTTGCAGGTTTTGCACATACTGCAGGATAATGCGCGAGGTGTTTACAATGCTCACAACAGCAGCGGTGATGATGAGCTGAGTGGGCTCCATGCTTGCTGTGGTATGGTGTCTGCAGGAGAGCAGGAAAGCAGAGTTGCAGCGGAATCGGTGGATGATGACAGATGCCATGAGAGTAGATATTTATACAGAACGA
Source organism: Malaclemys terrapin pileata (assembly GCF_027887155.1). Taxonomy (NCBI): domain Eukaryota; kingdom Metazoa; phylum Chordata; order Testudines; family Emydidae; genus Malaclemys; species Malaclemys terrapin. Next base: position 74,018,600 of record NC_071505.1, read on the forward strand.
CGAGAGGACCTGCGAGGTGGATTCATGGCACCAGGAGAGCAGAGTTGCAGCAGAAGCAGTGGAGGATGACGGTTAGCTGTCCTACCGCACAACAGCACCCAGGACACCACAGTGGCGGTGGCAGTGAGCTGAGCTGAGCGGGCTGCACGTTTGCCATGGTATGGTGTCTGCACAGATAAAAGGCGCAAAACAATTGTCTGCCATTCCTTTCATTGATGGAGGGGTGACTGATGACATGTACCCAAAACCACCCGTGACTATGTTTGTGCCCAATCAGGCATTGGGAGCTCAACCCAATGGGCGGCAGAGACTACGGGAACTGTGGGATACCTACCCACAGTGCACCGCTCAGTAAGGGTCCCTCAGCCTGCGCCACTTCCTGCAGCCTCCATTGGCCTCGAGCAGCGAACTGCGGCCAGTGGGAGCCACGATCGGCCGAACCTGTGGACGCGGCAGGTAAACAAACCAGCTCGGCCCGCCAGGGGCTTTCCCTGAACAAGCGGCGGCGGCCCTAGTTTGAGAACCACTGGTGTAGACTCTGATGTAACGTAAGCTGCCTCATGTTAACTTAACTCTGTAGTATAGACCAGGCCTGAGATTCTGAAAGGTAACATGATCATATACATAGTTTGGTGAATAGGTCACCAACCATGATCAACTCACAAAAGCTTCTAATAAAATAAAAACACAACCATCACTATTTCCAACACATGCACCCATATATTTCTATTTAATTCACGTTGAACAAACCTATTGAAGATCAGTTTGCTTGAATCAGATACAAACTTCTCCTTTGTCCACTAAAATTTTTAATGCAATCAGATTCTATCAGCATGGTACAAAAATATTCTTTTAAACAAACAGTTTCATGTTGGCGACTCATGTACAGCTGTGCCAATAATTGACTTTTCAATTCACTGATTGTATAAAAAAAATCATGTCAACAATTAAAAAAAAAATTTGGGTTAACTGATAAGTTATTTTGTTTTGGGTCCCACACAATGCTTTCTTTGATCCAAAATAAAACTTTTAATTTATGTATTTTACCTTTTAATTTTATAAAATTAGGTACATTTCAAACAAAGTCATTTTGAATTGAAAAATCAAGACAGTTTATTTAGAAAATGCCAGAACAAATATTTCTTTTTCCAGGTTTAAAAGAAAATTAATTTGAAATTTACACATATACGTGAAGTCTTTTGTTTGAGCAGAATCTGTGTTTTTTGTCTAAAAAATGTTTGGCCAAAAAAAAGTCACCCAGCTCTAGTTTCATGACTCCTACTGAATGTTACACCCTCTCCACAGGCATACCCTGGTTTGGATCCCTGGACCAGGAATGGGACCTTTCTGCTCCCTTTTTCCATTTCTGACAAGTTTCAGTTGTTGCTATCCATTTCCTTGATTGGAGAGATGAGCGAAGAAACATAGTGTGCTCACACTCCTGTTTTCCTAGATCAGCTCTCAATCAAATGGACATTATAAAACCACGATCTGCAACTACAAACTGCATCTTTGAGTTGAGATCTCTTGACCCAAGTTCCTTTTTAGAGTTAAAAGCTGATGAGTAACATGGTCAGTGTTAATAAATATGTTTCAAGAAAGGTCATTCTAACTTTGATTTGTACCACACCACCAAGGCTGTTGATTAATCGTAGCTAACTCACGCGATTAACTAAAAAAAAAAAAAAAAAAAAAAAATCATGATTAATTGCAGTTTTAATCGCACTGTTAAACAATAGAATACCAATTGAAATTTATTAAATGTTTTTGGATGTTTTTCTACATTTTCAAATATATTGATTTCTATTACAACCCAGAATACAAAGTGTACAGTTCTCACTTTATATTATTTTATTACAAATCTTTGCACTGTAAAAATGATAAAAGAAATCGTATTTTTCAATTCACCTCATGCAAGTACTGTAGTGCTATCTCTATTGTGAAAGTGCAATTTGCAGATGTAGATTTTTTTGTTACATAACTGCATTCAAAAATAAAACAATGTAAAACTTTAGAGTCTACATGTCGACTCAGTCCTACTTCTTGTTCAGCCAATCACTAAGACAACAAGTTTGTTTACATTTATGGGTGATAATGCTGCTGGCTTTTTATTTACAACATCACCTGAAAGTGAGAACAAGCGTTCACATGGCACTTTTGTAGCCGGTATTGCAAGGTATTTATGTGCCAGATATGCTACACATTTGTATGCCTCTTCATGCTTCGGCCATCATTCCAGAGAACATGCTTCCATGTTGATGACGCGCATTAAAAAAAATGCATTAATTACATTTTTGGCTGAACTTCTTGGGGGAGAATAGTAGGTTTCCTGCTCTTTTACCCACAGTCTGCCATATATTTCATGTTATAGTAGTCTTGGATGATGACCCAGCACGTTGTTTGTTTTAAGAACACTTTCACTGCAGACTTGACAAAATGCAAAGAAGGCACCAACATGAGATTTCTAAAGATAGCTACAGCACTCGACCCAAGGTTTAAGAATCTGAAGTGCCTTCCAAAATCTGAGAGGGACCAGGTGTGGAGCACACTTTCAGAAGTCTTAAAAGAGCAACACTCTGACGTGGAAACTACAGAACCTGAACCACCAAAAAAGAATCAACCTTCTGCTGGTGGTATCTGACTCAGATGATGAAAGTGAAAATGCATCAGTCCGCATTGCTTTGGACCATATTGAGCAGAACCCGTCATCAGCATGGACGCATGTCCTCTGGAATGGTGGTTGAAGGATGAAGAAACATATGAATCTTTAATGCATCTGGCACGTAAATATCTTGTGACGCCAGCTACAACAGTGCCATGCAAACGCCTATTCTCACTTTCAGGTGACATTGTAAACAAGAAGTGGGAAGTAATATAAACAAACTTGTTTGTCTGAGTGACTGGGTGAACAAGAAGTAGGGCTGAGTGGGCGTGTAGGCTCTAAAGTTTTACATTGTTTTATTTTTGAATGCAGTTATTTTTTATACATATTTCTACATTTGTAAGTTTAACATTCATAATAAAGAGATTGCATTACAGTACTTGTAAGAGGTGAATTGAAACATATTATTTGTTTTTTACAGCGCAAATATTTGTAATGAAAAATAAAGTGAGCACTGTACACTTTGCGTTCTGTTATAATTGAAATCAATATATTTGAAAATGTAGAAAACATCAAAAATATTTAAATAAATGGTATTCTATTACTGTTTAACAGCACGATTAATCGCACAATTAATTTTTTTAATTGCTTGACAGCCCTAGTTGAAAGTAATTGTTTTGGTCATTAGCTTCACAGAGCCACCAGCTAATTTTATCACTAATTACCAAGTAATTTTAAGCAACTCCAATAATAGATTAATGTTAAGAAAAGCTGTTACAAAAATTGGTTTGTTCAGACTGCTTGTTTACATAGTCAGCTCCCTTGACTCAGCAACTCTTTCTTGCCCTGCAAAGCTTTATCTTTGTTTCTTATCTCTGAACTCAACTCCTCTAAATGAGAAAATTGCATCAGCTTTATCCCCAATATAGCTAAACCAGTGCAAATAGCTCTTATTTCAGAATGAGTGGCTTATGTCACTAAAGTTAAATCTGTTCCTAATTACATTATTTAAACCAAAATAAGCTACTCTCAAATCAACCTAAGAATGTTTACACTGCACTGTTTTAAATACATCAGTTTATATTTACACCTTAAGTTATACTGCTGCAACTTTCTCATCAGGGCCGGCTCCAGGCACCAGCGTGGCAAGCAGGTGCTTGGGGCGGCCACTCCGTAGGGGGGCGGCACGTCCAGCTATTTGGCGGCAATTCGGCAGACGGTCCCTCACTCCCGCTCAGATCGAAGGACCTCCTGCCAAATTGCCACCGCAGGTCGCGATCGCAGCTTTTTTTTTTTTTTTTTTTTTTGGCTGCTTGGGGTGGCCAAAACCCAGGAGCTGGCCCTGTTTCTCATGTAGACAGGACCTCTGTGTCTCACTTGCTGCTGTTCTTCCATTCTTTAACGATTCTCTGTATCTCTGCTGTTTTCTTCTCTTAACTTTACTTTTTTACTTGCTTTTTGCTGCTGCCACAAGCCATCTGTGTCACACTCCCTTTGTTACACAACCTTTGCTGCTGTCAACAAAAAGCCCAAAGGTTCATTTCATTGTGTGGCCTAGGTCCAAAGAGATTTCATAGCTGAGATGGTGGAATATATTTCAATTTAATTATGCTTCCCCCCTGGTCTCCCAACTCTGAGATCTGAACAAGCACTGTATTTTTTATATGGGTATGAAAGAACCTTGTGCCTGAAAAAGGCAAGTCTTTGTGAAAGCATTTAGCTGTATTGACTTTAATGGGACTCTGTGTGGACATGGATCCCATGGCAGTATCAAGGCCTATGTGAGACGTATATGATGGATTATTTTTTGAAATTATACAATCTAGCAACCTGATGTCTCTTTCCAATGTCAGCTCTGACAATCCCATTATCTATACATTGTACAACACTACCTGATTTTTCAAAAGCTCAATTCTGTTCTTAACAAAATATGCTTTCTTTAAGCAGTACACTTGACACCTGGCAATGTCTTGGTGCTGGGTGGGTTATGCTAAACTGCTGCTCCAGATTATCAACGGACTTTCAAATATGGATTAACCATCTCTGTAAACTGGTCACATTTCTTATCCATGTGTGAAAAAAATAATTGTATAATAGCGGCCTGATCACCCCCTCCCTAGACATAGCAATGATTCTTACCTTGAAGCCAAACAAAGAATATAGAGAAACATGTCAGTGACAGTTCCATTGAAGCAGACAGTTTAATTTGGAAAATAGCCTGTGGTAAACAGAATAAATCACTTGACAAGTCTCTCCCTAGATATTTACCAAATATTCTTCACTGATCTTCTGACTGATCCCAAAGTTATAGATGGTTCATCCCTTCCAGATCTCACTGAACAATCATTGGGAAAAAAGTACCAGTCTACTAGAAAATCATTAGCAATTACCTCACACATATGGGGCCCCCACCTGACCTCCAGCTGTGTTGCTTATGTTTTGTCAGGATTGGCTTTACCCAGATCACTTTCCAGACAATTCATAATTATTCAGCCAGGGTGGGATGTAGCAGAGAGAGAACTCTGTTTAAGAGTGGGGTTTGGTCTGTTTTTTCTCTTTCACCAGATCTGGTCTAAACTCACTGACAGCCAGGTGTCCCATCTAAGCTTAACTATGATGTCTGTGTGCTGTCACCCTGCTGATTTCTCACAACATGGCATGGTAAACTTCTACTTGCACTTACTAGTCTTTGTCATTCCCTGGCTGGCTACCCCACTTCCACTGGATTTCATTGGTTTGTCCACTTAACTCTTTGTTTGGAATCTTCCCTTGATGCCTTTCCCCTCTACTTTCTGTGCCCAGCTTGCAGGTTCAGCTGACATTTTCTGACCTTGTCTCTCTGTAATTAGATCCCCACCTTAGTGATAGAGCTATTCAGCAGCCATCTCTCTCTAGTCCTATAGACTCCTCAGTCCTGCGTCTTTTCCTCCTGTGGAAATGTTCACTAGACAAAAGATGGTGGGGTAAAACTGCTTCCTTCTCAGTTGGCTATTCTTACTGGCTTCTTTCCAGCTGGCAGAGGAAAATTAAGGCTATGTCTATATGTATAGTGCTGCAGCAGCGCAGCTGTACCAAAACATCTGTGTTGCTGCAGTGCGTCTGGTGAAGACACACTATTGCCAGTGGGAGAGAGCTCTCCCATCAGCATGAAAACAACCCACATCCGCGAGGGGCAGAAGCTATGTCAGCGGGAGAAGCTCGCCCACCATCATAGTGCCATGTACATGAGTGCTTATGTCAGTGTAACACTACGGGGTTAAGTCGAATTTAGCCGCATTAGGTCGATTTAAAAATGACCGCGTCCACACAACCAATCCCGTTCCGTCAACCTAAAGTGCTCTTAAAATCGACTTCTGTACTCCTCTCCGGCGAGGGGAGTAGCACTAAAATCAACTTTGCTGGGTCAGATTTGGGGTAGTGCAGATGCAAATCGATGGTATTTGCCTCCGGGAGCTATCCCAGAGTGCTCTGGACAGCACTTTGAACTCTGATGCACTAGCTAGGTACACAGGAAGAGCCCCGGGAACTTTTTAATTTTATTTCCTGTTTTGTCAGCGTGGCAAACTCAGCAGCACAGGTGACCATGCAGTCCCCCCAGAATCGTAGAGTGGAGAATGTTTCTATGCTCCCTCTATCATCTCCGTCCCTGAGGTTATCGCAGATTAGAAGGCGAAAAAAATGCACTTGCGATGACATGTTTTCTGAGCTCATGAAGTCCTCCCGCACTGATAGGGCACAGCTTAATGCATGGAGGCATTCAGTGGCAGAGACCAGGAAAGAATTAAGTGAGCACGAAGAGTGAAGGCAGGATGTGATGCTGACGCTAATGGGGGAGCAAATGGACATGATAAAGCATCTGCTGGAGCTGCCGGAAAGCCAACAAGAGCACAGGCCCCTGCTGTGTCCACTGTATAACTGCCTACCCTCTTCCTCGTGTTCCATAACCTCCTCACCCAGACGCCCAAGAACGCGGGTGGGGAGGCTCCGGGCACCCAGCCACTCCACTGGAGAGGATAGCCCAAGCAACAGAAGGCTGTCATTCAAACAGTTTGATTTTTAGTGTGGCTACAATAAACAATGTGTCCTTGTGCTTCCCTCCTCCCCCACCCCACTCCACTCCACTCGGGCTACCTTGTCTGTTATTGAATTTTATTTAATTAATAAAGAAAGAATGCATGGTTTCAAAACAATAGTTACTTTATTTCGAAGGGGGGAGGGTGGTTGGCTTACAGGGAATTAAAATCAACAAAGGGGGCGGGTTTGCATCAAGGAGAAACACACACAATTGTCACACCGAAGCCTGGCCAGTCATGAAACTGGTTTTCAAAGCCTCTCTGATGTGCAGCGCACCTTGCTGTGCTCTTCTAATCACCCTGGTGTCTGGCACAAAACGATTGTCTGCCGTTTCTTTCACGGAGGGAGGGGTGACTGACGACATGTACCCAAAACCACCCGCGACAATGTTTCTGCCCCCATCAGGCATCAGGAGCTTAACCCAGAATTCCAATGGGCGGCGGAGACTGCAGGAACTGTGGGATAGCTACCCACAGTGCACCGCTCCGTAAGTCAATGCTAGCCATGGTAGTGAGGATGCACTCTGCCGACTTAATGCGCTTAGTGTGGACATACACAATTGACTGTATAAAATCAATTTCTAAAAATCAACTTCTATAAAATTGACCTAATTTTGTTGTATAAACATACCCTAAGTTAGGTAAGTGCCTCCTTGTGGTGAGAGGCCATTGTTCCAGGACAGATCAGGCAAGTAATTCAACAATGCTTTTTATTCTGTACAAGTGTTTCTGAAGTGTAATAAAAGAGACCTCAATTATATGTCCAGGACAGGATAATTATCATGTGTTTGGTGTTTTATCTCCTATGTCCATGTCTGAGGTGGTGGCAATGTGCCACGTAGCAGTAAGGTGTCTCTGCCATCTCATTCCTTTCTGTCACAGTTATGCAGCTCCCCCCCACACACACACACACACACCCCTCAGCCTTTCATCATTTCTGGTAGATATTTCATCAAATTCTCTTCCTGCCTTGCATTTTGGACACTGGAGTTGAAATTGTCTGTTAAACCTCCTACCCCGTTGATTCCAAGATCATTCTTCTCTTGGTTTGCACTGTGCTTTGACTCCCAGTCTAAGTTGTGGTCACTGATGATGGTAAGAGTAAGGCTTAGCTTTGCACATTTCACAATGATGAGGATGTCTGCTAGCATTAACTTTATAATAGTTTCCCCCTCACCAGACTCTATAATGCCACTCCCATCCAAGAACAGTACAGCTGCATGACCCTATACACTTCCTATATGTCATCTTTTCCATAGCTGCTACTGGGACAGAGTAAAGGGCAGGAAAAAATTAGGAAACATTTTTATACCCCCCTTAGACTCTCTTTATACCCCTTAGCAAGTGTAAGTTCAATCAGAATTGTATTAAGACCATGCATAGGCTGGATGCTTCCTTTCTGATAAAAGCAACATTGGAGAGGGAAAAACTACTTAAAAAAAACCCAAGAGGCACCCTCAGAACTGGAACCACACTCAGCCTTCAAAGCTCAAAAGGAGAAGTGTTTATGTCCTTGCAGAATGCAAAGGAGGTGCAGCCTGAAAACCACACAGATCATGAAGATCAGCAGAGAAAGCAGAGCACAATCCCATGGACTCTAGACCATCTCCCTTGTGCTGCTCTCCAGAGTGCCCTAGAGCATTTCCTCACATTGGCTTCACATGTCTCTTTCCAAGGCTGTGCAGAGCAATCCAGTAGTTTAGGAAGACAGCCTGCTGTTGACAAAAATTATCCCAATTCCAGAGCACCTTCTGCCCTTGACATCCTATCTAGCAGGGGTAGCCAAACTGCGAACTCTTTTACCATTAAAGTGTGGCTTGCAAAGCCCCCTCATGCCCTCCCATTCTCCACCTACCAGACTGGGAGGGAGCTTGGGACCTCTGCTTTCAGCGGGGTGGTGGGGTGAGGGCTTCTGCACCATGGGGTACACCTGCTGGGGCTTGAGGCTTCAGCAGGAGTGGGGTTGAAGCCCCGAGCCCCATCAGGCACCTCCCGCAGAGATGGAGTCCCAAGCCCTGGCAAGTGTGCCCCAGCTCTTGAACTTATGAAGATTATCATATGCGGCTTGGAGGGTCAGTAAGTTTGGCCACCCCTCCTATATACAGCGCTTGGGCATCATGCATGCAATGGAGCTCTGCAGTGTCCCTTGGGGTGGGAAGTGTGCTGAAGAGCTGCTGAGCCTTTATTTATCCTGGGTTTGGCACCTGCAATTCTTCCCTTTGGGAGTCTGTGACCAGCAGTGAATATAGTGACCAGACAGCCTTCTTAGAACCAAAGTATTGTTTAACCTTAACAGTAGGAACTTAGCATGACATAACATAAGAGGAAAATTATTTAAAGTACCAAACAGCCTGCATGTATCTCTCATACCTAAACCCTATGAGCCTGTGATGGTGACCCAGGTAGGACTAGCTTCTTCAGACATTTGCAGCCAGTGCGTGTATTAGTCTAACAAACTACCCAACAACCTCTTCCCTCCCTACAGAGAGTTATTTTATATTTAACCCAACTTCCTTGTGTCTTCAGTTCTGTGGCTTTTTTGACTTTGCTAGTAAAAAACCAGTTGGGTTCAGCAGAAAAATCAAGCTAGTCTTCTCAGGGCCAATGGCTCACCCATTGTTTTGTTACAACCCTTAACTGTTTGCCCCGGGGGGGGAAGGGGTGGGTGTTAATCTTGAGTCATTGTTTTGCCTTTTGGCCCATTTCCCAAAAGCCTTTTTGATTTAACCTGATATAGTCATACAGTACACATTCCAGCAACCAGGTTAGCATACAGTATTAATAATTATTACAGATCAGCTCTATATCCGTCACTCTCCCCTTAAAGTTCCATCCAGTGTAATTCCCTTGCCTATACCAAACTGGAGGATGATCTTTGTTCCTTGCTGTGAAACTTCAGCATTTGGTAGGGATTTGGCATCCCTTCTTTGTTCCATATTTGCTTTTATGTTCACATCTACACATTGCTGGATATGAAGTCCTACTTGTTAACCTACTAGAAAAATCATGGAGCAGGTCCTCAAGGAATCAATTCTGAAGCACTTAGAGGAGAGGAAAGTGATCAGGAACAGTCAGCATGGATTCACCAAAGGCAAGTCATGCCTGACTAACCTAATTGCCTTCTATGATGACATAACTGGCTCTATGGATGAGGGGAAAGCAGTGGACGTGTTATTCCTTGACTTTAGCAAAGCTTTTGATACAGTCTTCCACAGTGTTCTTGCCAGCAAGTTAAAGAAGTATGGGCTGGATGAATGAATTATAAGGTGGATAGAAAGCTGGCTAGATCATCGGGCTCAACAGGTAGTGATCAATGGCTCCATGTCTAGTTGGCAGCCAGTATCAAGCAGAGTACTCCAAAGGTTGGTCCTGGGGCTGGGTTTATTCAATATCTTCATTAATGATCTGAAGGATGGCGTGGATTGCGCCCTCAGCAAGTTTGCATATAACACTAAACTGGGAGGAGTGGTAGATATGCTGGAGAGTAGGGATAGAATACAGAGGGACCAAGCCAAATTAGAGGATTGGGCCAAAAGAAATCTGATGAGGTTCAACAAGGACAAGTGCAGAGTCTTGCACTTAGGACAAAAGAATCCCATGCACTGCTATAGACTAGGGACCGAGTGGCTAGGCAACAGTTCTGCAGAAAAGGACCTAGGGGTTACAGTGGACGAGAAGCTGGATATGAGTCAACAGTGTGCCCTTGTTACCAAGAAGGCTAATGACATTTTGGGCTGTATAAGTAAGAGCATTGCCAGCAGATGGAGGGATGTGATTGTTCCCCTCTATTCGGCATTGATGAGGCCTCATCTGGAGTACTGTGTCCAGTTTTGGGCCCCACACTACAAGGAGGATATGGAAAAATTAGAAAGAGTCCAGCGGAGAGCAACAAAAATGATTAGGGGGCTGGAGCACATGACTTATGAGGAGAGGCTGAGGGAACTGGGATTATTTAGTCTGCAGAGGAGAAGAATGAGGGGGGATTTGATAGCTGCTTTCAATTACCTGAAAGGGGGTTCCAAAGAGGATGGATCTAGACTGTTCTCAGTGGTAGCAGATGACAGAACAAAGAGTAATGGTCTCAAATTGCAGTGGGGGAGGTTAGGTTGGATATTAGGAAAAACTTTTTCACTAAGAGCATGGTGAAACACTGGAATGGGTTACCTAGGGAGGTGGTGGTATCTCCTTCCTTAGAGGTTTTTAAGGTCAGGCTTGACAAAGCCCTGGCTCGGATAATTTAGTTGGGGATTGGCCCTGCTTTGAGCAGGGGGTTGGACTAGATGACCTCCTGACGTCCCTTCCAACCCTGATATTCTATGAAGTTGGTCAGGATGAGATTTTCATGGTTGCTTGGGGATTCAGACACCCGACAGACTCTCAATGGTATTTAGGCATCTATCTGCCTCTGTAGTCCACCATTTAAGTGCCATTGACATTTCTAAAACTTCCACTTAGCTCACACCTAACCCCATAAGTACTGAAATCCCATAAGAGCTTACGTTTCCACCAACTGGCATTTGCAAAGTTGTCTAAGCCCTGGTGCTGCACCGCAGGTGATGACCAGCTTGGAGCCCTCACTCAAGACAAAGGCCCAGAACCACCACAGCAGGATTCTCAAACTAGATGTTCCCCCGCCTATCTCACCAGTGAGGCCTGATCCTGTAGGCATGCTCAGAGCATGCCTAAGGCCTGATACCTGTCAGACTTTATAGCAGGAGGGCCAGATGCAAGACACTAGTAGGTATGTGGGCAGCACAAAAACAATCAGAGACACAGGGCAACGTTAAGTAAGTGACAACGGAATTGAGCATGAGCAGGAGACAGAGAAAAAGCCTGTTTTGGTTGCTAGGGCATGGGCAACCTAAGCAGTTGACCTGGCTTAGGTGCCCAACTCCAGAAGAGAGTTTGTGGCTGAAGGTGTTGAGGGAGGTTTCTATCGCTGGCCTCTCAGTCAGGTGCCTAAGTCTCTTTCCTCTCCCCTCACCTTACCTCAATAGTTCACTTCTGGCTAGCTTAGGCAGCTTCCTACTCAGCTGGCTGACTTCTGAGGACGCCTTTCTTAGGCACCTATGTTTCCCTCTCCATTGAATGTAGAGCCAGGGAACCTAGTTTGGGGGATGAGGATTCCACTGGGTGGCAGCCACCTGAATGGAGCAACACCTAAATACCTTTGAGGATCTAGGCCCATGTTTCTATTAAAATTAATGGAAATCAGGCATCCAAAGTCCTTGCAAATCTCATCTTTGGAGTATAAAACTAATCCATTTTAAACCTTTAACTGGTGAAATGGCTGGTTTGCTTGCATGACATATGGACAACTACATGCCATTTGTGTATCTTATTTTAATGTATGTGAAGATAGCTCCTGCCCCGAAGAGCTTAAATGTAACAAGACGTTAAAAGACTGTGCAAAAAGTAGTAGTATCCCAATTTTGCAGATGGTAAACTGAGTCAGAATGGTTAATTGACTTGTTCAAGGACTCGCAAAAAGTCTGTGATAAAGCCAGGACTTGAGCCTAGATCCTCCAACTTCCAGTCCAGTGCCTTAACCACAAGACAATGCATGTTCCTTTGGTTTCTATGCTGGTCCACTGAGGGTCTTTCATTAGCACAATGGCTGATCAGTCAATATTAAAATTGCACAATGAGCCGAATGGTTATCAGCAAATAGCCCTGTAAGAAGGTTGCCAAACTACTTGGGAAACTTTAAAAACAATTAAAATTTGCATCAACAAGGTTTTGAGAGTTTAAAAGATCAGCCCGTACTTATGACCCTATTCTATAAAGTTTACTAGAATCTAGGGAAATCACTGAGAATTCTAATGGTATATACAACCTGTGTCTTTCTTTCTTTGGACTAACGAGCAGTTAACTGAATTTGAACTCTGATATCAGTTATGCTAGTAACAAATATGAGAAGAAGAGTATTATAGTGTTACTAAGCATTTGGCCAATGAAACGTCTTGCTGTTGCAATCTCTTTTTTTTTTTTTTTCAGTCTTTACGTCATCCTCTTTACAATGTAAATAGAACTGTCTCACGGCAGCAATGGTGAATTTAACTCGGTCTATTCGAGTTTCACACCATTCCATTCAGGCTTGCTGAGCTTTGCATAAAGTTTAGAACTCTGCAGAAATTTCAGCTTGCAGGGTAGGCGTGAAAGTCTGAGCGTAGCATAGGCCTAGGAACATCAGTTTATTTCAACTTGTAAACACTGGGATTGATTCTCCTTTCAGTTAGTGTACAGAAATGCCACTAACATCAAAAGAGCTACACTGGTGTAAAACTGATGGTAGTCAGAGGAGAATGAGACCCTTTAGTTATAAAAAGCCTTTTTGTTTCAAGTTTAGGAGTAGGGTTGTGGGAGTTTAGAAATTATGCATTATTTACTATGTTGTGCAGCAAAGAACTAAAATTAAAGAAGCAGGAAGGCAACAGCAGCTCTTAAAACACTAATTTACAAATATGAACCATTTCATCTTGCCACAATTTATTTGATGAGTTAGTTTGTTTAGATTTACAAAAATGTTTTAAAATATGTTTGAGATCCCTCTCTGCCCCAGACTTCACCCAGAACACACAGATAGTAGACTTGTATTCCAGAAGCATTGTGGGAATTAGGGATTGGCAAAACATACTGAAAAGGGAGTGGCCATATATAATTTGCAAGAGACTGCTTGGGGGTTGGTCTTTCAAGCAGCTCCAGAGAGCCTGGGAAGAGACCTAAAAAGGAACCCCAGGAAAGAGGAAGTTGAGGTGGAAGGTGGTACAGAGCTCAATGGGAAATCTTGGGGGCTGGTTACAGATGGTATTTTGGGTACCCTAATTTGAGGTAGAGTGTAGGAAGTAGCTCTAGAGAAAAGATAATTTGAGCTACTTTGTAGAGGACAGACTAGTTGGCCACTTCATTTGTCTGGGACCCCAGAGAAGTAGCTCGTGGAAGATGGAGAAACTGAGTTCCACTATGACTGAGTGTCTACTAGAAGGTGTTGTGGATATTCTAAGAAGGGGAACTTCCACACCAAAGGAATTACAGACTATGGAGGAAGGGCTTTGGCCAGAGGGAGAACAACAGGGTAAAAGGCTGCTTGTGTTAAAGTCCCATTATAAAATATGCTCTATTAGCCTGGAAAGTCACAGAATGGTCTTGGCTTGGCTGGACAGCCAAACTAACTACCCAGGTATGGAAGAGAGAAGCTCAGGCAGTGGCCATGTTTCCATGATAAAGAAGTAAGTGCTCTGTTACACACCCAAAGAGGCAAAAATCTGGATCCACCGTCCTCATGACTAGGCACTACAATATTATTGTGATAAGAGCTACAGTTCTGATCAAAAACCATTTAAGCACATGCTTATCTTTAAGCATGAAAGTAGCCTCACTGAAGTTATAATAATGGGGCTACTCATGCTTGAAGTTAAAATGTGCTTAAGAGTTTGGCTGGAGTAACCCATATAAGTATCTAGACACACTAGACAGAAAGGGCCTCCTATGAAGACAGACAAGAGAAAAAAATCTGGATGGAAACATTGTAATATTTATATAGCTTTTTCCCTGGTTCACCACACACACAATAAATTGCAGAGAAAGCCAGCAGCATTAAAAGCACATAAATCTGTAACAATTTGCAAGAGCGAACCATTGCATCTGGAGAGGCAGGAATTAGTGAAAGAATTTGAGTAAAACTGGAGCAGACATGAATCAGAGCCAAAACTGAAGAGGACTCAGAACTCTCTTCTGACTGAAAACAATTATAATTGTGTAATTTCATCTCTAGTCATTTTTGCCTACTTCTGCATCCTCTACTGTATGTTATGGCTGATGCATTAGAAATACCATAAAAAGGGCCACTATTCTTTGCCACACCTCTGATATTTTCAACGGTAAAATTTATTGGAATGTCTATTCTGCTGATATCTGAAGCTCAGTTTTTTGCTGAGATTGTGTAGCCACCTCTTCTTTCAGGCTAAGGAGATTCTCCACCACCTCCAATCTGTACATAATTCAAAAATAGCTCAATCAATTTTGTTTAAACTTTCAGAAAAAAATCACCTTCGCGTACAGACGGATCTGACACATTTCAGCCCTAGATGAAAAGACTGAGAAAGTTATGGAGTGAAAAATAAATGTATTTAGCATCAGCCTCTCTCTAGAGTGGGGTTTTCAGAAATTCGGCATTGTTATAGCACTGCTCCCATTGAAGTCGATGGAGACAAAGTTAGGCCAATGCAGACCACTCTAAATGTGCATATTATGTCATGGTCACTGGGCATCTTGATTCATGAGATTAGTCAGATTGACTTAACCAGAAATCTCCACGTGAATACTGTTGCACACACTTTGGTGTTTCCAGGATTAGGCCTATGATCATAGTAGTTGAGATCTCACTTGCTCTGGTGGTGGGAAACTGCAGCTAAAATTTCTTAGGAAATTAAGTAATTCATTAGTTGTAAAGTTCAGATGCAAATAATAGCACTCCAGAGTTTATGGGGTTGGTATCTGGACCTGAGATTTTGGCTGAGTCCCAGCTCTAAGATTGTAATTGTTTCAAATTTTGTTATAATGCAGTGTTATTCAATTTTTCCCCTCTGAGATCTTAAGATGTTTTGAATTTTTAGCTCTAACCTTTGCAGGTCACCTTTATGGAGTCTATAAGACAACACACAGATAGGAGGGAGGACTCTGGGATCCTCCTATTTTGATGATTATTGCAAGGTGAGAACCTTAAGTTGTAGAAGAATCAGCAAGTAGCAAAATTGAAATAAATTGGTTCAGCTCCTTGATAAGTCAGCACACGTTTTTCTCTTCTCTACCCCATATCATGTAAACAAAAACAAACAAACAAACAAAAAACATTTTATTTGTGCTTTAAAAAAAAAAGTTTTGTGGCGCTTGGATCAATATTTTAATCTCCTAGTATAGGGAGAGGTATTACAATATCATTTGAAATCTCACACACACTGTGGTACTTTGGCACTTTTTTTGAATATTTCTTCCGAGTGAGAATTATTTTTTGAACTGGAAAACCAGGAAGATTCTCTGATCCTCCTCCAAGTCTATGAAGCTATGTAATTTATACCATCTGAGGACTGCCCCTTAGGAGCTTAACCATAAAAAGCATATGTTCATTAAGGAATTAGAAGTCAGAGCTCAGCTACCATGATGGAAGGTGAGGCACAAGATCCTACAGATATAATAGGTAGTGCTAAAAATATATAGGACAGCAATAGCCTTCAGGAATACAAAACTGTTTTAAACTATTCATATTAAAGGGGATTTTAAAGTGATTTATATTAAACACTGCAAGAGTCAGTTCATTGTGTTTGTCTTTCAAAACCATGACATCTTCAATGTGCTTTATGGGTTCACATGTCTTTGCAAAGAAGATTAAGTTTAACTAATCTTCTATGAATATTTTAGCATTTTTGGCATATGGAGAGTTTACCCAGTTACATCATGAACTTAAGCTACTGTGCCTCTCTCAAATCTATATATAGCAACCAGTAAGGTTACATTTAATTTCCTAAATAGGCTTCATCATGACTTTGGATTTTCCTTGATTGGGGGGTTTTCTAGATGAATGGGTACAGCCACAGCCTTTTTTGGGGGAAGGGGGGAGGTTGGTCTCTGATGTAGATGGCTAGGGGATGTATCCGTTTTTGCCCATTTATGAGTAATTGCTCTTCAGTTATGAAATGGTGTTACTCTTCAGGTCAAGACCCCTCCCCCAAAGTCCAACAGCTATTGCCTTTCGTCTTTCCGGGTACAGCAAATGCAGTGTTAGGAGGGGGTCTCCCCCCTTCTTTTTATACCCCTGTTCCCACTTTCAAGCATTTCCAGCTGGGAGTAAGGCAAAAGGCAGACTAGTGAAGAAAAGAAACTATGTTATTTCTTTGCAAAAAATGTAGATTTTCTTCCAGCTCCCTTTCCTGCCAAACCTTGGTCATCTAGCAGAGGTTTTCAAACTGTAGGACACGCCCCCTCGGGGGGTGCAGGGTATGCAGGAACATTTGGGTCAGTACCACCACCCCCTGCTAAGGAAAGGGGTTGACAGCAGGAGCCCCTGGGCACCAGTCCCCCCACCCCCAGGGGGCATAACCAAAAATGTTAACTCAAAGGGGAGCAGCTCAGCTCAAAAGTTTGAAAAATTGTTATTTAGCAGCGATCTATGGTCTATCAGCCTTATTGACCCCTGGCTGAGGCATCAGCTTGCCCTTTGTCTCCGAGGAACTGGTTTAGTTACTCCCCAGATATTATCTGAGAAACATACTTCAGTCAGGATTTCAGCTTATATGTAAGCTTATGAACATAATGTCGCTATGTGCATTCTGCTCGATATTGATCAACAAATTATGAGTTTAAGTGATACCTCACAAGTCATAACTGTGATCTGATGCTTGACTCTGCTAGATGGCCCCACTGCCTGGCCATTCTATGGATTAGCTTCATGAGGTCAACACTCTTTTCCACAGTTGCTTGCTATCTCTCTCTCCCGCTGCAGACCCTCTCTTGCTCCAGGAGTTGCTGCTGCCTCTTCATGACTCAGCCCTCCAGCCAAGTCCCTATACACATTTTCCCCTTCCAAGGTATCACAGGATTTCCTCCTCAGTATTAGACAAGTTTCGAATTCCTTATCCTACAGTGCCACTTCCTCAGTGGCTGGCAGAGGAACCTGGACTAACTCTCTACTCCAGCTACCAGCATAGGGACTCCCTAGTCATCAGCTAAGGTCTGTTCTCTCTCTCTCTCTCCCTTTCCATTGGTATTTCCCTTCTCTCAGGGTTTGCCAGCCTCACAACTCCCTCCTCCCAAGGAGTAACTTCACTCTGTAGTTCTAGAACACTCTTCCTTTCTCCTACAGAGTGACTATAGATTTTTCCCACTAGCTCTTTCTGCTCCTACTTTCCTGTCTTTATAAACCCAGCATAGCTCTTCTGCCTCAGCTGGGCTCCCTTACTCAGTCAGGGGATTACTTAGCCACCTGATTCCCCTCAGCTGTGGCCTTTCAGGTTAATCAGCCCCCTTTTCAATCTACATTAACTCTTTCAGGGCAAGCGAGCGGTATCACAATACCTTGTACAAACATTATTACAGTAGTATGTTGGGCATGAACACAGGGGTGTATTCTGTCACAGTTACTATAAAATGAGAAAATGTTTCCACACTTAACATTTAGTGCTAAGAATTTAAAATATATCATCTGGTAGATCTCTGGGCAGATCTCCAGACTGTATTTGTAGAGGACTGCTCATGGGGGGAAGTTGGCCAGCCTATGTCAACTATTTTTGGTACATACTGCATAGACAAACAAGAGGAAAGAAATTAAATACTCCTTTATGTGCCTGACTCTAAAGGCCAAAGAAGAGAATGGAAAGGATCTCATTGATTTCAATAGGCTTTGAAATACATCCTGTATCGTCCCGCTCCATTCTCCTCCCACTAGGAATTATTCTGTCTTGTTGAAGTCACAATCAAAAACTCCCCTCTAGAGCCATAGAGGTAGTCATTTTTTATGTGAATACATTAATCCAGCTCAGCAGCTGTACTTTAAAAAAAATAGATTTAGGCATATATTGTTTTTTTCTTCTTACCTAGATCTCGAATATGATGAGAAGCCCTATCAAAGCCGCATGAAGTGGAAAGGTTTGTTGATCTTCCTAAAAAGCTAGCATGCTTTCAGAACTGCAGCAATAGTTTGTACTGATAGCAAGATTGTTATAGCAAAGTTTGCATCAGAGATGACTATCTGATTTTTTATTTTTTTTTACTAGAAAACTTGACAGGACAAATTCATAGAAGATAAGCAGGTGAATGAGGGGGTTTTCCATTAGTTTTCAATGAATGAGAAAATGTAAAAATTATTTATCAGAATTTTGAATTTCACTGAATTGGTTTAATGAATTTAATCTAAAACAGAATATCAAAGAGTCAACCTTTTAATAATTTGTATTAGTTGCTCATGCAGTTTCATATGTCTGGATAGCTCTCAACTCTACCCCCTCACTTTGAGTTTTGGGCTGTAGGGATGACTGTTTCTGTAACAACAGAGAAATGCTTAGATCAGTGCTGAACACTTAAACCTTTAATGCTTCTGTGATCATCTTACTTTGACATATTTGATTAATGTTTCTACTTCCTATAAAAGCTTTAGTTTCCTTTTTAATCAGGCCTCATTTTATGACATTTCATAATGTTATATATTGTGTAACTGAGATATCACTGCCACTGTCATCTCCTGTAGCCTCTGGAACTGCTATAGTAGGATGTTTTGAGGGCCATCATATTAGGTTGCTTCCATTCCTCCTCAAATTACTGTTCTTTTACATATTACCAACCAAATCACACACACACACACACTTAATACAGAAGGGAAAACACTTAGGCCAAATTCTGACTGACTCTCTGTAAGTAACTTCCATGGGACTACTCATATGCTTAAATGTAAGCACTTGCACAGCTGCGTATACATAATCCCTTATTAATCTTTAGAATATAACTATAGGTAAATTTTCTTTTGTTATTCACTGGACAACATGATTAGTCATAAGTCAATTTGCTTCAGTGGAGTTTCATCCACTCACATCAAGGATAAATTTGCCCCTAGGAATACCAATAATAAATTACCTTTTATTAAAAAAAACCCCTAACCAATCCATCAAAAACATCAACATGGTGCTACAGTTTGAATTATGACTTGGTGTCACATATATGGATGTTTTAATCATCACTTCTTCTGTTTAATGTTTGTCAGACAACAATATCTGTCAGTAGTTATAAGCAACTCCAGAAAGGTATTAATGATGCAGCTAACTAGTTCATCATTTTGCTTTGAATGTTTTACTTTTTTATGTACAGTAAATTGTACTATTCGTATGCTTAAAGTTAGTCATGTGCATAAAAATCAGGGTGTAAACCTATACTTACAATGAAGGATCATGAATATATTGACAAGCCAGACAAGCAAAAATTGAGAGCTTTATTAATTCACTTGAATTTGACAACATAAATGGTTTAAAATCTGTATTTAGTTTTGTGCTTTATATGCTCAGAAAAATTATAAGAAAACAAGCTAATATTTCTCTAATATTCTTCTTCCTTAGGCTGAAGCAGCAAAGTATGTCATAGGCATCATAGTGCAAAGTAACAAAGCACAATATTTTTAAAGGAAAAAAACTGTCACATATTCAGAAAGGACATAACTAGTAAAAATAAACAAACAACCCCCCCCCCATAAGGTATAATGTACTGAAAACAGCACAATTCAAAACTTGCATTTTTAATCAGGTGGTCCTGATAACCATATAAACCACAATGCACTAGGGAGCCCCATAAAGAGCTTAATTGAAATCAATAGGAGTTTTGCCATTGACTGCAATGGGAACAGACCCAGACCCAAAAGGAAATAGTTTTATTTAAAAAAATATAATAAGCTAGACACTCACTAGAAATACACTTGCTATTTGAACACTGCAGCATTTAGTAACAATATTCTACATCCCTATTCCACCCCCCAAAAAATGAGTTAAGAAAATGTTAAAATGGCAAAATCAAGCTTTCCAAAGTTGCTTAATTGGACCTATTATGTATTATACACGATGATACACACTTTATCATGATCACATACAATTTTTAGCACAGGACCCCTACCTCATTCAGTGCATAAGACGGGTGCACTGAATGGGAAGCTCAATGTTTCTTTTTATCCTCATCATTCTAAGTATGGTTTTATGCATAATTACTGTGCACCTTCCAAACCCTGCACTCCCAGCTGATTTGCTGGATGAGGAAAATGTTTTCAGTGCGGTCTCCTCTCCACCCCATTTCCTGTGAGTTGCTGCAGGTGTGTGGAGGAGGTCAAGCAGTGTAGTGGTACAAGGCCACCTGGAAGTTAGCAACTAGGGTGGCCACCCTGCTCACCTGTTCCTAGAATCAGCTGCATATGGAATTATTCATTTCCTCATGGGCTTTTCTATGTAGTTCTCACCATCATAACTTAGTTCTTGAAAAACTTGAATGAAGTTATCTTCACCATCTGGGTGTGAGGTAAAATGATATATTACCTCCATTTTCACATGGCAAATAAGGCAGAGAGATCAAGATAGAAATGACCAAATTACTACTTTTGGAGCCCAATTTGAGATCCTAAGGGCCTAAGGAAAGCTCCTATTCAGCACTTCTGTAAATCCTATCCCAGGATTCTACTCACTGTCCCCTCTGTTTCTATCTCCCCATCCCCAGATCCTGACCCCACACCGTTATTCCCCCATTGCCCTCCTCCCTCTGCTCCTGTTCCCATTCCCTGCCTGTTTCTCCTTCTGCTCCAAAGCCTGTCCTCACCACTTCCTGCTCCTGTATTTACCTTCTCTTCCATCCTATCCCTTCCCTCTCTGCTCCTATCCTTCCATGCCACTGCCCCTCTTCCCACTTCCGCGCCTGCCCCCTTCTTGTTCCCACTATCCCTTCCTTGCCCTGGCTTTCTGCTTCTTTTCCCCCATCCCAACTCCTGCTCCTATCCCTCTTCCATCCTGAATTTCTACCTCTGTCCTCTTGCCCTGAATCTCTTCTCCCCACCCCCTTGCTCTCTATCCTTCATTCAAGTCAGGCTTAACCATCTTTCTTCTGAATGTGAGAATACTCTCCTTGTTCTCAGTTCTCGTGCCACAGTGGTGTGCAGTACCCAAGGAGCTCAACCCTGCAGTGCTGGGATGGAGCATTCTCAGTTCCTCACCAGGGATGGCATAAGCACAGTCCAATTGGCATATGGTAGTCAAGAGGGGATGAAAACTTTAGCTGTCAAACACTAACAAATCTCTACTGAGCATGTGCAACCTGTGTTTTTTCAGAGGCTTATAACTTGGGCAAATTTTGGAAATTTTTTACAAAGATGTAGCAAGCATATCCCCAGCCAAACTTCAAGCCCTTGCTCTAAAACATAGAGACACTATAATTTCTCTACAAAACAGTTGTAAGTATTTTTTTAATATGGGCAACACCATATTTCCCCTAATCTCTGAGAAATGGCTGATCCATTTTTAGCTGAAACTTTAAAAAAAATCAGCCATAGGCAGAGATGTAGCCTGGAAAACTTTAGCATGAATGGTCTAAAGTTAGGCAAAATTATAAGCAACTGAAAAAGAGGGTCTTATAATGGAAAGTGTTATGCAACCTAATACTATAAGCATCACTACCTGTACTGCCTATAACACAGTTTCATTATAAAACAGATTTCAGAACTGATTTTATATCATTACAACCGTTTGTGCTTTTATTTGGCTTTGATTGTATTATGTACACATACAGTCCTATATAAATTATAATATAAAATCTTTAAATAGCATATTGTAAGTATATTGTCTATATCCTCTCATGGCAAAGGATGGCCTGGCAGGAACCCTTCCTCACTTTCCCTCATTCATTGTGAGAATAGCCCACTTATACGCAGGGCCGGCTCCAGGGTTTTTGCTGCCCCAAGCGGAGCAAAAAAACCAAAAAAAAGCTGCGATTGCGATCTGCGGTGGCAATTCGGCGGGAGGTCCTTCACCCCGAGAGGGAGTGAGGGACCGTCCGCCGAATTGCCGCCGAATAGCTGGACGTGCCGCCTCTCTCCAGAGTGGCCGCCCCAAGCACCTGCTTGGCAAGCTAGTGCCTGGAGCCAGCCCTGCTTATACCCAGAGTCTTTAAAACTAATATTCCTTGGGGCTAATCTCATCAGATTAACTAACTCGGCCCATAAATGGCACATTTTTTAGATTTAGAGTTTCCCAGGCCCCTTTCCTGGGGCTGGGTGCTTCAAGCTGTGTATTCCTTGGCTTGTAACTCTCCCCTACAGTTCAAGGTCTTCATGGCCCTCCTTTTTAGGGGGCTATGTGCTTTTAGTTTTGACTTCCCAAGCCTATAAACTCATCCTCTTTCCAGTTCAGGGGTTTTACACTCCTTTCTGGGGTAGTGTTTCTAGTCCTGACCATGCTGTTCTGTAGACTGTCCCCTGGGGTTCAGGATTTCATAGCACTCCTCCTTACAGCTTATGTCCTAGCTGAGCTCTTCCTCTCACGGCTTGTCTACTCAATCACTTAATTTGCAGCAAGCTAGGGGGTAAATCTACCTTGCATTAGCCTGACATGCACTAACTCTCCATATGGACCCTACTACATTGCACTAAAATTTCCCTCATGTATTTTGTGATACTCCCCAGTTTAAAGCAGCTCCCCCCTTGACTGAGCTTAGATCCTCTTTTTTGTCACCCACCCAGTCAACTAATTGGTCTCTGAATCCTCCCCAACTGGATCTAATAAGCCCAATCCTCTGTCTGTGTTGGCTGGGAGGGTGAAGAACCTCTGGAGTTGTAGGAGGAGCAGAAGTGGAGTTTCAGGGGGCAAAGCTGATGTGGGGGGTTGGAAGGTGCATCATTAATTGCTGGGCTGAGAGGGGCACAGAATTATTAGAATTTTGAGGTTGGAAGCTCTTTGTGATCAGGCACATGGTAAGAGCTCCTGTACCAGCGGCCAGAATCACCTTACACTACATCTGGGAGAGTTGGCACCACTGTAACTGCTCCATACACTGGGAGTGGGCAGAGGAAGTTCAAAAATCAAAAGACAGACCCAAAAAATGACAAATTGGTCTCAAAATCATGAGATTTATTTTTAAAACTCATTGTTTTAGGTATGGCGATACTGCTGAAGAGACAGGGTGAGGTGGGACAAGGCTCTCTCCTGGTTCAGGTAGAGAATAGGCTACAGAAGCAGGTTTCTTCTATTCAGTGGGTAGTGATGGGGGTAAGGGCCCCCAGACTCACCAGCTGCACCAGTAGTCCCCCAATGGAAATGGGCGGTTCTGCACCGTGTAGTACATCACGCACACCACCATGATATTATTAGTGGGTTTTAGCCCTATTAGTCCCTAATGACCAGCTGCCCATTTCTGAGTGCATTACATTATTGGAAGATAGCTTATTTAAAATGGTCTGGGAATGGACCAACAAGGCATGTTTCTCAGTTCCTCCCATGTAAGAAGATTTTAGGGCTGACTTCAAGGCCAGAGGAGGTAGTTTTGGTGGTCATTTACTCCATTCTCTGTGTCTAGGGATAGTAGAAGGAAGCCAGAAAATAACTGAAGCAGTCACTGGCAGAGAGAGAAAGATGGTGTTGGGGAAAAGACAATATCTGGGAGAGGGAAAGCATAGGGATGTACCAGACCATTGTCCTTTTAAGGACCTGGGTCCTTGTGGAATGTTGGGGGTAAGTTTCCCCTCTCTCCAGGCCCAGGGAGCAGCTGCAATGAGGTTCTCTTCTACCCGTTTCCAGGCCTGTGGGGAGTGCATTTCATTGCATTCTTCACCTCCTTTTCCAAAGCCTTGTGGTGCAGGAATGGAAAGGGGAGGAGAAGAGAATGGACTGCTCCTGAGCCATTTTTCATAGCTGGGAGGAGGGAGCAGTGCCACCCTGAACTGCTGGACATTTTCCTTCTCGCCCACTCCTCTTGTGAGAATGGTGTTGGCCTCTCCCCCCCTTACCTACCGCCTCAGGAGCAGAGAGGAGTTTGGGGGTATGGGGTATATATGGAATGAGAGCTGTGCCTGAGTCATACCCAGGAGGCAGAGAAGTGGGGAAGGTAGCCAGTCTTGGGGGATTTTCCCCATGCCAGGATGGAAATTGTGTGAGGGTGGGAGTTTCATGGCTGGAGACTGGCTTGAGCAAGGGGCCAAAATCGCATTACATATGTTTCAAGAGTTAGCAACACTGCGTCAGGTAGGGTAGACCACCTATAGTCAGAGGAGACCTGCCCCCTGCAAAAAGCAAAGGGGACCCACTCCCTACCTGACCAATCAGTGGTATGTATTTTTTTAACAGACAGAGGGAAGAGTATTTTATGGAGGGGATGTCATATATATTGCCGGTCACTGACTGTATGCTCTTCAAGGTGGGATCTCTTTGTTACATGTTTCTATTATGCATGTATGTATTCCAGATCCGTGAGTGGGGCAGCTAGGCACTATCACAGTACAACTGATGAACAACAGCAGCAGATTAAGGTAAAACAATTTAAGGGTAATATGTTAAAATTTTGGCATCACATCAATATATTTTCAGCTGGAGGGAGTTTCAGCTGGAAAGGGTTTATACTGTCATCAATATTCCTCATTTACATATATTGGAGTCAGAGGGGAATGTTTGTGAACTCAAAATATACTATTCACAAAGGGGAAAAATATGCAGACTTGCCTAATGTGCTGCTGCTTATAATTGTCTCCTAGCTGCTGCTTTCCTTTCATTAGGTTCTCAAAGGAAAGAGCCATAAGGGAGGGGAATGGTAACAAATTAGAAATGTGGATGTTACTGATCAATTCTGCAAGATCCACTGCAGTCAATTAGAGCAGAGGAAACCTTGTGCATTGCTTGGCAAAATGTTTGTGCAAACTGGAGCCATAGGGGTGGGACCAGCTTAGAGGAGCAGTATACACAGGATAGCTCTTTGCAGATCTGAGGATGAGTCCCTTTGTCATAAACTTTGTGGCTCTTTGAGCCTGGAAGGCCTTGCTTTCTGCAACATTTCCAGGCTCCCAAACCTTCTCCCACTTGAGGAATGCTTCCTCGGGTACTCTGCAAAGAGAACTTTGAGGCACCTTCTGCCTCCTATAGGCCTGACTCACATTTACATCAGGGCAAAATGGGTGTTATATGCTACCACTCTGATTTGGTAGCATTTTATATCCACCGTGCAATCACCTCACCTTAGTGTAAATGACTCTCCATCACCCTGCAATTTGTGTAAGCAGGACCTATATTTCTTGGTCCAAAGAATTTAATGTAATGTAATAGATTAAATAAATCCTTAAACAGCAAAAGCAAAGAGAATGGCTGTCACTTCCATATAGCTATTCCAGTGTGGATTAAGTAAAAGTGCGACATTACTTTCTCCATTCTGAGGCATAGTACAGAGTAGAAAGACTCCAGCATTTCTCATATATTTATTAGAATATAAATTGTTTGATTATAGTCATTTGAGCATAAAGTGTTTGCTCACATTCATCTATACATTCAAAATATTGACAGCTTTCATATTCTATTTGTACTGGAATGCTATGATTAACTAGTTTGATTCCCTCCTGTGAATAGGAGAAAATGAAAGATTTTAAAAAAGTGCTTTAGGTTGAGAAAGCTGGTGAAAAACCCAGTCCTCTCACCCCAAGTAAAATATTTATGCACCAAAACCAAATATGATTGGGTTTTGGTTTTTTGGATGGTTGCTTTTTCATTTTCTAATTCACCAAGAAACCACTGCAAAAAACTGACCCAGTTACTAGGATTTGGATTGAATTGGACAGATGAATGGATGGATAGACATAAAGGTTGATGTGCAAAAAAAAAAAAAGCTACAAAATAACGAATTTTTTTTATACACAGCACTGTAAGAAAAATTCCTCTGTCGATTGAGGATAGGATCAAAAACTCTGCCTTGAAGCTCTCTTTTTATGATTAAGAGTTTAGATGCAAGAGTATATCAGTGTTTATTTGGTCTGATAAAATGATTTATCCAGTCACAATATAAAGTGATAAAGCAGCAGTCTAAGGATCACCACACTCCCTTGAACAATAGGTTCAAATCCTGACAGGACTGACTTAGCCCTTTCGCCTTCTGAGGTGACAGACTAAACTGGCATGCAATTTAATATATGTTGGTCTTTTCTGAGGCCTTAAAGATGCAGTCTTGTCTTTACTACGTGAATTACAAAGGTCTCATAAGCCCTTTCCTAAGGTTAAGGGTTTACCCTAATTTCCTTGCCCAAAACTTTTTCTTCTTTCACCGAAGTTATATTATGCTCCATGTGTCTCCTGCTTTCCTCTCCAGCTGTTATGTATTTCAGTGGTAGTGTGTTATACAGGCTGAAAAAGCATTTTGGCAGGAAATAGGTAAATGTAAATTTTAAAGAAACCTACCCGCCCCCCCAACCCTTTAAATTTTAAGATAAAGGGACTCATTCTCATTTTCATTAATATCCATTTACACTTCTCTAGCAGCTTAAAGGGGCCTTAAAAGAAATGAAACTCTTTGATTCTATCTTCATTATATTGCATTGCATAACATCTGTAGAAAGATATGTAAAACTTAAATAAACTAAACAAAAGTACATGCACCCAAAGGTGAACATTAAATTGTAAATGTGATTCCTATTTATTCTATCCCCATCATCAGCTACCTTACGTGACTGATAAACTTACGCATTTCTCCTATCAGGGGGAATATCAGTTTAGATGAAAAAAGCAATTTGAACTCTCTCAATAATAAATTAAATGACTTTACAGTTGCAGCAAAAGACTTTCTCTGTGAAATATATACTGTAGGTGACCTAGCTGACCAAACCTGACTTATCTGAAGATTGTAACTGCTATCAAATGCTATTGTAATTCATTGGAGCAAGTCTTTTGTCTTTACTCCAATTTATTTTCTCTAACTGGCAATTATATGTGAGAGGGCAGACTTCTTGCTTTTTGAAGAGAATTGGTGGTAAGTGATTTCCTCTCAAGTGCCATATGCAGTTTTCATTATTTCTGGGAGCCAAACATTAAGAAACATTCTTAGGGTTTTTTTTTTTTTTAATTCTATTCATCCCCTTATGCGATTGGGAATAAAAAAAAAGCTATGCTATTCAATTCTGGCTTCAGTTACAGCTGTGACTGCTACTAAGGTCACCCAGTAACATCATTAGAAGGCACACCTCTTTTTTTACCTCACTCCTGAGGATGAATCCTGGATACCTGCACCCTTTCCCCGCACTAGCATACCAGTGCAGGAGCCGATATAGTTCACCCTGTAGGAATTACTAAATTAGGTGGGTGATGAAGTTGGGTTAGATATTTGAAAATATTAATGATAGATGGGAGGAAGAGGGCGAGGTTGCAGTCTGATAGTGATAATAAATTACAGCTGAGGGATAGGGGTGGTTTGGGGGTTTTGTTTAAATAAGAGGAATTGTTGAGTAAGTTTGGACTGAAGTATTAAGGGGCAAAAGGTCAAGTGTTTTTATAGGAAATCTTTACTAAAGAAAGCTTCTGAAATCTTATAAAAGATAGTTCGATTCCTAGCCTGCTAGGGTTCAGAAGTTGATCACAGATCAGTAAGAACAGAATAGAAGTTGTATTGTAGAGAATCTATTCTCTACAATTAATTATGTCTTTGAGTCAACTATCCATTTTGGACTAAATATGAGCCAATGAAGATATGTTAAATGAAACACCTAGTAAGGATGATTTGGGAAATAGTGATCACAGTTCAATAGTTTTCCAAAACAAGTGGAAAAATTTGAGATGCACAAAGAGATTAATTAAATTTCTTTAAAAGGTTAAATTTTAATGTTATCTGAAGTTAAATGAACTGGCAATGTTTATTAGCAAGCATTTAAATGGTAAAGTGGTCGTAGAGTTGATTCAAGAGGAGTGTTTCCTGCCACACAAAACTGAACCGACCTTCAAAACCAGCGTGAACAAATGATAAGTAGTTAAAGTTAATTGCTAGTAAAATCAAAGCTTTTTAGTCACAGCAATCAAAATATTGTAGCATTGTTAGTTTTTATAAGATGTGAAGAGTATTCACAGACAGGAAAAATGAACCATTTAGCTAAGGACATTTAGAAAAGCAATAAGATTCATTAACTTTATCGGCCAAAAAAAGAAAATGTGAGACCATTAAATGAGCACTAAAGTAAGGAATTTTTGGTTACTGAAAAATGATCTAGCAAAAAAACTAAACGTTTCCTTCACATCTGTTATTTGATCTTCAGAATAGTCACAGTACAGCCAGAGAGGAAGTAAATGGCATCAGATAAGTCTGACTGCACTTTTAATAACTAATTGTTCTATAGTTTATTTCAATTTGTAAACACGCCAACAGGCACCCATCCAGCAGACTGAAATATAATTCACTTGACGATGGCCCAGATTCTGCCACCAATATTCATGTTAAGTAGTACCTCCCTCTGGGAGAAGTTGCATTTCTTTCCTCATGCAGTAAGGGACTACTCAGTATGAGTAGGGTGGCAGAATCTCACCCTACAGGTTTAAACCTTAACTTTCACATTGAATGCATCTTGGCTGCTACTATGATTAATGGGGCTTTTTTTATTATTTTTTTTTATTTATTTTTTTTTTTAAGAAATCACTTTCACTGCCCTGCCATTTTCCTTATTGAGTTATAATCTGTGGGTGGAGTTAGCACAGCAGGAAGACAGTCTGGAAGACAACTAACCCAGATGGCTTTTCATGCTGGTGAACTGCAGAGTCGTTTCCATCTTCTTGAGCTCCTTCCCCCTCCCCCCCCACATATCTAACAAGAGTGCTGGACTTATGGTTGTGAACAACAAAATAAATCAATATGATGTAATAGGTTTCTTTTGTAGAAGTAGGCTGTTCACTATAAATCATCCATTTGTAATTTCAGTATGGCACCTTGTTCTCTTCGATAATCCTGGTATTCTGGTAACAATAGTTTCACTTTTTTTATTATTATGTGAACTGACTGCTCATGAAAGTTGCCAGACTATCTGATCCCTGCAGGGATGAATGGAGCCAAAGGGGCTCCCCCCATAACAAACACATTTAACCACCCCTCGACAAAAGGTAGAGAGAGGCAGGCTATAAAGGAACAAGGGTCAATTAATTATGGGGGACAAAGTATGCAAGAACAGGAGTGCAGGTCATAAAGTTACAATGAGGGAACCAGAGGAGGCCATTGAGCAGACAGTGCCCACTGTTTGGGGAGAGACTCTAGGAAGTCAGTGGACAATGCCTAAAGGAACTCTGCCTGCATGTGTGATTTAAGGAATGAAGCATGCTCCATGGCTTCCTCTGTGTCACTGCAGAAATGGCAGGTGGTAGGAGACTAAACCATACAAACACTATGCCCATCCTCACAGCTATGTGAAGGTGGCACCCACTTATGTCCCAAGCAGGCTTTGTAAGCAACATGGAATGAAAGCTGGCCTATGGGGGAATCTTTGCCCTTGAAAGGTGGCAAAAAGGTCCCATCATTTTGTATCATGGAAGGACATGAGATTGAGGAACTGGAGAGTATGGATCATGAGTGTGTATAGTTCCCAAGGCACAGTTCAGATGTGGAGCAGCTGGAGAGCATTATGCCTATGTGAATTCATTGCAAGCAACTAGGGGAGCTCATGGGATAGGGACCTGATGTCAAGCTCTGGAGGACCAGGTTATATAGGCAGGCAGGGAGCACCCCTTCCCAGGATCTGAAAGAAACTGGATAGTCTTCACCTCCTCCAGCACACAGCAAGGAACATGAGGGGGAGCAGCCCCATGCACAAGGTGAGCATTGTGGGGTCCACCCAACCCTGCCAGCTATAGTCCAGGAGCAATCTGGCTAGTGACACCCACTAGAACCAACCTCCAGTGCACTGAGGGGACCTCCACAGCTGTGCACATAGATGGGGATTGTACAATAGGTGTTCTGGGATATGCAATTGGGGTGGGGAGGAGGAAATGGAAATACAAATGTGACAAGGAAAAGGGGAGACAGGATTGGGGCAACCTGTCCTCTAAAAAAGTTAAAAGGGCTCCCTGGGCAGATGTCACAGTTAGAGAGCTGAACCTGAACCCATCTCTGGTCTTTCCTGAGCGCACCTTTTCAAGTGACAGTCCTTACACCACCTCTATTCTCAGGATGAATTCTGTGATGCTCCCACTCACAGATCAGGACCACAGGATGCAGCATCTGCGATTACTGACTAGGTTTCCTCAGCAGATCCAACTGAGTTTGGCACCTGCAAGAGACTTCCTTTCAGGAACTGTGACCAGTAGATTAATGCAGTGACTCAGAATAGCTTCAAGACAAAGTATTGCTTATTTATCCATAGGAACATAACAAAAAAGCTTATTTACATCTTGTTTTATCTAAAGCTTAGCACTTCCCTCAAAACGTAGGCAGGCCCAACTCATCCAGGGACCCCTGCTTCTGGGGACTCGTATTCAGTCTACTTTCCTGCAGACACTGCCTCCCATGAGCTTAGGTTTTTGGTCCAGGTTTTCCACCTAAAGGCCCCCTTCCCTGTCAGAAGCTAGAGGTTTAGCTCCATCAGAGGCAACACAAGTAATTGAACACCTGTATTGTCCATTAAGTACCAGTAACTGGGTTATCTAAAGTCATTGGCTGCCTTCCTGTGAACATGGTGTGAGATCCTACAGGAGTAACCCTTTGAACCCATGTATCAGACAGCACAACAACTATCAAACAAACAGAGGTGCACATGGTATTCATAAAAATAATATAGCTATCTCCCATGTTCTTCACAGTAGGTAGAGACTGGGAGAGGAGGACAAGGGGAACCAAAATAAGGTCTGGACAGGAAAAGGAGGAAGTAAAAAACATAACTGGGAAGGGACAAACAGCACAAAAAATAAGCACAACAACAAAAGATCAAATAAAAAAAGGTAAGGGAAAATGAAGTAAAGGACAGGACTCAGACAGAGGGAATTGAGAGACAGGACAGGGTGGTCAGATCATGGTAGGGTGGAGGGAGAAATCCACACTTCTCCCTTTAGCAGCAGCAGCAGCAGCAACAGCACTGCACCCACCTTTAGCAGGGAAGATGGCCAACAGAGAAAGGTCCTTCCAGGAAGTGAAAGGTGACAGAATGACAGCCATAGACACTGAAGCCTTCAGTTTCATACCTTCATAGATACTACGGTCAAAAAAATCCAATCATTTGTACC
The DNA here is from genome assembly GCF_027887155.1 of Malaclemys terrapin pileata. Lineage (NCBI taxonomy): Eukaryota > Metazoa > Chordata > Testudines > Emydidae > Malaclemys > Malaclemys terrapin. Next base: position 74,049,994 of record NC_071505.1, read on the forward strand.
ATGCAGAATGATCTACATTTTGCACAGCTGCTCATTAAATCATTCCCACTAATGTCATAGACTTCAATATGGGTAGTGATGTTGCCATGACCACTTCCCTTGGTTATTTATTCCAAGGTCAATTGCTTTTACTCCTGTCCCCCCCCCCCCCAACATACCTCTAAATTAAGGAGACATAATAGCATACTCTGTGTGTCATTAATCTGAACATGTAATATTCAAAAAGGCTTAGTGTTTCCTTTCTCTTTTGAAATTGCTTGTGAAAGAATGGTGTTCATTTTGGGTCAGAGTTAAGGTTATATTGAAACGTATTTACAGTTTATCAGAATAATTGTTTTATTATGGGACAATGTAAATTTTATAATAGATTTATTTCCTGGCATGGAAGCACTGGTTTTTTTAATTAATGATGTGACAAGTCAGTTCAGTGTTTTGACTCTGAATCCTTAAATGGCTTTTCTGTCATTTTTGTTTTGTTTTGGAATAAATATGAGAGACAGCCACTATTTACTGAATTATTTTGTCCCTTTTTTTAATTACAGTGCATCTTTGAGGATAACTGCTTCTTTGAGCTTGCCTCTGCATGGACGTATATTTAGACAGCTGGCAGATATTGAAAAGTAGTTGTGAAATTATGCTAGACTGAATCTTGTAGCTATGGAGGATACATAGTTCTTTGTCCCCTTTCTTTTGGAAAATGAATGGGTATCTTGGGTTGTATCTGCCTCTCACCAGATACCACTGAGTGGCTTGGTCATTTAAAAAAAAGTACTTAATGACTTAGAGTTTGTTTTTCTGGACAGATAGCAAATGTATCTCAGAACACATGAGACAGGGCTTGGCTGGGAAAGCTTAGTACCATTTTAGTCTCAGAAATCAGGGATTTGCTTCTGCAAGGTGGGTGGTGGGGTGGGGCAGAAGCTCACTGTGAATGGGATGTGGGGAAAGAGGTATAAGAGGGGCAATGAGGGGAGCTACTTGAGGTGCAGGTTACTTGAGCTGGCTTCAGATTGGGGAGTGCCAATGGTTCCTACTTGCTCACTGATCTGATCCTGGGTGCCACCATGGCCACTCCAGCCCCTCTGGGTCTTGCTCTCACCTCTGCCCGCACCCACCACAAGTGCAAGTTTACATATGGGTAGAGTCTCCCCAGTATTTCCCTTGTAGGTATGTTACAACCCCATTCTCTCCTGGTTCCACCACCCATGCTACAAGGGGTTGGATTTTATAGGCAATGAGGATGCTGTGCAACTAGCAAGAACTATGAACCAATACATTGACTTCAATGGGCCTTAAACACAGGCTTAAAGTTAAGCAGATGGTTTAAGAGCTGTGCTGAATTGTGGCCCTCATCATTAGTGTGCAGCTTCCATTTACAACAAGCTCAATGCACCCAATTCCCCAAAGATTTTCACTATGCTGAAAATGTTCACTTTGCTCTTTTGTTTGTTCACAGATAGCATCAGAGCTATCTGTAAACAAGCCCTCTAAGTCCATTTACCATAGTTCTGAAACACAGGACAATGTAAACAAAACATCTGGAAACAAAATAAAACACAGTTTAAAATGTAAGGTAGGTTTGAATTGATAAACTGTGTTTGGTAACCAGTGATATTTATTACTAACCCTCCAACTGTCACCTAACAAACATGTCTTCAAAAAGAATCATTTCACTGTCAGTAAATTCAGTTACAGCTGAGTGGGTGTAGCTAATATTTACCAATGATATCCAGGGGGAAAAAATAAAACAAGTTTATACTTAATGATGTATCCTCCTATTGTGATAATGGACAAAAATAATCCATAAGAGAAACTGGGAAGTACAGAAATCAAACTTGGGACTTAACAGAATCTTGCCATTAAAAGAAAAATCAATGGGAAAGTAGTTAGTTTTATTTTAGGTGTGTTTGCTGTCCTAACAGTCTAGTTATCAGAATTGTTTTATATAAAGATATTTTTAAAGATTTCTTTACTTTGTTACCATGTTTTATTTCTTTACCTTAATCTTCTCATTAGCTTGAGATTTTATGTAGACAAAACATGAAAAAGCTTTTAATAATGCTCATTATATTCAGGGCCATATTCTCACTTCTACTACCGTGAAGGGAAAGAAACCAAACTCAATGCAACCTGCCAGGCCATAGGGCAGAGATGGTGGCATGTCCTCTCCACAGGGATATGGATCTGTGAAGAGGAATGGGAGCAAGCAAGGATGGGGAAGGGATGTGCATCATTCATTACAAGGCCTCTGGAAAATTCAGTGAAAAATTAATGCAACCTCAGATGGCCCCGGGCTGTGCTAAGCAGCTGCTGCCTGGGAATTACCTGGAAGCATGTCTCCTCTAAAGCTGACTTGTCAGAGAGCTGGGGGATGGTGAAGGCAAAGGGAGTACAAATGGGACCCAAGGTTTCTGGGACTAGAATTTCTGCCCCATTCTGCAAAGCTGTAGAAGAGAGTTTGGAAAGCCTCTCCAATATAAGCTTGAGCTAAACCCTATTGAAATCAATGGAATGACTCCCACAATAGATTTTTCAAACAATTAAATGGTTTATGGATAATTTGTGCAGTTAAAAAGGGACTTCTCCTGTTTGTAAAGCATATATTAAAACTCTGCACCTAGCCAATGAATCTGACAGTAACCTACCATTTCTAGAAAAGATTGCTCAGGCAAGGGCTGTGTGACCCAGCAAGGAAAAATGGTTGGTTGGGTTTTTTTAATTTCCTAAACCTGTTTATCTACTACATTTCCATAGCCTGCTCCCCCTCCCTGAGATATTTAAATCTTCCTTAGCTTCCTCAAGCATGCCTCTTAACTGTGGCTCTGATCCTGAAAGTTGTTCCATGCAGGTGGACTTCAGTAGGACTTTTTTTTGGAGCAAGGGTCTGCCCATGTGGAAAATCTGGCAGGATTATGCTCTTCAGGATCATGCTTATCCATTCTGGGAACATAAACAACATCATGTGACTTACGTGATCACCCCCCACCAACCAGAACAGCTCAAATTTCAAATAATGAACATCAGATACCTGCAGCAAACTGATCAAAATTGATCCAGAGAGTAAGCCCTCTTCCTTCCCTTCTACAAACATAGGTGCTGGAACTAGGGGTGCTGGGGGTACAGCAGCAGCCCCTGGCTTGAAGTGGTTTCCATCAAATCCAGGGTTTACAGTTTGGGTCAATGGTGCTCAGTCCCCCCCCCATACAAATTGTTCCAGAGCCCTTGTCTACAAATAACTTGCAAAACAAAGTACATTTTAAATAAATGTGAGAAAATCCTGATCTGTTCATTGCCCATTCTGCAACCAGAAAAAGTGACTGAATTTGTTGATATTTGTTGAGGTTACTTGTTCAGCTCTCATCACAACCACTACTGCTGGTTTTTCAAATCAAATGGCTTTGACAGATACTGCTCCCTTTTATTTAAACACTCAACTAATGCTCTGGACACTTGAAACAAATGAGTCTCTTTTCAGTCAGTTCATTTTTGTAGCTTACCAATTTTGATCATACCCATGTAATGTTTTATTATGCTTCAGTATAGCAGTTTGTTGCTTTGCAAAAAGTGCTTTGCTAAATAATTTCATTCAGTTAAAGTTATTTTAAATGTTCCCTTGATACAAAGATCACACAATTACATTCTTCACTGAAGTGAATCTGAGAAAATGTGAAACATGCCCTCCCTTTTTCACACAATGAAATATCTGATAAAAATCAAGGTTTGCTATGAGATAGAATGTCAACAGAAGAAAAAAAAATCCTGGAAGCTGTAGAAAATAAACAAAGTCATTAATCAGGGTCTCTTGACAGTAGCAGAAAAGTTGATTGGATCCTACCATGTCCCCTGCCACCAAGCAGCTATTGCTGTTCAGCACAAGACAGACAATAAAACTTCCTGATTTCTGAGTTACACTTGCCTTCGTTACAGCCTAGATTGTGAGCAACCCCTGGATTAGCAAGAAGTCATCTACCTTTTCTCCTTGTCAGCTGTGCAGGTCACAGTAGCCAGCCTTATACTCTGGGGAATGCAGTGTCCTACTCCGCTCCACAGGGCTCAAAAGGAAGAGGAGAATTTGGAAGAGGGAGAGAGGGTCAGGGCCCAAATTTCCTACCATCCCCTATTTCTCTCTTCTTTGCATTCTCCCACAAAGTGAGGCTAGTGCACCAAGGGGAAGCAATCTGCTCAATCTTAATGAATAGAGCAGATTTGTCATCCTCCAAGCCCAAGAGCAGCCCCAGAGAGATTGTGTTTATCTAAGCCCTTCTGTGCTCCTCCTGGAGCAGTGTGGCCCTACATAGGGCTGTGGCTTTTAAGCCACAATCTAGTTCAATATGTATATAAGATCCAGTAAAGCTTTCAGTTACAACATTCAGCATGTGTGATAGCAGAACATGTCGTCTATGTACACAGCTGTGCGGACCTTGTGTAGCCAAGACAGACAACTTCTTTCTGTGGCTTCTAGGTTTCTTCCCTCATCCTCTCTACCACCTATAAGCAAGCCACCAACCCAGCAGTTGATAAAAGGGGGTTCAAAATTACAGCATTTACCTCTCCCTTTTCTTCCACCAGTGATCAGTGTCTACAGTATGTCTAATCTCCATTTTAATGTTTGAGGCCACCCATTACAAATATATTGGAATGATGGTATAATTCCACCCTTCCCAACTCCATCACATCCCAGATTATTTCCATTTTACCTATTAGATCTTTGGCAGGTATCAATTTATATAAGCTCATGTTAATGTTCATCATTTAACTTGTTTCATCTGAGAGATCCCACAAAAGTCCTGATTCTGATCTCACAGAATGTATATCCATCTACATACTCATCTACCTACTCTGCTGTAGTATCTAGGCATTTCACAAACTAATGAATTTATCTTCAGATATTATTCCTGTTTTTATAGATGAGGAACTGAGGCACAGGAGAATTAAATGACTTGCCCAAGGTTACATGGGAAGTCCATGACAATGCTGGGAATTTAACCCAGATCATCTGAGTTCCAACCCGATGCTTAGTTTATTATTGTTGTTTATTATCTATTTGTATCAACCACAAAAGCAACCTCCCTTAATGGAGTTACACTGGCATAAAACCAGGGTGAGATCAGAATCAAGCCCAACATTTTTCTTTCTCACCTCTTCATTTATACAATATCCACTACATTATTCAAGAACAACCACAAGACACAGACAACAGGTATCCGGTTTTATTCTGGCAAGCTGTAGAGATTAACCACCAGAGACATGCTAGAGGACACGAAAAGCACTTCTACCGATAATGATCATTCACCCTCTGCTAGTTCGCTTCTAACAACCATCACCACAGCAACAGTATAACTCTACAAAGGCATTGACATATAGATGACATCATCATTACTCTGCCAAGGTTCACATGAAAGTGAAAATATGGGGTACCAAAATGAAACTATAAAAAGTGTGTTTTGGTAAACACACATTCATGGAAGGAAACGGTCAAGGTATTTGCTAACAATTTGTGATTTTTGGACTCCCTTTTCATAATAATTCCTTGCAGGTTTGAAACAGAAATATATCTTAGTAGTGATTGGTTAACTCTTATGAATTTTGAAGTTCAAATTCAATAATTTGGTCTGGGCTACTTATCCATACACTTTGAGTTTAAAATGTTGGAATGAAGAGACCAGGTGGAGCTATGTGGATATACACCAGTTGAAGATCAGGCTGCAAAACTGGGATGGGAGTGCTCAAAGGCAGAGTATTAAGCAACTAAGAGGGGAGACGGCAATAATACATTCAATATTCTGGCTGAATAATGAGGTAAGCTACTTGGTTCTAAAATCAATTCTATTCTGTTGAGGTCTGGATATTACAAATAATACAACAAAAACAATGAAGTTCTGTCCAGTCAGCCATGGCCAATAAGATGGTGGTCATTATATGGGATATTCAGTATTGAAGGTTTAAAGCAGTGGTTTTCAAACTTTTTTTCTGGCAACCCAGGTGAAGAAAATTGTTGATGCCTGAGGCCCCAAGGAGCTGGGGACGAGTGGCTTGGGGTGTGGGAGGGGCTCAGAGCTGGGGCAGAGGGTTGGTGTGCGGGGGTGAGGGCTTCAGGGTGGGGCAAGGAATGGGTTCTGGGTGTGAGAGGGGGCTCTGGGCTGGGACAGGGTGTTGGGGGGCAGGAGCGGGGCAGGGCTCTGGACTGGAGGTGCAGGCTCTGGGCTGGGGCCGTGGGTAAGGGGTTTGGAGTGCAGGAGGGGACTCCAGGTTTGGGGGGACTCAGGGCTGGGGCAGGGGATTAGGGCGTGGGCTTACCTCTGGCAGCTCCCAGTCAACAGTGCAGCCGGGGTGCAGAGGCAGGCTTCCCACCTGTCCTGGCAAGACGGACCGCAATGTGTCCCAGAAGTGGCCAGCAGCAGGTCTGTCTCCTAGACGGAGGTGTGCAAGCGGTTCCACACGGCTCTTGCCCGCAGTCACCGCCCCCTTACCCCCAGCTCCCAGCCAACGGGAGTGCGGAGCTGGTGCTTGGGGTGGGGGCAGTGCATGGAGCCCAGGAGCCCCCCGCCTAAGCACCAGACCTACTGCTGGCTGCTTCCAGGGCGCAGCATGGTGTCGGAACAGGTAGGGACTAGCCTGCCTTAGCCAGGCAGCACCGCCGATGGGACTTCTAATGGCCCGGTTGGCAGTGCTGACCAGAGCCACCATGATGCAGTGCCTTACATTCTGCGACCCAGTGCTGGGTCACGACCCACAGTCCGAAAACCACTGGTTTAAATAACAGGCTAAATTGGGAGCCTCTTTAGGGTCTCCAAATCTCTGAAAACCCTGGAGAAAAAAAATGTAGTTATGGATCAAGGTTTTTAAAATTATATATATATATACATATATATATGACTAGTGATTTTAGGTGCCCAAGTTGAGACTCCTTAAAGGTGCCTGATTTTCTGGAGGTGGGTGCTCAGCAGTTCCTGAAAAAAATCACTAGTCATTTATAAAAATCTTGACCATTAATATTACAAAAATAAATATGAATGCATCAGATGCCTGTTTTTTCATTAGTTGGAAATTTATTCTTAATGTCTTCCTCAAGTTATTTGAGGTTACCTAAAACATTGTCAGATTGCTTCCTTCTATCTGAAACAAATGTGAACTCTTAAATATTTCAGTGCCCTCACAAGGCATCATCTTGACAAAGGTCTACATACTGTATCTTCAGCTGACCTTATAGAGAACAAATCAGTCAGCACAGTTGCACAGTCAGACATAGTACTCTTAAAGGCTAAAACCATCAGTATTGTTTTGTGGATCAGTGTTTTATTTATGTGCTCTTGTTTGTTTATTTATGGGGCGGGTGTTTTATTCCACGATTCCAGTTTTTACTACCCCAAATCCATTTAGATCTTTCCCCAACCCACATCAGGCTTTTCTGGTTCAATATGTTATGATATCTATATATGGATATATCTATACCAGGGGTAGGCAACCTATGGTACGTGTGCCGAAGGCTGCACGCGAGCTGATTTTCAGTGGCACTCACACTGGCCGGGTCCTGGCCACCGGTCCAGGGGGCTCTGCATTTTAATTTAGTTTTAAATGAAGCTTCTTAAACATTTTAAAAACCTTATTTACCTTACATACAATAGTTTAGTTATACATTATAGACTTGTAGAAAGAGACCTTCGAAAAACTTTAAAATGTATTACTGGCATGCAAAACTTTAAATTAGAGTGAATAAATGAAGACTTGGCACATCACTTCTGAAAGGTTGCCGACCCCTGATCTATACTATAGAGACTACACAGGCATAACTATGTCGGCATAGCCTTGTAGAGTAGACAGCATACAACAGAAGAGGTATTTCCATCAGTGTAGAAACACCACCTCCCCATATAAAGTTAGCTGTTGACAAAAGTCCTGCTGTCGACAAAGCTGTGTCTACTATGGGGGTTATACTGACATAACTACATCAGTCAGAGACATTTTTGCACATTCTGACTGATGTACCTATGCCAATAAAACTTTTCTGTGTAGACCAGGCACCACTCTCTCTCTCCAGCTCTCAGATTTTATAAAAAGGGAAGTTGGACTGATTAAATATTAGTGACCCCTATATTTAGATTGCCAGCACTTTCCACTATAAAAGGATTCTTGTGACCTTTTCTTTGAGCAATTCCCACACTTCCAGTGTTTGCAACAAGTCTGGTATTCAGCAGGAGGAATACATTCGGACTACAACAACTTTTCTTTTTCTACTGAAATTTCATTTAGATTCAGCTGAGATATGAACTAGTCAAAACAGCCATTTCCCTTCTCTTTTTTATATGTGTGGAGGCTGGTAGGGTCAGTGTGCTGGGAGAGAAGCTGAGCCCTGATAAGGGAGCAGGGCTTCTCTGCCTAGGGGTCCTATAAAGGTAGCCAGCCAGTCAGGCAGCGGCATAGACAGGTGCAGCAGCACAAGAGCCAGCAAACAGCTGTAAACAGGGGAGTTTCAGTGGGAGTTTGCAAGGGGAATTTGCGGGGGAGACTAAGAGAGCTAGGCAGAGGAATAGACAGGCTAGTGAAGGGAGTGGGTGGTGTTTGCCAGTGTTTTGGTGCCCATTGGGAGTTTGTTTTGCTGTGGGTGGTGGTGGTTTGGTTTGTGTTTCCCGGACTAACAGGTTTTAGGTGGGAAGGCTATGACCGATACAGATGCAGCAGTGGAAGAAAATTAGGATGACTGGATGTGGAAGCTGTGGCATGTACATGATCCTGGAGGGGCTGATAGAGCTGATGGAAGAAAAGATCTGAGGATTGGAGATGCAGGTGGAAACTTTGGTTGAGTTTAGAAGGGTGTTCGAGCAGATGATGTTGTAAAGACATGAGGAGGCTGAAGGAAAAAGCGCAGACTTGCAGATGGAAGCAGGACCAAATAATTCTGAGGGGAGACTGCTGGGTGAGGAAAGTGGACAGTGGAAGCATGTGACTAAGCGAACCAGGCAGAGGAAAAGACAGACTAGTGAAGGAGAAAGGGAAGAAGGAGGATCCGGGGAACTACAGGCCAGTCAGCCTCACCTCAGTCCCTGGAAAAATCATGGAGCAGGTCCTCAAGGAATCAATTCTGAAGCACTTAGAGAAGAGGAAAGTGATCAGGAACAGTAAGCATGGATTCACCAAGGGCAAGTCATGCCTGACTAACCTAATTGCCTTCTATGAGGAGATAACTGACTCTGTGGATGAGGGGAAAGCAGTGGATGTGTTATTCCTTGACTTTAGCAAAGCTTTTGATACAGTCTCCCACACTATTTTTGCCAGCAAGTTAAAGAAGTATTGGCTGGATGAATGGACTATAAGGTGGATAGAAAGCTAGCTAGATCGTCGGGCTCAACGGGTAGTGATCAACGGCTCCATGTCAAGTTGGCAGCCGGTTTCAAGTGGAGTGCCCCAAGGGTCGGTCCTGGGGCCGGTTTTGTTCAATATCTTCATTAATGATCTGGAGAATGGCGTGGACTGCACTCTCAGCAAGTTTGCAGATGACACTAAACTGGGAGGAGTGGTAGATATGCTGGAGAGTAGGGATAGGATACAGAGGGACTTGGACAAATTAGAGGATTGGGCCAAAAGAAACCTGATGAGGTTCAACAAGGACAAGTGCAGGACTCTGCACTTAGGACAGAAGAATCACATGCACTGTCACAGATTAGGGACAGAATGGCTAGGAAGCAGTTCTACAGAAAAGGACTTAGGGGTTACAGTGGACAAGAACCTGGATATGAGTCAACAGTGTGCCCTTGTTGCCAAGAAGGCTAACAGCATTTTGGGCTGTATAAGTAGGGGCATTGCCAGCAGATCGAGGGACGTGATCGTTCCCCTCTATTCGACATTGGTGAGGCCTCATCTGGAGTACTGTGTCCAGTTTTGGGCCCCACACCACAAGGAGGATATGGAAAAATTGGAAAGAATCCAGCAGAGGGCAACAAAAATGATTAGGGGTCTGGAGCACATGACTTATGAGAACAGGCTGAGGGAACTAGGATTGTTTAGTCTGCAGAAGAGAAGAATGAGGGGGCGGATTTGATAGTTGCTTTCAACTACCTGAAAGGGGGTTCCAAAGAGAATGGATCTAGTCTGTTCTCAGTGGTACCTGATGACAGAACAAGGAGTAATGGTCTCAAGTTGCAGTTGGGGAGGTTTAGGTTGGATATTAAGAAAAACTTTTTTCACTAGGAGGGTGGTGAAGCACTGGAATGGGTTACCTAGGAAGGTGGTGTAATCTCCTTCCTTAGAGGTTTTTAAGGTCAGGCTTGACAAAGCCCTGGCTGGGATGATTTAGTTGGGGATTGGTCCTTCTTTGAGTAGGGGGTTGGACTAGATGATCTCCTGAGGTCCCTTCCAACCCTGATATTCTATGATTCTATTAAAGAGATCAGGAACAGGTTTGCAGAGTTGGAAAATGAAGAAGGAGCACAGCAGGTGGTCGCTGAAGGTGAGCGGGCAAGGAAGAAGAGAAGAGCAAGTAGTCCTATAGGAATAGGGGAAGAATCACTGGAGATAACACCACCAAATATGAGCCCCAGGAGGATACGGGATGGGTTGCGGAGGATTGCAAGGGACAATAGAAATTGAGAGGACTTGCAGCCAGAGGGAGCAGGGGATAGACTGGAGAATCGCACTGTTACCAGGAAAAGGCAGGTCTATGTGATTGGGGACTCCTTACTAAGAAGAATAGACAGGCCTGTAACTAGAGTGGATCTGGAGAATAGAAGGGTGTGCTGTCTGCCGGGTGCTAAGATACGGGATGTGGACCTGAGGCTGAAAAGGAGCCTAACGGGAGCAGGAAAGAATCCGCTGATTTGTTCCCACATGAAGGACAATGATACAGCTAGATTCTCGCTGGAACATATCAAGGGAGAGTATGCCAGGCTGGGGAAGATGCTTAAGGAAATCGAGGCTCAGGTGATCTTCAGTGGGATTCTGCCTGTTCCTAGAGAAGGGCAACAAAGGTGTGACAAGATTATGGTGATCAACAGATGGCTCAGGCAGTGGTGCTATAAGGAGGGCTTTGGGATGTATGGCCACTGGGAAGCATTCATGGACAGAGGACTGTTCTCTCAGGATGGACTTCACCTGAGTAAGGAGGTAAATAGACTTCTAGGATGGAGGCTGGCACAACTGATTAAGAGAGTTTTAAACTAGGAATTTAGGGAAGATGGTTGGGAGATGTCCAGGTAATCTCCACGCCAGAATTTAACATGGAGAAGGAAGAAAACAAAGTAAGAAAGGATACAGCCATGGGTATGAGAATGGACATAAGGAGGAAGGGTTGTGTAGATACCAGTCTAATAGGCAATACTGGTGGTAGAATGTCTGTGCCTAATCGGGTAAAGAATGTCAGTGAAGCCAAACAGCAAAAAATTAAGATATTTGTACACTATGTGAGGAGCCTAGGTAACAAAATTGAGGAACTAGAGCTACTGGTGCAGAATGTGAAACCAGATATTATAGGGATAACAGAAACACAGTGGAATAGTAGTCATGACTGGAGTACAGGTATTGAAGGCTATGTGCTGTTTAGGAAAGACAGAAATAAAGGCAAAGGTGGTGGAGTAGCATTGTATATCAATGATGAGGTAGACTGTAAAGAAATAAGAAGTGATGCAATGGATAAGACAGAGTCTGTCTGGGCAAAAATCACATTGGGAAAGAAAGCTACTAGAGCCTCCCCTGAGATAGTGCTTGGGCTGTGCTACAGACCGCCGGGATCTGATTTGGATATGGATGGAGACCTCTTTAATCTTTTTAATGAAGTAAACACTAATGGGAATTGTGTGATCATGGGAGACTAACTTCCCAGATATAGCCCGAAGGACAAGTGCTAGTAATAATAGGGCTCAGATTTTCCTGGATGCAATAGCTGATGGATTCTTTCACCAAGTAGTTGAAGAACCAACAAGAGGGGATACCATTTTAGATTTGGTTTTGGTGAGTAGTGAGGACCTCATAGGAGAAATGGTTGTAGGGGACAACCTTGGTTTGAGTGATCATGAGCTAATTCAGTTCAAACTAGATGCAAGGATGAACAAAAATAGATCTGGAACTATTTAACCTTTATTTTAAAAGGGCTAACTTTAAAGAATTAAGGAAATTAGTTAGGGAAGTGGATTGGACTGAAGAACTTGTGGATCTAAAGGCAGAGGAGACCTGGAATTACTTCAAGTCAAAGTTGCAGAAACTATCAGAAGCCTGCATCCCAAGAAAGGGGAAAAAATTCATAGGCAGGAGTTGCAGACCAAGCTGGATGAGCAAGCATCTCAGAGAGGTGATTAAGAAAAAGCAGAAAGCCTACAAGGAGTGGAAGATGGGAGGGATTAGCAAGGAAAGCTACCTTATTGAGGTCAGAACATGTAGGGATAAAGAGAGAAAGGCCAAAAGCCATGTAGAGTTGGACCTTGCAAAGGGAATGAAAACCAATAGTAAAAAGTTCTATAGCCATATAAATAAGAAGAAAACAAAGAAAGAAGAAGTGGGACCGCTAAACACTGAGGATGGAGTGGAGGTTAAGGATAAATTAGGCATGGCCCAATATCTAAACAAATACTTTGCCTCAGCCTTTAATGAGGAACTTGGGGATAATAGTAGGATGACAAATGGGAATGAGGATATGGAGGTAGATATTACCGCATCCGAGGTAGAAGCCAAACTCGAACAGCTTAATGGGACTAAATCAGGGGGCCCAGATAATCTTCATCCAAGAATATTAAAGGAACTGGTAAATGAAATTGCAAGCCCATTAGCAAGAATTTTTAATGAAACAGTAAACTCGGGGGTTGTACCGTACAACTGGAGAATTGCTAACATAGTTCCTATTTTTAAGAAAGGAAAAAAAAAAAAGTGATCCGAGTAACTATAGGCCTGTTAGTTTGACATCTGCAGTATGCAAGGTCTTGGAAAAAAATTTGAAGGAGAAAGTAGTTAAGGACATGGAGGTCAATGGTAATTGGGACAAAATACAAGATGGTTTTACAAAAGGTAGATTGTGCCAAACCAACCTTATCTCCTTTGAGTGAGAAGGTAACAGATTTTTTTAGACAAAGGAAACACAGTGGCTCTAAATTACCTCGATTTCACTAAGGCATTTGATATGGTTCCACATGGGGAATTATTAGCTAAATTGGAAAAGATGGAGATCAATATGAAAATTGAAAGGTGGATAAGGAACTGGTTAAAGGGGAGACTACAACGGGTCATACTGAAAGGTGAACTGTCAGGCTGGAAGGAGGTTACTAGTGGAGTTCCTCAGGGATCGGTTTTGGGACCAGTCTTATTTAATCTTTTTATTACTGACCTTGGCACAAAAAGTGGGAATGTGCTAATAAAGTTTGCGGATGACACAAAGCTGGGAAGTATTGCTAATACAGAGAAGGACTGGGATATCATACAGGAAGATCTGGATGACCTTGTAAACTGGAGTAATAGTAATAGGATGAAATTTAATAGTGAAAAGTGCAAGGTCATGTATTTAGGGATTAATAACAAGAATTTTGGTTATAAATTGGGGACACATCAGTTGGAAGTAACAGAGGAGGAGAAGGACCTTGGAGTATTGGTTGATCACAGGATGACTATGAGCCACCAATGTGATATGGCCGTTAAAAAAGCTAATGCGGTATTGGGATGCATCAGGCGAGGTAGTTCCAGTAAAGATAAGGAGGTGTTAGCACTGTTATACACAGGAGTGGTTCCAGGGTTTTTGCCACTCTAGGCAGCAGCACTCCTCCTCAGAGTATTCAGCAGCGGGGGTCCTTCGCTCCGCGTCTTCGGGGCGCTTCGGCGGCAGGTCCCAGAGCAAATGAAGGACCCGCCGCCAAAGCGCCCCGAAGATGCGGAGCAGAAGGACCCCTGCCGCCGAATTGTTGCCGGGGATGGCAAAATGCCGCCCCCCAAATCCTGCCGCCCTAGGCGACCGCCTAGTGGAAGTGCCGGCCCTGGTTATACAAGGCACTGGTGAGACCTCATCTGGAATATTGTGTGCAGTTCTGGTCTCCCATATTTAAGAAGGATGAATTCAAACTGGAACAGGTACACAGAAGGGCTACTAGGATGACCTGAGGAATGGAAAACCTGTCTTATGAAAGGAGACCCAAAGAGCTAGGCTTGTTTAGTCTAACCAAAAGAAGGCTAAGGGGAGATAGGATTGCTCTTTATAAATATATCAGAGGAATAAATATCAGGGAGGGAGAGGAATTATTTAAGCTTAGTACCAATGTGGACACAAGAACAAATGGATATAAACTGGCCATCCGGAAGTTTAGACTTGAAATTAGATGAAGGTTTCTAACCATTAGAGAAGTGAAGTTCTGGAACAGCCTTCCAAGGGGAGTAATGGGGGCAAAAGACATATCTGGCTTCAAGACTAAGCTTGATAAGTTTATGGAGGAGATGGTATGATGGGATAGCCTAATTTTGGCAATTAATTGATCTTTGATTATTAGCAGGTAAATATGCCCAATTGTCTGTGATGGGATGTTAGATGGGGTGGGATCTGAGTTACTACAAAGAATTCTTTCCTGGATGCTGGCTGGTGAGTCTTGCCCACATGCTCAGGGTTTAACTGATCACCATATTTGGGGTCGGGAAGGAATTTTCCTCCAGGGCAGATTGGCAGAGGCCCTGGAGGTTTTTCGCCTTCCTCTGCAGCGTGGGGCATGGGTCACTTGCTGGAGGATTCTCTGCACCTTGAGATCTTGAAGTCCTCAAATCGTGGTTTAAATAACTCAGGCATAGGTTAGGGGTTTGTAACAGGAGTGGGTTGGTGAGATTGTGGAGGTCAGACTAGATGATCATAATGGTCCCTTCTGATCTTAAAGTCTATGAGTCAGAAGCAGCAGCAGTACCACCACCACCACAAACTGTACTGGGAATACCAGGGAGCTGCTGGAGCAACAGTATCAGGGTTGGTGGGGAAAAAGATGCATAAGGGGACAGAATTAAGGTTGCACGTTCAACTGTTAATTTAGCTTTTCCTAACTTTTGAGTGCTTAACTTCGCATTCTAAAGAACGTTTTTAACATCGGTTTTATCCATGTGTAATTGTATTACAAAAGTGCCCAGATCAGGATTGAGGCCTGTTGTGTTAGGCACTGCAGAACTACGAAGTAAGAAACAGTCCCTGCCCTGAAGATCTTATCTATTTTAATAGAAGACTCAAGAAACGGTGAAACACATAAATGATTAATTATTATTATTATTATGCTACCAATGCTTCCTTTCTGGCCATCATTCATGATTCCAAATGGAGAATACATCCAATGGACAGACAAGCTATGGCACTTGCAAGTACCAGTGCCCCAAATCCAATCCATTTGGACTCAGCCAACTCAGGAGTTGATAGGAAAGGAACAGATTGGTAGGGTCACTTCTAAGTCTGGGTTTCAGTTATAATTAGCTGATGCACAATAGGCAGCCAATAAAGGTTGATTGAAGAGATTTTCACCCTTGGCAAATGCTTTATTTTGCCTCTAATTTCTCCATTGATCTTTGTGAATCAAAGGCAGTTCAGATAGATGAAAAAAATTCATTTTGCCATGAAAAAAGCAAAAAATTCTCAAAAAATAAAAGCATATTTCCCTTTGCAAACCTTTGTCACACTTGCAGGAGAAAAAAAAGGTGTTGGACAAGTTGAATAAATGGCTCTGAGTTAATGGCTTGGAGTTAATTTCAGATATTCTTATGAAAGTTAATTTTTACAACAAATTTGGTTCACTACTGGCAGCATCTTGTAAGCATCCAATTATAATAAAGCATAGGCCAAATAACTGACAGGCAATACTGTAATATTTTTGCCTTGTTTATTTTGCAGGAGCAATCCTCCATAGTCACATCCATGCAAGCTATCAGTGTAAATATTGTACACACACCAAATAGGCATAATAGACATGTTGGGAGGGGGAAAAAAAGGAACAGTTAGCTGGCAGTGAACATACATTAAATTTGCTCAGTGTTGCTTAACAGAAGGCAAATGTAAGCTGCGCTCAGATCATTTAGATTTCATACAGTTTGATTTACCTCTGCCCCACTTGGGACTAAGAATTATAATGTCTTAAGGAGTGCCAGGAGCAATAGACTTCTTATTGAATGGTATTCTTGATAAGAAAACTAATGGCAAGATTTCTCATTAGTGAAATGGCAGAAAGTGGCAACCAGTTACTACACTGATGCTGAAACACTCCCAAGTGGTATTATTTACAGGGCTGGCTGCAGGCATCAGCGCAGCAAGCAGCTGCTTGGGGTGGCCAATGGAAAGGGGCGGCATGTCCGGGTCTTCGGCAGCAATTTGGCATCAGGTCCCTCAGTCCTTCTAAGGGAAGGACCTGCCGCCAAATTGCCGCCAAAAGACGAAGCGGCGGTGGCAGAGCTCCCACCGAAGTGCTGCCGATTGCAGGTTTTGGGGTTTTTTTCGACGCTTGGGGCGGCAAAAATGCTGGAGCCAGCCCTGATTATTTAGGACCTGATCCTGCAAACAAACAGTGCAGTATAGTACTTGCTACAAAGAGAAGTCTTGTTCAAATCAGTGGGGCTATCACAGTAAGCACTATGTCCAGTAACAAGTGCTTACTGTTTCAGACCCTAAGATTGTAAGCCATTTGAGCCAGAGACCATAGGCTAAATTCTTTACAGGTGTAACCCTGCTGAAGTCTAACAGGGTTATGCCAGCAGAGAATCCCCATGTCTTTGTGTCTGTAACTTTACCACAACTCTTTAGAAGATTAAGATTAACCTCTGATTAAGGTTGCCCTGTACTTCCCATTATCAGATCCTGTTTTAGTTGCTTATAACTTTGCCAAACTTGAACCACTGGGGTTGAAATTTTCCATGCTGAGTGTCTGCCAAAGTTTCTGGAAAATTTCAACCAAAACCATTCAGCTATTTCCAAGATTGAAGGTAGAGAAAAATATATTGTTTTGCCCATCTTACAAAATTCTCACGACCTTTTCTTTGAGAAGCTCTAGCATCCCCATGACTTGGAGCAGAAACTTGAAATTTGGCCTTTGGGCTTGAAATATGGCCCCTTTTCCAGGGATGTACCTTTTGTCTACCTGTGAAAATCTGCCTAAATTTGGTCATGTTATAAGCCTTTGAAAAAAATCACAGATTGTACATGCTCACTAGAGGATTGCCACAGCTTTGCAGCTCAATTCCTTGAGGAGTCCATCTACAATAGGCATGATCCAGCCTGCAGTTGACCAAGACTTTCTCTGCAACTGAGCTCTGGGCTGCTGTAGAATGGGCCAAAGTGGGGCACCAGAACTGAGCATGGAGAATGTTTCTTTTGCTCTCAGTGACCAGCCTTCTGATGCCCAGGCAGTAAGGAGGAATTTGTCTCATTTGAATGCAAGAGCCAGACCTGTGAAGGGTGGGGGAATAGATTGGGACAAGGAACCAGGGGAGGAGGAGACTTGGACTAGTAGTAGGAGTAAGAGGACACTGGGACTAGTGAGATAAGGAGAATAGGACAATTGGTGGAGGGGGACAGAGACTGAACGAGGGAGTGAGTCTGAGGAGGGACAAGGAAGAGAGCCCAGGGTGGGAGACTGGAACTGTGTGCGAGTGGGTTTGGGAAACGTGGGTGAAGGGGAGGGAAAATGGAGGCCAACGGGGTGGGCAGAGAGAATGGATGAGGAATTAGGAGGGGGAACTGGGGCTGTCTGGGTAAGGAGACTGGGGACAAGGAACTGGGGGATGGGGTGAACTTGAAATGGCTGAGTAAGGGAACAGAGGTGGGGACACTGGGATGAGGAGTTTGGAGGGGTGAGACTAGGACTGGATGGTCAAGGAGAATGGCACTAGGACCAGAGCCGGGGTGGAAAAGAGGCAGGACTAGGGCAAGGATGGGTTGCAGGGAAAGGACCAAAAGGGGTAATAGGCAGAAGAGTCTGTGTTCATTAGAGAATACTGCTCCTCCCATGCCAGAACCTGGAACGTAACCAAAGATTTTAGTCTCACCATTCCTCTGCAGCTAACAAGTATCTGTGAAACCCACTGACACAATGTCTCACCCCTTTTAGTGCTGGTCCATACAAAGGATAATAACCTACTACTGCTATCACTACCATTTGTTAGTTCAAGTGTCAGAGCTCTGTGCATTGGATCTAAAAGTTCCAATCCTTCTGATGAATCATGTATGCATCAATATGATACCACATGATGGAATATCTGTTATTTGTTTGCTTTTTTAAAAGTCTAGGAAATCACACACACACACACACACACTATTAGAAGATTAAGGTTGCAAACACTCAAAAAGTTAGGAAATGCCCGAATTAAGGTTCCCTGTGCAACACAACTCTGCCTTCTTGGGTGTATGCATTAAGATGCCATCATTAATTACATGATCACATTATTTTTCCACAATACCCTTATCTATCTCCAATCGAATGTAAAATATAGGCTACAAATTAAAAATCTACAGTATATGTTCAGGAATGAAAGTAATGACTCATTAAGTGAAATAGAAAATGTAAGCAATATACTTCCTCCCCATACATAAAAAGTCTAATTTCAACACCATGCCTATTAATAAGTAATAAAAAACAATTTAAGATTAAAGAAGTTTCCCTGTGTAAAAGTGAATATTAAGTTGCTGCTCTTTTATTACAGATCTATTTTGAGATTTCCTTTGGTCAAAATAAACTGGAAGTGTATAATCTGGTTAGGCAAATTGGCACATAGCAGCCAAGAGAAGAAACCCTCACTAAGGGAAAAAAACTGTGTCTTTCCCTTTAAGAAGATGATATTGACAAATTCCTCAGTTAGAAGGCTTGAGCCATGAAGATGCAATTCATAACCAGCCCGGAATATAGTCCATCTTCAGCATTCACTATATCCATCTCAGTACTACAGTTCTCCATCAGTTCTGCCAGAAAGTCACGTAGATCTGGTTGGAATGCCACAAGATGCAAAGCACTATTAGTAAAGAGATGTAACAGTATATTTATTTATTGTTCCAAATATTGCATAATTTCATCATACTTCCATAACTCCAGCATTTTCATTAGATCTAGATTTTCAGCAGACTAATCAAGGTAGGTAAAACTATTGAAAGATTGAATTTTGGAAGGGGTCTGATTTTTCCCTGGGGACATGTTATCCCATAACTGCCTTTTGTGGGGCTTCTTGCACCTTCTGCTGCAGCAACTGGTTGTTGGAGACAGCATGCTCGATTAGATGGACCACTGGTCTCATCCAGAATGGCAGCTTGAAAGACCCTTAGGAAATTCCATTTTAACATTTTAATACCACTTTTAAGATTGCATTCAAGAGTTAGGAAATGATCAAGGTAAGTTTATTTCTGTAGCCTTAACACTGTCCCTTGTGGCAGGGCATTAGAATAGTCTTTAATTGCATAACCCGTATTATTTCTCTGGAACCCTGCCTTAGAGTTATTGAATTAAGTAAGAATCTAAGCTATGTGTTTTGACAGGCTCATGGCTACTACTTATAGCAGTCAATCAAATGATAACCCACAGCTTCTAATCTTCCAGTACTGCAATCAGCAATTCATATGTCAATTTTATTTATAAGCCTTAACTTACTACCAACTAATACTATTAAAAACAATATTTCTTCAAAGGTTTAGCATATAATTCAGGGGAACCATATTTTGGAAAATTGTCTATATTGGTTAATACTTTGGAAAATACTATAGTCCATTATAATTGTGTGATTCACTGCGAGTTCTCTTCAGACAAAATATTACATGGTTCAAGCATCTGTATAAGGAGCTGAGGGGAAAAGACTATGGGCCCATAGAGGCAACCGCAGAAAAGTGTTGGGGGCAGTGGACTCATATTTTGCCCTAAACATGGCAAGGGATGAAGAACTGGCTGCACACTGGACTGAGTTCCCCTTCCCAAAGCTCCTTAGTAGCAGCATGGTCTACATTTATGCCAGACAAGTGAGTGTGTGTATGTGTGTGTGTGTGTGTATGTGGATGCATGACTGCATGCATGCATGTGTTTGAATAGGGCTCTCTTTTTCAGGGCTCCATGTCCACCCAGCACATTCTGGGCCCTCTGTGGCACTCCCCCAACGCAATGTCCTACTTCCCGCCTGTTCTGCATCTCTGTGGCCCTCAGTGCTCTGTCGTCCCATCTGTGTCCCTGTCCTTTTGGGGGGCATTCTCCAAAACAGGGGTCCTCTCATCAGTACCTTCCTACTTCCAGAGGTCTCCTCTGCCTCCTCCCATGTACTCTAGGCCTTGGGGACGATGTGGGGCCAGGGAAGGGACACATTTTTCCTTCCCCTTCCTGTGAGAGGAGCAGAGCTGGGCTCTTTCATCCAATTCTCTCAACTGTCTGAGTCTCCACACATTAGCTCATAAGCTATTAGGCAGCTCCCACATAGTTATGGGGCTGATCTCTCATGGCCTTCCTCCCCTCCCCTTAGCCATAGTCTCAAAGTTGTGGGGAGGAGGGAAACATTGCTGCCCTCCCTGTAGATTACAGAAACCCAGCACACAGTGAACGGAGGAGGAGAGGGGAAGCAAGACTGCCTTTCTTGTTTACACAGACTGCCTCCTTGCTCTAAGCCTCTGGATACAGATTTCCCAGTAAAGTTCTTTAAATCTGCTTGGTATTTAAAACATCATTCCAAGGGAGAAAGCATGATATACGAGTTCACTAGGATATTCGAGAATATGGATATAGGTTCATGTTGTACGCTAAAGCCTGTAGGTTGTATGTCTCTCAAACACATGTTTCACAACCCATTTTTTTTTCCTGTCATGATATTAGTGGGTCTGTGGTTTTCAATAATGCTTCACTATGGTTGTTCTAGATATTAACTTTTACTGAGAAAGTGCCAGCATAAGTTAAGATAATTTTTTTTTCTTCAGCCAAGGTTTTAAATAAAAAGTGAAAGTTGAAAGACAGCACAGCTGTTGGTGAATTACTGATTATAGCTCAGAGATTGAGAGGGGCCAGAATAGGAAGAGAGGGTTATGAATCTTTAGAGAGGGAGAAAGAAATAATGTTGCCTATTATAAATAGATTGTATGAATCATTCACAATACTGAGCAATTTTCCACCTTTTCTGCTATTTATTTTTTGGAATAAAAATGAATATTAACAAGTTTAAAATAAATGAGAGAAGGAGGATAATGAGGAAGATGCCGTTTCATTTCTATATATAAACGGCATGGCATCAACACACAAATGCTCTATTAATGAGATTACAGCTTTTAATACATTGCCCCATTTTACTTTATATTTAAATGATGGGAAGCTGCATATTGGACTCAAGGGTGTGACAGCCACAAGGCCAGAGGGGATAGGAGCAGGAAAACCAAAGGCCAGAGGTGCTGCCTTGTAGAAACTTGAACCTAAAACAATAGTTCTCTAAGAGCAATTCTCTTCATTAAATAATAACAAATACTTCAATATGATAAATACAACCCTAATTTGGTTACAGTGGAGACATCTTGGGGATTGATCCTGCAAACAGCTGAATACTCTGGCTCCAATCCGGCAATTCAGTTAAACATTTGGATTGGGGCCTAAATGAAATTGGTCTTGAAGAAATGAAAGAATGTGGTAATGGATAAAAAATGCTAAAATTCAGCCACAAACATTGGTATGGTATCAATGTAAACAGCATGAAGAAGGCTAAACTGGGACCTATAGAGTGGCACTGCCTGTATTCTTTGCTATTCTCATTGAAATTTATGATTTTTTCCTATTCCCTTTACTATAAAGTGGTTCATACAGAAAGCATAAAAATTCAGGATAACACAGAGCCACCCAAAATGCAAAGGGGAACTCAGATTCACGGAATGTAAACGTTACTTTGCAGTCTGTTTTATTAAGCTTCACTTGAATGTCAAATAATGGCACAGAAGTACAGTGACAAAGATCTCTTATTTTTCAAGAGGCAAAAAATAGCGGAACCCTGCAATTTGTGGAAATTCAATATACTGCATGTAAAGGGCAGAGGGGCTAAGCCTGAGGTAGCACAGGTGTTAGTATTTCACTGACAGCCCAATGCTAGGAACACAAAGCCATTTGGGGAAAAAAAAAGTTAACCAATATTTCAAATACAAATAAAAGTGAGTGAAGTTTAGAACACATCACACTAGAACACCTGTTGGACTAAGCACAGGGCAGGGAGGGACCATACTGTGCCCACCATCAGTGTGCTGTTATTTCCTCAAGAAAAACCTTCTCTCCCTAAACACCCACTCTAAACATAGATAACACAGTGGAGGAAAAAAAGCTGATATCAGCTCTTGAACTCACCACATGCTATCCATCAAGTCTACTTAGAGGATAAGGATTTGGCAGCTAGGAGGGCTGCATATCATCTAGCAAAACAGATGGTTCAGACCGGACTTCGGCAAATGAAAAACCAGTGGTGGGAAAAGAAAGCGGTGGAGTTACAACTGGCAGCAGACCACAAAGACCTTAAAAGCTTTTTTGCCGATTTCTGTGCTGTGTATGGCCCCAGGTGCAACAGGATAATCCCTCTATTCATGCGGGATGGCAATCAACTCTTAACTGACAAAAAAAGAAATACTTGCTTGATGGATGGAATATTTCAGTTTGCTTCTCAACCACCCTTCGAATATCTCCGAGGAAGCAATCGATGCTGTTCCCCCAACACCCACTAAAAGAGCTTGCATTAGCCCCTTCCTTATACAAGACCACAACAGCAGTCAAGCAGATGTCACAAGGGAAGGCACCTGGACTGGATAGCATTCCAGCAGAGATTTACAAGCAGGGTGTCCACCATATTGCAAGGCATCTTACAAGGCTCTTCTGCATTATCTAGGAGCAGGAGTTGGGGTGCCACAGGATTTCAAGGATATCAGCATTGTTCACTTTATAAATGTAAGGGTATTAGGGCAAACTGTGATAATCACTGTACTATGTCCCTACTCTCTGTTCCTGGACAAATCCTTGCATGGGTTATATTGAATGGACTTAATATCTATTTTGTGGAAACAATCTTCCCTAAGTCTCAAGGTAGATTTTGGTCTGGATGAGGCACTATAGACCTGGTCTTCACAGCCCATCAGCTTCAGAGAAAATACTGAGAGCAAAATCACAGCCTTTATATGTTTTGTTGATTTAACCAAGGTTTTTCAGTCTTTAAAGCATCAGGGACTCTAAACTTACGTTGATCTTTGGATGCCCTGCAAAAATTTATTTAAGAATGGCCATGTTGGGTCTGACCAAAGGTCCATCCAGCCCAGTATCCGGTCTACCGACAGTGACCAATGCCAGGTGTCCCAGAGGGAGTGAACTTAACAGGCAATGATCAAGTGATCTCTCTCCTGCCATCCATCTCCACCCTCTGACAAACAGAGGCTAGGGACACCATTCCTTACCCATCCTGGCTAATAGCCATAAATGGACTTAACTAGATAAATTCATGGAGGTTCTCTTTTAAACCCAGTTATAGTCCTAGCCTTCACAACCTCCTCAGGCAAGGAGTTCCACAGGTTGACTGTGCGCTGTGTGAAGAAGAACTTCCTTTTATTTGTTTTAAACCTGCTGCCCATTAATTTCATTTGGTGGCCCCTAGTTCTTATATTATGGGAACAAGTAAATAACTTTCTTATTCACTTTCTCCACACCACTCATGATTGTATATACCTCTATCATATCCCCCCCTTAGTCTACTCTTTTCCAAGCTGAAAAGTCCTAGCCTCTTTAATCTCTCCTTATATGGGACCCGTTCCAACCCCCTAATCATTTTAGTTGCCCTTCTTTGAACCTTTCTAATGCCAGTATCTTTTTTTGAGATGAGGAGACCACATCTATACGCAGTATTCAAGATGTGGGCATACCATGGATTTATATAACAGCAATAAGATATTCTCCATCTTATTCTCTATCCCTTTTTTAGGGATTCTGAACATCCTGTTTGCTCTTTTGACTGCCACTGCACATTGCGTGGACGTCTTCAGAGAACTATCCATGATGATGCCAAGATCTTTCCGGATTTAGGGTTATTTTTTCCAAATGTGCATTCCTTTACATTTATCCACATGAAATTTCATTTGCTGTTTTGTTGCCCACTTAGTTTTGTGAGATCTTTCTGAAATTCTTCAGTCGTCTGCTTTGGTCTTATCTTGAGTAGTTTAGTATCATCAGCAAACTTTGCCACCTCACTTTTTACCCCTTTCTCCAGATCATTTATAAATAAGTTGAATAGGATTGGTCCTAGGACTGACCCTTGGGGAACACCAGTAGTTACCCTTCTCCGGTCTGAAAATTTACCATTTATTCCTACCCTTTGTTCCCTGTCTTTTAACCAGTTCTCAATCCAAGAAAGGATCTTCCCTCTTATCCCATGACAGCTTAATTTATGTAAGAGCCTTTGGTGAGGGACTTTGTCAAAGGCTTTCTGGAAATCTAAGTACACTATGTCCACTGGATCCCCCTTGTCCACATGTTTGTTGACCCCTTCAAAGAACTCTAATAGATTAGTAAGAAATGATTTCCCTTTACAGAAACC
Organism: Malaclemys terrapin pileata; assembly: GCF_027887155.1. Lineage (NCBI taxonomy): Eukaryota > Metazoa > Chordata > Testudines > Emydidae > Malaclemys > Malaclemys terrapin. The sequence goes on from NC_071505.1 coordinate 74,074,468, forward strand.
ATGTTGACTTTTGCCCAACAATTTATGTTCTTCTGTGTGTCTGACAATTTTATTCTTTACTATTGTTTCAACTAATTTGCCCGGTACGGACGCTAGACTTGCAGGTCTGTAATTGCAGGGATCACCTCTAGAGCCCTTTTTAAATATTGACATTACATTAGCTATCTTCCAGTCACTGGGTACAGAAGCTGATTTAAAGGACAGGTTACAAACCATAGTTAATAGTTCTGCAATTTCACATTTGAGTTCTTTCAGAACTCTTTGGTGAATGCCATCTGGTCCTGGTGACTTGTTACTGTTAAGTTTATCAATTAATTCCAAAACCCCCTCTAGTGATACTTCAATCTGTGACAATTCCTCAGATTTGTCACCTACAAAGGATGGCTCAGGTTTGGGAATCTCCTTAACATCCTCAGCTGTGAAGACTGAAGCAAAAAATTCATTTAGTTTCTCTGCAATGACTATTGTCTTTAAGTGCTCCTTTTGTATCTCGATTGTCCAGGGGCCCCACTGGTTGTTTCGCAGGTTTCCTGCTTCTGATGTACTTAAAAAACATTTGTTATTACCTTTTGAGTTTTTGGCTAGCTGTTCTTCAAACTCTTTTTTGGCTTTTCTTATTACATTTCTGTCATTCAGTCCTTCCACAATGGTAGGATGGCCAGAGTGGTGGGAAATTGCAAGATATTGGACCCCTTTCCAGTCACTAATGGCACCAAATAGGGCTGTGTGCTGGCTCCCACATTCTTTTTCGTCTCTGCTTATGGATGCATTTCATAACACTGACTGAGGAGCATTTATTCAGTCTTGCACCAATGGGAAGTTGCTTAATCTGAAATGCTTCTGTGATCACACAAAAGTGGGAGATTTACTTATTAAGGAGCTTTTATTTGAAGATGGCTGTGCACTAGTTGCTCATAAATTGAATGTCATTGATCAAATAACTGATCACTTCTCTTGTGCAATTATTTTGGTTTCACAATTAGCTTAAAGAAAACTAATATTGTACCATGTTGTGCTGGGGTATGCGCATGTCCACCCAACTATTAAGATCGACAGTGTTCCTCTCAAGCCCATGGAGAAGTTTTGTTACCAAGGAAGCATGCTTTTGCAGAATGCAGAAACTGACCATGAAATTAACCATCTCATAGCCAAGGCCAGGTCTGCATTTGGAATGTTGCCACACTACCTATGGAAAGATAAGCACTACGCTAAGATCTATCAGGCAGTTGTGCTAACTACACCTCTATATGGTTGTGAGGCATAAACAACATATTGCTGCCACCACAGGGAACTTGATCAGTTCCATATGCTCAGTCTTTGGTCTCTTTGAAGGGTCAAATGGTGGGACCAGATTCCTAATACCAAAATCCCTAATCATTGTTGGATGTCCAGCATTCAGAGCATTCTCATACAGGTCAGCTGCATTGGTCTGGACACTTTGTTCATATAGCTAACTTGAGAATACCCCAGGCCGTATTTTATGATTACTTAAAGGAAGACACCCACTCTCAGATGGTCAATACCAACAGAATAAAGATACACTGAAGTCAAACTTCAAAGCATATCAGATCAATCCCAGGTAACTGGGAAGCAGCAGTCCACTACAGAGCAAGGTGGCAGCAGATTTGTCACATATCCATTAACTGCTTTGAAGCAAGGTGCATCAGTTCCTTACCTGAAAAATATGAACAGCGCAAAGCAAGGATATAACAGCCTGAAATAGTCATGGACAATTGTGTCTGTCCCCCATGCCATCATCTTTGTGGTTTATGCATTGGTCTGATCAGCCATATACGTGTTCATTTATAGTGTTCACTGAATCCTTGTACATTGACACTGATGTGAGACTCCATCCAGACTCCAGCCATATAGCTCATGTTACTTCAGCAGTAACTGCCTTTCTGCAGTCTACAGCACTTCCCAAGTCTTACTGAATTATGTACATTTCACCTTACAGTGAGCACTGTAAATAAATATATCACTTACAGTAACTCACCCTAAACTTCTGGCCTCTGTTATTTACTGATGTCTAGCAGCTATCAGGATTCAGTTGGCCTTAAGTGCTCTGTTCAATTGCCTGAGCCAGGTGTGACAGAGAATTCTGACCAAATAAATTACCAGTACAAAAATGTACATGTCATATGTCTTTTAAAGATGGGACTTCATTTTCAACAGAAAGGCAAGGCACAAAATGTATAAGCCAATGTGGGTGCACTTTTAAAATTCTCCTTTCACTTCTACTGATGCAAATCAAGAGAAACTTTATGGAGTTACACACTGGAGTAAAACCAGTGTAAATGAGTGTGGGGGGGAAATCAGGCTGTACGTATGCTAAGGCTTGGAGGCAGTTCACACAGACCTCTTATAATGTATTCATTCTGTTCGTTCCAAATAACTATTCCTGACAAAGTCAGATTCAGAAGATTACCTCTCCTGAGAGCTTTACTGCACTTAGATGTGTGAAATATTTCCTAACACTTTAATGTAAATAGCATGGGCCTTATCCTGGGACCCATTCCAGCAGCTGCTCCACCAATGCAACACAGCCGGTAAGATAGCCTAATCAGCTATCCAAGGATTCCCCTTGTAGATTAGAATTTCTAAGTGCCATAGGTCTGACATAGTTGCTCATGTGCCATGTTCTCCTCACAGCACCCAGATCAGTGAGTGTTGAGTCTATCTCTGCCAGATCTCTGGCTGCCAGAACAGCACCAAGGGCCATGGGAAGTTGGGCATTTAGTGCCACTGCCCAGTCCCTCACAGAATTCCCAGGAGACCGTAATGAGAGCATGAAGCCACTTTTCGCCCCTGCCCTACTTCCTACTCCTGCACTGGCCAAATAATCCAGCCACAGCAGTTTCTTACCTGGAACAGGAATATTAGCCATGTATTTAATATATTTGATCTGTCTTTTAATGAAATGTCATCAATGAAAATGTGGTCAAGGAGCGAGAGCCATGTTCTCAGCCAGCTTGCCAAGGATCACCAGCAAGTGTTTGGTAGACCACCCGTGGTCCATGGACCACAGCATGGGAACCTCTGCACTAGAAAATATTCTTCCTATGACTAATGTTTTGTTTGACAACTACTGTATGCATAGACTTTCCAGTAGTGTGGAATCTATGATGCAATATATTAATAGGGCACATCCATTATGTTCATTGACTAAATTAACTTTCATCATTGTGCCAGGAAGTTAGAATTCCTATGGGATAAATATTGGTACATGCAGATGGCTGGTAACAAATGGAAGCAATTACCTAAGGAATTGAGTGAATGTTTCGAATAATGCTTTGTACAGGATGTGCAATAGACAGGTTTCATCTCTCATCAGCACACTGGAAATTTATGAAAGTAACTCCCATTAACATGTGAAATGTATGTTTGAATTGGCTCTTCCTGTACATGAGGTGATCTCACCTCTAAAGGGCTAATGCACAAAATGCTGAGAAATAGACCAGAGAAATTTTAAAAAGGTACATAGGCTTTGATCTTATTCAAGAGAAAGTCAAACATGAATTCATCCTTTTCCCCCCAGGTTTAAAGATAAATGCTTTTGAAGCCAGCCTATAAACAAAGACAAATAAGCAACTGCAAAAAAATAATTTCTGAAGGACATGTGTGGAGACAATCCTACATGAAAGTTTTCAGTCTAACAGATAATTAATAAATCACTGACAATCTGTCACACATTGCTCAAGTTCTGATGGCATTTATCTTATTCCAGGGACCCTAATTTGACTGTCTGAATTTTGGTCATTGTGTCAGACATTGATCGTCTCAATGATTGGTAGGTCACTTGCCCTTATACACAGAAAAAAAAATCTGTTTTCTGTATTCCCAGCTTTGCAAACACCCAGTTGAAAGTATAAGGTGGTTTGTCATATTAATTGTGCAACAGCCTCATTTGCAGGTGACCAGCATTGTCCTGGTCAGCAGAAGACAGACTAACTGGTTTCAAAACTATATAAATGTTACATCCCCCCAAAAACCTACTCTAACCCTTGCCTTATTCAGCACCCCCTTTCAATTTTATGCAGCAAATGAGGCAAGGGTCCTGAAGACAACAAGAACAGGGGGAGTGAAGAAAAAAATAAGGCAGGGGTCCTGCAGAAAAAGTGTGGCCATATAAAAAAAGGTTACTAACTTTAACTGTTCAAGATGTGTTGCACATGTCCATCCACTCTTGGTGTGCACATACCCTGTGCACAGTTGTTGGAAATTTTTGCTTCAGTGATAACCATCAGGGTGGTTTGAGTGCCCACTGTACTGCCTCACACCATTGTGCACCAGTATAAAGGGTCCAGCTGACCCTGGCCTCCTCAGTTCCTTCTTGCCAGATGACTGATGCAGAGGAATTGCAGGGGGGAGGAGGAAGTAAGGGCACGGAATGGAAATGGGCAAAACATTTCAAAGAATAGTTACAAAAGGTTAGTAACCCCAGTCCACTCATGGTGCCTCACATGAGGTAAATGTAGGCGGAGGAATCAGAGTTCATATACACACACAGAGATTAGAGTACAACTCAGCCAAATTTAGAATATTTTTAGAGTATTGAATGATGGCATAATGAGATAGGAAGGTGTGAACTGAAGACCAGGTTGCTGCTCTGCATATGTCTTGGATAGGGACTCATGCAAGGAATGCCGCTGAGGCTGCTTGTGATCTTGTGGAATGTGCCGTCAGTTTGCCTGGCAGGGAAATAACTCCCTGTATTCATGTTTATGATCTGTCAGGCATCCAAGATAAAATTATTTGTGAAGAAACTGGGAGACCTATTCTGTTTGCCATACCCATGAACAGTTGAATTGACAAAAAAAAAAAATTACTCCCATCTGTGTAGCAAGCCAATGCCTTGCTAACATGTCAAGCTGTTGCTCTTCTCTATTGGTGTGTGGGTTTGGGCAAAATGCAGATAAGTAAATTGACCAGTTAATAAGAAATTTGATACCACTTGAGAGAAATCTTGGATGAGGGCATAAAAAAACCTACATAAGGTGGTTTGGATGTCAGAGTATGCAAGTCAGCCACCCTCCTGGCAGAAGTGATAGCTACCAGGAAAGACACTTTCAGAGAAAGGGGTAGTAAGGAGTACATTGCTAGAGGCTCAAATGAGGGTCCCATAAGCTTCGACAAAAGTAGGCGCAAGTCCCAAAGAGGAATAGGTTCTCTAATTAAGGGTATAACCTTTCCAGGCCCTTCATAAACTGGATTGTCATGTCATTCGAGACTACAGACTGCTATCCACATGAAGATGGAAAGCGGATATTGCTGCCAGGTGGACTGTGATAGAAGAATCGCTAACCCATGCTGTTTTAGGTGCAATAAATATACTAGACTATGGTGCATAGAGGACTGGATTGGTGAGACTCTGGTTTGAAGAACCAAGATAGAGAAACATCTCCATTTTGACAGGTAGCCAGCTCTGGTGAAAAGCTTTATACTAGTCAGCAATGGTGAACTTGCTCTGAGCAAGACTCCTGCCTGGGATTTAGCCATGGAACTTCCAGGCTGTTAAGTGAAGGGCTCACAGGGTGGAGCAGCTGACCATGATCTTGGGAGATCAAATCCAGGTGTAAGAGTGAAACTGGAGTTGCCACCACCAGCTTCAGAAGAGTGGAGAACCAATATTGACAAGGTCATTCTGGGACTATTGATATAACTCAGCCTTGGTCCTGCTTGATCTTAGCAGCACTCAGTGCAGGAATGGGACTCGGGAGAAAGTAGTAAAACATGCTTGACCAGGGTAGCAGGAAATCATCCATGATTGAGCTGGGATGGTGGCCTTGCAGGGAGCAAAACTCAGGATTTTTCATATTGGCCTTGTTTGCAGATAGGTCAGATGAGTCCCCTGCTTTTGGAAAATGTATCTTGCTACATCTGGGCAGAGACACTGCTGGGCACTACTTGGCCTTTCCTTTCCCGGGCAATAGTGCTCCTTTGCAGAGGTTCCTACAACTACCTGCCTGGTTCGAGATATCCATTTTGACAGGTAGCCAGCTCTGGAGTCTTTGGTAAGTATTTAAACAATATTTATTTTGGAAATGAAATCAAACACTGAAGCTCTGTTGGTCAGGCACAATCATAGTGGGGCAACCTAGCTAGCAGATAACTCCTTGCCAGATAACACCAAAGATTTGGAAACAGTGGGTGTATATATAAAAGAACACACACTGTTTTCCACCAAAATCTGTTCTGATCTTAACCGATTGTGTTCGGAAATGATTAAAACCACCAAGAGAGTATCATACGCTAAGACATCACACACACACCATCAATAACTTCTCCCACTCTGTAAACAGATTAACAAATCAGGAACGGTTACTGGGCAAACCAGTAACTGTTGCTGGGCAGACTACAGTTAATACTCTTCACATGAATCATAACAAGACTTTGAGACCCAAGTTTCTTGGGCCAGGAGTCCCTCTCCACAAAGGTCACACAGCAGACACTGATTGACAGCCCCTAGGCAGCATTCTCTGTATTGGCCTACACTGTGAGCGCAGCCTACAGAGACCACTAGTGGGGACTTATAAATGACCTGCTGAGGCAGTCTGCTAGTTAATTTTGCACCCCTGGAAGGTCAGAGGCCTTGAGGTTTACTGAATTTCACAGCAGCAGCAACCCCCGGCCAAATTTCAAGTCCCTGTTCCAAAGCATGGTGATGCTGGAATTTTCTCAAGCAAATGGTTGTAAGAATTTTTAAACTTGAGCAAAATCTATTGCCCATTCTTGGAAATGGCTGACCCATTTTTGTGAAAGTTTCCAAAAGATTCAGCCCAGAACAGACACCTGACATGGAAAATGTATTGCAAACTTAAAATTTGGCAGAGTTCTAAGCAAATGAAAACTGGTAATTATGAAAAGTGTTGGACTACCTTAACAATAGGCATCGCTACCTACTCCAGCTATAATAAACTTCAGACTTGAAACCTAGACTCCCTACTTCCACAGATTCAAATCAGATTCAGGCATGGTCAAATCAGTGTTTTATGTTTCCACAACGTATAGATAAAGTACTCTGTGGAAGAGTTTCAAGGCAAAAGGAGGCCAGCTTCTTAAATCAGAAGCACTGATTTACACAAAGTGAGGCTCTCGCCTATTAAAAATAATTCTTGTTTGCTTTACATGAACATTAAAAAGCAAACTGTATCTTGTAAATAAGATCTCCTGTCACTCTGTTATGTAGTATTATCCCTGATTGTTGTCCTCCACTCTGAATGTAATTCCATTTCATTGTTGGTTAAATGAAGCCTGTGATTATAAAGCACGTCAGAATCCATTGGGATGAAAACATTATATAAACATAAGATTTTTTTGTATCTGTCTTGCCCCTTCTCCTGAAAGTGAAGCTAACAGAAGAGTATCATTATTTATCATCACTTTAATATACAAATAAATACACCCTTATACAAGGTCATAGCAAGTTGACAAGAAAATTCAAAGTTAAGGAAACAGCAAATAAAAATTAGGAATGAATATTTGCCCAAACATTGTTGTTACATATTCTGGTCAAACACTTAATGTAAACCTCAGTTGCTTTCTGGAGTTTTAATGAAGTAAGCTCTTTGCACCCAAGTACAATAGTTGTAAATTCCATGATGTTAAAATGCAGTATTTTGACAGTTCTCCTAATTGAAATGATCAAAAGAAACTACTCATACAGATTTCCAAGGTGCACTAACCTCTGGACTTAATAGATGTTACCTTAACCAGAGAAATGGGAACTTTGGAAAACCTAGTATTGTGGTAGAAATGTAAAGGAAAGCACAGGAAAAATATTTCTGTGACCATAGGTCATAATAGACCTATTTAGAAGCAATGGCTATCAAAATCTGTACTATTTTGAGATGCTAAACATATTTAAAGCATTTCTCTCTCAAAATGAAATCATGGCTCAGAATATAGAGGGTGCCAAAAGTTGTATCTAAGTATTTCTCATTTCCTGTATCATTGCATAGTTTGGACTGGATTTATAATGTATTAATTAATAGCTGGATTGTGACTTTACACAGCTGCACAAGGGAGGAAGGGGGCATAAGGTCACATAGGATTTACCAGATTTGGAGTACAAATACAGGGAGAACAGTGGGGCGGCACACCCAATACACCTTGCCTCTTTTGAGCAAGTGGGCAGAGTGGGGCCAGAGTGGAGATGGTTCCATTTACTCCCTGCCAATCTCCATCACTTCAACTCCCCACCACAAAAGAAGCTGACTGCAAGTGATGGGGCAGAGAAGTATGCTGCATCTGATAATGAGCTAAAGATAAGCTTGTTGACCTTTTGCTTAACCCCCTACTTAAAGCACCAGTGGGCTGCTTCTCATCTTGTCCCTACCCTTTGATCTGTCCAGCTTGGGTGTTCCAACCAGGAGTTAAAATTCACCCCAGCATTATAGAACATACAAGCCTTCCCATCTCATCAAAGAGAAGTCCCCAGGGAAGGAAGTTTACCATGCACAAAAAAAAAATAGGCATGTCATTTATTTGGAACATTCTAAGGGCAGGTCTTCACTACGGGGGGGGGGGGTCGATTTAAGATACGCAAATTCAGCTACGCAAATAGCATAGCTGAATTTGACGTATCGCAGCCGACTTACCCCACTGTAGGGACGGCGGCAAAATCGACCTCCTGCGGCTTCCCGTCGACGGCACTTACTCCCACCTCCGCTGGTGGAGTAAGAGCATCGATTCGGGGATCTAAATCGATCCCCAACAGCCGATTCAGGCGGGTAGTGTAGATGTAGCGTGGCCATTTGCAACTGCAACACAGAAGTAGCTTTGTGTAGCCTTCTGTGCTTTCCTTTATTTTTGTTCTCAGTTGCTTAGACTCCAGTAACATCTGAATAACATTCACCAAGCCCAACATTGCAGCACAATGAAAAGGGAGCACTCCCATTGTATTCCACTTTTCTCTTGAAACCTTGAGACAACTGCACACACACAAAAACCCACATACACCTTTCAAAGGTAAATACAGAAGAACCGGATTTTAATGAACTCAAATAGTAAGGACTCCATATGCACTGAGGTAGAATTTATTATTTAAGATCCTAATATGCAAATTCATTTTATATAAGCAGAATTATACCATTAGTGAAGTGGTTTTAGTGTGGGGAGGTGGAGACAGGACTTCACTTTTAGTGTTACAACAATCAAAATAGTCTTGATCAAAAGGAAAAAAATGATAGTGGTTTCAAAATTTCCATTTTATTTAGAATAATAAAATCCTCCTAACAATCACTAGCATCATAGGGAAAAGAGATGGTCAATCTTACAGAAACATGTCTTGTTAATTATAGCCTAAAGTAGATTTTTAACATGAGAGTACTTCATTTTATGGCACTCTCACATACTTTATTATTTTCTCTTTGTAGAAATAGCACTTCAAGCATAACTATTTAAATCTTGGGTGCACCAACATCTTGGAATGCTGTTAACAGTAGCACTGACTTCCTGTAAGTGGGCATGTAGTGGAAGGAATGTGGGAGTAAATGGAGTATTCTTACTTTTGATTTCTGGAGGCCAGAATAGGACCAACCACTTCTTGCCAGTTGGGGGGCGGGGGGGGAAAGTCTTAAAGTATTACAGGCTCTCAAGTTTACTAGCTACATGGACAGGAAGAAAAAATTAGCACAACTATATCCTGACATTCTTATATGGGCAAAACCAGAGACATGTCAATGTACAGAAAGCAAGTAGTGCCTAAAGAGCAAAACATCCACTTTAAAAGTAGTTACACAGCAGCTGACAGTCTCTTTGGAACTACCCACTTTGACAAATAGAGAATACATCAATGTGCAGATTAATAGGTAACACCTACCTCTTATATTGCACTTTGGATTAGTAGATGTCAACGCATTTAAAAAAGGGGTCAGTATCATTGACCCCATTTTACAGATGGGGAAACTGTGGCACAAAGAGGTGAAGTGACTTGCCACAGGTCATCCAGCAGGTGAGTGGCAGAACTGGGAATAGTACCCAGGTGTCCTGGATCCTAGTCCAATGCTCTGTCTAGTAGGGCACACCACCTCTCCACATTGATTAGGTATCAAACTGTTCACATGCCATTTGCAATAATCTTGCAAAGTTAGCCATTTCACAAGACAGGTATAACTGATGTGATAAAACATACAATAGATGACATGTAAAGATGTGCTATCAGTGACTATAGTGCACATAATTTTTCTACTCACAGCCTCAAAGATGCAACAACTCTTAATAGCTTATCTAGAAAAATGTCAGAGGTGAGAGAGTATATGCTTTTCTGCAGCTTTGCAGCAACATGTTTCAACAAAAATTTTAATTGAAACCAAAAAACCCACAAAGTTGAATTAAAAAAATTTCCAACAAAAACTTGTCAAATATTTTGGGGGTTTTCAGCCAGCTCTGCAGTGAGCCAAAGTTTTTGGATAACTTAAAATTTCTGATAAATTCAATTTGACTTTTAATTTTGGGGAAAAAAACAACCCTAGTAAATACATATAGAACTATTCCTATGGGGTTTTTTTAAGTAACTTTTTTCCTACCAGCTCGAGTTGGTCCTAATTATCATCTCTTGTTTGCAACTTCAGCAGAGAGAAAAGGATTGATTTGACCTCTCATCTTTAGTGGAAGTCTTTGCAGCACAGGATTTAGGCACATTGGTGGAGCAATGTATTTGCAGGAAGTTTGTTCTACAGCACAGGGAGTGGCACTTACTCTGAGGATAAGTAGGATTCAAGTCTTCAAGAGCTGTCAATATGTCACCTTCCACCATCACTAAATCATCAATATTAACCAAATATATAGATCAGAACCATCCTTGTTAAGTACCACTCCTTTCCTTCCTGCACCTAATTATGAGATAAAACCTTGTAAATTCTGTAGTTACCCTGGTTATTGGTCCTTCCAAGGAAAAGTAAGTCTATTTTCAAATAGAGTTTCCAACTAGGAAAAAACCATGCCCACTTCACAAAATTGTTAGCTTTGTAATATTCATTACAAGTTACACAAAATACCCTGGCATACGGTCCTTTGCTACAGTGTACTAAAGAAAAGTAGTGTTTTGGAGAAGAAAAACCCCATTCGATCCCACCTTGTTCCGCCAACCTCCAGGGCAAAGGGAATGGGTCAAAGACAGGAAAAGGAAGGAAAGAGTTCTACAGGGGTCAACTGATCATCTCCCCATAGCATCATCATAACAGATGCTGGACTGGAACGTCTCTGAGCTTGGATTCTGACCTATGATGGGGCTAGAAATCTGTTTTCAGTTGGAGGCTATGGGCAAATCCAGTTGTCCTAACCTAGAAAGATAAAAGACAGACTGGCCTTTGCTCAAGGACACTCCAACTGTAGAAAGAGTACAAGCTCTGGCAGAAAGAAACAACTCCCTTGTCTTTATATGATGCCCTCAGTTACACTTGGGAGACCCTATTAGCTGAAAGCAAGTTTGCATAGGTATGGCCTTGCCCCAATTTCAGTTGTCCAACAAGAACAACCAGAGGCAATTCTGCTGAAAGCAAAGTCGAAGCTTCTTCTGAGAGGCCCCATTTATTAGGCTCGGATAATCTCAAAGCAGTCAGACACAAATTCTCTGTTCAGTGCCTCCGAACTTACAATCATTATTATTTGTGGTAGTGCCCACGAGCCCCAGGGATGGGCCTGCACCTCATTGTGCTAGGTGCTGTATAAACACAGAACAAAAAGGCAGTCATTACCCCAAAGACCTTCCTGTCTGCACAAACAATCCCAAATGTAAATAAAAAAAACTTGCAATAAAGGGATTTAATTCTAACTATGCCAAGCATATTCCCCTAAGCCTCCTAGAGAAATGGAGACAGACTGCTTTTTTAGTTATAAACCTCTCTACTGGCAACGTAGCACAGCTGCCTTTGTTGTAGTGAGTCAGACTCCTAAAGAGATTCAGGTCTAGACTAAGTTTCCTGAGCTATGCAAGGAATCCTCCCAGGCCCTCTTTCCCCCTGAATCCCATCCCATTTAGGCTTAACCACTTCATTTTATTCTGGGGCTAAGGTTTATCAGACCATAAAGTACCTTTTGGAGCCCCAAGCCAACCTATTACAACAGCCGTCACTGAAGGCATAGTTTGAAAATAATGGGGCTACCCTGATAGATCGGAGTCACTTTGTAAAGCGGTGCATTTCTTCTCCCCTGGCTGACAGTAGAGTCACAATAAGTGCCAGGACCCAGGGGCAATCAGTGATCACAGATGTTCCATGCAATCCCAGTTGTTTAGCAAGTGTCCTTCCCAAATTACTATGATGGGTTTTGCTAGCAGTAGAAAGGTAGGCATTTTTCAGCAGGACACTTTCACAATGTTTCTACCTCCATGCCAAAAATCAGTCTTTGCGTATATTCGAGGTCTCCACAGCATTCAGTCTTCTGTACCTCTCAGACTGAAAGAATATTCCTCCCACAGCCGTGCTTCACAAAAATGATAAGACTGGAGAAGACCCCGAGGAATTCCAGAGAGACCTAGCAAAGCTAATCAAATGAGTAGAATGATGGAACTTCAAATACAGTGTAGACAAGACCAAGGTAATAATAAGAAATAATTTGTACTACCTATACACATTGCAGGGTTCTAAGTTAACTGGCAGAAACTAGGGCTACAAGTCTCAACAGCTTCTAGTTGAAGAACAATACAAGAAAATGACTTTCATATAATGTATTGGTGAAAATACATACGTCTGACCAGTGAAATAGTATGTGTGTGCGCACATACATTCAATATCTCCACTGATCTCTGCTTGAGAAATTGTGGGACGAGATGGGGGTGGGCAGTAGTATTTTATTTTTGGTAGGAATGCTCACTTACTCAGGTATATTGTTTTAAAATTAGGGAATATATTAAACTGAGAGCAACATTTATGCTTCCAATGATTCTCTCAGCTACAATGGTGCTAAGATTTATACACATGCTTAGCATAATGTATTTGAGTAGTCCTATTGGTTTAAAAGGGGTCACTCACGAATAAAGTTAAGCACACATTTCAGTCTTTGCAAGACTGGGACTCTAGGCCAGACTTTCAAAGGTAATTAGGCACCTAAAGAGGCAGATAGGCACCTAGTGAGAGTGCCTAACACTGAGATCCACAAGGCCTGAGCTAGATGCCTAGGATCCCTGTAAAATGAATGGGGAAAGAAGGTGCCTTAGACTGTGATCCACAAAAGCCAGCACAGTAGGCAGGGAGCCACCTAAGCTAGCTCGTGGGAGCTGCCAATGACAGGGGGCATGTCCTCAGCCCTTCCATTGTCACAGAGATAGGTGCCTAAGCTACAGCTGCAGGGAGGCACCTCGCTCTGCTAGTGACCAACAAATGGAAACCCTCTCCTGGAGTCAGGCTGCTTAGTTGTCTAATCTGTTTCTTCAGGAATGAGTTAGGCACCGGCCTAACACCACAAAAAAACCCAGCAAGAGCTGGTGACATCCCTTTAAGCCCAGTGGTTAGAGTACTCAGACGGGATGCAGGGAGACCCAGGTTCAATTCTCCTTGCTGCCTGGAGAAAGGATTAGAACAGGGGTGTAACAGGGCACACACCTCTCACAAGCACCCCATTGGCTAAGTAAATGTGCCTGCACTCTCTCTCTCTGTTTGTCCTTGCTCCAGGATAGAGCAGTGGCCCAGGGCTCCCTCCCTGGAGACAACATCTTCAGCCTGTCATATCCTTTCTGGTCACAGCCCTCCAGTTGGGCCACCACACTTCAGTTTCTCCTCTGGGGTGCCTCAACATTCAGGCCACTTCCCCCCAGTGACTAATGATGGGGTGGAGGGGACCCAGGCCTGCCTACTAATCCAGGTCCCAACCCAGGGACCCCATAGATAGCAGCCATCCACTGTATCCCTTTATCTATGTCACACTGCTGCTCTAATTCCTTGGGCTACTTCACCCTGGCCCTTCATTGTCATCACCCTAACCTCAGGACCTTGTCCTAATGGAGTCCCAGCAACCACCTCAGGCCTACTTCTTGATCTTCCCAGATTCTGGCAGTGCTGCCCTGTCTGAGGCTCTGCAGCATCAACAAGCCACACTCCTCCAACTCTAGCAAGGAACTGAACTGGCTTGGGTCCTGCAGCTCTTCTTATACTAAGCTGCTGGGCCCTGATTGGCTGTGTCCCTCACAGCCACTCTAGGCAGCTTGGAGGACCCTCTCCACTGCCCTTTTCTTGAGAACCTTACATCAGAATATCCCATAGGTCAGTAGTTAGAGTACTCTCATGAGAAGTGATAGTGCCCTTGCGATGGGGTGTGGCAGGGCCATGAGGCCTACAGAAGGGGGCCTCAAAGGGTCTGGTATACCCCATCACAAGGGGTTTATCATCTCTCAGGAGAGTACTCTAACCACTGAGCTATGGGATATTCTGATGTAAGGTTCCCCTCAATCTCTCCTGTTTAAGCTGTTCCACTGTGTACAAATTATTAGGGAAACTTTGGACCAGGGAGACTGGATGCTAGAGGTACATCTAAACAGCCTGCAGCAGCAAGTCTCGGAGCCCAGGTCAATAGATTTGGGCTCATGCCACGGTGCTAAAAACAGCTGTGTAGAAGTTGCTGCTCAGGCTGTGATGCCCAGCTCCCTCCCTAGGCTTCAGAGCCCAAGCTGTAACAGCTACAGCGCTATTTTTAGTTCTGTAGTGTGAGCCCCCTGAGTCCAAGTCTGTCGACTGGGGCTCTGAGACTCTGCCACTTGCTGTGTAGACGTACCTTAAGTCCCCCGCCCCCCAGGTGGGTGACCTCACCACCAAACCACAGCATCTGCAATAAAAACAAACAAACCTTTCTTTCCTTTTACCCAAGCACCTGCAGTCCCATCCCAATTACTTGTATCAAGCAAATAAACTTAATGTGTATCTGGAACATTTTATTAAACACAAGAACATACAATCAAATCTAATTATAGCATGACCAATTATTCTGAATTATTTGGCTTTATTGGCCACGATTGCACACTGAACGAAACATCTGTAGCCTAAACAATAAAATTGACACAAGCAATTGAATTGTTTAAAGAACATGCAACTCTGAACAAAACAAAATCAATTATAAATAAATCTTGAGAGGAAAATAGCCAATGCAAACCTTGCTGGTTCTTAACCAACTCTGAAACTGTTCCCCTTTCACATTCAGCCTTACCCTGAGCCTTATATCCTGCCTAGAATTTTCAGATTTGTTGTTGTTCTGACAGGACCAGAAAATGATATATAAAATGTTTTTTCTCTGCTGGTCACCTCCATATGTGGGCTGTTTGATATGTAAATACAATGATCAGCAACCACCACAGCTGTAAGGGGCTTGTGGTATTCCACTAGCTGTCAAGAGCCTCTTTAGTGCAGAGAACCTCGGTATGGAGCCAAGAAGAGGGGAATTATACAAAGAGCAGTAAATCATTGCCACTGCCTCTGAAAACAGAACATTTGCATTCATTTAATAGTACTCTTATTTGTAGTATTGAGAAGTAATGTTAGAACAATCTAATATCTACAATGGAATTCTACAGAAGTCTGACTATATTTTAGATTCTTTTGGATGAGATGTAAAATCCAGGTTCTGACCACTTATACTGAAGTATGAAAAGTTTCAGTATTATTCAGCATTCCTAGATTGCCTCTAGTTTCAACTGGATATGAGATTCTTTTTCATTTCATGTATTAGGCCCCCATCCTACAAGATGTTCCATACAGACAACTGCAAAAGTGCAGTCACACCAGGGAGCACCGAGGGGGTATTTAAAATGAGCTGATGATAAAATAGAATGTTCTTAAAAATCTCCAGTGACAGAGATTCTACAAAAAGAAGAACAGGAGTACTTGTGGCACCTTAGAGACTAACAAATTTATTAGAGCATAAGCTTTCGTGGACTACAGCCCACTTCTTCGGTAGTCCACGAAAGCTTATGCTCTAATAAATTTGTTAGTCTCTAAGGTGCCACAAGTACTCTTGTTCTTCTTTTTGCGGATACAGACTAACACGGCTGTTACTCTGAAACCTGTCAGAGATTCTACAACCTCCCTAGGCAATTTGTTCCAGTGCTTAACTACCCTGACAGTTAGGAAGTTTTTCCTAATGTCCAAGCTGAGCCTCCCTTGCTGAAATTTAAGCCCATTGCTTCTTGTCCTATCTGTAGAGGTTAATGAGAACAATTTTTCACCCTCCTCCTTCTAACAACCTTTTTATGTACTTGAAAACTGTTATGTCCCATTTCATTCTTTTCTTCCCCAGACTACACAAACCCAGTTTTTTCAATATTTCTTCCTAAGTCATATTTTCTAGACCTCTAATAATTTTGTTGCCCTGCTCTGAACCCTTTCTAATTTGTCCACATTCTTCCCAAAATGTTGCGCCCAGAACTGAGCATGATACTCCAGCTGAGGCCTTATCAATGCAGAATAGAGCAGAAAAATTACTTCTCGTGTCTTGCTTACAACACTCCTGCTAATACATCCCAGAATGATGTTTGCTTTTTTTGCAATAGCATTACACTGTTGACTCATATTTAGCTTGTGATCCACTATGACCCCCAGATCCCTTTCCGCAGTACTCCTTCCTAGGCAGTCATTTCCCATTTTGTATGTGTGCAGCTGATTGTTCCTTCCTAAGTGGAGTACTTTGCATTTGTCCTTATTGAATTTCATCCTATTTACTTCAGACCATTTCTCCAGTTTGTCCAGATCATTTTGAATTTTAATCCTATCCTCGAAAGCACTATGTAGATGTTTCTCTTCAGGTCCTCTCTTGTGCCATGAGATTGGCACAAAATGATTGCCATGTTCCATCCCAAAAGGATTGCCTTTTAGGGACAGGAATGATCAACATGGCCCCGATCCAGAGACACTTACTCATGCAGAGGAGCACCGTACTCCATAAATGGGCTTCAAAGGTACTGTTCAAGACCAGTAAGCATATTAGAATCTGGCCCTACATAAGCAGTCTATCAAAAGTCTAGGATTCTTTAAGATAAAAGGTGTTGAATCAATGGAGGTTATTTTTATTACTTGTCTGAGCTTAGCACTGTAAGCAAGGTAGATGAGGTTTTCAAAAAAGATATATTCTCTTTCAGAGAAATTAGACTAACCATCAATTTTAGTATACTTGTGATTTTCAGGATATTCCCTTCTTGTCCTAAAAATAATTATGGGTGTGAAACAATTTTCAAAGCCAGATGATCTAAATATATAAACCTTCATTAAAAACTAGGTATTACTATTAGATGGTTAATTTCCCCCTCACTTCTTAATGAATTTAGCTACCGGTAGTCTGATCCCAAGTATGTCATTTATTAAACAGTAGATTCCCCGGTCTAACTCTGATTTTCGTTAGCAGGACCATTATCAGAGGAGTCTTCATACCACTGTGCTTTAAAAACCCTTCCAAGATCATAGCTATAGTTTAGATCTGAGCAAATCCAAAAATTATTAATTTCCAGACCCAGATCCAATAACCATGCCCTGTGCCAGATAAGAGATTTCCAAAATAAATGTATCACTTTCACCATTCCAAGCAGAAAACTTCAAAATGTTCTCAGAAGGATCTGAATAAAGACTGCGTGCTAAACGATATCTAAGATATATGCTAGATTTTGAAAGAAGAGAGAGAACGTATCGGCTAGATGTATGGCTAATAAATATTTATAGGTAACCTGAATTACACACTTCACATGGTTCACTTATCCCCAGGTCAATCTGAAATCTTACCCAAATACACCATGTCAGCCAATCCTTAGTAAACTAAAGACTGTTTGTCTCAAGTTTGTAGTAGTGATGGAATAGACTGCTGGCTTGCAAAAGTCTCTCTGGTAACTTCCAAAAGATTGGCAGGTTCTCAGTACATAATGCAAGATACTCCTTTTAGTTGTAAATCAACAGTCCAGAGAATTAGAGCAAGAAAGAGGCAAAATGGAGATGTCACTGGTGTCCTTTATATCCTTCACCATGTGCATGGAAATTTACTGCCCCCAAACAAAGCCCACAGCCCCTGTGTATGGAAAGTTAGTGGCCCAAGATGGAGTCCAGGGTCACATGAGCATATCATACACCCCTACATGTTTTGCTGACTCATAGTGGGTGGCTATTGGCTCCGCGCTGTCTGAGGCATCCACAGGAAAGGCCTACTGGGTGAGATGAGATTCTTCAATGGCCTATTGCGAGAGTAGAGTGTCCTTAATGGTCTACCAGCATATAACTGTTTAGCCCTAATATAAATCTATCTGGGGGAGGGAGGTGTTACCCAGGAATACAACACATGTTTAAGATTCAAGTACATAGTCAATATTCATAACTGTAGATACAAAGATGATACATACATATAAATGAGATAATCATACTTAGCATTCTTAACTTTTCTATTAATACCTTAAATGTCATACTTTGTACAAGATTTATGGTAATCTTGTAACAACGGTGATATAAATGGTCACCTTTCTTATACACAGCATCACAAAGTGTGTAAGAATAACACACCAGATTTATAATTACTCTGCCGTAGACTGAAATAGTTGCACCGCAAAAATTTCGGAGAGCAGCAACACTGCATGTTTCCAGAACTAGCTCAGGATTTTATATTTACACATATTGTTAAACAGCCTGCATATTGGGCTATTCATGAATCCACTCCTAAGAATGGAGAATGATAAATTGGTAAGGTTAAATCTAGGCAGCATATATCACTTGGAATATTTAAAATTAGACTGGATTTAGACTGAATAGACCATTCTTCATAGTTTAACAGAGGGATAGATTAAATTAAATCAAATTAAAGGGGGTCTTTCCATGTGGATCTCATTGCAGGATTGGGGTCCTAGAGTATAATCCATGAAAGGATTTAGGCATTGAAATGCAAAGCCCCATATCAGAATATCTCATAGCTCAGAGGTTAGCACACCACCACCTCCTCCTCCTGGATTAATGAGGACCAATACAGTAGGCTCCTGCTCTATGGTAAATAGATGTCTGGACACGTAGAGTGAGGCAGAAATGCTCATGCCCACAGCCAATAAGCAAGATCCCTACGGAATTTTTACTTTGAGTGAGTTTAGCCCTACAAGGTTCAATGAGAGTTTTGTGGATCTCAATGGGGATGTAGGCACCTAAAAATTGGATTTAGGCACCTAAATCTGGGTTTAGGTGACTAAGTAACTTTGTGGATTGCACCCTTAAAGACCACAATTTTATTAGGTATTAAAGATATTTAAACATATTAAGATGTATTTAAATATATTAAATGAACATATATTTAAGAAATAGCTGGAGATAGGGCTAATGTCCTCATCCAATCACCACACTAACTGGACATGATTGAGTGTCTTGGTACCAGGGAAGTCTAGGACTGAGTTTGAGTGACAGACTGTGGATAAAGCTAGCAAAAAGTCTGACCGCCCTTGGTGCTTGGTTCATACAAATTCACTTACTATCATAAGAGATAAATTAATACAAAATGGACCAAAACCAGTTGTAAAATCGAAAGTCATCTGAGGTAAATATGAACAGAGACAAAAGCAACAACAGTGGATATAAAGGCCAAAATTAAAAAAAAAAAAAAAAATGGCTCCCTAATATTAGGCCCTAAATCTACACTTAGGCACCTAACTCTGTCTTGATTTTCAAAAATGCTGAGCACTTGGTAGTTGACATTAATCTCTATGGGAGCCACCAGGTGCTGAGTATATTAGAAAATCAAGTCATTTATTTGCTTAAATATAGATTTAGAAGCCTAACTTTCAGCAGCCATTTTTTGAAAACTTTTGATTAGAGTCCTGAAAACATTGAGTAGAAGGGTGCTTTTTTTTATTATTTCTCTATAAAAATAAGGAAATGTAAATCAAAGAATCACTAACAAAGCAAAGAGAAATGATGAATGATATCTAACATTGTCCAACGATATAGAATTTTTTTCAGTTATACTCAGAATACAGAAGTAAAAGGACAAAAAATTCTATTAAAATAATAAGTAAAAGGAAATTGGAGACAGCAGATCAGAAAATGATAGATTTGTTAAACAAAACTACTTTTCTTCTGTCTTTGGGGGTCATGTTTCCTATTAAAATGAGAAAGGAGTTAGTGTGCAGAAATGAGTAATTTTGCAGTTGCTAAGTGAATGGACTAATAGTCTCTTTTCAGGCAGCTATAGCACCTACTTGGTCTATAGAACATCCATCTATCAGTTTCAAAGAATAAAAGTACAGAACTTCAATAATTCTTAATATTTGTAATTAACAGATAGGGCAGATTGAGGAAAAATGGCTCACAATGAGTTATAGTTGGGTTAGATTAACATCAGTCATTGAAGGAAAATGTAGAAATAATATTGGGTTGAGGAAATGAGGACACACTGAAAAACCTAATATGATCAGAATCAATTTAGTTCCATGAAGAAGTAATTTTGTTTAGCTAACTTTCTGGAATTCTTTGAAAAATACTCCTGCGGCCATGATAAGCAATGGAAATGGAATGCAGAGTCATTTTTCCTCGCATTGCATAACAACCAATAGCAATTACTCTCTACCCGTGGTTCTCAACCTGTGGTCCGCGGGCTGCTTGTGGCCCAATCAGCACAGAGCTGCGGCCCGTGTGACATCCTCAGGGCCATACATGTAGTATTGGATGCGGCCGACAATGGTAAATAGGTTGAGAACCACTGCTCTATACACCACATAGCACCAATGGAACACTCCGTACTAATAGCTTAATAATATACAGTGAAACCCTGCTATAACGCGATGATTGGGGTCCAAAAAATTCAATCGCGATAAATGAGGGGTCGGCGACCCCGGGTCGCGGTATAGCGAGGTTTACCATTTCAAGCCGGTCAGTTTCAAGCTGGTCAGTTTCTCTTGGGCAGAAAATGACTTGCGTTTGTGAACTGCCCATAACAGTAACTGAAAGGGTGCAGCTCCAGCAGCGGGGGCTCTCAGCCATGCAGCGAGAGAGGGAAACACTTGGGGAGAACAGGGGAGACGTGCAAGGGGCAGAGGAAGAGCGAGGAACAGCTGGGGAGGAGAATGGCTCTTCTCGCCAAAAGGAGAAGCGGGGGTAGGGGGGAAGAGGCAGTGGGGAAGGCACATTCCATTTTTTTTTCCTTTGGCGGCACTCCAGCCTCTTTTTTTTCTTTTTTCTTTTATTTTTTTCTTTTTTGCGCTTCCGCGGCGCTCCAGCCACTTTTTTTTTTCTGCTTGGGGCGGTGGGAGCCACCTTATGATCACGTTATATCCAAATTCGCGTTATCGCGGGGCGTGTTATAGCGGGGTTTCCCTATATTTCACAAATCCAATATCAGAAAAATGTAAAATCCCCTTTAAAATGACCAAAATTCAAAAGGGTAAATAGCATGGAATTTTTCATTATTTCATGATTTTGCAGAACTAGAAAAAGAGCTTCACCACTTGTGAGCAATGCACTTGAACAACAAAAACTCATGCCCATAAACCCTCTATACCAGCGGTTCCCATACTGTGGTCGGGACCATTTTAATGGGGTCGCCAGGGCTGGTGTTAGACTTGTTGGGGCCTCAGGGCAAAGCCCAAGCCCCACCTCTTTGGCAGACATGCCAAACCCACAAAAAACCCCGCAGAAATTGGGCTTGTTTTTGGCTTAATTGGCTTGTGAGTTGCTTGTTGGTTAGTTTTTAGCTTGTTTGGCTTGTAGCTTGTTGCTTCTTTTTTGATTGGCTCCCAGCAAGCAGGGGCAAGGAAGGGCAAGCAGGGGCAAGTGGGGGAGAGAATCAGGGGTGCACAGTGGGCCCACCACAGTCCCAGACTGCACACTGGGGGGATCTAGTTACATAGAGCAGGGGTCTCAAACTCGCGGCCCGCAAGCCATCTGTGGCCAACGAACCTCCCCAATGTGGCCTGCGGGGCTCCAGCAATTTTGGGGCCGGGTCACTTGGCCCCACCTGCCACCCCCCAGGCGCTCTCCACTACCCCCCACCCCGGGGCCCTGGCAGCGCAGCAGAGCTGAGCGGCATCTGCCTGCTTGCTCCAGTGGCTGCCGGCCCCTCCTTGCGGCCCCAGGGCAGGGTGGGGCCGTGCCTCCGTGCTGCCCCCGCCCCGAGCGCCCCTGCAGCCAATGGGAAGCTGCGGGGTGGTGCCTGGGGGCAGCAGCACACGGAGGCCCTCCGGACCGCCCTGCCTTGGAGCCCCAGGTAAGCGCTGCACCCCTGACCCCCTCCCAGAGCCTGAGCCCCCACCCCTACCCATATACCCCCTCCAGGCCCCGCACTCCCACCCCCTCCCCATATACCGCCTCCAGCCCCCAGACTCCGTCCCAGAGCCTACACCCCCCTCCCCCTTCCCACACACCCCCTTCCACCTCCAAACTTCCTCCCAGAGCCTACACCCCCTCCCCACACACGCCTCAGCCCCCCAACTCCCTCACGGAACCTGCAACCTCCATCTTCCCACACACTCCCTCCTACCCCAAACTCCCTCACAGAGCCTGCACCTCCACCCCCTGCCCAGAGCCTGCAGGCAGCACCCAAACTCCATCCCAGAGCCTGCACCCCAGACCTCCTCCCCCACCCAAACTCCCTTACAGAGCCCAACCTCTCACCCTTTCTGCACCCAAACAGGTTCTGGGCAGCATGAGTGACATTATTGGCCCGCTGGGAGGATTTGAGGACTGGCACTGGCCCTAAGGTAAACTAAGTTTGAGACCCCTGACAGAGAGTGTTGGGGTTGTTAGGGATTGCCTTGTTTTGAAATGGGATTAGCTTGATTTTTGGAAAAGGAACAGAGAGTCGTGTGGCACCTTTAAGACTAACAGATGTATTGGAGCATAAGCTTTCGTGGCTGAATGCCCACTTCGTCGGATGCATGGGATTTTTGATTTTTGGCTTATTGTGAAAGTTGGGGTGCTTATTTACCAAGTGAAAGTTGGCAACTATGCTCCTTGGGTGGTAGGGCTCATGCTTCAGTTTCAGCCCTGAGTTGCAGGGCTCAGATTACAGGCCCCCAGGTTTTGGTCCCCCCTCCTGTGGTTGTGTAGTATTTTTTGTTGTCAGAAGGGGGTCGCAGTGCAATGACGTTTGAGAACCCCTAATCTAAACCACACCATCTTGCATTCCCTACAAGTATAGAGATGGTATTTCTCTACCACGCATGTTAAAGCTCTCTCTCTCTCTCCACACTCAGACTGTCACCTGCATTGTCATCTTATCCTCTGTTCAAAGCTACAAAACTTGTGCTTTTAGATTGGATGATGAAGCCATTACAGTGAATTCTGTGAGGTTAGAGGAACAAAAAGAGCAAACAGGAAATATATGCTGTCTGCCCATTTACAATTCACTTCAGAGAGGCACAATGTCCCAGGGAGGAAATTTCTCAAGTCTCAGTGCCTACATTTAAAATGTTCCCTTGGTTTGGTTCTTTTATGGGTTTCTCCCAACCCACGCCTCAAAGATTTTGGGGGAGCTGGAGGGGTATGTGTGTGTGGAGAGGGAGATATATTGCAAATGTTCTTAATGAAAGAGGGATTCAGACTTCTCCAGATAACGTGGGCTGTCATAGCAATTGGCAAACACATTTGTAACTGTGATTATGTTTTATGCAGACAATTATTTAATGAGATTTAAGGGTTCAATATAAATCAGTGTTTATTGACAACAGGGCTCCTACCAATAAATTTTATTAATATATACCTGCAAAAGTTTTTACTTTGTTCAGGCTTTGACTATATTTTCTCTTGCATTTGTAGGTGCTGTACTATGAACAGAGAGAGCCTCAGTTAATAAAAATAAAAAGACCTGATCCTCAGTGTAAATTGGCATTGCTCCATGATGGAGTTATGTGCATTTATATCAACTGAGGATGTGACTTGAAGTATTTAATTTAAAAAAACATCTTAAAACCAAAAGCACCAACGTTAATGTAATTCTGGTTTCAAAAGAGGGTGCAACATCAACAAAGAACTGTGTGGATTCCCACATAAATACTTTAGTAGATCAGGGTGCAAAGGAGCTATGGTTCAGCTAAGGATTGATATTTTAAGCACTTACATGGTGACATCTGTCACTGTGGAATCTAAGTGCCATTACTGTCTGCCTCTTCATTTCATCAAAACAGAGTGGTGAAGCTAAATTTCCCAAGCATAAAAGCAATTCTGCTTTCATGTTTATGACAGGATAGTCACCACTCTGCCCTTTAGAGAGTCTAGTTCCTATAGAGGTTGCAAGATTCTGCAATAATGCAAACTGGCAACTGGTTTTGCTTTCATACCTGCCCCATATTGTGTTGTTACCTACAAAAACTGAGGCTTTTGAGTGGAAAAATTGGTAATCCTCAAAAGGATGGTTAACAAGAAAAAAGTGGTCTAGGAAAAAGAATTTTTGGCTCATGGAAGATGTGGGAAACATTTCATTTAGTATAATTAATTTTTAACCTCATCTATAAAGGTTTGTGCAAGTGATACAATTTAATGAGGGCACTTGCTCTATGAACACTGATTCTTAGAGGCCTCTATAGAGCAATCTCAAATCCTACCTCTTTAACAGCATAACTCCTTTATAAAGATGGAAACACAGTGTCAATACTTGTGGAAATTGATGAATGGATTGAGAAAGTGTGAGATAATGACCCTAGGTCTGCATCTTAGACTTTCAGGTTTTTTGTTTTGTTTTGTTTTGTTTTTTAAAAGATGAAAGCCTGGATTTTTTCCAAAGAATGGGGTTGGATCTGCAACTTTAGCAGGTGATCATTAGATTCATTGGGTATAGGAAAACCAAATCTAATTTTAAGCAATTTGCTGATAGGGTGAAAACTCAGTTGAATCAGTCACCAAAGACTAGGGCCCTACCAAATTCAAGGTCCATTTTGATCAACTGCATAGTCATAAAATTTTTTAAATTTTCAATTTCACGGTTTCAGACATTTACATCTGAAATTTCACAGTGTTATAACCATGGGGGTCCTGACCCAAAAGAGGGCTGGAGGATGGGGGAGGTCGTGTTATTGCCACCCTTACTTCTCTGCTGCTGCTGACAGAGGTGCTGCCTTCAGAGCTGGGCAGCTGGAGAGCAGTGAGCAGCACAGACGTGAGGGTCACATGGAATGGGGGAAGGTCATCATTCGGTAGAGAAGGGCCAGCCTTACAGGTGGGCAGCCACCCAGGGCCCTGTGGTCAGGGGGGTACTGTAGTCCCCTCCCCATACACAGACAGCCCAAGGCCCCTTTAATCCCTGAGCACTGGGCCTGGAGCTGGGGAGAGGCAGGCCTGGGGCCATGGGCACCAGAACCTTTGTAGAAGTGGGGGGCCACCACCAATGGAACTGGGAGCCAGGGGCCATGTCCCCCCACTTTTTAGCATGGGCATAGTGTGGGGAGCAGGAGGAGTGTTGCCCCCCAAACTGCAAGTCTCAGGCAAGCACACAGTGACGCTGGCCGGGGCTACACTTCGTGGCAGGGGCAAAGCACAGCCTCTGCCAGCACCACTGCACGCCACCCCCTACTCTCCCAAACTACTCCCATGTTAAAAAGTGGGCAGGCATGGCCCCCTGGCCTCCCCAGTTCCTGTGCCATTGGCTGGGGCACCCTGCCGGGACCTCCTACGATGTGCTGGCCTCCAGCTGCTACTCCCAGCTGGGCTAGGGAGAGATGGAACTTCCTCTTCTGCTCCCAGGGCCAGGTCAGACCCACCTCCATGAACCTCCCCCAGCTGCAAGAAGCTCTTTGGCTGCTCCCCGTATAGTGACCCCTACCCCCGTGGCTGGAAGCAGGTGGAGGGGCCGATTTCAAGGTCTGTGATGCGTTTTTCATTGCCGTGAATTTGGTAGAGCCCTAATTATGGTGTGTTTTAAAAGTTTTCTTGCAGTGTGCAGGCATTCCATTGAACTAGCTTATACCTTTTTGTGTAGCTCCCCCTTTTGAAGTTAAATGCTATTGTGGTGGACTTCTTTGGTATTTCTCTCTTGTCACAGATCATGCACACCTCATTCCCTTTTGGGGTAGGGCACGGGTCATCATAGGCCCACGGCCAAGTCTGTACGACCCCTCCGGGTCTCGGAGTAACATGGCCTAACAGCCAAAGTCAATCTACTCACCCTCTCTATCTGGGAAGGGTGGTCTTGCAGTCAGACTCCCTATCACCACCCTCTCTGTCAGGGCTGTGCAGCCTAGCAACCAGAGTCAATAGAGAGGGCCGTGCAGCCTAGTGGCCAGTCAGTAGAGCTGCACGATCAGGGCTGTGTGGCCTAGCAGACAGAGTCAGAGCTGCCCTCATGATTGGGGCAGTGCAGCCTAGCTGCCAGTCAATAAAGCTGGTGAGGCAGGCCACCACCACCGGGTGGGTGGCAGCCAGGATAGGGGGACTCAGGCCCTCCCTTTCCACCAGGTCCCAATCCAGGGCTCTGTCAATGGGAGGGTTGCCTGCACCCAGCTCTGCAGGGATCCAGCCAAAACACACCAGGCTAAGTCTCCAGTTCTCCAACCACCTCCCCGCAAAGATTCCTTGGGTTACTTCCATCAGTTTCTCCACAGCTTGTGGTCTTGTGGTTCCCCTGGTTTCTCCTCCCTCTTTGGCATCCAGAGCCTGGGGGCCAGGGGTTGCTGCTGTCTGGCTGGCTTCCACATACTGAAGTGCTGGCATTCCTTCAGCAGGAACCTACAACACACCTCCTTCCTCTCCAGCAGTCAGGCACAAATGAACTGGGCTGCTCCCTTTTATACCTGGCCTCCAGCCAGAGCAAGTACAGCAGAGTCAAGGGGGTGTGGACTCCTCTGCCCAAAGAGAGGAATTAATCCCCTGCAGTCCCAGTGTGGGGCATGCAAGCCCTGTCATCCACCCCCTACAAAAATGTGACATTTAATTACATTATGGTAGCTATTACTGAGCGGTTCAGCTATATTCACTTCTTGGACCAGATCCTGTGCTCCACTTAGGATTGAATAAAGAATTGCCTCCCCCCTTGTAGATTCCAGGACTAACTGCTCCAAGAAGCAGTCAGTTAGGCACTTGACAAGGCCCATACAGCATTGCCCTATATGAGAATTTAAACTAGGGATCCATTTTTGATACTTTTATTAATGCTAAACTTAGATTAGGTTCCCTGAGAAGCTGGGAACCTAACTGAAATTGAAATCCTTATTCCATCTTCAGCTGACACCAAAACTCATCTTAGCCATTATTAGTTTACTTCTGGTCCTGCTACAGTTCTAGATATTCCAAAGAATTCTGTAGCTACTGCCCCACTGTTTACTTTTAACATTAACTGGCACATTTAGAAGCATCTTTAATAGAAGATCTTATCACACTAATGTTCTCCTTGTTTTAAGAAAACATTAGGAGCCAGTTTCATTAGTGCACATTATTCTGAAAACATAAGTAGACTCAACATTTACTAAGTGAAGTATTGTAGTTACACTGTGTGCCCTTGAATAAGGCTATGTTAGCATTTAAACCCCTATTTTATGGGCTTAGAGCTCAGCTGTAAAACTACACTGGGCTTACAAACGCATACCTGGGGAGGAGTTTTAAATTTATTTTTAAAACATGTTAAGTTACAGGAGTGAAAACAAAATAGAGTTTAGGTGCTGGCAGAATTCAAAAGGGCTTTGTTTTCTAACCTGAATTTTGTAATGAATATTGACCAAACTCCTTTTCTGGCTTGTTAAATTGCTTCTGTTCCAGGTCTCTGGTAAGGGTTTTTGAGAAGTGTTATCTGCTGTGTCAAGCAGCATTCTATCCCATATAAATGTACCTTTTCCAGTTAGAATACCGTAGTGTGCAAACTAAAACTTCACTGTCCATGAGCATTAGTGAGAATGATGTGTTAACTTGAACGTGTGTGGATAGTGAATATAAAAGAGACATGAGAAGCCAATTCATTTTTAAAATTTGCTCTGATACTTGCTGGATATTTTTTCCCCATCAACTCTAGTCAACATTCAGACCCACAAAAGTTGATACCCCAATACCATGACATTCACATTTCCCTACTTTCCCTATCTCTCAAAAAATATTGCAAAGTTCTCTCTTACTTGTGAAGTTCCAATCGCATATCCTCCCTGTCAGATAGTTTTCACAGTGGCCATTCCCCATCTCCACACAAGTTGGGTCAGTCAGCAGAAGTTGGTCAAATAAAAGATATTACCTCACCTACCTTGTGTCTCTCTAGAAACATACAGACAGACTTAGTATATAAGCTCTCTAAAATACCTATAAAAGAGAGACATTTAATTAGTAAGGAATGTTGTGTTAAAGGATTTTATCACATTTAACTTCATGCATGTGATATACCTTAGCTGATGAAATGTCCACATAGTATGATACATGTTGGAAAAATTATGATTTAAATAGGTTATCAGTTAATGCACAGGAAAAGACTGGAACTCTTCTGCTATGGAACATTAGCTGAAATTCAATTGGTATAGATGGAGTGCAGTAACTATTCAAAGGAAGTTAAATAGTTTGGTGATCTTGAGCCTGATTCTCATTTACATTAAAGGAGCTTTACACAACTCTGGCAGCCTAAATGGGCTTTAAACTTTAAACAAATTACATTTACATTCATTTTACAGCCTCTTCACATTGCCAGAGTACCTTTAATATAAATGAGAATCAGGTCCCTTGCATTCAATAGGATTTCTACAAAACGTAGAATAGGCCAGAAGCGCTACATATAATGGGATCTTTGGTGAATTTGGCCGCCTTTGAGAAATTATCTAGATTCTCAGTTTATAGCAAGACATAATGACACTGTCTTGATTTTAAACAACTAGAGACATTCTCTTGGCACCCAGGAAGTTGTACTTTGAATATACCATGTTGCTGACATTTTGTAATAGATCTTCAGTCAATTAAACTATTAGAGCATTTCAAGACTGTTTTTTCCAAAGAAGAGATCTCATTTCATGTTAGCAAATAGTTTCTATATTAATGGACTTCCCTTAATGCTATGTGTACAGGGTACTGAAGAAAGGAAGTTGTTTTGATTCTGAAATTTAGGATTTTTGAAAAACAGGAGTGTAAATTATCCCAAAGTGTTTTATAAAGCAGTAGAATTTCATTATTTTGCATTAAAGACTGGAAGACTTATTTTAAATAACTGAATTTTATAAATTATCAAGTACACAAACATAAAGCAGGAGTAATGTAGCACAAAATATTTTGTACATTTAATTGAGAGGTGTAAGTTAAATTAGTTCTAATAATATTGCATCATAGATTAGGAAATGTTCTGCATGACTTCTTAGTTACTTGAAATCTCACTACAGCACTCAGCTATTAAATCTTTGATGAAAAGTATGGAGAGATCATTTTTTGTTGTGTTTGTGCAATTTACGGGTTCAGCAAAATGCTGTTTAGTGAGTTTCTACTCTATAACTGTAAATTAATGGTAGGGAAACCAGGCAGGCAAAGAGCTCAATAGGCAAAACATTTGCAAGATGCCAAACACTGTAACAATGTGACTATTCCAAACTGAAGTTGAATTAGCCACAGGAATAATGGATTACCATTAAGTAAACTAGCCGGCTAAATTAACCTATTTTGCATTATGCTGCGATTATAATATGACACCTGGGAAATACCTGTATTTGAATATAAGGGTAGCTCATCTGTATTTGGGAAGCTTGGACTTTGAAAGAAAACTTTCATACTCCCTAAGATGGGAATTTTAGGTGCTCTAAAATTCAATTAGAAATTTGATCAGGAACTCTCTAATCAGTGCCCCAGAGCTTCTCAGTTTCATACTGGAGACTTAGTGGCACCCCATTCTTGATTCAGTTTTTAAAAAGTCCCATTTTGTAAAAGTTTGGTATCACGATGATTGGTTTTTGGTACAATCCCTAGAGAATGTTGAACGTATTTATATTGTGCTCATTCTTACCCTGTGGCTCACCTGTAGTTATTTCTTGAGCCTATGCCTTCGTGATATAGTCAAGAATAGCCTCTCTTCTTGTGTGTTCTAGAACTAAGTTGTCCCAAGATACAATAGAAACATATCAGCCTCCAGGAAAGTGGCATGAGATGGATTATAATTTGTGGGAGGTACACTTTTGGGAAGCAAATAGGCTGACCTCATATCTTTTCATTTTTTTAAGGGGCCAACAGTTCAAACAAGGAAGCAATCACCATTCAAAAAATTCTGAGCATCATTACTCCATTAATGTGATTACATGATTACAGATTAATCCTTAGAAAACTAATATATTGATATATGTATAGTATATATTTTAAAATATACCAATAAAACTGATTAGGAAGAGCAGTTCAGCCATATATATGTTTTTGTGAAGGACTAGCTTAAGTGGGGATGTTACCCGGAGTTCTTTTAACCCAAAGCTCTTGGTAACTTTTACTCTATGAGAGGTGGTGTCAGGAAATAAATCAGGGGAGACACGGCCGCCCAACAAATAGATGGCTGGCACAAACAGAACAACAAGAGAGTGGCTTTTACTTAAAGCTAACCTTTACTTAGTCTTAAGCACTTACACATGTCCGCAAGAAGTTAGTAAAACACCCCCAACCCTTGATAATTACTGAAGCTGAGTGTGGCTTTTGAGTGGCACAGCGGTAACCCGTGTGCTGGTGGGGAACACAAGATGTATCCATAGGGATAGTCCAGTCCTGATGAGTCCCACTACCTCAAACTTTCCGCCCTTATTTATAAATTAGTAATAGAATGCCATGTCCCTTAAAGAAAACTTGTTAAGCAAGTAGTTTCAATGATCAAGCAAGAGGCTTCCTTATTGATTAACCAGGTGTGGGGTTTTTCCAGAGTTTGCAGCCTTGAGGCCCCAATAGACATTCCTGGTCTTTTAAAATGCATGTATCAGCAACTTTAACACAATTTTTATCTTATCAGGAAGGACATGGGGTCAAGCTGTCCTTTTTGTGGCACCCAAAACTCCCTCCCCTCCTGCCTTGGTCAAGCTGAGTTTACTACATGGCCACTTTATGGCCTGCTGACTTGGCTGCTTTTAGCAATAAGCCATAATGGTTTCAGGCACTTTACTGGTTTGCCAAAATCTCCCCCTACAGGGAGGGAGAGGGGCAGGTAAAAAGCTGTGTTTGTTTGTTTTTGGAGGATAGATGGAGAATGGTTTTAGAATTGTTAATATTTCTTTTTAGATTTAAAAAAGGTAAGTCTTCACATTTTTAGTGGTGTGCACAAAGAGATCTGCTAGATGTACTATAGATAGAGGTAGTAGTGCTGCCTAAAGTTAAGGCTGTCTATTTGGGGGTTCACCCAGACCAGTGAGGGGTTCTATCGCTGCCTGACTTGT
Organism: Malaclemys terrapin pileata; assembly: GCF_027887155.1. Taxonomy (NCBI): domain Eukaryota; kingdom Metazoa; phylum Chordata; order Testudines; family Emydidae; genus Malaclemys; species Malaclemys terrapin. Next base: position 74,105,681 of record NC_071505.1, read on the forward strand.
ATCCCTCTATGCTGTGCAGCTTTGGTTCAGAGTCTTGACACCAGCAGCATCCCCACAGCCCCCTGGCTTCCACAAGCCTAGTTACTCTTTGCCAGATGACCCCCAGCAACCCTTCCAATCTCAAGTGTCCCCAAAACCATCTCCCCTCCAGTGTCCAGTACACCAAGTTCACTGCTTCCAAAGAGCCTGCACATGGAACAGCTTGTTAGCCCAGCTAGGGTTATAAACGCCACCTTAATACACAGCACTGAGGTGGTTTGTATTAAAGCTAAGAATACATTGATTAACAAAGAACAGCTTTACATGATTTCAAGTAAGAGTGAAAGAGAGAAGAAAGGATTACAAACAAAACAAAAAAACATACTTTCTAGTGTCAAAAACTTAATTTTTGCAAGATATATCTTTGCCTAACATATTTTCTTACATCAAATTGGCAGCATTCTCCATTCTGTTTTAGCAGGAGGACCAATCTTTCACAGATACAAAGTGCTGGCTTCTTTGATCTCTCAGCTGATGGATGACTTGAATGGCTCTTTGCTCCCCTTATATAACCCCAAAGTTCATAGCCTCTATTTATTGAGAGAAGGTTCATTAGCTTTGTTTCAAGAGTCATACTCCATTCCCCATCATGATCATTAAGTGGTTGTCTCCCCGACTTGCTAGCTTGATGTTTGTATTTACCTTATATGTAAATGTACTTTTCACTGTTCTCTGCAACCAAGTAAATACACATTACTTTGTCTAGGGCAGGCTGGGCTTTATGCACTGCCTGCCAAATACATTTTAAGATCTTTCCAGCATACATTTATCACTCTTTGTACACATCCCATACATACATCACCATAATATTCAGGACCAGCATGTTGTCAGTTTGCATATGATACTTTACATGACACCTTCTAGATACAGATTATGACAAGAGTATGTTGGGGCAATGAGAGGGTCAGGCCTGATGTGGGTCATGGTATAGAGCACCCTCTTCCAGTTGGCACTGAGGGACTCCCAGGGTCACACTGACACTTTCCATTAAAGCACTTTTGTTCAGTCACTTATAAATTTGCCAAACTTTAGCAGTTCAGGATGAAAATTTTTCATGCTAGATGTCTGCCTCAGGCTGAAAGTTTGGGGAAAGTCTCACTGAAAATGATTCAGCCGTTTCTGGGAATGAGATTGTTTTGTCTATGTTCAAAAATGTCTTACAACCATTCCATTGAGTAGTTCTAGTGACCCCATACTTTGGGGACTTGAAATTTGGCAGGACAATTTCCTAGAGTCAGGAACGTGCCTTTTTACCATCCTTTAGTTTGGCAGCTAAATTCTCCAAAGATTCCTTCTGTATTGAGAATGTTCCAACCCAGAGCTGCAGGGCTTAGAAGGACTTTCTATGCAATTGCTCATCCCTGCTACCAGGGCCCTCTTTGGTGCCGGGTATAGGAACAGAGAGTAAGGATACTGTTTCTCCTGTATTCTCAATGCATCCCCTGCTGGTATCCAGACAGCAAGGATGAAGAGGAGGAAGGCAGACAGATGGAGGAGAATAGAAGAGGGGGAGAAAGGGTTGAGGAGCCAGGAGGTGGGTGGGAATTTCGGAGGGGGGTGGAGTTGTTTTTTTTAAATAGGAAATTACACTTTTTAAAAAGAATGTTAAGGTTGCAAAGTTAAGCACTCAAAGTTAGGAAATGCCAGAATTGAAGTTTACCATGCAATTAAGGCAACCTTATTTCTGGCATTTTCTAACATCTATGTAGTTGGTTCTGCCACCTTAAAATCTTTTAACATAGGGATTTTGTTTTTTATGCAACAGATAGATTTGAAAAAAATTAAAAATACAGGTTTACTCTCTCTTAAGGGTCTCTCTCTTGTCCAGCATTATTATAGTTGGTATATGGGAAAACAGTTTATTCTTGAATCATAACCCTATTGCCCGTTATGCTTATAAGATACTCTATGAAACAAAAAAAGAAGGTGTCCTTAGGCACATATACATTATTTCAGTATTAAACCGAGTATCTTTCTGTCAGCACATTAGCAACCAGTCTCTGTTTTTGAAGGGCACAAACTCATCAGCTTGCTAGAATGGTCAGACATCACATGACGACTGCTAGGAGCACTGCAATGTTTAGCATTACTTACACAGTAGCAACTTCAATGGTAATTTAAATGCATTAGGCTAATCACCTACATTAAATCATAATTACGATAGAATCATAGAAGATTAGAGTAGGAAGAGACCTGAAGAGGTCATCTAGTCCAACCCCCTGCTCAAAGCAGGACCAACACCAACTAAATCATTCCAGCCAGGGCTTCGTCAAGTTGGGCTTAAAAACCTCAAAGGATGGAGATTCCACCACTTCCCTAGGTAAACCATTCCAGGGCTTCACCACCCTCCTAGTGAAATAGTTTTTCCTATTATCCAGCCTAGACCTCCCCGACTGCAACTTGAGACCATTGCTCCTTGTTCTGTCATCTGCCACCACTGAGAACAGCCTAGCTCAGTGGTGGGCAACTTGTGACCTGCGGGCCACACGCAGCCCATCATGGTAATTCACTGGCAGGCCACAAGACAGTTTATTTACATTGACCGTCTGCAGGCATGGGCGCCCGCAGCTCCCAGTGGCCACAGTTCACTGTTCCCAGCCAATGGGAGCTGTGGGAAGCAGCGTGGGTCGCAGGGACAGGAGACAAATCTGGACAAAATACTACAGATGTGGCCTCACTAGTGCCAAATAGAGGGGAATAATCACTTCCCTCGATCTGCTGGAAATCCTCCTACAAATGCAGCCCAATATGCTGTTAGTGTTCTTGGCAACAAGGACACACTCTTGTTTCATATCCAGCTTCTTGTCCCTGTAATCCTTGGGTCCTTTTCTGCAGAACTGCCGCTTAGCCAGTTGGTCCCCAGCCTGTAGCAGTGCATAGGATTCTTCCGTCCTAAGTGCAGGACTCTGCACTTGTCATTGTTGAACCTCATCAGATTTCTTTTGGAGCAATCCTCCAACTTGTCTAGGTCACTCTGGACCCTATCCCTACCCTCCAGTGTATCTTCCTCTCCCAAGGCAAAAAAAGCATTGAGTACTTCAGCTTTTTCCACATCATCTGGCCCTAGGTTGCCTCCCCAATTCAGTAAGGGTCCCACACTTTCCCTGACCTTCTTGTTGCTAATAGTCCTCTTGTGTTGTGAACTCTCTTACTTGACATCACCTTCTGTTACTTACCAGGCACAGAAGACTGCAAAGGTATGTGTTACTGTATAATCCCAAGTCTATTCCATAGGTTTGGAGAGGACTCCAGGTTATACTTTACCTCCTCACTCCTTATTACTCTCCCCTCTAACATTTTCCTGTTTGACTTGGCACTTACTAGCAGAGACAATTATTGAAGTTTTTCCTCTCAAGGGCAGCACTTGCTGACAGAAGGATGCTGACTGTATTTAAATTTTTTAAAACATGCTTAATGTGAAGTGGCTGGAGATTTAATAATAGGAGAGCTGTGACTACTATGCCCATAACTATTATAAAGATCAGTTGATTTAAGGTTTTTTCTTGAACTGGGAATAACACAAAAGCTATGATATGATATTCCTCCAACCATGTTTATTATCATACTTCCTTAGAAATTATTAATATTGATGGTTACTGTTAAGAATTTAACAATAAATATCCATAAAAATGTAATTAAAACCAGTATATTTTTTCTGGAGAATCTGTTTTTATGACAGGAGTTCTAGGAGTTGTTGGTTTTGAATTGATTACTTTGTTCCTGTACTAAATATAAAATGTAAGACCTTAGCTATTTTAAATGTATTTATTTCTATTGTAATTGTTGAGAGAGTTGAGTACTGCCTTATAATATGGACTTAAAGTTATGGCAGGCATATTACATGAATTATCCTTATGTAAAATTTAAAATTGCTATTATCTAAAATGACAAATGTAATATAATGCCTTTGTCCAAGTTTGCAGCCAACCATGTTGTAAAGGTTCACAACAGTAAGGTACATTAATTATTATTATTAATTATACAGGGTCAAATTACAACACTTTACAGAGTCAGGTACTGTTCAATAAATCTCATTGTAAACCAGGAGATTGCTTTTGCTATGAAGTCTGTCTTCTATAAATTCCAGGAGCAGAAAAGGGAAAGAATTGTGTCTCTACACCCAGCTTGCTCCAGGGGGGTTAATCTGCTAGTGGCCCAGATCAGGACTTTGTTAGTCCCCTTTGCACTAGCTCACCTATGTTGAACAGTAGATTGGTGGGACAGGGCCCAAACTCCACCCATTCCCACTCATTTGCTAGGGAGGGGAGTAGTGGGCACAGAGAATCTGCTTTCTCCCTTGCCCCAATCCCAAGTCTGTCCCAAGGGAGTATGTCTTACTGCATGGCAGCATAGGCGGAGCACTATCTGACCCAATAGGATTACTTGTGGAGTAAAATACTACTCAACATGAAAGCAAAGGTGTTGGAATCTGGCCCTTATTATTTATATTACAGTAGCATTCAGAGGCACCAATCAGGACTGGAGTCCTGTTTTGCTAGGGGCTGTAAGAAACAGTTCCTGCCCCAAAGATCTTACAATCTATTATTTCGGTGCACAAAAGATTTATGCATATAACTTCCATTCACCTGAAGTATTAGCCATTTGAAGCAAGGCGCTAGAATGGATAATTCATTAGTACTAATAGGAGTTAGTACTAAGGCAATGAAAGGAAAATAGAACCCACTGACTTCCCCAGGATTCTTTACAATAACAATTTGTTTATGCCAATCATTTTTACTAGGAAAGGCAACTTCCATTGCCTCACTCTATTTGTACAGGAAACCTCCTCACATGTACATTTCTGAAACACAATAAATTTGCTTTGATTTCAAAGAGGGTACTTAAAAGAGACAAGTCAGCCCTCTTCAGCAGCACCACACTCTACTCAACTACTTTATTTTAAACCAATTCAACCCTGACTACATGAGTAAATGCTGAATTTTGTTCAAGTGTTCTCGCTCCCCCTTCCCCATAAAAGCCATTATACCAAACTGCAGTGAGCACTTAATGGAGTCAGGTAGTAGTAATACCACAACCTGTTTCTTTATAGTGGAACTCAGCCAATAACTTGTGTGCCAGAACAAAAGCACAAGGTCATTCAAAAATCCTCCCTTTCAAATTGTCTCTCTTATCAAGGAGACAGTGGGTACCAAAGAATGAATCTACTGCAGAGACTGAGGCATTCATTAATTTATTCTCCATCTCTCTGTTAAGGGTCACTGCCTAATTCTTTATACCCTCACAACGTATTAAATACAGATAAGACAGGACTGCATGTAGCTTAACTTGAATGAGAGCACAGTGAAACAGAACAAAGTAATTCTTAAAATAAAGGAGCAACAGGTATTATTAGGCAAAAAAAATGTAAATATCCTTTTTATAACTTCTCATGGATAAGTGTGTAAACATTCAGATAATGATTTATTTAAAATGGCTTGGGTGAATAAAGTGTCAAACTGACAATACTTTGCTAAAATCAGAGACAATGCACTTTAGTATCTCACTTACTACCCTGTTTCCCCGAAAATAAGACAGTGTCTTATATTAATTTTTGCTCCCAAAGATGCGCTAGGTCTTATTTTCAGGGGATGTCTTATTTTTCAGAAATGAAAAATGCCTTATTATCGGTGGATGCCTTATTATCGGGGAGGTCTTATTATCGGGGGGATGCCTTATATTACAACGAGAGGCAAAACTGTAAGTAGGCCTTATTTTCGGAGGATGTCTTATTTTCGGGGAAACAGGGTAGCATATACAAAATTAAGACATCAGTAATGGCAGGAGGATTATTTAGGGTCAATCAAGCAAAGTGTTATTTTTTATTTTATTTTTTACAAGCCACGTGTGATTTTAAAGAGAACTGACCATATGTACTTGAGAGCAGGTGGTAGGCAAATATTTTTGTGGAAAAATCTATAAATGCGTAAGGAAATATTGTACGTATTTGGTGCTCAAGGACATTTCACGGGGATAGCATGCATTACCTTATCAGTTGTCATGCAAATTCATAGATTCATAGATTCTGGGACTGGAAGGGACTTCAAGAGGTCATCGAGTCCAGTCCACTGCCCTCATGGCAGGACCAAATACTGTCTAGACCATCCTGGATAGACATTTATCTAACCTACGCTTAAATATCTCCAGAGATGGAGATTCTACAACCTCCCTAGGCAGTTTATTCCAGTGTTTAACAACCCTGACAGTTAGGAACTTTTTTCTAATGTCCAACCTAAACCTCCCTTGCTGCAGTTTAAGCCCATTACTTCTTGTTCTATCCTTAGAGGCTAAGGTGAACAAGTTTTCTCCCTCCTCCTTATGACACCCTTTTAGATACCTGAAAACTGCTATCATGTCCCCTCTCAGTCTTCCCTTTTCCAAACTAAACAAACCCAATCCTTTCAGCCTTCCTTCATAGGTCATGTTCTCAAGACCTTTAATCATTCTTGTTGCTCTTCTCTGGACCCTCTCCAATTTCTCCACATCTTTCTTGAAATAATGTGGTGCCTAGAACAGGACACAATACTCCAGTTGAGGCCTAACCAGCGCAGAGTAGAGCAGAAGAATGACTTCTCGTGTCTTGCTCACAACACACCTGTTAATACATCCCAGAATCATGTTTGCTTTTTTTGCAACAGCATCACACTATTGACTCATATTTAGCTTGTGGTCCACTATAACCCCTAGATCCCTTTCTGCCGTACTCCTTCCTAGACAGTCTCTTCCCATTCTGTATGTGTGAAACTGATTTTTTCTTCCTAAGTGGAGCACTTTGCATTTGTCTTTGTTAAACTTCATCCTGTTTACCTCAGATCATTTCTCCAATTTGTCCAGATCATTTTGAATTATGACTCTATCCTCCAAAGCAGTTGCAATCCCTCCCAGTTTGGTATCATCCGCAAACTTAATAAGCGTACTTTCTATGCCAATATCTAAGTCGTTGATGAAGATATTGAACAGAGCCGGTCCCAAAACAGACCCCTGCGGTACCGCACTCGTTATGCCTTTCCAGCTGGACTGGGAACCATTAATAACAACTCTCTGAGTACGGTTATCCAGCCAGTTATGCACCCACCTTATAGTAGCCCCATCTAAATTGTATTTGCCTAGTTTATCGATAAGAATATCATGCAAGACTGTATCAAATGCCTTACTAAAGTCTAGGTATACCACATCCACCGCTTCACCCTTATCCACAAGGCTCGTTATCCTATCAAAGAAAGCTATCAGATTGGTTTGACATGATTTGTTCTTCACAAATCCATGCTGGCTGTTCCCTATCACCTTACCACCTTCCAAGTGTTTGCAGATGATTTCCTTAATTACTTGCTCCATTATCTTCCCTGGCACAGAAGTTAAACTAACTGGTCTGTAGTTTCCTGGGTTGTTTTGATTTCCCTTTTTACAGATGGGCACTATATTTGCCCTTTTCCAGTCTTCTGGAATCTCTCCTGTCTCCCATGATTTTCCAAAGATAATAGCTAGAGGCTCAGATACCTCCTCTATTAGCTCCTTGAGTATTCTAGGATGCATTTCATCAGGCCCTGGTGACTTGCAGGCATCTAACTTTTCTAAGTGATTTTTAACTTGTTCTTTTTTTATTTTATCTTCTAAACCTACCCCCTTCCCATTAGCATTCACTAAGTTAGTCATTCCTTCAGACTTCTCGGTGAAGACCGAAACAAAGAAGTCATTAAGCATCTCTGCCATTTCCAAGTTTCCTGTTACTGTATCTCCCTCCTAACTGAGCAGTGGGCCTACCCTGTCCTTGGTCTTCCTCTTGCTTCTAATGTATTGATAAAAAGTCTTCTTGTTTTCCTTTATTCCCATAGCCAGTTTGAGCTCATTTTGTGCCTTTGCTTTTCTAATCTTGCCCCTGCATTCCTGTGTTGTTTGCCTATATTCATCCTTTGTAATCTGTCCTAGTTTCCATTTTTTATATGACACCTTTTTATTTTTTAGATCATGCAAAATCTCATGGTTAAGCCAAGGAGGCCTTTTGCCACATTTCCTATCTTTCCTACTCAGCGGAATAGCTTGCTTTTGGACCCTTAATAGTGTCCTTTTGAAAAACTGCCAACTCTCCTCAGTTGTTTTTCCCCTCAGTTTTGATCCCCATGGGACCTTACCTATCAGCTCTCTGATCTTACCAAAATTCTGTCCTGTCCTCTATGGCCTTGGAGGAACCTTATATCATTGATGTCCCTCTACCATAGGGGCTGAGGGTAGGCAAAATGCTATACTGCATGCTGTGACCAATTCCAGGGGGGAAAAAAAAGGTAGGTGATGCAAAGAGGCAGGGCTGATGGATTTCTGACTATCAGAATCACACTTTGAGGGGTGGTGCTTTGCAGCTATGGAAGAAATACTTCCTTCAGCCCCTACAGAACTAACCAGTGCAAAGCCTAGTTGCTTAGACTATGGGCCAAATTCTGAAGATTTTTTGAGCAAAACTCCCATCAGACGTCATTGAGAGTTTTATCTGGGATGAGACTGCATGATTTGACCCCATCACAAAAATTACTGTTTTATTCCCTATGTTGAAGCTGTAGAGATCAAAAGCAAAAATGTTAAGTTTTTAGTGGCTATTGATAATCTGCATTTGAAATATGTTGTCACGAACCTTTCAGACCTTGAAGGTCTTACATGGCATTTTTAGAATTAGTTTCACAGTGAATGACATGACAAAAAAAAACAACAACCTTGACAATAAATATTTAAACTGGATGCCAGTCATTCCTTCTTTGCCAGTTCAAATGTACATCCCTCCAGGAATTGCACTGATCAACACTGGCACCTAAAATACCCTGCACAATATTAATAATAAATTTAAAGAATGAAAACACCCAAATAAATTAAGGGGGACAGAAGGACATACATTATTCAATGCCACATTTCAAAGGAACAATCAGTGGCAGTGCTAGAGCTTTCCTTTAACGCAAATGGGGTTTTTTTTACCCTCACTGCAAATATTTGCCAAAAAGGTTTAGAGCGGCCACAGTGGCAGAAATATGAGGAGAAAAGATTTCTAGTTTGGACACTAATGGAAGATGTCCACCTCCCCTTCCTGAGCTAAAAAGGATACAGGTGGAAGCTGAGATACCAAGCTACCGCCATTCAGAGAACTATGGACAACATGTTACCATCTTGTGGAAAAACCTTCAGGAGTGTAGAACAGCAAAATATCTGTATGTTTGAACTTGCACTTCCATCTGAATTCTCCCCTCGGAGAGGAAGGGTTGGGGGCTGATGATGGCTATAGGAGTGGCTTGCAAATCTCGTGGATCCTTGACCATGGTGAATGCAGGAAAGAAATCCTTAGATCCCAGGCTACCCCCATGTAGGTAGGACATGGACCTCTGCCAGCTTTTCTGGCTTCTTTACCAACTCAGCTGCCATTGGCTAACATGTACTCCTGTCCTGGGGTGTGTCTCTCCCAACTCCAAAGTGAATTAAAAGGGATGAAGGGGAGTGAGTTACCGCTGCTCTAAGCTACAGTAACTATCAAGTATATTTCCACTCTGAAAGCCATGGGTTAGGTAGTAGAGTATTCCATCAAATTAACTCTTTGCATATCACTATGGTCTCCAGCTGCTCCTCAGCTCAACCTCATATCACCACACTCCACTCCCATAGATTTTTAGCCCTTTACTGCACAGCATTGAAGAAGTGAGGCCTGTGTCAGCAGGTGAGTATGTAGAAAAGCTGTTGCTTTTCAGCCACAGCTCACTTCCACCTGGAGCAAATAATGGAAGAAGGTAGCTCCTTCTCCATCTCAAGAGGTGTAGAACTGACTAAAGAAATGTTTGGAAAATGATGCACCTAAAAGGCATCTTGAAAGTCAATGAGACTTGGACTCCTAGGCTACTTAAGAACTTTAGAAACTTTTACCCTGTGTTGGTAACATTTGCTACACGTGCAGCCGAGTCACCATACCAATTCAGAAGGTTAGAAAATAATACTGTCAGGGACTGTCTACTCTGGTCCATACTTGATGGGAAATTTACATATTCCCCTGGAAATACGAATCACTGTAACTTGAGACAGTTTGTTTTATGGTATTGACCTGCATATAAATCCCATTTTGTAGTCCTATTTATAGAGAAATTCATATTGAAAAACTAGGAAAAGTTTTATTTGTATGTTAAAGCAAAACTGAATAATTTAAATACAATGCATCGGACATGCATCCGACGAAGTGGGCATTCACCCACGAAAGCTTATGCTCCAATACATCTGTTAGTCTTAAAGGTGCCATAGGACTCTCTGTTGCTTTTTACAGATCCAGACTAACACGGCTACCCCTCTGATACTTAAATACAATGTTTGTGGCATTTTCAGTGATGGCACAAGCTAGTATGAAGTAATGAATTAATTTTATTTGAATTTGGGTTTTTTTATTAGGGATATCTAAATTAAATTTTTGTTCATCCATGGAACAACATGGAAGCCCTCCAGGACCAATATAATAAGCAAACAGACAAAAGGCCAATGTTTTGAAATATAGAGGCCCAGATCTCTGTGCATCCACATTTGGATACGTGTTGAAAAATATCTATTTGCATGTGAATTTAAATAATCTGCACAGACAAACGGAGGTGATTTGTGGATTTTGGCCTATCCTTTTAAAACACTTGGCCCAAAGTATTGGTATTATATTTACAAAGAAACAAGATGGGTGTTGTGTTTTGATTAACATTTCTAATAAGTCTAGCCCATTAATGTGATTGCAGTTTAATACTGTAACTTAATATTTTCTAAAGCCAACAAAATGTTAACCAATCCAAAACATACAGAACATTCTAGTAGTTAGAAAAAGAATGGTTGAGCTATATAAATTATCTAAAAATCCCAGCCTTGCTACAGGAGGATTAGCCATTTAAATGGTCGAATGACAACAAAACTCCATTAGGATTAATTTGGTCCAATCCCTAGTTCACAGTTCCCTTGTGTGGTTTCATAAACATTAGTAGGAAATCCAAATTTAGCATTAACTTTCTCTTGTTTAAACTGTCCATTTCAATGGACAACTGTTCTTTGTTTTGGCTCTTTTTATAGGCATGGTCTCATCTTTATATGGATGTACTGTTTGGGTTTTTTCCTCAAACTTGGCATTTCGTATGTGTGATTGTTTTTGAAGTAATCCTGAATATAAAATTGATATGTATTATTTGAAAATATTATAATGGCACACTTGCACTGTTATAATTATTTAATGAGGGGGAAAAATCCCTCCAGGAATCCCTCCCTCCCTCTCAACCTAGGAATTATTCTTTTTTTAATTAACATTTTCAGACAAATGACATTTGCTATTCTAAAGCGATACGGCAGCCTGTAGTCATGTCTTAGACCTTCTGAAGTTAAAATGTGAGGACAGCACGACTGTCCCTTAATGATTAATTTGTGGTTGCATAATTTTAAAGAGATTGTTAAAATTATGTCTTTGTAAAAGTATACATGGTATGGCTTCATAATTTACTGGTGCTTGAAATTTTGACTTAGCTATTCTGAGGTTCGAAAGATAACATGAGGTGGGACTGAAATGGTGCACAGGCTCTTAACAGGATCACTGCACAGGGGTGAAGTCCAGAGTATGTGTTTTAATATGCCTCAGTAGTACCTACTGAACAGGTGAAGCCATCAATCTGCAAGTCGGGTGCTAGGTGCAGGTTTGTACTTCCTAAGAATTTATTTGCACTGTCCTTTCAAAGTAGTAATGAGAATAAAAATGATTAATGGGCAAAATGCCTTCAAGTTACTGAATCCTCAATTTTACCCCATCTATCATTTTTCAGAGATTCCAGTAATATTGGAACCGTATCAGTGAGTTATTTATTTAGGTTGTTTTGTTAATCAATCTTTAAGGGGGGGAAGGCTGAAATTAGAAAGAAAGATTCATAGATTCATAGATTCATAGATTCTAGGACTGGAAGGGACCTCGAGAGGTCATCGAGTCCAGTCCCCTGCCCGCATGGCAGGACCAAATACTGCCTAGACCATCCCTAATAGACATTTATCTAACCTACTCTTAAATATCTCCAGAGACGGAGATTCCACAACCTCCCTAGGCAATTTGTTCCAGTGTTTAACCACCCTGACAGTTAGGAACTTTTTCCTAATGTCCAATCTAGACCTCCCTTGCTGCAGTTTAAACCCATTGTTTCTGGTTCTATCCTTAGAGGCTAAGGTGAACAAGTTCTCTCACCTGTGTGAGGCTGTGTATGTCCTCTTCTGAAAAGACACAAAGTTTATCTTTTGTAGATAATTTTAAAAGAAAGCATACCCAAAGGGATGCATGATCTATTGACATCACACACACAAACCTTAGAGGAGCAGCCTTTCGAGCAACACTGTAACTTATTCCTGTGAAGAGAAAATATCAAATCACGCTGCACATATCTGATTTTAAAGCTGGCCATGAAAGCACTGCAGTGGCACAGAATCACCTTCACACCCAGGCACTTCTGTCCCCAGCCAACATACCCATTAGCTGAGACCTGCTGTAGGAGGTAGAGCATAGAGCCAGCATAGCTGTTTTTGCAGCTTCTACAGAGGATTTCTGCACAGGGCCAATGCCATGTTCCCATAGTGCAAGCCTGAATGCCTTCCAGTGAGCCAACACTGGATGCACAGATCATAACATGATCTACACTGCCTGCCTGAGAGATCCCAGGTAAGGAGCAGTCATTCCACAATTGCAGACAGACATGAGCTTTGCAAAAGAAACACTTCTTGGCTCAGATTTTGAATGTTATGTTGGCCACTCTGTGCTGCCCCACAGGCACAAACTGCCCATAGAGCCAGCAGATCACCCTAATAGAAGGTATAGAGCTGACATGATACCTCCAAGGCCACCTTCTCCCTGCAGCCATAGTGATCCAGGTACTTCTATCCTGCTGATCACCTGCTACCCTATTGTCCCCTTGAGGCAACTTATACAAGTTACAACCGTCCTCAGGTACTCTAAGTTCTGTTGGAGGAATGATCTGGTGCATAGCTGGTCCTGGCCTGGGAGATCACACAGGTGACCTAAAGTGACTTTTCCATATATACCTCCTGAATTGCATTGTGTGTGCCTTGACTTTAATCACTGAGCTGTGCCTTCATCGTCAAGAAAGATTCCATCCTCCCTTCATCACCCACTCAGCTTTTCTTTCAGTTCAGTGGTTTGTACATTGACTCTCCAAAGAGGTGAGCATTTTTACTGCATGGTTTGAATTTAACCAATGAGCTGAGCAGTGAGGATAAGTTTCCCACATTGTTGGAGACAAAGTATGCAGTAAACAATTGTCACTGTCCCAGCTAGACAAATGGTTTAAGATATCTATTTCCAATCTGCCCATCTAAGTGGTCTTCTGTAGATGATCTTTTCTGAAAAAGCACTGATAATTTTTTTTATAAAATCTTTGCATAACAATTTAGGGGCCATTTGCTGATTATTATGTATGTCCACTACGATTATAAGTAATTAAATGTGTATTCTTTGTTACTAAGAATAAATTATAGTTTTATTACTCACTAAGGCAAACATAAATCCACTTTTAAAGAGATAGTAGTCCTTTTTCTTGTAGCGAATACTAGATTTTTCAGACATATGAACAGATAATGACATTGAACATCCATACACATTATTATGTGAGTCACTAAATGAGCTTATGATTTCAATATTCCTTTTAGGAATTCTACTCCAAAAGATGTAAAGGAATTTGTATACACTTCCAGGGTCTCTATTTTCTACACTTAATACATGAGTTGACCCACCATTGTATTTTAGTGCAACAGGAGGACTGATAGAAGAGTGGGATGCTATTTTAAAAGCAAAACAGATATAAAACTATTGAAAATATTTACACTGCACACTGCCATTTTACCTATCTCTCTAGGATACTAGAAAGAAAATTGGCATTAAGAAGAATTTGGGTGGTTTTCTAAACTCACTTGCTCATTTCTGTGAGCTGAGCTAATGTGCTACCAGTGTTTCTGTGCAAAAGAACTAAGACTTCTAAAGTGATTACTGGAGTTGACACCTATACAGAACATCTGATTTAAATTTAAACTTTTCTCAAAGTTCCAGGGTGTGTGGATCCAGTTTTTTAATATGGGATTCATCTCTAGTTATGGAAGACAGGATTATAATTTAATCTTATTAGTAAATGGTACGGTATATTTGCAATAAAATCCATTAGAAAAGTTGTGATTGATAGGGTTAGTACAATATAGAATCCTCCTAACCAAAAGTGGAGAGTTTAAAGCTGCCTTTTTTGGCTCACCACAGCAAACTATGTAAATGGCAACATGGCCTTTCCCATTGGTCAAGTTTGTAACAGCACCATACCTGAGCAGTACCTGAAAAAGTGACCACTAATGAGATACCAGACATATCCAAAACAATAGTTCAATATGACAGCCACTCTGGAATTCTTTTGAGTTTGGTGAAGGAAGGAATAATCAACATAACAAAATAATACAATGGCCTCCATTGTAAATGCCATTTTTAATTAAGATTTTAGCATACTCACTGCTAAGTAGCCCACTTGAACCATAGGGGAGTAAGGAGGAGCAAACACAACAAATCAAAATGAAAATAAATAGCAAGACCTTGAGCAAGTTAATAATTATAGTAATTACAGCACCTCAAAGTGATCACTGTTACTAATGTTTTTATGTATTACTAATTACATTAATGAATGTTAAATAGACTTTGTATAGAGATTCTTTCCATATATTTTTCACAAAACGAGACTCTAAACTCAAACTCCATTTAGGTTTTACCCTGATTTTCATATACATAACAACATGAAAAGAAAAGCTCAGGTCTATAAAGTTATGCTATATATAAAAATATCCATGCTTAAAGGGTTAGCCATATAAAGAGCCAAAATATGTTCTGAACAGCAGTGTTCATGTATTAACGTAGCTTCAGTAATTATCACTAATTTCAATTTCTTGCCAGATTATTTAAATTGGCTTGATTTTGCTTCAGTACATAATGGGGGACACTCACCTCTCATGAGTGCCTCCTGTCAGCTGGGTGTGATACTGTCATCTTTCCTGCTCTTGGCATCCCCTGTAAGTTCTTGACCTCACTCAATAGGTCTTCAGTGGCTTAGCCCAGTGGTTCTCAAACTAGGGCCACTGCTTGTTCAGGGAAAGCCCCTGGCAGGCCAGACCAGTTGTTTACCTGCCACGTCCACAGGTTCGGCCGATCGCGGCTCCCACTGGCTGTGGTTCGCCGCTTCAGGCCAATGGGGCTGCAGGAAGCAGCACATGCCGAGGGACGTGCTGGCTGCCCTTCCTGCAGCCCCCACTGACCTGGAGTGGTGAACCATGGCCAGTGGGAGCCGTGATCGGCCGAACCTGTGGACGCGGCAGATAAACAAATCGGCCCGGACTGCCAGGGGCTTTCCCTGAACAAGCGGCGGCCCTAGTTTGAAAACCACTGGCTTAGAATTCCAGCCAAGTCACACAATCTAAAACAGATGAACCCCTTCCAGAGTAGCAAATAGTTTGAGGGCTAGTCTACACTACCCGTCCGGATTGGCGGGTAGAAATCGATCTCTCGGGGATTGATTTATCACATCTCATCTAGACGGATAAATTGATCCCCGAATTGACACACTAACTCCCACCTCATAAGGAGGAGTAAGCACCGTTGACGGGGAAGCTGCGGCGGTCGATTTGCCGCCGTCCTCACAGCGGGGTAAGTCGACTAGGATACGCCGAATTCAGCTACGCTATTCGCGTAGCTGAATTTGCGTATCTTAAATCGACCCCCCCCCAAGTGTAGACCTAGCCTGACATGCTGTCTACCCTCAGCAGTGTCTTCAGCTCCATCTCTTGGCCCCTTGAAATCCTTCCTTTCACTTGGCCTTCCCAACAGAGCCTTTTCCCTTTCTTTGACCACTTCACTAGTAGACCAGTGGGGAGACCTGGGCCTGCCCACCACACCAGGTCCCAGGTCCCAGTCCATGGATCCTACACACAGCAGAAACTGTTTCTCTTGATAGTCCCTAGCTCTCTTCCCATATAGCCCCTTTCTCTTCACCCTTACATCATGCTGAAAATTTCAGATTCTCTTCCTCCTCGCTGAATGCAAGTACCACCACAACTCAGCTTCATCAAAAAGCACGCTTCCTTGCTTCTCTAGGCCCAGCCAAGAGCTGACATGCTCAGGTCCTGCAACTCCTTTTATCTGAGTCTTCTGGGCTCTGATTGGTTGCTTCTATGCAGTCTCTCTAGGCAGGCTTGGAGGACCCAGTTTAGCTGCTTCTTTCTTGGAGCCAGGATGTGGAGCCACAAGCAGGGGGCCTCAAAGGGCCTGGTACACCCTGTCACACTGTAGTTACCAAATTCACCTTTCAGATAATTTTATTTGAATTATAAGGATTATCTTGAGGCTAATTCTCTTCCTATAATCTAACTGACTGAGCATAATAATATTCAGAAAGTTGTCTTATTTTAGATTGATTGTTGCAGAAAGTTAGACAGTTGCTCTGTTTAAGAAATGCATTTAAAATGTTATGGACAGGGACCTAGTTGTTTCCATTTTAATACAATCATCTCTCTGGCTGCGGAGAGTGCAAATTCACTAATAATTTATCTGCCACATCTTTTGCAAAGAAAACAATCAGTTTCAAAACTGTCATTTTATCAAGAGGAGATAAAATCATGAAAAATAGAACACGCTTGTCAGATAAAACAATAGAAACAAATAAAACTTACTAATGTCCCCTCGAAAACACACATTTGCACATTTATGCACATTTCAAAAATATTCTACAATCATCTTGGAAATGTTTCAAAACAAGGAGGACCTTTAAATGATTCATCTTTGTATGCATTGTAAATTCCATGCAAACAGTCAATGAATCTGCACCATCAATCTGGCTCAAATATTGACTAATTCAAATATATAGATTTATAGTCTTAAATTGTTTAGGAACAGATGTATTTATTGCATATGAGTATACACACCTAAACATACTGTTTAGGCTTTATAAGGCCTTTCCTTCATCAGAATAAGAAATTCTTACCTTTCTCAAAGTAAGGCATGTTTCCAAACCTATTTTCTTACTATCAAATTAGATATTTAGCTCCAAGCACAGCTCTCTATATGTGAAATCCTGGTCCCAGTAAAGTTAATTGGAGTTTTGCACTGATTTCAGTGGAGCTAGCATTTTACTCTTTGATTCTCAAGAGCTACTTCCTTTGAGGCCTATCATAAGAATAGACCGTGTAGCCAGAGGTGCCAACTTCCCCAATTCCCGAGGGATGCTCGATCCCAGCTCTGCCCCAGGCCCTGCTCCCACTCCACCTCTTCTCCACCTCTTCCTGCCCCCGCCCTGCCTCTTCCCACCCTGCCCACATCCCATTCCGCCCCCTCCACTGCCTCTTCCTGACCCCACTCCTCCCACTGCGGAGCCTCCTGAATGCCGCTGAACAGCTGATTGTGGCAGGCAGGAGGCGCTGGGAGGGAGGGGGAGGAGCTAATCACTGGGCCCACCAGTGGTCAGGGGCCCCTGGGGTGGGGAGGGGGAAGATCTGATCTGCGGGACTGCCGGTGGATGCTGAGCACCCACTATTTTTTTTCTGTGGGTGCTCCAGCCAGAGTTGGTGCCTATGAGCATAGCACACAGTACTAGATTGGCAGCTGTTATGCAAACATTCTTTCTAACATACCTCAGAAACATCTGTCTTCCCCCCTTCCCCTTCACCCCCATGCCCCCCACACTACCCCCCAGCAATAATGATACGCAGATATAAGATTCGCTGGGTGAAATCCTAACTTCATTGAAGTCAAAGGCAAAAATTCCATTTACTTCAATGGGGCCAGGATTTCACCCCCACTGTTTCTTTCTAGAAAGTTGTGTTTTCAAAAGTCAAGGAAGTAATACTGTAACTCTAAGTGGTAATTAGAAATTGGATTAGAATGTGCAGAGAAAAAATATGAAACTACTAGAAAAAGGAAGGTTCAAAAACCGCACTGACTTGCCATTAGAGCAGCAAATACATTCTTAATGCATCCAATTTAAAATACGCTTTGGGAAGCAGACACTTGCAAACCGTAACAATTCTCATTAAACTCTGTCATGACATTAAGAAGAAAAAAAACAGGACAGGTTTTTAATAAAACAAATTAAAATGTTGATTGTCTTCTGTCTCTAAAAGTTATTGGTAAAATGTACAGGTAAGAGTATGCAAATACTGAATTCTAATTACTATCAATTTTATCCTGACTATACTACAGCCAATTCCATTTCACAGTGACATGTAAATGATAGTACTGTGGTTCCATTCTGTTGCCCCCAGTGCTAAAAATTACAACAGAAAAAAATGCCTATTAAACACAAAATAACATGCAGGTCCTCACCAGACGGAAGTTATTCAAAGCAAAAAAAATTCAAACTCAAGGCTCCTTTTCTATCCTTAATTTTTTTTTTTTTTTTTTTTTTGGTTGGTTTCTTGGTATAAAAACTCGTATGTAAAAAGATTTCAATTCAGATATGTCAAAATGTTTTGTTTTCACATTTTCAATCAAAATGAAAATGTTCCAATATTACTGGGTTGAAACATTTTGTTTTGGTTTTTGAACCAAATTGAAATTAGTTTCAGTTTTGATGTTAAATTGTGTCTACCTAAACTGCCATGGAGTATCATCTGAGTCACACTTCGGGTACCTTTATTGGTTGGGACTCTCATGATACATCACAGCAGTTCAACCAAAGGGATGTATCATGGGAAATGTAGTCCAGCCAGGTAGGGAACCAGCCTATATAGGAGAATAAGGGCATACAATTAGGCCCCTGCACTACAACTCTCATGAGGCAACACAGCAGCACAGCCAGATATCAAACTGACCTGATAGTGGTTTCAAAAAAATTAAGTATTTCAATTCAGGAAGAACTGACCTGAAATGATTTTTTTTTAAATCAAAATTAATTTTTTTCCTGCAGAAACAGTATTTTCTGTTCAAATAATGTTTCAATGGAAAATTCCCAACCAGTTCTATTTTTTAAGTTTCCACAGTTAGGATCATTTTAGACTTGATTCTCATGGTCTTTCACATTGTTTAGTTATTTACACCTCTGCTTCCAACTCAGAATGATACAAGGTAGTGGGGGGAAACAGTCCCGCTACACACTGAAACAAAAGAAATGAGAATTAGTGTGAGATGCCATTATTAACGTGCAAGTTAAACGTGATTAGGATTCGTTTTCCATCTGTAACATACTAAATTAACAAATTCCTTCTATTAAGCATTCTACATGAAACTGTAGTTTGAGCTGTAATTACTTCTGGAACAATTGCTATGATATCCTTAAAGGGCTAAATTTTATCTTTGGGCAGTCCTGAACAAAGGGCAATGTGTAAGCAGCATCACCTGAAGAGTAGTCCTGGGAGGTATTGTCCTCTGAAGCACAATTCCACTCTGATTCCTTATTACTCCAGACTGGAGGGGCAGTCATTTGCTATTGGCCTGTACTATTAGACTTAGAAAACACCCTGCACTAGCTCATCTGTGCAGTACAGTGCATTAGGGAGGTGGAACCTTGGCTCCATCCACTCCCCACCTTTCCTGGCACACTCTCTGACCACACATTATGCTTGGGAACAAGTGGGCATGCAGAATGCACTTACTCCTGCACAACCAGACCCTAGGTCCCAGCCGTGTGCACAGGGATGTACGGAATGCCTTACTTCCCCTTTCCAATTCGCATGGGCAGGGTCACAATCCATCTCCAAAAGATTTTTAAAGCCCTAACAAGTTTTTCACTATCAGTCCTTCAAAAAAGAGGCACATGACAGTCTTAAACTTCACACATCCTGGACTGCCACCTAGGCTAGAAGGCAGTATAGGATGTGTGGTTTCAGGATAGTGAATGCTCAGATTATGCATTCCCTGTACTCTTCCTTCTTGCTGTCGTCTAGTGAACCAACAATGAATGTAACGGGTGAGGTTCCTGATCTCTGAAGTCCAAAGAGGGCATGAATTTCATAAGTATAAAGCCACTGCCACCCGTTCAAAAACAGGAAGAATGAGACAGACAACATAATGTGGTTGCTTGCAATGAAGCCAGTTCCCTGAATTGGTTGAATGGTTGCCCAACTTAGACGCTGGTGTAACCCACTGCAGTATTTGACCTTTTTTTGCCCCAAGAAGGGAAATAAACTGTGGGAAGGAGATGTGAATTTGAGCTGGAATACTCTGTCTCTGCACGTGTGCAGAGTGCTGACCAGAGCAACTCGGCTAGAAGGGCCAAGAAACATCTAGAAATAGGGTGTGGCAGTTACTAGACAGGCTCATTAGCTCTTCTGAAGCTCTACAGGAAGTTTTCATTATGGGCACTCTACTGGGCAGGTCAGAACCCTAATCACCTTGTGATAGCTGAGCCAATCAGAGTGCAACTGGGTAAGAATTAAATGTAGTTAGAGTTAAAAATACAGAAACTAAATACACCTCTGGTCTGTGGACTCAGCAGGTGATCCATGCAGGACCAAAAGATGGGTTTGCTGTGAGGGCTGGGTCCCAACACCTGTAACACTTGGGAAACAGGTGAGTGTTATTCCAGCTTTATTTACTAGGGAAGCCCCTCCATTCAGATAATATTTGGTCCATCATGGTGCATTTTATGGAACTAGAGAGAAAGCTGGGAGGGGGAAGAACATATTTTCATAGATTCATAAATTCCAAGGCCAGAAGGGACCATTGTGATCATCTAGTCTGACCTCCTATATAACACAGGCCATAGAACATCTCCAAAATAATTCCTAGAGCATTTTGTTACCCCCCTAGAGTCCACAGAGCCTGTGGAATTTATATTTAACTATAAGCTAACTGCTTTAAACTGGGATTATGTCTCAGGGCAGGTCTACACTAGAAGTGCTACTGTGGCGCACCTGCACAGCATCTGGTGAAGAGCCTGCTCCCGTCGGCATAATTACTCTACCTCCATGAGAGTAGGAAGCTACGTCGGTGTGGACAGCGCTTAGATCACTGTAACTTGCGTCGCTCAGGAGGGGGGCTTTTTCACATGCCTGAGCAACATAAGTTAGATCGACTTAAGCAGTAGTGTAGACTTGCCCTCAGTTAAAGAGAGATAATGGGGCAGCACGAGTGAGGTGAGAGTTTGTACATTCTCTCTTGACTTAGGCTACGTCTACACTACAACCTATGTCAGTAAAACTTATGTCACTCAGGGGTGTGAATATTCCAACACTCCCACACAGAGCAACATAAGCACTTGTTTGTACTGTGTAGTGTTGGCAGGACAGCTTCTCCCATCAACATAGCTTCTGTCGCTAGCAGAGGTGGGGTTTTTATCCTGCTGGAAGAGCATTCTCCCGTTCTCATAGAGCGCCTTCCCCAGATGTGCTGCAGCAGCGCAGCTGTACCGATACAGACATATAGGGTATGTCTATAATATAGATATACCCTCAACTGAGCTTAGGGGGATAATATAGTTCCCTGTAAAGTGAGAGCCATAGAGATCCAGGGAATGGATATTTTGTATGATGATCCCAATATCTGTATCACTTTGGATACAGGCTAGAGACTTCTGTTTCACCAGCAACCGAGAAGACCATTCAGATATATTAACCCAAGGACTGGAATGTCGATAGCTGTGGCAATTCCCACATTGTTTGTTTGCTGACAGGGTACTATGAAGTGTTTGAAAGGATTGAGAGGCTGCCATTCTCCTCAAGCTCTGAAGGGTCTAGGTGACACACACTACAGACTGAAAAGCCATCTCTGAAAGAAGGTCAGAGGGGAATGTGTTTTGATATCTGTGCTAAAGTATAGAAAATTGAAACTTTATATTTGAATGCACTTAACGGAAATAAAGTGGGGAAGTCTGTATAAGGATCACCTAGTAGATTTACTGTCTAATAGCTTTTATGTAACAGTTGCTCAAAATATTCTAAATACTATTTACAATGTTTTAGAATAGTCCCAAACCATGGCTCCCTTGGGGACCCATAAAGTGTTCATGGAGGAGCCACAAGCATTAGGGGAAAATTGTTATTTTCAAATTAAGAAACTATTAAACTGGACTTAAAAATCACCTGTGTCTTACCTATGGGTCTGTGTCTGATGCTTCTGCTACTCTGTGCCCTCTGCTCCTGCAGGGGGCCTTCAGCAGACAGGCTCCCTGCAGGGGAAAACATTCAGCAGAAAATTTCTCTGGTGAAAGTCCCTGCTGGAACAGAGAGCACAGAGAGGCTCCTGGGGCTGGCAGCACCAGATTAGCAGATAGAGGATGATGATTTTAATACAGGTAAAGAGGAAAAGAAGCAAATGAGACAATAGGATGGTAGTTACATTATGTTTGGATTTTCATGTCTCAGTATTACTGTGAAAATGTCACAATATGCCATTTGTTTTCAAGTGTCAGTAAATAAAGGTCTGAGGCCAGGGAAACTACAGTGAGGTTTAGAAACCTCACACCTGGAATCTGTGCCACACTATTTCCTTTGGAAACAAGAACTAAAGCAGCAAAAAAAGGTCATGTCTAAAGACGCAACTGTTCCTCAAAAAGCCTGAGGAGGATTTTATGTTGTGGCCATGCAAATTGCAAAATGCAAGCAAGTACACACATTGGTGAGATCTGTCTATTGCTGTGGGAAGTAGAAATGTGTAGAATTATGATTGGTGAACAAGCAGCCATAGCACTGAAAACCATTTTTATATCAAGTAGTACCATATGTTGATACACTGATGACCTTGCAGAAAATGTCCTAGAGCAGGTGATACATTTTGCACTGCAGCTTGATAAATCCACAGACATAGCCAACATGGCTCAGCTTCTGCATTCTGTGAGATTTGTCAATGCAGGTACAACAGTTGAAGAACTTTTATTTTGCAAAGAAATCCCAACCCAAACCACTAGTTGGGAAATATGCAAGATCCTTCATAAATTTGTATTTGTAGAGATCTTAATTGGACTATGTGGGGAGGAGGGGAGCTGTGCACTGATGGGGCAGCAGCCATAACTGGTGAGATCAATGGGGATGCAGCACAAGTAAAGAAAGTGGCACCAGCATCAATTTGGACCCACTGTAAGATTAAGATTGCCAACCCTCCAGGCTTGTCCTGGAGTCTCCAGGATTTAAAGATTAATCTTTAATTAAAGATTATGTCATGTGATGAAACCTCCAGGAATATGTCCAACCAAAATTGGCAACCCTATGCATGATTCATCGCCAAGCTTTGGTATCGAAGGAGTTGCAACCTGAAGTACATGAGGCCCTCAACACTGTTATTAAAATTGTTAATTTTATAAAATCCCATGCAGCAAACACATTGTTTAAGTATGCTGTGCGAAGGAATGAACTTTGGCTACACTCAGCTGCTGTTTCACAGTGAAGTCAAGGGATTGTAATGGGGGAAAGTGTTACAGCACATCTTTGAATTGCATGGTGAAATCAGAATTTTCTCCCTTGGGAAAACAGACTGTGACGTTGCATCCCATAATGCTTTATAGAAATATGCTTATGAGTGTAAATATGACATAACTGGAATATGTTTTATGCTAGATATGCCATGTAACATGTCTTTGCAAAGGTTATGACCTACTGAATATATTCATCCTATTTGTATGCATGTATCATTTTTATATCTGAAGTTATGAGCATTGGCTCTATGCTTGTATTTAAAGTGTTTGCTGTAGAAAGCACATAAGACAGATTTGGTCAACATAGTGTGAAGGGGTTATTCAAGTAATTGGGAGTACTTATCTAACAATGGACCTTCTAAGCTTTCCTGGGGAACATTCAAACTAACATGTAAACAATGGCGTCAGCCTGCGAAAAGCTGAATCATTCAGAGGCATGTGACTTGCCCAGGTGACTGCAAAACTCCATCTTTTCTCTTATAAGCCCCTGTAAACCTCTCCACTTTGTCTTCAGCTGGCTCAAGACATAGCCTCCCACCCCAAAGAGATGCCTGAAAGAAACTGGAACAAAGGACAGTAACTACAGGGGTGTGAGTGATTGCTGGACCCAGACTAGGAAGGAGTCTAGTCTGTCAAAGAAGCTTATTGGAACATCTCTGAGGGTGAGATTTACCTGCATTTAGTTTCCTACTGTATTAGACTTAGACTTGCGTGTTTTTATTTTATTTTGCTTGGTAACTTACTTTGTTCTGTCTGTTATTACTTGGAACCACTTAAATCCTACTCTTTATATTTAATAACATAAGTTTTTACTTATTAATTAACACAGAGCAAGTATTAATATCTGGGGGAGCAAACAGCTGTGCATATCTCTCTATCAGTGTTATAGAGGGCGAACAATTTATGAGTTTACCCTGTATAAGCTTTATACAGAGTAAAATGGATTTATTTGGGGTTTGGATCCCATTGGGAATTGGGTATTTGGGTGTTGGGTGTTGGAGACAGGAGCACTTCTTATGCTGTTTTCAGTTAAGCCTGCAGCTTTTGGGGGACGTGGTTCAGACCTGGGTCTGTGTTTGTAGCAGGCTAGTGTGTCTGGCACAATCAGACAGGGTCCTGAAGTCCCAAGTTGCCAGGGGAAAAGGGCTTAGAGGTAGTCTCAGCACATCAGGTGGCAGTCTCTGTGACCCAACCCTTGCAGATTACATGAGTAATGTGGACTTACTGCTTGATGATGTTAATTTACCTGGTAGGCATATCTGGAAAACTGAATGCACTGAACCTAATACTTCAAGGTAGGAACACACATTATACTAGACATGAAAGAGAAAAGCTGGGAATTAATGAAGAAGTTTTGTCTTTGGAGACACCACTTTGAAAAGGGCGTTACTGAGATGTTTCCAGTGTTGTCAAATTTGTTAAAAGAAGAGATTGAAAATGATCTAAATGCTATTAAAGACCAAACATTAACTAATTTGTCCGGACTGTGTTCCTATTTTAAAGAATATTTTCCAGGAATTGAAGATGAATCTCCAGATACTCACTGGATTCAAAACCTGTTCTCAGTAACAGTTGACTCTTTTCCATTTTTAAGTATTTTGGTTCAAGAAAATGTCTTGACTTGTCAAGTGACAACACGCTGAAGACCACGTTTTCAAATTGAACAAACCATGAATTCTGGATTTCAGTTAAAGGAAAGTATGAAGAACTCAGTGATGAACCTATGAAAATGCAGCTTCCATTCACTTCATTACCTCTGTGATGGTGAGTTTTTAGCAATGATTTCTGTGAAAGCTGAACATAGAAATCATTTAAACTTGAAAAATAACTTACATCTGGCAGTATAGATTCAAACAAACATTGTACAACTATGCAGTTCAATACAGGCCCCTCTTCTTACTAAAAGCTTAGGCTTTGTCTCACCATGTCAAAAAACCTGTATTTTCAAATTACAGTTTGAAAGACATGAGTTAATCGGATTGTATAATTAAACAAACTGTAAACAGTTGAATAAATTTACAAACCAAACCAAACTCTGGTGTCCCTCTTGAAGCTAATGTGCTGAGTCAGCAAAAACAAACAAATAAAAAACAGTATTTGGTTGCGAGGAGCCACAAAGTTTTAAAATATCTGTAAGGGAGCCTCAGTATAAAAGTTTGGGAACCCTGGTTTTAGACTATTTTCAAAGTTTTCTTGTGAATTAAATATTTCTTTTACTAAGAAATCACATGATATTCTCCCTTTGAAACTCACTGGGAACTATAAACATCTATTTCTCAGGCTTTTACATACAATAGCTCTGAGGCTTAACTCTGAATAATGATTTCTGAAGAGTCTGGGAAAGACAGAACTTTGGTCTATGCCTCAGCAAAAACTTACGCTGAGCTGCAGGAAGAAGGGAGGTGTAATTCATCTTATTTTTCAATTTCTGTACCTCAGCTCAACAGTAATGCTGAAGCTGAATGAAGCCTTTTCACCACTTTCTGTCTTGAACAAATCTAAGATTACCCGCTCTCCAGCCACATAATATAACTCCTCCCATTTCATCTCTCAGTGCTACAGCAATTACTTCTGCCGGTACCCATTTGAACGAATCTGGTGTTAGCATGCATCCTTTTCTTACTTTCACTATGCTGTCAGCTTCTTGTCTACTCTGACCATACTCACTGACTTGCTGTAGATCTTCTCAATCAGCTTGATCAATTTCTCAGGGGTCCCATACATTCTCAAAACTTTCTATAGCCCTTTCTGCCAAATGCTACCAAAAGCCTTTTGAAGTCTCTAAAGCTGTTGTAGTGGGTTCATTTGGGTTCTATGTACTTTTCCGATAGCTATTTTATCACTAATAGCTGATCTATTGCACTTCATCCTGGTTGAAATCTGGCCTTTCCCCTGTAAGCCCCACTTCCATGTATCTCTTTAGTCTTCTCTGCAACATCTTGATGAATGCTTTTTCTGGCACACCCAAGAAGCTGATTCCTCTGTAGTTCTTGCATATCGCCTGATGGCAGATGAAGAACATGATAGAGTACATACTTGTGAATCGCATATGGAAATCAAGTGTGTTGTTGTGCAGATCATTTGAGGCCAATATTGAATTGAATAAGTTAATACTAGCGTCAAAGAGGTTGAGGCTGAGAGCAACTGAAAGAATGCCAAGAACTAAGATCTAGGACATGGAAAAATAGAAAGAGGCAGACATGAGAAAGAATACAGAGAAGCTGTGTGGGAAAACATCATGTCTCTGGTGAAAGAAGAAATTAACGTTGAAGTATAAAAAATGGGATTACAAGAGTGGCTGCACAAGTGGGCTACAAGGCCAAAATGAAGAAAACAAGATGGAAAATGTATGAAGTGCTGCAGTTGAGTGACAAGCGTAGGAAGATGACGGAGAATAAAATGAAGTCTTAAGAGCAGAGTACAATAGGTTGACCAGAGAGAGAAAAGAGAAAACAAAGAGAGATAGAAACAACTAAATAGGCAAATAATGTAAAGAAGCAGAAGAACATGTTAACAGAAATGTGACTCGGGGGTTGTTGAAGATGTCAGCAGTGAAAGACAAGTGCAGGCAAATAACTGAAGATGAACAAAGAAGAATAAGCAATGGAAAAAATATTTTGAAGAGCTGTACAATGTACAGCACACAGTAAATGAAACAGTCCTGGAGAAACTTCCCAGTACAAATGAGGGATAGCAGAGGTCAGGATTCTTAGAAGAAGTAGCAAAGATCTTGAGAGAACGCTTGAAAAAGAAAAGTGAAGTGACAACATAACCACAGAACTGCTGCAAGCAGGTGATGCCCAAGCTATTCAATGAGATTTACAAACAAGAAGAAGTTCACAATGAATGGGGGAAAGCAATAATAGCACTGATCTATGAAAATGGAGGTAAGCGGAGTGAAAGAACCACAGAGAGAATATTATATAGAATCTTTCATCATCATCCCCCTACCCTCCTCTCTCACTACATTGGCATTTTATAACTATTTCAATATTAGTAGTAAAAACCTATCGGGAGGATATTTTAAAAGCAGATTTCTTTTTTCAGGATGGGAGCACATTTTGGACCTGTAAACCTTGATAGTATCCCTTTAAAGTACAGTGCAACAGGAAAAAATGAAATCCAACCCTTTGAATGAGACTGGAGCCATGTTGTATAGGGTTACCATATTTCAGCAAGCAAAAAAGAGGACGGGAGGAGCCCCGCCCTAGCCCCGCCCCTCCCACTTCCCACCCCCTCAGAACCCCCAACCCTCCCCCCGTTCCTTGTCCCCTGACTGCCCCCTCCTGGGACCCCTGCCCCTAACTGCCCCCCAGGACTCCACTCCCTATCTAAGCCTCCCTGCCTCTTGTCCCCTGACTGCCCCAACCCTTATCCACACCCCCACCCCCAGACAGACCCCTGGGACTCCCACGCCCCATCCAACCACTCCCCACCCCCTGACAGCCCCCCCAGAACTCCCAACCCATCTAAACCCCTCTGCTCCCTGTCCCCTGACTGCTCCGATCCCTCTCCCCACTCCTGCCCCCTGACAGCTCCACCCCAGAACTCCCAACCCATCTAAACCCCTCTGCTCCCTGTCCCCTGACTGCTCCGATCCCTCTCCCCACTCCTGCCCCCTGACAGCTCCCCCCCAGAACTCCCAGCCCCCCACCCCCCCGCTCCTTGTCCCCTGACTGCCCCCTCCTGGGACCCCTGCTCCTAACTGCCCTCCAGAACCCCACCCCCTACCTAAGACTCCCTGTTCCTTGTCCCCTAACTGCCCCCTCCTAAGACCCCCCCCAACTGCCCCCCAGGACTGTATCCTGACTGCCCAAAACTTTCTCCATTCCCCCCAAAAAGCCCCCCCCCGTTTCTTGACTGCCCCCTCCAGAACCTCCCTGTCCCTTCTCCTGCCCCCCCTTACCCTGCTGCTCAGAACAGGGTGTTGGGCTCTGTGTGAGCCCCGAGCCGAGCCGGACACGTGGCTGCGCTCCCCAGCACAACAAAACCCGGTCCCTGGCCCTGCACAGTGCTGCCGGACCAGGTTGCAGGGGAGAGCTGCTGGCTCAGAATGCAGGGCGGATCCGGCTCCTCTACAGCTGCTCCTGAGTCCAGCCCAGGACTTTTCTGCAGCCCTCCCAGCCGCTCGCTCTGCTCTGCTGGGGGAGGGGGGAAATCCCGGACATTTTGAGTGTTTTACAAATTCCCCCCGGACGCTATTTTTAGCACGAAAAGGAGGACATGTCCGGGTAAATCCGGATGAATGGTAACCCTAATGTTGTAGAAACAAGCAAGGCTGCATAATGCCTGATAAGCTTCCTCAATCCAACAGAATTCCTTCTACTCCATTATTTTATATGATTCATTTGAGCAAGCAATTTAGTTTTCTTCTAGATGCATGGTTTGATGAGTTTAAACAGTAGCACATGACTTTAGCCATAGCAATGTAATCTCCCCAACTCACACATAATACACTGAATCTATCTACTATTATCAGTTTGTACATATGTCAAAACTACTTTATAATATATAGCGATAATAATTCTTCAAAAGGAAATATGAGAATTCTATGTTACTGTTACTTCATCCTCCCACTCACCCTTATGCTGTTTGTCTGTTTCATCAGCCAGTTGTATCCTGTTTGACAGGGAGAGTGTAAGCTTTCTTGGGCAGGAACTGGCTTTTTTGTTACTTTCTTTTGTACAGTACTTACTACAATGGACCCCTGATCTTTGACTGGGTTTCCTGGATGCTACAAGGTGTAGAATTACCTCTCTCAGTAGTGCCCAAGGCTGTGTGCATAAAGTGTTGCTAAGTCTGTCATGGCTACTATGTTTGCCTATATCAACACAGTTACTTACTAATAGCTGCTAAAGGGCACTGAAGTTATTATTTGCATTATACTAGTGCCTGATGCGCAGTCCTGGATCAGAGCTCCACTGTGCTAGGTGCTGCACAAACACGTACCAGAAAGACAAGTTGGAAGGAGATTGTAGCAGGAGGCTCTGAACTGAGACCTCTCTTGATCCCACTACATTCCTACAGAAGGTGACCTGGGTAGTTATGTTGTATCCACCAGGCAAGGTATTAACAAACTTTAACAGAACTTTATTTACAGTGGAAATCTCTTTACCAGGCTGTAGCTGCACACTCTGTAATTCTCCCAGCCTCCTCAACTCCTCCCCACTCCTTCCTGTTTCCTGTCCTTTCAGACTCCCAACAGCCAGTGCTCCCAATTCTAATAATACAAGCAGCATCTAAACACCACATTCCCTCCTCTCTTAAGAAACTTTCCAAATTAAAATAAACATTGTTGTTCTAACCCCAGGAACAAATATGAAACACGATACTATACTGTTGGCAGGAATATTACACTGAAAACATTGTAGATACTACATAACATAGTCTTTAGTCCAGGCAGGTGGTCGTCTGAGTCTGACAGGCCACCTCTCAAGCCCCGGTTCCAGTGCAATGTCTTGTTGTGTTGGTTCTACAGTGAAGTCATCCAATGCAGACTGGGTGTTGGCATAATCTCCTCTTGGTGCATAGGCAGGTGCAAGATAAGAAGCATTCCATACCCGCCCATCAGAAAGTCGATAGGTGTAAGGTCCCTTCTTCTCTATGATTTTAAGAGGAGCTGTGAATTTATGGTCCCCTTTGCATAAGATTCCAGGTTTTCGTATTCTAACAAAGGAACCACACTCAAACTTTGGTTCCTTAGCACCCCGCCGTTTGTTTGTGAAAGCCTTAGACTTTGCTTGGTTCTGTTCAACTGTCTTTCTCATGTCATCCTTGTTTGGGGCATCAGGTCGTGCCTTTAACAATCCAGCAATGTTCAGTTTAGTAGTCATCTGTTTCCCATAAAGTAACTCTGTGGGTGATCTTTGCGTTGTGGCATGTCGTGTAGCGCGATATGCTTGCAAGAAATCAGTAGTGAAGGGTATCCACAATCGCCCTTCCAGTTTAGCTGTTTGCAAACTCTCTTTCAAACTTCTGTTAACCCGTTCGATTTCCCCATTGGCTTGAGGCTAATATAGGGATGACCTCCTGTGTAAAATGTTCCTCTCTGCTAGAAAAGTTTCAAACTCCAGGGAAGTAAATTGACTACCATTATCTGAAACCAGTTCTTTGGGGTTACCTTCCCGGCTAAAAACTGAAGAGAGGAACTTAATTACTGTAGCAGAAGAAATTTGCGATGTAAATGCTACCTCAGGCCATTTGCTGAAACAGTCTATTAAAGTGATGGCATAACGACAGTCAGTTGGAGCAGTATCAAAGGGTTCTACAATGTCAATCGCCACTTTTTCCCATGCAGATTCAGGAAGAGGAACAGGCTGTAATGGAGGGGTACATGTCACTGCTGTCTTATCATGCATTTGGCAAGTGACACAGGATTTTATGAATGCTTCAGTTTGAGAGTCCATCCCTGGCCACCAATACAGATCCCATAGTCATTGTTTGGTTCTGACAATTCCTTGATGAGTCTCATGTGCCAGGTGTATGAGTTTTGACTGTAATTCTTCTGGTTGTAGCTGGTGTGTACCTCGTAGCACACAGCCATCGAGCAAAGACAGTTCATCCCAAACTCTAAAATAAGGCAGCAAAACTGGGTCAAAGTTTTTAGGGTTACTGGGCCATCTCTTTGTCAGAAATTCCCGTAATTTTTGTTGAATTGGACACGCTGAACAAGCAGCTTGAAATTGTTCTCTTGTAACTGCAGTAAGAGTGCTTGTAATAAGCGCAACTACTACATCCTCATCCTCCGGTGGACCATCTGGTGAAGGCAAAGGCAGGCAAGAAAGGCAATTAGCTACCACATTTTTGTTTCCAGGCTTATATTCCAGTTCATAATTGAAAGAAAGTAGTCTTGCAGACCATCTAGCAATACGATATCCTGCTCTTCCCAGTCCTTTCGTGGTGAGCAATGTTGTCAAAGGGCTGTGGTCTGTGTGCAACTTGAACGTGTGGCCCCACAGGTAAGTTCTCCATTTTTCAGTAGCCCAGACACAAGCAAGTGCTTCTTTTTCAACTGTAGAATATTTTCTCTCAGCATTACTTAGTGTCCTTGAAGCAAATGCAACAGTCCTCTCTGTGTTGTCCTCATGAAGTTGTGTGAGGAGAGCCCCAAGTCCATAATCAGAAGTATCAGTAGTTACAATTGTGGGCAATGCGGGACTGAATAATGCAAGTACTGGACTATGTACAATCAAGTCTTTCACCCTTTCGAAACTAACTTGTGCATCTGTTGTCCACACTTAGGTTGAACTTCTCCGTAGTAATTCTCGTAACAGTTCAATGACAGAAGCATAGTTGGGAATGAATTTTGCATACCAGGAGGTAAGACCCAAGAAGGAACCTAAGGTTTGCAAATCTGTTGGAGGAGGAGCATTTGAAATTGCCAGGATATGATCTGGATCAGGTTTTAGTCCAGCCTGTGAAATTGTATGCCCCAGAAAGGAGAGTTCAGTTTGTCTAAATTTGCATTTGGACCTATTGAGCTTGAGGCCTGCTTTGCTGATGCAGTTTAGTACAGACTGCAGGTTATTGTCATGCTCCTCAGTAGTATTTCCAAACACAATAATATCATCCAAATAACTCTGAACTCCATGTTGATTCTTCAGAATCAATTACATCATTTTTTGAAAGGCACTTGGGGCTGATGCGAGACCGTATGGAACACGTTTAAAATGAAATAGTCCCTCATGTGTAATAAATGCTGTGAGGTCTCTGCTATCTTCATGCAACATAACCTGGTGGTATGCGCTCTGCAAATCAAGAGTAGAAAACATCTTTGCTCCACGGAGTTCTGCAAATACTTCCTCTATGTGAGGAAGAGGATGGCTGTCAATCACAATAGCTTTATTTGGCTCCCTTAAGTCAACACAAAAGCGAATGTCTCCACCCTTCTTCTGCATCACTACTATAGGTGAAACCCATTCCGAGGAGTTAATCTCTTCAATAATGTCCTTTTGAACAAGTTTTCTAAGTTCTTTTGAAACAGCTTCCCTGACTGAAAATGGTAAGCACCGTAATTTCTGTCGTACAGGCAACACATTATTCCGCATTTTAACTTTATGCAGAAACCCATAAGCACAGCCGAGTTTCTCCTCAACCTGGAGTTGGGTCCCAGCTGAAACTGGTGTGTGTACCGCAAGAGTGCTTTGCTGAGGAAGATCAATTCGTCCATTAACTACCCTGAGATTTAAAGCAGCTAATCAATCTCTGCCAAGGATAGGAGTGCCTTTGTGAACAATGTAGAATTCCGCAGTTACACAGCGATCACCAAAAGTAACTATTGCTGGCAAGCAGCCCTGTACTGGAATATGGTTTTTGAAATAGCATACCAAGTGAAGTTTGGGTTCAGTAAGAGGCACATCTTTAAAGTAATGCAAATAGATGGAATCAGGTAGTATAGATACTGCTGAGCCAGTGTCCAACATTAGCTGAATAGAGTGTGATTTGCCTGAGGGTATGGCAGAAACATTTACAGTGCACTTTATCTGTTCTGGAATATGTTCAGTAGTGATTTTGTCTACACTCAGCACAGTAACATCTGGTATTGTAACTGCATGCACCTGTTGATTGAACTGGCTACTGCGACATACTTTAGCAAAATGCCCAATCTTTTTGCAATGATTGCACTGAGCTACTTTTGCTGGACATCCTGTGTAGCTTGCAAGATGTTGTGGGGATCCAAGCGAAAGCATGCTTTTACTGTATTTTGCATTTGCTGATTCAGTGGCTTTACATTAGTTTTCCTTTTGCAATTGTTTGTCTGCAGTGATAGTGAACTTTTCTGCAAAGGAGTCACAGCCTGGACTGGGCCTCCTGTACCCTGGCTCATTATTTTGGCTTCAGCTGTAGCTGACTCAATCTGAGTAGCAATGGTTATTGCTTTTTCTAGTGTAAGTTGTGGTTCTAGAAGTAAGCGTTCTCTTACACGAAGCATGGTTGTTTTCTCAATGAGCTGGTCTCTAATCATCTCATCTGCCATATTCCCAAAGTCACAAGTTTCAATCAGACTCCTCAGGGAGGCAATATACTGCATTATAGTCTCCCCTGGTTTCTGCTCACGCTGGCGAAATCTGTAGCGATTAGCTACTACATTCACTTTTGGCACAAAAAAGTTCTTTAATGCAGTGAGTGCAGTCTCATATTTATCATCTGCAAGGGGAAAAGTGTAAAATATACGCTGTCCTTCTGCTCCAAGGCAGTGGATTAGCAGAGCATGCTTTTTTACTTCAGAAATCTCTGTAGCACTGATTGCAAGCAGATAAGTCTCAAACATATGGATCCAGACAGTAAAAGCAATTGGAGGCTCACCTGGGCTTTGCAGGTGGGTTCAGAGGCAGAAGATCCCACCCTCATCGCCAAAGTGTTGTATCCACCAGGCAAGGTATTAACAAACTTTAATATAGGGTTACCATTCGTCCGGATTCCCCCGGACATGTCTGGCTTTTTCGGGTTAAAAATAGCGTCTGGGGGGAATTTGTCAATGTCCGGACTTCCCCTCCTCCCCCCTCCCATGCAGAGCGTGCGCGCGCTTACAAAGCAGCCGGTGCTCCAACAGCCAGAGCCAGAGCTCGGACAGCCAGAGCCAGAGCCCTGCTTGCACTTCCCCCTCCTCCCTCCTGAAACTTGACACCCCCCCTCCTCTCCCTCCCTCCACTCACAGATCGCTGGCTCCGACCCTGCTCCCCTCCCCCGCTGCCGAGCGCGCTGCTCTGCAGCACAGTAAGGGGGCCGGGGGCCAGAGAAGCGGCAGGGAGGTTTGGGGGGGGGGGGTAGTCAAGAGACAGGGAGCAGGGGGGAGGGTTGAATGGGTCAGGGAGTTCGGGGGGGGCTGTCTGGGGGTTGGGGGTGTAAGGTTTTGGGCAGTCAGGGTACAGGTAGGGGGTAGAGTCCTGGGGGGCAGTTGGGGGGGGGTCTTAGGAAGGGGCAGTTAGGGGACAAGGAACAGGGAGGCTTAGGTAGGGGGTGGGGTTCTGGAGGGCAGTTAGGAGCAGGGGTCCCAGGAGGGGGCAGTCAGGGGACAGGGAGCGGGGGAGGGTTGGGAGTTCGGGGGGGGCTTTCTGGGGGCGGGGTGGATAAGGTTTTGGGCAGTCAGGGTACAGGTAGGGGGTAGGGTCCTGGGGGGCAGTTAGGGGATAAGGAACAGGGAGGCTTAGGTAGGGGGTGGGGTTCTGGAGGGCAGTTAGGAGCAGGGGTCCCAGGAGGGGGCAGTCAGGGGACAGGGAGCAGAGGGGTTTAGATGGGTCAGGAGTTCTGGGGGGGGCTGTCAGGGGGTGGGGGTGTGGATAAGGGTTGGGGCAGTCAGGGGACAGGTAGGGGGGTAGGGTACTAGGGGGCCAGTTAGGATGTGGGGAAGGTCTCAGGAGGAGGCAGTCAGGGGACAAGAGGCAGGGAGGCTTAGGGAGGGGATGGAGTCCTGGGGGGCAGTCAGGGGACAAGGAGTGGGGGGGAGGGTTGGGGGTTCTGAGGGGGCAGGAAGTGGGAGGGAGTGGAAGGGGCAGGGGCGGGGCTAGGACAGGACAGGGGCGGGGCTAGGACAGGGGCGGGGCTCCCCCGTCCTCTTTTTTGATTGTTGAAATATGGTAATCCTATTTAATAGAACTTTATTTACAGTGGAAATCTCTTTACCAAGCTGTAGCTACACACTCTGTAACTCTCCCAGCCTCCTCAACTCCTCCCCCCTCCTTCCTGTTTCTTGTCCTTTCAGACTCCCAACAGCCAGTGCTCCCAATTCTAATAATACAAGCAGCATCTAAACACCACACGTTACAAGCAACTGAGAACACCAGTTGTTGGTGTTACCCTCTTGGTGTTGTAAACCTCAGAAGATTGTCTTGTAATACTTATTAATGTGCCTGGTGGCCTGATTGGGGCAGAGACCCTTTATGCTAGATGCTGTATGCACATAGATATATAGATTATATCTAAATATTTTATATAGATTGTAAGCCTTTGGGAGCAGGGCTTACTATCTTTATGTACTTTACTCATATTTTGAAGATTCTATAGTATGAAAGTGCTATAGCAAAATAATTAATTCTTGTTTCTCTATATATCAGTTTTGCTTTAGAAAACCAAACCAAACTTAATAATTTCATATCTATTCATTGTAGCTCCTGTGCAGTTTTTTCCCATCATATTATTTTTATATCACTGTGACGGTGTGGACTAGGTCCAGAGGCCCACTGCTGGAGGCCTGGTGGCCCTGCTTCACCCTCCCCCAGAAAAGAGCAGAGGAGAAGTCCTTCAGGCAGCCTAGAGTGACTGCAGAAGAACAACCAATTAGAGGGGCTGCAGCAGCAGCCAATCAGGGGCCAGAAAGGCCATATAAAAGGAAGCAGCAGAGCAGTTAGTTGCTGCCTGGAACTTGAAGAAGAAGTACTAGGTGCTTGGCTGGTTGGAAGAGTAGCAGGATCATAGACAGGTCATTGTGGGTAGGTTGAGCCCAGAGGACTGAGCCCAGAACCTAGGCAGATGGGGTGTGGGCACTGTGATGGGCCCTGGTTGTCTGGTTAAAGACTGAGCCCAGGGAGGGCTGCCAAAAGGACACCAACTGAGGGTATTGAGATGGACCCCTGTTGGGCTGTTAAAGAAGGCAGTGCCTCTGGGGGGAAGCCTTGGTGCTATGGCAGCATACCAGATCTGTGAGAAGGAATTAGAAACTGTACAACCCGGAAGGGGAACTAGAGACTTGGCCAGAGGGCTGAGTCACCAAAAGAACCATCAGCTGGGGGAGCACTTGCAAGAGGTGGGTGCCACCCCATTGTAAGAACAAAAAGAAAAGCAGGTTCACACCCAACCAGAAAGGGGGTGCCTGTGAGAGATGGGTGCTAATGCCGTTACAATCACTATCAATGGGCATGTGGTCATTAATAAGTGAAGATGTGGTCTGTGTCCAGAAGAACTTAGAATCTAAGTGAGCCAGAACTGGGGAGTGATGTTAGTAGACAATGGAAGGGAGGAAAAAGATGATAGATGCACTATTTCTTTAAATCTGTAGGGAGCAGCCAGGAACAGGTTAGAACTTTCTGGCCATACTTGCCTGTGGCAAGCCCATTGCCTACTCCATGGATTCATGCAGGCAATCATCTTGAGGAACCATAGTTAACAGGGTAATGAACTGCTCTTTACCTCTTCTGAATAGCACAGTAGGTTTGTGAAACTCTGTGGTTCTTGAAGGTTAACTGTAGAT
The DNA here is from genome assembly GCF_027887155.1 of Malaclemys terrapin pileata. NCBI lineage: Eukaryota > Metazoa > Chordata > Testudines > Emydidae > Malaclemys > Malaclemys terrapin. The sequence continues at coordinate 74,142,296 of NC_071505.1, forward strand.
TATTTGTTCATTAGAATATTCATGTTTGTTTTCTGTCAATAAATGGTCATTTTTGCAACATCCTGGATAATGAATTTATTTAATCAAGAGCAGGACACAGAATATCACACAGTGCTAGCACAAAATATTTCTATAATCCTTCCCCAATATCCTACGATTTGCTTCTTTATGTCTCTGGGCTACAACAGTCTGCACAGGAAGAATAAGACATGCTAATGAGTTAGTCTCTCACATTACTTTGCACAATCAACAAATACTTATATTTATTCTATACCAACAATCTTGTGACATAAAAGAGCCACTTCAAACTCCTCTGACATTTGAAAACTTCCCTATAGCTTATCTCCTAAAAGAGCTGCTGCTTCCCCAGCAGAAAGGGTGTTTGGTTAGTTTTGGATGAGGTGGCATTCAGTCCATTAAGAGAATAGATACCCATAAGGTGGGTATCGCTGGTCTAAGATCTATTCAAATATAATCCAATCCACTGACAAACTACTCAAGAAATAGGTGCAAATATTTTCTGTTCCAGCTGTCAAAACTATCAATCCTCAACAATGAATCTGAAATCTTAGGAACTAACACCCTATCAACAAGAAGTCACAGCCCAATACAGTCTTTCATCCTTTTGTTCCACATTATAAAAGGGTGTTCTGAATAGTTTATTCTTCAAATTATGGACTCCTGGTCAGCACTAAGTTTCCAAAGAGTGCACATGATCTTCTAGTGGGTGTTAAAGTTATAGCCAGACCTAGATTATTAAAATTGCTTTACCTCTTGATATCTACGTTATAAAACACTAGGAGTATGGAAACAGATTCAACCCCTTATTTTCAGGACACAAATCCAGGCTAAGGTTTTTACTGATTCTGTGGAGGAAATATTTTGCCCATAGACAAAAGGCAAACATCCCTCCTCATGCCGTTAGATCTGTCTGTAGGTTTGGTATTGTCAACCACAACGTTGTGACAGACAGCTGTTCCTTCCTGAAAGAATTAGTATTGTTAACCAGACTAGTTACATGATTCTATTCTTACACTTCAAAGGAGCATTATAAGGATCAGCCATCAATGTTAGTATAGTGCTTGAAAAGAATAAGGACAAATTATTATGTATATAGTTTATATATATAAACATTTCTGCTTTCTATGGACATTTTGTTAGCACCTCCTAGAAATTTTTTTATTCCCTTTCCTCTGCCACCCCCTTCCTTATCCTCAAGATGAACTCCTAGAATCCACCCCTGCAAATTGGTATTATTATTATTAACAGGGACATGTAGCTCATTTTGGAAATATAATCAGACATTTAGATCAGATTTTCCACTGGAAGGACAAGCCCACTTTAACATACAGTGACTGCTATCTCTGTATAATTAGATGATAATTCTAATTAGTTTGCTACAGAGTTCTGTGACTGAGGTCATATAAGAAAGAATGACCATGCTGTAGAAAACTTGAAATTTGCAAAAGCCTGAAGCAATTATTAGAAACATATGAAGTGGGTTTTATAAACCCAGTAATATGTGACAGCTGAAAGTACTTTGCACTTTTGTTGTTTATTGCTGGAATTTAAAAATCAGCTACAAAATCTAAACTGGAGAATGTTACGATGGTTTTGACCTGGTTTTTCAAAGGTGTTGTGCCTCTGTGGATCCAATTGAGTTCACTGGGATTTGGGGATACTCAGTTCTTCTGAAAATAAAATCATTTTTGCTTACAAAATAGGAGACTAGCTTTAACCCTTTCATGATGGAAAAAGTTCAGTTTGGTTTATAATCACCCTACAATGGAATTGGATAGGAGTTTCTTAACAAATCTTGAAGCCACTTTAAAAATTGTCTAAAGTCATGAAACAATTAAGTCTTCAAAGTCATTTTGATGGATATTCAAAGTGTTTTCAAACAACTTTGTCATATGTACACAAAGTTCCAAGTCCACAAGTGTTTCTTCATTGGATAAGGATATAGCATATCACACTTTCTTTTTAGAAAGTAAAAAGCCAATAAATCAGAAATTGACAACATAGCCTACCCATATCACAGGATTTTATGACAATTTATCAAGACAGCTGGTCCTTCCCAGGTGACAGATGTTTCAGAGTTTTGGGTCCCAGGCCCTAGCTGTCATTCAGACAGAGGGGATCCAACCCCATCCACACTGCCAGGATACTGGAGAACAAATGTCTCCAAACAATACTCGCTAGTGCCCCATCTGCTGCATATGATAGTAGTGGAGGGAAGTGGAATGGACTCTCAGATTCTGCCTTTGTGGTAGAGGGTGGGGCACCAGGCAACACCATACTCCAAGCAGACTGCACAGTTCCCAAATGCTCCTCACCACAAATTTGACCTACACTGTACGTGGGTTCCTGCCCAAGTTATTATCATAAATCTTTTACTTCCTTCCCATACTTTCTGATGGCCATGTACTGCACCAGGTATAAAAACGACAAGTTATCTTTGAAGGGAAGTTGTACATCATTTCCAGTCATCTGCGACCAAGGGTGAGATTTACAATAGGAGCTAGATTGTGACATTTATGCATTGCTCCAAGGAGAGGTGGTGCAGACTTGCTCCCCCCCAAGAGAAGCCTCAGATAGATTGTACCTCAGGAAAACTCCTTCTCGCTTTGGCTGATCTGTGTGGAGGAGAGTGTGTGCAATCTACTCTCTCTGTTAGGGTTACAGGAGATTCCTCATGGAGTGTACCACCCTCTGCTCCACAAGTCAGTTCAGAGGGCTCCCCCACAAACCCAGGCTCCTCCTTGTTGTGCCCTAACTGATTAGGCGCTTCTGGAATGAATCACACAGACACGGTATATAGTTTTAAAACAAAATTCCACAGCGTCCTGTTTCATCCTGCACAGCAGGCAGCTTCTCTGTTTGTAGCTAACTGCACTCTCTAGTCAAAACCAAAACCTGGAATGGATTTAGTTACCGGGCTCATATACTTGATACTCTAAAAGACCATCTAAAAGATAAAGGAATGGATTCTCCTCAACCACTACACTCCTTACCCCCTGTTTGGCCTCCTGTTTCCCCCCAGCAGAAGCAGGAGTAAATGGAACCTGTGCCCCCCAAAGTGCAGTTGCTCAAATGAGCCATTGCAAGGCCCTCTGCAATGACCTTCCAATCTAGCTTTAAATAAGTAGCACAATGTGAGCAGCCCCTGAAGACAATGAGCATACCTCCTGAGTTTTCAAGTGGCTAATGCGGAATGAAGTGTCACTAAGCTTTGGCCCATACGCCCCTCCATAGATGGAGACAAAGTGGCAGACACTCCAAACCTGAGTAGCACGGCATCCCTATGTGCCAGGTTGCAATACTACTCACTTTGGGAATCCTTTCAAACGAAGGGCGTGGGGTGGGGCAAACTGCCCCTTCTCCTCCCAGCCCTGTATGCAGGAAATGTTCACTTCATTCAGGATAAGAGGATGTGGGGGCAAAATGGGAGAGTCTTGCAAAACTCAGGACTGTACGGAAGTTGGAATATGTCACCTTTTCCAATCTTAGTTTAATCCTACCCATGACCTCTGTCTCTGCTTCTGCCTGTGCACATTGTACCTCAAAGGCTGAATATAAGTGCTGTATGGTTTGGGGTTTTTTAAGTGAATGTAAGAATATTAGTGAAGGAAAGGGGAAATACAATTTAGCAGATAGTTACATCACTCTTAAGGCAAGCTGTTTAAAAGTAGCAGCTATCTCTCACAATTGCATTAATGGTTAATTAAGCACTGAACACAATGTACCTAGGGCAGGCAGGTGACAACCCAAACTTTTTCACTAGGAGGGTGGTGAAGCACTGGAATGGGTTATCTAGGGAGGTGGTGGAATCTCCTTCCTTAGAGGTTTTTAAGGTCAGGCTTGACAAAGCCCTGTCTGGGATGATTTAGTTGGGATTAGGTCCTGCTTTGAGCAGGGGGTTGGACTAGATGACCTCCTGAGGTCCCTTCCAACCCTGATATTCTATGATTCTATGATTGTTCGGTGCTAAAACTTCTAAAATAGTGAGTCTCTGATTAGCACAAAGTTACTAGATTGGTTTACAGCAGATTTTGACCAAAATCTGTATCTAAGGCAAGAATGTATATGCCAAGAACCATCATGAAACAAATTAATACAAGTAAATTATGAACCAGAAGGAGAATTTAAAAGAAAGTGCTCACAGATCCTTAAAGGCAGTAGTGCTGCCAGATGCTACAAAATGACCCTATAGTGCTGTCGTTAGATGTTTGGCTGCATGTGTGTGTTCCCTCTATGTGCTGTCCCAGCTCTGCGCAGACAGCTGCCACAGCAGACCTTGAGTGAACTGCCCAAGGACCACAAGATCCTTTAAGGTACAACAGTGCCCAGCCACATTTATTGTCAGCGAAGCATGGTAATAGCACTTGGCAGACGCTACGAGGATGCTAAGACATGTATGCTCGTGACAATGGACACAGCTCAGTGAATTGCGGGACTTTCCATTCCCCACTAAGCTGGCCAAAGACACTCCCTCTGAGATACCTCTTTATACACTGATACAAACAAGTTATATACTGTCCCTCTGAGATGGTCATGTGCCACCATCTGATGTAGCCAGGGGCCGCCCATTACCTTGTACATGTTGGTTCGATCAAAACATCTCTATCCATTATGCTGTCATTCTGATCTTATCTTTAAGATGGGTCAGTGTGTTCCCGTTATCTTTCGGGAATGTGCTGGTATCAGGGTGTTCTGGTACCATCCTTCTAGAATGTGTTCACGTGTGTGTTCTTGTGCCTATCAATGCTTAGGAATATGTGTTTCTGCAATATCAGCCCTGTTCTTGCCAGATTCTCTGAGTAGGCCCTGCCTTTTGCTCACAACTTAACTTTGCTTTACAGCAGCAAAGCTTGACCACTACTTTAGTTTAGGTCTCAGGGCTCAAACCAGGCCTAAAAACTTGCTGAATGATACAACTAGGTTGAAGAAGTTAATTCATCAGACAGGGCCCAAACCACAAAGTTTGGGAAAGCTCAGATGTAAAGTTCAAGGTGTTTCAGATGTGATGTTCCCATTCTCTGTAATATGTTCAAGTTTGTTTTTTCAGTCAACATTATTAGGTGTTAAATGAACTACTGCTCTTGATTCTCCCCTCCCTTATGTTGGCATAAGTCAAGAATAACTGCACTGAAATCAACGGAAGCAAACTGCTATGAAACTGGTGAAAGAGGAGAATCAGAGCTACCATACCAGGATCTGGTGTAGGAAGTGGAAGTGATAGGAATGCTATCAAGTAGCCTGAACATAAAGCCGCCAGCTGTCGGCATTAGAGACTTTGTGAACATTGTGGTACATTTACTTCGTTTAGGATAAATGGACAATGGGAACCAGACAGAAGAGTTAAGTGGTTGTAACCATACTCGGCAGAGCCATTCCCATTTTCACAACTACCCAGTATCATTGACTGCAGTATGGCATCTTTAGTGGACCAAAACAGTCTAGTATTAGCGATTGCTGGGTGAAATTCTGTGTTGTTCATCAAGTCAGATTACCATAATTGTTCCTTCTGGCCTTTAAATCTAATAGATCTATGAAATTGCTTGATACTAGCACATAGGTCAAAATTTTCAAAAGTGCTGAGCATGCACAGTACCAGTGGAAGATATGAATGATCAGCATGTCTTACATTCAGACCACTTATTTAGGTGCCTAAATAAGGATTTAGATCCCTAATTCAGGGCTATATATTTGAAAATTTTGGACATGTCTATGTGATAGTTCAGAGGGAAGAGGCAAGAGCCAGATGGGAAGAGGTATCTCCCTAAACTGGGAGGCATGGTAGATATGCTGGAGGGTAGGGATCAGATACAGAGCGACCTAGACAAATTAGAGGATTGGGCCAAAAAAAAAACTGTTGAGGTTCAACAAGGACAAGTGCAGAGTCCTGCACTTAGGATGGAAGAATCCTATGCACTGCTACAGACTAGGGACCGAATGGCTAGGTAGCAGTTCTGCAGAAAAGGACCTGGGGTCCCAGTGGACAAGAAGCTGGATATGAGTCAACAGTGTGCTCTTGTTGCCACGAAGGCTAACGGCATTTTGGGCTGTATAAGTAGGAGCATTGCCAGCAGATAGAGGAACGTGATCATTCTCCTTTATTCGATATTGGTGAGGCTTCATCTGGAGTACCGTGTCCAGTTCTGGGTCCCACACTACAAGAAGGATGTGGAAATATTGGAAAGAGTCCAGCGGAGGGCAACAAAAATGATTAGGGTCTGGAGCACATGACTTATGAGGAGAGGCTGAGGGAACTGGGATTGTTTAGTCTCCAGAAGAGAAGAATGAGGGGGGATTTGATAGCTGCTTTCAACTACCTGAAGGGGCGTGCCAAAGAGGATGGAGCTAGGCTGTTCTTAGTGGTGGCAGATGACAGAACAAGGAGCAATGGCCTCAAGTTGCACTGGGGGAGGTCTAGGTTGGATATTAGGAAACACTATTTCACTAGGAGGGTGGTGAAGCACTGGAATGCGTTACCTAGGGAGGTGGTGGAATCTCCTTCCTTTGAGGTTTTTAAGGCCAGGCTTGACAAAGCCCTGGCTGGGATGGTTTAGTTGGGAATTGGTCCTGCTTTGAGCAGAGGGTTGGACTAGATGACCTCCTGAGGTCCCTTCCAACCCTGATATTCTATGATTTGTCATAAGAGAAATAAAATCCTTTTCACACATTTGTCTTGTTGTATCTATTTGCATCAAGATGAAAAGGAGATGAAGTTTTAATATTTTTTTCAATATTTTAAAAAACAGAGATCCTGCTACTTTTTTCTTTACACTGCTTACCTCCTGTGTCTGACCATGTGACAGTTACATAAACTTTCTAACTTTTCTATGCTTATGGGCTGCAGTTTTCTATATATAAGATCTAAAGGCTGCAACTTGCTGGACACCAAGATATAATTCAGTGTGCAAAATAATGACAAAGAACTGCAAGTCCACAGTACTTTCTTTTTCTTATGTTGTTTAAATGTAGGTAAAGGTTCATTATAAAACATTTTAAGGAAGTAGATACTAATCAGCTGCCATGCAGAATATCCTGGCTGGAGGAACGGGTCATTTTGTTTTTCAGACAATTAAGGAGATGAAATGCTACTGATACAGGATGCACTTACAGTACTTTCTCACTCCTTTTCAGCCCAACCCATCAACCATTCCAGATGTAGCACTGGCTTAAGCTTTTGACAGAAAAGCTCATTTTTCCTTGGGGTGGAATGTAGTGTGTTTACTTGGACAATGTACAAATAGATAGCAAAAAGAGGAAAGCTGTAGCTTAGAATGATGATAAATATGAAAAGCAACCCAGGTTCATTAGCCTATTGACTGACTTTTGAATGGTGGGGAAGAAAATGTAAAGACCAAGACACCAAACAACCAGTTAACACTACTTCAGCACGTCCTTGAAATTATCCAATGGGTTCTGTGGCCCATACAGAGATTGAACAATGAAAACCAACTTTAATGTCTCTTGCTTCAAAATAAGCAGTTCAGCTCATGATAAATGACTTTAATAATCCTGCTTGCTCCAAAATAAGCAGCTGTTTAACAAGTGATAACTTACTTTAATAATATCTCTTACTCCAAAATACACATCAGCGTGTAACAAATTGCTTCCATTAATACACCTACCTAGAAAAATAAAAATACAAGGTTAGTGGGGGATTGGCACGCCACACCCAAAAGAAGAATCAACATGGAATCTGGGAAATAGAATATTTTAGAACCCTAAAATTATTAGTATTTTCTCAAGACACATACTGTCAGTTTTTCTTTGTATTTTTTTAAACCATCTTATTAAACTCAGGAGTAGAATAGAGCATAAATAATAAATAGCACATCAGGCTTTGAAGAATTCTACGCCTGTAAAATGTTCTAAGAAACAGTACAAACTGGTGGGCGTTGCTACAATGTTTTTAATCTATTAATCCAGGGCCAGATCCCCAGCATGTGTAAATTGGCTTAGTTTCATTGGCCCTTCATCTTTGTGCCATGAACAAACTGAAAAATAATATGTTTGGAACACTCAGGAGGACACATTATTTAGGATGTTTTCATAGTAAAATCTCATAATTATTTCATTTCTCTCCCCCCCCCCCCCTCAAAAAAATTGTCTGTGTAAAGTAATGTTTAGGAAATGTGTAGCTCTGGCAACTAGATGAGGCAATGCTACTATCACAGCAGCGTGCTCCTTTCCCTTGATGTCAATTTTCTTTTCTTTTTGTGAGAAACAAAAGCAGAATCTAAATGGGCTTGCGAATGAGTAATTGAATTTCTCTTCATTTATCCTGCTCATTCTTCCAGAAATTATTTTCATTGAGATGAAAAGCTACATTCAAAGCCGTATTTTGATAAAATAAATGACAACTTCCAATAAGAACAGCAAATTTGAGTGAGTGGATAGACGGAAATGCACAGCAGATTGGAAGCCGAGGGGACAAAAGCTTGTTCTAGTGGAGTGCGTATTAACCCCACAGTTCAGTGTTAGATGCTTTACTGCACCAGGGGAAGTCCATCTCATCAAAGTTCACTAAAAGGCTGCAAAGCTTTGGTTTACCAATACAAGGGATGTTGTTAATTGCATGTTAAGCTCATCACCTATCATTTTGTATGGTGATATAATGGCAATTGGTGAACAGTGGAAAAAAGCTTATTCCAAAAGAGAACAAAAAAGGACAGTTTAAGGTTTCAACAGCAATGGACCAACCCTTTGAAAACTGTATGCTCTTTCCGTGCGTGATTTTTTTTGCATCTGTGTAACAACGTGGAATTTAACATGTCCATCTAGACTATGTGTCTTTGCAATTAACTAACTTTTTTTTCTCTTAGAAATTAATGTCTACCTCCACATTACACACCAAATGGTAGGGCTAAGGAGTGGAGAGGGTGCAAACTAGATCAAGGAAATAGTGGAAACAATTAGCTCTTGTGTTCTGAGTTGCTCTTTGAAACACATACATTTTTTGCCAAGTATGATAAATCAGCAAACAAGGAAAATAAAAAAGGCTGCCCAGGGCCATTTTAGCTTACACCCTAACAATTTATGTACATTTTGCACATGGCTATACTTTCTGCTGCTCAGAATAATGAGGATAGTGGAAGCCACTTGTCAATTCACTCGTATACGCTTTGTGTGATGGTTTACTCCCTCCCTCCAACAAGGTAGGAGAGTTTGGGCTGATTGCTGGAGAAACACCCTCAAACTGGAAATTTGTGTGGCTGGTCCAAAGGGCAAATCCAAACCGGGTTTTTCTAGCTAGAACTCCAAAACACTGCTTTTTTACAGGTGAATTAAGAAAGGGAAAAAAGGGCAGGGGTCTTGTCATTGGAGTACAATAAAGCTAGATAAAAGGGGTACTCAAAGCCTCTTTGTGCCCTTGTTCCAGGGCAGTCCTAGTCATATCATCTCTCGAAACTCAAAGAACAATAGCAACCTTGAACACTCAAAAATCATGAGATTTTACACCGTTCTTTTTATTTGCCTGCTAGAATTTAAACATTCAGGGCTCACATTTTAAAGCTTTTCTCTACAGCTACGAGGGCTAAAACTATTTTTTTTTTAATCAAAGCTGAGATTTTGTTGCAGTCACATGATGCTGCGGGGGGGGGGTGTCTAAAGCTCAAAGAAAAACACCCAATATTGCAAGGCTAACTATAAAATTATATGTGCCGACAACACTAGGACAATTCAAATATTCCATCTTCTCTTGTGCTTGATTTCAGCAGGCTCAGTAGACCCTGCGGTTTCATCAGCAACAGGCAGTGCAACAAGCAGGCAGCATTTCAGGAAAAATACCTTTATTAAGCATTCATAGAGGCCAGTATTACCTGCTGGGAGGTCTGTGCAGAAATATGCTGCAGGTTGCACACCTTAGTACCCTGATGTCACATCAAACTAGGTCCCTCCTGCCACCTGACCCTCTTTCTCCAGTTCCCACTCATCATACTACAACCACCTAATGCAGTAATGAGCCGCAGCTGAGCCTCATCATGTTTCTGCTCTTACCACCCTCTCTCATACACCATGACTGGGCTGCTTGGCAGGGAGGTGTGACAACTGGTCCTACAAATTTCCCCTAATTGTGAGCTCCAGTACATGACAGGTCATGAGATGTCACAATAACCTATAATAACAAATGATGATGGAAAAGTTAGGAAAGGAAGACAAACACTGAATTAGTCCAAACAAAAAGGCCTTCTGATATAATTCAAGGACTGTGTTAAGATCATGCTTGGTAAACAAAATAATGAGGGGATGGGCTATTCTGCCTATCATTCCCTTTTGGGGTATTTAAAGAAAAAGATTTTTTTTGGGGGGGGGGGGGAGGGGGAATGGCTACTGGAGTGAGCTTCACATAATGGCTACCACACTCACTGTCTCCTTGGACCCCAGATCTTCTTCATCCTAATCCTGAAAAATGTCCTGTTGAGCCTGGCTAGAGAGATTGGTCACTGATGATATTGCCAGCTTCAGCTTAATCCCATATACCATCAGGGATGCAAAACTTTTTCTCTCTTTCTCCTTCCCCCCGCTTCTGTTCTCCCCAAAGTGTGTACTTTTTCTTCCCTGCCTTATTTCTTTTTTCCGCACTCTCTCTTTTTTCCTTTTGTCTAATAAGAGTCTGGCTTAGCTGGCCAAAACTGTATATTTTACAATTCTGTTATAAGCCTGTGACTAGAAAGAGGCAGCTCAAAGCAATGCCCTAAACAGTAGATGCAGGTACAAGATTGCCAGGCCTCAGAGTGGCTGATAAAACCGTGTGCTGTACTTGTTTCTCCAGCAGTGACGTTGCAAGTAAAAATCAACAAGAGAGACAGAAACTGCATTTTCTATCTTTGCTGTTCTTTTCTTTTCCCTTTTGTGTGTTTGTCTTGTGGTATCTTCTAGGAAACGAGATCGGACTTTAATAACAACAGCAACAATGACAGCTCTAGCCCATCTCAGTTATCTCTCTGTGCCCCAAAAAGGATGGTTATTACCAACTTTGATACCATCTAAAAGACTGTCGAACAAGGGTTTTTTTCCTTCTAAAAACTCTCCAGTGAAAGGGAACAAGGGATGTTTTTAAAATGAAAGTTTTATTTAATACCTTACATTTCAAATGCTCTAATTGTTTTCCCTTCTTGTCTGTATTTTTAATAAAAGGTTAAAAAAGATGTTTATGTGTTTGCCATGGTACTAAGTAGGCTGAGGTCTCTTTATATCAAACCCCAAATATTAAATTAAATTAATGGAGATATCCTATCTCCTAGAACTGGAAGGGACCTTGAAAGGTCATCAAGTCCAGCCCCCTGCCTTCTCTAGCAGGACCAAGTACTGATTTTGCCCTAGATCCCTAAGTGGCCCTCTCAAGGATTGACCTCACAACCCTGGGTTTAGGAGGCCAATGCACAAACCACTGAGCTATCCCTTCCCCCCAACAGTGTTGTTTAACACTGTTTAATGTTGGGGAGTGACTAGAATGTAGTCACCTTTGGCCCATTTATTCCATCTAAATTAATCCAACAGAGGACAGTCCCTATTACAGATGTTCTGTTCAGGGAAAGTGGGTTAGCATTACAGCATCTGCCATCACTGCAGATGGTGTGTGACCCTTGAACTCTCAAATAATGACCTTTGTTTTGCCTGGTTTCTGTATTGAGGATCTTGATCTCTAACTCGGTGTAGAGAGAGTCAAGAAACTAACTCCCTTTGTTTTATGCTGTCCTCATTTTTTCCACTTTTGCAGCTGAATCTTTTGTTCTTGAAGGCTGCTTATGTTGTAAATACTCTTGCTAGCAGGATCGGCAAAAGAACTGTCTTCTAGGAAGTTGATGCTAATGCCAGTGCTGTGTAAGGTTGTGCTAATGCAATGACAACTCATCAGGTTGTTATACATATGGGGCCTCATTCTCAGAGACATTGACCTCTTGTCTCTCTTATTTAAACCAACAGGAGATGAAAAATGGGCCAGCTGAATTTCTTCCACCCCTCAATCATGAATGGTGTGGAGAAAGTGAATAAGGAAGTAATATTTATTTCTTCATATAACACAAGAACCTGGGGTCACCCAGTGAAATTAATAGGCAGCAGGATTAAAACAAACAAAAAGAAGTACTTCTTCACACAATGCCCAGTCAACCTGTGAAACTCATTGCCAGGGGATGTTGTGAAGGCCGAAACTATAACTGGATTAAAAAAAAATTAGATAAATTCCTAGAGGATAGGTCCATCAATGGCTGTCATCTAACAAGATCAGGGATGCAATCCCATGCTTTGGGTGTCCCTATGACTACCAAATGCTGGGACTGGATCATTTGATGATTCCCCTGTTCTGTTCAATCCATTTGAAGCATCTGGCATTGGCCACTGTCAGAAAACAGGATACCGGATTAGGTAGACCATTGGTCTGACCCAGTATGGCCACCTTTATGTTCTTACATAACCAGAGCACTGGGACAAAAGATGTGGGAGATAGGAACTAGGTAGGGGAGAGGGGCAAGGGCTAGGGACGGGGGAGGACAGGAGCCAAAGAATGGTGGCAAAACATAGGCAGGGGAAGGGGGATGGAGGGAACAGGATAAGAGTTGGGGTAGGATTAAGGCTAGGGGTATGGGCAGGTTCAGGTAGACGAAAGGGGCAGGAGCTGAAGGATAAGAGGAGAAACTGAGGCAGAAAATCTATAAGTACTAGAGCAAATCTGTAAGTACTCACTACAGAACCTGGAATTGAACCCATAATTCCTGATTCTCAACATTCCTGACCTGTCTAACAAGTAGATGTGAAACCCACTGGCAAATGCTTCTAGCAACAGGGCCACAAAAAAGATAACAGCCTTCTATTGCTACCAGTTGCTTCATTAGTTCAAGTGGTAGAAGACTATACTGGGGTTCTAAATGTTCCAAACCTGCAGCTGGCTCATTTATCAGAGGTCAATATGGTTCCACGTAATGGACTTTCTATTTTTTCAGTTTTAAAGTTTTTTAAAAAAAACATAGGAGATTACATTTAAAAATACCTTAAAAGAATGTTAAGATAGCAAAGATGAGCACTCAAATGGTTGCCATTTCAACTTTAATTCAGTTTCCTTGTGTTTATGCATTATGATACAATCCTTAATTACATGACCACAAACTCATTTTTCTACAGGAATCCTGTCTTATTCAGTGCACAGAATGAACCTGCTCTGGGGATGAATCAGTTGTGTAGTGCAGGAAGCTCTTGTCTAGAGGCTCCCTGCCTCATTTGTTGCAGAAGCTGGAAGGTGTGTATTCTTTCTGGGTATTGAGACGGGGCAGTGAGGCCTACCCAATGCTAGAGGCCCATCTCCCTCCACCGAGGGGGAGGAGCCATTGGACCCAGGCCACAAGTAAATACTTGGGACAACAAATGAAAAACAGACAGGAGTGAAAGTTAATCCAGGAATCCAGAAGGGGACACTGAGCAGAGAACCCCCGACAGTTACCACTGCTCATCTACGGAGTCAGTGGCTGCTACCTAGTGGAACTCTGTCCTGAGGTGTGAAGAAGGACTGGAAATAGGATCCATGGTCGCAGAGCACCCCCTCCACCTTCCAGCATCCTCCTCCTGGTATGATGGATGGCCATCTTGGCCAGTGCCAGGAGGAGGTTGATGAGGAGGTCTTTGTGAAGCCCTGGTTGGGGTTGCAAAAATGAAGATGTGTGGGGAGAAGTACAGCCAGAACCTCAGTAACAAGTTCTGGAGGAGCCGGCAGAGGGGCTGCAACCTGACACACCCCACATAGACATGCACAGAGTCGCCCTCTTGTCACAAAAGGAACAGGTGTCAGGGGATTTAATGAACTGTGCCAAGCGCGTGCCTGTATTTATGGCTCTATTGAGGAGCCACCAACTAATATCCCTGGCAGGCTGTGTAAACAGAGTAGAATACAGATTGGCCCACTGGGGTTTCTCACTCTCCTTAGATGGCAACAGGTCCTGCTACTTGATGTAGGTATGAGACATGAAGGGGGAGGAAGAGCTTGGTATGAAGCATGAGCATGTACAGATGTTCTCTGGGTGCCATTCGGAGATGGAGGCTCCCAGTACAGAAGCCCAGTGACAAGTTCTGGAGGGCTGGAGTGAGGGGTGGGTAGGGAGCACCTTCTGCAGGACCCACTCGAAAAAAGTGAGAGAAACAGGAGGCAAAGTTGCCCTCACTTCCTGGAGCACACAACAGGGGACACACAGGAGTACCGCAGGCTTCACTCAGTCCCTCTGATCATAGTCCAGAAGGTCTCCGATTCTGGTGGCACCAGAAAGAACCATCCTCTGGATCATCAAGCAGAGTACACCACCTGCACACTAAAGTGTGCATTGTGTAGCAGGGGTTTTGTAAGGAGGTTCTCCCCTCGGCGGCCGCTAAGGACCTGGTCACTGAAACTAGCTTCCAGGGTACTGAGGAGGCCCTGGTAAAAGACCAGCAACTCAGAGACTGCTCTGGGGAGGCCTCTCAGGTGGAGATAAAAGAGCTGCCAGTCATATTGGAGCCCGCAGAGGTAGCAGAGGAAGGTATGCCCCAGCATATTCCACTGTAAAAGAGTCTATGCAGGGTCTGAAGACAGAAGGCATGGACCTGACTGTAGATAGAAGCCAGACCCTATCCAACCTGCAGGGGAGGCTCAGGACACCCATAGAGACCCACTGCAGTCCTGGCCGGAAAAACTCAGGGGTGGGCTCTGGGTGTTGAACCAGTGATAGACCACAAAACAGGAGCAGCTGGTTGAAAACCAGCCCCCTATCCTGAGGGAAAAGGCACCGGAGTCGCCCCATCCACCACTGCAGCCAGTCAGACACCCTGGCCTCTACATAAATCGAATTCTGCAGTGGGAGGGATCACTGGCAGATAGGTACCCACCCAGATAGAGCAGTGAATCTGTGCCCTACTGGTTGGATAGAGGAGGTTGCCAAATAGATGGCTTGGCAAAACTCCACCCAGGCCAGGTCTCCCAGGATCTGGTCCACGAGAAGCATGTCATTGGCATATGCCAACAGGACTACCCTCAAGACCAGCTCCCAAAGCAACAACCCCGCCATCCTCTTGCCAAGAAGATGGACAAAGGGCTTGATAGAGATGGTATAGAACAGGCTGGACAGCAGGCAACCTTGATGTTCCCCTCAACCAAAGATGACAGGGTCAGTCAAGGCCCAGTTGAGCATACAGCACCTGCAGAAACCCCATGAAGCAGGGCCTGAAGTCAAACGCCCACAGAGTGCCCATGAGAGACCCGTGATCCATTCTGTAAAATGCCTTTTTCTGGTCCAGGGACAGAAGGATGAGTGAAAGAGCATTCCTACACACTAGATGGAGTAGATCTTGGACTAGATAGAGGTTATCAAAGATGGTCAGGCCCAGGATGGTATAGCTCTGGTCAGGATGGATCATGTCCGCAAGCAATTACTTCAGCTGCAGCATGATGGCTTTTGCTATAACTTTGTAGTCTGTACTGAAGAGTGAAAGTGGGTGCCAATTCTTTAGGACACAGAGATTCTCCCTTTTTAGGCATCAGGGAAAGCATGGCCTGCCTGCATAACAGGAGGAGCACCCCGCTCCTCCTCCAGCACCCTGCTCACTATCTTGTCCAAGGCAGTGGACTGGGGAAGTGGAAGAAGAGGAGAGTGCGCCATCATGAACGTGGTGCCCAGACCAAAGCCCACTGGCAAAGGGTCATCCTCCCCCCTGGGCTACATGGGTAAGACCCAGAGCCTCACTCTCCTGGAAGATTGCTTGGAGGTCCCCACCCCCTCAAAAAAGGGTCCTCCCCATTGGTGACTGAGGCAAGTTCCACCTAGGTGCCAACAGGAGGGACAGGTAACAGGAAGGTGGGAGGGCTCCCTGCAAGGCCTCCTCCATGAGGGGAGAGGTGTTGCACCCCGCCTCCTCTGCCAGAGACTCCTCAGCCAGCTCCACCTGCTTGACGTTTTCATGGGGCATGGAGGAAAGCCCAGAGGTGGCCCTTCTACATGCCTTATAGCAAGAGGGAGGTGCTGGGCCCGTGACTTATGCTTGCCACTCTGACCCCCTCCCCCACTATTAGTGCCTAGCTCTCAGTGGTGGTGCTGTTGGAGGGCTGGCCAGGGGGGTCAGTCCATGGAGCAAGGACAATGGGACCAGGGAGTGGAGGATCAGGAATGGGTGCAGTTGTCTTCCCCTGAGTTGAACTCAGGTTCCCAGATGTAATGGCAACTCCTGCCTCCATGTACCCTGTCCAATGGGCTAGCAGCAGTGGGGTCCATCCGTTCAACTAGATGTGATCCTGCCCCCACCCCCACCCCCAAGCCTAAGGAGGATTGGTGGCTAGTGTAGGAAGAGAGTGGGGTGGGAAGTGTGTGGGTAGGGTCACCGGTGGTGGCAGGGCCAGCACTCTCCCAGATCTCTGGGGTACCACGGAACAGTCTCTCCACACATGCTCCAAAGCCCAACAGAGGAAGCACCAAGCCTCCTCCAACAACTAATGGACACAGTACAGGACACCCTGGTATGGCACCAGAAAGGATCCCTCCAAATTCCCTCCCCATTAATTACCACCACCAGCAGCTGAATGGTGATTTGCCAGCAGAATGAGGATGTGATGAAGTGTGGGCAAAGACCAGCTTCCCCAAGGTGGAAAGGGAAAGGAGATGAGCAGCACTGGGGAGGAAGGGCAGAATGGAGGTAAGAACCACCTATACACCCAGTTCGTTCAGGAGCTTGAGGGGGACAAAGAGGCCCCCCACCAACAAGCCTTTCTCCACCACCTCCTGGGTGGCAGCTTCCAATGCCAGGTAGAAGACAGCCTTCCCGCACACCAGGGAGGCCTCTGTTATGGCTGAGGGCCCCACTGCCCATGCCACCACATGGACATAAGTTTTGACACAGGGCAAAGTGGCCACCATAAGGCACCGGATGCCATTCATGTTAAACGAGGAGGTGCTGGTGACAGCAGTAGCAACACAGATGGGTGAAGGAGCCAAAGCCGATGGCAATAGGGCAGCCAGTGGGGCTGCAGCCACCTGGTGTACAGTCTGGGAGGCAGAGAGCAAGTGCCCCCACAGCTTGTAGAAAGGATGGCAGGGGATGGGGAGCCATGGTCAATGGTAGGGCCATGGCAGTAGCAGCTACCACCACAGAAGGAGCCTTCAGGGCAGAGCTCTTGCACTTTTTCTTCCCCTGGCCCTTTCTGCCAGTTGAGAGGGCCCCCTTCATGGTGGTAGGAGTCTTGGCAGCTGAGTCCCTTCCCGTGCCTGCTGCCACCACCCCACTAGGGGCACTGACAGTACTAGCAGCAGTTCTGGCAGCCACAGAGGTGGATGGGGGAGAAAGCTGAGATAGGGCAACAACAGTAATTGAAGATCCTCCTCCCTCAGTCTCCTCTCACGGGTGAAGCTGCTGGAGCAGAAGTCTCATGCATAGTCAAGTTGGGGTCCACTATCAGGAGCAGCCAGTGGGGGGAGGAGGGGTATAAATGTTAAGGGAAAGGTGGGGATAGGGAAAATGGAGGCTGAGCACCCCCCTCCCCCTATCTCCACTAAGTGAGGAAGGAGGGTTCAAAGAACAGTTGGAGGGGTTAATGAAATAAAGCAAGGAGGATGTAGAGCACAATAGGCAGAGTTTGGGGGTGAAGTGAGGGACAGCTGTAAGTATTAGGATGTGCAGTGACTTGCAGATGAATAAAATGGTGGGGAGCAATCATAAGCAGTAGGAAAGCAGAGGTGCTTTGGGCAAGTGGTGCTGAGGATGGAGGAAACAAACAGCAAAAGCAAGGGGGGCGGGGAAGGCAAGTACCAAAACAATGAGGGCATGCATGACAAACCAAACAGCAAGGGAGGGGGCAGTCCCCAGACATGGCAGGTAACAAAGTGTCAAAGGGAAGGGGAGCCCCAGGTGGGGCAGGAAACATACAATAAAGAAGCCCTCAGTGGGACAGAGAAAGCAGGAAGCTAACTAGGTGTGGGGGGGAACAGCAAACTGAAAGGAGGGGGTAGGAAACTGTGTGATTGGGGGGTAGGAAACTACCAGGGTTGTTGGGCAAGCAGGAGGTGGCCCACCAGTCTGCTGGTAAGTGGAGGGAAAGGAGAAGGGGGTGAAAAGAAAAAGAAGGGAAAGGCTAAGTCCCATGTGTGCTTGCGGTAAGGGTCTCTGGTGCAACAGTAGTTCCAGAGAAGGGAGAAGTAGAGGCCAGTAGGCAGGCAGGGTAGCAGTTCTGCAAGCAGATAGTCTCCAGGAGCAGGAGCTGCATTGAAGGAGTGGTTGGAATAGGGGGAGGGCTCCATGCTGCACTCCCAGCCCCAGCAACAACACTCAGTAGCTACAACAGCAACTCCAGCAACAGCCACAGCAACAATGGCAAGCTCCACCCCCAGAGTCCCAGCTGTATGGGAATGAGGGAGGGATTGGTAGGAACAGAAAAGGCTAGTCTCAGGGTTATGGCAGGTGAATGTCTTGAAAAACTGGATGCTGTCCCTGCCTCTTTTACTGATGTCCTGTGTGATTCTGATCAAGTCACTTTAAAGCAATCCTTTCACAGGTGATCACTAACAATTCTTAATTTTCTTGGTAACCAGCTTGAGACAGGTAGGGTCTGAGAAGTACTGAGCACTGAAAACTGCAATTAAGGTCAAGGGGAGCTGTGCTTTGAACATATAAATTCCAAGTATTTTGATAAATCAGGCCATAGTGCTTCAAAAAGTGGGCTCTCACAGGTAGCTGATTTATTTAACACTGTTGGCCTCAATCTGTGCCTCAGCTCCCCGTACTACCTAACGTTACAGGCTTGTTAGGAATATAAATTTGTTAATGCTTATAAACCACTAAGACACTATGGTAAGAGCTCCATAACAAAGCCAATGAAGAAATTAATAATTCTGTATTTGTTACAGGGTTTGAATAGTGTGCAGTAAATAAGAGCTAGAGCCATACATTGAATGATATGGCCTAGGCCCCACTTTCAAGGATTAAAAGAAATATTGAACAGGTGGTCATTCTGTGAGCACCGTCCATCCTGTGCACTGAATGAGGCAGTAGTCTTGTAGGGAAAAAATGTATGTGAAAATATAATTAAAGATAGCATAATGCATATATACAAGAGATTCATTCAGGTTGCTCAGGCAACTCTAAGTATGGCATTGCCTAACTTTTGAGGTCATTGCTTTGCAACTTTGAAGTTCCTCAAATGTTATTTTTGCATATAATAGAATGAAAGCAATGAGCAAGCAGTACAAATTAAGTTCAGTTCCCAGTAGTTCCACAGTTTTGTAATTATTTTTCAGTTTGTCAAGTCTATTGTGTTATGGTTTCTTGTTGCTTCTCATGATAGAGGGAACTAGGTTTTTAGGCTATATAGAAAAGGTGTATTTGAAAGGGAAAACATGTAAGGGGTGTGTGTGTGGAGGAGTAGTGGACCAAGTCAGGGACGCGGTGCAGGAATAGAGGCTACATGGAGTTCCACCTGGAGCTAAGAATGGGAGAAGTCCAGTAAGGGGTTAGTTAGTTGCCCACCTTTGGAGGAACAAGGGGAAAGGGACATTTATACAGGCACGTGGCAAAATACTTATTCAGTTTGAATAGTATGTTACTCCATGAGTTCTCCCATTAATTTCACTGTATTTGACAGTGAAATCACTTAATTTCAATAGGACTATTATGGTTTTACAGTGTGACAATCAGGCCTTTGACAAATGTAATTCTTTATGAAACACTACATATTTCAGTAGGTACAATCTATTGTATTTATGTAAGGCTTATTTAGTTACAAGACATTATTTAGAGGTTATGTTACATGTAGAGAATCTATATAATTAATAAAGTAAAGTAAATGATTAAGGGCTGGATTCTGATATCATTCAGTGTGAGTAAACTTTAGTTTTCAATGTGATTACTCATGGGGTAAGGATCTAGTCACACTGAATATCAAGAACAACTCTTTTAGGGCCAGTTTTTGAGTCAGATTTGTGCTATGAACCTCTGTTAAGTTAAAAACAAATATTACTGAGTGCTGCTATAGTCTCTTAACATAAACCCCACTCAACAAAAATGTTTATACTTTTTATATTTTAATAATCAGGGATGTTTATTAATGCTCATATTTGATGCATAATTCTAAGTGAAAATTAATCTTCATTCTACAAGCCATGGAAATCTTTAGTTGTTTGATACATTATCCAACTTACCTTGCAAAAACTGAATTTTAAATTGCATACCAGCATGGGATTTCTAATGACTTCATTCCAATGTTCAAAGTATCAGTTACTTGCTCTGAAATCTGGGACTTCAGTTTATGTTTGTTGGTAAATTCTGAAAAAAAAAAAAAAATGTAGTTACTATCCAACAAGTCCTTTGTTAGGCAACACATTAAGGGGCTGGATCTTCAACTGTTGCAATTCAGCATATCTCTGTTGAAGTTAATGACACTACTCTAATATACACTACCTAAAGTTTGGCCCGGTATGTTTAATATTTTTCATGGTTTATTTGGTTACATTTTTAAAGCAGTATTACAGACATTCTTCATAATGCTGTAACTTCAGTATTTTATAATGCTAACAGTCTTTCCTTATGGTTTAGATTGTGCAGTGGTGGAACCCAGTTTTTGTGACTTAGTAATTAGAAGAGGCTCTGCTCCTGGCTGTCCTACTAACTTGCTGTTGTACCTTAGACAAGCCACCAAACCTCTCTGCATTTATCATGCGTGTAAACTGTATAAAAATGCTTCATATCTACTTATCTGTAGTGAGCCCTTATCAAATCAGGGGGCTTGATACCTTCCTCCTACTACTCTCCTTCCTCCCTCCCAGCAATATTTTCTAAATAACATGATCATCTTGAGATGCACCTATTGCTGTGAGTTAATTATTGTAATACATATGCACATTTAACATCTTATCAGAATATGACTATTTTTCCTATTCATTTCTTCCTCATTGTTTACCTGAAAAAGCATTTGCTATCACCCTGTTCCCTTAGGCTCAGTAAAAGTGACTTTTTCACCCCAGGTCTACTACCACCTCCTAAATCCTGTTCATTGTATTTCGCTATCGAGGCCCTTCTTTCCCTTCTTCCTGAGCCCTCTGATTTGTTGGGTTCATATCATCATTAGTACCAGCCTCCCTAGGCAAAAGATATTGTATATCTGATGGCTGTGTTATGAACCATGCAACTTACCAGGAACAGTTTATTAAACATTTTGGGGGCATATTGCCTCCACTCTGAAGCAGAGACTCCTGAAGCTCTTTTTGAGAAGACCAAATGCTCTCTGGCTGTTCAAGCGCCGCACAAGGATGCTCTCAGAACTGCTAGAAGGTTTACGATGGGTGAAGAACCAAGTTCTTTAGAAGTTATGTCTCCTGAGAGAGGTGCAAAATACTAGCTAGCATGTGCCCTCTACCATTGTCATGAATACATGTGGTCTTGTGCAAAGCTGTACGGTCTGGATATTAGTGGTCTTTTCTATTCACTCCAGATTAAACCAGACTCCTTTTTGGAACAGTATTGGTATAGCTGATCTACTAAGAATATAGGAGTCATGGCAAAACCAAGGGAATCTTGCTACAAACACCATTACGCTAACTTCAGATTGGTCAGTCATCCTCCCCAAGTGGGTTTCCTACTCCAGAGGGCAGCATTGTCTCTCTTAGGAGCTCTCCAAGGTATCTGGCTTACATGCACTATGGCATGCCAAGTACTGATGGAAAGTATGCTAAGTCCAGAGTTCCTGCATAACTTTTGTCCCTGTCTTCTTGGTTCACTCAGCACCCAAACAAGTGAGACCCCAGCACAACTGCAGACAGATTCCAAAAATCACCTAGGCATCTAAACATGTGCCGAGTCCCAGCCGGAGAGCACAACAGTTGTCTTAAGCATGTATAAGCATTTGAAAATTCCAGCCTAAGTGTCTTACATAATGTTCCAAAGGAAGTCTATGCCAGTGCTACATATCAAAGCCAGGCTCCTGACTCCCAGACTAGTGCCTTAACCATCCAGCGCAGTTGTTGCAGATCTGATAGATCATCATTGCTTCAAACAAAAATAAGTAATTAAAAATAGTTACTCTGATTTATACATGTATTTGGACTGGGGGTGCAAATTGCAGTTGGAATTCAATTCTGCAATTGCAAATATTACAAGCAAAAATACCATTTGTTTAGAGGGAGGCTGAGCCTTTTGAAAATCTGACCCTAAGCGTTTGCACAGTTTTCAGTATGTTTATTTAAATCTCAATGGCAATCAACTATTTTTGCAACAAATATTTTTATACATTTTCTCTCCCCACTCGCCTTTTCCCAGAATAGCAAAATTACCATATCATTTACCAGCCCAATAGTATTGTGTGTTGAGATCTCAAATTACATTATTTTAAAAGCCTTACTGCTAAATGTTAAGCTTTATTATTTTCCCACACTTATATATTTAAAATGAATCTGTTGTTAGATTAAAATTGTTCAGGACACTAATCCATAATTTAGACTACTTTTTTGGGGGTATTGTTGGGACCAGTGTAGACGTGAGCAAGTTATTTTGTTTAGACAGTTCAGAGTACACACACCTCTGTTTTTATTAAGGTATTCGGTGGGTATCTGGCAAACAGACTTTTTTCTCCTTTTTAAAAAAGGATTTAAGGTCAGCTCTATCAGGCTTAAACTTCCGGTATCCAGACTTTTTGTTGGTTTATTTCACAGCTTTAATTAGGTTTGAACATAAGAAGAAGGGAACAGAATATTGGGTGTTAGTGTATAAAAAGAAAATATTTCCCCCCTTCAGAATATAAATAACTATACAAAAATTGTGTACAAACTAATAGATTATTGTTCTAGTAGAAGAGGAGAAAGTGTCATTTTATGATTCAATTATCATGAATACAAATTATCAGTTTGGCAAATTAGTGCAAGACCTTGGAAAAATTCTATTCTATTTATAGAAGAGCTCCAGAGCAAATTCTGCTCTTTTATATTAAGTAGCAAAATTACAAGTGCAGAACAAGCACTTTGTAGGATCTATGGCACTTGGCAGGAAATGGGAATTGGTTCTAAGCCAAGGAAACGGCAGCAGAAGTGCTGCTGCTGCTGCTTTGGAGGAAAGACAAATAGTAAAAAGGAGAGGTGCAACAAACATGAGAAGCAGCTCAAGGGAATTGTAATCCAAAACATGTGCAAGGGGCAGGACGTGATGGAGAAGAGGTTAAAATGAGCAAATATTTGGACAGTTTTCTGGGAATAGCAACATGCAGCCAAACAATTACAATATATTCATACAAGCAAGAAACAATTCTTATGGGAGAAGTGTTAGATTTGTCAATATTTACTTCATGGTATTTGAAAATAATTTACCCACAGATGTGGGTGTGGGGGTGTCTCTCTCTCTCATTATCAGTCCATGAAATTCTGTCTATTGGGGGTAGTTTTTCTGGAACCGAAATGAAGTGGGGTGTTAGTGCCTAAGTTGTAAGAAGATGTCAGAACTGTGGATTAAGGCCTAAACCCATACAAGGTATTTAGGCTTCAGTTGAAGTTAGTGGAAATTAGGAGCCTAAATACCAAGGACCTGGCAAGGCCCTAGAGGGCCATGGAACAAAAATAGATTGGGGCTCCTTCTCAAAAATTGGAAATTTCACTTAGATATATCACCTTGGAAAATTAGAACATAATTACAATGGTGCCTAAAGTAGAGTGGCCTCTCCTGATTGGGCACCCATAGCTTCTTGGGCCCTGGCACAACTGTACCACTATAGCTATGCTATGGCCCTGCTAAATTCCATTGTGGATCTGGGCCTAAGAGACTGGAATTGCATGCCCTTTGGACTCTTAATGGGGCTAGAGAGTATTAATCTGTATATCTAGATATTAGAGAGACTCAGTACATTGAAGCGGAGAAAGGTATTTGAGAGTCCTCATAGGCATGCCTGAACAGTCCCTTTTACTGAGATTTTGCCTCTGCCCCGATAAAAGTGTTTATTGCTGAGCAAAACAACTGTTTGCTCTGGAGTTAATTCCTGATTCCCTAAATATTGTGTAAGGGATCTGGGGCTACTGTGGAAAAAAAAAAGGTTATCTCAGGCTCATATATGAAGCTATGGGATCCATTTAATAAACATGGGGTACCCTCACCACAGAACTAAAGTTATTTCCTATTGAGAATTGTACAAAAAGCAGAGGCCCGTGTTTAATGTCAACTTAGTTTCAATTTTGTTTTTCAGGGACTTAAAAATTCAAAGGAAATTCAACAAAAACTGTCATGAAACCAGACAGAATTTAGCAAATCCAGGAAAATCCATTGACTGTCACATGGCTTACATTCCTCACAGTAAACCAGCCCAGACTCAGTTTTGCGAACCTTACTTTTAAGATTGTGAACCTCATCTGGTTTCATCACACAGCTTTTCTGTTGGACTCAAATCAGTAGTATAGATATCATTGGCAAAGCAGTAACCCTAACATGCCATTTATCACTACTGGTGTCTTTGTGGAACTCAAGTCAGCCAGGCCAAATGTGGAGCCCAATTTAAATTGTGCTGATACCAAATGGATGTCATATCATTATTACTATTATAAATTGGCAAGGGAAAAAATCATTCTTTACCAAAGTGGTGGTGGGGGGGGGCGGGGTGCTGGGATAGCTTTTGTAGTTGCCAAGATCTATAAAGACTTCTGCTTCCTACTGGTCTGTGACGGGGCAGCCCCGCCCCGCACTAGCCCCAGTGGCGTCAGACCTGTAGCTCTGATAGAGGAAGTCCCGCCCCATTCGTACTGGGCATGCTCCAGCTGCTCACTGAGTATAAAAGGAGGGAACTCAGTTCAGTCGGGGCTGGCGGCTGCAGGGGAAGGACCTAACTGGGAAGCTCCTGCAGAGGACCAGCTGATGCTCTTGAAGCTGCCAGGAACAGAGGCTTCTAAAGGCCGGCACGAATCCCTACTGCGGGAGGAACCAGAGAAGGCAACGGATCCAGAGACTCGTGGAGAACCCTGGGATCCGTGGGAGACCCCCAACTCCCAAGCCGGTAGGGAGCGACCTGGGGGAGGTGAAGGACTGGTACCTTGACCCCGGTAAGCCTCAGCGTGATTTGGTAGGACCCCCTCGCTGAGCCAGTAGTAAGGTCCTACGGCCCTGCAACCAGGGGCGGTTACATGGACTTTGGCCACTAGGCTGTGCTGCCCAGTAAGGAGGGGTGTAAACACTCACATGGTCCCTCACAAAATCACATGTCAGGTGATGAATTCCACAGACCATATCAAAATCTCAAAAATATCCCTTTCCTCAAGCTTTAAGAAGCAACTGAGTTAATCAAGATGGATAACTGCATACTGCTTTGCCCTGACAGCAGCATCCAGGAAACTGTCCTAATTTTATGTTCTTTTTGCCAATATAAGAAGTCCTATACTTACTGAAAGTTCACAGTGTACTTGCTTCTGTTAAAAAACAACAACAAGAACAACCCAAAAGGCATGGTTCCTACCCCACTGATTTTACAATCTAGGGCCCCAATCCTCCAAATACCCATCAACATTAGTAACTTCACTGACGTGAGTAGAGTTCACATATGCATGTTTGCAGCATCAGGACCAGGGCCGGCTCCAGGCACCAGCTTAACAAGCAGGTGCTTGGGGCGGCCAGGGGAGAGGAGCAGCACCTGAGGCAATTCAGGGGCGGCAGGTCCCTTACTCCCTCTAGGAGCGAAGGACCTGCCGCTGAACTGCCGCCGCCGATCGTGGCTTTTTTTTTTTGGGGGGGGGGGGGGGGGACGGTAAAAATGCTGGAGCCGGCCCTAATCAGGACCCAATCAGACTCATGCTATGTAGTTCAGAAACGATATTCTGGCACAATTCTGAAGCAGTACAGATATTATGGGGAAAACCAGATGAAGGCCTGAATTTTATAAGTGTGTAATAAGAAAGGATGTGTGGCCATGATTCAGCAAATCCCTTAAGCACCTGCTTAATCTTAAACTCTCTTTGAAACATGTTCACTGACTTCAGCCGACTTTAAGGACATTCTTAGATTTAAGCACATACTTAAAGATTATGCTGAATTGGAGCCCTTAATTCACAGAATTAAATATTCTTAAACCAAGGCGCAGTAAGAAAGGACAGGAGTTGGATATAAAAATAGCTGGGAGAAGCTGTTAGGAGGGTTGAGGGAGTGCAAGCAGTTGCAGGAGTCAAATGGAAGAAATCATGGAGATGGTTGTGAAAACTGATTGTGCAATAGAACAGTGCAATAAAAGGCTGCATCAGTAGGGTGGGGCAGATTTATCCAAGGCCTTCAAGGTGGAGACAAAGTTTGAACTTGATGCAGTGGGGAAGAAAGAGCCAATGGTAGGATTCAAGGAAGAGAGAGAAATGGTCAGATTGACAGGGTAAATTCATGATCTTCCCAGTTACATTTTGTATGGAATTTGAATCCTTTCTATACCAATTGTCCCTTAGAGAATGAATAAGGCTTCACCAACCCTATCTGTCCTGGGCCACTCATGTTCTGTGTTGTTAAGTCCCATGAGTTTTCGTTCTCTAAGTACTGTCCAACTGAAGGATGCTTTTGGTTGGCCTCTTTTACAGTGTTCCTGCAGCTGCTCAATGGCATGCCTACCAAGGCAGACATTCTGGCTTAGTTATGATGTCCCAGTGTACCCCACACACCTCCTGGGTGTGGTCTTGCGGGGGGAGGAGAGAGAGAACACACATGTGCCCTCTACAACCTTAGCTAGCAGCCAGATGGCTTTTAGCTCATGCGGTAGAGACTCATGCACTAAGCTCCAAAGGGCACCCATTCAATCTTGCCCGCCGCTGACCGGGGTCTGTTGGCGTTACACCAGCAATGTTGATTTTCTCTTCTGTATAACTTTGGAGACAAGTGTTGTTGTACTCTGATGAATCTTGGCATTTATTATAAATTAATTCCATTTAATACTTGGAAGGCATTTAGATGTCTATAAAATTGGTGGATTTCCAGCTTTCACATCCCTATATTAAAGTGGAAACAACATGTGAGTTAAGATTTGTTGTTTTGGTCTTTCAGTTGTAGATTTTCAATGACCAAATCTTGTTTAAGCTGGTGGATGCACCTGCCTCTTGCTAATTCATGAAATCATTCCCTCTGGATAACCCCCATTAGCTTGCATATTACTACTAAAGTATGTGAATTGATTCACCTCTTTTATTCCGCTGCTTCTAACATAATGCTCCAGTTAGGAGTTGCTTGGGTTCTCATTAGATTTTTTTCATAACTAATTATTAACCCCTTTTTTGCAATGCTGGACAATCCTTTGGTCTTTGCTTGCATGTTGAACTATCACTTAGAAGAGCTATGTCATCAGCAAAATTTTAAAATTTCATATACTGTTAAACCTTGTGATGCCTTGTGATCCATCTACACTCATAACAAAAATCAATGTCCCCACTCCACCCCTTCTTCCAAAGCCCCACCCCACCTCTTCCCACCCCCTCTCCACCTCTTTCTGTTCAGTTCTACCCCCCCTCCCCCCAGCACCTCCTACATGCCACAGAACAGCTGATCTTAGCAGGGGGCGGGGGAGGCTCTGGAGAGGAAGGAGGGAGGGAGCGAGCTGGCTACTGTTAGGTGCTAAATACCCATTATTTTTTTAACATGGGTGCTCCAGACCTGGAGCACCGATGGAGTCGGCGCTTATGCATTTAATGCTGTCTTTGATTATTATGGTTAGGTTGAAAACCTCTTAGACGTGATCTTCCAGGTTGAAATTCAGCCTGCTCTTCACTTAGATAGATTAAGGAGCTTTTAAGGTAAAGCTAAGATGATACTGCAGAAGACTTTGCTTAACACTGAAAGGAGTGTAACAGCTCCCCAGATCATTGCAGTTGTTTAGGTCACATCTCTGGTATTTTTATATATCCCATTTTTAAATTGTTCTAGAGGCTCTTCCTGGTCCCATAATTTGAAAAGTTTGGGGATTACATCAATGGTCTCATCACAAGCTTTCAACATTTTCCCAGTGGCTTGCAACTGCAGCTTTCCTAGGTTAGCTTTATTGTGTCTCTCACTTTTGTTTGTGATAAGAGATGTCACATCTAGTTGTGTGTGTCTAATTTAGCCAATAGTTTCTAGGAGTGTTGAAAATGCTCTGCGGATCATTATTCCTTCTGTTACTAAGGCCTTTCCTTGTTTATCTGTAACAGGCCTGCCAGCTGATGTAAACTTGCCAGTTAGTAAAAAGCTATCTACTCAACAAAGTTCTATCACCTCTTTCAGCAGCTGCTTCAGCTCCTTTGGTGATGTTATCCATTTTTCCCCCTCATCTCTTCTTGCGCTGCTTTTTATTGCTTTGTCCTGTGTTTTATACAGATTTTTTGTGATTGCTTTTTCGGTAGGTGTTTTTGAGAAAAATATTGGCCTTGGCTGGTATCACATGCTGCTGAGGATAGTGGCTCACAGCTCTGGGTGTTACCTCTTTGCCTCAGCAAGAGTGAGCTATGCTGGTGATTAGACTGTGTCAGCTTCCTGCCATACCAGTCTGTCCTCCTTACCAGCAAACTCCTTGACTCTACAAGTTATAACCTTGCCTTGCAGGTAACAAGCAGTGACCTCCAGCCCCCGAGCTCCTCAGAGATGTCTCTCTGCAGTACACAGCCCCTATCAATTTACATTCACTGTGCCTTTTAACAAGTCAATACATTTCAGCTCAATTTAACACTTATTTAAAGCACAGCACTGAACTAGTTTATAGTAAAAACAAGTTTATTAACAGGAGGACATAGGCTAAGTCATACCAAGAAGGAGGAATAAAGATAGAAATGTTTAAACAAAAGTAAAACACTCTCCTAAGACTAAAACTTAATCCGCTATTATTCTTGTTCAGCATGGTTTCCCTAGTCACAACAATTTCTCCAGCTTGACTGGCTGTTCCAGCCAAGATCCACCCTTACAAGATCAAAATGCTGGTTTCTGGATACCCTCAAAGTCTTTCAACAGTTCCTTATATTCCCCAAAGGTTATCTTTGACTTCAGAGTCAGGAAGCACTCCTGAGGGGCTCAGCTTGGCTCTGCTCCCTGAGTACTCCAGGGACCTGAAGCCATATTGATTTCACAGTCTCCTGTGATTTTACAATGCAAATGCCCTTCCTGCAATCTCCTGCAAATGAATAGTCCCTTGTCCAGGTCTCTGGTCACACCTGACTCAGTTTGCCATTGAAACAGGTGTTTGTCTTCCCTTTTCTCTGGGGAAAAGATTTGCCTCCTTTCTTTAGTCTCCAAAACATATCAGAGTATCCATAGTTTCACCTACAGTGTTGTTACAGACATTTCACAGTGATTAATGACCAGAGTGTTATTAGTTTTCAAATGATTTATTACATGACACCTTTTAAATAAAAGTGTGTGAGGTGTAATGAGCTAGTCAGGCTAGCTGAGTTTTACTGTTACATACCAGGAAAACCCTTGCCATTTTGCATTTGGGTGCTCCGAGGTCACAGGTTTCCTTTCTTTCACACAGTTCCACATATCCTCACTTATCCAGACTTTAGATTTGTTAGTCTGGAAACCAAACTACAGTTATTGCAGTATCTGTGATACTGAGACACAGGACGGGCCAGGTCATGTTAATGTTGACTTCATGGTGTGGATCTAAGTCCTGAAATCAATTCATTTTGAAAAATCGCTGCTGTAATGTTTTGTCTGCTAGCCTTTTGCTGTCAATTTTCTTGCTACTTTTTGGGCAGTGTTTCTGGAGTTTGACCTTCAGTCTTGCCACACAAATTATGGTCACTTCCCACATCAACTCCATTTGCTCAGATGTCCTGGTGAGTTGATCTAAACAAAACATACACCTTGTTTCTGACAAATTCTGCCTATACAAAAAACAGACAATTTAACTATTAGTTCCCACTTTGTCACCTTGATCACAGCATCAGGATGGCACCTGTGAAAAATGCATATACAGTAGATTCAGCTTATTAGCAATCCTTCTGTTGCCAGCAAAAAGTTGCCATTATTTAGCAGTTACTAATAAGTGGAAAACAAGTTTGCAAGGCAGCAGCCAGGGAAGGAAATGCTGGGACATGCCTTCCCTGGCTGCAGCCCTGCAAACTTGCCTGCAAGCAGGGCAGCAGTGGGAAAGAGGGCTGCAGACTGGCTGCCAGGGCTTTCTATGGAAAGCGAGGGTGCTGTGAGCCTATGGGGCTGCACCATACCTCTCCCTGCTCTGTGGAGTTTGGGGCTCATCCTGTCCCAGTGCTCCTTGTGTGCAGTCCTCTACCAGGGCACAGCCAGGAGAGTGCAGCGAGAGGTACCATGCAGCCCCGACATCTGGACTGCAGCCTCTTCCCTGCTACTGCCTTGCCCACTGCCTCCCCTCCTAGTCCCACCCCTAATCTCCAGTACTTTGGCAGGTTTGCTAGGGTCAGCCCTAGACAGAAGCATTAGGATTGGCTGCAGGCAGGCTTCTCTGGCTGTAGCCCCACAAGGCATATTCCATTGATATTAATGGGATAGGACCGGTTCCCAGGAAAATGTTGCCATTAAGTGGATGTTGCTAGTATCAGGATTGCTATGAAGCAGAATCTACTGTATGTAGCTGATGTCAAAGCATCTAAAGTGCAACCTATGTTTGAGCAAAATGCATATTTGACAATACAAAAATAAATACAAGCAAAATCAATACTATGTGTTAAACAATCACACCCTTAAAAGTAACCTCCATTCATGTATTAGAAATAAGTATTTCTAAGTCACCATCATGTCTGATGCCATCTAGAATTTTTTGTTTTGTTTTGCGCATGTCATTGCTAATCTGAACGGGTGTTCTTTAGATCTAATATTTTTTTTAAAACATTTAAAGGTTAGTGGATCAATGTGTAAGTTAGAAACAGATATGCATTTCTCAACTTCATCTTGGTGTTTGAACTCACTTTGAATAATGAATTAATTGTGATGAATTGGAATGAGCATAATCATGGTTTAAACCCATAATGCTGCATGCAGGAGGAGTGAAACAAATCTGGAGTAGTGACTTTTTTTATAATTAGTTACAACATATTATTGTCCATTTATATTGCAGGTCAACCTTACTTCTGGACATCGCCACTTGCTGAGCCTCGTAAGGCAAGAGGCAGTAGCAGCTATTTCACTTGTTGAGCCATCTTGGTGGGATGATGCTGAATTGGTGTGGCCATACCGAATGAATGATGAAAACATGGCTTGACATGACTGAACTGAGGATTCTGGGAGCAAAATTCTTCTCTTAGCATCAGGCAGATAGCAGAGGTGAAACTGACTGGCTCCATGCTGTGTGTATGATTAATACTGATCTTTGAGTCAGCAAATATGTACACTTGAAAGCAAACAACATGGGTAGAACATCATGAGTGGAGCATGGGCTGACCAGGGAATCTCGACCCTGTTGAAGGACATCACGCAAGGGGCTGAAGTGAAAGATTGATAAGGGAGTGAATGTGGGGTAATGTTCAGTTGGCAGCACTCTGCAGTCTCCTCCTAAAGTATTTATTAGGTAAAAATTAGTAGCCAGATGCCCACTGACCGTGCTTTTAAAACATGTGATGCCTTTGAGGAAAAAGAGTATAAAAATCAAGCAAGTTCAATTACTGTTGGGGGGATTCCTTAATTAACACTTAAAGAAGCAACACTACTACACAGAGTAGTCAAAATTCTGCCCCGTGGGCTCAAGCAGGACTGTGAGCCATAGGAGTTTCCAGGCAGCCAAGGTCTTGCCACAAGGAAATCAAAGACAGACCAGAGGGCTGAGGAGACCAGACCTGGAGAGAAAAAGTCATCCATAGAATTGGTAACCACCTTCTCTATTTGCCAATCAGGAAGTGTATGAGGCTAGCACAGGACCTGTTTGTGTATGTTTGTGAAAGAGGTTCACTAAGAGGAATGTATAGTTCTTTAATATCTAAGGAGAATAAAAGGAGTTATGTGCTTAATGTAACCCTTTACCATTTGTGTAATTCCTTCTCAAACAAACTGCAGTGTATACAAGTTAATTACTATGCATCTTTTTCACTGGTATGACAGTAATCTGCTCCACGGGGAGCTATTAAAGATCCATTCAGGGGTAGTAGCCCCCTGGTGCTAACACACGAGTCTGCGATGGCAACAGACACGAGTTGTGGTGCCAAGGATATCACACTGACACATGCCAATATTCGTTTGTAGAACAGCAGGCCATATGTGGTGTCCTCCAGATTTGATTGCTAGATGAAATACCAATAGCTGTGGTAGCTCCAGATGCTTCTTGTAGATGTCTCCTTCCAAGTAACCCAGAGAATGGACAGCTGCCCAATTAGCAAATATGGTGGTGTCCTGGTCCAATACCTGTAGAGATACAGCAAAGGAAGTGTCTTCAGTCTGTGCACTTTGAATTAAGAGGCATTTTATTCACCTTTTTAAAAACTTACTTTGTTGCCCAGATTAAGCAATTGTCACAGTACTGTTTCACATTTCTTAGACCTGGCCACCAACCTAGTTTTCAATTTTTGCACGGTTTTGTCAGTTCCCCTTGATATCCTCCTGAGAGAATATCATGTACCAAATATAAAATCAGATCTTTACAAAATTTGCTCTGGCACCACCCCTACTGCTTCCTTATTCCCTCTATACGTGACTAAGCAACTCTCCATTACGAAGGTTAATTTTGGTTTTAAGGGCAAGTCCTGTGACAATTCCTTCCCTGCCTGCACCTGTTTTATTACTTCTGACAACACTGCATTCTGCTTCTGCAGTGCTTGCAAATCAGGTATGGTCTCTGTAGCACTCAGAATCTTATGTGAGGACAGTCCATCATGTCTCCTCCCATTGGGCACCTGTTTTAGTATGAAAAGTCTGTAGCTCACTTTCTTACTAAAGTGTTCTATTTCACTATGATTTTAAACCTTCAAAATGAAGGAAGTGGAGGGCACAGGCAAGAAAGACAATAAGATAGTAGGGATGCATAAGCTAGTGGGGAGCCTGCAGAAATAAAATTATGAGGATGCCAGAAAGGAAGGAATTCCATAAGGGCATTACAAACCCATTCAGAATCAGAGAGAAAAAGAAAGTGGGGGGGGGGGGAAGGAGTGAACCTTTACAATGCACAAGCCACAGCAGTAAGTTCAGCATATTGAGCCAAGTGTGGGGGTATGAGAGAGAGAGATGTTTCAAACAGAGAAAGTACTGGAACGGTCTGTAAAAATAGAATGTACTAGAGGAGAGAGGTCACAGCTGGAAAGACTGAGGTAGTGAGGATGGGGAGGCAGCAAAGGTAGGTTCTCAGCCTCTCTTTGCCTTCCTATCTTTTCACCTTTCTCCTGGTTACATCTATTTTGATATCTTCCTAGTATCCCTTTTATTTCTTCTAAATTATGAAGAAGAGATTTGAGGGTACTTACTCAATACCTTTTTAAAAAAATCTTTATTTTGTTCTTCTAGTTTTAATCCTTCCTTTAATTCTTTTATTTCCTTACTTGTCTGTACTACCTTATTATTAAGGGCCATGCAGGCCATATGGAAGCCCCTGAATGGCTTTTGATTCTCCTTTCCTTTCTTACCTTTGTCGTATCTTGCCTATACCACTTATAAATATAACTCTATGGATCCTTTTTGTGGCATGTCCAGCAAAACTGAAGCACATCCATATTCCATTACATATTAAATTTTAAAAAATGCTTGAGCAGTTCTTTATTTTCTGTCAGCATTATAGAGGTTTCATCTAGAAAAGTGTTCTGCTATAATCAGTCTTTAAACAATTACACAGCCTTGCTGCTAGCATATGCTGTACACCCTAGACTGTTAGCCATCAGAGTCTTATCTCTATAGTGCTATCACCTATTACTGCTAACCGGGCTGCAGTCTCTGTTAAGTTGTTTGATTGATATGGGCTATTCATATCCCATCTGGGGTGCCAATTTGTTAGCTATTGGGGTTAGGTACAAAGTGAGTCAGATAACCAGAGTAAATTAATTAAAGGTCAGCAGAATACATAACTACTTAGCACCTAGCTAGTTATCTATTTTACGCTAATAATCCCTGCTGCAACCATCACTGGTGGTGGTCCTATAAAACCCCAGCAAGATTTTGTGGCTCCTCAATCCCTGAGAGAGTGGTAATGGGACTTTTTTTTTTTTTAAACAAAATTATTTTTCCCCCCACCAGTTTTTGCATGATTTACACAAAACAATTGATTACTCCTAAAAGATGAGAGCATCAACAAGCCATTTGAAAATTTGAGAGATCCTTTCCATATGAAGTTTCACACATGTAAAACTTAGTGTCATTATCACGTGACAAAGTGCACATAAGAATTTTGAAAAAGCTTCTCCAGGAAGAGACGAAAGTGGTGTGCCTTCAAAAGTCAGTCTATTCGTATTACTGTAGTACGGGGATGAGCAACCTCTGGCATGCAGCTCTCCAGGGTAAGCAACCTGGCGGGCCGGGCCGGTTTGCTTACCTGCCATGTCCACAGGTTCGGCCGATCGCGGCTCCCACTGGCCACGGTTCACTGCTCCAGGCCAATGGGGGCTGAGGGAAGCCACATCCAGCACATCCCTCAGCCTGTGCCGCTTCAGAATACTGCCTCCAGCACTGCCCACTGGGTAGGGTGGGGGGGGTGGTAACAGGAGTGCTTCTGTTTGCCCCTGCGTCGATGGCCAACCACAACCCTAGAGGCTAGCCCCTCGTCTCTGGGGGCGGGTCGCGGTCTGTCTTGGCCCCTCTCCTCGGTGGCCAGGGGCAATGCAAGGGGGGAAGTGAGGGGACCCAGGTGGACCCTCTAGCGGCAGCCTCCTTCTGCCCTCCTTCTCTCCGCTCTTGCCCGCTTAGCTTCACGCACAGCTCAAAGCTCTTACCCACAGTACTAGCTGTTAGGCCTCGAAAGAATAACACCAGACCTGTGTACAGAACAGAGACATACGGTATCCAGAAGCCACTATTTCCTGTGACTAACATCTACAAATCTAGGAAAGTTAAAGCGTCTTTTCTTGTTCTGGCATTCCAGAAGAAATGGTTATTGACAATAAGCTGAAGTTTGCTGTCTCTGAAATCTAAGGCTGGGTCTACACTACCCGCCTGAATCGGCGGGTAGAAATCGACCTCTCGGGGATCGATTTATCGCGTCCCGTTGGGACACGACAATCGATCCTCGAATCGACGCTCTTACTCCACCAGCGGAGGTGAGAGTAAGCACCGTCGACAGGAAGCCACAGATGTCGATTTTGCCGCCGTCCTTACAGCGGGGTAAGTCGGCTGCGATACGTCGAATTCAGCTGCCGCTATTCACGTAGCTGAATTTGCGTATCTTAAATAGACTCCCCCCTGTAGTGTAGATGTAGCCTAAGTTCCTAAGGGCCTGAATTTTCAGAAGTATTGAGTACCCCAACTCAAAAAGGAGTCAGTAAGAGCACCCTTTATAATAAAGCATTAGGTAACTACAGATGGGCATCCAAAACGAAGGCATCTAAAATTCAAGGCTACTTTTAGAAATCTGACCCTTAGGAAAGCTAAGGGTCAAATTTCCTTCTGTAAGATGGGACTGCTTATATTTACAAACATTTAGTTAATAATTCAGTGGGGGGGGCAGTGCCCCACCCCCTGAGATGAAGGGCTGAACCAGTCCGGAGAGGCTGTGCAGACCAGCAGCCAATCAGGGCCGGGCTAGGTCCAGTAAGGCCTTGTCTACACTACAGAGTTTTGCCAGCAAAAATGTCTTGTTTTGACGACAAAATAAAACCATCCTGAAAAGACACACAAGGCTTTTTGTGCAAAATTTTTGTCGACAAAGTGCCAGTGTAGACACCGCGCTTGATTTTATTGCTTTAATTGGCTTCCAGGAGGTGTCCCACAATGCCCATCCTGACCACTCTGGTCAGCAGTTTGAACTCCACTGCCCTGCAGCCAGATAAACAACTATCCGCCCCTCCCCCTTAGATGCCCCAGAAATTTTTGAAATTCCATTTCCTGTTGGCATGGCATTGAGAGGTTTCATTGCATCTTCCTGGGTAACCATGGCAGCTTATTGCAGCAAACGCTCTCCCACTTGGACCACTATGCAGCTGCTGGATTTGCTCAGTATATGAGGAGAGGAGGCTGTGCAGTCCCAGTTCCACGAGGAATTTTGATACCTATGGGCAGATTTCTCGAGGCTTGTGTGAAAAGGGCTATGATCAGGATACACTGCAGTGCGGAGTGAAGATAAAGGCAGGCGTACCATAAGGCGAGGAAGACAAACTGTCGTTCCGGTGCTGCACCTAAGACCTGCTGGTTCTATGAGGAGCTGGAAGCTATCCTGGGTGGCGACCCCACCTCCACTGCCAAGAACCCTGTGAATACTTTGGCAGGCTGGAGGCAGCAGAAAGAGGATCTAACCCAGAGGATGAAGTCATTGATAAAGAGGTGGAATTAGACAATGGTGTGGTGCTCCTGGTGGGGTCACCTAGTGGGGCAAGCAGCCAGGAACTGTTCACCCCTCCGGAGGTGACTAGCCAGTCTCAGCAGTTGCTCTCTGGCGAGCAAGAAGCAGGAGAGGAGATGCCTGGTAAGTGGCTGTGGTTTGTGTGGTGCGGAGGTGGGTTCAGGGTATAAAAAGGTACAAGGCTGGCTGTGTTTCTGTGTGCTGGACATTTCCCTTTGCAGCTAATCAGTGCAGTGGAGCAGGGTGTTGATGCACACAGAGATCTCACAGGAATCCTCCAGAGAGATCTCTAGGAAAGTTTCCTGGAGGTAATCGGCAATCCTCTGCTGAAGATTCCTTGGCAGAGCTGCTTGGTTCCTTCCCGCATTGTAGGAAACTTTCCCATGCCCATTCAGCAGTCACTTGTGCAGGGACCAAAGTGGCACACAGGCGAGCAGCAGAGGGACCAGGGTGGAAGCCACAAGCATGTAGTAGATGTACTCTCACTTCCCTGCTTACCCTCAGTAGTGAGATATCTGCTACAATGACCCCCACCTGTAGAAAAGTGTGGGAGAATTTTACAATTTCTCTCTAGTCGGCTGCACGGCAACCCTTGCAGAGTGCTCTTCCCCCCCCATATAGAGTGCCCCCCCCCCAGCACACTCACCATGCTTTGGGTGTTCACCGAGATGTATGCTTGCCAAGGGTCAGTGAGAAAGTGATTTGTTATGTTACCAGAGGTGTATTTTACTGAAATGTTTCAATGCTGTGCATGAACTTAATCATTGTTCCTTCTGCTTCGGCAGATGTGGACTCGAGGAACACCCAGTGAGTGTCTCCAACAGATAAGAAAGCACCCAAGGTGGAGCAAAGAAGACATTTTCCAGGAGGTACTGAACGTCGCCAATGCAGAGAAAAGGAATAGAGGGAAGCTGAAAGTCAGGACAGAAAAGAAAAATCAGGAGTTTGTTAAGGATGCTACTGAGCGGATCATTAAAGTCATGGAGGAGCAAACACAGATGCTGAAGTCCTTAATGCTGCTGACTGAGCAGGTGCATGCCCACCCTCCCCTACAGCACATTCAGAACTCTTCCGTGCCCCTCTTCCCCCCCCAAACTCCACCCACACAGTCCTTTCTGAGACTTCTCGGTTTCTGCTTCACTCCACCCCTTGGACAACTTTCACAATGATAGCTGGACCTACACACAACTCTGAAATTCTGCCCTTCCCTGGCACCTCCTTTCCCCACCAAGTGTCTTTGTGTATTGTTTCTTGGGCAATAAAAGCAAAGTTTTTGAATGGTAACTCATCTTTATTTGTATCCTACAAATTAAGATAGCAGGCACTACCAATACATACACGGGCAGTTCAATCATTTCCTTACTCGAATGTAAGGCCCCAAATTTCACCATTGCTTCCTAGGAAAACTACATGTAAAGTAACATTGTAGCACCAATCACAGAGATATACATTACTGGTTCTCATTTTCAAAGTGTTGTCTCAAAGTTTCCCTGATTCAAATTGCCCCCCTCTAGGCCCCTCTGATAGCTCTAATACCTGGCTGCTCAAAATCAGCAGCCAAGCAGTCTGCCTCAACACTCCACCCCTGAGCATCCTTAGCTTCACAAAGATTATGCAACATAAAATACACGGCTATGACCATGGGAATATTATCCTCATTGAGGTCTAACCTGCCATAAAGGCATCACCAGCGCACCTTTAATCTGCCGAAGGCACATTCTACTGTCATCCGGCATCTACTCAGCCTGTTGTTGAACTGCTCCTTACTGTTGTCCAGGTTTCCTGTGTAAGATTTTATGAGCCATGGCTGTAAGGGGTATGCTGAGTCTCCCATGATCTCTATGGGCATTTCAACATCCCACACTGTAATCTTCTGGTCTGGAAAGAAAGTCTCCACTTGTAGATTTCTATACAGGCCAGTGTTCCTGAATATGAGTGCGTCATGCACCTTCTTGGACCACCCCACTTTGATGTGAAACGCCCATGGTAATCCACAAGCGCCTGCAACACCATGGAGAAGTACCCCTTCCTATTGATGTACTCCATCACAAGGTGGTCTCCTGCCAAGATTGGAACATGTGCCCCTCCACAGTTAGGGAAACCCATTTCTGCAAAGCCATCCACTAGTTCACAGAGTCATGGTCCTTTGTAACAGGATACGATTAATTGCCCTGCACACTTGCATTAACGTAGCCCCAAAGGTCGACTTCCCAACGCCAAATTGATTTGTGACCGACCGGTAGCAGTCTGGAGTCACCAGCTTCCACACAGCGATTGCCATGAGATTTTCTACCGATAGGGCAGCTCTCATTCTGGTGTCCTTGCACCATGGTTCTGGGGCAAGCTCTGCACACAGTTCCAGGAAGGTGGCTTTCTGCATTTGAAAGCTATGTAATCACTGCTCATCATCCCAGACCAGCACAACGATATGATACCACCATTCAATGCTTGTTTCCGAGCCCAAAAGCAACAGTCCACTGTCTGCAGTTGTTCCATGAATGCCAAAAGCAATCTGAAGTTGCTCCTAGAATGTCAGGCAACTGGGGTCTTCTTCAGTTAGGAACTTCGTGATTAACTGCAATGCCATCCGCAATGTCTTAATGACAGTTAGCAGAGCAGTGCAGGATCCATCCCTTCTCACAAAGATGCCAGGGTGCACAGCAAACAAGGGCTGTTGAAAAATTCCATAAGCTCATGGAATGCTGGGAGAGAAAACAATGCATCATGGGTCATTGAGCCCAGTTCCAAGTTGCGCCACAATCCGCTCTGCCTTCCCACAAGACCTACCAGCAGAAGATGTCGAGCTGGACTGTCCGATAGGTACCCACAGTGCATTGCTCACACTGTCAATGATAGTGCCTCAACTGTGGGCGCGCTCTGCCGACAGAGGGAGCAAGTGTGAATATGCAATACAAGTTTTTATTATAGCACTTTTTGAGTGTTAACATGATTTTTGTTGACAAAACTCTAATGTAGACAAGGCCTAAGACTGCTGAAACGTGGTAAGAGAGACTTTGATTTTAATTCCCTTAGCATAAGTTAGGCATTCGTTGCATTTTACTTTTATTTTCTTGTAAGCAATTCTGACTTTTATGTGTCATTATTTGTAGTCACTTTATCTTTTATAGTTTGTTTGTATTGTTATCTCAACCAGTGTGTTTGGACTGAAGTGTTTGGGAAGCTCCATTTGGGATAAAAGGATTCGTGCATATCAGTTTCTATTAATAAAATGACATACTTTATATGAGCTTGTATTGTACTGCCCAGCTCTCTCCTGGACAAGATGTAAATTTCGGGGGGAGAAATCTAGGATGGGGGATTTGCTGGCATTGATCTCCAGTAATATAGCACTCATACACTATAATTGGAAGTAACTTACATGCTAGAGGCTGTGTGTGAGCAGACCAAGAGTGGTAGCTCTCATAGCAGAGCAGTGAGAAAGGCACCCCAGGTTGGAGAACTGAGGGGACTGTTGTTCAGCAGTCCAGATTGTACTCTGGATAATGTCACACTGCCTTTCAGATCATTCTACAAGACTCACATTATTCCACCTTGCATTCTATGTCCTGTCACCATGCTGGGCCATTGTTTGTGATTGTTCTCAATATTTTGTGGTCCCAATGAGCATCCATGAAAGAATTGTTTGAATACAATATAACTACAATAGGTAATCAGACTTCCAGCTTTGGTGAGCTTGGTGGTGGCTCCTTAGACACATGCATGGACCCTGGCCCATGCAGGAGGCCCACGCCCCATCCCTGCCCCCTGCAAATTCCCTTCAGCCTGTGCTTATCTGCTACACTCCTGCCGCGGCCTCACCAAGCTGCAGTGACACAGCAACACCCTTCTAAAGAGTCTCCTGGGTGTGGTAAATTGCTATGGTAACAAGGCAGCTTATTGAGGCACTATTAGCTATACCAGGAATTGAGCCTCACTCAGCACTACATTTTTCAAACTGTCTGGTGTTGTGTTTCACTACTGGATAGATTGTTATGACATTTAAATCAAGTCACGGTTTGTCCTTCAATCGGTATATATTGATCAATTAAATAAGAATATGCAAAATATATTTTGTAGCTTTTGGAAATTCTTAGTCTGGGCCTCGTTTGCCTGGGCTGACAAGCCACCCCTGCTATAAGCCATAGCATAACAAGCCTGCAATAGTAAAAAGAACAGGAGTACTTGTGGCACCTTAGAGGCTAACAAATTTATTTGAGCCTAAGCTTTCGTGGGCTAAAACCCACTTGCTTCTCAAGCTTGCCAGTATCTGTCTATTGGGATGTCTCCGCACAGATTCTGAAGAACACTATTACCTTACAGAACTAAAGGGACTGCTGTTGACCAAAATGTATAGCAAGGTGGGAATAGATAAACATGTGGTTTCATCTACATTAAAAAAAATGATAAAACTAGGTAGTGCCAAGAATTGCCTAGCTCCATCAGGGTTTTTTTTTTATTTTGTTTATTCTGCTTACATAAATGAGCCAGCAGTTTTTGTAGTTTGACTATCTTCCATTCAATGAAAGCTATCGCCAAGCTATTTAACTGCTTGTTCAGTTTTATCCTCCAGCAAGCTCTGTAGCTTGTAGACTCTGAAAGGGTTTTGTTTGTCTTTTAAATTTGGAACGTGAATTTTGGGATCTTAAACAAGCACTCCAGACCAAATAGCCACCAGCAATGAGAGTGAGCAGTAGTTTCCAGTCCAGCTACCACATTAACTTACACCTTCTTTCCCTATCTTTGTAATTACTTATCCTAACACATCTTTATCTTCCATCTATCAACAGGTAAATTACAGAAGCTCCTATATAGTCAACTGGATTCAATAGGCCAACTTAATGGGTCATTGTAGTAGTTTTGGGCCGAGGTTTGGCCCTCAGCGGGGCTGTGGGGTATCCCACCGCCTTGCTCTGGTCCGGCGGCAGTCAGGGACCACAGACCCACAGTTAGGGGCTCAGGCCCGTAAGCAGGGGCTGAGCCAAGAGGTCCGAACGCAGGCCCTTAAGCAAGGGCTGTTTATAGCAAGTTTATAGCAGCCCAGGCCTTAAGTCAGGGCAAGGCAGCAAGCAAATAGTCAATCAGAGGCCCAGGTCCCTAAGCAGGGGTTGGGTCAGTAGCAAATAGTCAATCAGAGGCCCAGGTCCTTAAGCAGGGGCTGGGTCAGTAGCAGATAGTTAGAGGCCCAGGCCCTTAAGCAGGGGCTGGGTCAGTTTGTAGCAGCCCAGGCCCTAGGTCAGGGTGGGGCAGCAAGCAAATAGTTAGTCAGAAACCCAGCCTCTCTAGGCCAGGGAAAAAAAGAGGAGTCTGCCACCCAAGGAGTGGGTGGCAGGGGGGACGCAGGCCCTCCCACTCCACTGCGTCCCAGCCCGGGGCCCTAGCAGCGGTGGAAACTTGCTGCTATCAGTGGGGATCCTGGACGCAATACACTGACATCGGCTCTGGCAGTGCTGCAGCCAGACTGGGGTCGGCTGCCCCCGGGCTACTTCCACACTCCCCCTTGTATGGTACCTGGGCCATACTCGTGTCCTCGGTGCTCTCCACCAGCATCAGCTCCTCAGGGTACCGGGCAAAGGGCAGGCTCAGCTCCTCCTCGGGGTAGCTGGCACAGGGCAGGCTTGGCTCCTCCTCGGGGTAGTGGGTGAGGGGTAGGCTTGGCAGGCCTGGTGAGTCAGCAGGCCGGTCGCGGCCTGCAGCTGTCTCCCAAGCGGGAGCTCGGCCAGAGACATCTACTCTCTCCACCAGCGTGGGCTCCACTGAGCTCTGCAAGCAGGCTTTTATACTTCCGGGTCGGCACCGTGACCTCTGAGGGGTGGGCACCGGAGCCGGTGACTCAGCAGGTGAGACCAGGTTGCAAGACAGACACCCCGAGCCCCAGGGAGAGTGGGGCTGGGCAGTTGGGGCTGGCAGCCCAAGCCCTGCTCCCGTCAGCGGGGGAGCCGGCAGCCCGAACTCCAGCGCTTCACACGCAGGGCTGGCAGCCAGAGCCC
This sequence comes from Malaclemys terrapin pileata, assembly GCF_027887155.1. Taxonomy (NCBI): domain Eukaryota; kingdom Metazoa; phylum Chordata; order Testudines; family Emydidae; genus Malaclemys; species Malaclemys terrapin. The sequence continues at coordinate 74,184,632 of NC_071505.1, forward strand.
CAGGAAGAGTTGGGCCGGGCAGTTGGGGCATCCATCAAACTGAGGAAATTTAAACTTAAATCCCTGAAAATATTCATTTTTAGGAGGGGGTTCACGAGATTTCACAATTTAGTGAAAGGGGTTTGCAGGCTGTTAAAGTTTGGGAACCACTGGTTTAGACTGATGTCTGAATTTGGCCACATCTCCTTAGTGCCCCTCACATGGGCAGTGAAGAAATTAAGACAGTCAGTTACAACAATTAATTCATCCTGGTGATGGAACACTTAAAATAAAGCACTGCCTGAACTTTGTTCCAAAATGGGAAGGAACGGGTGGGAGGAGGTCATGAAAGCAGTGCTCTGTCCGAAGCTTGTTTTTGCAAGAAATGCCCTTCACTGGTGTTCTGTATATCCACGATATGTTCTGTACCTGTATTACCATGGTGATTTGAAAATCTGAAAGCAATAAGCCACATGCCTTAGAAGTCTTGAGTTCTTTGTTGTGAATGACAGGTAGGACTGTAAGCCTTTAACATGAAAGTCACATTCTCATTCAATTAAAAGATGGTAAATGAAAACCAAAGATGTGTCAAGAATCAATGATCCAATTTAAGGGCAGACACTAAAATCCAAATATGTGAAAACAGGCTGTAATATGAGGCAGGTGATGGAATGATTGGCACAAACTCATTGTATGCTGAATAGCACAGCTTCTCTATGCATTGCTGAGAGTAATATTAGACAACCATTGAGGGTAGCTATAAAAGCCTTGGAATTCACATTTGTTGGAAATTGAATTATTTTTTGTTAGCTTTAAAATACACTGGGAAACTTAAGGACTGTATGCCACAGATAGCCATGCCATCAGCACAAGACCGGCAAAGAATGACATCATGCATCTTTGGTCTCTGAAAAACTATGAAGGTTTTTATCTGCTCCAGAAGACTTACTATAGGAGTCTTTTCTTACCTCCTATAAGTTTCTTTCAAAGAAAGAAAAATGGGCCAGTGTGCTCTGTCAAGTATTAATGGCTTAATTAATATTTACTTAGTTATCTTTCCTTGTAAAGATTTCCAAAGCACCCTTATACATTAAAGTACAATTTATTCCTTTTTTTAAAAAAGGGCTTCTAAATGCACCTGTGAATACTAATCCCAGAAGGTGGTGAGAGTTACATCAGTTCAGACTCCTTTAGAATTATCTCTGGAGTTGGCCAAATAGCATTAGTGCCCCTCGTACAGTATTTACTTTTTATGTTCCAGATATATTTAACAATATGTTTGAAGTCCACTTTGACTTTTCAGTTAAGTCATCAGGTGCTGTCAAGAGTTGGGGGTTGCATGATACAGTGATAATTATTGGAAAGCACAGCAGAAAGCTTCATATTCAGAGCAACAGAGACTCAAACTTATAAGAAACCCTTGCTTTTTAAATATCCTTATTTTCTTCTAGTTCTAAGGTTTGGCTGCACTCATTTTTTATTCACGCTCCCTGTTCAGAAGAGTTAGGGTGAGGTGAGTAAATGCCCATTCTCAGTGGTTTTGGAAACATTGTTATGTTAGTTTTGCACATTTAGGGGTCCTTGCTGGATTCTTTCCTTTTTTAGGAACTGGCCTTTTGAACACTCCTGCAGTGTTCCTCCTCAGCCCTCTCTCCTGCCCAGTTATCTATGTAAAGGGGAGTTGAGTGGAATGCAGATAGAGGCAGAAGGAAATAGTGTGGCTTAAATTCTGACCACGTGAGAAGCAGTCACTGGATGGAGTTGTTGACGGAGATGTTTCTCCAAAACTGCTCTAGTTCCTTTTTTTTCTTTTTTTTTGGGGGGGGGGGGGGGGGGGAGGAGGGGAAAAATAAGGGAAGTGCACAGGTGCTCTTTTTCCACTCCTCCTCACCAGCCTTCTCTTGCTGCAGCCTCTTCAGGCAGCTCTGCTGCCCCAACTACCCTTTGCCTTTATATTTCCACATTCCTTTTAACTCTTTCCTCCCCTGACCTTTGAGGTCTCTTATGGAACCACCATTCTCCTGGCCAAAGACCGACAGGAATCTTCTTTAAAAAAAAAAAAAAAAAAGTCATAGATATACCTGAATTAACCAAGAGATTGTTTTTAATTATAGCATACCCTCCCTAAAGGTGCACTTCCAATCCTACCAGTCAAATCAATTGGTTTCCATGCTTTCCCAGGACCTTTAGAAGTTCCAAAGCAGCAGCATCTCGGAACAGTAATGGTGATAAGAAATATTATTTCAACAGAAATGAAGGCACAATCTCCGCAATTAAGTTTATTTAAAAAAAAATAAGGAGGGATGAAATGGGCTAAGGGTTTTGATGAATGTTGAGAGGTTTATTTTTTGGACATTTAGCCGTATGGAATGGAAATCTATCAACCTCATGAAGAAACTTGCACAAATACAGACAGATATCATCTTCCTTTCCAAATGCAAACAGATGGACATCATACCAAATGGACTGAAGGTGAAAAATCCATTGCTATCTACATACTGCACAGACCACAGTGAGAGATTATGCCATACGTTATCAAAGAAACTGAGGAACCACCTGATCAGCATCCTATACAGCAAACAGAAAAACATCAAGAAAGAGCTCTCCAACCTGGAGACTCTCATAAATAACCAACCCTCCACACAAACGGACTTTACTAAAATAAGACAGGAGATCTACATTACACACTTCACCTCTCTACAAAGGAAAAAGGACCGTAAGCTGTCTAAAATCCTACCTGCCACATGGGGCCACAACAGGGGTACCCCTAACTCACCCAGCAATATCGTCAATTTATCCAGCTACACACTCAACCCAGCAGAAGAGTCTGTCCTATCTCGGGGACTCTCCTTTTGCCCCAGCACCCCCACGAACATGATACAGTTCTGTGGTGATCTGGAAGCCTACTTTCGCCGCCTCCGACTCAAAGAATACTTTCATGATAACACTGAACAGCGCACTGATACACAGATACCCTCCCACCAACAACACAGGAAGAAGAACTCCACATGGACTCCTCCTGAGGGTCGAAATGACAGTCTGGACCTATACATAGAATGCTTCCGCCGACGTGCACAGGCAGAAATTGTGGAAAAACGACATCGCTTGCCTCATAACCTAAGTCGTGCAGAACGCAATGCCATCCACAGCCTCAGAAACCACCCTGACATTATCATCAAAGAGGCTGATAAAGGAGGTGCTGTTGTCATCATGAACAGGTCTGACTACCAGAAGGAGGCTGCCAGACAACTCTCCAATACCCAATTCTACAGGCCGCTTTCCTCAGATCCCACTGAGGAATACACTAAGAAACTACACCATCTACTCAGGACACTCCCTACACTAACACAGGAACAAATCAACATACCCTTAGAGCCCCGACCGGGGTTATTCTATCTACTACCTAAGATCCACAAACCTGGAAATCCTGGACGCCCCATCATCTCGGGCATTGGCACTCTCACTGAAGGACTGTCTGGATATGTGGACTCCCTACTCAGACCCTACGCCACCAGCACTCCCAGCTATCTCCGTGACACCACAGATTTCCTGAGGAAACTACAATGCATTGGTGACCTCCCAGAAAACACCATCCTAGCCACCATGGATGTAGAGGCTCTCTACACAAACATCCCACATACAGATGGAATACAAGCTGTCAGGAACAGTATCCCTGATGATGACACAGCACAACTTATTGCTGAGCTCTGTGACTTTATACTCACGCACAATTATTTCAAATTTGGTGACAATATATACCTCCAGACCAGTGGCACCGCTATGGGCACCCGCATGGCCCCACAATATGCCAACATTTTTATGGCTGACCTGGAACAACGCTTCCTCAGCTCCCGTCCACTCATGCCCCTTCTCTACCTACGCTATATTGATGACATCTTCATCATCTGGACCCATGGGAAGGAGGCCCTGGAAGAATTCCACCATGCTTTCAACAGCTTCCACCCCACCATCAACCTCAGCCTGGACCAATCTACACGGGAGGTTCACTTCCTGGACACCACCATACAAATAAGCGATGGCCACATTAACACCACCCTATACCGAAAACCCACCGACCGCTACGCCTACCTTCATGCCTCCAGCTTCCACCCCGGTCACACCACACGATCCATCGTCTACAGCCAAGCACTGAGGTACAATCGCATCTGCTCCAACCCCTCAGACAGAGACCAACACCTACAAGATCTTCACCAAGTATTCTCAAAACTACGATACCCACACAAGGAAATAAAGAAACAAATCAACAGAGCCAGACGTGTACCCAGAAGCCTCCTGCTACAAGACAGGCCCAGAAGAGAAACCAACAGAACTCCACTGGCCATCACCTACAGTCCTCAGCTTAAACCTCTCCAACGCATCATCAGTGATCTACAACCCATCCTGGACAATGATCCCTCACTTTCACAGACCTTGGGAGGCAGGCCAGTCCTCGCCCACAGACAACCTGCCAACCTTAAGCATATTCTCACCAGCAACCAGGCACCGCACCATAACAACTCTAACTCAGGAACCAACCCATGCAACAAACCTCAATGCCAACTCTGCCCACATATCTACACCAGCAACACCATCACTGGACCGAACCAGATCAGCTACAACATCACCGGCTCATTCACCTGCACGTCCACCAATGTTATATATGCCATCATATGCCAGCAATGCCCCTCTGCTATGTACATTGGCCAAACTGGACAGTCACTACGCAAGAGGATAAATGGACACAAGTCAGATATCAGGAATGGCAATATACAAAAACCTGTAGGAGAACACTTCAACCTCCCTGGCCACACAATAGCAGATGTAAAGGTTGCCATCTTACAGCAAAAAAACTTCAGGACCAGACTCCAAAGAGAAACTGCTGAGCTCCAGTTCATTTGCAAATTTGACACCATCAGATCAGGATTAAACAAAGACTGTGAATGGCTATCCAACTACAGAAACAGTTTCTCCTCCCTTGGTGTTCACACCTCAACTGCTAGCAGAGCACCTCACCCTCCCTGATTGAACTAACCTCGTTATCTCCACACTGATATATACCTGCCTCTGGAGATTTCCATTACTTGCATCTGAAGAAGTGAGGTTCTTACCCACGAAAGCTTATGCTCCCAGTACTTCTGTTAGTCTCAAAGGTGCCACAGGACCCTCTGTTGCTTTTTACAGATTCAGACTAACACGGCTACCCCTCTGATTTTTTGGAGGTGCTACTTCCCTATTGTCCAATTATTTTTATAGTAATTTATTCCTTCACTAGAAAAATGCAAGGTAATCAGTTAGAGATTCACAGAAATAAATTTGTTTAATGAAGTTCAAGAAAAATTAGTTAAAAGCTTTAAATTAAATGTCTAGATCTGGCATATGTCCCATTGTATGAAAGCAAGTGGTGATCTGAGAAGAATTTATTAGAATCTGACAAGAACCTCAAAATGATTGAAAACACATGCAAATAAGTGATTTCATACCATGTCTGAAGTCACCTGGAGGAAAAAAATATATCCATATTGCAAACCACTGAGATTAAAATATAAGGTACTGTTTTCCTGCAGCCATACAGCTTTATGCTATAATACTATAACAGCTCACATGCTGAGCAACCTTTCAGAGGCTGAGTGGGGAATCAGAGGAAAGATGATTGCAAGAAGTAAAATCTTACATCATTCTGCTTCCACCATTTGCAGGGGGCACCATGCCTAGAAGAGTGATCTATATAAAGAAAAATACCAGCTTTTGTATATTTATTAAAAATCATTTATATAGTACTGTTAATTTACATGTGCTTTACAAAAATAGAAAAACATGGTCTGTGCTCCAGAAGCCTTTCTAATCTAAATAAAGCAAGACGTGGGATAACAGTTCAGGAGCAGGAAAATAGGTCAGGGAGGAAGAATTACTTGGAGTACTGAATGGAAGAAATTAGGAGAAGACCATGTGTGGTTGGTGAATTGGGGTGGGGGGTAGAGATGGGATGATCAGTGATCCAGGTGTAAGGGGCAGCAAAATAATAAACAAAGCAAAGTAGGGGAAAAGTCAATAGGGGGAGGAGGGGAGGAGAGGGCAGATATGCAGGTGAGGTTGAGATTGTATAATATCTTTTGATGACAGCCTTGGATCTCATGCATTATGAGACAGGAAGTCAACAGAGGAATTTGGGATGGAGAAGATGTGGTCAGAACAGGGAAAAAGGGTGTTAGTAGTTGCATTTTGGACAGAGTGGAGTGGGGAGATGAGCAAGGCAGGGAGGCCAGAAGGAGAATCAAGGCAGAAAAGGACCAGGGCACAGACAAGGGTTTAACAGTGAGAACAAGGAGGAAAAATATACATTTTTGAGCTAGTAAAGAGGAAACGGCAAGAGATTGGAAATAGAAGGGAAAGGAAAAGTCAGTCAAAAGAGTGCACTGAGATTATAGGCCTGAGCAACATCAAAACATACTTGAGGAATCAATTGATATATAGAGAAATGGAGGCATAGAAGAGAGACTAGGAGAAAAGAGAAGTTGGTTTGAAGGACAGTGAATTGGAGATGGTAGACAGAGGCTGAGAACATGTCCCCAGCCCAGACAGACAGACATGCTATCTTTGCTCAAGCTAATGTGATAAAACAACAGTGTGGACGCTGCAGCTCAGGCAGCAGCATGGCTAGCCACCTGAGTACAAGCCTTCCTGACCCCGTGGGTCCAAACTCAGATGGCTAAGCTGTGCAGCAATGTCCATATTGCTATTTTTAGAGCACAAGCTCAAGTATATACCTGCCTAGGCTACACTGCCTAGCTACAGCTGCAGTGTAGACATAGCCAGGAGTCAGATTTTGGAATCAAACAGAGAATAGAGTTAAAACATTTGATGAGATAAAACAAATTAAAAATAGAAAGTAATAAGAGGAGGGAACTAGGAATAGAACCTAGAGGGACAATTTTGTGGTGAAGGGAGTTGAAGAATCTGATAATCTATTGCTAGAAGTTCTATACAGCTGATGTGTTCTACAGGGATTTCTTTTAAATGGATGCCTGTCTATGCTGTTTCTTCTATTTTACTGTCTCTAGTCTTGTCTGTCTTATCTGGTGTTTTTCAGTAACCCTTGCGTGACAGCTTTGGCATTATCATAATGTGGCTTGGAGCTGAAAGAGGAATTGATGTATAAACAGGGGAATATCGAATAGGAGTAGGGAGATTATTTTATCTTTGGATTTGGCACTGGTACAATTGCTACCAGAATACTGTATCCAGCTCGGTGTCCACAATTCAATAAGGAGAGCATTCAGAGAAGAGCCATGAGAGTGATTAAAGAATTGGGAATCAAAGAACTGAACCTGTTTAACTTAAAGAGATAGCTACAGAGTGGCATGATCACTGTCTATAAGTACCTACATAGAGTATAAAAATTAGATAATGGACTCTTGAATCTAGCTGACAAAGGCATAATATTATCCAATCGATGGAAGTTGAAGCTAGACCAGTTCAGACTGAAAATGGAGATGCAAATTTATAACAGTGACTATTAGAACAGCTTTTCAGGGATTGTGGTGGAGTCTCCATCATTGACAATTTTGAAATCGAGATTGAATGTTTTTCCTAAAAGATATGCTCTAGTTCAAACTTGAATTAATTCAGGGAAGTTCTATGGTCTATAGTATACAAAATATTAGAATAGTTGATCATAGTGGTCCCCTCAATCTATGGATACTCTGCAAATAAGATTCATCCTGTTATGCTGAATGTATACACTAACCTCTAATGTCACACTTGCTCAAAAGTGCTAGTTTCTTGTGGTTAAATAGCATTACACAAATTTTCACAACTTGTAAGTATATGCCTCAGTTTCCCCATCTAAACACAGACCAATGATAGCTGCTTCTGGTGTAAAGAATTTACGGAACCTCTAAGTGCTAGGTATTATTATCTCTAAAATGCATGTGATCGTACAGCCTTTAAAATAGATTGCAGTCTACAGATAATATAAGCCCTAATACTATAATAGGTCTCTGCTTGTTTCTGCTAACATAGGGCCTAATCCAACTCCCAATGGCTTTTCCAGTGGAAAAACTCTTTAATTGGAATTGGATAGTGTGCATAGAAAAGGATCGGATACACATGGTCTTCGTTATTCCTCACCACTTTGGAATAAAAATGTATCCTGGCATGGAAAATACCTAACCTGACAAAAAGCTCAGTGCTGGCCTCCAGCAGCAAAATAGATTAGAGTACAGCCTTTCTAATTTCTCACATTCAGCAAGGCCTCAACTTCCAAAAGCAGTTGAATCTTTCTCTGCTAAACAAAAAATTTTTAAAGGTCAGATATGATTGACCTGAGGCAGATTTACCTAAAACTTTGTTTTAAAAGGAGATCTCCAGTGGGGTGTAGTGGGGGCAAAAGACATATCTGGCTTCAAGACTAAGCTTGATAAGTTTATGGAGGAGATAGTATGATGGGATAGCCTAATTTTGGCAATTAATTGATCTTTGATTATTAGAAGGTAAATATGCCCAATGGTCTGTGATGGGATGTTAGAGGGGGTGGGATCTGAGTTACTACAGAGAATTCTTTCCTGGGTGCTGGCTGGTGAGTCTTGCCCACATGCTCAGGGTTTAACTGATCGGCATATTTGGGGTCGGGAAGGAATTTTCCTCCAGGGCAGATTGGCAAAGGCCCTGGGGGTTTTTCGCCTTCCTCTGCAGTGTGGGCACGGGTCACTTGCTGGAGGATTCTCTGCACCTTGAAGTCTTTAAACCATGATTTGAGGATTTCAATAGCTCAGACATAGGTTAGGGGTTTATTACAGGAGCAGGTGGGTGAGATTCTGTGGCCTGTGTTGTGCAGGAGGTCAGACTAGATGATCATAATGGTCCCTTCTGACCTTAAAGTCTATGGGTTTCATTTCCCTCTCCTTATTTTGGCTCTAAGCATGAGTCACTGGTTTCCCCACTACAATTTCACTCTGGACTTTGTAAATCAGTGAATACACTGAATGTAATTGGGAGTTACCTGCTGAAGTCATTTGACTGTGCTGCTGTTCAATCACACACTGCAGTAGTCCAATTCCCCTACTTTCTTCCCCAAGAGTTAACACAGTTATTCTCTCCTGGCAATCATTTTCTGTTATTAGGAATCCTCTGCTCTTCCTTTGTTACAAGAGGCAAGGAATAGAAGGAAAATGACATTGCAGTGTTTCAAAAGCAGCTCCAAATAATTGCCAATGTCAACTTAAAGTTCTCTGAATTTCTGCTACAAGAGTCAATCCTAAAGGAGTATTAAAAAAGGTCTCTGCACTATCAGATATTTGTACCAATCCCAACATTAGTAAAACTCTTCTAATACATCATGGATTTAGAAATTCCTCATTTCTTTTGCCCTATGGTTCTTAATTAATAAAACTTTATTTTTTGTTGCACCTTTCATGCAAAAAATATATCCAAAATGGTTTATAGAGTTAATATTTTAAGTTTGTAGCTATTTATCCCAGAGAAAGAAAACATTGGGTGCATGGGGGGCATGGCAGCAAAGGAAAATGAATACATTTCCAGATAAGAATTGAAAATTGAGTTGATGAGGCAGAGACAAAAAGATTTTTTTTTTTAGTATTTTGTTATTACACAGGAAGGATTTTCATTGATGTAAAGTGATTTCACAGTAAGGTTCTCACTGATTCTTGGCTATTCAGGCAGACCACTTCATCAGTTGCCCTCCTACATCTAAGTGGGAATCTAGACACTTTTGAATTAGAAGAAAAATCAAGCAGAGAAGAAAAGCTGTTCAGACTTACAAGAAGATTTACAGTGCAGTCTGTCCTTTGCCGTCTCTGCTTGGTTTAGTTCTATATTTGTGTCTGATATCTGACAGACACATATCATGCATCACTAGTTTGTTAATCTTATTTTTTTTTTTTAATTCTGGTTTTACTTTTGTTTAAATTAGTAAATTATAACTCAGTTCTTATGGGTTGGCCACAAGTAATTATAACACAACATCAAGCACTTCAGAAACACTGCAGTCCATCTCGTTGGCTGAAACGTTACATAACCCTGCTAATATTCACACTTTATTCTCACAATAGTCTCACAATATTCTGCCACACAATGGATTGGTTTTGAAATTTTATGGTATTCAATTTTGATTGTCTATTTGACAGACGCCCTTATTATTTAGTTGAGAACTGCTGGAGAATTGCAAAACCCAGCCCGTTCTCTGTTCTACTTCTGAATAGCTAGGCCTGAATCATGTATTAGATTGTTTAACAATGAACACCAAGCCTCCTCCTAGATTGTGGAACTCACTCCCTATTAAGCCTATTTTTTAAAATCTTATAACACTGTGGCTTTGAGTATGTCATATTAAAATATGTTCTGAATGCAATTGACTATTTCAGGATATATGATTGTCAAGATTACACTGTTCAGAGCTTTGGAATATTTTACATGGAAAATTCATTAGCAATGTCTATTTAATGTAATGTATCTTAATTTGAAATAATGGCGTTTATCTGAAATGAGTTGAGACTACCCAGATCAGATTGCCAACATATGCCACAAGTGCCAGCACAGAGAGGGTATATGTATGTACCGTTAGGGCCCAGTCCTGCAATACACTGAGCCTCTTCTAAGAGAGGCACTTAGCAACTTGCAGGACTGAGCCCATATGTATACATGTATTCCAACATATACAATTTTACTGAAGTATAACTTTCTAGTAGTTTTATTACACTTATTCACCTTCTGATTTATCCAAAGAATCCTTTCATAATAATTAACTTTGCTTTTCATCCATAGATTTCAAAACAAAGAAAAGTATTGTCACCCTCAGTTTACACATAAGGAAACAGAGGGGCAGCAGCTTGCCCAAGATCACAACTGGTCAGTGCGGAACCAGAAAAAGAACCCAGAAATCCTACTTGCAGCCCAGTTCCCCATTTACTAAGCCACAGTACCTCCCAGAGTCCCATATATCGGTTAAAAGCAGCAGACGTATACAAAAATAGGGCCAAATTTCCAACAAAGTTATAATTTTTGGCTCTAAAGTTGCACACACAAATAAGGTAAACTAATTGTATAAGTATCCAATTTGCATACATAAGTGAAATTCACAAATGAAAATGAATTTTTGAATAATAAAAGCAGCTGGGATGTGAAAATACAATTTTTTTTCCCTATAGTTTTAGAAGACAGGTCAAGGCTCAGTGAAACTTTGAGCCATAAACACTGGACTTCATAAATCAGAATTTCTCAACACAGGGGGTGGAGGATTGGGGAAGCATTATCAAACTTTCATGGGAGGGGGGTATTGCAGTGAGCCTAATAATTCAGTAATTATAGTAAAAGTATTACAGGCCAAGCATCAAGTTGCAATGCCACCCACTAAAAAAATTTGGGAGGAAGGGGCTCCAATTCAAAAAAATTCTAAAGGTGGGGCAAAATTCTAAAGGTTGAGAGCCCGTCACAGATATATGTATCCAATCCCAAAATTATGCAGGTAAACATGAGGGTAAATGTTGAAATATACAAGCATACCAAGTTCTACCAAGCAGAGAAAAAGAAAGGGGAGAAAAGTACTATAAAGGTATATTCTTCTACTGTAGTGTACAGAGCTTCTAAACCGCATGCCAGATGTATTACTCCTTTGTCTGTTAACGGTTCCCTAGAGTGAATGGCCTCAGGATAAGTGCAGGACCTGCTTCACCATCTCACAGTCCCATGCTTTCATTGCCTTAAGCAATTGTTGCTGTCATAGAAAGCTATTGTGTAAAAAGACTTGGCACTAGACTCAGGGTTGCTAGGCATCTGGTTTTTGACTGGAATGCCCAGTCGAAAATGGACCTTCGCAGCTCTCATCCAGTTGGCAGCACAGCGGGGCTAAGCAGGCTCCCTGCATGCCCTGGCTCCACACGGCTCCTGGTAGTGCCAGTATGTCTGGCTCCTAAGTGCAGGGGCAGTCACAGCGGCTATGTGCACTGCCCCCACCCTGAGTGGCAGCTCCGCAGCTCCTATTGGCTGGGAACTACAGCCAATGGGAGCTGTAGGGCCAGCACCTGCGGGCAGCACAGAGAGTTCCTTGCCCCTCTTCCTAGGAGCTGCATATGCTAGCCGTCTCCGGGAGCCGCCTGGGGTAACCCCCCAAACTTCTGCCCCCAACTCCCTCTCCGAGCCCACACCTCAACCCCCTGCCCCAGCACTGAGCCCCCTCACACACTCAAACTTCCTCCAAGAGCCCACACCCCCTCCCACACTCTAAACCCCTCGGCTCCAGCCTGTAGCCCCCTCCTGTACCTCAAACCCCTCATCCCCAACCCCACCCCAGAGCCCACACCCCCAGCCAGAACCCTTGCTCCCTCCCACACCCCAACCCCCTGCCCCAGCTTAGTGAAAGTGAGTTAGGGTGGGAGAGAGCAAGCGATGAAGGGAGGGGGAATATGGAGTGAGTGGAGGTGGGGACTCAGGGAAGGGAGGGGCAAGGGTGTTTGGTTTTGTGCGATTAGAAAGTTGGCAACCCTAATAGACTTTTTAAACTAGATTTAAAATGTGTGATAATAGCATACCTAAGAGTCTTTTGCCATTTCATTAGATACCGCATTTATCAAAAATGGTTTATTGCTTGCCTATTTTATTTTCCATTGGTGTGAAGATTGCTTATAAAAATCAGGCACCATGGGTACACAGTTATTTTGTTTATTTTTAAAATAAACTAGGATTTAAGGACTTGATCCAAACTCCATGTATTTAGGTACTGAATGGAGTCTTCACATCTCTACATGTGACTCCAATTTAATTTCTTATTATACATTTCACATAGCCACATGAGTAGAGAACCTATGATTAATGACTCCTGCATTTTGCACCCAGACCAAATCAAAAGGCTACGAGACTCCTATTACCAAGTCTTCACTAATTTAAAATTAATATTTCAGGTATTTGCTAATATGCTGCAAATTATTACAATGGACACTAAACTTCACTTACTGAAGTAATGATTGCAGTACAGATGGTTCTGTGTTGTCCTTAGGTTGGTTTGTTTGTGTAATAGGGTACACTCCATCCCCATGCTCTGATGCCCCAGAAACCATTCAGATTCTGTCCAGTAAGTGGTAAGTTCATATGAGTTATTTATAGTCCCATTACCAACATCAATACAGTCTTGTGCAGCAAGGTATTTATAGTGTTTCTTGCCTTTCTATAATGAAGGCTGCCAGGGCTTCCCTGTTAGAGGGTTGACAATATCACTAACCTGCTGCAAAATGCTTCAGCTGCCCTAACTGCTTGTCCTCATGAGTCCGGCTACGGGGAACCTATTGAGCATACCCAAAATTACCACACCCAATTCCAGAACTTCCAGATGTGGAGTGCTAAGGGAAAAGAGAATGGGTTCAGGTGATGCATCTGCCTAGCAACAATGATCCAGACACAACTCACTCCTAGCCATCACCCCCCAAATAGATCTTTTAAAGAGATGTCTCCCTATTAGGCACTGGAGTTACATTTGCAGGGTCAACTCCTGCTGTCAGTGCTAATTGAGCAGAAAGCTGATTGTGGAGAAAAGAATTGGTAACCTACAAACTTCCTCTTGGGTAATGACCCAGATCAGTCAATTGACCACTTTCTGAAACTGAGTACCTATGTAAGGAAATCTACCTGCTTGTGTATGTGTTTTAAAGATTTGTCAGAGTTACAGGGTGTGTCCTTGTTTTGTAACAAGTTCCAATAGAGGTTGTTCTAAAGTAGCTTTGAAATGGAACAAGTTGCTGTTGTTAACTAAGATGGTAGAACACTGTACAGGTGTCTCCCATAGTTAATGGTTTCACACTGCCTTTCAAGTTCTAAGTGTATACTGACATAAAATGAGACCAAGTGTGCAAACCTTTTGAACTGTACTCAATCTATACAGCTTGTCATAAGTGTAGGAGCTTATGTTAGACAGGGTACAAAGGCTGTTTACACACATTTTCTGTGGGGGTGGAGGTGAAAAACGAAGTGGCTCTCCCCTTGAGGGAAGATGAGCCTCACTCAGCAACCTTCACCACAAAGTGAATGCATACGCATATAGAGAAACAATTGCCATGATGAGCTATTATGATGAATCAAAAGAAGCTAGAGAACCAGTTCAGTGGCAACCGCAGGTTTTTTCAGTGGCGTCTCATGTATTTGCACTTCAGAACAAAAACTAAAAACATGAAGTGACGCACAGAAGTGCAGCGAAGTGTCTAAAATATGCACTGACGTTTTAAGAATATGCACACAGAATATTAAATAAAGCCCTCAAGTCCATTTGGCTGCTGACTAGAACCAGCAGTGCCTTCTGTTTTATATGCAGCGATGCTTTCACAGATTTTCTAGTACTGGAATATGCACACTGGTGAAAAATCTGATCAGCTGCAGAGAGCTATAAAAGCACTTAAAGCATGCCAAGAGTTCGATCCTGAGAATTTTCATGCTACTGCATTTAATAGTATTCCCCCCTTCTCAGCAGACTAGTTTGGGGTTGGCGGGGGGAGGGGGGGAGCAGCAACCATTGCTTGACTATCCTTGGCACTATTGGATGGATGTCTATAATCTCAAACTCAATATGGTCTAAATTGAACTTCTGATTATTTCTCCCTAAACTTTTCTGCTTTCTTCATACTCCACTGCTGTGGACAACACCTCCCTGTCACCCATGCCTACAAAGGGGTCATCTTTGACGGCTCATGCTTCTTCTCCTCATTACCTCCAGACAATGACAGTCTTACTGCTACTTTACATCTCTAAAATTCAGGCCTCTTTCTTCATTCCAATGACTGAATCCACTCCCTGGTCATTTGGACCTTGACTACTTCAAATCGTCTTCCTGGGTTTTTTAATGCTACCCTTGACTCACCAAGTCCAATCAAAATATTGCTGTCAAAATTATTCCCTGCCCATTGGTTTGACCTTGTCATCCCTCCTTTTTTAAGGCACTTCACTGGCTTTTCATTGTGCCATGCTTCAAAGTTCAAACTTGTTTTCAAGGTCCTACATACCCTAAAATGCATTGTTCATAAAAATAAATATTGAGAATTTACTAACTTCTAGCAGTGAATGGTTTTGTGTGTATTCTCTTTTCTCTTCTTCCCCATTCTTTAAAAATCTTCTCTGTTTCCATCTCCCACTTTTCAGCCCTGTTCATTCTCTCCTCCCTTTCTGTGCATTTATTTCCTTGTTCCCTTTTATTTCTTGTCTTCTGGCTCTTTGTTTCCCCACATAGCCCTTTTACTCTGCTTTGACTGTCCTCCCCCCACCCCCACCTCAGCTCCAAGTATGACCCTTTGGTCCCAAAATGATCTGTGCCTTTCACCTATTACAGTTGTTGGGTTTCCATTGGCTCAGTCACCACTTGGACCCATTCTCTTTTCCCTTCAACCTATTTCCCTACTCTCTAACTATACAATATTGCCATTTGCCCTTCCCCCTTCCTTAATCATTCTCTTTCATTCCTTCCTTCCAAGTCTTTTCTCCTGCCTTAAGTCTGAAGATGAGCCATGAGTCTGAAGATTCCTCATGACAAATCTCTCATTTATGGAAGTTAGAAGGAAACTTTACCTCAGGCAGTGATGAACTTGAAGATTTTTTTGGCATTGACCTACTTCAGTGAACACATTTTTTTTTCCCTGAGGCCAAAATTCCTGCCACTGACAAAGGCACAATACTGAACTGGATGGACCACTGATCTGATCTCATCCAGCAACTCCTGTATGTTCTGATCCATCCATAAAGATGCTGGTACAGGGCTGGGGTGATTTACTTGGTGCTTCTCTGTTAGTGATCAGTGTACAGCAACCTTCTCACTGCACAGCAGTAAGAGTGGCAGAATAGCCACAAGTGGCATTGCAAGAATGATGCCATGTAATAGATGTAGCAATTAGAAACACTTTATAGAGTTTAAGATTCACAGAGTTTAAGTCCAGAAGGAGCAATTAAATCATCTCATCTGACTTCCTGTATAACACAGGCCATTACATTTCATTCATTTAGCCCAATAACTTGTGTTTGGCTAATGCTTATCATCCAGAAAGGCATCCAGTCTTGATCTGAAGACTTCAAGAGACAGAGAATCCATCACTTCCCTCGATAATTTGTTCCAATGGTTAATCACCCAGAATGTAAAAAATGTTTGCCTCATTTCTAAATTGAATTTATCTGGCTACGGCTTCCAGCCCATTGGTTCTCGTTGTGCCTTTTTCTGCTAGCTTTAAGAGCGATTTAGCACTCAGTATTTTCTGCCCATGAATGAGAGTACAGTTATGCGCTGTAATCAAGTCACCTCTCATTCTTTTTTTTGATAAGCTAAACAGATTGAATTCTGAACCTCCCACAGTAAGCCATTTCTTCCAGCCCTTGAATCGTTGTTGTGACTCTTTTCTGTACGCTTTCCAGTTTTCTAACTTTTTTTTAAATGTGGACACCAAAACAGTATACAGTATTCTAGTATCAGTCTCACCTATGCCCTAGACCAGAGGTTTTCAAACTATGAGGTGCGCCCCCCCTGAGGGGCATGGAGGAATGTTCCAGGGAGTGTGGGAGCGCCCACCACCAGCCCATTATTTATGTAGCAACTATCTTTCCTGCCTGCCCAGTGCAGATTAGCCACTGGACCAACGGGCCCCCTGCCCAGTGGCCCCAGCCAATTAGGGGCCCCAGAAAAATAGGTGCGGCTCTGCCTCACTCTGCTCATCCAGCACTCCTGCCAGGGAGTGGGGTCGGGGCACGGGGGCTTGCCTCATGCCGCTCACCTGGCCGGGGAGTGGCAGGATTGCTGGACAGGTGGAGCGGGACAAGCCCCTGACCCCACTCCCCAGTTGGAGCACTGGGTGGGTGGAGCAAGCCCCCATGCCCCAACCCTGCTCCCCGGCAGGAGCACCGGAAGGAGGCACTGGGGACTTTAGGCAGAACGGATGGGTAGGGGTCCCCACTTGCTCTGGTCCAGAGCCCCACAAAACCCTAATCCGCCCCTGCGCCTTCCAGTTCAGTATCATATGCTGTCATTACAATAAGCAGTTGTGCAGTGCTTATTCTGCTGGTGACTTTGATATTTTTTCATATGATTCTGTGGTGAAAAATGGATCGGTATCTAAGTTCCCTCTAAGGTGCTCGGCCGCAGGCTATAAAGGGCCACACAGCCACAGGGGCATGGAGAGGAGAGAGGTAGGGGTGGGCAGGGACTGGGGAGGGGAGCAAGTTGGGGCATGCAGGGCTGCCACAGGCCACTCCCCCTCCCCCAGAGCTCACTGCTGCCGGCAGGGAGAGGGCTGGAGGGAGTCCTCTGGTCCCAGCCCCAGGGCAGCCTGCACCCCAAACTCCTCATCCCCGGCCCCACCCCCAGCTGAAGTCATCACCAACCCCTGCACCCAAACGCTCTGTCCCAGCCCTTGAACCCCCTCCCACACGCTGAACCTCTCAACCCCGGCCCTACCCCAGAGCCCACACCCCCCAGCCAGAGCCCTCACACCCCCAGACCTCAACTCTCTGCCCCAGACCTGAGCCCCCTCCCACACTCCGAACCCCTCGGCCTCACCCCTGACACACATCACCTCCATATTGGTGCACATAATTAAATTCATTCCGCACATGGATATAAAAAATTAGAGGGAACATTGATCTGTACTTATTGCCAAAAGGTGGGAGTGTTCCAAAATGAAAGCCAGAAGCTGAAATGGCTAAAGTTGATACATAGAAAAAATCTGCAAAAACAAGAACATATGATGAAGCATATTTGGATTTTGATTTCACTTCCATTGCAGTTAATGGAGAAAGTAGGCTTCAATATGTAGTGTGTGCAGTAACTTTAGCAAATGATAGCCTGAATCCAACAAAATTAAGATGCCATTTTGAAACAAACCATGGTGAGCTGGTAGGAAAGAACAGATTTTTTTTTTCAAATGAAAGCTACAAGAAATTTATAAACAAAAAACACAATGAAAAATGTGGTATCCGCCCCTGCAAGTGCTTTAAAAGCATCATATCAAGTTGCGAACCAAAAGCAGGGCCGGCTATGGCTTTTTTGCCGCCCCAGGCAAAAAAGCCTCCCGCCGCCCCCCCCTCCCCAAGCGCAGCAGGGGAGGGCTCTGAGCCTGGCCGCGGGCCGCTCTCCCTGACCAGCCGGAGCGCCGGGGGGGAGGGCGGCGAGCCCGCCGCGGTTCCGCTGGCGGCTGGAGCCCCAGGAGGAGGGCGGAGAGCCCGGCCGGGGCTCCGCTCTCCCCGGCGGCCGGAGCCAGCGCCCCGCGCCCCGCTGCCCCCCCCAGGTGCCGCCCCAAGCACAAGCTTGGTGGGCTGGTGCCTGGAGCCGGCCCTGACCACAAGTTGCCAAGAAAAAAAAGCTTTACACAACTGGGGGAAAGCTGATTCTCCCAGCTACAATTGACATTTGCAAGATGATGCTTGGTGACAGTGCAGCAGAGAAGTTAAAAATGATCCCGCTGTCAGACAACACAGTCAGCTGCCAAATATCTGTCATGTCAGAAAATAAAAAGGCATTGCTGATCTGTTGATTGCAATCCAATTATTTACAATCCAGTAGGATGAAACAATGGATATATCAAAAGAAGCTCATTTAACATGCTTACATTTGATACTCTCATGAAATATCAATATTGGAAGATTTTTTGTTCTGCAAGTCAATTAAGATGTGTGCAACTGGATCTGAACAGTTTAATGTTTTTGATGACATCCTAACTTTTCACAAATTGAAGTGGGAAATCTGCATCAGAATCTGCACAGATGGAGCCCCTTATATGTCTGGAGATAGGGCAGGCTTGAAAGCCGAAGTGTCTGAAATTGTTCCACTTATATCATGGATTCATCATATGATACACCACAAAGCCTTTGCAACTCAAAACATGGATCGGGAACTTACTGATGTTCTAAGTTCCTTTAAAATTGTGAACTTTATCAAGATGCATCCTACAAAGGCACATCTCTTTGCAATTCTTTGCGCAGAAATGGAAGTGGAGCATGCTGCTTTGTTGTTTCACACTGAAGTCAGGTGGCTATCCAGGGGGAAAGTGTTGCAATGCATTTATGAACTAAGAAATGAAGTTCAACTTGTTTTAGTGGATTTGCATTTCAGCAACACAGACACACTTTGTGATCCCCACGGGCTTGTGCTTTTGGCTTACCTTGATGATATTTTTGACAAACTGAATTCTCTAAATGTCTCGTTGCAAGTAGAGGAAAGTACTATTTTTGACAGGCACAAGAAGATATCTGCATTCAAGAGAAAGCTAGATCTCTGGTAAACAAAGATTGAAACTGGTTTAAGCAGTCCCTTTCCATTGTTAACTGATGCTACCATGAAACAGAATCTGAACTATTGAGTGTCGTGGAATCACTTGACTTCTCTCGGAGCCAGTTTGGATAAATATTTTCCCAAAGGAAATGCACCCCTGAATGACTGGATTATCCAACCTTTTGTAGCTTAGGCAGTGACCTTTTCCCATCTCTCAAATGACATTCAGGAGAAGCTGACTGAACTTCAGAGTGATAGGACACTGGAAATTCAATGTAAAAAACGGTGTTTGCAGGACTTTTGGTTGAAAGTAGGCTCAGAATATCCAGCTTTGTCAAAATGTGCGATCAAAGCTCTTTCACCGTTTGGTTCATCTTATTTGTGTGAGATTGGATTCTCTTCGCTGGCTGTGCTAAAGACAAAGTACCATTCGAGACTGGAAGTGGAGGACAACCTCAGAGTGACTGTTTCAAAAATCGCACCACAAATTGATAAATTGTCTGCAGAGAAACATGCACACCCTTCACGTTAGGTATCTGTGTATTTGAAACTTACAGGTGTAGGTCATTTATTTTTAAAGTTCTGTTAAGGTCAATCTGTTAGGTTTATAAGTAGGCTATCAAGCATACTTTTGCGTGTGTCTATTTTTGTCTTGGTTGGGGGAAAGATGACCATAAAAGTTCGAAAACCACTGCCCTATACAGAGGTAGAATCACCTCCCTACTTCTTGAATATATGAACAAGGGAGTAGTAAGTAGGATTACATTAGCCCTTTTTGCCAAATCATCGCACTGGGAGCTCATGTTCAGTTGCTTGTCTACTATGACTCCTAAGTCCTTTACAGAGTCACTGCTTTCCAAGATATACATTACACTGCAGTTTTCTTTTAACAGTTAAAGGGGAAAAAAGCTAAAGATAATGGATACACAGAGGCTTTTTAAAAGGTTAAAAATCAGTCGAGCTTTCTTATGGTGATAAAATATAAGAAATGTGTAAACACATTTAAGAAAATAGGTAAATAAAGTGTCTGTGATGATTAAAAGTCATGGAGAAAAATAGAGCATTATCTAAAGCTAATACTGTTCTGTTTTGAGATCAATATATTCTCATTTATTTAAAAATTAACCATTGTCTATATATTTAAACATATATAGAAGCCTAGTTTGGAAAAAGGGTTTATCACACTTGAAAAGCTGAAATGACTAACTTGCAGCTATTTGAGGCATTACTCCACAGATTGCTTGATTTTAGGTTAGCCCTACAGGTACTTCAGCATGTATAATTTGTAATTCATTAATCTTGGGAGAGAATTATGAAACCACTTTGAGAAATAAATATAGGCACTTTTAAGTGCAGCCTTTTACTAAGACATATTTGAGGGAATAAAGCATTCAAATGTCTTCCCCTTCCCTCCCCTCTCATGAATTACATTTAAAAAAAAAGTATTTAAAAGATGAATATTTTATATGTATCTGAAAATTAAAGTATGTTCTTAACTGGCTTTATTCCATTGTAAAATGAATATATATGGCTTTGCAGTAGAGAGAGTCCGCTTCAAGAGTCCATTAATGACAGGAAAAGTATCTATATTCTTTAGAAATATTCATTCAGAACATATTTAATTAATATATTTACTTACAAACACATGTAGAATATTAAAACAAAGACAAAATCAAGAACTTTAAAAATACAAGGATGTTCCCACAATGTCGTTTTTGTTAAGCTGGGTCCAAGCTTCAAAATAGGGTCCAGAGTGTCTCCAAAGTTAAGGACTTTGATTCAGTTTATTGGTGCTAATTAGCACAATGCCAGACAGCATTGCAGCTCACATGTCGTCTGTTTCTACTCCTAATAAAGGCAACGTGAATCTCCCATTAGCTTCAGTGGGAGCAGGACTTGCCCCGCAGTATTATAGTTTGAGTTCGCAACACTGCCTGTTAAAGTTGCCTGATGCTTTCCATCATAATGCTGTTTTCTGTTGCTTATAACTTTGCCAGACTTTAACTACCTGGGCTGAAATTTTCCATGCCAGGTGTTTGACCCCAGACAAAACTATTTTGGAAAGTTTCAGTCAAAAAGCTTCAACCATTTCCAAGAATGAGGTTGGGAAACATATATGAGTGTTGCCATGTTAACAAAAAGTCTTATAAACAGTTTTGTTGAGAAGTTCTAGTGTCCCCATTCTTTTGGGGGAGGGACTTGAAATTTGACTGGGGTTCCTTTTTTTATCAGGGATGTGCCTTTTGCTGTCCCCATGAAAATTTGGCCCAGTTATAGGCCTTTGAAAACTCTAATTTTGCATACCATCAGAAGAGACTTCTTAGAGTTTAGCTGCTAAGTTCCCTGATGATTCTGTATGCACTGAGCATGCTCAAAGATGTGACCACAGTGCACATGCACCATCCCCACAGAAATTTAGCATGCTCCAGCCCAAAGCTACAAGGCCTCAGCAGGATTTTCCCTGCAGCTGCAGGTACTGGAGGCTCAGGCCAGGGAACCTGTCTTTCCTGTGCTCTCAGTGACACTCTCCCAACCTTCTGGTACCCAGGAAGCATAGAAGAGGAAGGAGCCTAACTTAACGGAAGATGGGATGGGAGCTGTACCAGAGTTGTCGAGAGAGGAGTAGAAGGGGTAGAATACTGGGATTGGAGGGTAGGAGTGAGGGAAGAGAGAAACTGGACTTGGAGCATAAGGGAAAATTGGAACTGGCTTGGCATACTGACAGACTGGGAGCTGAAGTGGGAGACTGGAACTGGCTGATTTCCTATGTGATAGTGAGCACGTTTCTTACACCAAACTTTTCACAGGTGATCACTATGTGTGTTCCTCATCTTCTGGGTGCCCAGCTTAATGCCCTGGAGTCTGATTTGTCAAAACTTCAAAACAAGCTGTCCCCCAAAAAATTGCAATTTGTTTTTACTTTTTTTCCCCAACCAACGAGCATTGAGAGAGAGAGAGAGAGAGAGAGAGAGAGTGTGCGCGAGCGGGCGCAGGTACAAGAGAAAGAAATGCCACCAAATGGTAAAGTCATTAAATTAAGTTGAAATGTAATTAAAATGCATAGTTAAATCATCTCAGGTACAGATTGTGCATATAAAATGGAAATAAATGTCAAGTTCATTCAAGTAGATTCATAGATTCCAAAGCCAGAAGGGACAGCCATTATCATCTAGTCTGACCTCCGGTACAACACAGGCCACAGAACTTCCCCCCCAAATAATTCCTAGACCATATCATTTAGAAAAACATCCAATCCACCATGACCCTTGGTAAATAGTTCCAGTGGCTAACCACTATCACCATTAAAAATGTACACCTTATTTTCAGTCTAAATTTGTCATATTTTTCTGATTAAATTCTTCCTCCTGGTTGATTTGGCTCATAGTTGTTTTCAGCTTAGTGCAACTGGCCCCCTAAAGCATTAAGTATATATATTAGTGGCCCTGCCCATTATGAATGTGATCAAGTTGTGCTCACTGGTACCTAAGCTACCACTAGTTTTCAGTTCTGTGATCCATTCCTCTTTATTGGTTTAGACAAGGAGTGCACTTGGGAGCCAACAGAGAATGTTCACTCTTCTGCCTTGGTTCAGGTCTTTCACAGGAACCACCCTGAGAAACCTGGACCCATGCCACCCAGAGGGTGCCCCTAGGGGAGGGAGTAATGTCATGACCTATGAGACTCAAACCCAGGCCCCCAGGAGCAGCCATGCTTCATCCCTCCACTGTGGCAGCCTGCTGACCCAGGACCCATGAAGCTCAGCCCTGGTTTGAGACTCCACCCCTGACATCCAATTGGCAGAGCCCCAGATCAGCTGATTGGCCCGCTGACCCTACTTAAACCAGCAACAGGAACAGGAAGCTGTCTGAACAACTGGGATCCACCCTGCTCTGGACTGTATACCTCCTGCTTCCCCGTCTTGACTTCCTAGCAACCTGATCTGGCTTGACTCCTGGCCACTGACTTGAGGTTCTGACCTCTGGTTTGTTTCTTGCCTCTGGCATCCTGACCTGGGGTGACTGGTTAAATATTTGTGGTTCTGATCTCCAGTTTGTCTGCTGCATCTGATTTCTCTGTATGCTGACCCAACTGACTCTTGACTTGTGAATGTTGACTCCAGCTCGGACCACTAGATCTGGCTGCCTACAACTCGGCCATGACAGATAGTGTAAATCATCCCACCAGGTTTCAGTAATACCAAACATATCGAATTTATGCTCGTAAATAAGCAATTACAATTCCTTTTGTTTGTTATCTGGATCCTAGCATTAGTGGATAGTCAATTCAAGAATTTCTTCTCGTCATGTCCTTTGGTTCCTTGATTAATTTTGTTCTCAACATCTCAACTTTTTGCTGACTGCTCATATCTTCCCTCTTTTTGACATCCCCTTTTGCTATTAGCTTAACTCCTGACTACTCTATCCAGCCTGTCCCCATTAGACTGGTTCCCATTCTGCTGAAGAGGAGGTCATTCAAACTATACAGCCCCCTTTCTCCATAGAAGGTGGACCAATGTTCCACAGAACCAAAACACTTCACTCTACACCACTTCCCTAGCTATTGGTTCACTTCCAGAATCTCATACCTTCTGTCTTCCTTTGCTCATGGATCAGGAAGAATCTCAGAGAAGATTGCTTGGATTTTCTTCTTCAGCATGCTTCCAAGTTTTCTGAAGTAATCTGTTTTCTGTGATATATCCCATGATGCAGTGTCATTGTGCCAATATGAATCATCACCAGTGGATCCTGGCCCATCAATGGCAGAAGCCTATCCAATTGTAGAGTGATATCTAGTATCTTGGCTCCAGTAAGGCAGCACACCACCCCGTTGTTTACCTGTCCCTTGCAGAATGTTTTCTCTATTCTTCTGAGTATTGAATCTCCAACAAGGATCATTTCTTTCTTCCTCAGATGTTTGGAGAACTCCTTGAGGGCAAGTTTGAGTTTCTTTCAGATTGGGCCAAGCTGCAATCCATAGTGTGTGGCCTGTACATATCTCCATTCCTTTGGACCTACTGGATTTTGAGAGGTGTCTAATTTCCACACAGAGGACCTGGTATCGATTTGAAACTTTTAATTGTGTAGAATTCCTTCTGCTTCTTTTCTTTCTGGTAGCCACAGCCTGCACATCCCCATCTGGCTTCAGCTGTATAGAAGGCCACCTTGACCTCTTGCCTCTGGTGAGTCTTATCTGACTTCCTCTCTCTCAAGTTCCTTGGTGGCCAGCTCCAGGCTTCCTTAAACCTGGGGTACTGGTGTTTTCTGAACCTGGCTATCTAGGAATTCTTCAGCTTTTCTGATTCTCAGTTTCATCTCAACTTGCACCTGCAATCGAAAAATCTTTTCCTCCAGCATAGCCACCAACTTACACATCATGCACAGGAAATACCTTCTGGCTTCATCCAGGAGAGAATGTGGCACACGTATTGCAGGTCACCACCACTCTTCCATTGCTGACCACCATATCACATCACATGTAGTGCTGAACCTGGAAGGAAATCCACACACTCAATCTCTAAACTCCCTCCAAAACTCTAGTTAGCTGCCTCTGTTAGCAGCTCTCAAGTTCACCTGGCTTTTTATACCAAAGCGTCCCTGGTAGCATAGCTCAACTATGCAGCACATACACAAAGAACAAACAAACAGTCAACTAAACAACCACAGGCAGACCAAAACACATCAGTCACCAGTGCTACAGAGAAAACCCATTTTGGAGTCCCCAGACTCCATTTTGTATTCTTGACCTCCATTTTGAATAAACAAGAGTCACTCCACCATTAGATGGAAGCTGCAGATCACATGGTGCTAAATATAGAATTGGTAGGAAAACCAAAGTGATGGGGGGAAAAGGTGATAGCAACAATGATTCAGCCCATCATAACACTGTGAGGTAAATAATGGTTGCAAGTCTAAAAACAGAACTGGCAGTTAGTAAAAGAAGGTAAACAAGTAGGATGGTGTCATGTAAAAATAGAATTGAAAAACAGTATAAAGATCAATGTGTTAGTTGACAGCTAACAATTAAGAAGACAGGTTGAGGAGACAGCTGAGAAGAGAGAGAGAGAAAGGAATTCTGAGAGAGCGCACAGGGGGGACAGTGCAGCATAGTCATCAGAGTAAGTCTGTCAGGCAAAGTTATAGCTATAGCTATAGCCACTGCTATAGTATAGTGTTAATGTATATATGGGTGTGGGGGAGGGAAGGGGGTTAATAAAGATGAATATGTGTGTTGATTGTCAGAGGAATGTATGTATGTAAGACCTTAAGAACTGCTGTCAGCGAATTGTGGAAGACTGGCCATCTGAAGCAGGGCGCACCATTTAACATTGTTTCAACCATAAGGCAATATGGTTTGGAGTGCTCTTTAACTTATTATAAGGGATTTGTGTTTTAGATTATTATTGTGACAGGAATTGTTGTTTGTACCATTAAAAGGGTGCCTTGTTCTGGAACACTGCTTGTGTCAATCACTTATTGGAAGGCTGTCTCCGTGTCTCCTAAGGGTAACAGGTCTGAGCTGTGCTGTGGAGTTTCTGAAACAGGGAATCCCTGGCAAGCCCAACATATTCCTTGGCCACCCTGAAGACCCATACTTGATGAGAACAGATTAATGTGGTCATAACAGGTGGACTGTTTTAGGAGAACCTTTGATAAACCTGGGAGGGGACAATGGGTAGGCTATTCTGGTGGTATCCTAAATCTGTTTTTGAGATAACAACCACGTCCCTCTACCTCCAAGGAAAAGAGTCTACAGCTATTCTCCCCAAAACTCTCTTGTTAGATGCCTCTGTTCCCATAACGCAAATCTATATAACAGCATGTTTCAATTGTGTAAACTTATTAGTTTACATCTGATAGTGAATTGAAAACAAATTACAAATACAGCTTGAAGCACACTGGAGATTGAAACAAATCATATTTTTTTCAAAATATACTTTGACTTCGTTTCTGTTCTGTTTTTCCCCAATCATTAACAAGCAAATGTTTCCTATGAAAATGTAATTATAAAATATGTCACTATAATCTTTTGTACCCCACTACCATTGTAAGAAAGAGCAAAAACTAATCTACAACTATAGAGGATATATTAATCATACAGAAACATCTCATCTTAAATATTTAAACATGTTTGCAACCATCTTGCTAGTGGTTTCTTCCTTTACAAAACAAGATATTAAAAAAACCCACAAACCCATTAATATGGTAAAATAAAAAGCATCACTACAATTCTCAAAGCTGTGTTAAATTGAAAGTGAATATTCACACAAGCAAAACCTTGTTAGATATATGTTAAAATACAGCTTTTAATATTTGGATTTACAAAAACAAAATATATTTTTACATATTCAGTACTCCTCCCAAAAGATTATACTGTATATCAGCGGTTCGCAACCAGAGGTATGGGTACCCGTTGGGGTATGCAGAGATCTTCCAGGGGGTAAATCAGCTCATCTAACTTAGTGTTTCTCAATCCGGGAGTCGTGAGCCCCGGGGGGATCATGGGACAGGTTTAGGGGATTTGCAAGTGCAGGGCTGGTGTTAGGAGGTAGCAAGCAGGGAAATTACCTGGGCCCCCACAAAGCTAAGTTACATGCTTCAGCCCCAGGTGGCGGGGATTGGGCTTCAGACTCCTGAAAGGGGTACAGTAGTCTGGAAAGGTTGAGAACCCCTACTGTATATTAACGGTATAGATAGGTTATAATGGCTTAATAAATGATTACCTGATGTTTTAATAAGTGCTACAGATTATTACAAAGTTCAACAGGTTGCTTATAACTATGGCTATAACCTTCTGTATCTCCTTCGTCTGATGTGCTTATAGCTATCTATAACATACTACTCATGTCTGTAACACACTTATAACAGCTATTACTTATTTGTAAATAGTTTATAAAGGATTAATAAGTGTTCTCTTAATATAAAGTGTGACTTCTAAAAGTGCCATGAATTTCACATAGGTATATGGGTCTTAGAGTCTTCATTACACATTTACCCACATAATCAAGTGGTTGTTGTCAGGAAGCAGGCCCTATAAATACACATTTTGCACATTCCTGAAAATACCACAAGGAGACTTAGGTAACTACAATACTGACTGTGATGACAGAAAGGGTCTGTCCAACCGAACAGTGTCAAACAGAGCTGTGTCTTAAGTCCCAGTTACTACCCAGTTGACTCTAGCCAGAAGCAGTAGGAGCAGCCAAAGCAGGGACTGCTACACTGGGGGTGTGGGGGTAAAATGTAGCTCAGATGGTGCCACCCTTCCCCCTATTTTGGACATTCAGAGAACTTTCTATAGTTTTGACTGAACCTTTTCTGCTCTGTGCTGATAATAAATAACAACAACAATAATAATAATAATAATAATAATTAATAGTTGTCCCCTGAATCATTTACTTTCTACAATATAAATAGGACCTTCACCATGCCCCCATGTAGTGACTGGATGCCACCGCATGGCTGTGCAAATTAGGTTGACGTAAATGCCATTTCAAATTAGAACTTATTTTCTATGAATATTCTACATGGTGGCTTTAAAAAACAGAGGTCTGGCAAACATTCTTAGCAGTAATGTTAGAATTGTTAGAATGTTTTCAGAAAGCAAATTCAAAAAAGGCTTGAACACAGGCAAATAAATATGCTTAATATGTGAACAAACACAAAAAATAATGCACAATATCTATCTAGTGCTATAGAAAATGAAAAGCAAAAATTAAGGAGTGCAAATGAAATGCAGTGGGTGAAATCCTGGCCCCACTGAACTAATGGTAAAATTCCCATTGATTCCAATGGGGTCAGAATTTCACCCAGTATCTGCAAATATCAACATTATGTCTTGTATCTTATCACGTATTAAATGCATAAAAGCAAGAACATTAAAACCAGCATTCTAGTTATCACTATTTTGAAAAGACACTGATTTCCACGTGGAACCTATTTGCTGAAAAATTTTAAATTAGGTCATTCTTAAACTTGATGACTAATTTAAAGTATTAAAATCTACAATAAATAAACTAAATTCTGATTAATCATCTATAAATGTAGAACAAATAAGTGTATTCTGTTCCTAACATCTGTCATATCTATGCTAGAGGTATTACAGGCTTCTAGCGACTAAGGGATCCTGTAGAATTTTTCCTCCAGTAATTGCTATTTTAAGGCACAACGCTACATGGACTGAACATCTCTGACATACATATATAAATCATTTAAATTAATATGGTGGAACACTTTTTCTAGGAAAGCTTTGAGCCGGAAAACAAATGGCCCAAAGCTTTATAAGAAACACTAAAAGCTTATCAGCAATACTCCAAGGATAGATAGCTTGCAAAAGGCAAAAAGTTGTACACAATTTATTACCAGTTATGAAAATACCTACAGCTAAAATTCACTAAAGAGCTATACCAATAGACTTCAGTCCAGAAAAGTCTTCAAAAAGTGCTTCGATTCCCCTGACGTACATATCTTTAAGTGCACCACTTCTTTAAAAAAAGAAAGTGGCGTACGGTAAGATCAAGAAACTTTAATGAGGTGCAAATTGACGCCTAGACACAAGCAAAAATTAGTAATAATTAAGCTCCTATATGAAGTGCTGGGTTTGTGAGGGAGGTCCTTGAGAGGCAGCCTCATGGCTGTGTTCCCCGGTGATTGAGCCAACAGAATCCTCCCCTCATTAGATGAAGGGATTTTAGGACGCCCTTATGCCGTTCTGGCCCTTTGACCTGGTAAACAGGGGCCAAAGATCTCACCCCAAGGTACTGGTCTACAGACTCCTTCCCAAAGCATTATGCTAAACTTTCTCCCGAAACCTAAGTTATTCAGGGCTTGTCTACACTGGCACGTTTCTGCGCAGTAAAGCAGCTTTTTGCACTCAAACTGCAGACGTGTACCCACTGCCAAGCCACTCCGTGCACAGAAACTCCTCAGTTGCAGCGCTGCAAAAAAACCACCTCGAAGAGAGTCATAAGGCTATTTGTGCAGAGGCTTCTGCGCTTTATTGCCAGTGTGAACACTTGATTGCTTTCTGCGCTCTAATTGGCTTCCGGAGCTGTCCCATAATGCCTCAAGTGACTGTTCTACTCATTGTTTTGAACTCAGCTGCCCAGGAGACACGCGCCCCTCCCCTTTCAAAGCACCATTTCTGACAGCTTTTGCCTGCTGTGCTGATCTGCTCCAGGACTGTGGAATGCCTTGCCTCAGGACTGGTTGCTTCCTATCACTGTCTGAACTTACAAGACAGCATGCTGACACACTCTGTCCCCCAAAACACACTGTCTCTCTCCCCCCCTCCATACACACACACACACACATTCTCTCCCCCCACCATTTCAGTTGAAAAGCAGCTGGCAACGTAGTAGGATGCCCATGGAACAATGGGATAGGGAAACCTGCATCATGTGACTCTGTACCTGCCCCATGAGGCATTGCAAACCCTTATGTAGCGGGGTGAATGCCCGCTCCAGCCCTGAAGGGGTTGGGAAAGCCCTGCAGAGGGCTGGGGCTGTGTAAAGGGGCAAAACCCCGTCTGATTGGGGAAGTGGCTGCAGCTGGGGCCACGCCCCAAACTGAGCCACTTAGCCTTATAAGAAGGCCAGGACAGCCAGAAGCTGAGGAGTCTCCCTCTGACAGGAGAGAGAGACAGGCCTGGCTGTAGGGAGCTCACCTGGGGACCTAGAGTGAGGCAGGGCTGGGGAAAGGCCTTGGGGGCTGAGGAGCCCTAGGCCAGCAACTCCCCAGGCTGCAGGGCCTGGTCCTAGGCCCATATAGGTATTGGGGTTGCAGAGGGGCAACCTGAGGGTGGGTAAAGGCAGCCAGTCCAAACCCCTTGTTGCCTGTGTTGATTGGCTGATAGACTGCAGTCTGCCCCAGGGCGCGGGGGCTAGATGGTGACTGACAGTAGCCATAACTGAGGTGACAGTGGGATAGGGGGTGGGGGTTCACCTGGGTGGGGAGACACAGAAAGAGAGTGGGGTACTGCCAGGGGGACAGCACCCAAGCCAAGGGCACCGGAGTCTGGGAGGGACATGGGAGCCAAGGACAGGTGGGACATCTGGCCTGCAGAGAGCGCTCCAGATGCTGGGTGAGCTAATTCCCAAAATGACCAGCAGGAGGCGCCGCAGGGGTGAGTCCGTGCCTGATTACACCTTCCCAAAGCACCATTCGGCTAGTTGCACAGTGGGATAGCTACCACAATGCACTGCTGTCTTTGCCGTTGCAAGAGCTGCTAATGTGGATGCACTCCAGTGTCAGAAGGAGCACATTGTGGACATGCAACAGTGATTTAATTCCAACATTTTAATAAGTGGTATAACTTGTGGTGCAGAAACTTGCCAGTGTAGACATACCCTCAGTTATTATGATATATCAGCGATGTGGACAAATCTTTGAGAAAGATATCAATTTATTGGAGCTGAGTAAATATTTAAATACCTTCTGAGAGAGTCCACACAACATGCTTTAGAAGTCAAGTTCTGTAGAGCAAAATATGGTAAGTAAATGGTAAATTCAGCATCTAGGCCTTTCTGGTCAGCTCCCAGAGTGCTTCTGTTTTGCCTCAGAAAGTGAACAATTTGTTTCCATGTATCACCCTTGGTTTGGCAGGGGATAAGAAAAATCCTATGACTTTCAGAAACAGCTTCTTCAGCTCTGTGATGGCATGTGCCCCCTCCACCTCTGGGGAATTGAACAAAAGGTTAATCTGCTTCTCTACAAAAGGACCACAACTGCCTGCCATTATTGCAGAGATCTGCAAAGTAGGGCTGGATTAACTGAGGAGCATCAGACTCTCTCTAGTCTCTACTAGAATAAGCAGAGCTAAGATGAGGATATGCAATTGCACACAGAGACCATCTTCAACAGTAGATAGGTCTGTCCGTTCCCAACCATAATCCCACAGTATGCTCAAAGCATTACTGATTATTATGACCAGCGTACAGAGACAGTCAGAGTGATAATGATGATCCATAAATAGTAAGTCAGGCAGCAGCAATAGACTTAGAACCTACATCCAGGACCCCAGGCAGGACCTCACTTTTATTAATGTGCAGCCAAATCATTGCTGAATCTGTCTTGTAATCACAGAAAAGTGCTGCTTATAAGAGACTCTTTTTCATGTTCATAATTAAAGGAATATGAACCAATTGATGCATGTGTATTTCAGCTAAAACCTTAAAGTTAAACATGTGAATTTGAGGAACTGTGTGACTATTAAAAGACAGGCTTTTACAACAGAGTATGTGAAATACAAAGTGATTGAGCAAGGTACAGGCTGCTTCAGCTAATTTAACTTTAATGAACCATAGACCTTTGTTGAGCCAGTGAAACTGGAAACATAACAGATTCAGGCTCTAAGAAATCCACTACAGAATGAGCCGCTGGTCCTTATGGCATCTTTTCAAAAAGACAAAATGAAAAGCAAAAGGTAACCAAAATCCTGTAGCAACCAAAAATGTGTTATAATAAACTAATATTCCTACCCCCCGGGCATGGTTGAGAACATGAGCCACAAATTGCTTGGACAAATGTGATAAATACAATGGGGAACCTGATACTTGGTTATGTCATACAGTTAAAACTAAGAGTGTTTACCAGTTGGAGAACAGTAATGCAGATGTGTCTTTTAAAATGAATACTCAGGCACATTTCAGTGACATTCCAAAATGGTATAAGTGTGTGTACATGACTCTTATATATAACACTGCCACTAAAAAAAGTGTGCTGTACCCTAAAGAAAATCTTGTTTAATAGAAATCATAGAAAGGTGGGCTGGAAGGGACCTCAAAAGGTCAACAAGTCCAGCCCCCAGGGCTGTGGCAAGACCTAGTAAACCTAGACCATCCTTGTTAGGAGTTCATTCAACATGTTTTTAAAAACTTCCAATGATAGCAATTCCACAACCTCCCTTCGAAGTCTATTCCAGATGTTAACCCCTCCTCCTTACACCATCATCTCTTCCACTCATTGAGACCCTGCAGTTCTGCGTCTAAATGGCCCTGCGCGTGGAACTGGAAGCATTTCAGAGAATGCTACCATAGAGGTCCTGGTCTTCAATCTCTTACCTAGCAACCTAAATTTGGCCTTTAGGACCTCTCTCCTACCCTTCCCTGTGTCATTGGTACCTACATGTACCACGACTACTGCTTCCTCCCAGCACTACACATAAGTCTATCTAGATGTCTTGAGAGTTCCGCAACCTTCATACCAGGCAGGCAAGTCACCATGCGGTTCTCCCAGGCATTGCAAACCCAGCTATCTATGTTTCTAATGATCAAATCACCCATTACTAATACCTGTCTCTTCCTAATAACCAGAGTTCCCTCCCCTGGAGAGGTATCCTCAGTGCGAGAGGATACCACAACATCATCTGGAAGGAGGGTCCCAACTATGGGATAATGTTTCTCTGCTCCAGTTAGATGTTCTCCTTCCCTGAGACTTTCATCCTCCTCAATAGCACTGAGGCTGTCAGACTGGGGGTGGGACTGTTCTAATGTGTCCCGGAAAGTCTCATCTATGCATTAGGGGGCTGGGCACATGACTCATGAATAGGCTGAGACAACTGGGCTTATTTAGTCTGCAGAAGAGAAGAGTGACGGGGGATTTGATAGCAACCTTCAACTACTTGTAGGGGGGTTCCAAAGAGGATGGAGCTAGGTTGTTCTTAGTGGTGCCGATGACAGAACAAGTAGCAATGGTCTCAAGTTGCAGTGGGGGAGGTCCAGGTTGGATATTAGGAAAAACTATTTCACTAGGAGGTGGTAAAGCTATAGAATGTACTCTTTGTGTTAGTTGTTGCTTTTCATATTATCATGTTTTTCATATTAAATTCATCTTTTGCTAATTTTGAACTTTCTTAAGGCATGTGGAATATGTTTTAGAAGGATTTGGATTTGTTCATTCATTCATCTACCTTTATGTGATATCCTGTAAACAATCATAGGAAGACATGCAACCTTAATTCTTGCAGTGCCTACTTTTGAGTGCTTGACTTTCCAACCTCAATAACATTGTTTTAACATCTTTTTTTTTTATGTGTAATGACTAAACTAGGCTACAGACAAGCTCAGCAGCTTGGGTGATTTACGTGGAATTATTGTGATGTCAGAGGTAACTCAACCAATCACCCCCCTTTCTCTACAACTAATTTGCATACAACAATTAAATTGTTTGTGGTATGAGAGACTCAGTGGTATGAGAGAGTCTGGACATGTGTCAAGAGTTCTCTCTGGTAGATTATTTGTCACTGCTCTTTATAGATTATGTGGCTGTATACTTGCTTGGCCATCGGTGCTTAAAAGGCTCCTTGGGGCATAGATGCACATTGAAGTGGCATGCCAGAGGAACTGAGGCAGGATTGCAGGGGGAGGCCTGAAAGCACAAGGGCAGAGGGACTCAAAGATTAGATTTTCTCTGCCCCTTTCACCTGACACAGGTGTCATTAATACAGCCTTCTAATCAAAAAAATTCACAAGCACACTTTAGGTGCTCTGCATTGCTCTGATTCCTAGAACCAAGGCCCAAGGAGAACCATGGTGATCATCTAGTCTGACCTCCTGTATAACACAGGGCATAGAACTTTCCCAAAATAATTCGTAGAGCACATCTTTTAGAAAAGTCTTGATTTAAAAATTGGCAGTGATGGAGAATCCACCATGACTTTTGGTAAATTGGTCCAATGGTTATTTACTTTCACCATTACAAAGGTTCATCAATGGCTATTAGCCAGGATGGGCAGGGTTGGTGTCCCTAGCCTCTGTTTGCCAGAAGCTGGGAATGGGCGACATGGGATGATGATTGATGATTACCTGTTCTGTTCGTTCCCTCTGAAGCACCTATCATTGGCCACTGTCAGAAGATAGGATATTGGGCTAGATGGATGTTTGGTCTGACCCAATATGGCCATTCTTATGTTCTTAAATGCATGTCTTATGCAATTTAATTTCTGTGGTGGCTGTATGTTGACATAACTTAAGTCAACATAATTTTGTAGTGTAGACATACCCTAAATGTGCAGATACATAAATACCTTAAATGTACCTTTAATAAACCGTTTAATCTCTGTGTGTGTGTGTGTGTGTGAGAGAGAGAGAGAGAGAGAGAGAGAGAGAGAGATTATTTCCACTTTTGTGTGAATCTAATAGCTAATGTATTATTTATGCAAAAGGTATCTATCATTTTGGATCCTAAATTAATGGTTTCAGTGATTAATGAACTACTCGTACTGATCATTTTCACATTTAATCATACAGAACCCTTAAGAGCAAAACAATATCTGTGGAAGATAGTAAAAACAATTACTACCTTGAAACAGCCACTGTCTCAAAGCCATCTTTGATTTTCTGTATGATAACATCCTTTGAACCTTTAGTTCATGCTTGACCCATTTATGACAGAATTCTGCATCACAGGACATTTTAAACCATGATAGCTCTGAAAAGGAAAAGAGCATTTTAATCAAAAAGCTCTCTAACACTACACATTTCAACATTGTTTAAAAAATGAAAGGCAAATATAGTAATTGTCATAAACATTATTTAGCACAGTGCATTTCATGTATCTACATTTTTTCTTCTAGAGTTTTTCATATTTCTCTTCTATTTTGACAATCAAATTCTGTCATTTTGAGTACATAGGTTTAATTCAGCAGCCAAATCTGCTCCCTCATATCTACCCCCCAAATCTTTGTGACAACATATAATGGGGTTTGCAAACCCCACACCGAGCAAAGGCAGAAGGGGGAGGGGATCCTCTCCTGCCTACAGGCAAAGAGCCTGACCACACCCCCACTCAGCTGCCACAACTGCCAATCATGGAGGCAGGCACCCTCAGCTGCAACCAATAAGGGTAACAAAGCCTGCTACAAAAGAAGAGAGCTCAGAGAAGGAGGAAATATAGAAAGGTTTGGGACAGTGAAGGCCCAACACCTATGCACCAGGCTGCCTCCAGAAACACAGCCCAAAGGGACCAAAGCAGACTACTAGACCTAATTAAAGGTCAGGGGCAAGAACTGCCCTGACCAGGAGTTAACCAAGGAAAGCCAGTCAGGGAGCAGTAGAGACCCCTGGACAGACCACATCAAGGACCACTGACAATGTAGTACCAGAAGTGAGTTTGTGCACTGGAATTTCCCTGCAGAGAAGGGAAGCAAAACAAAAACAAAAATTTCTTTCTTCTTTCATATAGTGCAGAGGACTATAGGGGTGAATCAACTCCCGCAATGGCAGGCAGACTCACAAACCCAACAACAGAGGCAATAACAGCTGTTTGAACAGATGACAGCCCATCAGCAACAGTTGTTACAACAGATAGAGCTAGTACCAATGGCTACCCCCCAGAGTCCTACCCCTATGGGAAATGCATAACCCTTAATTCAGGGAAATGCTCCAGCCCTGACGATCCCTAAGATGACAACAGACAATGACTCAGAATCATTCCTGACAACCTTCAAAAAGGTAGCCACAGCTTCACACTGGCCCCAGGCTCAGTGGGCAATCCGCCTCGCCCCACTTTTCATCGGGGAAGCCCAAGCTGCATACTAGGGACTCAACAACATTGCAGCCCAAGACTATGAGCAGATGAAGACAGCCATATTAGATAGACTAGGCCTAGAAAAAGAAGCCTACCACCAGCGTTTTTGCCAACAGTGCAACCCCACCCTCCCAAAGGCATAACCTCGGACAGTCACTCAAAGGCTTAAGGACTTCTGCTGGTGTTGGTTAAAACCAGAGACTCAAATGGGAAACTAGATATCTGAATTCATTGACCTAGAACAATTTGTACAGATCCTTCCATCCGCCAGCTGAGACTGGGTTTGTAGGCTCTGCCCGGTAACCTTACCTGAGGCCACCCACCTCATGGAGGACTATATGGTTGTTCAAACCATTTGTGGACCTGCCATTGTGGGAATGACAGCTCCAGGTACCAGGAAGGAGATGGGCTGAGGACCCAAAAGTGGTGGTCTAGAAAGGCCTGAGCCAGCAAAGGGGCTACATCCCTGCACCAAGCTGCCCCCAGAAACACAGCCCAAAAGGATCAAAAGGCCACTATGCCTAATTAGAGGTCAGGAGCCAAGAACTGCCCTGACCCAGGGCTAACCAAAGAAAGCCAGTCAGAGAGCAGTAGAGACCCCCTGAAAGATCACATCAAGGTTCGCTAACACAACATTATGATGAAGATGAATTCCTTTCACAAAATTGCTGATGAGAGTTTTAAAAGAAATCTGTATGAGGTTTTTGCCAATGTTGTTCTTTCGGTTGTTATCTGGAAGATGCTAAATTTAGTGTAAGTTCCATTTCAGACTGTGTACTCATGAATGTACCACAGTGTCTGTTTTGCCATTTTCAGGAAACCTGTCAAACAAGAAGCAGCACAAAGGCAAGAGCAGACCTTTAATTTTCTGACTACTTGCGCTGCATCTGCATCCTTCTTACCTGTCTTCAGTTAAATCAGATTCGCTTGTAAGTCTTTTTGGGGGTAAATTGGTTCAATTCCAGGTTTTCTGATGAGAATGTTTCAAGATGAGATGTTATTACTTTAAGATAGAGATTCGGCTTTTTCTATTAAAAATAACAGTATCTTTCACTCTGCTTACAAATCTTTCAACCCACATTGGCCTTGTTTGAAAGAAAAAAAAATAAACTAAACAATCTCTGGGAGCTGATAAATATTTAACATTACTCTTGGCTTTGTCTTAGCAAAGGTTTCCTCTGTTCCATTTCATTTTGTAACTGGATTACTCCTAGATGGACATGGTAAAGAAAAATGCCTTTGAAGTGGGCATGTAGCTTTGTTCATATTAGTCAAATACATTTAAATGTCACAAAGTGTCTGAACAAACAAGTGTTGTAGTACACTTGTTGTCATGATTTTTAGCGTGAAGCACTGGTGTTTTGAGTTCCTCTGAACTGTCCTGTACAATTAACCAAAGCTTTGCTTTACTTGTAGCTAGTTATGCAAATGATGCACATCTAAGCAGAAAGCAACCTTGGAGTCTGGTCAGAAAATATATTAACGAGAAATCACTCTGTCCTTTTCAGTGATTCAATTAATCAAAAACAGAACTTGGGATTTTTTTATGATATCCCTAACACTACGCACACTAAGTCACCAGGAGTCAAAAGACTGCAGATAAGAAAACAAGAGACCCCAAATACTAATTCTTTTAGTTTCTTGCTGTAGTATATAAAAAGTGGGTAGTATCCCTTTAAATAGTCTGTGAGCCCTCTATTGGCATGGCTTTTCTTTTGTGTGTCAGAAGCAAGTGAAGCCACCAGAACCCTGTCAGAGCAGCAGTGTATAGGGGTAGGTAGGCCTTGCATGCCACATATGGTTAGTAAATACGGTATTTGGTTCTTCCTATTATGTATGTATAAAGAGCAAAAGAGGCACCATTTGCCATAAAGTAAAAGTTAAAAGTGACACAACCAAAAGAAAATTATACTGAAAACAGTGTCAAGAAAAGCCATTTTAAAAAATGGCTTTTCACTCCTTTGCCAGTATTTATAGTTTCTTCTTTTCATAGCATGACATAGATTCACAAGCTTTAGCTTCAGATAAGGGATATCACAATACTGGATCAGCCTGGGGCACAGACACTACTAATATACCAGACCTTCCAACATTAAGGCAACAACTCCTTGGGCTCATTTGAGGCAAGGAGACTGAGTGGGATCAACTAAGTCTTGATTGAAGAAGATGTAACTCAGCGGGCATTTTTGGAATACAGGGTCAAGTCCTTTTGCAAGTATGCTGTGTATTTTCCAAGTCCAGTATCGTGCACAAGAAGTATATTAGATTCCCTGCAGATATTTTTGGCCTATGCGTTTTATAGTTTGGTTTCTGGATTGACGATGAGTAACAGGTAACTGTTTTTGGCGACCAGGTTAGTGCTAGTACTGTATTGAAACAGTCTCTAACCAGCTCCTCATGGACAGCTGTCCCATGTCATGTCATTGATATTTTCAGCAGTCCCAACAGAAAAGGAAAGTCTGAAGAGTAATTGGAACTTAACTTCTAAGCCCTATACTAGGGTTGTAGCCTGGAGAACAGGCACTGTTTCTGCCTCTGTTGTACCTGTTCTGTGGCTAATTGGAGGATATTAGAGGGCTGAAAACCAAGGAATAATGATCTAGTGATTGGCATTGGACTGTGACACCTGGGCTTAACTCCTGCCTCAGCCACAAGTTTTCTGTGTGATTCTTGGTCTACCCTGTGCCATTATATCCAATATTCAAAATCAGGGATTCTTCATCCAACAGGAATGTCATGAGGATAAAAATCCATTAATGGTGAGGTGCTCAGACACTATGGTGTTGAGGGCCATAAGTAAACAGACACAAGCAATCAATTTACTTTGAAAAAATTAAGTACAGTGTTTTTTTGCAGTGGTGTTCCCAGGAACAACCAGAAAATGCAGAGGCATGTGAAAATGAAAAGCACCTAAAAAATTAACTGAACGTATTTTAAAACTCAAAAAAAGTTTCTGTGGGTTTGGACAGAATTTTGGACAGAGTTGGGTTCTTATTTGATTTGAACCAGTTCTTCTCTTTCTATATAAAATACATGAACAGCATGTTTCACACTGTTTTACATTAGATTCAGTGTTTTACATTTGGATTCATTCATTCTCTGCTTCTCACTTGTTGGACCCCACACCCAGCTGAAAATGTGTGCAGTAAACAAACTGGACGGTTTGTATTCCTGATGAATTTAAAAAAATGAATTCCACATAGTGCTGAACCAATACAAATACAGGTACAGCTACAGTTGTTTTTACTTTCTGTTTGTTGAGCATCTTCACTACATTGGCATCAATTTCTCCATTTCTCATTCTACTGGAGGATTAGCTATAATCAGTTTTGGCTTGACCAAGCATGAATATTCTGCAAAGGATTTTGTAAATTGTAGTTCACTGGGTAGATAATCATTGAATGGCAGAGTTTTTCCTTTTGGAGTCTTTTTGATCATATTCTATTTTGTTTTAGAAAATATATAATCTAAATGTTACTGTTTTAAATGTAATTCCAATCCACTGGGAAGTGATTAATCTGTGTGTGTGCTGGAAAGTAGGAAATAATTGATTTATGGTGGATTTTAGCTGTGTGGTTTATTGGCAAACCCATGCTGGAATTCCCTGCAGCTTGTTCTCTCTCATTATGTAACTGTATTGCCACATAACATAAAAAAAAAAAAAGTCACATATTACAAACCAAGAGAAAATAAACAGCTACATTATTCCAGAGGGAATTAATGTTCAGAGGCTACTTTAGATGAACAACTTAACTTTACTATTAAAAGAAGTAATTCATGTGCATAGATGGAAAAAATAAGTCTTGAACAAAAAGCAGCACAACGGTCTTCTAGACAGTATTATGAACTAACATACACAAGTCACCACAGTGCAGAAGGCAGCATATCTTACCCTGTAACAGGGAGTATATTTGGCAAGAGATATTGATGGAGTAGATTGCTCACTATCTATGCACAAGAAACAGTGCAGGGAGAGACTGTTCTTGGTACAATCTCTCCAGTGCTCCTTGTAGGGTGCAGTGATTCCATGCAGCTCCCTGCACCCGTGTATGCAGTAACTGCCATAATGTAGCCCCTACTGGATACTTCTTAATACCCAAGTACCAGCCCAGAAATCAGGCTAAGTAAGAGGTTTTGAGTGAAAAGTATTTTCATTGACGAATGGCCTTTTTCAAAAACAAAACTGCTGACCTTTTCAACATTTTTCATGTGATTTTTTTTTTTTTAAATTGAAGTGGAAATTTCTCGTTTTCTCTGGGTTTTGAGATACATAACAAAATTGCTATTTTGATGAAAACATTACAAAAAATAAAAATGTGTTTCACAAACCCTATGATATGGAAACACCTTCAACACTTGACGTGTTTTTCCATTTTTCAACCAGCTCTATGAGTGACATTTCTGGAAGCATTGTCTCCTGAAAGCAGATCCTGTCTTTTTAGAAAAGCATTATTATTTCAGTTTTTCTACATTACAAAGGGCAGACTCCTTGATTTAGACAGCACAGAATAAATGTAATATAACTGTTGCTGGGAAGGGTATAGAATTACTGGCATTTCAGCATTGTATAAATGAAATAACCTTAGAAAACACAGACAACACATTTCACTAAAGTGTTTTATTAGATTTAGATCTTGCACTGATTTTTTGTACCTATTTTTCTCTCCAGAGACTGCTTAACATGTGTCCCAGATCATGAGCAAAATAAGTTTAAAAATATCAATTTTCCACATCCAACAAATTTTACAGTATTTGCTTGAGGGAATCAAGACAATGACTTTGTCTACACAGGAAAGTTTTTGTAGTTTGTGGTAGGATCCACCTCCACTGTTCTCCCCCAGTAGAAGCCAACTATGGCACCACTCACCCTTTCTCACTTTCCCCTGGGATCTTTAATCCCCTTGTACCTGGACTTTCCAGGTCTCTCTTTAATCAACCTTGTCTTGAAGCTTTCTGCCTCAGGACTATCTTCCCTTCAGAGAGGCTCTTGACCAGCTGTGGGCAACCTGCAGCCCACAGGCCGCATGCGGCTCATCAGGGTAATCCACTGGCGGGTCGTGAGACAGTTGTTTACATTGACCATCCGCAAGCATGACCACCTGCAGCTCTCAGTGGCCTCGGTTCGCCGTTCCCGAGCCAATGGGAGCTGCAGGAAGTGGCACAGGCCTCAGGGACGTGCTTGCCGCAACTTCCTGCAGTTCCCAGTGGCCGGGTACGGCGAACCGCAGCCACTGGGAGCTGTGGGCGGCCATGCCTGCGGATGGTCAATGTAACAGTCTTGCGGCCTGCCAGCGGATTACCCTGATGGGCCGCAGGTTGCCCACCAATGCTCTTGACACTTAACCATCTCTCTCAGCACCCACAGGCAGGCCATTAACAACAAACGTAAACTTAAACTCAAAGGAGACATAAAACAAAAGGGTCTTCCATCCCTCCTGGGCTACCCTTCCACCTAGTCTGGTTTTCCCACTGTCTGGATCCTCATTCTCAGTCTATCTCCTAGCCATCTCCCTGGGGTTTGATCCTCTCTAGGGCTTACCTTCTCCTTCTCTCCTGCCACTCTTTCATTTCAGACTCAGCTCCCCTTCCTCCCCCCCCTCCCCCCCCCGGAGCTGGCCCAGGTTTGTAGGAAATCACTACCACCTTCCCAGCTGAGTCTAATAATTGACTCAAGATATCTGACCCCTAGCCCATCAAAATCAGGTAGGGGGGAGCAAGCCAATCCATCACAGGTGAGGCTGAGCCCAATTCTCCTTAAATGGCCAACCAGTTTGTAGCACAGTTATATCTATATAATCCCCAAGGTGAACTCTCTTATTCCACCATAAGAGTGTCTTTTTTCAATTTAGCTTAAACTCCTTCCCAAGTGATATAAGCTAAACTGTTTTTAAAAAAAAAAAAAAAAAAAAAAAAAGCCAGTATTGTACCTGGGGGAGGGAGGGGGGAGGCGGTGGCGGGGGGGTGGGGAGGGGCTGTTATACCAATGTAACTATTATAGGGCTGCAGCAGCACCACTATAGTTAAGAATTGCATCATGACTTCTGTTTCAAGGTTGACCTTTCTAAGTCCTCTAAAATTGATATGCCTGGTCAGATTCTTTTGAAATTTCATTTGCCTCAGAAAGATGCAGGTTAGGGTTAGTGACCCAAATTTGGGGCCATTGATCTAGGGGCTGTGGAGAAATAAGCCATGGAAAAAATAGCCTTTTTTTCAAAAAGTTTCTAGGTTTTTGTTTTATTTTTCATGTTGTATTTGTTTTGCGCAAAGCTAGAGATGAAACTATTGATGTGATGCATGTCAAAATGGTCTCAATTTGTTGAGTTTTACCCAAGGTAATGCCTGGAACCCACTAAATTTTGGGGGACCCAAACTGAGAACAGTATTGAAGAACATGTTCACGGCTTCACCTATGTGTATGTGCAGTCTGGAAGGATTACAGTGAATATGCACCAATAAAGAAAAAAATAGGGTTTCTTTGCAACCACTTTATGCTTATCTTGGTAGTTCAAGAGAATGTTCTGACACCAGTGTCTTTGGTGAGCACGCCATCATTGATATTTCTAGTCTGAACCTTTGCACACATGCACAATAAAGATTTAATAACTCCTGTTGCTTGCTATAAGAACAGTCAGCAGCCAGTCTTACCAGAATTTTTGTTATACCAGCTGCGGAGGATCTGGTGCCAGAGGACTTTGGGGGGAAACTGGGGAAACAGGGACAAGGCGAGGGCTTGCAGCTGCAGAGGGGGTGAGAAATAGGATGGGTAGGCAAGCCTTGGATTGGTTGATTGAGAAAATTTGTATTTTACTATCCCCAGGGGTGGAGATGGGATGGGGGATGAGAGTGTCTGCTTCCTGATCTTGGGGTAGATTAATGTGGTATTGCCAAAGACATGCAACATCGAGATTTGGAACTGACAGTGTAAGTATATTGATCACTGAAAAATAGAAGAAAAAGCACTGTCAGGGTTGCCAACATGTGAATTCTGTGCGATTCCTGGATCATGAGTTTGCTGGAGATCAAGGAATACACCACGACATGGAGATTGTTGAGCTGCATGGAGTGAGATGGCCTGCATTGGCATCATGTTGTGCCCACTCTGCAGTGACTAACCAGTAACTTACAAGGTTATGATGATAGAATCATAGAAGATTAGGGTTGGAAGAGACCTCAGGAGGTCATCTAGTCCAATCCTCTGCTCAAACAGGACTAATCCCAACTAAATCATCCCAGCCAGGGCTTGTCAAGACAGGCCTTAAAAACCTCTAAGGATGGAGATTCCACCACCTCCCTAGGTAACCCATTCCAGTGCTTCACCACCCTCCTAGTTAAATGGTTTTTCCTAATATCCAACCTAGACCTTCTGCACTGCAACTTGAGACCATTGCTCCTTGTTTTGTCATCTGCCACCATTGAGAACAGCTTAGCTCCATCCTTTTTGGACCCCCCCCCCTTCAGGTAGTTGAAGGCTGCTATCAAATCCCCCCTCACTCTTCTCTTCTGCAGACTAAATAAGCCCAGTTCCCTCAGCTTCTCCTCATAAGTCATGTGCCCCAGCTCCCTAATCATTTTCATTACCCTCTGCTGGACTGTCTCCAATTTGTCCACATCCTTTTTGTAGGGGGGGGGGGGGCAAAACTGGATGCAATACTCCAGATGTGGCCTCATCTGTGCCGAATAGAGGGGAATAATCACTTCCCTCGATCTGTTGGCAATGCTGCTACTAATGCAGCCGAATATACCATTAGCCTTCTTGGCAACAATGGCACACTGTTGACTCATATCCAGCTTCTTGCCCACTGTAAACCCCATGTCCTTTTCTGCAGAACTGCCACTTAGCCAGTTGGTCCCCAGCCTGTAGCAGTGCATGGGATCCTTCCATCCTAAGTGCAAGACTCTGCACTTGTCCTTGTTGAACCTCATCGGATTTCTTTTGGCCCAATCCTCCAATTTGTCTAGGTCACTCTGGACCCTATCCTTGCACTCCAGTGTATCTACCTCTCCCCACAAGCTTAGTGTCATCTGCAAACTTGCTGAGGGTGCAATCCATCCCATCATCCAGATCATTAATGAAGATATTGAACAAAAACCGACCCCAGGGGCACTCCATTTGATACCGTCTGCCAACTAGACATTGAGCTGTTGATCACTACCTGTTGAGCCCGACGATCTAGCCAGCTTTCTATCCACCTTATAGTCCATTCATCCAATCCATACTTCTTTAATTTGCTGGCAAGAATACTGTGGAAGACCATATCAAAAGCTTTGCTAAAATCAAGGTATATCAAGTCCACACTTTCCCCATATCCACAGAGCCAGTTATCTCATCATAGAAGGCAATCAGGTTGGTCAGGCATGACTTGCCCTTGGTGAATCCATGTTAACTGTTCCTGATCACCTTCTCCTCCTCAAAGTGCTTCAAAATGGATTCCTTGAGGACCTGCTCCATGATTTTTCCAGGGACTGAGGTGAGGTCTGTAGTTCCCCAGTTTTTCCTTCTTCCCTTTTGTAAAGATGGGCACTATATTTGCCTTTTTTCAATCTTCTGGGACCTCCCCCGATCACCACAATTTTTCAGAGATCATGGCCAATGGCTCTGCAATCACATCAGCCAACTCCCTCAGCACCCTCAGATGCATTGCATCTGGT
The DNA here is from genome assembly GCF_027887155.1 of Malaclemys terrapin pileata. NCBI lineage: Eukaryota > Metazoa > Chordata > Testudines > Emydidae > Malaclemys > Malaclemys terrapin. The sequence goes on from NC_071505.1 coordinate 74,229,020, forward strand.
CCCATGGACCTGTGCATGTCCAACTTTTCTAAATAGTCCTTAACTAGTTCTTTCACCACTGAAGGCTGCTCACCTCCTCCCCATTCCGTGCTGCCCAGTGCAGCAGTCTGGGGGCTGACCTTATCTGTGAAGACTGAGGCAAAAAAAGCATTGAGTACTTCAGCTTTTGCCACATCATCTGTCACTAGGTTGCCTCCCCCATTCAATAAGGGTCCCACACTTTCCCTGACCACCTTCTTTTTGCTAACATACCTGTAGAAACCATTCTTATTACCCTTCACATCCCTTGCTAGCTGTAACTCCAATTGTGCTTTGGCCTTCCTGATTATACCCCTGCATGCTCAAGCAATATTTTTATACTCCTCCCTAGTCATCTGTCCAAGTTTCCACTTCTTGTAAGCTTTCTTTTTGTGTTTAAGCTCACCGAAGATTGCTCCGTTAAGCCAACCTGGTCGCCTGCCATATTTGCTATTCTTTCTGCACATCAGAATGGTTTGTTCCTGCACCCTCAATAAGGCTTCTTTAAAATAAAGCCAGCTCTCCTAGACTCCTTTCCCCCTCATATTAGCCTCCGAGGGGATCCTGCCCATCAGTTCTCTGAGGAACTCAAAGTCTGCTTTTCTGAAGTCCAGTCTCTATATTCTGCTGCTCTCCTTTCTTCCTTTTGTCAGGATCCTGAACTTGACCATCTCATGGTCTCTACTGCCCAAGTTGCCACCCACTTCTACTACTTCTTCTTCTTCCCTGTTTGTGAGCAGCAAGTCAAGAGGAACATGGCCCCTAGTTGGTTCCTCCAGCACTTGCACCAAGGAAGTTGTCCCCAACACTCTCCAAAAACTTCCTGATCCTGTGGATGTTGTAAGGATTCACTCAGGCAGAAATGAACTGGGTATTATTCCTGGTGTACACCTCATACAGTGCATGAAAGCAGATCTGAGCTGCATCAGAGATGTGTGTCCAGGAACTGTGATCGTTTTTTCTAATTTGCTGAGCATCTGAATAATTGCTACAGTGACGATATGAAGACTATCAATAAGTGTTGGAAAAACATTAATCAGGACATTGGAGGGTTAATGGATGACCAGAAAATGTGTACCATATGTCATCAAAACATTACAAGCTCTGGCACCTCATTATTTCTTGGAGATGAAGTATATCTATTGGACAGGGGTCAAAGGACCTTTGTCTCAAAGGTAAAACTATTGGTATTTTGGAACAGAAACCCTGTCTGTGATTTCTCTCACTGGCCCTTCCACATTTCCCCTCCAACCGTTCTGAAACGACCAGGAACACATTCCACTGTAACATAGTTGTCCTTCCATCCATGCATTGCAAGTGAGTTGGGTTATAGAAGGGGTGAATTAACAGCAATTGAAATATTTTTATACCAGAGAGTAAGGACTTCAGGGAGATGTGTTCCCTGCTTGTGGTAGTGAGGCCTGGGATCAATAGTGGGGAGGGAGCCGGTTGGAGGGGAAGTGGGAAGAGGGAAACAGTGAATGTGTCAGGGGCATAGCTGGGGAGCTGTGCCAAAGCAGAGGTGGTGGGGCGCAGGTGATGTGATGTGATGCTGGTGTTGGTGGGGGTGACAAATTGTGGGACATGATATGTACAACTGCCTAAATGACTACAAACTCTTACCAACAACATATCTTTTCCTGCTCAAAAATCTAGGAAATTAAGTGGCAAAAACTGTTAAGGTTGTTTGGTGACATGTTGGTATGTCATCCCCTTGCAGAGTACTGAGTAGAGCAAAATTAAAACTTCTGAAAACCAGGAAATGCACAGGTAAGGTTTCTCCTGCGACATTAACTCAGGTAACATGGGGTGGGGAGAGTGGTGACCCTGGGCTGGGTGCAGGGCAGGAGGGGTGTCAGGACTGAGATCCCCACTTTGAACTTTAGGGTACAAATGTAGGGGCCTGCATAAAAACTTCTAAGCTTAATTACCAGCTTAGCTCTGGTTCGGCTGCCACCATTTTCAATGGATTCCCTCCCTGGGAAACCTTGAAAAACCTTCACCAAATCCCTGGTGAAAACAAATCCAACCCCTTGGATTTAAAACAAGGGGAAATTAACCATTCCCCTCCTTCCTCCCACCAACTCCTGGTGAATCAAGATCCAAAACCCCTTTGGATCTAAAACAAGGAAAAAAATCAATCAGGTTCTTAAAAAGAAGGTTTTTAATTAAAGAAAAAGGTAAAAATCATCTCTGTAAAATCAGTATGGAAATCAACCTTACAGGGTAATCAAACTTAAAGAGCTCAGAGGACTCCCCTCTAGTCTCAGGTTCAAAGTACAGCAAACAAAGAGAAACACTCTAGTAAAAGGTACATTTACATGTTGAGAAAACAAAGGAAAACTAACACGCCTTGCCTGGCTATTTACTTACAAGTTTGAAATAGGAGAGACTTGCTTAGAAAGATGTGGAGAACCTGGATTGATGTCTGGTCCCTCTCAGTCCCCGAGAACGAACACACTCCCAAACAAAGAACACAAACAAAAGCCTTCCCCCCCCAAGATTTGAAAGTATCTTGTCCCCTTATTGGTCCTTTAGGTCAGATGCCAGCCAGGTTACCTGAGCTTCTTAACCCTTTACAGGGAAAAGGATTTTGGAGTCTCTGGCCAGGAGGGATTTATAGTACTGTACACAGGACAGCTATTACCCTTCCCTTTATAGTTATGACAAGGGGTCACTGGGCATGGGAGACTTTGGGGAGGTCATGTGTCCCAGTATGGAGAGGCACCAGTTGTCTATCTTTTGCAGCCCATTCACTCTCACTCCTGAATTCCATCTCAGGCCTTGTCTACATTAGAAAATTAAGTCATCTTAACTACATGACTCAGGCATGTGAAAAATCCACACCCCTGAGCAGCATAGTTAAACTGACCTAACCACCAGTGTATATAGTACTAGATCGATAGAAGAATTCTTCTGTTGACTTATCTCTCTCAGGGTGGTGGATTAACTCCACTGACAGGAGAACCCCTCCCGTTGGTGTAGGTAGTGTCTACACTAAAGGGCTGTGCCACTGTAGTATTTCAAGTGTAAGCGAGCCCTAATACCATTAAAGGATAAAAAGGGGAGAGATGGAGGTTGCCCACTCCACCTTCCTTCTGCCAGCTCCCGGGGGAACAGTAGTCAATGGGAATTATCTGGATACACTCCAGGTGAAGTCTCTGTATTGGGTGTACCTACACTAAATAATAGAGGCAGTAGTTAAGCTTTCTTGTGTGTTTGATATATGAGGACTTGTGTGGATTACTTTTACTTGTGTGTGACAGCGCTGTGATTATGATATGAGGAGATCTATGTTTGCACCCTCCAATGTGTGTGAGCAAAGGGAAGAGCTGCATGTGGATCCAGTATTCATCATTACTATTTTCAGAGTAGCAGCCTTGTTAGTCTGTATCCGCAAAAAGAACAGGAGTACTTGTGGCACCTTGGAGACTAACAAATTTATTTGAGCATAAGCTTTCGTGGGCTACAGTCCACTTCTTCAGATGTATCCAAAGAAGTAGGCTGTAGCCCACGAAAGCTTATGCTGAAATAAATTTGTTAGTCTCTAAGGTGCCACAAGTACTCCTGTTCTTTTTGCATCATTACTATGCAGAATAGCAGGGCACAGGCGGGGTTAATAACAAAAGATACTGTCAATAGCAAGCTGGTATATGTGAGCAGTCCATTTATTATCTACATGCACTCCAGGTAAAGTGAGTGTGTGCTTGGTGACAGGTGTAGCTGTTCTGAATGAAAATCATGGTCTCAACAGAGACATTACAACAATTTGTAACAGACCCTGCTGCCTACTACCCTCTTTTGTCCTATGACTGCAAAGGTGTTAAGTGCCCACTTCATTTTAAGTGGTTTCTTGCAACATGTGTTAATACCTTATTTTTAACAATCTGTCCTACCTTCTATTTAGCTGTGACACCCTGGTTACCTTTTCCAGACCTGAAGAAGGGCCTTTGTTGAACTCAAAAGCTTGTTTCTTCCACCAGCAGAAGTTGGTCCAATAAAAGATATTACCTCACTCACTTTGGGTATGACTTCAATACTAACGTTAAAGCACTGCCGCAGCAGCGCTTTAATGTGGCTGCGTAGTCGCGGCACCAGCACTGGCGCTGTAAAAAAAACCCACCCCCATGAGGGGAATAGCTCTCAATGCTGGGAGCGTGGCTCCCAGCACCGGTGCACTGTCTACACTGCCACTTTACAGCGCTGAAACTTGTATCGCTCAGTGGGGTGTTTTTTCACACCCCTGAGGGAGAAAGTTTCAGCGCTATAAAGTGGCAATGTAGACAAGGCCTTTGTCTCTCTGGATGGTGGAGTCAGTAGTTGCCTCTGCTTCATAGAAGTGTGTTTGTAAGATTTGTGGATTACTTTGAGATGTGTGACAGAGCTGTGATTGTGACATGAAGACATCTAAGTTTTACACCCTCATATGTGTGAAGAAAAGGGAGAGGGTGTAATGTGTACCATCAGCATGCAGTGTGCATCATTTCTATGTGGAATTGTGTAGGTTGCGTCAGTAGCAGGGCATAGGGTTTTTATTATAAAGGATATTGTCAGTAATGAGGTGAAATATGAAAGGATCAAATGCTTTAATCATAATTAAATGAAAGTGTAGTTTGAGATGGTATCCTGTGAGTAAGTGTAAGGGAGCTGTAAAAGGCTGTGAAGTGGTTCTCACATTACACACGTGGTATTATTGCTGGGGAATTGACTGAGGCTATGTCTACACTACACAGCTTTTAGTGACATGGCTGTGTCACCACAGCCGTGCTGTTAAACATCACGCAGTGTAGCCGCTGTTTGTCAGCTCTCCTGCTGACAAAAAAACTTCTACCCCAATGAATGGTTTTTGCGTTGTCAGCTGGAGAACTCTCCTGCCGACAATGTGCTGTTCACACTGTCACTCGTTGCTGCAAAACTTTTGTCTTTCAGGCTTTTTTTTTTTTTTAACACCTCTGAAAGACAAAAGTTTTGTCATTCAATTGCCAGTGTAGACATAGCCTGAGTGTATGAGTGAATGCCAGGATCTGGAACCTTCTGAAAATTATAATGCCAAGAGCCAATATATGTGCATATTGAGTCATTGCTCCAAGCGGGTAAAGGGAAGATGACATAAGCAGTTTTTGGTTTTGTCCTTTAATTGTGTTAGTTAGAATCCTGTAGGTGAGATTGAATGCACTCTAAAAGGAGAAAAAGAGCTTGTACATTGTCACAGCTGTGGGTTAGTAGAGTCAAGATATGTGTGTTAAAGGAGCATATTGGGGCATTGCGGAAAGAGGGCGGAGTAAAGGTTGCATGGGCAACCTTAACTGTATATTTCCTGATTTTCAAAAGTTTGAGTTTTGCTCAACTCATCATTCTGCAAGGGAATGACATACCTCCAACAACCGTAGCTGTGTGTTGGTGTAGTTTTTTTCATTGAATATGAGTTTATATTCATACTTTAGATTATACCAAGAAACTTCACAATAGATAAAGCCTCAAAAAGTAGGGATGACAAAAATCTGTCTCAAATTTCTTGAGGAGACTGTAAAAATTTGTGTAGCATCTGCTAAAGTTTAGCTCTATGTAATAGAAACTCTGTAGTAGAAAAACTAAAATACATCAAATTCACTTAAATTCAGAACAGGGTGTGTAGATAGATGTTTATGAAAGATTGTGATTGGGAGATGCTCCATCATAAGGGACAGTGTTGTAAGTGTGGGAATTTGGAGATGTGCCCTGGAGGCAGGGATTGGGAACACTACATGGCTGAGTGTAGCAGCTCACTACAGAAGCTCTCCAGTTTGTTTTATTAAAGTTTTATTCCTTTTTCATTCATTGGTTTGTTATTTAATGAACCCCAAGATCCTCACATCGTGTCAGAAGTGCCAAATGAGAAGGAAACTTCAGTTTGCAACTGAAAGCAGAGACAAAGGGAGGCACCAGAGAAGCAAGTGGAGCAGGGGGGAGAAGCTTTTGCATGTGTTTGGTGAAAACAATAGTAGCCTGACTAGCTTAAGAAGGGGAAAAAAGTAAAAAAATGATGTGTTGTAACCTCCACCCAGTCTGCAATTATCAGGCAATGTTGCAGAGATGTAGGAAAAAAAATCAGACAGATTTGAATCGTATTTAGCAGCCATAGCGGCAGAGGAGAAAAATGATAAAGTGAAATCATCAATCTTTTTCATGTTGTTGGGGAGGAAGCGCTGGATATATATATAACAACTTTAAGTTTGAAGAAGGTGAAACCATGAAATTAAGTAAAGTACTGACTAAATTTGAGGAACATTCCATGCCAAAGACGAATGAAACCTTTGAGAGACAATTTTTTAACATGCATGATGACACAATAGAACAATATGTCACCGAATTAAGGTAACTCAGTAAAACCTGTGACTTTGGCGAGCTAAGAGAGTCTCTGGTCAGAGATAAAATCCATTTGTGGCATTAAAGACAATGTGTTAAGACAGAGACTGCTCTGTGAAGGAGACAACTTTTAAGGAGCTGTTTTGTTGTAAGATCGCCAAATATGCAGGGCAGCAGAAACTGAAAGCACAAACCAAAGAGCTGAATTCACCAGAAGGGATTATCCATGTACTAAGTACAAAAGAATATAGTCAGAATAGGTCAAATGAAAGAGCGGAACCACTCACTATGAAAACCACTGGTGGGGGAAGATTAGGTGCAGATGGTCATGTGGAAGGTGTGGCTCACAGCATGGTCCCAAACAGTGTGTTGTCTTTGGAAACTCTGTCATAAATGTGGGGAAAATAAACATTTTGCAAAATTGTGCAGATCCCATTTGCAGAAAAGTCAAGTGTATTCAGTTAAAGACAATCTGGTTGAGGAGTTTTCCATAGATGTACTGGGATCTAGCAAGCCTGATGAGCAGTACCAGGTTTACAATGGTGCTGTCTATGCCAAGGGCTAGGTCAGCATGGATTTTTCACACTTCTGAGAAAGGTTGCTATGAGATTGAATGAATCCCATGTTGCAAACTGGGGTTTGTCTGCTGGGTCAGAAAGCTAAGCATTTGAAAGGAGGTTAATTAGTATCCCTAACAGACCTCCTCACACCTCTTTAGACAATTGGAGAAATCTAAACTACACAGGCATCTACTTGAAGGTAGAATGGAAGAGTCAACTCAGTACTGCATATAACTCTGAATTAATCTGGGAAACAACACCCTCTTGACAGGTGTGGAGCTGTCTGAAATTAAATCAAAACAGCTAGAAAAAAATTTAAAAAGAGAACTGGTATAATCATGAAATCTAAAATACTACAAATTGTTGCTTTATTGCTAGTATTATTAACTTTGAGTTAGGATTTGTGGGATTTGCCCCATACCTTCATCTACATTAGACAACAGACCAGAGTAGGAAGTAATAAAGGCACTGCCAAATATATGTGTGTGTATATTGGGGGAGGGGGAGGAACTAGAAGGAATCTCTTATTTGTCTTTCAGGAATAGTCTTCATTTATTCTGTGAACTTCTCTAACACTCAATAGATCACAGTTGATTGATTCTGTGAATTCTTATTGATGACATCTGGCTAGATGCTGTAACTCAGCAAGGAAATAAAAATTCAGCTAGTCCTTCTTTCAAATATCTCCAATGTTACAACAATAATAGCAGCAGTGATAGCCATTTATTTTTATTCCCCTTGATTAAAAAGAAGCCCATAAACTAAAACTGTGACAAAAACTAAACCCATAAATAGCAGCCTCTGAGATTATTTCATTTTAATACAGTCTGATTCCCATGCATGACTAAATTGCCTTACTTGCCTGCAGGAACAGCTGAAGGGACCATTCCAACCAAGTTAAAATGAATATTGATGAACTTTCAAATGCCAAAGTGATTTACATATAAGTTCAATATTCTGTGTAATTTACAGGTAAAGGATTTAGCTTTAATTAAGATTGGTGAAATATTCATGACATGTTAGAGGAGTATTATCTGGAAGGGTACAGTAGTTATCTAGAAGTCATGAACAGATAATACCCTATTATAATTAACTGGTGCCAGCCATTCTTCCTTTATATTAACCTAACAATGTTATAGTAACTAATGAAATATTTGGCAGAGCTGTTTCAATCTCTATTGCTGGGACAATCTCAGATATATTATTTTACTGAATTATAGTTCAATAATCTTACATATATTTGTATGTGTGCATACACACCCAGTTCTTATATTACATGTATTTAGATAGTTACAATATATGCACTATATGCTTTCTCACAATATGTAAACAAGGTTTTCTTTGTAATAATAAAGGAAATATACATTGAGAGAAGAGAACCACTACAGAAGTGCAAAGGCAACTATTTAAATATTTATTTAGGTTTACCTGATTTTTTTTTAAGTGATTTAGGAGAGACTTTGGTAAAATAAAATGTATCATTTGGGATAATTAATTAAATGTCCTCTTTTTGTCCATGTAATCTTGGTTTTGTCACAAAGAATTATATGTCTCTTTTTGTTATATTGCATCACAGCATGAGCCAGTGAATTTTCCTGTGGTAAAATGTATCCAAAATACAAACCTATTTAAAACTTTGCTTTACATGAACTAAGTGAAATGTATATTTAACTAGATGAAATTTAACTATTAGGTTTCATGGTGGATCTAATTCATGTCTTGGAAAACATGATATATCATGTACACTATGGTACATAGTGCATGTTTAGTATTGAGAAAGAGCAGAGGGGGGATCTAATAACAGTCTTCAAAAATGTTAAGGCTTGTTATAGAGAACAGTGATGAATTGGTCTCCATGTTCTTGAAAGGCAGGACAAGAAGTAATGGGTTTAATCTGCAGCAAGGGAGATTTAGGTGAGATATTAGGGAAAACTTTCTATGAGGCTAGTTAAGCTCTGGAATAGGCTTCCAAGGGATTTTGTGAAATCCCCATCACTGGAGGTTTTTAAGGACAGGTTGGACAAACACCTGTCAGGGATGGTCTAGGTATACTTGGTCTTGCTGCAGCACAGGGGGCTGGCCTTGATGACCTCTCGAGAGCCCTTCCAGCCTGACATTTCTATGATTCTATGATAGAAGAGCACATTTACTACTGAAATGCATAGATTATGCATTCATATTGATGTGCAAAGAAACCCTGTCCTAATGCAAGGTTTATGTAGAGATATTAAAGAGGGTACTAACAGTGATTCCCCCCCAAGTGACAGTAACCACCCCATAATTTGTCCCCCACACTTTAAAAATCCAACAGTTTCAACAAGTACAAAAATCTCTTGGGTCTTCTGTTAAAACTTGTAAGCTACTGTCTGTAGAAACTATTGATTGTATCTGTCCTGTGAAAGATACTTTCTGTAATTGATACAATGTAAACAAATGCTATAAGTTGTTAACAGATTTTCACTTCATTGTAACAGCAACGGCTCCTAGGAACAGACCCCCACCCTCTGTGATTAAAGGGCCAGGAGTCTCAAATGAATTAGCGCACACCCCGAAAGTGGTGGAGATAGTAAATTAAAATATGGTTAAGATATGGAATGTATGTTGATGAACATGAATGGTTAGGGAGGTGCCAGCCTAGAAAGGGAGTATCCATCGGCCGAAGAATGTGTAAAGTGGACCACCAGAACCCCCGGAGGGTAAACTGTGATCCACCCCATCACCTGGAAGGATGAGAAACACAAACTTTGGACAGTTTGGAGCCACCAGGAATGTGCCATCTGCTGACTGAGTCAGCAACAACAGAATGAAACCGCTCCCATAGACTAACATAGGAATTAATTCCTATAAGAATGGACTCTCAAGACTGAGGATTTTGAGTCTCTGGTTCTGCTGCCAACCTCCAGGAGCATCAGATGAGACAGACTCGGCTCCATCCTCATGACCAAGATACCTGGCCAGTAACTTGGCATGAGCAACTTCTAGGCTGGTAACTATAACACATATACAGAACTTAAATGAATGATTGTGTAAATGAATATATGTGTGTGTGTATAAGGAATAAGTAGTGATAGAAATAAGTGGTCAAACAATGTTGTTTACTTTTATCTTTTGCTTTATCATTATATTTACAATAAATGTGGTATCTTTGCCTTATCCCTCTTAATAAGATCCTGCTGGTTTTTATTCTATTGCTATAACATTTAGACTGAGATTTTAATCACAAATCTAGAGGCCACATTCACTACAGCTGGTGCAAGGAGGTACAAAGTGTTCTCTTCGCCATCCTAAGAGGGATTCGCACTTAGGGAAGGTAGTGTTCTATCTACCAACAATTGTTTTTCAGTGCCTTTCAGTGTGGCAATGGGAGGGGATTGCATTGGCATGGCGCACGGGGTCTATGTGTGACTAGCCAGATGTGGGGGGGGGGGAGCTGTTTTGTTGTATGCTATGCAAGGAGCAAGGGAATCTTGGATCAGGGATATTATCTTTTGTAATCCTCACCCATACCATATGGCTGAAACCAGATAGTAAGGACGCCTCTGTGTCACAATTTTCTTACAATGCTATGTATGCTTTGAGCAGGGGGTTGGACTAGATGACCTCTTGAGGTCCCTTGCAATCTTGATATTCTATGATTCTATGATTAGCTCCCATCCATGCTGGCTTTTTCTAACAATCAGGGTCCAGACATCCCCAGGGGAGGACAAAAGGTTGATACCCCCAAAATAAGCGGTTAAATCAACTGATTGCATACAGTTTTAATATACAATAAAATATAGTGACCAAAGTGTTTTATGAAAGCTTGTAATGTTCTGATATTGATAGTCATTATGAGATATGTATACAGACTGTGGTTATGAATTTATGCATTTGTGTCTATAAAATACTGTGACCATGATCTGTGCTGCAACTTCAGCTACACCTCACAGCAGGGTGGTGAGCAGTCAAGTGGGGTCAGGCAAGGGGCGGCTCCAGGCACCAGCGCACCAAGCGTGTGCGGGGGGGCGGCAAGCCGCGGGGGGTGGCATGCCGGTCGCTGTGGGGGTGGCAGTCAGGGAGCTTTCAGCAGCGTGCCTGCGGGAGGTCCGCCGGTCCCGTGGCTTCGGCGGCAATTCAGCGGCGGGTACGCAGAAGCCGTGGAACCGGTGGACCTCCCGCAGGCACACTGCCAAAAGCCGCCTGACTGCCGTGCTTGGGGTGGCAAAATACATAGAGCCACCGCTGGGTCAGGTACCTCCCAGGCTAATTGTTTACATGAAACATCAAGTAACTGTCCATTGGCCAGCTCAGTAAAAGACAATGATGGAACATTAGAGTTAATGGAAAGACACTGAGACAGCTCAAAATTGAAAAGATCATCCCAGCTCTCAAGTCAAGGGGGAATTTCCTCATTCTGAATATGGTTATTCAGTCACCATGTTACAATATGTCAGGATTGTTTAGTAAAATTTTAGTATAATGATTGGTGAAGGCATAGCTAAGCAGGATTCAAGTTTCACTATATAAACTGGGGTACAAAAGGCAGTTCCTTGGGAACCAACTCCAGGACAGAGCCCCAAAGATCAGAGCTGCCAGACCTCAACACTCTGCCAATGATACTATGCAGTAACTGGAGTCCCCCAGATGGACCTGATCCTGACTGGCCATTGTGACTGGAGTCCCAGGGGAGCCAACTAAGATCACTCAATTAGGGTGAACCGAAAAGAATGGGGCAGGCAATCCCCAAGGCTGGTGGATATTCCAATACTTAGATTTACCAAGCCAGCACAAAACAGCTTCTATAATACTTCTCTGGTTACCCAGAAGCCAACAACACAGTTCCCCTGAAGTAACCCAGCCTTAGGCCTCCACATAGACACCCAAGTCAAATATGATGAGGATTACTGAAAATCTTATTCATCGTATAAGAAAGTTCTACCAATCCCAAAGGATCACACACATTACCTCCCGGGTTAATGAATATTTCAGATCTTACCCATATACACACTTACAGCCAATTTTATTAACTAAACTAAAATTTATTAGAAAACAAAAAAGAGAAAGTATTGGTTAAAAGATCAGTATACATACAGACATGAGTATCGTTCTGAGATCGGATTCATAGTAGAGTGAGCTTTGTAGTTGCAAACAGTTCTTTCAGAATTAGTTCATAGGTTATAGTCCAATGTCCATATTCAGGGTGAATCCAGATTAGGACTAGAGATCTCAGCCTTGTGGTTCAAACTTCCCTTGCATGAAGCATCAAGCAGATCTGAGATAAAAAGGATCAGGTCCCAAGAGCCTTTTATATAGTTTTCAGGCCTACTTCAACAGGTCGAAGTCCTTAGGTGAACAATAGGCAATCAGAGTGACTTTGAAGTAGTCCTATTTCCTAAGCATCACCGGTAATTAGCTATATGGATTAACATAAGGCAATTTATCCATTAGGCAGTCTATCACAAACTTTAAAGAGACATATACAATGACATTATTTCAGCCAAGAATTCATCTAAATGTTAATATTCCCTTTTTATGTCTGAATCAATAGTTATAGTGACAGACAGGAACTGTCTGTTTACATGGCTAACATTTAACAAGCTATAATTAAGCACATACAATTAGTATCACCTCAAATTCTCTAACAATACAGGTTTGCATTTCAGAGTTCTAGTCTATCTAAAATGGAGTGGCCCTAATTACCATTTATATACTTTTTAACATGTCTCTACAGGTTGACTCTGGGTCATTTAGCCTGCAAGATGCTTAACCCTTTTTGGCCACGCATCACACTTTATATAAGATTTGTTGCAATTATATAACAGTGGTAGCAACAATGCTCTGTATGGTCATATTTTAATCAGATAACATCACAGCCATCAAGAAAAGTTCATCTGTCTTATTGGGAGTGGTGAGCATTGTATGTGTAGCGTGTGCATTCTGTTTTGGTAACTGTTAATAAATAGAGGATAAGGATATTACTGTGTAAGGCTCTTGCATAAATTTCCATTTAATCAAAACCTCCATGTGGAACTACTGAGAGAGCTTCTACTCCTCCTTCTCTGCCCTCGTCAGGGCTTTTCTGTTTCTTTGTTTTCCAAATTTCCCAGGCTGGTCATTTGCCCAAACCCTCCCAACAATCAGAGTTGATTCTGTGTGGCACCCCCTGCCCCAGCCAATCAGGTTTGTGCAGAGTAGCCGGGAGGGGGGAGAAAGGAGGGGAGCAAGCACACCAGCACCAGACAGTCTGGACTGACTCAAGGTAGGGAGGAAATTGCATTGGCACAGGGCGGAGTCTATGTGTGGCTAGCCAGGCATGGGGGTGGGGGGAGATCTATGCTATGTGAGGGGCAAGGGAATCTGTGGAATCGCTGCTAGAGATCCTGACCTGGGTCGGTTCCTGGCTTTGCCTGGGTTATATAAAAGTGCTGTTCTTTTGGTAAGTGTGGTGTTTGTTCCAGAGGTTAATTATAACCCCCCCCCACACACACACACACACACACACACACACGAGGGAGGGTTGGTGTTTGTGCCGAGTCACATGAGTGGGACCTAGGATCCCCTCCCCCACACACACCCCATTTTCTATCGAAAAATAATTTGACAAAGTCTTCAACCAACTCTAGTGGTCACCCAATGTTTATGCAATAATACAAAATATTTCCTGTGTTCAACTAATGCAGCAGATAAAGGTAAAATCTGTCTGAATGCAATAAGGCTGTGTATGACAGTAGCAAGATAGTTATTGACAACTTATTCTATGAGTTTCTTCAGCGATGTGAAGAACAAGTACTTTCCAGTTTTCCTAAACAGCAAATCTCTATGGCCAAAGCTGAAAATGATATTGAATGAGAGACAGTAGCAGCCTGCTGTGTTTAAATATGCAGTAAACTAGCTCAATATACAAAGTCCATGAGGGTTGAGAAGGGATGACCTACAACAAAGAAAAATTTCTAGTATTTTGTTTGTAGCAGATAAGACATGGAAGAGGTATAATCTTCCTGCCTCCTCACCTCTTCTGAAGAAAGGCTTGTCTATGCACACACCAGTTGCACTGCTTTAACAACACCAGTATAGATAAAGTGGTACAATCACCCCTAATGTGGATCCAGTCATAGTGTTATGAATGTGCTTGTAGCAGTGTAGCTTATTCCTATGGAAACCTTTAGACTGGTATAACTACATCCACCTAAGGACTGCATCAGTGTAACTAGATTGGTAAAAATACCACACTCCTATCCAAAATAGTTATACCAGTAAAATCTTCAAGTGTATATCAGGTCTTGGTTATCGAAGACTTGGTTTAAGGACCTGATCCTGCAAGGGAGAAGAAGAAAAGATACAGGAAATTAACACGTTAGGGCCAAGATTTCCAAAAGTAGAAACCTAAAGTTAAGCTCTGTCTGCACACCAAGCTGCACTGGTTTAATTAAAATCAATTTAAAGTTTCATTGAGTTAACCCTTGTATGAACCCTCTTAAATCAACTTAAACCAGGATTACATTTAGCTTAAATTGATTTCTTACTCATTTTAAACTAAATTGATAAGCCAAGTTTACATTGATTTAAGAAGGTTCACACAGGGGTTTGTATTGGTCTAACTACATTGATTGCTTTAAAAACACATCTTTGGTTAAATCAGTGCAGTGACTTTGTGTGGGGGTCAGACCTCAGGCTTTCAAACCTTTATTAGGGACCAACCTGTATTTCAAGAGTACTGAGCAGCCAACAGCTCCCCTTGAGGTCAAAAGGAGTAAGGGTAGTAGAATATGATCACTGTTATTCCCATTGAACATGCTGTGAGAAATTCAGATACCATCTGTGCGGGAATAAATATTTTCCGGTCTACCTGACTGCATAGCTAAGGACAAATCAGATTCCTCAGCCAGTCTAACATGTATTTTTTTGTTTTCTCTTTCAGAGTGTGGTTCATGTGATATTATGACTTTGGGAGTCCCCTAGGCTGCTAATTATTATTTCTTTCTTAAGGCTGATGTTTTTAGCTGTGTGACACATCATGCCCAGTTATGTCAGTGGACAATCTGAGTGATGTGACCAGGCAGAAGTATCATAGCAATGACTAGTCAGACTAGGAATTTAGAAAACCTGAAACACCACAGTTTCCTGCAAACTTAAAAGAGAAGCCTCCTTCATATGGGTTTTATGAAGCTGAAATTAGTTTCTCCCTTATATGCAAAATCTATTGCTTTAATCAAACTTTCTGTTCTTTAAATGGGAAGAAAACAACTTGTGTTGAATTGCCTGTTTAGCTGTGGTGGTATTAGGCTAAACAGGCATTGATTATCTTCCTAAAGTGATAAATCATTGCCTTCTTCCTAAGTTTGTAATACTTTTTTTAAAAAAGTTTCACGGCCCTAATATTACAAAGTCTACATCTTTTAAAATGTAAACTGTATTAAATGCATTCAAGTCAAGGTATAGTGACTTACTTAACTAATGGTTCCATTAAGTGTATCCCTACCTGTATGTTGAATATGTATCTACACACCTCTGCGAGTGCTAACAACAATGCTACCTCAAACACCGCAGCAAAATAGAAATCAGAGTGGGTAGCCTCCTGAATATTTTTCCTGTGGGAAATATATTACCTTCATTTCAGGTTAAATCTCACTCAGATGGCCTCCCTGTGCCTCATGAATCTTAGTTTTACACATGCCCACCCATCCCTCTAGCTGAATAGAGCATTTGGAGAAACAAACAACAAAGCTTTGGGGTAACATTTTTTAAAGGACCCCAAGTAATTTATGAACATAAAACTGGGTCTGACCAATGGTCCATCCAACCATAGGCGAAGATTCTGTGGTGCTCTGGGGTGGAGCACCCATGAGGAAAAAAATGGCAGGTGCTTGCTCAGCACCCACTGGCAGCCTCACAAATCAGCTGCTCCCCCTCCCAGCGTTTCCTGCCCACTGTGATTAGCTGTTCAGCCACATGCAGGAGGCACTGGGGGGAGGGGGGAAGGAGGAAGAGCAGGAAGAGGAGAGGTGTGGGCTTGGAGAAAGGGGCGGAGTGCGGGCAGGGCCTGGGGCAGAACGGGGTGGGGGGCAAGCATCCCCCAGGAACTCAGTGCCTCTGCATCCAGTCCAGTATCCTGTTTTCCAACAGAGGCCAATGCTAGGTGCTTCAGAGGGGATGAACAGAACAGGTAATCATCAAGTGATCCATCCCCATCGCCCATTCCCAGCTGCTGGCAAAATTTAGGCACCTAGGTGCTTTTGAAAATCATACTAGCAGCTGGATCCACAACAGCACCTGAGTGTGATGAATCTGCTAAGCAGGGGACTACAGCTCCTATCAGCTCCTTCCTCAGTACACAGCCATTTCCCCTGACCAGGTAAGGGGAAAGGTCCTGAACCAAGAAGAGGCTGGGCTCTTTTAGGACTTGGGGAAGCAGTAACTACATTTTATCCCAGGATCTGCAGAGAAGTTGGATGTAAAGTGGAATCCCCAGAAACTGAATGCAGAGCTGCATGTGGAAAAGGCTGTGACTGCTGGACACGACAGCTAGGTGCAGGTCTGTGTGGGGCTTATGAGGGAGTAGCAGCCAGTGCAGATAGGCCCTAATGAGTGACACTAATTGAGCCTGGCCCAGAAACCCACAAAGCACCTGTTCACTGGAATAGAGACTCTGGGGTGGAGAGAATTCCTCCAGCACTGGGCCTGAAGAGCTCTCATTCTCAACTGGACTGCCCCAGGGACCCAAATAAGAACTGCTATTGCTCACTCGAACTGTAACCATTTAAGCCTCTGTATCTAAGTATTTGCAACCCTTCCCTTTCCTGCCAGCCCTACTAAAATACCTAGTCACTGAGTCATGGGTCTGACATCTGAGTGGTTATTGGGATTCCCCCATACCTAGCACCAACAAAGTTAGCTGCTGGAGTGCCTAAGTGCTTGCCTCTAAGTCAGACTTGGGCAAACTACGGCCCACGGGCCACATCCGGCCCGCAGGACAGTCCTGCCCAGCCCCTGAGCTCCCGGTCAGGGAGCCTAGTCCCCGGCCCCTCCCCTACTGTCGTGTCCCTCCCCCCCCAGCCACGCCGGCCGCGCTCTGACCCGCCGCTCCCGCTGGGGAGTGTGGGGAGCACAGCTGGCTCTGGCCAGGTGTTGCGGCTGCAAGCTCCTGCTGCTGGTAATGGAGCAGGGAGTGGAGGGATTGGGTAGGGGAATGGGGAGTCCTTGGGGGTAGTCAGGGAGGAGGGGGTGGTTGGATGGGGTGGAGGTTGTGGGGGGGCGGTTAGGGGATGGGGAACAGGGAGGATTGGGAGTAGGAGTCCCGGGGGGGCCTGTCAGGGGGTAGGGATGTGGATAGGGGATAGGGAGCAGGGGGGTATGGATAAGGGGGTGGGATCCAAGGGGGCAGTTAGGGGTGGGGAGTCCCGGGAGGGGGTGATCAGGGGATGAGGAGCAGAGGGTGGTTGGATAGGTGGTGGGAGTCCTGGGGGGGCTGTCAGGTGGCAGGGGTGTGAATAGGGGTCAGGGCAATCAGGGGACGAGGAGCAGGGGGGCGTTGGATGGGGTTGGAGGTTATGAGGGGGGCAGTCAGGGGGCAGGAAGTGGGAGGGGACAGATAGGGGGCGGGAGCCAGGCTGTTTGGAGGGCACAGCCTTCCCTGCCCGGCCCTCCATCCAGTTGTGCAACCCCGCTGTGGCCCTGAGGCCAAAAAGTTTGCCCACCCCTGCGCTAAGTGGTGTCACAGCTGGCACACTATTGGCACCTTAGGGGCTTGGTGTGCTCCTGTACTGAGCAGCCTCAATAATTACATTAGAGCCAGCATTGCAGTGCCTCACGTTTAGACTTGTTGCCACCTAGTAGAATCCACAACACTGAGTTCAGTGCCCAAACTCCCTGTACAATGTCAGGGGGAATTAAGTGCCTAAGCCTGCGATCAATAAAAGTCAACCAGCTGAACAGGGAGCTGCCTAATGGGAAACTCTGAGGAAAGGGGTGTGATGTAAGCCCCACCCCTCAAAGGGAATTAGATGTAGCCTATGTCTGGGCCAGAGGTAGGTGGGAAGATTCCTTCTCTGCGGGCATATCTAAAGTACAAACTTAGTACAAACAGCCACTGCAGTAATTACTGCGGAGGTTCATGTCCACATTACCCCCCTTCTGTCAGTCATGCGCATCCTCAGCAGGAGCGCTTCCACCGAACTAAGAGCCTGTGCTCTCAGCACCTCACACAGCTCCTGGCCAGGAGCCTGGCCACCCCCTGGAGTTTCCACTCCCCGCCAGGAGCACAGCTGCCTTCCCCCCCCATTCCCGCTCTTGGCTCCCTGCCAGGAGCGTTGCAGCTGCCTGGACTCTCAGATTCCCTGCTGGAAGCATGGCAGCCACCTAGGCTCCGAGCAGGGATCCAGGAGCCTAGGTGCAGCCTGACTTCTTGGGGGGAGCGGGGAGCATGGGCAGCAGCCCGACTCGGAGAGGGGAGCATGGGCAGCAGCCTGACTTGGAGTGGGGATCATGGGCAGCAGCCCAGGTTGGAGGGGAGGAGCTGGGAGCCTGGGCAGCTGGGCTCTAAGTAGAGCCCCGCCAAACCACTCCGACGTGACAGCCTGAGCTGTGAGCCAGACTTTCTTGTCAATTTCACAGCGCCAGCATGGTGCCGTGAAATTGACAATAATGACAGCCAACAGCCCATATAAGTAACCTGCAGCATCTGCAGGGACACTGCGGCACCCTTAACTATATCGACATAAGCCCTACGCCTCTTGTGGAGGTGTAGTAGGGCACTTACATGAGCGGGAGCAAGGCTGTAGTGTGTATACTGACATAATTTAGTCGACATAAGGCAGCTTATGTCAACTTAACTCTCTAGGGTAGACCAGGCCTTAATTAGGCATTGTCTGTTTCAGTCACAAGTGGCAGCAGACACATTTATTTGACCTTGGGTTTTCTAACATAAACATGAGCAACAGGTATATTTATGTTTAAAAAAAAAAAAAGGCACTATCCCAACAAGACACTCCACTGCACATGCTTCTCCCTCTGGGGAGAAGAGGAGAGAACAAACAGAACATGACAGATGTGTAGTCACATTGCTTAATGCACTACTGGAAGGCATTCAGATACTACAGCGATTAGTACACTATAAAAGCCTATATAAAATAGAGGAAGGTGCCTTCCTTTGCTTGAGATTCACACCCATGAACCCTCTCCTGGATTGGGCACCTAAGCCCCTTTTCATAAAAAATTGATGGTGGTGCTGCTTGTGCCCCCTCCTCCTTTTAATCCCTAGTCCAGGGGTTAGAGCACTCATCCAGGTGGTAGAAAACCCAGGTTCAAATTCCCCCTCTGCCTGATGTGGAGTAGGGATTTGAACCTAAGTGTCTCACCTCCCCGGACACAGGGATATATTGTATTCTGGGATGGGGATCATTCAGTCTCTCCTATTGAAGCTGTTCCACTTTGACTGAAATAAATAGTAATTGAGCCAGAGAGAGGGTGAATGACTGTATAACTAAGTGGTTAGGGCATTCCCACATTCCAATCCATTTTCCAAAGACTAATTATTTATACCAAGTGGAACAGCTTCAATAGGAGAGACTGAAGTAGCCCCCACATCAGACTATTCATAGCATGGTGGCTGTCACCTACCTGAGTGGCTGGAGATGTGGGTTCAAATCCCTGCTCCACATCAGATAGAGTGGGGAACTGAACCCTGGTGTCCCATTTCCTGGGGGACTGCTCCAACCACTGAACTAAAGGCTAAAGTAGAGCAGCAGTAACACTAGCGGTTGTGTTCTGTGCAAGGCCCAAGCTGGTGGACAGCCTCTGAGCATACCTACCAGATTGGACTCACGGGTGAGGTAGTTGGGGCAATGCCTAGTGTGAGGATCCCCATGGGGCTTTGGCCTGAGGTAGGTGTTGAGCTGCTCAGTGGTGTCAGAATGGAGACTGCTATGGCAGAAATGTAGGTGCTGTGTGGATTTTACCCCTGCAAATTTAGAAGCTTAGGGAATTTAGGCACATACAAGGTTAGACAGCAGATGAGGGAGGGTTGAGAATCTAAATTTTAGACTTAAGCTTCTAAGTGACTCAAGAATCCTTGAAAAAAATTAACCTTAGTTTCTAAAACTCAGAGTCAGTTTTAGATTGGGCTTCTTTTCTATTGTCTCCTGGTAAATCTTGAGTTTGATGGCTACATTAGAGTTCTGCTCAGCTAGCATGGAGTCAATCCAAGTCTCATTGAAGTCAGCGGGAGCCTTTCCATTGACATCAGTGGATGTTAGACAGAACCCATATACTTATTCTTTTCAGAACCATGGCACTAGCATTTAACCCACTACACTATTAAAAAAATCATTGGGGGGGGGGAAACTATCTTAGAAGTAAAGCTCTTTAAAAAAAATTGCTATTTTGCCCACTCCGCTTCCAACAGGGATACCTTTGGAGAGGTTTGGTGACTGGCTTATTAAGTCATTGTGACTGGCGTTGGGTGGAACAGATGCATTTTGTTTATATTTGAAGGAAAACAGTTCAAGGACTGTATAAGTACTGTAATCACATAGTATCCTTTCACTAGGATAAAAATTAAGTCAACAGTATTTGAACTTAATGAGCAATGGGAAATGAAGCCAGTCAGTTTGACATTACTTCATATGTTGACCTCAGGAAATAGAGCCAAATCGCATGATCACTTGTAAAAGCAACCTGTTCAGTTGAAAACACCACTGCCTTCAGACTTTGGAATTGCCTGTGTCTTAGCTCACTACCATTCCAGTCCCACAACCCAGGCAGATAGTTTGGCCCTCCTAAATCAATATATATCCCTCAATATATTGGGGAAATCCTGCAGCTTTAATATCTACACAGCATTAATACTAGTATCTCTGTGCTATTCCAGGGTTTTCTGTGCCCCATGACACATCTCTGTGTCCCATCTGTCTCAGAAGCCATGGCTGTTTTGCCATTAATGATTTGTCTCATTGTATTTGGTGTTTTTCTCAAAGCCTCAAATCCTGGAATCATGTGAATGTGAGAATTGCAGCTTGTATTTTAAAAAAAGTTTCTAGCTATCAGTGCTGAAGAGAAGAGTTTGAAATTGTGACCCAACTTCAGATTAAAGGCTCAAAAACCGGAAAACAAATTAAATGAACCCCAAATGCTTTGTTCACTTTTTTAATTATATATATATATAAATATATTGCACCTAGCTCATGATTTCAGAAAACGTGGGTTGGAAGTACTGTATGGTTGTTCTCTGAGCATATTTGACCCAAAAACATCAGAGGAGAAGGGAGTTGAGAGAAGAGCTGAGCTAATCATTTTTTGTTCTGGTCATTGGTTAGTCAATAGATAGCTAGGTAGATTAGATAGATTAAAGGGGTTAAACTGAAAGCTGAATTTTTTTCAGTGAATCAATAAAAAAAAATCAGTTGCGCTGAATCAACTATGTAGTTCAACCAATCCATAGTGTTTTGTTTCCAGGCATTTTTCAAGGGCTAGCTTCACACATCAGCTAGAGGAGGGCTGGACTTTGGACTATTTTGGGGTAGGTGTATCTCAGTCTCCCCTATTGAAGCTGTTCTACTGCATATAAATAAGGTTCTGGGATTAGAACCTGGGTCTCTCACATCCCAGGTGAGCGCCTTACTATTTGGTTAAAAGTTGTAGGGGGGGCACCACCGCTACCTCCTCCAGATGCTTTGTGAAGGGTAGCAAAGTCCTCTCATAAATCTAGCCTGAAAAAAGGTTTTGGCCAAAATTGTTGGGTGAATTCATGTCAAATTCACAAATAATTCCAGGTTGACTGAAACAGCATTTTTCAGCAAAAATTATTTGCTTGAAATTTTTCACCCAGCTCTAGTGGAGAGCATGGAACGTACAGTACATCTGACCCTTAATTACCATGAACTTATGCAGGAAAATCCCTGGCAGGTATGGTTAGGGAAAGATTCCACAGAAAGCAGCTCTCCCCAGGTCCTGGTTCCTTTCCACACGCTTACTGAGATGTGCCACTTTTTTTATCATCAAGCCACAAACACATGGGGATTGCATGAAGCAAAAAAGGAGAACTATGATGCTCAGACTCAACCTTCCCTTGTTTCAATAAAATCTGGGCCATTCTAACACATGTTCAGCTGTCCTTAGTCCATAAAAGAGGATGGCATGATCTAGCCTGTAGTGTGGACAAGGGGAACAGGGATAGAGCAATAAGCCACAGCATAAAATTTATGCTAAGGAAACATACAGTAAGAACTAAAAGAAGCCACATCTAGGATTGCCACCTTTCTAATTGCTCGTAACTGGACCACCGAAACCCTGCCCCTGCTCTGCCCTGCCCCTTTCCCCAAGGCCCTGCCTCTTCTCTGCCTCTTCCCCAGATCCTTCCCACTTCTCCACCTCTTCCTCCTCCCTGTCACTTGCTCCTTTTTCCCCTTCCCCCCATCGCTCACTGGATCATCTCCACCTCCCTCCCACCCTAGGGGCTCTCTCTGCTCCAGGGCTGGAACGGGAGCTGCTACAGCCTGACAAGGAGCCTGCCTGCAAGTAGGAGGCAGCCCCGGCTGAGCAGGGCCTGGTGCAGGTTAATTACACAACTCCTCCCTTCCTCCCCATGGTAACCAGATTTTGGTTTCCAGTCAGTACATCTGACCAGACACTGCCTGGTCCCCTTTTCGACCAGACTTTCAGGTTGAAAACGGGGCACCTGGCAACAGAAGCCAAAAAATGGACTGTCTGGGTAAAACCAGGATGGGTGGCGGCAACCCTAGTCACACCCTAAACTGAGACAAAACAATCAGAATATTCTGTGCTGCATAATAATGCAACAAAGATACACAGACACCATTAAGAACAGATTTAAAAATATCAGAGATGACAAGTCTGATTATTACATAGGAATCAGCAATTCATTTAAAGAGACTAAAGTGCTCTACACACAGTTTTTGTATGAATATAACTAGGGGTATTTCCATTAGGGGTAGGATTTCTTACCATTATGAAATAGCATAAGCCCTTGTGCAGATGCATTTATGCTACTATAAGGATACCTGATTCCCCTTCCTGTTCGGGAATAAACTACATTGGGGCTGTCATCTTGGTACATGAACTGGAACAGCTTGAGCTAAGAGCCCTGGCTCTACTGTGCCCCATACGCTGTAGATCAGCAGAGAGGCATACCTGTAAACAAACAAAACAAACAAAATACACTCTCTCTGTAAGTTATAGAAGCACATTCCTATTGGTATATCTCCATCCACAGTGGGGCTTGTATCACTCTATGGGTACCTCTACACAGCAAAGAGGATGCCGTGGCAGTGAGTCTCAGAGCCCCATGTCTACACACTCAGGCTCATGCTACAGTGCTAACAATAGCTGTGTAGATGCATTGAAGCCCACCCCCACTCCCTAGGCTTCAGAGCCTGAACTCCAGCTGGAGCCCAAACTTCTACAGTTATTTGTAGCACCATAGCATGAGCCCAGGTCTGCACAGTTGGGCTCTGAAACTCGCTGCCACAGGATCCTGCCTGCTGTGTAGACGTACCCTTACTTCACCAGTAAGAAATCATACCCCTAACTGAAAATTAGTTATACTGCCACCTTGTGTATAGACAAGGCCTCAATCATTTTAACTTTAATATAAAATATTCAGTATCTCTATATAAATAGTTATGCTGAAAGCTCAGTTGTTCTAGCAGAAATCCATTTTCCATAACAAATGTGTGTTTTTCTGGAGAAAGATCACTCTTCCCTCCTTTTGGTATCTAATAATCTTTTGCTAACACATGATTTAAGGAAACTAAAAATAAAATTCTTCAGCATTGTGACCCTAAGAGTACCCCAAGGCAAGATGTCACACTGTTGGCATGATATCTACCCAAAAGGTGGCATGTAATATCCCATTGGAAAACTAATAACTCACTGATCATTAATATTTTTGTATGATGTATGGACTGCCAACCCACAGAGACTTTTACAAATGGGCTGGAAATAGGTGACTAAGGCCTTGTCTACACTAGAGATCTTACAGCAGCACAGCTGTACTGATGCAGCTCTGCCTCTGGAAGATCTCCTGTGTAGCTTCTCTATGCCAATGGGAGAGAGCTCTGCTGTCAATTAAATATTAAATAATTAAACCACCCGCAGTGACATAGTGCTGTGCACCATACCACTTATGCTGGCAAAATTTATGTCGCTCAGAGAGGTGTTTTTTCACACTTCTGAGTGACATAAATTTTGCCGACAAAAGTGGTAGTGTAGATATGGCCTAAAAAATGTTTAAACCAGGCATGTCAGGGGGAGTTGATAAACAGATATTTTACAGACAAAAGAAAGAGGCCAACACCTCAAACCAAGTGTGGCCAAAGACAACGGGCTATTCATTTGTACTGGAGGTTATTGGACGAGATCATTCCCATTATAAAAATCACCAGCGGGAGAGAAGATAGCATGGCATCCACACTCAGAGGGGAAAAGGAACTTTTTCTGGGGCTGCGTTTTAGGAGAATACATTACAAAGGTTTACTAGACTATAAAGAGAGGGAAAGAGAGCTCCTGAGGTATTCTTCACCTGAGGAGACAAAAGAAGAGAACGCTGAGTTCTGTGAAGGGTCCTGGCCAGAGGGGCTAGTTCCACACAGAAGTTTGGTTGGAATCTACTCCTGTTCCAGATAATTGCGCAGGTGTCACAGTGATACACTAATTGCTGCTTAACCCAGTTGTGAAAACTGTGATTTCCTGTACATATTTCTGTTCCACATTCATCTGAAACCTATTCATCTTAAAAACATCCTCACTACCTTTCACAAGCCCTCACTTCAGCAAGTTCTTTTTGGGATTACCTTCAAAGCTCTTAATCCACAAAATTCACCAACATATAAATGAAACTATATTGAAACTTCAGGTATGGTTCTCGAAAGGATGTCTTGTGGGTGCTGAGACGTTTAAAGGAATGGTTCTGCTGGTGCCACTGGCTAGAAAGCTTTTCTTTTTATTAGAATTTGCAGAACCTGTCCCAGAATACTGGACACAAAGTGATGAAAAATAATAATCAGAAATAAAAAGCTGTACAATACCCAGCCAAACACCAGTATTGGCATGCATTGCTTCAGTCGTAATGTTTGGTTTAATACACACCTGCTGTAATATAATATATTAAATACAATTACAGATAAGGCAGGGAAAGTTGTAAAGTAAGGGTTAATGCGCACACAAGATTATACTCAAAGAAGGGGCAGGATATTTCTTCCAGAGGTATTACTGCATCTTTCTATTTTTGTATGAAAGATTGTCTTTACTATATCATTTCAAAATCCATCCCTGATCCCCATCTCATATCATTTACAAATTCCTTTGTGGTTTGGAGCAACATTTTTGGCACCATTCAATAGCCAACAATCCAGGTTTCTATTCCGTAACATTCTTCCTTAATGGGTTACAGAAACAATACAGCACAATAAATTAATTATGAGAAGTTACTTCTGGGAGTAGAACCCAAAGTTTCCTAAATAACTCCATTAGCTGGTGCCAGCAGTGGATCTTTGTAATATTCAATTAAATCAGATTTCCTTTCATACTACATCCTCTTCTCCTTAAGTATAATTGATAATCACCATATTTTTTCTGTTAGGGTTCATAGGTTCATATTTTGAGACACTCCTTCCTGATTTTTTCCAGCTGGAGCATAGAACTGGATAAAATAAGGGTGGGGAGGGATAGCTCAGTGGTTTGAGCATTGGCCTGCTAAACCCAGGATTGAGAGTTCAATCCTTGAGGGGGCCATTTAAGGATCTGGGGAAAAAATCTGTCTGGGGATTGGTCCTACTTTGAGCAGGGGGGTTGGACTAGATGACCTCCTGAGGTCCCTTCCAACAGGGATATTCTATGATTCTAAGAATATAAAAGGGCATAGGGCTGTCTGAACACTTCCATAGGACTGAAGGGGATTAATCTGTAACAGCCAGGCTCAGTGCCCACTGTACCATCACCTGTACCATCAGTCTGTTGAGAGTGACCCAACTGCTGGGTCCCACATGCTTTCAAGCCTACTAGGTCTGAGGAGACTCTAGTGACCGTTTGTAGTTCTGGGGCCTTAGGATGCAATCCTGAGCTCAGACCTCTTGTCTGATGCCATTCCTTGAGATGTGAGTCACTTCCATGCAACCACCCTAGACTCTGAAATCAGTGCCGAAGACCTCCCAAACCTCCCCCTCTCCATGCTCTGCAGACACCTATACACCCCACTCACCTCAGAGCTCCACCTAGGCTACAGTCACTCTCATCAGCTGGATCAGTTATACCACCACTGTGATGGACCATTGCTAAAGCTTGGTTGGGGGCTTTGTAACGGGGTGACCCTTGGATGTATTTCCAATTATTGCACAATAAACCTGCTCTGTGAGGTCTGTTTACACTTGGAAAGACATCAGAATAGCCATTACTTCTGTGCTGCCCTGCTGGAATAATGCAGACATGCCCAGTAGCTTCACACCAAGTAGCCTTAGAGCTCTGAACAAATTCAGAGCAAAATCATTCTTGCAAAACATTCATTTTGGGAAAAATGCCATTTTTAACAGAAAATGTATGTTTGAAGCATTATGATCAGCTCTACTAATTACATAAGTTAGTGTTTACTGGGTTTATAATAAACTATGACATGTCTGCTAACATTTTCATCATCATCATGAAAAAATGTGTTTTCTTGTCATGTGTTAGGAAGTGTACATAAGTACTATACCTCTGATTCCCTAAAATGTAACATCTTAAGCCATGTCTATACTATGGGGACTATGGTGGCATATATATAGTGTTGTACCTATGTTGGCATAACCCTGTAGTATACAGCCTATGGGGATGGAAGCATTTTTTCTGTCACTGCAGGAACACCACCTCCCAAAGTGATAGTACGTAGGTCAGCAGAAGCATTCTTCTGTTGACCAAACTACATCTATACTGGGGTTTAGGTCAGCATAGCTATGGAGCTCAGGTTTTTTCACACCCCTGAGTGCTGTAGCTATGTCAATCTAAATGCTAAATGTAGACTAAGGCCTGGTCTACATGGGAAAGTTACACACCAGTTTAATTTAAGGTGTGATTTAGAACCGATTTAATTAAACCGATGCAAAATACTGCGTGAATCCTCTTATTTTGATTTAAGAGTGATTTATTGCAGTTTAGCTTCATCCAATTCCAACCAATGAAATTGAAACTAAATTAAGCCTGGTTTAAACAACAATAGGTGTCCACACAGTCTTTGCATCAGTTTTTAATTCAACAGGCTTAAAAGCACATCTTAAGTTAAACCATTTCAGCTTTCTCACGTACAGAAGCCCTTAGAGAACATATTCCCTATGCATCTGTCACCTGCATAAAAATGCAGAAAGCAGTGTGTGTGTGTATATTGCTCACATTTAGGCTCCACTCCTGCAAGCAGAAAGAAGCTAATGGGATAACTGGGGTGCTTAAAATTAAGCACATACATACATACAACCCAGGAAACTACAGACCAGTTAGTTTAACTTCTGTGCCAGGGAAGATAATGGAGCAAGTAATTAAGGAAATCAGCTGCAAACACTTGGAAGGTGGTAAGTGATAGGGAATAGCCAGCATGGATTTGTAAAGAACACATCATGTCAAACCAATCTGATAGCTTTCTTTGATAGGATAACAAGTCTTGTGGATAAGGGAGAAGCGGTGGATATGGTATACCTAGACTTTAGTAAGGCATTTGATATGGTCTCGCATGATATTCTTATCGATAAACTAGGCAAATACAATTTAGATGGGGCTACTATAAGGTGGGTGCATAACTGGCTGGATAACCGTACTCAGAGAGTTGTTATTAATGGTTCCCAATCCTGCTGGAAAGGTATAACGAGTGGGGTTCCGCAGGGGTCTGTTTTGGGACCGGCTCTGTTCAATATCTTCATTAACGACTTAGATATTGGCATAGAAAGTACGCTTATTAAGTTTGCAGATGATACCAAACTGGGACGGATTGCAACTGCTTTGGAGGACAGGGTCATAATTCAAAATGATCTGGACAAATTGGAGAAATGGTCTGAGGTAAGCAGGATGAAGTTTAACAAAGACAAATGCAAAGCACTCCACTTAGGAAGGAAAAATAAGTTTCACATATACAGAATGGGAAGAGACTCTCTAGGGAGGAGTACGGCAGAAAGGGATCTAGGGGTTATAGTAGACCACAAGCTAAATATGAGTCAACTGTGTGATGCTGTTGCAAAAAAAAGCAAACATGATTCTGGGATGCATTAACAGGTGTGTTGTGAGCAAGACACAAGAAGTCATTCTTCCGCTCTACTCTGCGCTGGTTAGGCCTCAACTGGAGTATTGTGTCCAGTTCTGGGCACCGCATTATTTCAAGAAAGATGTGGAGAAATTGGAGAGTGTCCAGAGAAGAGCAACAAGAATGATTAAAGGTCTTGAGAACATGACCTATGAAGGAAGGCTGAAAGAATTGGGTTTGTTTAGTTTGGAAAAGAGAAGACTGAGAGGGGACATGATAGCAGTTTTCAGGTATCTAAAAGGGTGTCATAAGGAGGAGGGAGAAAACTTGTTCACCTTAGCCTCTAAGGATAGAACAAGAAGCAATGGGCTTAAACTGCAGCAAGGGAAGTTTAGTTTAGAAGAAAAAGTTCCTAACTCTCAGGGTTGTTAAACACTGGAATAAACTGCCTAGGGAGGTTGTGGAATCTCTATCTCTGGAGATATTTGAGAGTAGGTTAGATAAATGTCTATCCGGGATGGTCTAGGCAGTATTTGGTCCTGCCATGAGAGCAGGGGACTGGACTCAATGACCTCTCAAGGTCCCTTCCAGTCCTAGAATCTATGAATCTATGTTTGCTGGATTAGGGATTTAGTATGTTCTCAGACACAAGTGAATGAGATCTCTGGAAAAAGGAGACAGGATCCTGGTTATAGCCCTATCTATGTACATGCCTAAAATAGTTTCATCTACTCTGTCTCTGCCTAGCAAAAAAAGAGATCCTTCTAACATTAGTGGTGTTTAACTGTGGTTGCACGTGGCGGCCTAGAAGTAGGTATCTTTACTGAATTTTAGAACACCTTGGGACAACTCTACTGTCAGTTACAGTGGTGTGAATCCAGAATAAATCCACTGAAGTTGGGGGTATGTCTACACTGGCAAGTTTCTGCACCACAAGTTATACCACTTTTATTAAAATGCTGGAATTAAAGCGCTGTTACATGTCCACACTGGAGTGCATCCACATTAGCAGCTCTTGCAACAGCAAAGACAGCAGTGCATTGTGGTAGCTATCCCACTGGCTGCAGGGTGCTTTGGGAACGGTTTGCAATGCCTCATGGGGCAGGCACAGCATCACATGATACTGGTTTCCCAATCCCATTGTTCCATGGGCATCCTACTACATTGCCAGCTGCTTTTCAACTGAAGTGGCGGGGGTGCAGAGTGTGTGACAGGGAGTGTGTGTGTGTGGGTGTGGGTGTGTGTGGAGGGGGGAAAGAGACAGTGTGTTTTGGGGGACAGAGAGTATGTCAGTATGCTGTCTTGTAAGTTCAGACAGCGGCAGGAAGCAACCAATCCTGAAGCAGGGGGAGGGGGAAACCCCGACATCAGCCCCTGCCTCCCTCCCTGGGTTCTCTGCACAGCAATCTCTCTCTCTCTCTCTCACACACACACACACACACCTGCCTCTGTGTTCAACAGCATGAGCATTCCACGTTAATGGTTTGCTTTGTGTTCTGGAGCAGATCAGCACAGCATGCAAAAGCTGTCAGAAATGGTGCTTTGAAAGGGGAGGGGCGCATGTCTCCAGGGGAGCCAAGTTCAAAACAATGAGCAGAGCGGTCACTTGAGGCATTATGGGACAACTCCGGAAGCCAATTAGAGCACAGAAAGCAATCAAGTGTCTACACTGGCAATAGAGCACGGGAGCCTCTGCATAAATAGCCTTACGACTCTCATCGAGGTGTTTTTTTTGCAGCGCTGCAACTGAGGATTTCTGTGCACAGAGTGTATAAATAAAATAAATATGGAGATATATCTCTCTCATAGAACTGGAAGGGACCCTGAAAGGTCATCAAGTCCAGCCCCCTGCCTTCACTAGCAGGACCAAGTACTGATTTTGCCCCAGATCCCTAAGTGGCCCCCTCAAGGATTGAGCTTACAACCCTGGGTTTAGCAGGCCAATGCTCATATTGTGGGTACACGTCTGCAGTTTGAGTTCAAAAAGCTGCTTTACTGCACAGAACTTGCCAGTGTAGACAAGCCCTTAGTGTTGTAGCACCTGTTTAAGGCACTGATCCCGCAAGGAATGCCAGGTGGGTGGAACACTTCACTGGGGTTCAGCAGTGGCACAGATATCCACCCATGAAGTGCACCTGGTAGGATTAGAGCCTAAAAATGCTGCAAGATGAAAGGCCTTTTCTCTTTATGGATTCAATGGGGTTCCATGCAGATGCTTGGATCATGCTACTAAGCACCCTGGTTAGTTGGGACTGTATGATATATTTCATGCCATCCTGTTTTGGAACATATTTTCAATCTATATGCTTAGAAAAAGTCACACACACACACACGCTAAAGAGAGACCCTTAGTTATTAGCAGTTCCTTTGCTGTTAAACCTGAAATATCATTTTTGTTAACTCAGTTGGGACTTAATTCAATCTCTCTTTTACTTAACCTGGACCTCTTCATGGTAACAATAGAGTAAGATTGGAGTTTCAATAATCTGAACTATTATGTAACCAAAAATAAAAAGCAAAGCTTTCTTTTTAGCATAGGTATGCAAGCATAATATGAATTATTCTAAAGTGATTAATATTTAATAACAATTGCACTGAAGTGCATTATGCATAATTGGAAATCTGTTGGCAAGGTCAGCTACATTTCTTGGTTTAGTAAGGTCTATTTGGAGAACGTGAGAGGACTGAAGCAGAAATGAACAGGCAGTTTATTTCCCCTTAAAAGCATTTAATCCCCACCATCTGAGCTGGTTAGCTGTTGTGCAATATAATCTGGTAGATTTTTTTTTTATTAAACTTGAATTTATCTTTGTTTTACATTCTACTCCGGTTTAGTTATAGTATTTGTGACTATGCCATCATCTCTCTACTTTTCAGTACAGTCTAATTATATCCAGGCATCTTTAGTTATTTTCTTTCCTACTTTGTTTCATCTCATACAAAGCTACTGTTTGTTCTCTATTTTGGTAGCTATTTCAAGCTAAGAGTTCTCATTCTTTCAAAAATTTTATGGGGGCTGAGGTTCCTAATCCTGCAGTCTTTGGGCCAGATTCTCAGCAGGTGTAAATCAATATAACGCCATTGACTTTAGAAGAGCTGCTCTTCTACCAGTTCCTACCAGCTGAGAACATGATTGTTTGTATGCCAAAGACGACCATTGACCTATATGGCAGTTATGAATTCGTAAAGTCTGCCAAACCAAGTTATCCAGCACTGCTTATATGTTGTGCACACAGCAGTGGTTAATATCACATATTGATTTCTGATATTTCTTTGATATATTTTGTTAACAAGTAAGGACATGCCTTTGAACAAGAAAAGGTCTATTTCGGTCAGCTAAGAGGCATGTATTTGATCAGATTTTCACAATTAGGGACAAATTCTTCTCTTAGGCTAGGTCTACACTGGGGGAGGGGGAGGGGAGGTTGACCTAAGATACGCAACTTCAGCTACGTGAATAGCGTAGCTGAAGTCGGAGTATCTTAGATCGATTTACCTGGCCGTGAGGATGGCGGCGAGTCGACCGCTGCCGCTCCCCCGTCGACTCCGCTTCCACCTCTCACCATGGTGGAGTTCCGGAGTCGATGGCAGAGCGATCGGGGATTGATTTTATCGTGTCTACACTAGATGCGATATATTGATCCCCGATAGATCGATCACTACCTGCCGATCCAGCGGGTAGTGTAGACATACCCTTAGTGCATTCATTTTTTTTTCTCCCTTCTGACCTGGCTATCTCTAGGCTGAACGGTTCCCTGCCTTCACTATGATATCCCAACAAGAAATTCTGCCTAAGCAGATCTGCTTACTTTTTCTTCAGAGGGTTAATTGTGTCACTGCCCCACCGTTATAAGTTACTACACATCACTTCCTGTGCAAACCTAGTTTATTCTGAAGATAAAAACATTATAGAGAAAACATATTAAAAACAATAAAAGAACCTACAAGCATGCTAATAAGCTTACCAGAGATCACCCCAACCCTAACATGGGCTCTGGCAGGAGTAGACCACCCAAGGGGTTTCCTTGTGGTTTCAAGTCCATCACAGCTTCAGCTCAGAACAAGCAGTCTTATGGGCCCTCAGTAGACCAAATTCTTCCAACCCTTCACTAGGGACTGTGGACCAGAAGTGCTATCCATTGGCTTCCATATCAGGAAGAACCTCATGAGCCAGTTTAACACAGGGCTATTTATCCAAAATCCTCTCTTGGTCTCTTGATCCCTGGAGAATCCAGTTTGAACTAGTATAGGTAGCTCCAAGGGATGACTTCAAAGATCTGATAACTGGAGGAATTATATTAGCATCACCCACTCCTAGAGAAGTTATATACTATTCCACAATAATATATACACCACTGAATTTTTAATACAATGGACCCCAAAAGTATTAAACCTAATTCAATAAGATTTAACTTAATTCAACAGAGTTCTTTAATTCCATAAGGTTTGCCCAGGATATTGTCAGTCTGTTGCAGGCCTAATAAAATGTTTGTGTAGGTTCATAGATTTTAAGACCAGAACGGATCATTCTGATCATAGTCTGACCTCTTGCATAGACAGGCCATAGAATTTCACCAACTGCTTCCACATCAAGCCCATAACTTCTGATTGTGCTAAAAAATATTCAAGCATCTCATTTACATACAATAAATTGTGCTGCGTACCTGGAAAAGGCAGAAAATCCTTCAGATCAAATGGCTTAATCTCAAGGCAACTGCCAGTTGAATTAGATTTAGTGAGTAGTGCATCTAATCTGGTCAATAGAGAGAGAGAGGGGATCCTGGCAGTGACTGATTTTTCTCCACAGGCTGAATCACTATAGTCCACTGTCAAAATACATTACCATTTTGCCTTTTCAAATTAGTAAATCAGCCAACAAAACATGTTTCTGAAGTAGGTAAAATGTCCCAATCCTCCAATCAGCTGCAGTGCCCTGCACCCTCCTAGAGTCCCAGCATGGCCACGTGGGGGTGCAGGGGTGTGTCCCTAACGGAGCTCATTGAAGGATTGGGGCCAACGTGCTAAACAGTGAAAAAGTCAGTTTGAGAAGATAAAATACTGCAGTTGGAAAATGTACAACAAAAACTTATATTCCTGTTTGATATTTTTCTGGGGCCCATACATTTCTGTATTCCTCCTCTCTTGTACCGGGCTGTTTCCATGCAAGTTATGGTAAAGCTCCGATTGAATTGCAAAGGAAGCATAATAGAGCCCATAGTGCTTTATGGAAAGCAAACATGACCTATATTTAGTCACTCCCTTAAGTAACACTATGCACAGCATAAAGTACTATGAACAGGCATGTAAAGCACAAGGGAATAGGGAAGTCTGAACCATTTTGCAGGTAAAGCTTCAATACTTAACAATTCTAGTGAAATCCTATTAAGGATTCTCTTATGCACTGGATCTGCATTTTGGCTAGACATCCCATAAAAATCTTCACTGTACAATAAGGTCAAGATATCTTCATAAGGTTTTATTTTAGGTAGTACTTACTTTACAGCATTAGTTTACAGTGGGTTTAAAATGTGGCAATAAGACCAGACCTTCAAATAACATAATCATTTAAGTCAGTTCCAATTCATTTTAACACAAAAATTCAAGTTAATTCATTGGCTCCAAGCATTTTTCTTTATTTTTTTTATTTAGCATAGTTTCAATGATTTCAGATTACTTTTGGCTATTCTATTTTGAAAACATTTGACAGTACCCTTAAAAGATTAGTATAAATGGGTGGTGTTTCCATTATACGCACAGACAGTGTCTACACACACACACACAAAACTTGCAGTGATTTAACAAAAGGTATTATTTTAAACCAATTTAGTTAAACCAGTAGCATCACACTAATAGGTGTGGACACATTTCAGTTTGAGAGTGTTTTATTTCAGTTTAATCTAAACTAATCCTAATCAATGTAAAATAAACACACATACAAAAACTAGTTTAAATCAAATTAAGAGTGTTCATACAGTCTTTAAACCAGTTTAAGTAAATTGTTTTTTAGGCTGTGGCTACACTCGAAACTCCAAAGTGCTGCTGCAGGAGCGTTCCTGCAGCAGCGCTTTGAAGTGTGAGTGTGGTTGCGCACCAGCGCTGGGAAAGAGCTCTCCCAGCGCTACAGGTACTCCACCTCCCTGAGGGGATTAGTTTACAGCGCTAGGAGCTGTTTGCACGGGTGCTTTACAGCGCTGTAACTTGCTGTGCTCAGGGAAGTGTTTTTTCATATCCCTGAGCGAGAAAGTTGTAGCGCTGTAAAGCGCCAGTGTAGCCATAGCCTTAGAAGTCACATCTTTAGTTAAACTAGTGCAACTTTTTCTTGTAGACAATGTAAGTAGTTTATACAGAGAGTACCAGCTTTTCTATTGCTTTGCACCTTGTATAGTCCTTCTATCTGTACAAAGTGTGTTGTTACAGCATATCCTCCTTGGACCCCCTTGAGGCCCTGTGACCCTAAAAGTATCCCAGTGCCAGAGGGCAAGGAGCTCACTGTTATCAGGTAGTGAGTTTCAGCTGGCCTGATCAGGTCAGTGTACCCCATTCACTTATTGTTGTAATCTATATCTAATAGGTCTCATGTGAGGTATCACTGGAAAACCAGTTACACACTGTCCGGGGAGTGGGTAAACAGGTTTCTTCCAGACAAAGGAAAGACTGATGCTTCCGTCCAGGTGCAATCACAGACAACTGGTAATCACAGTCAAGTGGCCATTCATTAGCATATCAGAGGCTGCAGGGACAGATCACTTTGCATTGTAGAAAGCACCAGCAGGGAAGAAACCAGCATGGAACCCTCTCCTTCAGATTCCATAACACTTCTTGTCATAGCAGGGATACAGAACTTTGAGAGGATACATTTCAAAAGTTCACTGGACAAGAAAAAAAGGTGGGGGATAAAAAACCCCATGTTATCTTTCACCTAAAGTGACAGAGGAACCAAGCACTTTGGACTTTGTGGGAGATCGTGACCAAGAGGATGGACGGCCATCTTGCTGGAAGGAGGTGTGGTAAGAATCTTACCTTGAGCCAAGCCTGCAATTTTGTTAAGCCTTAGTCACTAGAAAGCACTTTTCACTTATTTGCTTGTAACCCTTTCTGACTTTATCCCTCACTCTTGAACTCACTTAAAATCTTCTCTGTTTGTTAATAAGATTGTTTTACTTTTAATAAACCAACCCACTGCTATGTTTGAATGGAAGTTAAAGCAACAAACTGCTATGGTTTTGTCTCTTTAAAGGAGCAATGGACCTTAGTGCTTCTCTAAATGTTGCAAGAAAGGGCTAGACATTTCAGGAGAGATGGTTTGGGGAAAATTCAGGACTGGGGTGTGTGTTGGGGTTACTTGTCTAGTAGTAACTAAGGCTGATGGAAACAGAAGTGTGGCTGCGGAGTAACAAGCAGGCTGCTGGAGTCAGAACAGCTGAACCAGGGCTGCTTCACACGCAGACACTCCGTGCATGCTTGTATGCTGGCTGGGAGCATCCAGACAGGGAGCTGCTGCAGTAGAGCATTTTATGGTACTCAGGATTACACCACAATTGGTGATATAACCTCATTGGTCTGGGGTGCATCCCAAAATGTGACAAGCCCACGATGGCACAATGCAACAGTGGTTCAGCCTCTGTGTCCCTCCTAGTCCTTTCAGTATTCTTGAAACATGCCTACCGTCTTTCAGGGAGCTTCTACCAATTAATAGTCTCTCTTTCAAAGAAAACAAAACAAAAAGGGGTGGCGGGGGGACCAGGGGGCCATGGCCCTCCTACTTTTTACCAGCCATAAGGATGAGTGACAGTGGGGGGAGGAGCAGAGAAGAGCAAGCGGGGGGGCAGGGCCTTGGGGGAAGGGATGGCATGAGGGTGGGGCCTCAGGGGCAGGGACAGCACGGGGGGCAGGGTCATGGTTCTGGCACCGGTGCCTCCCCCCACACACACACTTTTAGGAAGCTTTCACTACCCCTGTGGGGGCGAGGGGCGGGGGAACCTTTCACTTTTCCTCAGCTAGCTTTCTGTCTCATTAACTCAATGACAAAGGACTTCCTTCCTAGAGATCCAGCTCCTATCCAACCTAATGACCCCCAACGCTTCTTTCTGGAACCCTTCCCCCAGTCTAGTTTTCTTATTCCCTATCTGCCTGAGGTTAGTCTTTTCCTAGGCCTGCCCCAGAAACCTCCTTCTCTCCTACCACCCTTTCTCTTCAAGGGCAGTAACAGAAGACAACCTGCCAAATCACCCAACTCTTCCCCAGCTGGGTCTGACAATTGAATTGTGCTACCTGGGCCCTAGTCAATCGGGATCAACTGGAGGGCATAACAAAGGGGATCTGCCCAGGTTAGGCTGAGCCCAAGTCCCCTTAAAGTGCCAGCCAGCCTGTGACATGGGTATAAAATGCTACCAGATCAGAATGATAGTGTTTGACAGCCATTTTGCGCTCACATTGCACAGGTATAAATGACCACATAAGATGCAAGGCAGTGGACAATCAAGCTCACTCTGGATGTGGTCCAAATGTACCCTCTTCCTGGATTTTTACTGCTACTAGTGACTTAAGTATCAGCAAAACATAAGCCTAGTTTTAAGCTTTTCCCTGACTGATCCTCACATTTTTCCCATGCTCCAGCCCCAGCAGAGAGAGAGAGAAATAACAATGTTCTGCTACCTCCTAACTCTCGTGGATCTTGAGTTGGAACTAATAGCCCTTCCCCCTCCTGGCCTGCCAAGCAAGAGTCAGCAGAAATCCCTTTGCTCCTTTAAGCAGGGTTCCAGCACATGACAGTAGGGTTAATCAGCATAAGAGCCATATGTTCAGTTACTTTCCAGAATCCTAAAACCTGCCATCTATGTTGCTGAGTCCTAGGTGAAATAAGGCCTATGGTGATATACATCCCCGTCTCATCTACAGCAAAATAACTATCTTAAGAGAAACCCTAGTTAAACGGTACCAACTTTTCCCAGGCCTAGCAACACATTATAGGCCCATGCTCAGCCGCAGCCAAGGAAGCAATGCAGAGTGGTTTTAGTGCGCACCTTGTTCCTTGGCTAGGTGATGGGTGGTTGTCTGCCTCTTTCTTCCTTGGCTCTGACTAGATCATTCTAAAACCAGCTACACGAGAATAACCGAGCTTACTCCTTATTAAGAGCTATGACATAGCAGCTGATGGACTGAAACACAATAAATGAGAGAGCAACTTTGTGTGTTTAGTCTAAAAATTCTCACTTTGCATGTTTGATCTGGACAGCAGCATGTTGCTAACTGCGTCATTCGGTATTGTTAGCAACGATACAAAGCCTATATGTATGGCCAATAGACAAGTGTTCAATCTCCTGACTTTAAAATAAACAGTTCTTTCTTTAGCATGTCTTTTTAGATAATGAAAATGGTAGGAGACATTTATCTGGTTTTGATCAGTTATATGCATTATTGCTTAATTAATAGCATTAAGTATCTGAACAATGAAATTGCTCCCCTAATGAAAACTCAACTCTAAAATATAGGAAATAATGGAATCCATCCAAGCAAAATGAAAGGAATGAGAAGAGGTTGTTGTGAAAAATCTATCTTTAAATATTGAAGTTGCGTACATGTCCATGGAAATATGCTCTGTTGTGAATCTGTCTGGGATGCTGGCAAGGTTCAGCTTGATACGTTAAAGGGAACAAAACATTCTGTGTTGTCATCAGAGTGTTTCAGCTGACTGCAATGCTCCCAGGTGAACCAGATATAAACTCTCCGTTTCCACAACAACTCACGTACCTTGGGGTAAATCAGACATTAAATCCCAGGACACCAGCTGACCTAGACTCATCAGTAAGGAAACAACAGGGCTGCCCATTAGCTGCAGATAAGATACAAACAGCTAAACATTTTACAGCTATAATAAAGGGAAATTTGTTTGGGGAAAGTCCATTAAACACAGTATGACTTATTTAGAAGTAATTTTTGGTTATATTTAAAGTATTACAGTGAACTGATTGTGTTTAACCTAGCTCAAACTGGCAGTGTACATCTTTAATTTTTTTCTTTAGATTTATAAAAAGGTAACTTTCCACCTGGCTCCTATTACACCTAACATACTTAATGCTACGTATAAATTTACCACTTTTCAGAGGCAAAAGACAAGGCTCATCAGACGATCAAGGCTCTTCTTTTCCCAAGCCAATGCCTTTAGAAAATAGTTGGGTCTTGCATGATGCCCTGAAAGCTAGCAGATTCATTAACTAGCAGACCACCTAAAGGAGAAAGAAATGAAGAGTCAAATATCTCCCTGAGAATACTACGCCCTTTCACAGATCAATGTTGGATATGTTATGTCAAATGTTCACACTGTGGCAGATCCTGTGAGAAAGACAGAGCTATAGCCCAACCCATACAAAGCTTTATAGACCAAATTCAGCACCTTTGCTCTGAGATTAATTTGTTTGTTGTTTATTGAAGTATTTGGAACAGCTTTTGAGCTATGCTACAGACTAACATGCTCATGAATATAATATATATATTAGGGCTGTCAATCGCAGTTAACTCACGCGATTAACTCAAAAAAATTAATCTCAGTTAAAAAAATTAATTGCAATTGCCATTTTAATCGCACTGTTAAACAATACAATACCAAGTGAAATTTATTAAATTGGATGTGTTTCTACATTTTCATATATATTGTATTCTGAGTAGTAACTGAAATCAAAGTGTATATTATTTTTAATACAAATATTTGCACTGTAAAATGATAAACAAAAGAAACAGTATTTTTCAATTCACCTCATACAAGTACTGTAGTGCAATCTTTCTTGTGAAAGTGCAATTTACAAGTGTAGATTTTTTTTTTTTTGTTATACAACTGCACTGAAAAACAAAACAATGTAAAACTTCAAAGCCTACAAGTCCACTCAGTCTTACTTCTTGTTCAGCCAACGGCTAAGACAAACAAGTTTACATTTCCAGGAGATAATGCTGCCCTCTTCTTATTTACAATGTCACCTGAAAGTGAGAACAGGCATTTGCATGGCACTTTTGTAGCCGGCATTGCAAAGTATTTACATGCCAGATATGCTAAACGTTTGTATATCCCTTCATGCTTCGGACACCATTTCAGAGGACATGCTTCCATGCTGATGACGCTCGTTAAAAAAATAATGCATTAATTACATTTGTGACTGAACTCCTTGGGGGAGAACTGTATGTCCCCTGCTCTGTTTTACCCACATTCTGCCATATATTTCATATTATAGCAGTCTCGGATGATGACCCAGCATATGTTGTTCATTTTAAGAACATTTTCACTGTAGACTTCACAAAACACAAAGAAACTAGAAATGTGAGATTTCTAAAGATAGCTACAGCACTTGACCCAAGGTTTAAGAATCTAAAGTGCCTTCCAAAATCTGAGAGTGACGAGGAGTGGAGAGTAGAGCATGCTTTCCAAAGTCTTAAAAGAGCAACACTCTGATGTGGAAACTACAGAACCCAAACCACCAAAAAAGAAAATCAACCTTCTTCTGGTGGCATCTGACTCAGATAATGACCATGCGTCGGTCTGCGGTGTGTCAGATTGTTATTGAGCAGAACTCGTCATCAGCATGGACGCATGTCCCCTGGAATGGTGATTGAAGCACGAAGGGACATATAAATCTTTAGCGCATCTGGCACATAAATATCTAGCGATGCAGTCTACAACAGTGCCATGAGAATGCCTTTTCTCACTTTCAGGTGACATTGTAAACAAGAAGCAGGCAGTATTATCTCCTGCAAATGTAAACAAACTTGTTTGACTTGGCGATTGGCTGAACAAGAAGTAGGACTGAGTGGACTTGCAGGCTCTGAAGTTTTAC
This sequence comes from Malaclemys terrapin pileata, assembly GCF_027887155.1. Classification (NCBI taxonomy): domain Eukaryota; kingdom Metazoa; phylum Chordata; order Testudines; family Emydidae; genus Malaclemys; species Malaclemys terrapin. Next base: position 74,268,952 of record NC_071505.1, read on the forward strand.
ATTGTTTTGTTTTTGAGTGCAGTTATTTTTGTACTTAATTCTACATTTGTAAGTTCAACTTTCATGATAAAGAGATTGCACTACAGTTCTTGTATGAGGTGAATTGAAAAATACTATTTCTTTGTTTTCTTTACAGTGCAAATACTTGTAATCAAAAATAAATATAAAGTGAGCACTGTACACTTATATTCTATATAGTAATTGAAATCCATATATTTGAAAATGTAGAAAACATCCAAAAATATTTAAATGCATGGTATTCTATTATTGTTTAACACTGCGATTAATTTTTTTAATTGCTTGACAGCCCTAATATACACATACACACACACACACACACACACACACAAATGTAAACCAAAATGTCTTCTATAAAAATCAAGTCAAGCCCTTCCACTCCCTCCAAAAAACACATTCTTGTTCAGTTCTCAAGATCCCAACTTACATGCATGCTAAAGTTATAACTGCCTTGTATTTTCAGTGACTAATCAGCTTCGCACTTTGTGAAACTCACTGTATAATTTATTAAGAACCAACCTGCTCAGATTTAGTAACTAGCTGATTCACATGGTGTGAGGTTTTTAAAGCAGATCTCATATCTAAGCATTAGTACATCAAATGCTTTCTGAGAACGTACACTTAGAAATAATGGAATCAATGCTTTGAATACAAATAGATTGTTAAAATTATGTTGATTTGTGATTTTTACAGCAATACTATATCAAGTTAAGCCACCAGTACAACTCTGCATTCCTCAGTAATGATGTATTTATCTGTAAGCAGCAGCATTCTTTACCAAGGATATGCAGCTTGGATTGGATCTATAGCTCAGTAGGAGTTCTCCTGGACTCTCACAAGGCACTGTCTAAATGCACCTGCAATTTTCTGTGGCTTTTCCTATGGGACAATGCTTACCACATAGCAACATCTAATGAGCAAGTTGCAAAGCTAGCTTCATACTCCCTCCCCCACTCTCCTCCCCTGGGATGACTTCATCCACTTGCGGGAAATGCATCCAACATCTTAACTATCACAGTTAAATAGAAAGGTTTGAAAATATGGTGGCAATGTTATAAACAGGCAACCAACATTTTGTGGAAAGGTGATTAGGAACATGCTTTTGACAATAAAATGTGTAAAATGACTATAGCTGATGCAATACTAAACCCTAGTTCACTGCTACTTACAGAAACCAAATAGTCAAGAACTAATTTAGAGTCCACTGCATCACAGCTCCAGTCCAGCAAAGTGCTGAACTGAGAGTTCAGGTTGCTAAGCACCTTAAAAGAAGATCTCAGTACCTTGCAAAATTTGGCCTCTAGTTTATATATTTTTGAGGGCAGGGATGGTGGACCAAATCCTCAACTTGACATAGCTCTATTTTTCAATGGCGCTATGACAATATTCACGAGCTGAAGATCTGGCCCCTTATCTTCTGCATATTGTACAGCACTGAGCACACTCTCTGCGTAACCCATAATAAAAATAATAATGAACTTGAAGAAAGCCACCCCCTGCTCATTTACATGAAATGGGCCTGCGGAATGGTATATATTGCATCTCCTTGCTTGTCTAGGGGATTAGCCTCAGGATCCAATCCTTTTCTCACTTACACCTGCGTAGATTTGGTGTTACTGTAGGGACCTCGGGGAAGTTACACCAGTAAAAATCAAAAGTAAGAGAGAGGAGAATCAAGCTCTCAGTATGGATCTTATTAGATAACCCGTTTGTCTGTAACTGCTTCCTACTTCAAGCAAAAGCCTCTACTCACTTGCTTAGGGCCCTACCAAATTCAGAGTCCATTTTGGTCAATTTCATGGTTATAGGATTTAAAAAATCATAAATATCTGAAATCATGAAATTTAAATCTGAAATTTCACAGTGTTGAAATTGTAGGGGTTCTGACCCAAAAAGGAGCTGGGCGGGTGGGTGGGTGGGGGGTCACAAGGTTATTGTAGGGGGTTGTGATACTGCTACCCTTACTTCTGCGCTGCTGCTGGCAGCAGCACTTCCTTCAGAGCTGGGCAGCCAGAAGGCGGTGGCTGTTGGCCAGATGCCCAGCTCTGAAGGCAGCACCCACCAGCAGCAGTGCAGAAGTAAGGGTGGCAATACCATACCATGCCATCCTTACTACTGCACTGCTGCTGGCAGCGGCTCTGCCTTCAGAGCTGGGCTCCTGGCCACCAGCTGCCACTCTCTGGCCACCCAGCTCTGAAAGCAGCCCAGAATTAAGGGTGGCAATACCATGACACACACCCCCCCATACCTTTGCGCACACACACCCGCAACCCCTTTTTGGGTCAGGACCCCCAGTTTGAGAAATGCTGGTCTCTTCCATGAAATCTATGTAGTTTAGGGTAAAAGCACACAAGACCAGATTTCACGGTCTGTGACATGTTTTTCATGGCCGTGAATTTGATAGGGCCCTATACATGCTGAACAGATCACAAAGCCCAGGACTTTGTGCATGAGAGTGGGGGATATACAGGGCCGGTGGAAGGATGTTTCGCGCCCTAGGCAAAACTTCCACCTTGCGCCCCCCCCCGTCCCCGAGCCCCCGCCCTGAGTCACCCCCCCACGGCAGTTCCCCCCTGCCGCCCTGAGGCACCCCCCCGTGGTAGCTCCCCAATCAGCTTAGGCGCCGCAAGCCTGGGAGGCGGGAGAAGTGAAGCAGCCACGGCGTGCTCGGGGAGGAGGCAGGGCAGGGGTAAGCTGGGGCGGGGAGTTCCCCTTGCGTGCCGCCCACCCTCCTTGCTGCAGGCGGCCCTCCCCGCGCTCCACTGCCCCAGCTCCCTCCGCCTAAATGCCGGTGGCGACCGGGGCGGCCGAAGATCCGGCTGCCGCGGTCGCTGCCGAAGAAAATGGCGCCCCCCAAATCCTAGAGCCCTAGGCGACCACCTAGGTCACCTAAATGGTTGCACCGGCCCTGGGGATATATCTATCTTGATTGACAGCATCCAGCTATGGAACAATCTTCCGTAGGAAACTTAGGTGAATCCAGAGTCTGACCATTTGAAATTCTACAAAGCTTTCTTCTTTCAGCCATCATAAGAAGAAGAATGTCATTCACAGTATCCACAAACCCTTCTACCTGCCTTCCCCATTTAAAAGAAAAAATAATCTCCGTTAGACCAATTATGTATAAGAATTGTTGCTTAGTTACTGAAATGAGAAACTGATGAAATTTCAGCTATACTGTGGCCCAGGTTCTGGAGTCCAACTGAAATGTACACAGAGCATGTCAGGAGGATGGCAATGCAAAGGTGGCATAAAGCTCACTTTTGCCTTCCTCTGATCCTGTGTGTAGGGCTGGGCCACCACTGGCTGCAAACTGTTTCAAGGCTGAACAAAACTTCATCCCAGATTGCTATTGCATAGGAACATTCTGGCCATACTCCACCTTGTTCCAGCCATGCCTCCTTTGCTGTGCCTCCTTTCGCCTGCTATCCCAGCAGCAGGGAGGAGTGGGTGTATGAGCTTGTATGCTGGCTCTAGGCCACTGAGGACTCCCCCTTGCAATGGAAGAGAGTCTTTTTAAGTCTGGTTAAGTCATCTCGATGGGCAATTCTGCAGGAGGTGCAGCACTAGAGAATATAACCCTTTATCCTTGTGCCCAACAGGCACTGGCCCACACTGAAGGAAATGGAGAGCCACCCCACCCCAAAGAAGCTGCAGGAAGACACAATTTCTCCCATAAATCCTATGAACACCTTTGTAGAGTACAGCACGCTCCTTCCCAGAGAGGACGGGGCATGGCCTCAGCATCCCTTTTGGGATAGCTGGTGTCCCAATGTGTGCTGGCATGGAACAAATCCTGTGCCAGATGTGCACATCAATTATAATTGTGCCTGAGAAGATCTGAGTGGGGGAGAGAAGCTACAAAAATTAAAGCAGGAAAATGGTTCCGTTTGACCAGCTAATTCTTTTACATTTCACTGCCGTCTAATCCTCTCTTTGCATAATGTGGTTACGCTGCTAAAAATGGAGTAATCAAGAGCTTTCTGCTGTGCTTCTGAAATGCCAATATTAAAGGTTATCATAAACTGCAGTTGTTAGTATGTAACATACCACGTACCAATGTACTGCTAATTAAATGGGTGAAATTTTTGCTGATCAGTGGGTAAATTCATACTTTTATCACCACATATGTTGGGGGGTTTTTTGTTTGTTTTTTTAGGTGATACAGATCAAAATTCTGATTACAGGCAGGTTTTGTGTTCCAGGTGTTCTTACAGTAGTGTAGCACCTGCCCACCATTGCCTCACCCCAGCTAATCATGCAATTTAGAAGTTTAATAATATATATTCTGAACGATCCAGGTCAGAGGGTATAAATCATAACACAAAATCTATGTCTTTGAGACATTGATATTTCTCAGAAACCAGTCAAAATACAAACACTCAGAGAAAATGTATGCCAATGGCTAATTTATCTTTATGTATCTTTTGTAAAAGTAATACAAATCAGATTCTCTCTCACTCTAGAGGATGACAAGGCTTGGGGAAACTACATAGACTGTGTTTTCATCCCATGGAGACAGAAGACCAGGGAAAATGGCTCCCAGTGTCCCAACAGTGACCTCCTTTTGCTGATTAAGGACACAACTTCCCCTAGACGCTGTTATATTTCATTGTGCCAGATGGCAATAAGACGTAGTATGACACGTAGAAACCCAGTCATGCACGGAGAAACGCTAAAGACAGAATATTGACTGTGTGGTGGCATTGTGAACAGTGTCGTGTTAAGAGTCATTTTGAATTGCCTCCTGCCCATGCCGGCACACAAATAGTTCACCACAGCTCTTACGTTTGATGCATTTTTTATGCATCTGTCAACTCCCGCTTTTCTGTGGCGCTTAGATCAGGGCATTCATTGTCACTGCTTTGAAGATTCTGATGGAAATGTCCTCTCCCTTCCCCCTGAAATAGCAACTGCCTTCATGAAACTGCCTTTTCCACTGGAACACACACATAAATGGTGCTCCCTTAATATGTTAGTCACATCTTTACAGTTCTGTGATAGACACTGATGCTATTTTATTTTCCAGTCTTGAGGGGAGGAAAAATACTGCGTCTCAGTGAGGGGGCAGGAAAGCTTTTGAGGCAGATAAAACTCCAGTTTTGAGTATTTTCCAGATGTCTACTGCTGGATCAGAACTGGAGTACAATTGTTTTAAAAAATGATTGATTTTTACGTAAAGAGTAATCACCTGCAAATATGGATGTCTCCATAAAATATTAATGTATTTGATCCAAAGCCAAAGTTTGCCATTCAGTGAATGCAAATTTCTTTGAAAGTGGTAAATTCCCATCCATAAAATAAGACCTTTTACAAATACATCAGAGGCAAAGAGTACTTGCATCAAATCTAGCATCAGGAGCCATGAGTGGACCCTTTTGCTTCAGCAAAATCCTGTTGAATCCAGTGGAAATTCATATAGGGCCAGGGGGATCCAAGTTTAGCAGATCCCAATGCAAGATCAGAATTCTATTTCTTTGTGGTGGGGGGCCTTATTTATAAAGAGCATGGTGTTAATGTGATGCTAAAATTTTTATATATTTATATATTAATATTTTATATATAATATTATGGTAGGGTCAAAAGTCCCCAATTCAACAGTCCTTCCTTATTTAACAGAACACTGCAGCTCATGCTTAATTTTAATCGTGTGCTTAACTCCCACTGACTTAGAGTTAAGCATACTTCAGTGCTTTGCTGAATAGGGGATAAACTTAAGTATAGGCATAAATGATTTGCTGACCTGGGGCTTACGTGTGCTAGGTGCTATGTCAACACACAGGAAGACACAGTCCCTGCTCTGGAGAGCCTGCACTCTAAAAGACAAAACCCAAGCCAAACCAAAAACCAGATAAAACGTAGGGATTTCAGCAAAGTTATCAAGGTGACAATTAGCATATATCGTGTTTGTTCCTTTATTATATTGTTGCCCCTTTTTGACCGAGCAGCTAGTCAAAGTTCCAGTTAGGAGGAGAAATTGGTGATAGTCAGGTATTTCTTTGATGCAGTCTTTCGTTATTTACAAGGTATGTACAAAGTCCTGCTTCACTGGGCATAGGAGAAACCAAGAACAAAAGGAGCAAAGACTTAGGGCTTGGCTACACTTACAAGTTACAGCACATTAAATCAGCCCTGGGCACCCTAACTCCTGAAGCGTCCACACTGGCAAGGCACATAGACGCCTGGACTCTGCAGCTGGAGCACTCCTGGTAATCCACCTCCACAAGAAGCATAGAGCTTGCTGCACCCTGGCTGAAACGCCCGGGTGTCAGTGTGGACGACATGTTGCATTACTGCTCTGTGATTGGCCTCTGGAAATGTCCCATAATCCCCTGAAGTCATGTGGCCACTCTGGTCATTGTTTTGAACTCAGCTGCAGGCATGTGAATAATCTCCTTTCAAAGCTCCATTTCTTACAGGCGACATGCTTATCTGTTCTGGGACACAAAGCAAACCATTACTGGGGAATGCTGCTGCTGCCACCAAGGCAGGCGTTTGTGCATATGTGTGTGTGAGAGAGAGGCGGGGGCGGGGGTCTGCTGCTGTCTGAACTTACAAGACCGCATGCTGACACACTCTCTGCCCCCTAAAACACATTGTCTCTCCCCCCACATACACACAACACACTCCCTGTCACACTCCACCCCCAACCCCCCATTTGAAAAGCACGCTGCAGCCACTTGCACACTGGGATAGTTACCACAATGCACTGCTCTCTGTGGCATTGCAAGAGCTGCTAACGTGGCCACGCCACTGCGCTTGCAGCTGACAATGTAAACACTGCAGCGTTTTCCCTGCTGTTGTCTCCAAAGGCTGATTTAACTCCCAGCACTCTACATCTGCAAGTGTAGCCAAACCCTTAGCTTATAGCCCCAAGCCTCTTTAGCCAACTCCAGCCCCCAAAGCTCTCTCTCTAGCTTTTTCAAGGTCACACTGTGCTCACAGGCCAATGTTTGGCTTTCTTGTTCTTTTTGCTTCCTCCTCTCTCCCTTTTCTTCTCTCTTCTTAGTTTCTGTGTGTTCTCTATTCACTCACTCTCAATCTCTCAGAAAAACCCCTCCACCCACACAGCACAAAACTCCTGGGTGAGTTCACATAACCTTTTTTGTCTTGGGTAGGGGCTTATGATTAATTTATCCTTATAGTTATGTAAATTGAAGGGTGAGTTCACACCCATCAATCTCAGTAAGGTTTTACTTCAACCCATAACAAGATTTCACGCAGCTCATAACAATTTATGCATATAAAAACTGCCTTTTTAAATAGCCTGTACAGGTTGACTATCTTCTTGTAGGCATTGTTACATAATAATAATAATTAGGGTTGTCAAGTGATTAAAAAAATTATTCGCACTGTTAATAATAGAAAACCATTTATTTAAATATTTTTGGATGTTTTCTACATTTTCAAATATATTGATTTAAATTACAACACAGAATACAAATTCTACAGTGCTCACTTTATATTTATTTTTTATTACAAGTATTTGCACTGTAAAAAAAACAGAAATAGTATTTTTCAATTCACCTAATACAAGTACTGTAGTGCAAACTCAATATCATGAAAGTTGAACTTACAAATGTAGAATTATGTACAAAAAACTGCATTCAAAAATAAAACAATGTAAAACTTCAGAGCCTGCAAGTCCACTCAGTCCTACTTCTTGTTAAGCCAATCACTCAGACAAACAAGTTTGTTTACATTTGCAGGAGATAATACTGCCCGGTTCTTGTTTACAATGTCACCTGAAAGTGAGAACAGGTGTTCTCATGGCACTGTTGTAGCCAGAATCGCAAGATATTTATATGACAGATGCACTAAAGATTCATATGTCCCTTCATGCTCAACCACCATCCCAGGGGACATGCGTCCATGCTTTGACGGGTTCTGCTTGATAAGAATCCAAAGCAGTGCGGACAGACATGTTCATTTTCATTATCTGAGTCAGATGCCAACAACACAAGGTTGATTTTCCTTTTTTAGTGGTTCAGATTCTGTAGTTTCCGCATCGGAATGTTGCTCTTTTAAGACATCTGAAAGCATGCTCCACACCTCGTCCCTCTCAGATTTTGGAAGGCACTTCAGATTCTTAAACCTTGGATTGAGTGCTGTAGCTATCTTTAGAAATCTCACATCGGTACCTTCTTTGTGTTTTGTGAAATCTGCAGTGAAAGTGTTCTTAAAATGAACAACATGTGCTGGGTCATCATCGGAGACTGCTATAATATGAAATATATGGCAGAATGCAGGTCAAACAGAGCAGAGAACATACAATTCTCCCCCAAGGAGTTGAGTCACAAATTTAATTAACACATTATTTTTTTAAGGACTGTCATCAGCATGGAAGCATGTCCTCTGGAATGGTGGCCGAAGCATGAAAGGGCATATGACTGTTTAGCATATCTGGCACGTAAATACCTTGCAATGCTGGCTACAAAAGTACCATGCAAATGCCTGTTCTCACTTTCAGGTGACATTGTAAATAAGAAGAGGGCAGCATTATCTCCTGTAAATGTAAACAAACTTGTTTGTCTTAGGCTTGGTCTACACTACCCCCCTAATTCGAACTAAGGTACGCAACTTCAGCTACGTGAATAACGTAGCTGAAGTCGAAGTACCTTAGTTCGAACTTACCTTGGTCCACACGCGGCAGGCAGGCTCCCCCGTCGACTCCGCGGTACTCCTCTCGCCGAGCTGGAGTACCGCAGTCGACGGCAAGCACTTCCGGGTTCGACTTATCGCGTCCAGACTAGACGCGATAAGTCGAACCCAGAACTTCGATTTCCAGCCGTCGAACTAGCTGGTAAGTGTAGCCAAGGCCTTAGCGATTGGTTGAACAAGAAGTAGGACTGAGTGGATCTGTAGGCTCTGAAGTTTTACATTGTTTTGTTTTTGAGTGCAGTTATGTAACAAAAAAAATCTACATTTGTAAATTGCACTTTCACAACAAACAGATTGCACTACAGTACTTGTATGAGGTGAATTGAAAAATATTTATTTTATCATTTTACAGAGCAAATATTTGTAATAAGAATTATTAACTTATTTCAATTACTTCACAGAATACAATATATATGAAAATGTAGAAACATTCAAAATATTTAATAAATTTCAATTGGTATTCTATTGTTTAAAAGTGCAATTAAAACTGTGATTGATAGTGATAAATTTTTGTAATTGAGATTAATTTTTTTGAGTTAATCGCGTGAGTTAACTACGATTAATCGACTATCCTATTAATAATAGAGAAAATAGGTCCACTAACAAATGAAATTAATGACTCAAATTGCTTAGCTACTGAACTCAATTAAATCAGTCTTTGACAAGTAAAGTAAAGAAATAGGAATAATTAGGAAATGAGGAAAACCTGGCAATAATAATTGTTGAGAATGAACAGGTACACCTCTACCCCGATATAATGCGACCCGATATAACGAATTCAGATATAACACGGTAAAGCAGTGCTCCGCGGGGGGGGGGGTGGAGCTGCGCACTCTGGTGGATCAAAGCAAGCTCGATATAACGCGGTTTCACCTATAACGCGTTAAGATTTTTTTGGCTCCCGAGGACAGTGTTATATCGAGGTAGAGGTGTAGTTGAAAATTGATCTTGGAAAATATTAGCATACACAACAGCTGATCTGTAGCCTAAAATAGAGAAAGTTAGATAAACTTATTGTACTACTGAAAACAATAGCCCTGATTCAGTAAAGCACTTAAGCATGTAAGTAGCCCCACTGAAATCAGTTTAAGCAAATGTTTAACTGTTTTGCTGAATCAAGCCCTATATATGGTAAAAATACAGAATAAAAGAAAAAAGGAAATGTTGTTCCTTTAAAAAAATAAAAAAGGAGGAATGATCCTGGTAATTACCTCCCTGTAAGTTTAACTTCTTTACCTAACAAGAAAATGGCACAAATGTATGGGGCAATCCTGCCCAGGCCTCTGGGGTCATAGAGACTTCTATGGGCAGCAGAATCAATACAACTCTACTGTGTAAGAATTAAAGGAGTAGATTCCAAGGTCCACCTTTACACATTACACTAATTTGCACTATGCAGAATTCAGCCAGGCCCCAGGCTCTAGCACTATATGCAGAGATTACTTCATCCACTGTTGATAAATAGCCAGCACTGTTGATAGGAAACCAGTCTAACAGCATAACGTTTTTTTAAGACAGGAAAGGAAGAATAACATTGTCAGGTTTTTTTGTGTTTTTTTTTTTTTCTTTCTTTCTTTCTTCAAATTTAATGACTGAGGAAATTTTTAACTTGGCAGAGTATAAGTACCTGAATTTGAATTTTGGCCAGGACATCTGTGGTTCCAGAGAGGGATTTCTGACTTGTTGCCAGTTGATTTTTAACAGCATGAATAAAAAACAGTCTGGGATTTACCTATGATTCTCATAGGCAGCACTGCTATCCTCAGTGGGTTTCCCATGACTTTTCAGAGCACTTTTGACCATATCAGGTAGCTATAATTGATTGACTAATTTTCATTTTTCTTGACTAGGTATCAGGTCAGAAGCCTCAGAGGGCTTTGTAGACAATCAGGACTGTTCCTGAATTATTGGTGTTGGAGCTAAGGACAAATTAAGTGAGCCTGCAACCAGGAGAATGTTTGTTTGTTTGTTTGTTTGGTCTGAATGCTTTGGCTGCCTGAATTACAATCTGGATGTAACTGCCAAAGAGCCGGCTAACTTTCTGAGGCTCGTGTGTCAGGCGTGTTTGGTTGGGTTCTGGTGAGCCATTTGACAACATTGGTCATAAATGAAAATTGTTTTGAAAATATAGCCCTGTTCAAATATGAGTGCCTATACTGCACCAAAAGCTTATGCATGCATCCCCTGTACCTCCATTCATGTGTGCACACAACATTTGCATGAGCAAACTGTGTTCCTAGCCATACAGTTATCTGTTTTGTACACCTACAGAGTCATTTTGCATCTATAAAATCATTTTCTTGAATTGAAGCCTGGGGTCTGCATAAGCAACATGTGTTTGCACACATTTTGGGAAGCAGCTGAAGCAAACAAGTTTGAATTAGCTGGCTCAAAGAATGACCTCAAGAACTTAATGCCTGCGAAACAGAATTCCAATTCTCTTGGAATAATGTAGCTAACACTTTTCACCTGTTATGACCATAGGAGCCTGGTGCCATCTTTTTTGTGGTGATTTCAGGTATGACCTTGTGATTCATCTCTGTATGCCCATACCTGGTTTCCCTGTAAAACTATTGTCTAAGCCTTCCCCCACCTGTGTAAATCTTTAATTTGCTTGTTTAAATAAGGCTCACCATATACACGAAAGTGCACACAAAATCATGAGACAGTTATTAATTCAGTACCTGTGGCTGTGCCTTTCAAAAGTCTCTCTGCCTTAATATCAGTCTGCATCTTCTATTATCATCCTTTTGTCCGTAATTTATTTTTAACAAGTAGCATTTTTGATGTTTCACTGACAACATTCTAGAAGAAGCAACTGTTTCATTGTTATTATGAGATGCAACCTCTCATCTCCAGAGTTTACTCCCTAACGTGTTCCATCATTTTATTCTCCAGACTTTCTATTCTATATTTGTGCAGACTGATTGCTGATGACTCAGATTTATTAATGATTTATATCAACAGGGGATGACTATGACTAGACTAAGAACAATTACCTTAGAGCATTATGGCCAAACCATATAAAACAATTGTCTGTAATATATAAGTGAATCATTTCTCTTTCATATATATGCATATAAATACACACAAAACATTGTGAAGCATGTGGTTTGCTACACACACAACACACCTGACATAAAGCCACAAAAGCAAGTGAAGATATACCACTTGGCAGCACATGCCCTCTATTTCTCCACTCACAAGCACACACCTTACCATTACCACACCTAACATAGACCGTGGAGTTAAAAGGGTCACCTGGGCTTGCCCGACCACTTTTTGGCCAGGCCAAACCTGAGCAGGGCGTGACCCTGCATGCCAGGTACCAATGCCACTCTCAAATTTGGAAGGGGGGGGGAGGGTGATGTATAGGCTCATGGGCCAGGCTGATGGGGGGTGGAGGGGACTAAGAGGGGAAAAAAGGGTCAGACGAGGGGGACGCGGTCCAACCTATGCTCTCTCTCACTTTAAATGGTGCTCCACAGCTCCTGCCTACTGTAACACCACAAACCATGAGTGAATTATTCCAAAGTGGGTGTTAATGGAACCCTTATGTTACACCACCATTTATTCTGTATATGCCACATGTGTTACAGAAAACACTATTTAAGGGATGTTTAGAGTGTTACAAACAAATAACTCCCTTAAAATATTTTGAATCACTGTCTCTTGGATGCCATGAGTCGAACAATAGAGGGCTCAAAGGGAACAATACAACCCTCTAAAATAACCTACAATGGCTTTCTCCACATAAAAAGGATCTTCCAGAGTTTGAAGCAAGAGGTTGGTGCTATTGGGAAGCTGGAAATATCCTCTTTCAAGAGTATCAACTCCTCTAGGGCCAAAAGGCATCAGATTTTAAGATAGTTTCGTTGTTCTGCATAGAAAAGCTGTCACTGGTTCAGGGCTGAATCTGTTCTTGGTGCTGAGACAGAAAAATCCACATTTAAGGGGAAAAGAGGAACTAGCTCTCAGGAAACATGTTTTGAAATTAATGGGGAATGTTTGAATCAGTTAAAAGCCTTGGGGTGTTAGAATAAGTCACGGGGAGATGGATTAATAGGCAGAGAGCAGCAAGGAAGTCAAATATGCATGCTAAGATCACTTATCACCTGACTTTGCAATTTTGCTCATGGCAATCACCTCTGTATTCATGCACACACATCAGCAAGTTCTGAAATCCCTTTTCTCCTTTCATTTGAGTGGTATGAAGGTGTGTGAAAATGAAAGGCTGGCAATCTTCATGAGATAAACAAATAATATATATTTATTTATTAACTGCTGCCTTTCATCTCTAAAGACCCCAAGTACGTTAAAAACTATTGCCTTGATCCACCAAAGGACCCTTTACACAGAGACCCTTACAGCTTCCCACTAGAGTGGGTAGCAACCCATAGTGGTATAAGAATCCCAGGTTTGCAGGTTCAGGTCTTAAATACATACAACACCGCTTCTGAAGTGGATGGCAGCAGCCACTCAGATATTAGTGCACAGAACATTGCATAACAGAGAGAAATTCTGGCCAAGGACATCACTGCCAACCCCAACTTTTATTCAAAGTGCCACAGAATCTCTAATAGCCATGACGTGCAGACAGGGCTCAATATTTTAAGATGTCATCCAAATCGTTATCTGTAATCGGATAAAAGATAGACTAGGAAAGTCTCCATTCATCCTATTACCAAAATAAATTTGGAGGGAAGAGAGAAGCTATACACTTGACACGGGTAAGGTTCCAATTAGACAGAGCTGAATAATACAGGTGAAAACTCCACCCTTCCCAGAATATTTACATTTAAGTCTGCTGAGTGAAACCCAAATACTCTGATATTGTCACAACGTGATTTATGATGTTTGCTATTGATCATCATCATTGTGCCACTGAGTCACAAGAATCGTGTGATTAAGTGCCCTCGCTTGAGAGCACTAGGACGGGTTACTGTTTGGTTTAGAATTGGTTTTGCACTGAACCATTTGAACCTGAATGCCCTTGAACCTGAATGCCTCTATTTCCATTAAGACATTATGTAGGATTTAGTTTGTAATTTTCAGTTGATAGACTGTCACTTTAACATATTAGTGAATGACTTTACAATCCCGAACACAAATACAGGTGCTTAATGAATCCACAGACCCTAATAGACAACTAATTGAAAGTTCAATGTACATTTAATGAAAAGGGTAAACAAATTCTTTTAAAATTTTCATGAAAATTGAATCCCAGTTTTCTGGGATTGAAGAGCTGGTTGAAATATTTCAATGAAATGTTGAAAATTTCAAATTTTGGTGAACAAAAGGGGCGATAATGAAAATCCTGGGATCCCCCATCCCCCCCCTTTTTTTTTTTTTAAACTGGCTCTAGCACTATATAAAAAAATACACTGCAATGTAAAAAATGCACATAGAGCTTTATGACCCTGACTTATACTATATCATCATGAATAATTTCCAGTAAATACCTGTTATGGGATCTTTATTTGTATTTATAAATGCACTATGATAAAGCAATAAGATACAGCAGGGTATTTGTAGAGGATTTTTGCTCTTATCAGTTGGTTGACTTTACTTAGTCCTCAACAGCATGTCTGGTTATGTAGCAACAGCCAGAAAATATACTGCCTGTCAGGTTTTTAATCATACATGATATTTGATATGGTCATTAAACAGTTAAGGACACTGTATAGGGTAGTTTTCATGCCACAGAGCTGTTATTTTTAATCCATATGTACATGCCACACACACACACACACACACAACTGGAGGGGACAAATGCTGTTGCTCAGCAACAAGAAACTGGCAAGAGCTCAAGAACTCCACATTTCCCACAGACAGTAGCTCTCAGAGCTCAGCAATCAATAGCATTTGATGCAAAGGCAATGCCCACTTTATCAGACTTGCCATCTAATAACACCTCAAATGTATTTGTGGCTGACGTATGTAAAAAAGTATCTGATCTACAGCTGGTTGAAAATTTCACCAGCTTGGGAGCCAATCCCAATTTGTTACTTGTAGGTGTTCAGTGAATAATTTATGCAAAAAAAAGTCAGCCTATTGGTTACTCAATAACTATTCATTTTAACTACTCACAATTCAAGGGTGTGGTTGGTCACTTAAGTCTCTTACAGAAATACAAAAGCATAAACTATCCTCTCACCAGCCCCATAGCCCCTTATCTTTTCCTCCAACAACTCATCTCCCCTTTTCTTCCTTTGTCTATTCCTCTCTCTGTGGCCCTTGGACAAAGACTATACCTTTTTAATGATTTTTGAAACATTTTAATGACTTACCTGGATTTTTAAAGATTTGGGATTATTGAAGACTCAAAGTCAAGTGAAACGTTGTATTGTATTTGTATCTATCGCACTTTGAGGGCTCCCACTACTGTGATATCTGAGCACCTCACAATCTTTAATATATTTTATCTTCAAATTCCTCTGAGGTAGGGGACTATTGTTTTACCCCATTTTTTAGATGATGAACTGAGGCACAGAAAGACTAAGTGACTTGCCCAAGGTCTCACAGAAAATCTGTGGCAGAGCAGATAGAACCTGGGTCTCGACTCCCAGGCTAGTGTCCCAACAACTAGACCATTCTTCTTCTCTTTATTTATACAGCTGTATATTGTCTTATATGTATTTTTTTCAGTTTTAAATAGGAAACAATAACATGTATTTATTCTATGATTATTAATAAAATGTCTGATTTCCTATTATTATGAGGCTAAAAGAGAAACTGCCTAAATTTTGATCCTAACATTTTTGGATTAATTAATTTTTGTGCAGGCCTGGATTCTGCCAACGAAGGACTATCTGATCCAGACTCAACAAAAGTCAATGGAAAAATTCCCATTAAACTTTATATAATGAGCCTTGAACAAGAAACAAACAAGTATGTCCAGGAAATTTGAACACAGACTTTAAATATACAAGGAATGCAGATATATGAACGAGTTTATACAACTTTAACTTTTATGAAGTTATATTGGAGATATGTGAAAGGTTTTTCTGAGGTGGGGTGGGGAGGGAGAGGTCAGGGGGAGAGAGAGATTACTGAACTAAGAATAACTGACACATGGTACAAAATAAACCTCCTTCTCTCTCTCTTTTTGTTTTCTACTTAATTTCCCCCCTCCCCCCCCCCCCCCCCCCGTTACTTGGGAAGTTTCCAGCTTGTATAGAGACCTGTTTGAAATCCTAGCCCTTAGCTCAGTGGTTTGAGCATAGGCCTGCTAAACCCAGGCTTGTGAGGTCAATCCTTGAGGGGGCTGTTTAGGAATCTGGGGCAGAAATCGGTCTGGGGATTGGTCCTGCTTTGAGCAGGAGGTTGGACTACATGATCTCCTGAGGTCCCTTCCAACCCTGATATTCTATTGAAGTCAATGAGAGTTTTGCTACTGACCTGAATGGGGCTTGATGTTTTTTTAATTCATTTTTTCAGTGCTATAAAAATAAGAATTTAGTATGTGAAAAAAAAAAAAAAATGACCAGATAGAACCTGGACCCACAACTTGACTTTTCATAAATTACAATTAAATATTTTGCTTCTAATACTGGAGGTGCTTTAATCAGATCTTTGCTCTAGGTTGAATAAATAATAGCTGGGAAATCCACTAGCTATAAATTGGTCTCCAAATTATACTGGGATCTAATCAAGAGAACACCCACTTGGCAAATTAATAGGGGAAATAAACAAAGCAGGAGTTAAGAGCTCAGTTAGAGGAATAGGATTTGGCTAGATGCCCAACCAATATCAGACTGTTTGAGGTACAAGGCATAGTCTACACTGCAGAGTTTTGTCGGCAAAAGTTTTGTCAACAATCAAAAAGCACTAAAAGAAAATCGGTATTGCACGTTCATATTATGTTCCCTCTGTCGGCAGAACACACCCACATTTGGGGCACTAGCATCAACAGTGACAGCAGTGCATTGTGGGTAGCTATCCCACAGTTCAGTTCACAACCTTCCACCACTAAGTCTTGTGGGATGCTGGAGTGGATCACAGCACATCATGGGTCATGGTTCAACATCCCATGCTGCATTGCTTTTTGTCCCAGCTTTCTGTTCCATGTGCTTCCATTTTTGGTTTGCAGCATTTTTCAACTGTCCTTGTTTGCTGTTCACCCCACAATCTGTGTGTGAAAGGATGAATCCCGCACTGCTCTCCAATGTTCTGCTAGCGGTCAGTAACACATCATGAATGGCAGTGCAGTTAATTGTGAAGTTCCTAACTCAACAGGATTCAGTTGCCTGATGTGCTGTCTGACATGGATAGGAGCAACATTAGATTACTTTTGGCATTCATGGAACAGCTGCACATGGTGGACTGTCGCTTTTGGGCTCAGGAAAGTAGCACTGAGTGGTGGGATTGCATCGTCATGCAGATCTGGGATGATAAGCAGTGGCTACAGAATTTTCAGAAGAGGAAAACTACCTTCCTGGAACTGTGTGCACAGCTTGCCCGAGCCCTGTGGCACAAGGACACCCAAATGAAAGCTGCCCTCTTGGCAGAGAAATGCATGGTGATTGCAGTGTGGAAGCTGGCAACTCCAGACTGCTACCAGCTGGTCGTGAATCAGTTTGGAGTCGGGAAGTCGAGCATTAAGGCTGCATTAATGCAAGTGTGCAGGGCCGTTAATTGCGTCCTGCTGCGAAGGACTGTGACTCTTGGCAACGTGTGTGAAATAGTGAATGGCTTTGCAGAAATGGTTTTACCTGACTGCAGAGGGGCAATAGATGGCGCACACATTCTGCTTCTGTCATCGGACCACCTTGTGACAGAGTACATCAATAGGAAGGGGTACTTCTCCATGGTGTTGCGGGTCACCTTAGGTGTTTCACTGACATCAAGGCAGGCTGGTCTGGAAAGGTGCATGATGCACGTATCTTCAGGAACACTGGCCTTTAAGAAAGCTGAAAACAGGGACTTTCTTTCCAGACCAGAAGATTACAGTGAGGGATGTTGAAATGCTCATAGTAGGAGACCCGACATACCCCTTAATGCCATGGTTCATGGAGTCTTGCACAGGAAACCTGGATAGCAGTAAGGAGCGGTTCAACAACAGGCTGAGTAGGTGTAGGATGACTGTGGAATGTACATTTGGCAGATTAAAGGCACCTTGGCCATGCCTTTATGGACGGTTAGACCTCCGTGAGGATAATATTCCCATGGTCATAGCTGCTACTGTTGCACAATATTTGTGAAGGTAAGGGTGAAAAGTTGGCTCAGGGTTGGACTGCTGAGGCAGACCACGTGGTCACTGATTTTTGAACAGCCAGATATCTGGGCTATTAGAGGGGAACAATGGGGGGTGGGGGGGAGAGGAGGAGGGAGATTCAAATCAGGGAGGCTTTGAGGCTACACTTTGAAAATAAGAGCTAGTAATATATATTACTATTCTCGGGCCTGCAATGCTTAATGAAATTGAATTTTGTAAGGAAGTACTTGTGATTTCTATGGCCTAGGATTTCATGTAAGCAAATGCTTAAACTAGTTGGGTATGGGTTGCTGTCACCTGCTATCACAATTTGTAGGAAACAAAGATTATTTCTCACACACACACACCAGGGGAGGGGGGGGACTTTCAGAGCTGTGCATAACTCCATCTATCATTTTGAAAAGGTGTCTGGGGGGGAAGAGTGAAGAGGAAAGTGAGAAGTCCCAGAAAGTGGAAAGGAATGCACGGGGTGGAGTTTGGGGAAGACCTTGGGAAAGAATTCTGAATGTTCTGAAGGGAAAGGCGGGAATGCTTCTGCTCAGTCTGGAAAGTGACAGACTTCAGCATCTCAGTTTGCTCTTCCATAACTTTAATTATCCTCTCAGTAGTGTCTTTAATGAGGGCATAATTTTCTTTTTTGTCCTGCCTTTTGATTTCCCTCCACTCCATGTGTTCCCTCTTTTCTGCATTTGAGTATTGCAGAAGCTCCTGAAACATGTCTTCCTTGCTTCGTCTTGGTTGCTTTCT
The DNA here is from genome assembly GCF_027887155.1 of Malaclemys terrapin pileata. Classification (NCBI taxonomy): domain Eukaryota; kingdom Metazoa; phylum Chordata; order Testudines; family Emydidae; genus Malaclemys; species Malaclemys terrapin. The sequence goes on from NC_071505.1 coordinate 74,287,595, forward strand.
TATCTGGCAGAGGCACTCCACCAGTGTGTAGGGAGTGCCTCTGAAAGCCAAATCTGTAGAAGCACAAGTAACAATACCCAGAAGCATGATTAAGTAAACGCACAACATTGAAACATTTCAGTAAAATAGACCTCTAGTACATACCAATCCTTTCATACTGATCCCTGACAAGCACACTGTCATAACTATAAAGGGAAGGGTGACAGCTGTCCTGTGTACAGTACTATGAAATCCCTCCTGGCCAGAGACTCCAAAATCCTTTTCCCTGTAAAGGGTTAAGAAGCTCAGGTAACCTGGCTGGCATCTGACCCAAAGGACCAATAAGGGGACAAGATACTTTCAAATCTTGGGGGGCGGGAGGGGGGGAAAAAAGGCTTTTGTTTGTGCTCTTTGTTTGGGAGTTCATTCGCTCTTGGGACTGAGAGGGACCAGACATCAATCCCGGTTCTCCACATCTTTCTAAACAAGTCTCATATTTCAAACTTGTAAGTAAACAGCCAGGCAAGGCGTATTAGTTTTACTTTGTTTTCTCAACTTGTAAATGTACCTTTTACTAGAGTGTTTATCTTTGTTTGCTGTACTTTGAACCTGAGGCTAGAGGGGAGTCCTCTGAGCTCTTTAAGTTTGATTACCCTGTAAAGTTATTTTCCATACTGATTTTACAGAGATGATTTTTACCTTTTTCTTTAATTAAAAGTCTTCTTTTTAAGAACCTGATTGATTTATTTCCTTGTTTTTAGATCCAAGGAGGTTGGATCTGTATTCACCAGGAGTTGGTGGAAGGAAGGGGGGGGGGGATGGTTCATTTCTCCTTGTTTTTAGATCCAAGGAGGTTGGATCTGTATTCACCAGGAGTTGGTGGAAGGAAGGGGGGGGGGGATGGTTCATTTCTCCTTGTTTTTAGATCCAAGGAGGTTGGATCTGTATTCACCAGGAGTTGGTGGAAGGAAGGAGGGGGGGGGGATGGTTCATTTCTCCTTGTTTTTAGATCCAAGGAGGTTGGATCTGTATTCACCAGGAGTTGGTGGAAGGAAGGGGGGGGGGATGGTTCATTTCTCCTTGTTTTTAGATCCAAGGAGGTTGGATCTGTATTCACCAGGAGTTGGTGGAAGGAAGGAGGGGGGGGGGGGGATGGTTCATTTCTCCTTGTTTTTAGATCCAAGGAGGTTGGATCTGTATTCACCAGGAGTTGGTGGAAGGAAGGAGGGGGGGGGATGGTTCATTTCTCCTTGTTTTTAGATCCAAGGAGGTTGGATCTGTATTCACCAGGAGTTGGTGAAGAGTTTCTCAAGGCTTCCCAGGGAAGGGAATCCACTTGGGAATGGTGGCAGCGGACCAGATCTAAGCTGGTAGTTAAGTTTAGAAGTTTTCATGCAGGTCCCCACATTTGTACCCTAAAGTTCAGAGTGGGGAAGCAGCCTTGACACACACATGCTAGTGAATACCCCAAGCATGGTGAGTTTACCCTGGCATTGTAGATGGGGAGAAGAGCAATATGAAAGGGTCGAAGTGCAGTTGTTAAGGGACAATATTCTAAAATTTCCCACCCTTTCCACACGTGGGGTCATTGTATCAGATATCTCACTCCTGAGAGTAAGCAAGTGTGCATCTACTACACACTTGCAGCTTCTGACCCGGTCCATATGCTGCTCGCTTGTATGCTGCTTTGGTCCCTGCACAAGTGATTGCTGAATGGCATGGGACTGTTTCCTTCAATGAGGGAAGGAACAAAGCAGCTCTGCCACAGAACCTTTGGCAGTGGATTGCCAAATACCTCGAAGAAAGTTTCTTAGAGATATCTCTGGAGGATTCCCGTAAAATCTCAGTGTACATCAACACCCTGTTCCGCCGATTAGCTGCACAGATCATGTCCAGCACACAGAAACACAGCCAGTCTTGTACATTTCTATGCCCTCATCCCACCTCCACACTTCACAAAGCAAAACCACTTACCAGGGGTTTCCTCTCCCGCTTCTTGCTCACCAGAGTGCAACTGCCGAGACTGGCTAGACACCTCCAGAGTGGAGAACAGTTCGTGCCCGGACACACCACTGGGTGACCCCACCGTGGGCTCCACATTATCTGGCTCCACCTCTTCATCAATGACTTCATCCTTTGGGCTAGGTCCACTTTCTGCCAGCGCCAGCTCTGACAAAGTATCCACGGGTTCTTGGTGGTAGAGGTGTGGTTGCTGCTGAGGATAGTGTCCAACTCCTTATAAAAACAGCAGGTCTTCGGCGCAGCACTGTGTGATGGTTTGACTCCCTTGCATTCTGGTACAGGGCCGATGCGGGGGGGGGGGGGGGGGGGAGAAGGGGGGAAAGCCGGTACAAAATTACCGGGGCCCAGCTCCCCCCCCATCAGCCCTGTTTAGCTGGTCCGCCCTTGCTGGGGGCCCAAAAAAATTTTTTCACCAGGGCCCGAACCCGCTCTCGGCGGCCCTGGGTACACATGCCTCAGCTCCTTGATCTTTGTTCTGCACTGCACTGCGTCCTGATCATAACCCTTTTCACACAAGCCTCAAGAAATCTGCCTGTAGATATCAAAATTCCTACGGCTGGAGTGCAGCTGCAACTGCACAGCCTCCTCTGCCCAAATACAGGAGGAGATCGAGCAGTTCTGCAGTGGTCCAAGTGGAAGAGTGTCTGCTGCGTGAAGCTGCCATTGTCAGCTGGGAAGATGCAATGAGACCTCTCCACGCTGAGCAAGAGAGGTGGAATTTCAAAAATTCCTGGGGCTTTAAAGGGGAAGCGACATATGGTTGTTTACCTGGCTGCAGGGCAGTGGAGTTGGAACTGCTGACCAGAGTGATCAGGGTGGGCATTGTAGAACACCTTCTGGAGGCCAATTAAAGCGATAAAATCAAGCGCGGTGTCTGAACTGGCACTTTGTTGACAAAACTTTTGTGCAAAAAGCCCTCTCATCGAGGTGGTTTTATTTAGTCACCAAAACGGAAGAATTTTGTCATCAAATGTAGCATTGCAGTGTGTACACATCCACTGTTTTGGCAACAAAAGCTGACTTTTGTCAACAAAACTGTTGAGTTTAGACTAGGCCCAAGTGACTGCTAATTTGGTACTCCCGTGGACATAGATATCCCATTTTACAGCAGAATTAATCTAGATGCTTGCTGTAGGGGGAACAATCACATTCTCATATACTGAGAGTACCCTCAAGTTTTTGGACACTGGTTATAGCTATAATTAAGACCAGAGCTACAAAGTGGCTAGCACTATTGACCCAAAGGATCTCTGTTGGGCTAATGCCAGAAGACAGCTCTTTCAAACAAAACAGATGCTTGATTGCTCAGTTGATTCATGCAGTGAGATACAGGAGAGCGCCTTGTTTTGGAAAAGAGTTCTGGACACTAACCAGAGACAACACTTGAAGGATGTAGTAGTCCTAGAAAAACTGACAGTTAATCTTTCGGAAGAACCTAATCCCCATTAGTAGGAAATTCCAGGGTTTACGGAACAGTAATGTAGCTTCACTCAGGCCAAATCCTCTTCCTATTAATGGCAATGGTAAAATTTCCATTGACTTCATTGGGAATAGGATTTGGCTCTAACTAATAGGATATTGATTTAAAAGGGTTAGTATTCCCAATTATGCAGGGAACTCTGCTGCCATACTTACACAACTGTATTGTTCCAACCTTTGCTCAGAAGTATTTAAAAAGCTATATTAAGGATCATTAACAGTACGAAAATGTATAAGAAAAATATGAGAGTTATCATCCTCATTTCATTTTTTAACTTTAGTTTCCATGACAACAAAAGAGGCGATTTCATAAATCCAAGAGCTCATTATTTCAGTCAGTTTGCAGTTTCCTCTTGAGAAATCAGACAGTATTTTTTAGTCTCCTGGAAGAAATTCATAATGCAATGGCTGAAATCTGAAGCAGAAATAATTAAAATGAGCACACAGACCCCTACACCCAATGGAAACAGTGCATCTTTTATGAAGAACGCCTACTGAGCCATACATTATTAGTTCTTTTTCCACTGTTGCACCCCCACCCAAACTCAGTGGATTTGGATTATTAAAATTCCTTCTGCTGATTCACTGTGACAACAAAACCTGCCACAATTTGAGATCCTATTTAAAAACAAATACTTATAAGGTGAAAAACTTTACCAGACTTTGTGTCTGAAACACCAAGTCTGTGTAAGTAGTCACTGCAGCAGCGAATGATTCAGCGCACTCCCTGATTACACTACTAGTATGAACCCTTCACAACAGATGGATATACTTAGTACAAGGGAACAGCACTCACTGAAAGAGAATAGCTTTCTTTTGATTAATCAAGGCCCCGATCCTGCAAAGATGCATAAAGCTAAGCAACTACATACACCCAAGACATCCCATAGACTTCATTGGACTTTCAACTTCATGGGCAGCGGATATTGAAGGCTAGGGGAGGTTGAGCCATGGCCCTGCCCATGCTTCACCCCAAGGCCCTGTCCTCACCCCCCTTCTCCCCTGAAGCCAGTGGGGGCTCAGCTCCAGCTAGTGGCCAGAGGCTGGGGTGGATCGAGGCAGCCTAGGAGTTGGGCCAGCCAGCGTGACTGGGGCAGCTCGGGCTGGCCCGGGGGTGGTGGGAAGGGGAGGGCCCTCTGGCTTCAGGCTCAGGCAGGCGGGAGGATGGGGCCCTCAGGTGGAAGGGGTTGGACTAGCCTCCCCAAAGGAGGAGTTCACCCACCACCCATGTTCAACATGCATAAAATGTAAGCACGCACATAAGTCTTTACACAACGAAGGCCTGTAGCAAGGCGGTGGGATACCCCACAGCCCCGCTGAGGGCCGAACCTTGGCCAAGACTATTACAAGGCCATAGTCAGTCTTATTACATGGAACTAAAGGATTTCCTTCCCAGGGATCTGGTTCCTTCACTGGGAAAAAAAAAAAATTACATGGTCTTTAGCTCCATTATTTATCCTCTTGGAAAGAGTACTATCGCCTTGGAAAACAGAACACCTCTTCTATGGAATAATTTCTTAGATCTCAAAATATATGCATAGAAGGGGACAATATAAAAAGCGTCTAAGGGAGACCACCTGTCCATGCAAACAGAATGTTTGGATCATGAAAAGTAAACCGGCAAATTTTTTAAAACTGCAGTATTGTAATACAAAGAAATTCCATGTCAGCATCCTGGTGACAAAACAACTTGCACTTCATTCCTGGGTCCTAAGAGGTCACAGCAGAAATGGACCTCTTGATTGAATTAGATCTTTGTATGGCACTATTGTTTCTTTAGCATTTTTGGTATAGCTGTACTGAACAGTCTTTGTTCTGACAGAAAGACAACATTATTTTGACATTTTTCACGAGTGTAACAAGCACAACAGTTCTCCTTTGCAGCAAACAGACTGCTTGCAACATAAGAACTGCATTGCCAAGTTCCTAATGTAGGACGACAAGTTAGTAATGAGAAATGCATATTACATCCTTGAGCTCAGTCCTGCCATCTCCCCGCCCTCCCCCCAGCACCCTTGTGGTTCTAGATATAGGGCCAGATTTTCGGACCCAACACTTTTGAGCTGGATGACTCAGCAACACAAAGCAGCCAAAGATTCCCCCTAGACAGAGCAATTCTCTGGTGGTGAATAGCACCACAGTAGGCTCTATCATATAGGGACATATGGAGGGAATACTAGGGACAGCAGGTGGCAGGGCAGAGTGGAACTGATAGTACTAGAGTTACCATATATCCGGCTTTTCGGTAATCAAACCCCCATCTGGGGGGAATTGCCAAAAAGCCGAACATGTCCGGGAAAAATACTGGCCGGGCACTTCCTCTCCCGGGCTCCAGCTGCTCTGCTCCTCCCCTGACTCTTCGGCTCTGTTTAAGAGCCGAGCTGCCCAAGCACTCCGGCTTCGGGCAGCCCCCTTGCCTCCGGACCCTGAGCCATCAGCCGGGCACTTCCCCTCCTGGGCTCCATCTGCTCTGCTCTGGCCGCGCAGGGTCCGGAGGCAAGGGGGCTGCCCAAAGCCGGTAGCGCTCGGGCAGCTTGGCTCTTAAACAGAGCTGAAGAGTCAGGGGAGGAGCACAGCAGCCGGAGCCCGGGAGGGGAAGTGCCTGGCCAGGGGCGCAGGGTCCGGAGGCATAGGGGCTGCCCGAAGCCCAAGCGCTACCGGCTTCGCGATTTGCCAGGCAGCCTCCAGACCCTGCGCCCCCGGCTGGGCGCTTCCCCACCCAGGCTCCAGCTGCGCTGGGGAAGCGCCAGCTGGGGGCACAGGGTCTGGAGGCTGCCCAGCAAACCGTGAAGCCGGTAGCGCTCAGGCAGCCCTTTTTGTGTGGCTGGGAGGGAGGAGGGGGAGTTAGGGCGGGGACTTTGGGGAAGGGCCCGTGGAGTGTCCTCTTTTTTTATTTTTAAATATGGTAACCCTAATAGTACGCTTTCTGATCTTTGGCTAACACAGCAATCCATATAGGACCACAGCACATAGCTTAATTTAGAGGTTGCTCTAATGGGGTTGTCCTCAGCCAAGGATCTGGTGGAGTGCTGTGCTCTCCACTCACTTCCTCTTGCCCTTGGCACACCCATTCAGTGGAAAGAGATAGGGAGGGAAGCAGGTGGAATAGAGCCAACAACAACTAAGGGGTCCCCTCTGCCAGATAGAGGAGAATTCCCCTCTTTAAGGTGATTGAATTGCGTTGCTAAGGCACTGGACTGAGTCAGGCCTGAGCATCTGGCCCACTGTTGATAATATATAGCTCCATTTAAAAACTAAATAATCCCAATTCTGCATGAGCTACTTCCGAACAGAGGAGTTTAATGTTTGCTACTCGCAACAAGAAATGCAAGGAAAAATGCTCTGAATATATCATACCACCTCCCAGGCTTAACAGAGCTCTGATCCTGCAAAGATTTATGCCTGTGCTTAACTTTACACTGTGTAAATAATCCCATGGATTTAAATGGGACTGCTCACACTGTTCTGCACATGCATAAATCTTGGTAGAAGTGGGGCCCAAGCTTGCAAGCTCTTTGCAGCAGGGACTGTCTTTTTACTTCTTATCTGTGCAGCACCCAGCACAATGCCCTATCCTCATGGTTTTGAAATACACAAATAATGATGCCCAAAATGATCTAAATAAATAGGACTGTGTGAAAATTTCTTCTTTGCACATGACTGTGAAAGTACTTGTAAGACATTTCCTTTATAAAAAGTACTAAATTTGCTAATAAACTTACAGACCAGAAAACAGCATAACTAGTATGTTAGAAAAGCATTAAACTTACTTCTAGAAGAAATTTCAAATCTGCCTGCAACAACAGTCTGGTAAATGTATTATTTACCTGGTGATTGACTGCAAAGAGATGCACATTTACTCAGACTACAAATCCATTAACTTTGCTTTGAAACACCACTTCTGTTCTCAGGACAGTCAAATATTGTTTTTGGCCCTGCAAATAAAGTCTGAGATAATTATATTTCAATGAGTGTTTTACTTTATTTCATTTTGTCATGCTGGTGTACCCAGGAATGTTTCACTATTTTGTCTCTAAAGTGAGTTTAAAGCTCCAAAACTAAGTGACAGTTAGATTTTTGCTTTCATCCTAAAGTGCCCTGGGATGTACTTTACATGCTCTATGAAAGGGCATTCGTGTAACCACACAGTAAACTCTACAATATGCCCTCCTGCACCACCGAATAGATTTGCCTTTCAAAGACATGGCCCTGGGTGTGCATGGCAGAGGTGATGCACTTGTTCTCCAGGACTAGAGGGAAGGTGACTGCTGCTCATTATGTGATGCTCTTTGTGTACATGGATTCCTGGCATTCCCAGAGGAAGAGTATGGTAGTTGCAGTTATCTGAAGGAGGAAAAAAAAAAACCCACCACACTCAAATACGTAGCTAAAAACATGAATTAATTCTAGTTTTTCCTTGCCTGACAGTCCTGAGGAGCCAGTTTTCTTCACTATAAGGTCTGAAGTCTTGATTTCTTGTATCAGGACTGCCATCCTTCCTTTTTTGGAGGAAGAGAAAAGATTACATTCAGAGTTCTAGCAAGCTTGCTTTTATATCTTGAAACTCATTCCTTGGCCCATAGGATTCAGAGCTCTGCCTTCCAAGACCTTTCAGACACCCTGCCTAACTAGCAAGTGAGAGAACGGAACTGAGATGAGATCCTGTCCCCATTGAAGTCAAAGGCAAAACTCCCATTCACTTCAGTGGGGCAGGATTTAACTCCAGGAACTTAGCTAACATGTATGCCAGTGCATTCTATTACCACTAAGTGTTGTTGCCAGGCCCAAATTGGGTCTTTATTTTAAGATAGCAAAGTACCTATATAATTTTTCTACTGCTAATGAACCCTCTGTGACAGAAATTTAATTTTTTTATATTAAAAAAAGCCTCAAACTAATAAGTCCCTTGCTTCTGTGGGCTTCGTTTTTTAAATGACGCCAATGACTTTGAAAACATGGTAATCTCTTTTTAAATAGACACTGCACTAAAACAAAAAACCTAAATTAATTCATTTGATTTCACGTCACTCCTTGTGACACTTTAAAATTATGATTCTCTATAAACATACAACATTAAATAAGGGCCCGATCCTACAACCCTTTACTGCTGGATGTAATGCTCAGTCCACCCATTAAAGTCAATAGCTCCAGTCCTGCATTGAGATTTGCTCCTGAAGACTCCTATGACTGTAGAAAATGGAATGCTGACCTAAAGTCCCTTAGGTCTCCATATAAGCACAAAGGTCTGTGCTGGTGGATCCAGCAGCAGTGGAGAACTAGAGCCTGTGAAATAAATGACAGTGATGAGTGGTAGTCAGTGTCTGCAGGGAGCAGGCTGCACACCAGTAAATTACCAATCTGAAACTTTTAGGTAGACTTAACTAAGCTTTCTGCTGTACTACAACTTCATCCCTTAGCCAATATTTATTAAGCTACTAGCCATGTACCACACATTGAAGTCAGCAAGCTGGGTTTGACTGACTGAAAAAAGGAACTAATCAGGGTGTCTGTCCCAACCGTTTATCCTGCGGACTGGAAAGGAAGGATCTACACTTTGGTTTATTGGGACAGGAATATGAATAAGAAGGAGTTAGATATCAGAGGGGTAGCCATGTTAGTCTGAATCTGTAAAAAGCAACAGAGGGTCTTGCATCTGAAGAAGTGAGGTTCTTACCCACGAAAGCTTATGCTCCCAATACTTCTTTTAGTCTTAAAGATGCCACAGGACCCTCTGTTGCTTTTTAAGGAGTTAGATGTCTCTGAGGGAGAAGGGGTGTGCTTTTTCTCTTGTGGTCTGGGAGTCACATGGCCATGCTGCCTCCCAGGAAACGAGGCACAAAGAACTGGACAGACTATTTTATTCACTCATGAGAATTAGGATACTTACTAGAGACGAGACATCAAGCTAAGATTGTTTGTTTCTCTTCGTGTTCCTTGTGGCTGAAGCAAGTTGGTCTCTGTTTGGCAGTTGCCTCTCCCTAGAGAGCATGCTAAAAAAATGCTTGGCCTTATTCTGCACATGATGGTCAGAGTGGAACAGGTCTATGTTGAAAGTTGTATGTCAAGTTTTTCTAGTGCCACACTACACTTTCATATCACCTAGCCCATACAAGCTTGCCTCTAGCTTTCAGGTTCTGAAACCTTATAGCTTACAACACTTTCAAGCAAAAAGGGAGAGTAATGAAATTTTTAAATGAACTTTCCTCTCCAAGTACAATAGAATAGATATCAACCTTAAAAATAAATGGCGTGAAAAGGTAAAATATCTCAGTTGTGCTGACTGAAAGGAAGTTTCACAACTTTCCTGTTTTTAAAATTTTCCCCCTATACACAAATAACTATATCCACTCTACAACTGATAATTGTTAGGCCCAATTAACCAGATTATGGACCCAGGGCAAAGTTAGATAATGAAACATGTGACATTTGGCAACTAAGTCATGCGTTTAGGTTTAAAATGGCATGTGCACACAATCATATTCCCCTCCCGCAACAGCATTAATGGTTCTGTTTCTAAGATGTTGAAGACTCTTATGTTGAATATGTATTATTCTAGGGCTGCTAGAATTAGAATAAATTTTATTAATCCAAAAAATGTATACCAGAAATGCATTAGTCATTCATTACTAGTTGCTATTCATCAATCATTATGCTATTTAAAATATGTCAGTAATCCAATTGTGATGGGTCCCCTCCCCTTCCCCCCCCCCCCCCGCCGTGCTACCTGATGTACTGGGGTCCCACTGAGCCTGCCCGTTTCACCAGCCTGGGCTCCCTCACCCTGTCGTGCTGAGCCAGACTCTCAAGCCTCCTCTAGCGCGCACACACACAGGTAGGGACACACCCAGCTGCAGAAAGACAGACACTTAAATCAGCTCTGAGTGGGAAGAATCAGCTAAGGAATTCTCCAGCACTCAAGTGCACACCCCCTCAGGGGTACAAACCCAAAATTGTGTTGTCTTGCACTGCACAGAAAACTGTACAACATGAGCTCATGAAAAAAAATTGCCCCCTCCCTCAATGTGGAGGACAATATGCACAGCTTTCCCCCCCCCCCCCCCCCCCCCGGTTATGAATTGCACAAACTGGTTTAGAGAAAACAAAACAAGTTTAACTACAAAAGAGATTCATAGATTCTAGGACTGGAAGGGACCTCGAGAGGTCATCGAGTCCAGTCCCCTGCCCGCATGGCAGGACCAGATTAAATGATTATAAGTGATAGCAAACAGATCATAGTAAATAAACAAAAAACACAAACTGAGTTTCACACTTGATAGGTAGGATATAAACTAGCAAATTCTCACCCTGAGTGATAAACAGGCTGGCAGATTCTTAAGGCACAAGTTGCCTTGACTTTCCCAGGTTTTCATATACAGGCTAAAGATCCATCTAGCTTGGGAACATCACTTCCCACACTTCAGTCCTTGCCCCTCAGGGATTTCCAGTTGTGTTGTTGCAGGTAAAGTGAGGTCCCTAATGATGTCATTGTCCCCCTTTTATCTCTATTGTCCTCCACTTGGTAAGCTCTTTTGTTGTGACCTGGGTCAAACCATTCCCATTGTGTAGTGTTATTCATAGGTGCTGGAACTATGGGTCCGGGGGGTGCTGCAGCACCCCCTGGCTTCAAGTGGTTTCCATTATATGCAGGGTTTACAGTTTGGTTCAGTGGCTCTCAGCACCCCCACTATACAAATTGTTCCAGCACGGCTAGTGTTATCTGAGAAGTTTCTATTGCACACAGTTCCTGGGGTAATCCTTGTGCTTGGCTTATTGAGGAAATGCACACATTAACATTGTTTGGCCTTTTTACTGTTGTACCTGAAAGACTGCTTGTGGTTGTTTTCAACACATACATACAAACTTCATAACTTTACATACAACAATAACACATACAATCCAATGAGATATTAATGTCTAGGAGATCAAGACACTTAGAATGATACCTCACAAGATATACTTTGTACAAAACATATCCTAATTACATGACAGTGGTGAATATTAGGGTGTCACACTAATCAAGAAGCAAATATATATACACCATGTGATTTCATTACCATCACACACCAGGAATAGAAGAAGTGAACAGTTTATGAACAATCTATAGGCTGACATTTCTCTTCACAAACTCTTTGGTAACTACTGATGAATAGTTAATACATTAGTAGAAATCAGGTTCATTATTTGTATTACCATGTGAAGTAAGAGCCACAGTCATGACCTAGGACCCTATTGTGCTAGGCACAGGTGGTGACTTTTTTCCTGGTGGGTGCTCCACCCCCACCCCACCATGAAGCCTCACCCCCACTCCACCCCTCCCTCCAAAGCCCCACCCTTGCTCTGCTTCTTCCCACCCTCACTCCGCCCCTCTTCCAAGCACTTCCCACTAACAGCTGATCGGCATGGCCTGCCAAGCAGCTGATCAGTGGGTGATAAGCACCCACTATTTTTTTTTTCCTGTGGGTGCTAACTGACAGGGGAGTACAAGGAAACATCACTGGTCAGTATAATAGACAGTGATATCAGCACACTAGTGGTCTAACCATTGTCAAGGTTTTTGTAGACATCATGGCAAAGGAGAGCTTAAGGAGAGATTTGAAGGAGGATAATTTGGTAGCTTTGCTGTTATTCACAGGGAGCTCCTCCCAAGCATGAAGGTGCTTATTTGGAAGTTTAAAGGTGGGTTGTAGAGGTTGATATAGGCTAACCGGAGGCAGGAGTCATTTTGATAGTGGATGAATGATGACAGATAGGGTGGTAATTGTCAAAGTGAAGACAAGGAGCTTCTATTTGAGAGAAGAAAGAACCAGTGGAGGGATACAGACGCTCCCCGACTTACACAAGCATTCCATTCTGGAATGTCTTGCGTAACTCAAATTTTGCGTAAGTCAGAAACGTATACCCGACCATTACGCAAAAAGCGAAACAAAAAACCTTCCTATTTCTAGCTTACGGAACTTTTTCCATCAGTGCGGATTTGCGTAAGTCGGGTCTGTGTAACCCCGGGGGGAGGGAGGGTGCATCTGTATAAAAAAGAAGGATGATATGGTCAGTCTGCAAGTGATTCATGAACAAGAGAAAAAGAAGGCTAAATTCAAAATAGATAGATATTACTCACAACTAATAATTTGACCATCTCCAGTCTAAACCCTGTAGCATTATTCAGATTCAGAGGATGCTATTACAGCTAGTGTAGGACTTCTTAATTTTCATTTTTTTAACTAATAAATACTCCTGTTACAAAAAGAAATTAATGTTGTTTATCTAATAAACATCAGAAATTTTAACATGCGTCAAACAGCTTGCCTACAAGAAGCAGTAAAGCAGGCTATGGGTCTGTGATTTCTAAAACGTCCTAATGTGTTGCACATTAATAGAGTCTGTGTAGATCCTTCTGGTGCACATTAAAGGTCCCCTAGTATGCTTTTATGTAGTGCTGTTCAAAACTAGGGAACGTTAGATCACTCATGACAGCATATGCTACTATAATGAGTAATGTACATAATATATATTACTCAGAGCACATACAAAGAGAAAACTCTAAAAACCCTAACTTTTGACACCTACATACAACTTAATAAATACTGAAAATAAACCCTGAAAAATGAAATTAATGAATCCCAAAATACAGAATCCGTAAGATAGTGCTATAAATCTGTATATCTGAATATAAAGGAATTAGGTCTTGGGAAAATATATACTGGGCTAGATCAACAAAGGGACGTAGGTGCCAAATAGCCACTTTCTTAACACCCAGTCCAACATTTGGACACTACTGAGATCCTCCAAAACTCTACTCAGCTGTTGCCTACCCCTGTAGACACCTAAGTTGCTGCTGGTAAAGTCCCCATGATGCCTACGTTTCTGCCAGTGGACATGTGCAAAATACCTGAGTCCTGACAGTACCAAGCCATTTGGTTCCTACCTGCGATCAGGCACAGACTCATCCCTGCGGCTCCTCCTGCTGGTCATCTCGGGAATTAGCTCACCAGCATCCAGAGCGCCCTCTGCAGGGCAGGTGTCCCACCTGTCTCTGGCCCCTATGTCTCTCCCAGACCCCGGTGCCCTTGGCTTGGGTGCTGCCCCCCAGCAGTACCCCACTCTCTCTCTGGGTCTCCCCATCCAGGGGAACCCCCACCCCTATCCCAATGTCACCTCAGTTGTGGCTACTACCAGTCACCATCTAGCCCCCATGCCCTGGGGCAGACTGCAGTCTATCAGCCAATCATCACAGGCAACAAGGGGTTTGGACTGACTGCCTTTACCCACCCTCAGGCTACCCCTCTGCAACCACAATACCTATGTGGGCCTAGGACCAGGCCCTGCAGCCTGGGGAGTTGCTGGCCTAGGGCTTCCCAGCCCTGCCTTACTCTAGGTCCCCAGTGAGCTCCCTGCAGCCCGGCCGGCCGGCCGGCCGGCCTGCCTGCCTGCCTGCCTGCCTGCCTGCCTGTCTCTCTCTCTCTCTCTCTCTCTCCTGTCAGAGAGAAACTGTCTCTGCTCTGGCTATCCTGGCCTTCTTATAAGGCTGAGTAGCTCCATTTGGGGCATGGCCCCAGCTGCAGCCACTTCCCCAATCAGCCAGGGTTTTGCCCCTTTACACAGCCCCAGCCCTCTGCAGGGCTTTTCCAACCCCTTCAGGGCTGGAGTGGGTGTTCCCCCTGCTACACTACCCTTTGCCTGAGCCAGGTGGGATTTACAAACTAGCCTGCAGGGCTTCATCCAGTAGTTATGCTCGGAGCATGTCTAACCCCCACAAAAAGCATCTGGGATGAGCAGATCAGGCACTTTTGTGGCTGGCCAGTGTGCGTGTGTCCCATTAGCCCAGGGGTTAAGGCAACTGGAATAAGGGAGCCCAGAGTTCCAGTCGCTGCTCCAAATCAGGTAGAGTGGGGATTTGAAGACAGGCCTCCCACATCACAGGTGAGTGCCCTAACCATTGTGCAATTGGCTATACAGTAGTGGAGGTCTCTCTCTTGGTGCATTTGTTTGTTTGCAAGGAAGCGCTGACCTGGCTTAGGTGCCAAACTTCAGGAGAAAGTTCACAGTTGAGAATTCTGAGCACAGGGAGGCACCTCCCTCCAGCATGGGCCTAAGCTCCATCCCTCTCCTCAACATTTCCTATTGGCTAGCTTAGGCAGCTCCCTGCTCGATCTGCTGGTTTCTGCAAATCCCTTCCTTAGTCTCCTAACTCTTCCCATGCGTTGTATAGGGTGCATAGGTGCCTAACTCAGGGCTGTGAATTCCAAGGGGTGACAGGGTACCTAAGTCTCTTTGTGAATCTAGCCCATTGTCACATGTGATGCAGTTGTTTCTAGATGCAGCGCATATTTTCAGTAATGTCGGCTTTGCCTGTATCGCGCTCTCACTAATTTATTTTTCTTAAGTGTAGCTCCTGCCTACAGGTTATACCCAACCAATTAAACATGGGTGCTAAAACATTGCAGTACCCAGAAATTCATATTCTATATTCGACTAGAATTTCATTTAAAAAAACCTAAAGTCTATCTGGAACTAACTGAGACATTCTACAGATGCTTCATGTTACCTAAATGATTTCCTGTTGTAAAGAGCTTGTTGCCATTAAACCATTTTTAGTTCCCCAAAGTCCAATGAGACTGAATCATCCCTTCAATTGCTTTTTTTCCCCAGCAATATTTTCATTGTACGTAAATAGCTGCATTGAGCTATTTGTCAGTCAAATTATGTAACCAAGTTCCTGGTAAAGACTTCACTTGGAAATGTGCCATTTGCCCATAAGACTCATGAGACAAAGTACACTTTAAGATGCCACAAGTTTATATATAAATTCTCTCTTTTTTTTTTTTTTTTTTTTTTTTGCTTAAAGGGAGACAAATCAGGGAAAGACTGCATAAATAGCACACAAGTTATTTTTTTCTTCTTGTAGAATTCTTGGCCGGCTTTAGTTATCATACATTTACAAGATTAAAGGGTCTAACTTCATAAACAAATATAGTTAAAAACGTGCTACTTTAACATATTTTTCTAGGCTCTTTTTATAATGTTGTTTATAATTGTATTTATTTATTTTGCTAGAACTGCAAACTTCCTAAATAGAAGTTGGACCTTAAATAGTATTGAATCTCTTGAACTGTTACATCTTTTTCTAACTGCTGCTTCCTTACTACTGATTTTCACTGGGGAAATTCAGCTCCATGCCTCCACCCAGTGGGGTTTCCTTGGTAAAGAAAGAAAAGCAAAGGCCTCTGAAAAGCAGTTCTACAACTGGTACAAACAGGACAAATGTAGCTGCATCAGCTTATTTCCTCCCATCGTCTGTGTTTTTTCTGTGTAATGGACCTCCTGAAGTGTATAATTTTACTAGATTTATTCACCAGAAATGCAAATATGTGAGCTGATCAACTAATACTGGCCTTTGTGATTTATTTGCTGCTTCTGTAGATATAGTAAATCATGAGAAGTCCAAAAGGTGCTAGGAAAAAAATGCATTTCAAAGGCTTTTGATAATGTTGACAATTTTTTCTGAAAACTTTTTTGTGCGATCAAAGCTGTGTTGACATGCTGAAATAACTGCCAGTCTAGGTCAGAGTGAAACCAGTGAACCAGAAATATTTATTATAAGATATATGTGATGAACTAAATTCCTCAAATTTCAACTATATTGTTAGATTAGCAGTATGCTTTTCTACCTGTAGATCCAAGGTCAAAGCGGTGGCTAAGATAATACAGAAAAAAAAAAGATTGGTGTCTGTGTTATGCTGGAGCGATAGAAAGGAATTACAGCACAAATAAAAGAGATCATCATTTACTATAAAATCCTTCAACACTATTAGACCTGTGTTGGCTATTCATATTGGTGAGCAACCAGAGAAACCTATCCGGAGGAATATCAGTCTTAATGGGATGAAAACAAATTTTTAAGAGACGGGTAGATTTCATTTATGCTTGTAGCTACTAATGATTCATAAAATGGATACGTTGGTGCTCAAATAGGTGTAATAAGGCTAGCTTGTTTGTTAGAACATGGGTTAATTAATTTTAAAGTGAAAGAACTTTCTCTGAGCCCTGGTCTACACTACGAGTTTAGGTCGACTTTAGCAGGGTGAAATCGAATTAAGCCTGGACACGTCCACATGACGAAGCCCTTTCTTTTGACTTAAAGGGCCCTTTAAACCGGTTTCTTTACTCCACCTCCGATGAGGGGATTAGCGCTAAAATCGGCCTTTGTGGGTCGGATTTGGGGTAGTGTGGACGGAATTCAACGTTATTGGCCTCCGGGAGCTATCCCACAGTGCTTCATTGTGACCGCTCTGGACAGCACTCTCAACTCAGATGCACTGACCAGGTAGACAGGAAAAGCCCCGCGAACTTTTGAATTTCATTTCCTGTTTGCCCAGCGTGGAGAGCACAGGTGACCACGGAGGGAGGGGGAAGCAAATGAATACAGAACAAATCTGGTCCATCTATTTTTTATATCTTAAGCTGGCAGCAGACAATGCAGCATGACTGATAGCCCTCGGCATCTTCTGGGTGCTTGGCAGAAGATACTGTACTACGACTGCTAGCCATCATCGTCAAGACGGTTCAATAGGACTGCCGGCAGGACTGAGTCTCCAGGAGACAAAGCATGTCTGCCTAGGTGCCTATGATTGAACTGGAGGACGACGACAGATACCAGTCGTAATACACCATCTACTGCCAAAAGGCAAGGGGCTGCTGCTGTGTAGCAATGCAGTACCACGTCTGCCGGCACCCAGATGACATATGGTGACGGTGAGCTGAGCTGAGCAGGCTCCATGCTTGCCATGGTATGTTGTCTGCACAGGTAACCTAGGTAAAAAGGCGCGAATCGATTGTCTGCCGTTGCTCTGATGGAGGGGGAGGGGCCTGACGGCATGTACCCAGAACCCCCCGCGACACTGTTTTGCATCATTAGGCATTGGGATCTCAACCCAGAATTCCAATGGGCGGCGGTGACTGTGGGAACTGTGGGATAGCTAGCCACAGTGCAACGTTCCAGAAGTTGACGGTAGCCTCGGTACTGTGGACGCAGTCCGCTGGCTTCATGCACTTAGAGCATTTTATGTGGGGACACACACAATCGACTATATAAAACTGATATTTATAAAACCGGCTTCTATAAATTTGACCTAATTTCGTAGTGTAGACATACCCTGATTTTACTGTCTAAGGATGGCCATGCACAAGCTGAAGTTCAAGAGATTTACATCTAGAGTTTGCATTGCATTACAGAGAGAGTGCATTACATTACATAGAGATTTTACATTGGTTTTAAAGTAACAGCCGTGTTAGTCTGTATCCGCAAAAAGAACAGGAGTACTTGTGGCACCTTAGAGACTAACCAATTTATTTCAGCATAAGCTTTCGTGGGCTACAGCTCACTTCTTCAGATGCATAGAGTGAAACACACAGACAGAAGATGAGCTATCAGTAGCAGCTCATCTCAATTGATTGGCCTCTTACAACTGGTATGCGTACTTCCACCTTTTCATGTTCTCTGTATGTATAAATATCTTCTGTCTGTGTGTTCCACTCTATGCATCTGAAGAAGTGAGCTGTAGCCTACGAAAGCTTATGCTGCAATAAATTTGTTAGTCTCTAAGGTGCCACAAGTACTCCTGTTCTTTTTACATTGGTTTTGTTAAAGCATATGAAGACAATGGCTTATCTCAATTACCTTATTGGGTTTTTATGCTAATTCCAGTGTGTATTTATTAATAATGCCAACAAAACCTGATGCATATATTAAGGGACGTTAAGGTGACAAGGTAGACTTATTCAATGCATGTCTTATTCGTTAATATTTCAAAGGCAATTTTTTAATGTTTTTACCAGCTGCTGTGGATACAAACAATAACCCCAAAGCAAAAGACCTGGCATGTATTCCATATTGCCACTAGCTAATGAACTATTCCTGAGAAGTTTAGCACATTACCACTCACTTTAGAAACAAGCCAGGGACTCCTTTGCATTGTTTCCCTGTAAAAAATCATAATATATTATGTTTATTTCCTGAGAATTTGCCCAATTCCAGTTACATTCCCTCTACCTAGGAATCCTAACCACAGATAACCATCTACAAATATTTGTATCTAACACTGGAGACTGCATGGATCAAAGGCTTTTAATCCTCAGTTGGAAGCCCAGAGGATTATAAGGTTCATAGTTGTGCTGAGAAACACCGACTCATTGTTTGATCTTAGCAAATTATGATTGGCATCCTTATACCTTAGTGAAATAAACTAGGAAAATTGGGTTAAAGAACAAAACCAAACCAGGATCTCAAATAAACTGACCTTGTACAATTTAGGAATTCTGACTGATCTTGTGAAGTTGTATTATCTGCAGTGTCATGAGTGCCTATATGTACGTGGAGCCACCATTGCTGACAGGTCCTGTAGCATGTACGTGTCATGCCAACAGACCCCGGTCATTGGCGGGCGGGATTGAACCAGGGACCTCTGGAGATTAGTGCATGAGCCTCTACTGCACGAGCTAAAAGCCAACTGGCCGTTAGCTGAGGCTGTAGAGTAGACTCATTTTATATCTCTCTCTCTAAGTGGTCTCGGTGCCACTAGATCGGACTGAACACCACAACCAGAAGGTGTGTGGGTTACATATGCACCACACAAATTCAACAGAAGGTATCTGCCACTTATAGGCCCTATTCAAGTGCAGACATCTTGGACAATGGGTAAGCTGCATCCTTAGACAACACAGTTTAGTTGATTCCTCTGAAGGGGGGAGGGGGTGGAGAAGGTGGAGTAGCGGAAAGTTCTAGGAGAAGAACAAAAGAGGACAGGTGACAAGTGGTTTAAAATAAATACACAAGAACAGGGGCCAGACAGGAAGACAGAGCATGGGGCAGGAGAGAGCAAGGTCACAGAAGCTGGGAAGGGGTTTCATGAGGGAGAGAGACCAGCTTGCATGCAACAATCTGGATGAAGAGGGGACACCCTGCCTGCTTGCATTCCTGGATCCAGGAGGTTTCCCCAACAGCTCACAAGGGTTGGGTGAGATAAAAAACAAGGGACATGTGTTTAGTGTTTTGTATGATCCTGTGCCATACATGATTAAGTATAAAAGATCATAAAGATATTGGACAGTACAAAGTGAGTGGGCATGTGTGTGTTGACTGTTCCCCAATAACTGCAGGCCGCTGGGAGAGTTAAAATCGGAAGCCTCCCATCTTTGGGGTGAAGGTCTGGGAAAGGGTTGTGTTAAGTAAATGGGGTACCTTGGGGGTCAGCACTGATCCTGGGGGCTTAGGGCTGTTTGGCTGAGGAGCTCCTTTTCTGAGATGGAACAGCAGACAGACTCAGTGCCTGGGAAATGTCAGAGAGACCAAGGGAGGAAGCAGTGCTGCAGCCTACTGAGTCTCTAGAAGTCAGCCCAGAAGATCAAGAGCACGGAGGCTTGGGTTCCCTTCCCAGCAGCCTTAGCAGATGGCTAGGCAGAGGTGTTCATTAGAATCTGTGATGGACCCTCTTGAACTTCACTGACAGTTCCAAAGAAGCTGTACCAATGACTCCACTATATACTGGTTTGTTTTATTTACCATAAACAGACAATACCATTCAAAGCATGAGATGGGTCTTCTTTGATTGATTGATTTTAAGAAAAATGGTAAAGTTGTCCTTTTTCTGGCTGAGTTCTTCTGAATAATCTCAAACACCTCCCATGAAAGCAGGGGACTAAAAGGCAATATAGATTACTTCTATTATCTTAAGCACTGATCCTGCAAACACACATGCATGGGCTTAACTTTACTACATTTGATTTCAATGAGACTACTCAAGGTAGTAAAGTTAAGCCCATGCATAAGTTCTTGCAGTAGCAAGGCCTTACATTCCAGATTTCCCTCATGCTTTAAAGCCCATAGCAAAATAAAACAGTGTCATATACAATATTTTCTGATGAGTTTAAAAAGCATAACACTGTACAGAAACTTTTCTTCACAGGGCCATTTAGCAGAAGAGGTCAGGCAGAAGGAGGGAGGGGATGGCACTGCTGAGACATACGCGGTTTGTCAGAGCTCTGTGAAGAAAAAATTGGAATTTCAGTTTCATTTTATATGTAGTCCAAGTTGGTTTGAACCTGAAAACCTATTTAAGTGGAAATGTAGACATTGGAGAAATGCCTAAAGTACGTATTGAACACTGTAGGGCAGAATTATTTGTAATTAAGAAACTATCAACAAAATCCACAGACACTTCAATAGGAGCTGACACGGATACAAGGCCAAACTCAACAACAAATGCAAACTCAACTCTAGGCACTAATGAGGAAAATAAATTGGAAAATAGGCTTGGACGCAAATACAGACACAGTCCAGTCAGTGATTGCTATTCTGGATAATAAATTTGACCAGATGACTGTGAAAATTGATGCCTGTAAGGATAGAACTAACTGAAAACTTGGGAAATCAGTTGACCCAACTATAAGCTGAAGTGAAAAGTCAGTCAAGGAAAGCAGATCAGGGTTGCTGTTAAACTTTTTTAGAGGCATAATCAACAGCAAACTTAGAAACATTTGAATGTTGTGCTGAAAAGTACTGGATTTATAGTAGTCCTCTGCTAGTGGCTACAGTAAGTAAGCTCTGGGCAAAGACAATTTAAGCGACACACTGCCCTGCCGACATTTTTCAATCACATGTTTCAGACAAAACTTGATTTTTTACCCTTGAAAATATGGATAAATTAAAAAGAAATACCGGTTCACAGATATAAATACTTACTGTAAAAAATAAAGGCAATGGTACTAAAATGTACTCTTACAGAAAGGTACAAACTAGGGCAGTCAATTATTCGCAGTTACCTCACACAATTAACTCAAAAATATTAATCGCGATTAATCGCACTGTTAAACAATCGAATACCAATTGAATTAAATATTTTTAGATGTTTTTCTACATTTTCAAATATATTGATTTCTACTAAAACACAGAATACAAAGTGTACAGTGCTCACTTTATATTATTTTTATTACAAATATTTTCACTGTAAAAATGAGAAAATAAATAGTATTTTTCAATTAACCTCGTACAAGTACTGTAGTGCAATCTCTTTATCCTGAAAGTGTAACTGACAAATGCAGATTTTTTTGTGTTACATAACTGCTCTCAAAAACAAAACAATGTAAAACTTTAGAGCCTACAAGTCCACTCAGTCCTACTACTTGTTCAGCCAATCACTCAGACAAACAAGTTTGTTTACATTTACAGGAGATGCTGCTGCCTGCTTCTTATTTACGTCACCTGAAATGGAGAACAGACATTCACATGGCACTTTTGTAGCTGGTGTTGCAAGGTATTTATGTGCCAGATATGCTAAACATTCGTATGTCCCTTCATGCTTTGGCCACCATTCCAGAGGATATGCTTCCATGCTGATGATGCTTGTTAAAAAATATTGCATTAATTAAATTTGTGACTGAACTCCTTGGTGGAGAACTGTATGTCTTCAGCTGTTTTACCCGCATTCGACATATATTTCATGTTATAGCAGTCTCGGATGATGACCCAGCACATGTTCATTTTAAGAACACTTTCACAGCAGATTTGACAAAATGCAAAGAAGGTACCAATGTGAGATTTCTAAAAATAGCTACAGCAGTCGACCCAAGTTTTAAGAATCTGAAGTGCCTTCCAAAATCTGAGCAGGATGAGGTGTGGCGCACGCTTTCAGTAGTCTTAAAAGAGCAACACTCTGATGCAGAAACTATAGAACCTGAACCACCAAAAAAGAAAATCATCCTTCTGGTGGCATCTGACTCAGATGATGAAAATGAACATGCATCGGTCCGCTCTGCTTTGGATCATTATTGAACGGAACCCATCGTCAGCATAGACACATGTCCTGTGAAATGGTGGTTGAAGATGAAGGGACATATGAATCTTTAGCGCATCTGGCACCTAAATATCTTGCAATGCCGGCTACAACAGTGCCAGGCGAACACCTGTTCTCACTCTCAGGTGACATTGTAAACAAGAAACTGACAGCATTATCTCCTGTAAATTGTGATTGTCTGAGCAATTGGCTGAAGTAGGCCTGAATGGGCTTGTAGGCGCTAAGGTTTAACATAGTTTTATTTTTCAATGCAGTTATTTTTGATACATAATTCTACATTTGTAAGTTCAACTTTCATGATAAAGAGATTGCACTACAGCACTTGTATGAGGTGGCTTGAAAAATACTATTTCTTTTGTTTTTTAGTGCAAATATTTGTAATAAAAATATAAAGTGAGCACTGTACACTTTGTATTCTGTGTTGTAATTGAAATCAGTATATTTGAAAATGTAGAAAACATCCAAAAATATTTAAATAAATGGTATTCCATTATGAAGAACGCCATTAATCATGCAATTAAGCGGGATTAATTTTTTTAATCACTTGACAGCCCTAGTGCCAACTTCATAGATCTACAAAGAGGCAAGCCAAATCCCTAACAAATGTAGGGGTTCAAAATCTGGTTGGAATTGGCATTCAGGCTCAATCTATTACTGAGATGCTGTGACAGGATGTATATCCTGCCCTGGACTGGAAGGGTATAAGCCACACGATGGGTGGAGGAAGTCCCACCCTTCAGACCGTAGTGGGCATGCTCCAAGTGCTATGCCAATATGAAAGAGAGCAGCCCGGCTCAGTCTGGACTGACTGCTGGAGGAGGACCTTTGGTGGAGTCTCCAGCTGAGGAGCCATCACAGCCCTTTCCTGGAGGGAGCCAGAGATCTCGAGAATGAGACTGGAGCCCCAGGGAATTATCCACGCCGAGGAGCCTGGAGACCCCGATACCCCATGGACGACAGCTTCAGGAAGCCCAGTAGGATATGACCCAGGGAGGGTGAGCGTATGAGGTCAGCGTGTTTCAATGGGATACCCCACTGACCCAGTGGTGGACCACTCTGCCACTGATAGGGCCCTGGGTCAGGGCCCAATGGAGTTGGGTGGTCCTGGGCCCCCCTACTCGAGCTGCCACCCCCCTTGGTGGTGGCCTCTTGGGTATTGGCCAGTAGGCTGCACTGCCCTGTATCTGCGGGCCACTATATTGACTCTGGCCACTAGGCCACACTGCCCTGAACACAAAGGCTGCATCTACCAATATGATATATGCCATCATGTGCCAGTAATGCCCCTCTGCCATGTACATTGGCCTAACCGGACAGTCTCTATGCAAAACAATAAATGGACACAAATCAGACATCAAAAATCGTAACATTCAAAAACCAGGAGAGCACTTCAATCTCCCTGCACACTCAATAAGAGACTTAAAAGTGGCCATTCTTCAACAAAAAAACTTCAAAAACAGACTTCAACCAGAAACTATAGAACTGGAATTAATTTGCAAACTTGATATCATCAAATTAGGCCTGAAAAAAGACTGGGAGTGGCTGGGTCATTAGAAAAAATAATTTTCCCTGTGTTGATACTCTCACCTTCTTGTCAACTGTTGGGAATGGGCCACATCCACCCTGACTGACTTGGCCTCATTAGCACTGACTCCCCACTTCGTAAGGCAACTTCCATCTTTTCATGTGCTCTGTATTTATACCTGCCTATTGTATTTTCCACTCCATGCATCTGATGAAGTGGGTTATAGCCCATGAAAGCTTATGGCCAAATAAATTTGTTAGTCTCTAAGGTGCTACAAGGACCCCTTGTTGTTTTTGTATTGACTCTGGCCACTAAGCCACGCTACCCTGAACACAAGGGCTGCTGCTTTCACTCTGACCCTTAGACCTCAGTGTGGTGAGGTCCGAGACAGTTGGGTAGACAGTAACCGCGATGTCCACACACCCACTATCCTCCCCAGCAGCGGACGGGGTGTGCATACACCACCACAGATGTGGTTTTGAGCTGCAAATTCATGTGTAAACTTGCATTCAAGGATCAAATCTGGGTTTTTAATCTGAGCTCATTTCTATGTGTCTTCTGAAGAAATCACTAAATACATATGTTTTTCTGTGTTTTTTTTTCTGTACCTACATTTTTCTAATTCCTATTTAGTGAAGCATAACATAATTTTATACAACATAAACACAGTCATCTAATAATTCCCAGCCTGGAATTCTGACTGTCATAACACTACTGAACTGTTGAATTGTCTTCCAGATGCAAGGTAAATTAGGGAAATTCTCATAACACCAAACAACTGAGCGTTTTTATTTTGTTTAACTTGCAATATTAAAATCACCTTTGAGCTGAAACCTTAGTATAAGAGTTCCAGCCCAAGAGCAAAACATTTGCAAAAATTGAGTGAGTGAAAAATAGGGGTTCTGAATATAATAGCTCTTTCCACGTGTGTTTATGATGATAGGACTGACACTTCATTTGAGAATTCCACCATGGGGTTAATCTACTCTGGCAGCCTCTTGCTTGTCTCTAAGGGCCCAATCCAAAACTCAATAGAAAAACTCCTACTGACTTCAAGGGGCTTTGGCTCAGGCTTGAAGTGATTCGCTATACCAGTGGTTTTCAACCTGTGGTGCATGGACCCCTGGTGGTCCTCAGACTAAATCTAAGATTTCCACACCTCCATTCAAAATTTGTTAGGGGTCCACAAATGAAAAAAGGTTGAAAACTACTGCTCTGCATTAATCTTGTGTGGTGTAGGGAAGTATTACAGAGAGTGGGGCAATGGCAGCTGAGCCAGCAACTCTGATCACTGCACCTCCAATTATTTGTCCCAGACCACACCTGACTAAGGGAAGTGTTCCCCGGTGATAGACTGGGATAGTCTGGAGGGAATTAAAAGGTTAATTAACTCATTAGCCCAGATGACACAAAAGGGGAAGGAAGGAAGGAAGAAGACAATGACAACTTCAGAAACAGAGAGCACATTAGCTAGCCACTGGAGATCTCTCCCCTCCTAATCTCAGGAGCTGAAGGCTCAAAGTTACTGTTAGTATGAGGTAGCATAGTCTTTAAAGGTGGTAGAAAAAAACAGTGTAAATAAAGCACACAAGGTGCTTTACCTGAAGAAGGTCTCTGAGCTGTTTGTGGGTCTAGAAAGAAGGTAGGAGCAAGTCTGCCTTGCCACAGGAAGAAATATGAATACAACTCTTTGGGGCTCTGGTCACTATTTCATACCCAGTGATACAAATTTACTGGTGTAAGTGAGTGCAACTCCATGTCATCAGTGAAGCCGCTTCTGCTTACACTGCAGAAAATCTTCTTGCGGCCCTTACAAAATGGAACTAATCTTTCATTCTAATTCCTCTCCTCTGCTTACCTCCTCTGCTTCTGCTGAGCATTCTTCTTCCCTTTCTGTCTCCCTTTCCCAGAATCTTGCCCTTAGAGACTTACAATATTTTTCTGATGTAGCTGGTTGTTAACTGAATGTGCTGCATTACTTTCACAGATATAACTACCTGAAAATTGAAGGGGTCTCCAGCACTAATTCTACCATTACATTGATCAGTTTGGCAAAGTGGAAAGATTCCATCCAATAGGGATTTGCCAAAATGTAGTAGTAGTCACAGACCAGGCATGAAGATGTAGTGATGGTTCAGAATGCATAGCAAAAATCCTTACAAGAACACTAGTTACCAAAAGGCACCAAGGAAACCATTAAAAGCAAAGAAATTCAAAGCTGTATGGAAAGTCCTAATGAGGGTATGCAAACCACCTTATCTCCACCCTCATAATGATGTTCTGAGAAAATAAAAATGTCAGACTACCTTATCCCTTCATTGCAGTTTCATATTACCAATGTCACTCTTAGGCATACTGTGGCTCTGGTAAGTCTGTCCTTGTTCACTGAGAAGCACATTTACAATACTTCACCTGCAAAGAAAGTAAGATGAAAGGCTGGCATCTCTGTGCAGAACAGGTAAGGGACTGGTAATTAAAATGTGAATTTCTATGCTTTGGGTTTCTTTCAAATTTAACCTTAACTCTTAATTTCTTGGCTTTACAATGGTGGGCTGAGGTGGGGGAGTGTGTGTGTGGGAGGGGGGAACAAGCCAGGTAGTGGTGTTAGTACCCTTAAATTTAATTTCACCTCAATGTTGTTTTTTGTCAGGAAATACACATGAACTCTTGATTAGAGGGAAGGAAACAACCTGAGGGAATTTACAACACAGCCCTGGAGACCTTAGAAAGAATAATGTTCGCAGACTAGGATGCTACTGTGAGAACATAAAAACGCGACTGCCTTCCAACATCTTGGAAGTTGAGAACAATAAACTCTTTACCCTCGCTCTGCTCCCAGCAGATCCAGAGCAGCGGGCTGGTACGTACACACTCCAACAAGCTTAGGATTGAGTAAGTATAAAGGATACTCAAACCCCAACATTTAAAAAATTTCTCCCCCATTCCCTGTGCCCCCACCACTCTCTGCTCCTCACTCAGCATTCCCGTGTACCGAGGATAACTGAGAAAATACAATGATTTCTCCACACCACCCTTAAGCTCCAGTCTCACTCTCATTGCCCATGCATTCAAGAAATCTGATACTCCAGAAAACATTCAGCACATAATCCATTGTCGATCTGTGGCTGCTGAAGTCCCGGGCAGGAGCACCGCCAACTTTTCTGCCGCCCTAGGCTGTGGAAGGTCCCGCCCCGAAATACCACCGCAGTCGCCGCCCCACAAATTGTAGCGCCCTAGGCGACTGCCTAGGTTGCCTAATGGGTTGCGTCGGCCCTGCCCAGGGTTCCTGTACACTACCACATAACTGCTCTCCTGCAGTGATGGATTAGCCACTGGACAAACGGGGTGCATGCTGAGGGGCCCTGGCCAATTGGGGGGCCCAGGAAAAATGGACACCCCCATGTCCCGACCCGCTCCATCCGCCTGACGTTCCTGCCGGGCAGCAGGGGCAGGGCGCAGGGGCTTGCCCTGCTCTGCCCACCCAGTGTTCCTGCCAGAGAGCGAGGTTTGGGTGTTGGGGCTTTCCCCACTCCACCCGCCCACCACCCCTGCCGGGGAGCAGGGTTTGAGTGCAGGGGCTCGCCCTGCCTCACCCGCCCGGCCTTCCTTCACTCAGCCCCACCGGCCGCTGCAGAAGTCACAAAGGTTAAGGAAAGTCATGGAATCCGTGACTGCTGCGACAGACACAGAGCCCTAGTTATCACACATTTCAAGGTGAAGTAGCCAGTTAACATCTCTCCAGTCATGGGGTGGGACGGGGAGGGCTACTGGGGTTCTAGATTGTTTTAATAAGCCATAAATCCAGTGTCTATTCAGTCCATGATTTTTAGTATCTATCAAAGTTATAAATTTAACTTAATTTAAATTTAACAATTTTATGTTCACAACAAACACTTTGTTCAAACCCTGGGAACAGCCAGGGTGTGACATTCCCCTGGTGTTATCTGAACCGGTGATCTGCTAGGTCACTCCAATCCTTGACTTTGGGATCCAGCCTTACCCTGCTCTGCTGTGAGAAACCCCAGTCCTGGGCTGTTCACGCACAGCCTCTGGCATGTAAGCTGCTTGGAGTGTGCAACCAAATGACACTAGCCAATATCTCCAGTCCCAGACACAACCCTAGGAACCTCCATCTTGCAGTGTCCAGTTATACCCACTGGATGCTGCAAGCTTATATGAGTTTGTCAATTTAACAAAGAAATTGATATGTACCAGGCTTGTTATCCCAAGGGGAGTCTCTGAAATGCTTCAAACCAAACATGCTGCTTCAGGTAGAATAATCAAATGAATTTATTAACTACAAAAGATAGATTTTAAGTGATTATAAGTCAAAGCACAACAAGTCAGATTTGGTCAAATGAAATAAAAGCAAAACACATTCTAAGCTGCTCTTAACACTTTCAATGCCCTTACAAACGTAGATGTTTCTCACTACAGGCTGGCTGGTTGCCCTTCAGCCAGGCTCTCCCCTTTGATCAGCGCTTCAGTCACTTGGTGGTAGTGGTGTCTGTAGATGATAGTGGAAGAGCGAGGAAGAGCATGGCAAATGTCTCTCCCTTTTATTATGTTCTTTCTTCCCTCTTGGCTTTGCTCCCCTCCCCCCCTTCACGGTCAAGTGAGCATTACCTCATCGTAGCCCCTGACTGACCAAGGGAAGGGGGGTGACTCACTTGAGAGTCCAACAGATCCTTTGTTGCTGCCTAGGCCAGTGTCCTTTGGTCCGTGAGGCTGGGCTGGGTCTGTCCGATACATGCCCTGATGAGGTGTGAACTGCCCCTCTGTTCCTGAAGAGTTTTGCCTGGGCTTGTTTTAAGCCATGAGAACACGTTTTCAATCTCATAACTATATACATGAAATTACAACCTATAATATTACTATAACAACAATGCTCAGTGCCTCATGAGCCTTCTGAAGAAACCCAACATGACAAACTTTGCATGGGATACCATACAATCATATTAAAAGTGCAGGATGTTCCCCCGAGATACAGAGTGTCACAAATGGGTACTAAGATGGCTCCCCAATATGCCAACCTCTTCATGGGCTACCTTCAAAAAGAATTTCTGAACAAATGCACCACGCCACTAATGATATACCTGAGATACATCAATGATATTATCATCCGTTGGACAGATGATCTAAACTCTCTCATCGAATTCCACCATGACATCAACCACCACCACCAATCCACTGAGTTCTCTCTAGAACTCTCCCACAGGAAGCATCCACTTTCCTGGACACCACAATAAGTTTCAACAATAGAACCCTACAGACAACTATATACAAGAAACCCACGTATCACCATGCTTACCTTCATAGGTCCAGTAACCATCCAAAACAAACCAAGAAATCTGTAATCTACAGCCAGGCACTCAGATACCACAGAATATGTTCTGAGAAGGAAGTCCGGTATATACAGCTTAACACACATAAAAATGCATTCACCAAACAAGAATGTTCTACCAGACCAGAAAAGTTGATTGTATCATGGAACAAGCCATTCAATACCCTGAAAGAGCCTGCTCCAATACAGAAATAAAACCCCCTTCAACCACAAAGCCCTAGTTGTCAACTACCACTCCACATTGGAATCCATTTGGGCTATCATTAAGGACATGATTTAGTTATGGAGGTCATGGATTCTGTGACTTTAGTGAAATTCTGTGACTTCTTTGGTTTTGGCCTCCACCGCAGCAGCTGGAACTACCAACTGCCCCTCACCCCCCATAAGGCTCAGGCTTGTATCCTTCCAGTGGTCAGCCTCTCCCCACCCTTGTTTTGTTTACTAAAAGTCAGGGAAAGGTTGAGGGCTTCTATGAATTTTTGTTTATTGCCCATGGCCTGTCTGTGTCTTTCACTAAAAATAATCATGACAAAATTTTAACCTTAGCTATCATTAAACAATTACAACCCATACTTGATGGGTACCACATCCTGAAAGAGATCTTTCCTGAACCCCCACTTCTGGCCTTCAAACAATCCCCAACCTCTTCAAGCTCATCATTAGAAGCAAGCTCCCCCCCAGACCATGACACACCAACTCTGAGTGGTGCCAGACCCGGTTAGAACAACAGATGCAAAACCTGTAGACAGATTTCCCCTGCTACAATGATCAATAATCCCCATTTTTCAAGATCAATGGATCCTACACATGCCTATGACAACGTGTGGTATATTTCATTGAGTGCACTAAATGCCCCAATAACACCCTCAGAGGGTGAAATGAGATAATCACTGTACTCTTGAATAAACTCTCACTGAAAAATAAGACAAAAACATTGTATCACCTGTGGGTGAACACTTTTCACAAAGCGATCACTTTAAATCATAGAATTTGACCTTACAGTCCTCAGCCTCAAAGGAAACTTGCACAGCACCTTTAAAAGATGAGCCTGGAAGCTTAAATTCCAATTTTGTTAGACAGTAAGACCTAGTCTATGCTAGAAAATTGGGTCAGTTTAACTATGGTGGTTGGAGGTGTGAAAAATCTACACCTCTGAGTGGTGGTGTTAAGCTGACCTAAGTCCCCATGTAGACAGTGCTACGTCAACAGAAAAATTCTTCTGTCAACCTAGCTACTGCCTCTTTTGGTGGAGGCCTGCTGCGGTGGAGGCCAAAACCAAAGAAGTCACAAAATTTCAACTAAATACAACGATGGGAGAGCCCCTACTGTCAGCCTAGGTTGTATCTATACTGAAGCACTGCAGAGGCACAGCTATGCTGTTGTAGTATTTTAAGTATAAATAAGCCCTAAAAATGAACTGAGACACTGGATTTATGGCTTATTACAATCCCTATGACCCTAATCTAACTGGCCCTCTTCAATTTTTCTCCCTACCCTACCCTTTCCCCCTATGATTGGAGAGGTGTTAACTGGACCATTCACATTGAATAGTTCCTTTTGAAATACATGTTAACTACTTATGCTAAACAATCTGATCTACCTTGTATTTAGCTGTGACACAGAGAGTAGTACATTTAGCAGCCCTGAAGAAGAGCTCTGTGTAGCTCAAGATCTTGTCTCTCTCACCAACAGAGGTTGGTCCAATAAAAGAAATTACCTCACCCATCTTGTCTCTTTATTAGTTTAACATTTTTACAGACGGTAAACCAAAAAAGTACTTATGCCACAACTAGCATGAAAATGCCTTTCCTTTTTCATTGTATGCATTTAATTAATAGTTTCTTAAACAGAATGAAAGGCATGTGCTAACTTAAAAGACAGAAATTATATTAAGGCACATGTACATCCCATATGATAAGATAAAGCACATTGCTTAGTGTGGACAGTAAAATATAGCATTTGACGCTCTACTGCATTGTTTCATGAGTATGCAGCTCTGCATGTGTAAGTTTGTGTAAAGTGGATGTAAAACCTTACAATTAGTAAATATCCATAATACGTTTCTGAGGTGTTTTTACTCTTGGGCGAAGTAGGAAAGCAGTAGTTCCCCTGGTGGTCATGATGAGCCTGGTAGTCATGATGAGCAAGCTCCAAAAAAGATGAGGCTGAGCCAAAAAGGGTCATGGCTAGCAAAAATATACCTGGCACTAATTCATCATTTTGAAGCGTGAAGACAGTCGGTGTAAGTGACTGATGTATATGACAGCAGCTGTCAGACTGCTTTAATCACAAGTGCAGTGCTGGTGTATGTGGAATTTCATGAAGTAACATTAAATCATGCCAAGCTGACTATGCCTTATTCATTTCTACATTCCTTGCACAAAAGAAACTGGATCAGTGTTTAAAACTGTAAAAATAAACTAAAAAGCTTAACTCTCAATATAGGATATTATCTTGCAAAAGATATTTACCCATTTTTATTGCATATTTGAACTAATCTTTAACTGGCAGAGGAAGGAAACTAATAAATATTAGCAATGATTGAAGATAAAATGTGAAGGTTTTCACTGTAATCTAGCATTATTCTATTAATATACAGGATTACCATCTGAGTCTCCTTAAGATGGCCCATACCATATTTGAAACATGATATAGGCTGGGTATTTATAGTCCTTGGATCTAAAACGCACTGCAAATTACAACATAATTTGTAATCCTCCCATTGCTAGAGAGGAGGAGACTGAACCTCAGCTTCAATTAGAGTTCCTTTTACTTTTAGATGAACACAATAGGTGTGTGTCAGTAATGGTAGGGTATGTAGTTTCCATCTGTGACCTGGTGTGCCTAGGGCAGCCCTCACTGAAAATGCCAAGGTCAGGGCAGGCTGCAAAAAAGAGAGCAGATTCTTCCCAAACTGGTGGTTAATACTGAAGTTAGACTAACCAACCACTTACGAAACTGTGCCTCTGAGCCTCCACACTGGTTATTCAGAGCCTAAAAAAAGAAATCACACAGCCCCCTTTATTGCATTCCAGTTCTCTGGCTCCCAATCAGCACGTAGGTCCAGTACAGTGAGAAGTTACTTAAACTCTGCTCACATACACAAAATGTTCTTCTGACCCCAAAGGGTCATCAGCCACATTACCAGGTCAATATTAGTTTGGCTCTTTCCCAAAATACCACACTGCCAGCCAATCCTTTAGTGTCTAAAACTAAACATTTATTATAAAGAAAAAAGAAAGAACAAGAAGAGAGTTGTTAAATGATAAAGCACTGAGATACATACAGAGACTTCAAAGTCCATATATCAGTTTCTTAGCTGGCTTGAAAGTCCCTCTGGAATACATCCACAGCTTGGATGGGTCATTCAGTCCTTTGTTCAGAGCTTCGTTTGTAGGAAAGTTACTCCAGATGTAAGAAGCAGGAATGAAGACAAAGTGGAGATGATGCAGCTGCCCTTTATATTTCTTTTGCCATATGGCTTGTACTTCCTGTGTCTCAAACACAAGCTTCACAGCACATGGTATGGAAAAGCCTTAGAGTTCTCTTTCCACTGGCATGTGCCTACATGCCTTGCTCATTCATAAGGTGAATCCCTTGCCTTCTCTCAATGGGTCAATTGTATCGCTGATGACCCTTGATAGGCCATCAAACAGAGTAGGCAGTGCTGATGTCAATCTATCTGGGGGTGTCACCCAGAAACACAGCACAAGTTTGAAAATACAGATATACCATCCATATCTATAACTCACAATACAAAGGTGATACAAACCTATAAACAAGATCATCAGACTTGGCAAATCATAACATTTTCACAGATATCTTACATGGCATATTTGGTCAGATTCATTGCAATTTTATAATATTGGTATCAATAATATCACAGAGTGTCCCACATATTCCAGACAGTGTCATACCATCTATGGTAGGTAATTAATTCAGGCACCAGTATTTAAATATATTACTTACAGAGCTAAAAGAGAATCTTTGTAATATGAGATTACCATTGTTTAGTATAATTTTCCTGAAAAATATTTAAAGTCAATTTCACACAGTGTAACAAACTGTGCTCAGGCATTGAGGGACAGAATCCACAGCCCCAGCCTCATTAGATAGTATGCTGTGGCCACTGCTTTTTACACTAACCATAACTCTCTTACTGTTTCCACATTCTGCTTATTGCCTATTTTCTACTAAGACTGTAAGCTCTTTTCGGCAAGAACCATCTTTTCATTATATGTGTGTGCAGTGCCTGGCAGTCACTACTTAGTAGCCCCTACATGCCAAATATATATATTAATTAGGGCTGTCAA
Organism: Malaclemys terrapin pileata; assembly: GCF_027887155.1. Lineage (NCBI taxonomy): Eukaryota > Metazoa > Chordata > Testudines > Emydidae > Malaclemys > Malaclemys terrapin. The sequence goes on from NC_071505.1 coordinate 74,321,102, forward strand.
TTAATCACAGTGAACTCACACGATTAACTCAAAAAAATTAATCGTGATTAATTGCACTGTTAAACAATAGAATACCAATTGAAATGTATTAAATATTTTTGGATGTTTTTCTACACTTTCAAATACATTGATTTCTATTACAAGACAGAATACAAAGTGTACAGTACACACTTTATATTATTATTACAAATATTTGCACTGTAAAAATGATAAACCAAATAAATCAGAGGCTCTCAAACTTTTTTACTGGTGACCCCTTTCACACAGCAGATCTCTGAGTGCGACCCCTCTTATAAATTAAAAACACTTCTCTATATATTTAACACCATTATAAATGCTGGAGGCAAAGCGGGGTTTGGGGTGGAGGTTGAAAGCTCGCAACACCCCATGTAATAACCTTGCGACCTCCTGAGGGGTCCTCCAGTTTGAGAACCCTTGAAATGAATAGTATTTTTCAATTCACCACATAGAAGTACTGCAGTGCAATCTCTTTATCATGAAAGTGAAACTTACAAATTTAGATTTTTTTTGTTAAATAACTGCTCTCAAAAACAAAACAATGTAAAACTTTAGAGCCTACAAGTCCACTCAGTCCTACTACTTGTTCAGCCAATCACTAAGACAAACAAGTTTGTTTACATTTATAGAAGATGCTGCTTCCTGCTTGTTATTTACAATGTCACCTGAAAGTGAGAACAGGCGTTTGCATGGCACTTTTGTAGCTGGCGTTGCAAGGTATTTATGTGCCAGATATACTAAACATTCGTATGCCCCTTCATGCTTCGGCCACCATTCCAGAGGATATGCTTCCATGCTGATAATGCTCGTTAAAAAATAATGCATTAATAAAATTTGTGTCTGAACTCCTTGGGGGAGAACTATGTCTTTGGCTCTGCTTTTACTCACAATCTTCCATATATTTCATGTTCTAGCAATCTTGGATGATGACCCAGCACCTGTTTGTTTTAAGAACACTTTCACGGCAGATTTGACAAAACGCAAAGAAGGTACCAATGTGTGATTTCTAAAAATAGCTACAGCACTGGACCCAAGGTTTAAGAAGCTGAAGTGCCTTCCAAAATCTGAGAGGAACGAGGTGTGGAGAATGCTTTTAGTAGTCTTAAAAGAGCAACGCTCCGATGCAAAAACTACAGAACCCGAACCACCAAAAAAGAAAATCAACCTTCTGCTGGTGATATCTGATTCAGATGATGAAAATGAACATGCATCAGTCCGCTCTGCTTTGGATCGTTATCAAGGAGAATCCATCATCAGCATGGAGGCATGTCCTCTGGAATGGTGGTTTAACCATGAAGGGACATATGAATCTTTAGCGCATCTGGCACCTAAATATCTTGCGACGCCAGCTACAAGAGTGCCATGTGAATGCCTGTTCTCACTTTCAGGTGACATTGTAAACAAGAAGCAGCAGCATTATCTCCTGCAAATTGTAACCAAGTTTCTTTGTCTGAGCAATTGGCTGAAGTAGGACTGAGTGGACTTGTAGGCTCTAAAGTTTTACATTGTTTTATTTTTCTATGCAGTTATTTTTTGTACATAATTCTACATTTGTAAGTTCAACTTTCATGATAAAGAGATTGCACTGCAGTACTTGTATGAGGTGACTTGAAAAATACTATTTCTTTGTTTTTAGTGCAAATATTTGTAATCATAAAAATATAAAGTGAGCACTGTACACTTTGTATTCTGTGTTGTAATTGAAATCAATATATTTGAAAATGTAGAAAACGTCCAAATATATTTAAATAAATGGTATCCCATTATTGTTTAACAACACGATTAATCACCATTTTTTAAATGGCGATTAATTTTTTTAATCGCTTGAGAACCCTAATATTAATAATAAATGTAACTCACACAACCCCTATACTCCATAACAGCTTTTGTAGATTATGTGTCAGAGTAGCAAGAGCAGGTGTTTTTGAAGCAGTTGATTTTCATTGTGTTTGGACATACCCTGGCCAGCTCCAAATCACCTATGCTCTTGGTTTAAAAGCTGCTGTGGAGCTTGGGCTACAGTACATTCATTGTGGGAGCTAGAGTGCAATCACTCTCCTCTAGATGAGATAGCAGAGACTGCATTTTGATCTTGCATGTTCATGTAAGGTGCTGAGGGATTAGGGCAGGGGTGGGCAAACTTCTTGGCTTGAGGACCACATCTGGGTGAGGAAATTGTATGCAGGGCCATGAATGTAAGGCTGGTGCAGGTGTGCGGAAAGGAGTGCAGGCTGTGGGAAGAGGTGTGGTGTGCAGGAAGGGGCTCAGGGCAAGGGCTTGGGGTGGAGGAGGGGTGCAGGATGTACAAGGGGGCTCAGAGCAGGGGATTGGGGTGCAGGAGGGGGTGCAGTGTGCAGGAGAGAGCTCAGGACAAGGGGTTGGGGTGCAGGAGAGGTGCAGGGTGCTGGAGGGGGCTCAGGGTAGGGGGTTGGGGTGTGCCCTGGCCCCACATCACTCCAGTACCACATTCCTGTGGCCCCTGGAGGGGGGGTGTCAGAGGGCTCCATGTGCTGCCTTTACCTGTGGGTACCTCCCCCCAAGATTCCATTGGCCACGATTCCCCGTTCGTGGCCAATGTGAGCTTTGGGGGGGGGGGTGCCTGCAGGCAAGGACAGTGCGCGGAGCCCTCTGCCTTCCCCGCACCAGGGACCGCAGGGACATGGTGCCAGCTGCTTCCTGGAGCAGCGCGGGGCCCACGGCGCCATGCAGGTGGCAATCCCGTGGGCCAGATCCAAAGCCCTGATTGGCCGGATCTGGCACATGGGCTGTAGTTTGTTCACCCCTGGATTAGGCTCTGACCTTCAGAACATTTGCATCTATTTCCACAATAATTTTATTTCTTCATTGCTCCTCTGAATTACTAGACTGACAATCCTAGAAAGTTCTCTAGACATCCCGGAACCACTATTCATTTTTTATCTTCTCTGCCCTGCTTTACCAATTTGCCTGAATCCTGACCTCAAAACACCACTTCTAGGGGTGACAGGATGACTCAGCCTCCATGCACTTCTGGTCCTTGGGATCTCCACCAACTGGGGGGATTTTTGTGGCATGGACACTTGTCCACTAGGAACTTTTCTGAGACGACTCATCTCCCAGTGGCTATTGAACTGCTGAAGGCTTCAGTTACAATTGGTGTAGTTGGATTTGAACCAATGATCTAAAGTGAAAGGCTGGATCCCATTATTAATCCCCCAAGTCATCTTTTAACAAAAGAAAAATTGATGAAAACCGAACATTGTCACCAATACAGTATGTTAAGGGACCAACCAGCAACATTTTGCTCTGCAGTTTCAAAACCCTCGTTTCCAGTAATAGTGGTGAAAACTGAGCTAAGTGATTTTTAGGTGAGGAAGAAAAATGGATCAAATAGTTAACATGTGTGTCTGGCATCGTTACACAGACAACATTTTCTGTTTTCAGTATTGGCCTGGTGGTAAGATGCCAGTTTACTGTACTGCGATTTGGAACATGCATATTTAAATAAAAGTCTACCGTGCCAATGCTCCAGGCAAGTTAATTTTGACAAAGAAGTGACAGATTCTTAACTTGCAGGCAGGAAGCGTGAAATGTAGCAGCAAGCTCTGTTAGCCACCCGACTATCAGCATTGTCAGTGGTTGGAAATGCAGGTGTTTGTTTACCCCTCAGTTCAAAGGGAAAAGGGCTCCCGCTACATTACAGGAAAAAATTTCGATGGGGAGCTCCGTCTTCTGTCGCACCACTATAACCAGAGTTAAGTGAGACACAGCTGTAACTATTCTGGCTGCACAGTCTCAGCTTTTGGCATACATGCAGCTCGTGCTGTGAACACAAATCATAGAACATCTCTTCTTTCTGTATCTTTAAAAACCATATTCTGTGATTTGAATGCAAACTGTCCTTGTGGGACTAACTGCTTTAATAAAAAGGCTTTAATAAAATTACACAATAAAACCAGCATGACCAAATTAGCATTTTATACACTAATTCTAATGTTACAAAATGGTTATCTAATAAAGGGTCTGAAACTAAAAAAAAAAAAAAATTCACCTCTACCTCGATAGAATGCTGTCCTCGGGAGCCAAAAAATCTTACCGTGTTATAGGTGAAACCGCGTTATATCGAACTTGCTTTGATCCGCCGGAGTGCGCAGCCGCGCCCCCCTGGAGCACTGCTTTACCGCGTTATAGCCGAATTCGTGTTACATCGGGTAGCGTTATAGCGAGGTAGAGGTGTAGTAGAAATACAAGGTTTAAAATATTAAATTATTTCCACTGTCTTTAAAAACAAATTGGACTTTCCTGCAAAATGGGTTCTTGAAATTCCAGTCCTTAACAGAGACTCAGAGTATCAGGGAGACTCATAGGATCTCTCATCTTGGTTGAAACTGACTTGTTAACTGACTAATTCAGATTTTGGGGATAATCCGGTCATTGGAAAATATGCAGGGAGATGAGTGCAAATAAGAAAATAATAATCTGAACTGGTATTGATTGTTAGCTATTGTTATCTGAACTTCTATTGATTGTTAGAAAAGTGACAGCAATGTTGGTGTTGAGGTGTGCAAGAGAGATGTAAATGAACATCCTGAAGGTCCACAGATGCTAGAAATATCTCTGGATGAATTAATCCTAGCGCTAGCAGGAGAGCCCTCGGCTTGGACTATGCTGGGTTTAATAACATTTTTTATGAAATGGTTTCAATATAAATTTTAATTTAGTTAATTTGATTTAATTTATGGAATGATTATATATAATTATAAAAATACTGAGTTCTTTTGTACTGACAAAATATAAGCCCTATCTCTTCCCACACTCACAGTAGAAACAAAAATAAGGTAAGTATAAGGAAATGGGGGCATAAGTATTTTTAAGCAGAAAACAATGTAGAACTTCCATTCATTGTACAACACTAACAAAAGCTTCAACCAGTTGCTATCTAACACTCTACAATGCACAGTCTGCTGGATCTGCTCAGAAAATTGTTTTAAAGAGGCAGACAATCCTCAGGTCTCTTTTTTGTTAAGAGACCAGGACGATCCCATAGGTTTTGTTAAAATAGATAAGTAAACAATGATTCAGAGCTATCTATTTTTCTCTTGGCATTTGGGGAAAAGGGATGGGGAAGCATAAGAGGAAGAAAGAAATCTCTCAGAATGGCCCTCTGAACTGGCAAAAACTGTCTCCTTGATTATTAATCCCTAGAGGGGAAAACTGTTAAAGCAATCACTTGAGAAAGGGAAAAGAAAAAGCAAAACATTTTCTTTGAGGTTACAGGATTTGTTGGAGTACTCAGAGACTATAATGACAGGGCCATACAAGTAGCTACATAAATAAAATGAGTGTGAGTCTTTTGTTTTCTATTGCAAAAACCAGAAACTTAAACTCCAGTTCTGTATATTGCTAGCAACAGGGGAGAGGGGAAGTAAATTCCAGTTGAAGAGACTAGGATGATTCCACGTTCCCACCTCCTCCCAAACAGTTGCCAATTTTCACAGGATAAATAAGCACCCCAATTTTCACAATAAGCCAAAAATCAGGCTAACCCCATTTCAAAACAAGGCCAAAACAAGCCAATCCCTAAGAACCCCAACACTCTATGTGACTAGATCCCCCCAGTGTGCAGTCTGGGACTGTAGTGGTCCCACTGTGCACCCCTGACTCGCTCCCCCACTTAGCCCTGCTTGCTGGGAGCCGATCAAAAAAAAAAAAAAAAAAGAAGCTACAAGCCAAACAAGCAACAAGCCAAAAACTAGCCAACAAGCAACTCACAAGCCAATTAAGCCACAAACAAGCTCAAGTGCTGTGTTTTTTTTCCACGGGTTTGGCATGTCTGCTCCCAAAACCCACATAAAAGTCTTCCTTTACATTAGCCACACCTTTCATACTTTTTCTCACACTCTCTTAAGGAGGTGTCAATTTGGAGATCTGAAATTTCTATTTAGAGACTTCAGCAGGCCTTCACATAGTGATGGTTCTCATTATGTTATGAACCATCAGGTCAGCAAAAAGTTCTAAAAACCATACACTCGCAAAAATTATTCGGCGAGGAAATAGGCTTTCAGTCTTTCCCTCCCTATCTTGTTAGATAGCTTTTTCTAAACACCTTTGTCCATCAATCCACTTGGAGCTGTTTCTAATAGCTCTGATCAAAAGATTAAAAATGCCTTTCTGAAAGCAGAAAGACACATTACCTCCTAAACCTAAGAGCATGCTACAGTGATTGAATCAGTTTTCAAAACTATATATTCACTTTATAATTTGTGGTGTTGGCATAATTTACCAAAAATATGAGGGAGAGAAGATCTGATATCCAGGTTGTCCCAAATTTTCACCAACTCATTATTCACATAAGGTAACAGTCTCTCTCTGCCTCAGTGACCCATTTGTAAAATGGGGATTGTAGCACTTTCCTACCTCACAGGGATGTTGTGAGAATAAATTCATTAAAAGGTGTAAGGTTATGAATATGTTAAAAAGTGTAAGATACTACAATGATGGGGTCCATATAAGTACTATAGACAGGCAGAAACTATTGGAATGAGTGGGTGTACTACTGAATACACCCAGCCACAGAAACTCAGTTGCTGACTCTGGACTTGAAGTTAGGTAAAACCACAGTGGTACTATTCAGGCTCTAGATATTGCCTCACTATAGCACCCTGCCATCCTCAACCTAACCTATGCTTCACCTACAAATTCACATCTTTCAACAAGCAGTTCCTTTCACAAGATGCATCTTGAAAAGAAAACTAAATATAACTCCACCCTTTCCTGTTCCTCCAGGGCAGTGTTTCCCAAACTTGTGATGCCACTTGTGTAGGGAAAGCCCCCGGCAGGCCAGTTTGTTTACCTGCCCTGTCCGCAGGTTCTGCCGATCGCAGCTCCCACTGGCCGCGGTTCGCTGCTCCAGGCCAATGGTAGCTGCTGGAAGCGGTGTGGGGGCATCCCAAGTTTGGGAAACAGTGCTCTAGGGTGACCAGATGTCCCGATTGTAGGGTCTTTTTTTTAATATAGGCTCCTATTACTCCCCATCCCATCCTGATTTTTCACACTTGCTGTCTGGTCACCCTATGTTCCTCCCAAAATAGCATGGAGTCCTGCAGGAAGTGTGTGGAGAATCCACCAGAAAGGTCTTGCCCCCACCTCCCCTCCCAAATAGCCTGCTCCCTACCAGTGCTTAATTTGTAATGAAAAAGGTGCCAGGGCTCAAGCGGTACTTTCACTTTCATAACTGATGCAGCAAGCCCAGGGGTGCCAGGGCTATGAACTGCCAAGCCAAGAGGTGCTGGGGCTGCTCCCACCCTTCAGGAACTGCTGCTGCTATGGCCTGGAGAGCTGGGACCACCAGGAGAAGCGGTAGAAAGCGTTGCTGCTGCAATGAGGTGCTTAACTACAATTAAGCAGCAGCTCAGGAGATCCCTACAAGTCTCTTAAGGTAGGTCTCCACAGCCTGTGGCAAGGAGTTTCTGAGCCCAGGTCAACGGAGCTCATGGGGCTTGCCCTATGGCACTAAAAATAGCTGTGCAGACATTGCAGCTTGGGTTGGAGCCTAGCGCTTCAGAGCCCAAGCAGCAACTTCATAGCACTGTCTACACAGCTACCTTTTTTGGCACCATAGGGGGAACCTGAGTCTGTCAAGCCAGGATCAGAGTCTCGCTGCCACTGGCTGTACAGACGTATCCTGTGTGGTCATACAGGAGGAGTAAGATTCCCTTCTCTCCTTCACACACACTTGAATTGCTGTTGCTGCTGAAGCAGGGAACTAAGCTGTGTTGGAGGGTACGTCTTCACTACCCGCCGTATCGGCGGGTAGCAATTGATTTATCCAGGATTGATATATTGCGTCTTAAATAGACACGATATATCGATCCCCGAACACGCTCACCGTCGACTCCGGAACTCCACCAGAGCGAGCGAGCGGCAGTAGCACAGTCGACGGGGGAGCTGCAGCCATTGATCCTGCGCCGTGTGGTCCCCAGGTAATTCGTTCGAAGATACTTTGACTTCAGCTACGCTATTCGCGTAGCTGAAGTTGTGTATCTTAGATCGATCCCTCCCCCCCTCACCCCAGTGTAGACCAGCCCAGAGAAACAATAAGATCTCATGATTCTCTTGAGGAAAAGACGATAGGTCTTAATAATGGCTCATTTCCTCCTTATACCCACATCTCCGTAAAGTCAAAGAGCTGAGAAAAGGCAATGTGGCATAAACAAGAAATCCTACTGTGAGAAGGGGGAAACTGCTGAAAATTCTTTTTCCTTCCTGCCCACCAGAAGTGCTGCTGCTGTTGTGCTTAACTAGGCTGTGATGGAGTAGTGGTCTGGGATGAAATATTCTCCGCACAAAGTCTTCAGTGTGGTAGTTACCTAGCAAAGTTTGTTAATCTTAAACACAATAGTCCTGTTAAAAAATTCACATGCACAACCTGTGACAGACACTGCAACGACAGATAATATCTGTGGGGACCTCTTTGTGTTAAGTGTATGAATGGTTTATGACTTGTAACACTGTGGGTTTGGGATTATATGTGACTCCAGGTCAGGGGAGGACTACAGCACTGTCAGGGGCTACAAACAGTAGATGGTGATTAAGGTGAACCACTTAGGTTATAAACTCCTCCAGAGAGCCTCCCTGGGGTGGTTTGCACATACTGGCTCAAACCAGCTTTTCCAGAAAGCAACAAAGAAAGGGCTTTAAATATAAAAAGGCAAGGTTTAAGCAGGGCTTTCTTTCTGATCCAGCAAATGGAGAGGACCTTCTGTCCAAAGGGGGACCCCAATCCTTGAGAAAGGGTTGGAAAGACTTTGGCCTACTAGGGCCCCATAAGCCTCATGGATGGCCTCAATTAAAGGTTCCTATAGGCATGCTAAAAGTTCATTATTATTAAATGTTTTCTCCTATATGCTTTGATGACTAACATGATGACAATTACACTGGTCTACAATTTTTGAGAAGTCATCTGCTTCAGAGATAAAATGTGCTATTTATTATGTATTTTGATGTGCTGAATTCAAATATGACAATTAAAACAACTGATTGGCTAGTGTTTCTAAGATATTTAAGTTTTTACATTTTATGTCTATGTATATTGTGTAGATAGTAGAGTTTTAATCATAAATTGTAAACCTGGGTCTTTTCATGTGTTTATGGTTGCTTTACATGATAATATTTCACCTGTCCTGTTTATGTAACACTTTAAGAATCAGCAAAAGGGTTATATAAATAAAACTGATTATGAAACAAAAGGCAAAAAACTATTATGTACATAGTTTAGTCCTATTCCGTGTCTACTCGGCGCTTCTTGGCTTGTCTCTTGTATTCATTAAATGGAGCATCTCTTGTCACTGTCCAGCAATAGTCTGCAAGCATTGATGGGCTCCATTTGCCCTGATAGCCTTTCTCCATTGCTGTAATGTCCTGGAGAAATCGCTCGCTGTGCTCGTCCCTCACTGCTCTGCAGTTCGGTGGAAAAAAAATCTGGATGAGAGTGCAAAAAATGTATCTTTAGTGACATGTTGCAACCAAGGCTTTTCTATGCCTTGAGGAGGTTTTCCCACCAACAACCTGTAGTTATCTGCCTTGTTGTTTCGGAGAAAATGTATCGCCACTAACTGGAAGGCTTTCCATGCCATCTTTTCCTTGCCACGCAGTGCATGGTCAAATGCATCATCTCGAAGAAGTTAACGAATCTGAGGACCAACAAAGACACCTTCCTTTATCTTAGCTTCACTTAACCTTGGAAATTTTCCACGGAGGTACTTGAAAGCTGCTTGTGTTTTGTCAATGGCCTTGCCAAAGTTCTTCATCAGACCCAGCTTGATGTGTAAGGGTTGTAACAAAATCTTCCTTGATTCAACAAATGTTGGATGCTGAACACTTTTCCTCCCAGGCTCCAATGACTGTCGGAGTGACCAATCTTTCTTGATGTAGTGGGAATCTCTTGCATGACTATCCCATTTGCAGAGAAAACAGCAGTACTTTGTGTATCCAGTCTGCAGACCAAGCAAGAGAGCAACAACCTTCAAATCGCCACAAAGCTGCCACTGATGTTGGTCATAGTTTATGCACCTCAAAAGTTGTTTCATGTTGTCATAGGTTTCCTTCATAGGGACTCCATGACCAACTGGAATTGATGGCAAAACATTGCCATTATGCAGTAAAACAGCTTTAAGACTCATCTTCGATGAATCAATGAACAGTCTCCACTCATCTGGATCGTGAACGATGTTGAGGCCTACCATCACACTATCGATATTGTTGCAGGCTACAAGATCACCTTCCATGAAGAAGAATGGGACAAGATCCTTTTGACGATCACGGAAAATGGAAACCCTAACATCACCTGCCAGGAGATTCCACTGCTGTAGTCTGGAGCCCAACAGCTCCGCCTTATTCTTGGGTAATTCCAAATCCCTGACAAAGTCATTCAGTTCACATTGTGTTATGAGGTGTGGTTCAGAGGAGGAGGATGGGAGAAAATGTGGGTCCTGTGACATTGATGGTTCAGGACCAGAAGTTTCATCCTCTTCCTCGTCTGACTCAAGTGAGAATGATTCTGGTGCATCAGGAACCGGCAGTCCTTCTTGGTGGGGTACTGGGTGTACAGCTGATGGAATGTTTGGATAATGCACCGTCCACTTTTTCTTTGACACACCTTTCCCAACTGGAGGCACCATGCAGAAGTTACATTATATTCATTTTTTAAATGAAAAAACTCATGGGTTAATTAACCATATGCAAGAAAAAAAATTGAAGGGCAGAAAAAGTTGATGTGGAAAGTGCAGATTACACCAAGCATAAATTCAAAGCCCACTTCACTTTCAGAAGTAAAAGGAACTGAAAAGTAGTTGAAGGTACTCCTCATTTATATCCTCACAACTCTGCACAAGAAGAAAGGGTGGAAACAGGAGAGTACCTCCAAATGGTCGCTGCTCTCTAGAACACTGGTCTGGTGCATTTATCCCAACAATGGCGATCCATACAGACCGTGCTTGAAGGAGAAAGCTGAAATGCTAAAAATCATACCCCAGAAACTATATGAATCTGTTTTCCAGCCAACAAAACCATCCAAGCAAAACCAACTTAAAGCAAAAATGGTGACAGGCTCTTCTCAATAAAGACCATTTCCCTGCCACAGTGCAGCTTTCTATGAACAAAGATTTTGAGAGACTAAACTTGGAAAACTTCGGCATGGAAGGTTAAAGTTACAAGTAACTGAAAATAAGGGGGTAGAATGGAAATATTGTTAAAATTAGTGATGGTGAGTGTGATATGCTGACTCTATAATAAAAGATGACTATTCAGATATACAAGAGCCTTTACTTTCTCTCCTGCAGGCAGTGCATTCATTTGCTAAAAAAGATTCTTAGGAGAAAAGAACTTATTCTGTTGCCAAGCTCTATAAGAATACTGCTTGAATGAGATTACAGCAACGATGCATAACCAAGAGGGCAAGCTGTGTGAAGAGGCAGCGGGAGGCAAATCCTTAGGGCTCTGAGAAATGAGAACTGTCTATCCCCAATTCTAAACTACTTCCCTCTTGAGGGAGCTTAAAGTCAGCCAATCACATTTTATAGTTTGTTTACTACATGAGTATTTCAAATAAAAACAAAGAAAGCAAGGATTTTTTATTTCAGAAGATACTAAACATCTCATAAAAATACATTGTGAATAGCTTAAGTATTTCTCTAGAATACTGATCTGCAGCTCTGATGGTTCTTCTTACAGCGTATGGCCTGAAGAAGTCTTTCCATCACATTTAATTCCTCCTCATATGGAATGCTATCAATAAGAAATTCCAAGTTTCCTCACTGCTAATTATGTATATGGATGTGCAGAAGAGGATACCCTAGAGAGTCTACAGCTTAGTTATTTTTGCAGCCTTTCCCTTGATAACTGATCAAATTTGAACTCATCCACGTGTCTGGAACAGACTCTCTTCCCCTTTGTGTCTGAATAATCTTTATCAGACGTAGAGACTCATCTGACATTATTTATTGGCTGTCAAAGCAGGGCGAGATATTGCAAATTAAACTAGGAGATGAAATTTTTTCAACTTGATATGAATTAATGCCTCACAGTGCTCAAAGGGGACCATTTACACCTCAAATGAACCTTTTCATTCAAACTTCAAAACATAGCATTTTAATATATGGAGGAATACATTTTATAAATATTTACCACTTTTGGAATAAACCTTTATGAAGTGAGGTTCTTCATTTCTGTATTGCACCACATTATACTGACCATACTATGTTTGTGGCTATTTAAAATTACAACCTTAAAAATGATTTTCTGAATACTACGGAAGATGGAAACATTCTGTTCTGAAAAAAATTTAACTGCTGCCATGGCTGCAGGCATGTGTACAAAAATTAACATTTTTATAGCTACATCCAGAGCTAAATATCATTAGCATTAGTAAACATCACCATAGCCCAACTTAAAAATAAGTCTATAATGTTTACAAGGTTTGGCTGAATGTTTTCAAAGAGGAAAAAATTCTCAGTAGACGGAACCATTACTATTAGATTTAAAGCAAAAGCATGGAAAAATGTTAAACAGATGTATATGGAGTTCAAATTTATTTATGGAAGATCTGTTTCAAGAAGAGGCATAAACAAGATATGTGAAGATATTTAGCTAACATGTGGAATGACCAAAACACATTCTCTGTGCAATTGAAAAAAACTAGATGAGAGCACGCTAATCTCTGGAAAAATCTTATCCGAATAGGGGTAATGGAAGTGTTCTAAAGCAGTGATGCAAATGAGACTGTGTTCACTTCTTAAGCAGTAGTCAAAATGTCTTATTTCCATTGAAGAGGTCAGATTTATTTATTTAAAAATCCACTGGTATCTTAGAATTGGCCACAGAATTAAACATAATTAATACAATACCTAGCTCTTACCCAGCACGTTTCCATCAGCAGATCCCATAACGCTTGGCAAAGTAGATCAGTATCATTATCCCCATCTTACAGAAGAGGAAATTGAAGCACAGAGGCAAAGTGACTTACTCACGGTTTCCCAGTAAGCACAGTCAGGAATAGAATCCAGTTGTCCTAAATCCCAATCTAGTGCTCTATCTATAAAGTACGCTTTTCTATCCATGATGGTTCATAACATATTAGACCTTATCATTCTATAGCACTAGCCCAGAACTGATTAGAAGGTCTTAGACCAGGGCAAGTTTTATTCCTTGGGGGGGGGGGGGGGGGGAGGAGGGAGGGGAAGGAGGAGGAAGGGTATAATAAAAGCCTTATAATATAATTTATATTCTGGGTTTCTGTATTCTGAGCTTTCAAATGGCATAAGGAATGCAATCCTAGCCCTGGCAGTTCCTTTAGATATTGCGTTCACATAGTTTGCCATCCTGTTTCTCCCTATTCAATGGACATGATTTCAGCAGCTAACACCACCAGAACTGCTAGAGCTAAAAACAAATGCTTTATGCCATCTGAAAAGCAGCATGGAATCCCAGCTCTCAAAATGGTAACAAGTCTCAAACTAGCAATTTGGGATACTGGCTGGTAAAAATCAAGCATAGAACTGAAGTGGGGAATAAAGCAAGGTGCTAATTAGAACATTTATTGTAAGAAAGTTCAATATCCCATAATCTGCTTGAGCTAGAAATATTATTTTCAGACCAGTACAAATGTTTTCAGGATCAATGACCCACTCCAGCACAATCCTGGACCAATAATCACAACAAACAAAAATAGTTGCCATATATTCGCATTAAAAAAATATCACCTATAATAAAAAGTACCAGTCAATGGATGTATTTAGTGGATTGATTTAATTCACTGAAAAGAGAAGATAATCTGATCTATGGTTTTTGTTGTATTTTCTGAAGGAGAAATTCTATTTGTAAATTTAGATTTGGCTGTCCTTTTTTGGTCCTTTTACTTAATATTTTATAAGCTTCCATTTTCTTTTGCTTGTAGAGCCTTTGAGCTTCTTCTCTTTCTTGTTTCCTTTTCTCGGCTTCCTGAAATAAAAGCAGCGAAAATATAACTGACGAGTAAATCAGAATCAGTACAAACCCTAGATGTGATTTTTAAATAATGCAAGCATCCTTGTGAAAATATTGGAAGTTGGGTACCGTACTGGTTTTATGGCCATCACCACTTTTAAAAGAAATTTGAGAGCTGAAGAAGAGTCAGATATTGTAACTGAAACAAATGTTCCATTGGAATGAAGACTGCAATGGCAACTTCACATCTGTGGCACAATGGTGGTACGCTTTACAATAAAGCTAAAGCTCTTTCGTCTTGCACACAGACCTTTCTATAGGGCTAGCTGAGGCTGTAGAACGAAATCCCACAGGAACTAAGGACCATCACAAACCTCACCGCCTTCTTTTCCAAGGGCAAGACTTTTTTTTTTTTTTTACCTGCTTTCTGTATCAAATACATTGCAACATACATATTAAAAAACAAACTAAAACAAGAAATAAAAGCCTCCTCACTAAAACAAGACACTTCACTGCACACACTTCTCCCACTGGGGAGGGAATGAGGAAAAAAAACAAAAACAAACAGGTAACAGATGTTAGTCACATCACGTAATGCACTACTGGAAAGCACTCACATACTACCAGTGACAAGCGTGGTATAAAACTCTTTATATAATTTTATTCAGCATTTAGGGCAACTTTAGGTGCTACTATCAATATTTTGTTTTACACTGAATAAATTACTAAAGCAAATTATATTTTTAATGAGCATGATAACTAGTTTGATACACTGAAATGATGTCCAATCAAAATATGTGAAGCTGTCACTAATCAGACTAAAGGCTTGCTTCAATTTATTTGGATGGCTGCTCTGATGGGATTTTATTCTTTGAAACGCAACACTGTAAAGGCCACAAAGACAGATGTCTTAGCAGCAGTGTGCATGTCAAGAGATGCTAGTTTATCAAATGCATATTATATTCTTTTCATTGCATAAATAGGCATCAGCGTTTTGTAGAAATTAAAAACACATGAAAAACAATTTTATGCAACAGAAATATTTCATAATTCAGCAGGAATAGTACTTTATGTTCTATGAAAATATAAAGTGAGTTAAATCTAAATAACCCAAGCAAACATTTCTAAATAGGAATCCCAAAGCAGCTGAAAAATCTAAATAATGACAAATACTAAGTCCCTTTCATATACACAAAGTGTCCATAAATGAGTATTTTATTAATGAATATTACTGAAAAAATACTAAAATGTATGGCATTGGGAAAAAAATATATATCAAACCTTCCTAATCAATTGCATTTCATGCAGGCCAGACAAAGAGTCAGAGAAAAGTTACTTTAGATCATTGCTGACATTGGGCTTGAAACAAATTATTCTGGAGCAGGAAGAATGACCCTGTCCATGTGGAATATGCAGGATGGCTTGAGTCTATAAATATAGATTTTGGAGGCTTTTCTTGCTGACATGACTACAAGAAAACACGTTTCTATGGAAAGGAAATAAACCTGACTTGTGGTTTCAACAGATATGCAGTCTTAAGAATCATTAAGATCATTGTGTGATCTATTAGAAACTTGATGTGTCAAGATTTATAACACTATTTAGCACATAAAGTAACTCCTCACTTAACGTCCTCCTGCTTAACGTTGTTTCCAAGTTACGTTGCTGCTCCATTAGGGAACATACTCATTAAAGTTGTGCAATGCTCCCTTATAACGTCGTTTGGCTGACTTTACAAGGGAGCATTGCACAAGTTCCTCTTCTCCGCCTCCTCCCCCTCCCCGGGCTTCCCCCGCTGCCAAACAGCTGCTGGCAGCGCTTAGGATTTTCTGGAAGGGAGCGGGGAAGCTGCCCCCCAACCCCAGCAGGCAGGGCCACCCGGAATGCAGGGGCTTTAGGGGCTGCAGGGCCCTGGGCTAAGGGGGAGAGATAAGAGAGAATGCTCCCCCCATGGAGGTCCCCCCCAAAATGAAGTTGAGCACTGGGCCCCACTAACTCTAAATTCGACACTGGTGGGAGGGGGAGGAGCGGGGAAGCGCTGAGTCTCTGCTCCTCCCCCTCCCTCCCAGAAAGTCCCAAGTGCTGCCAAACAGCTGTTTGGAGGCAGGGAAGCGCTGGGAGGAGCGGGGATTCGGCATGCTCCGGAGGTGGAGTGGGGGTGGGAAGAGGCGGGCCTGGAGTGGAGCGGGGACGGGAAGAGGCAGGCCTGGAGCATCCCCCGGCAAAGTCAGCACCTGTTCTTCTGGTGGGGAAGCTGCTGCTGCACAAGGTGCTTCCTAGCGTCCTTGCCTGCCTCATTGTCTGCAGAGGGCTGTGCCTGTGTGGGGTAAGCCAGAGGCATGTCCCCACCACAGTACAGTACTGTACAGTATATAATGCCTTTTGTCTGCCCCCCCAAAATTTCCTTGGAACCTAACCCCCCGCATTTACATTAAATCTTATGGGAAAATTGGATTCGTTTAACATCGTTTCACTTAAAGTTGCATTTTTCAGGAACATAACTACATCGTTAAGTGAGGAGTTACCGTAGATGCAAGCAGCAACGATGGAAGGTCTTAGGCCATCTTGTAAAAACCCTGGTTTTCTGGGGTCATTTTATCTTGGCATCATTAGGAGGATTTTGCATGTTCTGAATAAGTGGAACACCTGAGTAAAGTTAGAGGACTCTCTTTGGGGGAGCATCCCCTCTCTTTAGAGCCTGTAGTTCAACAGCCCTGCTGTCAAGCATAAGTGGGACACAGGCATGGAAATCCTGCCTGCGGAATAGATGGGAGTGCAGACCTCTGAGACCACGCTAGGTCTGAATACCAAAGCCTTTTTGATCAGTGGGGGTGAGGATGACTTGCCTCCCCCTTCATCTTCTGAATCACTTTTACTAGTGACAAAAGGGGGAAGCAAAGAAAAGATGATTCAGCTATCTGTGAGCCAGAGCCTCCATTCTCAGAGATTTCTGGTAAGTTTCCTTGGTGAAGAGTCTCGCACCTTTATGATTTACTGCATGCAAATATATCCCTCGGGGAGGGAGGAGGGAGGGCATTGGATCCCTGCATATAAATTGGTCTGATGTGTTCAGGGTCCATTCCAAGTTGTCCATCAGCTGACAGCTTAGCATGTTCACTTCTTTGGTGAATGAGGAAAAGACATAATAAAGCCCTGGAGCCCTGTAAAGAAGCTTGAATTGCCTCAAGTGTTTACACCAAGCAAGTGCAGCCCAAATATCTCCATCTGCGGGAGAAGTCATGACTCAATAGATCTGGAGAGGCGAGCAGTAAAGTGGAGAGTAGAAAGAGATGTAACTATTTTAGTATCAACTAGCAATTAGCTTATGTTCTGATTAAATTTTATTCTAGTTAGTATGACTGTTGAAAGCATTCTCTATAAAGTGTCCTTTTTTACATAAGGGGAATAAATCATATCAAATTCACATTATATGTGCACCTCCATGACATAATATTCTCTCCCCTTATGAAAGCCCCATATCTCCAATGCCTTTACAATAATTCCCACTGGTATTTAGTGGTTGTTTTACCCATTTTAAGAAGAGATGACCAAAAACAAATGCAGTATCCAAGGTGAGGAAGTTCTACTGATGTATATAATTGTATTACCGTTTACATACTTATGACCCCTACTTAATCCTATCTTTTTGACCACAGCATATGAAAAAGTCATCTTAATTGAGCTCTACATGAATAAATCTTTTCCCGAGTTAATTCTGAACCCAGCATGTGTGAGTAAATTGTTCTGTCATTTTTTCTTAAAGGAAAAAAAAAAAAAAAACTTTACCCAAATGATATTTTTCTCCACCGTGTCAGAATCCCATGCAAATGTCTGTATGCATATTCCAGTATTTTATAGTTTCCTACTGGGCTGCCTACACATCTTTTATCAAGCCAAGATTTTAAAAAGCAACTAGTAATTTTGGCCTGATTTTTTTTAGAAATTGCCGAGTACCAGCATTTTTTAAAAACCAAGCCTTTAACATGGTTCAAGTTAGCCACCCAAAAAAATCAATAGTCACTTTTTAAAAATCTTGATCTAAACATTTAAGTGGCAAATTTACTTGGCACACAGATGAATTAGCGAAACTGTAAATGAAAGCAAGATTTATAAATTAATTACTGAACTCCAATTTGCTTTAGCCAGCCAACCACACAAGTCCTGCATCCTGACTTCAGGTGCCATTTTGTGCTCCAGAAACTTAGCTTTCATTAAAGAGTCTTAACCTTGATGGTTACCAAGAAAACTTTCAATACCTGAATTGAGGGTAGATTGACAGTGACGCTGTCTCAATTGTGGATAGCTTAGAGCAAAAGCTCCAACAGGTTTCAACAACTCTATTCATCTCATCATTTGCTAACAGAAACCCCCAACTGTGATACCTGAGGGCCAGGATTTCCAGAAGTAACAAAGCACTTAAACCTACATCATCTCTGACAGGTGTTGCCCAACCTGTTCTTAAAATCCTTCAATGATGGGGATTCCACAACTTCCCTTGGAAGCCTATTGAAGAGCTTAACTACCCTTAGAGTTAGAAAGTTCTTCCTAATACCTAACCTAAATTCCCCTGGCTGCAGGCAAAGCTCTTTATTTCTGGTTCTACCTGAACATGGAGAACAATTGATCCCAGTCCTCTTTATGACAGCCCTTAATGATCTGAAGACTTATCAGATCCCCTTCAGTCCTCTTTTCTCAAGACTAAACATGCCCAGTTTGGGGTTTTTTTTAACCTTTCCTCATAGGGTCAGGTTTTCTAATCCTTTTATCAATTTTGTTGCTCTCCTCTGGGACTTTCTCCAGTTTATCCACATCTTTCCTGAAGTGTGGCAACCAGAATTGGACAGAGTACTCCAGCTGAAGCCTCACCAGTGCAGAATACAGCGTGACAATTAACTCTCATGTTTTCCATATGATACTCCTGTTAATACATTCCAGAATTATATTAGGTTTTTTTTTTCCAACTGCATTATACTGTTGTCTCATTATGAAAATGTGTAGTTTCCAGAATGAGTGACATCTCAGTCAGCATCACAAATGGATGGCATGGGGAGATATCACAACTTATTTTTCCCCAATCAAAAAATCAAATCCAAGAAGTCCAAGCAGGGCAGCCAAACCTCACTGAAGGAAGCCAGATCAAAGAGCACAGGGGGCATCAAGTCCTGTGAAGCTTGAGCTTAGCCAGATAAGCACAATGTATATTAAAACCCACAAACAGGGGGAACAAAACTAAGGAAACCCAGTGCAGTGCAGAACAGGAGGGCATGAACAATCGTATTTTAAGACTTACACTCTGTGAGTGGTGTTTAATCTGATTTCGGAGACAAAGAATATCATTTACTTCCCCCCTCCAATTTAACCTCTGGACACAACCCTGCCCCAAAGATCTCAATTTCAGATTTATTCACCTCTTTCTTCTTGGCACGTTCAGCCTTTATTTTCTCATATTCTTCTTTTGCTTTTTGATTAGAAGTTTTCTTTTTAAACTTCCTCTGAGTCGTATCTGACCTGTAATGGACAAGTGTACATGTAATTAGCTCATGGGTATTTAGATTACCACAATCATAACTGTAGCACAAAGCAGTACTGATCTAGTATAGACTATTTAGGAATTAAGTGGCTCTAAGAAGAAACCGTGAATCTTTACTTAAAAAAAAAATAACAAAAACCAAAAACAAAATACCCTCTTTTTTCCACAACAACAAAAAAAAAAAGCATTTGTCTCTTTATTCTCATGTCTGCTTGGACTGCAACGTGTTCTTGATTACACAAATACTAGAAATCTCACTAAATTTCTATACCAAAAGCACGCTTAGTCCTGCCATGAGTGCAGGGGACTGGACTAGATGATCTCTCGAGGTCCCTTCCACCGTAGGATTCTCTGATGCTTACCTGATCTAAACCTTATGTGGCTTATCTATTTATCACAATCATGATAGGAATCAAGGATGGCAATCCAATATATCAGGTTTCTCAGTAAATTCTTAATATACCAGGGGCTGAACTACATGGAGCTCTGTGCACAAAGAGGAAGGGCAGGGAGTTGTTGTAAGTAGTACAGTGCCTCTTGTGTCCTGCGCATATGTCCCACAGAATGAGGGGTTGCATTAGGGATATTTCTGGTCCCCACATCACCACCCTCTTCAGAATGCAGATAATTCCATGTAGTAATCTAGCAGGAGGTAATGCAGTTTAGCATGGGTAGAAATTTCCTGCCACCACACTTCTCCCTTATGGGATTTTTCTGTGTAATATAGAGTTATCTACCTTCATGATTTTGTTCAGATTCCCAATTTTTACATTATTTAAATAGCATGGAAGGTAAATAAGGGCTCAAGCCATTACCAAAATTTAAACCTGTTACCTTTGAAAATACTTCAGCGACACAAACTAACAGGTGGACAAATTCCTTCATGCTCTATAGTTTAGATTTCAGAAATGACAGCTAACCAGTGCCATCTAGCAAACATGATATAGGCTCAGTCAAAAAAAGGAAAGTTCAGATACTATGTCTTAGAACTCATGCTGCCATTCAAAAGTATCTCATTTATTTTCTGCAGTAGTCATCCGTTTATTTTCAGCTCCATCATGTGGCAAGACTGTGTACTAACACCTAAAATTGAGAGCACACCATTTTGAAAGTGTGCAACTATTTTAAATAGTAATGCAGTATACAAAGACAAATGCCAAAAATAAATAGAATAGAAACACCATAGACAAGATTCATTTGATATCCCCTACACTTTAATACAGAACATGGTAAAGTGGCAAATAATCCCAAACTATATTAACTAAGATTCAAATGATTAAAAAAAAAAATCACAATTAATCACAAATGTTAAAAATGTCACAATTAATCAGTTTTAATCGCACTGTTAAACAACAAAAACAACAAAGAGTCTGGTGGCACCTTAAAGACTAACAGATACCAGACTCTTTGTTGTTTTTGTAGATACAGACTAACACGGCTACCCCCTGATACTTGTTAAACAACAGAATACCAATTTAAATTATAAATATTTTTGAATTTTTTTCTACATTTTCAAGTATATTGATTTCAATTACAACACAGAATACAAAGTGTTTAGTGTTCCTTTTATATTATTATTTTTGATTACAAACATTTGCATTGTAACGATAAAAAGAAATAGTATTTTTCAAATCACCTCATACAAGTACTGTAGTGTAATCTCTTGATTTTGAAAGTGCAATTTACAAATGTAGAATTTTTTTTTTAAACCATAACTGCACTCAAAAGCAAAACAATATAAAACTTTAGTTTTACATTGTCGACTCAGTCCTACTTCTTGTTCAGCCAATCGCTAAGACAAAACAAGCTTGTTTACATTTATGGGAGATAATGCTGCCTGCTTCTTATTTATAATGTCATGAAAACGCCTATTCTCACTTTCAGGTAACATATTTGAAAAGGTAGAAAAACATCCAAAACTATTTATAATAAATTGAAATTGATATTTTATTATTGTTTAACAGTGTGATTAATCACAACTATTTCTTTTAATCTAGTTAATTTGTTTTGCATTAATTGCTTGCATTAGCTGCGATTGACAGCCCTAATATTAACTGTCATGCATCAAATGCACATAGCACATGTAATACAGCAGCATTCATACACTCAATAAGAGCAAGCATTTCTGGAGACTGAAGGGCAGGCTCCCTGCCTGCCTGCCCTGCCCCTGCGCCGCTCCCGGAAGCAGACGGAATGTGGGGAAGGGGGGACACAGGGGTCTGTGTGTTGCTCTTGCTTCAGGCAGCGCCCCCTGCAGCTCCCATTGGCCGCGGTTCCCCATTCCCAATTTTCAACATCCAATTAAACCATCCAAGGTTTAATTGGATGTTGAAAATTGGATGACCTCTAGTTCTTGTGTTACGAGAAGGAATAAACAACACTTCCTTATTGACTTTCTCCACACCAGTCATGATTTTATAGACCTCTATCATATCCTCCCCTTAGTCATCTCTTTTCCCAGCTGAAAAGTCCCAGTCTTATTAATCTTTCCTGATATGGCAGCCGTTCCATACCCCTAATAATTTTTGTTGCCCTTTTCTGAACCTTTTCCAATTTATATCCTTTTTGAGATGGGGCGACCACATCTGCACGCAGTATTCAAGATGTGGGTGTACCATGGATTTATATTCACACAGTATTAGTATATTTGAGCAAATGCAGGAGAGATGTGAGTGGGGTCACTGAAGGATTTAAAGAAAGAATGGATGTATCAGATTAAGGTTTAATTGGATGTTGAAAATGGGAAAGTTTGTTCTGATTTGAAAGTTTCCTTTCCTCATCCACTAATCGGAGCACCTTGAATATGCGAACACCTTAAGACAGGGGTTCTCAAACTTGGGGTCGTGACTCCTTAGGGGGTTGCAAGGTTATTATGTGGGCCTCCTGAGTTGTCAGCCTCCATCCCCAATCCCTGCTTTGCCTCCAGCACTTATAATAGTGTTAAAAAAATATATAGCACTCAGAGGCTTGTTTTGTGAAAAGAGTAACCAATACAAAAGTTTGAGAACCACTGCCTTAAAATGATATGCTCAAGTGAAGAGATGTAGACAAGTGGGATAAAATAACAGCCTCTGGAGACTGCATACAGGAATATGGTGTCCAAGTTGCAGCTGTTAACAATGAAAAAAGAAAGTGAAGAGTCAAAGGTTACAATGGCTAAAATTATGTAGTATGCAAGAACCATGGTCTAAAGACTGAAGTAGGTGACTTATCCAGTGGGTGCTTTTGATTATATGTAGTGGGTAGAAACCTACTATACAGCTAGCCTAAGTAAATAATTGAAAGATAATACAATTTTTTTTCAAACTGTTATTATGGGTTGCCTACGAATGTTCTAAATTTAAGGTCTATTGCTTAGCTGGGATTGGAAACACTTTCAGCACAAAATACTGAAATTCACTTTCTGTGAATATTTACCCAAATAAATTGGATAACTTGAATGGCTGCAGACACAAAAAGTCTTAAGAAACTGTAAACATCTGAATTAAGCTGTGTAAATGTGTGTAAAGTATTTTCTATTTTCACAGTTCTAGAATTGAATCATGGACACTGTGAGCTATGAATTGTTTGACAAGATGAAAGATGATGAACTTCTCCAGTATTGTGAGAAGAACAGTTAATCTGAATATTGAGCTGTAGTTAAAAGGTGCTGGGTCAAAATTAAATTTATTTTCAAGTAAGGTGACAGGACTCAGGTGTAGTAGGTTCAGGCATGTTGAGTAAGTTGATTATGGAAATGTATATAGAGGAAGCACAATGAGATTATATGGAAAAGAGCCCAGGCAGGACCCCATTTATAACATATTTTGCCTCAAACTGCTCTAGTGCAGACACATTTGGAGGATAAAACATAGGTAATGTGTGTTTTTAAACAGCTTCCAAGACTTCAGAAAAAAAAACAAGGAATACCTTATCTAATTTAAGATGCAAGCAAAAAGCTGTTTAAAAGGAGTCACCCAAATTGGAGTTTAGCCAGGACACCACTAATTTGACCAAGAGTACTCTGAAGCACAATCCAGCTCAGACAGAAGTCAGTGGAATCTTTTCATTGACTTCAACAAGAATGAGATCAGGACCACTGTGACAAGCAGCACAAAATCTAACAGATTTGCTTTGCAGTCCAAAAAACAAAGACCCTGACAATCTCCAGAAGCACTTTATCCCCCCCATCATACTAGGCCACTGGCTGAGAACATCACCACCTAGTAAATTACATGTAGCACAACAAAGATTAGATTTAGCAACCAATCATCTTACCTTTAAAGAGAAATAAATAAGGATTTTTAAATAATAATTTTAACATTAAACACAGTATTAAAAACCAGTTGTTCATTTTTCCAAATAAAAGTTCAAAGCTATTTATTCCATACAGACTATCATTTTCCTGTTAACATGAAAGTAGTGAAATTAGGACAGAAAAATGCCTTTTGCATTAACACTCAACATAAAATATAAACTGAAATTTAATTACCATTCTCTTCCAACCAGTGTAGTTTTAATTTAAATTCCTTTATTGCTACAGGATCTGTGCAGGCATCTCAGTTAGTAGGATTTGGGGACAAAATTAGTAAATTATTTAGCCCAGCATCATTATTTCATTCTTCCACTGAAGTCGCATGGAAAAATTCTCATTATTTTAGAGGACTCAAGCAATGTTTCCACTAATTTTTTCCATCCATGTGTAGAATACATTTTGTTATGAGCACTGAGGTATGTGCCTATGTGCGCCACCAGTAGAAAAAAAAAAAATATATATATATATATTTTTTTAAAAAGTTACCATAGGGATAATTAGTCCAGCCAGGACAGGTTAGGCATTTTAGAACTCACTAGTCAAAGAATTAAATTTAAGTGTAAGAGAAATAAAAATTATGAAATGCATAGACCAGTCAAAACACTAAAATAACACTTTGAAAGAATAAAATTACAGCGAATATATATGCATTGAAGGAAGTACCAAGAAGTAACAATAATAATACAAGTATGTGTTGGAAGGTGAGCGTGAAAGAGACTGTGTGTGTGTGTTTGTTGTCTGCTGGGGAAAGCTGTAGGCTGTCTCTTTAAGACACTTACTGAAAGCTCTCCTGCTCTGTGTTGAGCCCTGTTGTCTCCCCTCCCCTGCTCTGTGGAGATGGGGTACATGGGCAGTGGGAGGGAGAGAGACAGACAGTGTGACCTGGCTGCTGGGGAAATCTCAGAAATAATGCACTGTCTCTTTGAGAAAGGCACTCAGAATCCGAGGGCTTGTCTACACTTACCAGGGGATTCATGCACAGCGATCAATGCATTGGTGGTCGATTTAGCACTAAATCGACCGCAGATCACTCTCCTATCAACTCTTGTACTCCGCTGGATTGAGAAGAGTAAGGGGCATAGATAGGAGAGTGTCTCACGTCGACATCACGTAGTGCGGACCCTGCAGTAAGTAGATTTGAGTTACGCTATTCACGTAACTCAAATTGCGTAGCTTAGATCGACTTTTCCCTTTAGTGTAGACAAGGCCTCAGACACTCACCATTCAGACCACAGCAGCTCTGAGTCCTCCTGAGCCAGGCTGTCCCCTCTGCCCTGCTCTGTGGAGATGGGGTACAGAGGCGGGGGCCACGAGACACCCTGACATCAGCTCCCTCCTCCCTCCCCCACAGCGCTCTGCACAGCCAGCAGGAAGGTCCCGGTAGCAGCTGCAGGATGGAGCAAAGTGAGGATAGGGGCACCTGAACACATGCTGCCGGCTGTACGTGCTCTGCTATCAGCTGGGGGGCACTTAAATCTCTCCTGTGCAGCTGCCAAGTGCATAGCTTACAGGGAACACAGGACTCAAGCCCTAATTATTGTCAGTTTTGCTTTCTGGTTCTGATAAAATAAGCTCAAAGCTGTTGTCTTCAGGTTTCTAACAATTCAGAATAAAGTTTTAATGTTAAGAAAACATGTCTATTCATTAGGATCTTATATTATCTATTCCTTTACTTAAAGATAACAAACCAACTATAGGACCTTAGCTGTGGCATCAGGTGCCTTAAGAAGGAAGGGAAAAAAATTGTTTTAAAAATGATACTTACGTTACTTTTGTGCTGCATTTTTGTTCTAACAAAACTACAGTTCTTTTAGATTTTGATTGTTTCTCAAGCATTTTCTCTTCAGCTAAATAGAGATGCTTCAAGTGCTCTGGGTAAGAATCTGTATATTGAACTTTCCATTGAGGATGTGCCTTTCCTTCCTTTTTTAGTAATTTCTTGTATTCCCGATGGATCTTTTGCTTTCTCCAAAATGCAAATCCTTGTCCTGAAGCCATTAGAAAGAGTGAGTTAGACATAAACTATCTTAACTGCTACTACAGACCGGGGTTCTCAACCCTTTTCCCCCCCCCTCAGCCCTCGTCCTTCCCACAACATGCTATAAAAACTCCATGGCCCACCTGTGCCAGAATAACGGATTTTCTGCATATAAAAGCCAGGGCCGGTGTTATAGGGCAGTTGCCTGGAGCCTCATGCCATAGGGGCTCCCGCGAAGCTACATTGCTCAAGCTTCAGCTTCAGCCCTGGGTGGCGGGGCTCAGGACCCTGAGCTTCAGCCCCATGTGGCAGGGCTTCAGCTTTCTATCCTGGGCCCCAGCAAATCTAATGCTGGCCCTGCTTGGCGTCCCCAGTCCCCTAGTTGAGAATCATTGCTATAGACAGGGCTCCACTGTTTTAAGTTGCGTCAAGAAAACTGAGAAAGGCTTCAAAACATGAAGGTGAAAATGGCTGGTCCCTACATTAGCACTTAGGCTGCTTGCACTGGTACAGCTGCACCATTGTAGGAAAACAGTTGTAAAACATGGTAGTGTGGGTGCAGCCTTGCTGATGATAATCATTTAAAAATACTTGGATGAATACACCAGATGATTTATAAGGTCTCCTTCCTGCTTTTACAAATCCAGTTTTGAACAGTTTTCACTTATCACAATCTCTTGCTTTCAGCCCTATGTATGAGATCAAAGGGAATTCATAAAGATGGTCTCAAAGAAGCATTGCTAAAAATAATCTTGGATGCCCAAAAAATATGCAACTACAACTGGAACAAAACTGGCTCAGTTATAGAAGTGCAATGCTTTAAAGTATTTTTGAATAAAATATTGTCTTCTCTTTCTTCATTTACCTGTTTTTTATAACTGTCCAGGGAAGAGCTCTCTCTCAAGCCTAGAAATATATGCCACACTCAACATATACATGACTATTATAAGCATTCACTCAAGTCACTCAAAGAAAAAAATAAATAAATAATTGTTCCACTTTGTATAGCCATTTATCAGTGTTAGAAGCATAAATGGGTGTTTTCTTTTCCATCCAGAAGGATTAAACCCATTCTGGAACTTGGATAACAGCACATGGTTTCCATACAAGCTTTTAGTTGAATCATTCCAGCTCAATGGCCAAAATTTGAGAGTTGCTTGGCTCACCCTCCAGTGTCTTCTCTAAAACACTTTATCACGGACAGTTAGACATACCTGATGAACCTTACTACGAATGAAAGAATGAGAATGCATTTGCAACACATGTATTTCTTTACATCCAACTAACCACAGAGCTGGCCTAAACCCAAAGCAAAGAAAGCTTGGGAGCCCTTCTGCATTCTGGGATCTCAAGAGCCAACTAGTTACAACTCTAGCAACTCCTCATTGCAAGGTGGGCCCTGTTAGATCATGACCAGCCTTATTTATTTACAGTTCTCCAGTTGTCAGGGATCAGGGTCTAAGCTAAGGAGGGGAGTCAAGTATCAGGGGGTAGCCGTGTTAGTCTGGATCTGTAAAAAGCAACAGATAGTTCTATGGCTCCTTTCAGACGAACAGATGTATTGGAGCATAAGCTTTCGTGGGTGAATACCCACCATACGTCTGATGAAGTGGGTATTCACCTACGAAAGCTTATGCTCCAATACATCTGTTAGTCTGAAAGGTGCCACAAGACTCTCCGTTGCTAAGTAGGGGAGAAGACCCAACTGAGCCTGAGTCCCCTCACACCATCCCACGGGGGAATCCTGCTTCCACAAACCGGGCGGGTAAGAGGCATGGGGCACAGCCAGCACTACTCCTCGCCACTGTAATGGTCTGAGAAGCGCCAGGCTTGGCTGCAGCCCGTGAGCACAGGGCAATCCGGGGCTTATGACACCACG
This sequence comes from Malaclemys terrapin pileata, assembly GCF_027887155.1. Classification (NCBI taxonomy): domain Eukaryota; kingdom Metazoa; phylum Chordata; order Testudines; family Emydidae; genus Malaclemys; species Malaclemys terrapin. The sequence continues at coordinate 74,348,760 of NC_071505.1, forward strand.
TGCAACGACGGCAACAGGCTCCGAGCGGCTGCGGGCTGCGCGAGCGCTGGGCACAAGGAACCGGGGCGGGGGAGGTCAGGGACGGCCGTTGGGGAGAAAGCGCGAGATCCCCCTATCCCCCGCGCGCGGCCCCTAAACGCTGGAGTCCGCGCGAGGCCGCGGCGCCACTCCCCGCTCCCCCAGCAGCAGGAGCCGCGGGGCCCGGGCGGCGGTTCTCTCCCCACTCACCCTCCCGAACGTTCCCCAGGAAGCTTTGCCGCGGGTCCGGCCTCCATTGCCGCTTTCGGCGGGGACCCTGGGCCGCCGCGGTGTTTTTCTTCGGGGCAGCCCGGCTCCTCGTCGTCACCGCCGGTGCCATCAGCCTTCCTCCGGTCCCTCACACTCGTCGTCGCGCTCTGGACACGTCACCAAACAGCGCCCGCCTCCTAGCAGGCGGATGACGACCTCTGTTCGGTGTTCGATTCGCCAGCCTGACCACCTGAGACAGGGTGGAGCTCGAGACACCCGGCCGCCAGGCATTACAAATCGAGCGCCGAGCAAACTTTCCCTCCTTCGCCGCTGCCACCATGTCGCGTTCCCTTGGCTCCCTCCCGCCCGAACCGGCAGCGGAGACGGTGGCCTCCCGGCTGCGGGCCGTGGCACAGTTTCTCAGGCGGGCGCTGCCGTTGTGCCAGGCCCACACGGTAGAGTTTTACACGCGGGGGCTGTGGGAGCAGCTGGTGGCTCTCTCTCCCGAGACGGTGCTGGAGGCGTTGAGCGGGGCCGGGCTCCTGCGGCAGCAGCGCCCCCTGGAGGAGGCCGCCGGCACCGCCAGGTCTGGGCTATGGGGTAAGTGCCAGAACCCCCGTTAGGGGAGCGTTAGTGCCCCGACGCTGCTGGTCCCATGGTGGGCGCTGGGGTCACTCCCTGGCTGACTCTGCCCCTCCTGGCTGTGTGACGACGGCATGATCGGTGGCCGTCACGGCCTGGCAGCCGGCATAGTGTTGCCACCGGGGCACCCCGCTGGGTGTTTCTCTTCAAGCCCCAGCTCCTGGAGTCGGGTGATTCCGTAGATGCTCAGCTTCCCTTTAAAAGAAATGCCAGTAGCCCTCCTGATTGCGAGAAAAGTTTGACGACGGGACTTGCATGTACTAAAAGATCAGACACCAGATAGTGAAGTTTAGAGGAACCCCACATTTATTGTTTAAAGGATCGTGATTTTTAAGCCAAGCTCATGATTTTTGATCGCTTGTGGTTGGCAGTGCTCCCTCCGCAGCATCAGAGGAGAGACTCTGCAAAGCACGAGACTGCGGTATGGACATCCCGCGCTGCGTTGTCATGCTGCAGGGACATCACTGCCCCACCTGCCGCCGCAAGAGGGACCATCTCAATGTATTGTGAGATGGTTGGGCAGTTTTTTGGTGCCATGTTATACTAGCGTGTTCAAAACTTCATGTGGGGTTCCTCTAATGAAAAGATGCAAGAAGCAGTGAGGTCTGATCAGTCATTATAATAAAAATGTAAGGGTGAGAAGACAGAAGAAAGAGAGCCAGACGTTCAAGCTGAGAAACTGAGAAGGAGCCAGAAAACAATACATAATGGCATCTCAGAGAGAGATGGAAAAGCCAAATGGAGGAGATGGAATTGTAGCAGGGAGAAGAGCAGCTTGGTCATCAGTACTGAGACCAGTGCTGCTGTTCAACATATCAGCAATCTGGAAAATGAGGTAATAGCTATGTGGTGGTATATGCTCATGATTCAAAATTATTTAAGGTTAGGGAGGACTGAGAAACTCCATTTGAGTCTCAAAAATTAGTTGATGAAGTTGTAGACAATTATGCATTGAAAGGAACAATTTAAAATAGGTATGCACAGTGCCAAGTTTTCAAGTACAGTAACTCCTCACTTAATGTTGTTAAGTTGCTGATCAGTTAGAGAACATACTTGTTTAAAGTTGCGCAATTCTCCCTTATAATGTTGTTTGGCAGCTGCCTGCTTTGTCCGCTGCTTGCAGGAAGAGCAGCTCGTTGCAGCTAGCTGGTGGGGTCTTGGAGCCAGGGTGGACCAGCAGCCCCCCTATTAGTTCCCCGTTCCCTGTGCAGCAGCCACCCAGCAGGCTATCAATTGCTGGCAGTTCAGCTGTCCCTCCCCCCACTGTCATGTGCTGCTCCCGCCCTCTGCCTTGGAGCTGCTCCTGGGAGCCTCCTGCTTGCTGTTTAGTAGGGGGGCTAATGTCAGGGTGTCCCCCTCCCCCATGCTCCTGCCCCCCACTTACGCAACCTCAATAGAGCGGGAGGGGACATGACACGACAGGGCTCAGGACAGAGGGAGCTTGCAAGCAGCAGCTGTTGTCTCAACTTGCTGACCTACTTAAAAAGGCAGTGTATTTAAGAGTGGGGTCAGCATGCTTTCTCCCCTCCCTCGATTTGTGCTGCCTTGTAGAGTGTGAGGCTACATTAACAACAGTGTGTTAACCCCTGAGGGCTCAGCCAAGTGCTTGTGCATCATTTATCAGTAAGGCATTTTGTGGGAAATATCCCACCCTCTTCCACCCTCTGACTTTACCACCTCAACCAAGCTTCACAAACATCATTGCTGTGTACAGTATTAAATTGTTTGTTTAAAACTGATACTGTGGGTGTGTATATATATATATATATATAACAGTCTTTTGTCTGGTGAAAAAAATTTCCCTGGAACCTACCCCCCACTTTTTACATTAATTCTTATGGGGAAATTGGATTTGCTTAACATCGTTTTGCTTAAAGTTGCATTTTTCAGGAACATAACTACAGCGTTAAGCATGGAGTTACTGTACAAGATCCAGGCATCATTGTGGATTTCTTAGTGAAGATATCTGTGAAATGTGTATCAGTGTTGTTGTTTTTTTTAAAGTGAATAAAAGTTTGTATGGAGAAGAAAACAGAAAATATGGTAATGCATTTATTTAAATAGATGGTTCATTTCAGTTTGAATAATGTGTTAAGTATTGGTCATATTATTTCAAACCCCAAGATAAATAGAAAAAGAGAATGGAGAAGAGAAATGAAAATGATTGAAAGTATGTATAGTAGTTATTCATATTATGAGAGATTTAAAAGACTATGCTTATTTAGTTTGGAAAAAAAACTGTGAAGTTATGATGTATAAAATACTGTAACTTATAGAGGTACTGGTTCAGGGAACTAATATACTTTCAATGCGCAAAGGAATGTGACATCGAGGTTATATATCCAAAATGCATTACCGCAAATTTGGATAAAATTAGGGTTTCCCTTTACATATGGCAAGACCTTCACCTCCTAAGAGTTAATGAGAAGTTCAGGTCTGATTATATGTACAGAATCCCCAAATTGTATAAGATGAATGGCATGTAGAAAACCATTCAGGCGCCCACTGTTTTTAATTTAAGTTGTCTTATAATAAGGGGACACTAAATGAAATTTAAAGGCAACATTAAGAGTGGATTAAGCAAAATGGATTCTCTACACCAAGTAAAGATTGCTAATAACAATTAAAATATTTCTACAAAGTAAAAGATTGCATTTTTAAAAACTGGCACAAAACAATTATTTTGTGCAATATTTTGAATTGTCATATGGATGCCAAGTGTTTAATATTGCTTAATACAGGAGGGTGATTTCTTCTATTAACTGATTCCAAGAACATTCCCATGTAATTTCCATGTAGACCAGATTTTCATATAAGGAGCATATAACGGGTGTAACCCTCATTTCATTTAGCTTAAATAAATTCAGATCCAGTTTTAGACATAGAGAATACCTACTCTATTTTTCATGCATCTAAGATCTGACATTTACCAAGTTACATCTCATTTATCTAGCCATGATTTAGATCAGGGGTTCTCAACCTTTTTCCTTCTGAGCCCCTCCCTCCCCCAACATTCTATAAAAACTCCACAGCCCACCTGTGCCGCAATAACTGATTTTCTGCATATAAAAGCCAGGGTGGCATTAGGGGGTAGCAAGCAGGACAATTGCTTGGGGCCCCATTCCACAGGGACCCCCATGAAGCTACATTACTCAGGCTTCAGCTTCAACCTGGGGTGGTGGGGCTTAGGGACCTGGGCTTCAACCTCATGCAGTGGGACCTCGGCTTTCTGCCCTGGGCCCCAGCAAGTCTAATGCTGGCCCTGCTTGGAGGCTGCCCTGAAACCTACTTCGACCCCTGGTTGAGAACTACTGATTTAGATGACTGTAAAGTTAGACACAGATTTTCTAAAAAGTCTGTAACCGTTTATTTTGCATTTTTATACTGTAAATTGCTCAAATATTCATGGTATAATTTTAACTTTTTGGCACGTTTATTGTTTGCCTGAAGACCTAGTTACAGGTGCATGAGCTGACTGATTAATGGACATACTAGATTTCATGTGGTGGGCAATCTTAAAGTTAAAAAGCTTTGAGAAATTCTGCCTTTGTAACATTTCAAAACAACACGCACTACAATTCTGTACTTTGAGGAAACAATTGAGCTGTCTTTGATATAATTGGGTTTTGTTTTTTTTAGCTGCCGGCTAAATAACAATTTAAATTGTTAGGATTATGTATACAGATCATAGCATGCTAATATTACATGATGATCTAAATATTTATGTTTGCTGTCCTGCAACATATTATTTAGTGATATAATAGAATGCAATGAGTTTAAGAAATATTAGTCTCTTACTTCCTTTTATTCAGTGTATACTTGTAAACATATCTTTTAACAATACAAAAGCAGATATCAGAAGGAGTGCTGTATTTTGGTATTCCTATATTTATGGAAAAGCCTTTTTTTGTTTTTTTGCAAATAGTTTTGCCTAATTAAGTAAAAATGATGCAGAAATGGATAGTTGGATCCATTTAACAAGTTCTATTTGAGGTTAACGTTGGCACAATAAGGACATGACTATTTTACAGATAATCCTTTAATGAGCTTATTGCATGCATTTCCAATACATTGGAGTTATTTATTTACAGCTTTCACATATTACTATGAAATAAGCCAGACTAACCTATGCCAAATAGGTCACTGAGCATAAGTGGGCAATATATATTTACTTTATTTGTTTATAGATAACTTGCAATTGTTTTCACTTCCCCAGATTAAATGCAAATATTTCATCTAATCTTCATCAACAACTGAATTGCCCTTAGTAGAAAGAACAAAAATGTTTCAGTCACTAATGCTTGGTTTAGGATGGTAAAACAGATGTGTTTTAGTCTATGTAATCTTTCCCATCACATTGTTAAAGAAATGCATACTTCCGTAGTTAACAAGAGTTTCTTGTTTTCATAGATTCATTATAGTGAAATATTTTCCAAAACTATGCTATTATTCCTGTTTGAGGGGAGGAAAAGGTAACAGTACCATTGTAATGACAAAGGACATATTTTCCCCAAGTTTTAATTTTATTTATTGATGTTAGAAACCAGTATATTTAAAAGATAAGAACCTCTCAGGAATACCTCTACCTAGCCAGATGTTGAGGAAGGAATCACTCAGAAATCAAAATGTGTTTCCAGCATACATATATAAATGTTACAGAAATGAAAGTTCATTCATATCTGTTTCTTATTCATTTTACATATGCTAAAGAAGTATTTTAAAATATAGCCTAAAGACTTTAAAATCTATATTTTAAAAAAAGTGCTTAGTTAATTTTGGATGATTATATGCAAATGAATGGAAGAAATAAATTGTGTTGGAAAAGGGTTTCTTATGATTGCCCTGAGAGCAACACATTTTTATTTTAATGTAGTAATGGCTAAAAAAGACTATATTCTTGTAATCCTTGTCTTTATAACTCATGATTGTATATGCCAGGTTTACAAAAATGCTGAAAGGAAATTTACTGGATGTTGGTTAGTCTGCAAGAAATCTAATTCTAAGCTAAATAAATGTGTATATATATGTTTATAAATTTATATACATAATATTGGATTGGATTGGAATTTTCACAAGTTTTACAATAAAAAGTAGTAACAACAATGCTGTACCACTTAAAACATCATAATGCCTGTGAAACAAAATTGGAACACCTCCTCCCCAACAGGAAAATCAGGTTGTTTTTTTTCCTTTTGGCAACACCGATGAACAGCTGGCTAGTAGAGAAATCCCTCTGCAGTTTGAGATTTAATACTCAATCTCTGTCATACTCCCAACAATTGCTGGCCTGTAGCCTTGGTTGTTGACTCCCCCGACCTCTAATCTAGGTCTCTTGCTTGACAGATTAGTGAGTTGTCTGTATTGTATCAAACCTAAGGATTTCTATGCAATTTTTATTGCTTTTGGCTATACTTATTTTGTGGATTTGTGTGAATTTCATGGAATTCTGTCCCAGGGAATTGAAAATAAGTTAAATGAATAAACCTTTATTTTAAAAATACATATTTTTATTTTTATTTAGTAATGTCGATAAGGAAACAAAAAGAATCATGTATAGTTTCACTCCTTGAAATAAACTCAGGGCTGATTTTTTCCGGCCAGCAGTGTAGAGAGAAAGTAGAGAGAAATTACTAGGGCTGTCGAATAATTGTGGTTAACTCGCGATTAACTAAAAAAAATTAATTGCGGTTAAAAAAAATTGATTGTGATTAATTGCACTGTTAAACAATGGACTCTCAATTGAAATTTATTAAATATTTTGGATGCTTTTCTACGTTTTAAAATATATTGAATTAAATTACAAATATTTGCACTGTAAAATGATAAACAAAAGAAACAGTATTTTTCAATTACCTCATACAAGTACTGTAGTGCAGTCTCTTTGTTGTGAAAGTGCAACTTACAAATGTAGATTTTTTTCAGAAACAAAATAATGTAAAACTTTAGCACCTACAAGTCCACTCAGTCCTACTGCTTGTTCAGCCAGCTGCTAAGACAAACAGGTTCATATACATTTGCAGGTGGTAATGCTGCCTGCTTCTTACTTACAATGTCACCTGAAAGTGAGAACAAACGTTCACATGGGATTTTTGTAGCCGGCATTGCAAGGTATTTACATGCCAGATATGCTAAACATTCGTATGCCCCTTCATGCTTCGGCCACCATTCCAGAGGACATGCTTCCATGCTGATGATGCTCATTTAAAAAAAAAATGCATTAATTAAATTTGTGACTGAACTCCTTGGGGGGAGAATTGTATGCCGCCTGCTCTGTTTTACCCACATTCTGCCATATGTTTCATGTTATAGTAGTCTCGGATGATGACCCAGCACATGTTGCTCATTTTAAAAACGCTTTCACTGCAGATTTGACAAAATGCAAAGAAGGAACTAATGTGAGATATCTAAAAATAGATTCAACACTCGACCCAAGGTTTAAGAATCTGAAGTGTCTTCCAAAATCTGAGAGGGATGAGGTGTGGAAAATGCTTTCAGATATCTTAAAAGAGCAACACTCCGATGCGGAAACTATAGAACTTGAACCACCAAAAAAGAAAATCAGTCTTCTGCTGGTGGCATCTGAATCAGATGAATAAAATGAACATGAATTGGTCCGCACTGTTTTGAATTGTTATCGAGCAGAACATATCATCATCATGAACGCATGTCCTCTGGAATGGTGGTTGAAGCATGGAGGGTAATATGAATCTTTAGCACACCTGGCACATAAATATCTTGCTATGCCAGAGCCATGCGAACGCTTGTTCTCACTTTCAGGTGACATTGTAAACAAGAAGCAGGCAGCATTATCTCCTGCAAATGTAAACAAAATTGTTTGTCTGAGCAATTGGCTGAACATGAAGTAGGACTGAGTGGACTTGTAGGCTCTGAAGTTTTACATTGTTTTATTTTTGAATGCAGTTTTTTTTTGTACATAATTCTACATTTGTAAGTTCAGTTTTCATGATAAAGAGATTGCACTACAGTACTTGTAATGGGGGAATTACAGATTAACACGGCTGCTACTATGAAACCTATCACTATTTCTTTTGTTTTTTTACAGTGCAAATATTTTTAATCAAAAATAAATCTAAGTACATTTTGTATTCTGTGTTGTAACTGAAATCAATATATTTGAAAATGTAGAAAACATCAAAAATATTTAAATAAATGGTACTCTATTATTGTTTAACAGTGCGATTAATCGTGCGAATAATTTTTTTAATCATGCAATTAATCACAGTTAATTTTTGTAATTGCTTGACAGCCCTAGAAATTACATTTGATTTTTTTTTTTAAATAAAAAAGTGTTTTATTTTGTAAAATATGAAATAACTGTTATTGGGGAATTTCACAGTGAAAGTAAATACTGTACTAGTAGATTTATGATGTACTGTGTAGTAGCACTCAGTCTAACACACTGACATAATTTTTCATTTATAGCTGGATCTCTAGTATACTGAACACTATGTTTATGAATATTTTCATTCTTATCACAGAGGAATGATCAAAATGATCTTTTAAGAGTATCTTTGTGTGTAGTGTTTGATGCTTCCTGGTCATATAAACCGCTTGAGCCAACTTCTGGTGCCACTAATCCTTCTGTGGCCTGGCTTAGAAAGGAAGATCCAAGCCTTCTTCATGCCCTTGTCCATCTTCCTTTCATCTTTCTGTGCATCCCTTGAGTACAGATTGCTATTTTGTTCCAGCAGTTACTGTAACTACTCCAGTTTTAACAATAAAACCAATTTAGTTAAGATTAAACTAAAGTAAGAATTTACTGACATTTTACAAAACAGAGAGAAACCAAACAAAAGGATTGTTAGGTAATACATGGCTGCTTTTGTTGCTGTGCAAAAGTATTTTCATGCTGGGCCTAAAGTTAATTACACAATAGTTGCAGATTTTACATAGCATAAACATATTAGTTCTGCAACAGCTCAAGCTGTGACTGTTTCTCCTTGTCAGAACTCCCAGCACATCTTCCCAGCAGAAAAATGTCTGTGCTTAGGTATCCAGCTCCTTTTATAATTCCCTAAACTTTGAAGTAAAGGAGTCATCCATTACATTGCAAACAAGTGTTTGATTACTTCACCTTTCTGATATTAGATTGTCCTGTTTTGTTTGATTTGAAGGTATCAGAAGGAGTCTTTATTTCCCCTCTGTGATTTCAGAATGCACAAATCTAATTTCCCCTTCTTCCTGTAAAAAACAAACAAACTTGCACTGACTTTTTTTTTTTTAAGTGAACCTTTGGCATTCTTCCTTACGTTGTTTCAGTATTTCTATATGTTTGTGTTCCTGTTTTCTTGTTTCAGACTATATCAGTATCTTGCATAAAGTTTTGTTATTTGCAAATGATTGGCTCACTGATTTATCTCAGTAATACAAAACAAGCAAAGTCATTTATGTAATGCAAAAATCACTCTTCAATTTTGAAATAGAAAAATAAAGAATAAAAATTATAAGGATAGCTACTGAAACCATTTAAAAGTGGATAGTCTGGTTATAGCCTGTCAAAATATTTATTCTTACTAGGGCCACATGTTACCACCTGTAGTCATGTCTTGGGAGTACCTTGCTCCACAAGTAAAACTATTGAAATCAATGGGACTGCTTTCAGTGGATCAAATTGTGGCATGACTTGTGCAGTCATGCAAGGAAGTAAGGGGGTTACAGATTGTGAGTAGCAGTTCAGTAAGGAGAATGGCCTCTGCAGGAATGCTACATCCTCCCCTTGTACAGGTGAGTGGAGCAGGTCAGGGTGGCTGTCTCTGGGTGCCACGGGAAGAATGCTGTGCCAGGTATAAACCTGGTGCCAGCATTACCCATGAGACCAAGGCAGTTTATGAGTTTGATTCACAGTCTGCCTTCCAGTAAACTCCAGGGGCAGCACAACTATGTGTTGTCCTCGACTCAAAGGTCATGGCATTTGAGTCCAGAGTAAGGTATTGTTCAGGGTGAGAGAAGAGTAGCAAAATCTGGCCTTTATTAAAAGATATTTGTCTAATCTAAAATAAAAGGATTATAACAAATAATTGAAGTTTTTCTTTAAAGCTTTTGTCTCTTGAATTTGATAGATTATATTAGATTTGTTCAAAATTCTATTTTTTGCCGCTAATGTTGTTGTAAAGCGGACTCAAGACTTCTAGGCACATGTTGACCAAACAGTGCACATATGCTCACCCTTATTGTAGTGCTTGTGCTGTTTACTATGCAACTTCTAGTAATACAGATACAGATTTATTTTTCATAATATAACTTTTAGTTATAATGATAATTAATGTTTATTTAGCATGTTACATTTTCAAAGTGCTATACAAACATTAATTAATTACTGATAATGGGTGTGGGGAAAATATTTGCATAAAATCTTGAAAATAAACAGTTCATCATGGAACTATCAAGAAAGTTAGGTACATTTTTCTGCTTAGCACTTTTGTTTATGTCCCTTTGTAACGAACTTCTTATGAGGAATACTATTGGAATCTATATATAATTACACATACAACCCATTACATTAAAGGAAGTTTCTTAAATTTTCAAAGATAAGCACTCAGAAGTTAGAAAATGCCAAAATTAAGGTTTCCTGCAAAACCTTAATTTAGCCTTCTTGTGTGTATAAATTATAGTTGAGGTTAAGATTTTGTCACAGTTATTTTTAGTAAAAGGTGGTGGGCACTAAACAAAAATTCCTGAGAGCCATGACTGTCTGTGACTTTTATTAAAAATAACCAAGGGGGGGAAGAGTCGGGGGAGAAGTGACAGCTGGAGCTCCATTGAGGGGACTGAGAGCCTGTGCCCTGCTGCGAGAGGTGGGTGGACTGACAGCCTGAGCCCCATCACCATGGGGTGGGCACACGCCCAGTGGCATCCACAAGGGGGCACGCACAGCCACGGCAGGGGGCATCTGGCTTTGGGTGCAGCCACGGCGGGGGGCGGGGGGAGAACAGCCCCAGCTGTGTGGGGGGGGGCACACAGCTCCGGCCACGGCGGAGTGTGGCACAGCCCCAGCTATAACTACTGACAGCTGAAGCCAAAGAAGTCGTGGAGGTCTAGTAAAGTCACAGAATCCGTGACCTCCTTGACTAAATCATATCCTTAATTTATAGTACAGTCCTTAATTTCATGATCACATATATTTTTTTCCTCAGAACCCCTACCACATTCAGTGCACAGGCTGTATGGTGCTCACTGAATGAGCAGCTATCAATTTTTTGTTTCTTCTTATTATTTAGCATGTGGAACTATGCCTTGTTTTCTGTACCATTCAAACTTTACTTTGCAGACAGAATTATGAATTTCCTCATGGGCTTTTCTTTGGTGCTCATCACTATCTAATATATGAGTTCTTCACAAACAGTTTATTTTCGCAATGACTCTGTGAGGAAAGGGGGTTGTCATAGTCCCCGTTTTACAGATGGACTTGAGACATAGATTAAACTCCAAACATTTTGAGTTTAGGTGCCCAGTTTGAGACACCTAGGACCTGATTTTTTCAGAGTACTTAGCATAATATAGCACTTTATATGTTCAAAGCACAGCTCCCATTAACAGTTATGAATGCTCAGCAGTTCTGCAAATCAGATCCCAGGGTATCAAGTTGAGACCCAGAAAATAAGGAACATATACTTATGACCTGTGAAATTTTAGATTAGGTGACTTACCTAGCATCACACAGGAACTCTAGTGCAGTATTCAGTGTCTTAACAGTGAGGCTCTCCTTTCTTTTCCTGTAGTTCTCAGTCCTGTTCACTACACACCTTCCATATTCTGACACAAATGGGACAGGAGTTCTATGGACAGCATTCTCCTTTATTACACAACCTTGATTCACCCCCAAAGCAGCATGTACACTGAATGAGGCGGAGTCCTGGGAAAAAATAATATGTATACATGTAATTAAGGACTGTATCATAATGCATACACACAGTGGAATATGTGCACAGGCATCCTTAATTATGGCAATTCCTAACTTTTGAATGCTTAACTTTGCAACCTTTTAACAGTTCTTTGTGTGTAATTTCCTCGGTTTTAATAAAGCAAACTGAAGAAACAGAAATTTCATCATGTGGCATTATATTGACACCCACATGGTTCGTCAGCAAAGTCGGAACCTTTAGATCTACAGCACAGACCTCTGCCACTTGAGCTAATTGAATAACTGGTAGCAGTAGTAGGTTATGGTGCTCTATGTGGACCAGCACTAGGGGGGGATGAGATACGCACTTTGCTAATGGTTTTTACAGATATTTGTTAACAGCAGAGAAATGCTGAGGCTCAGGAATCTTGTGTTCCACTCAATGCATTGGAGGGGAGTGTTTCTTAGAGGGCACAAACACTCCTGCCCGTTTTCCACCAAGCTTGACTCCTTCTGCCCCATCCCCACCAATATGTCATGCTCCCAATCCTGTCTCTTCCCCACTCCTGCTTCCTTGTCACAGGACCGTTGTCTGTAACTACCTAGACTCATTCCCCTTGCCCAGTAAGTTCCAGTGCCCCTTATCTGTTCTGTCTCTCCATTCTAAGGGTCTTTGCCCTAGTCCCAGTTCTCCCCACCCTCACCCTGCCCACAGGCACCGAGTCTCCTTGCTCAATTAGTTTCAATCTCCCTACTTCCCACTCCCTGTCACAGTTACCCCCTTCCCCACCAGTCCCAGTCTTTCCATACTCCCTATCCCAGTCTACTCTTTTTTCTCCCCCTTGGTCCAGCTTTTGTCCTCTCTACAGTCAAATCAAATGAGTTCCTACTCAACACTGCCTGGGTGCCAGCAAAGAAATAATTGAGAGCACAAGAGAGAGAGGTTCCCTGCTGTCAGTTCCAGTGCCTTGCCTCACCCCAGGGCAGCTGAGAGAGGCCTTTACAGAGGAAGTCCTTCTGAGCCCCCATAACCCTAGACTGGAGCATGCTGTTGCTCTGTGGGGATGGCACATGCACAGTCTGATCATCACTAAAAGCTGTCAGAGGCTGGAGCATGCAAAGTGTAAATGGAATTTTTGGAGATTTTAACTGTTAAGCTGCAGGAAATCTCTACTGAGCATGTGCACATTGCGATTTTTTTCATAAGTTTGTAACTTGGCCAAATTTTTACTGGCACAGCCAAAGGCACATCCCTGACACAAAGGCTATCTAAAATTTGTAGTCCATAATCCAAAGCGTGGGTGCTTATTTGAAGAAAAAGGTTGCCAGAATTTTTTAATATGAGCATGTCAATGCATTTTGCCCTAGCCCTGTTCTTGGAAATTGCTGCAATTTCTTCCAGCTGAAATGAAAATATATTCACCTGAGGTAGACACCTTGCACAGAAAATTTCAGCTGAAACGGTTAAAGTTTGGCAAAGTTATAAGGAACTGAAAATAGGGTCTTGTAATGAGAAGTGTCATGCAACTTTAATATGGTGCTAACACCCCTGCCTATTATCCATTATTTGCACATCCAGCATGAGGTGTGCTAGAAAAGGTAAGTAGATCGGCCGAACCTGCTGCGTCAGCAGGTAAATAACCTGGCCCGGCCCGCCAGGGTGCTTACCCTGGCGAGCCGCGTGCCGAACGTTGCCGACCCCTGCTCTATGCCCTTCTCTTACAATGAGAAGACGACTGCTGATATCACGGCATGGATCAGAGCCCAAATGGAGTCTTCACATACGCCCTTATTTGGACTATGATCTGAAGTTCATTCATTTAAGTAGAGAGTTTTATTACCATTAAAATAAATAAAAGACAATAGCTACTACAAGCTCTAGAGATCCCTTTCATATTCTCTTTTCTGTATTTCTCTGTATAAATTATCTTGGGAAAATATAGAAAACAGTATGAAAAGGACTCTCTAGAGCTTTTAGTAGCTATTTTTTTAATGGTAGTAAAATTCTTTAGGACCTAGAACAATGGTAGCAGAGTACTTTTATTTTAAAAATTAGAATTTTAATGGCCATAAATAACTTTTCCTAATGTAAGAGTTGTTTTTTACTGCATAGAAAACCTGAGAGTAACAGCATTCGGATTCTCAATATGTTGGCTAATAGAGTCCTGGAGGTGAAGTTTTTTTTAAGGTAAAAGAGGGACAACTCATAGGGCAGGTCATTGCAGGCTGATATTCAGAGTGATGATTGTTATATCATGAAGGAAGCTTGTTGTCTGTCTTCTTTGCAAGTTGTACTGTTTCTAGACATTGACCACTATGAACAACTTTTATAGTTTGTTATTATTACAATTATTTGTATTATCGTGGCGCTTTGAGCAGGGGGGTTGAACTAGATGACCTCCTGAGGTCTCTTCCAACCCTGATATTCTATGATTCTATGACCAGTATCTCATTGTGCTAGGCGATGTGCAAACACAGAACAAAAAGTGAGAGAGTGTCTGTATTCTGTTTGTTGTTTAAATATAATTTAACTTCTTTTTTTAAAGGTTAATTTGAAGCCTACAGTATTTTCTAATTCAGTGTCAGTTATTATTTCCAGGTCGTGTTTTAAAATCATTTGAAAATTTGCCACCTTTTCAGCCCTCCTTTGAATGAGTTAGATGTTGCCAACAAACAAAATGCTTTGTTCGGGTGCATTGACAATTGGGAACCTAAGTTAGAATCATACCTAGAGTTTGGGGTGAATGTATTTCTTACTGGAAATTCAGAGTTATAGAGCAGCTGAGAAAGTTTATAAATGTAATGATTGTAAGTCTGTACAGTTTGTAAATTTAATGATTATATTTCTTCACTGATATTAAAATGTTGTCTCTAGGAATCAACTTGGGAAGAAAAAAATTAATTAGGGTTCAGAGTCCAGTAATACACAGTGCTGAGAAAGAGAGAGAGGGCATTCATAGCAGGCAAGAGATTAAACAAGAGAGCAGGGATGACACTTTAGCCAAATTCTGCTGTCTTTGAAGTAGCTCTGCTGCAGTGAGTGCATTTACCCCAGATTTATATTAGTGTAACTGAGTGCAGAATTTGGCCTAAATTCTGTAAGGAAAATTTAAATGTGAAGAAATATAATGAGTTGTCCAGTTCTAAAGAGCAAAATATTAATAATCTTTTGTACTTTTTGTTTATTGTTCTCCAGTCAAGAGTAGAAGAGCAATTTCATTGTTAATTATTGTTAACATGTAATTTTTCCCTCCACTTTCCACACAGATAACTGCAAGTTTTCCAACGTGTTCTGTGAAAATTCTCAGAAGCTGGTCAACGTGCAGTTCTTTGCTCTCGCTGCTAAATACCATTCCTTGCCAAGCCTTGAAGTGTGTACCCCATTAGACCAGATGCTTGGAGCACTGAGTGGAAAGCAACACGAGAGATGTGGTATATTGGAATTTATTTTATCTTACAAAAATTCTCAGCAGGCGCTGTGGTGGCTAAGATTAGATGAGTCTCTTGCTTTACTGCTCAATTTACTTTTATTATTAGCTACTTACTCCAGTGCACAGATTTATATGATTTTTTTCACCCTGAAATTTGAATAAAAGGCGTCACTGCACTCCCATGCCTGTAGATGTTTTTAAGCCGAGCCTTAGAATGGGCTAGCTAGGAAGACAGACAGAAGGGAATTAGTCATGGTTCAGTACTTAAGCAGATATCTAGTTCTATTCCCTTATTGTTTCTCCCTGAGGAGAGTAAGTTTTGATTGGTATTTTTGGTCTTGTTAAAGACTTCACTAGGATGGCTTTCAGCTGTATCACCTCAAGCTGTTATCTCGTCTCCTATCTGAAGAATTAGACAAGGACCTTGAATTTTCATCAAATCAATGGGATTCCACATGGTTACAAGGATTCACCTTAGCAGATACTGATGGGTCTAGGTCTGTATTCAAATAAGAGACTTCTGCAGAAAACCCAGAAGGTGCAGACAATGGTGCATGTGAATCGTTTTTTTGAGTCTGGAACGGTGTCGTCTTAAGTGTTTGTATAGCCCCTACCATAGTAGGGCCATTTGGGAATTAAAAAAAAAAAAAAATTAAGTGATTTAAGATCCCTTTACAGCATGCCCAGTAGACATCTGCTAAGACTTTTTAGCACTCCTTAATATAGTCATGCTCATTTTGGAACTTCATATATAGTGTGGGAAAATTGCACATTCTCCTTGCGCTCCCTGACAAACGTGGGGCCACTATGACAATTTACATGAGAAAGAATGTAAGTGCCTGTTGGACTTTCTCCCTTGATTAACTGAGCCCATGCTGGACACTCAACCACATATTCCTGTGGCAAAGAAGCTTTTACTTTAAAATTTCATTTGAGCATGTATGTTCTGAGGCATTCTGCGCAACTACTTTGTGATGGCCCAGGAACATCAGACATATAGGAACAGTCTATATCTACAAATAAAATATGTGCTTAATGTTAACAGTGTGAGTAGTCAGATTAGTTTTCATGTGACTACTACTGCACCTTAAAGTTAGGCACATCTTAAGTGTATCAGAGCTTAATATAACTTGAAAACATGGTACTACTCTTGTGCTCAAAGTTAAGCACATGGTTAAGTGCGTTGCTGGATTGGAGCCTTAAAGACAGAATTGACACCACAAAAGGTACTGATCTTCCTTATTCCCCATTTCTTTACTTGGGCTAGAGTCTGATCTCAAGTGCGCTGGTATAAATCTGGAGACTGTCCATTAACTGCAGTTATTTATATTGAATTAAAGCGGCATGAAAGGTGCACTGGAGTTTGCACCGGATTGATCTTGTTTTAACAGATCATAAATTGTCCTTTCTTCTTTACTTGCCTTTCACCCCAATCATTTTCAAGTGCACAATCCATTCCCTCCCTAAGGCTCACAATTTTGGCATTGTCTTTGACACTTCTCATTAACTGCTCACATCCAGGCTCTCAGTGCTCTCCTACCTTTGTTTTCTAATCTGCATCCCTCTGTACATTGTATTTAAACTCTGAAGTCCCTTCTTCTTCACCATCTTAATAATGGGGGTTGGCTATTTATTCCATTTACTGCTGTGATCTTTTCTGTCCGACTTCCCTGTCTTTCATCTCTCCAGACTATCCAAAACGTTACAGCTAAAATCATCTTCCTCTTCTGGTGCTATGAACATGTCAGTCCCCCTCCCTGACTACCTTCACTAGCTTCTCTTCCTTCTTGCATCCAACTGAAGCCCTTTGTCCTTGTCTTTCTGGTTGTATATGTACAGCTCTTATTTTGCTTGCATCTTTACTCTTTTTTCCTTTTCCATGCTCTCTCAGGCCCTGCACTATGCTTAATTCTCTCTAATTAATGTCTTTTTTCCCTGCTTCTCCCACTCTTGACTTTGTACCCTTTTTTTGCCGCTGTCCCCAGCATTTGGATCAGCTTCCCCCCCGCCATATATCAAGCGTCTTTCTTCCTTATGTCTGTACAGAACTGAACATCTACATTAAAGGATAGAGACCAAATAATTGTTTTCTATACACTGTAAATGAGCTCTGTGATTGTAATATAGTAATTGTAGTCCTGTGCTTTATTGCAGTATAGGAAATATTACAAATATTTCATGTATTGAACTATTTTACTATAATTTGAGTCCTTTGTATAGAGTTGCCCACAAGTCAATGAAGACTCCTTAATCTAAATGAATTGCCTGGCAGTCATCTGGTTGAGGCAAAGTACCAAGCTTCAGATTTGTAATATGGGACTTTTTGTGTGAAAACTGGGATCTTTAATCTTCTTTTAGACTTTCCTGGACTCATTCCTGTATTTCAGGAAAGATGCACATTTGCTATCCTATGTGAAATGTTCAGGAACAAATTGGAATCTTTAAAGAGGGTTTTACATACAAAGGAAAAATGTCAATTATATTATGCAAAATTATTTTTAGCATGATTCCATTTATTGTTCCAATGTCTTTTGTAATGTTCCTTGTCATAAGAAAAAGATGTTTGAGAGACACAAACACCTCCAGAGTTCTCAAACCTGTGAAATAATTTTAAAACCTTGTAATATGGATGCACATAATAGTAACAACTTTTAGGGTGGGTTGTTTGAAAGGGAGCACACCAGATCATTAAAGTGCTTTTGAAAATCCAACCCTTAAATCTTTAATAGGGCTTAAAAATTATAGTGCGGACAGGGCCATTTAGAGAGTAATTCTGAATCCAGGTCTTAGCCTCGTGCTTCCTGGCATAGCTTATTGTGAGCCATATCAGACCTCCAGCTTCCCTGACCTAAGGGTATGGAATGTAAAAGATCCTGGTCCAGAGAGGGGATTTGGAACAGGGGAATTCCTCTTGGTAGGAGATTAGGGTCTGAATGTAGGAAGGGAGCCATGCCGGAGAAATGGACCCAGAGCCGTCATTTTACCCTCCACAAATTAATGCTGCCCTAGTCAGTATAAATTTACCCACCTTTCTCCTCCATGCTTTGATCTCCACAAAACCCATCTTTAGCAGAGGTTCTGGTTCATCAGCCAACACAGCAGGGAATTCCACCATCAACCTGGCTCCTGCAGAAGCTGTGCTGACCAAGAGTAGAAGCTGGTATACAGGCACATGGCCTCTGTGTAGATGGACCTAGCCTGTTTGGATCCTGAAGTTCCTTTAGGAACATAGACATCTACTGGTTGCAAGAGTCAAACCCTCGGCATTTTCCACAGGAGGTGAGGGCGTACAAATCCTTCCCCCTATCAGAACAGTGCCCAGGAAACTCTTTAAGGAGAACTTTACAAAATGTCCTATCTTAAACATGCAATTCAGTTGACCTATATGAGGAATAATATATGTCTGTTAATTACTGAGGTAGGAGTTGTAGATGTATATGGCATTGTACAATTAGTGCCGTTTTCCAAACAAATAACTGCTCCTTACACCCAAAGAGCTTACAGTCTAGAGCAGGGGTGGGCAAACTACGGGACCATCCTGCCTGGCCCCTGAGCTCCTGGCCCGGGAGGCTAGCCCCTGGCCCCTCCCCCGCTGTTCCTCCTCGCCCGCAGCCTCAGCTCGCTCACTCCGCCGCCGGCGCAATGCTCTCAGCAGCGGGGCTATGAGCTCCTAGGGCAGCGCAGCTGCAGAGCTGGGCCTGACCCGGGCTCTGTGCTGCATGGTGGCTGTGAGCTCCTGGGGCAGCGCAGCCATAGAGCCGGGCCTTACCCAGTCTTTGG
This sequence comes from Malaclemys terrapin pileata, assembly GCF_027887155.1. NCBI lineage: Eukaryota > Metazoa > Chordata > Testudines > Emydidae > Malaclemys > Malaclemys terrapin. Next base: position 74,367,702 of record NC_071505.1, read on the forward strand.
CCTGTTCTACACTATGAGTTTAGGTCGACTTTAGCAGCGTTAAATTGAATTAAGCCTGGACACGTTCACACAACGAAGCCCTTTCTTTCGACTTAAAGGGCCCTTTAAACCGGTTTCTTTACACCACCTCCGACTAGGGGATTAGCGATAAAATCGGCCTTTGCGGAATTGGGGTAGTGTGGACGGAATTCGACGTTATTGGCCTCTGGGAGGTATCCCACAGTGCTTCATTGTGACCGCTCTGGACGGCACTCTCAACTCAGATGCACTGACCAGGTAGACAGGAAAAGCCCTGCGAACGTTTGAATTTAATTTCCTGTTTGCCCAGCGTGGAGAGCACAGGTGACTACGCAGAGCTCATCAGCACAGGTAACTGTGATGGAGTCCCAGGATCGCAAAAGAGCTCCAGCATGGACCGAACTGGAGGTACGGGTTCTGCTCGCCATATGGGGAGATGAATCAGTGCTAGCTGAACTCCGTAGCAATAAAAGAAATGGCAAAGTATTAGAAAAGGTCTCCAAGGCCATGAAGGAGAGAGGCCATAACAGGGACGCACAGCAGTGCCGCGTGAAAATTAAGGAGCTACAGCAAGCCTACCACAAAGCCAGAGAAGCAAACGGAAGGTCCCGGGGCAGAGCCGCAAACTTGCCACTTCTACGTGGAGCTGAATGCCATTCTAGGGGGTGCAGCCACCACTACCCCAACCGTGTGCTATGACTCCCTCACTGGAGAAACACACAGGGAAGAGGTTCAGAGAACGAGGAAGATGAGGATGGAGGTAATGTAGGTAGCTCACAGCAGCAAGGAAGCGGAGAAACCGGTTTCCCCAACAGCCAGGATATGTTTGTCACCCTGGACCTGGAACCAGTAACCCCCGAACTCACCCAAGACCCTGAGGGCACACAGGGGACCTCTGGTAAGTGTACCTTTGTAAATATTACACATGGTTTAAAAGCAAGCGTGTTTAATGATTAATTTGCCCTGGCAATCACGGCCAGTACAGCTACTGGAAAAGTCTGTTAACGTGTATGGGGATGGAACGGAAATCCTCCAGGGACATCTCCAGAAAGCTCTCTTTCATGTACTCCCAAAGCCTTTGCAAAAGGTTTCTGGGGAGGGCTGCCTTATCCCGTCCGCCATGGTAGGACACTTTACCACGCAGGCCAGTAGCACGTAGTCTGGAATCATTGCATAACAAAGCATTGTAGCGTATGGTCCCGGTGTTTGCTGGCATGCAGACAACATCCATTCCTTATCGCTCTTTGTTATCCTCAGGAGAGTGGTATCATTCACGGTCACCTGGTTGAAATGGGGTGATTTTATTAAGGGGACATTCAGAGGTGCCCGTTCCTGCTCTGCTGAACAGAAATGTTCCCCGCTGTTAGCCACGCGGTGGGGGGAGGGGTGAAGTGATCATCCCAGAGAATTGGGTGTGGGGGAGAAAGGGGGTTAGTTGGGTTTATGCTGCATGTTAAACCGGAAACCGCAGCCCCTCCTTTTACATTGCAAACCCATTTTAAATGGCCAACCCAATTCATCCTTGATATGGGAAATGAGGGCGCTGCTGTTTGAAACCATTCCCACATGTTAAGAAGGTTAAAAAAGCCAAAAGACTGTGGCTTACCATGGCTGCCTGCAAGCCGAAATCTGTTGCCTGGCACTGCGTGAGTGATCTCTCACACGAAACCGGCAGGCCCTCACTATAAGAGGAAAAATGCGACCTTGTAACGAAAGAGTGTACCCATTGTTCTCTAAAATGTGTCTTTTTTTAACCACCTCTCCCTTCTCCTCCACCATCTGCAAATGTTTCTCCTTCACAGAGGCTAGTGAACATTAGAAAGAGAAAACAGAGGACGTGGGACGATATGTTCGCGGAGCTCCAGATGTCCTCCCACGCTGAAAGAGCACAGCAGAATGCATGGAGGCAGTCAATGTCAGACATCAGAAAAGCACAATATGAACGAGAGGAGAGGTGGCGGGCTGAATCGCGGGATGAACAGAGCAAGTTGCGGGCTGAAGATGATAGGTGGCGTCAGCTTGCAGACAGAAGACAAGAGTTGATGCTCCAGCAGCCAGAGCATCAAACTGATATGCTCCAGCGAATGGTTGAGCTGCAGGAAAGGCAGCAGGAGCAGAGACCGCCGCTACAGCCCCTGTTTAACCAACAGCCCTCCTCCCCAAGTTCCATAGCCTCCTCACCCAGACGCCCAAGAACGCGGTGGGGGGGCCTCCGGCCACCCAGTCACTCCACCCCAGATGATTGCCAGAACATCAGAAGGCTGGCCTTCAATAAGAGTTAAAGTTTTAAAATGCAGTGTGTCCTTTTCCTTCCCTCCTCCCCCACCCATCCCGGGCTACCTTGCAATTATCCCCCTAGTTGTGTGATGAATTAATAAAGAATGCATGAATGTGAAATAACAATGACTTTATTGCCTCTGCAAGCGGTGCTCGAAGGGGGGAGGGGAAGGTGGGGTGGTTGGTTTACAGGGAAGTAGAGTGAACCGGGTTGGGGGGGGGGGCGGAGGGTTCATCAAGGAGAAACAAACAGAAGTTTCACACCGTAGCCTGGCCAGTCACAAAACTAGTTTTCAAAGCTTCTCTGATGCGCATCGTGCCCTGCTGTGCTCCCCTAACCGCCCTGGTGTCTGGCTGCGCGTAATCAGCGGCCAGGCGAGTTGCCTCAACCTCCCACCCCGCCATAAATGTCTCCCCCTTACTCTCACGGATATTGTGGAGCGCACAGCAAGCAGCAATAACAATGGGGATATTCTTTTCGCTGAGGTCTGAGCGAGTCAGTAAGCTGCGCCAGCGCGCTTTTAAACGTCCAAATGCACATTCCAGCACCATTCAGCACTTGCTCAGCCTGTAGTTGAACAGGTCCTGACTCCTGTCTAGGCTGCCTGTGTACGGCTTCATGAGCCACGGCATTAAGGGGTAGGCTGGGTCCCCAAGGATCACGATAGGCATTTCAGCATCCACAAGGGTTACTTTCTGGTCCGGGAAGAAAGTCCCTTCCTCCAGCTTTCGAAACAGAGCAGAGTGCCTGAAGACGCGAGCATCATGTACCTTTCCTGGCCATCCCACGTTGATGTTGGTGAAACGTCCCTTGTGATCCACCAGGGCTTGCAGCAGCATTGAAAAGTACCCCTTGCGGTTTATGTACTCGGTGGCTTGGTGCTCCGGTACCAAGATAGGGATATGGGTTCCATCTATGGCCCCACCACAGTTTGGGAATCCCATTTCAGCAAAACCATCCACTATGGCCTGCACGTTGCCCAGAGTCACTACCCTTGATATCACCAGGTCTTTCATTGCCCTGGCAACTTGGATCACAGCAGCCCCCACAGTAGATTTGCCCACTCCAAATTGATTCCCGACTGACCAGTAGCTGTCTGGCGTTGCAGGCTTCCACAGGGCTATTGCCACTCGCTTCTCAACTGTGAGGGCTGCTCTCATCCTGGTATTCTGGCGCTTCAGGGCAGGGGAAAGCAAGTCACAAAGTTCCATGAAAGTGCCCTTACGCATGCGAAAGCTTCGCAGCCACTGGGAATCGTCCCACACCTGCAGCACGATGCAGTCCCACCAGGCTGTGCTTGTTTCCCGTGCCCAGAATCGGCATGAACCTGCCCCAGTAACACCATGATTTCCACATTGCTGGGTCCTGTGCCTTGTGAGAGGTCTATGTCCATGTCAATTTCCTCATCACTCTCGTCGCCACGCTGCAATCGCCTCCTCGGCTGGTCCGGGTTTCACTTTGGCATGTCCTGGCTCTGCATACACTCCAGGACAATGCGCGTGGTGTTCATAGTGCTCATAATTGCCGCGGTGATCTGAGCGGGCTCCATGATCCCAGTGCTAGCTATGGCACCTGGTCTGAAAAAAGGCGCAAAACTAGTATCTGACGGACCAGGGAAAGGAGGGAGGGAGGGCCAAGTGACAACATGGTGTACAGGTACAGGGAATTAAAATCAAGAAAGGTGGCTGTGCATCAGGGAGAAACACAAACAACTGTGACACAGAATGGTCCCCCCAAGATTAAACTGAAAACCCTGGGTTTAGCAGGCCGTTGATTTCACGGAGGGAGGGGAAGCAAATGAATACAGAACAAATCTATTTTTTACATCTTAAGCTGGCAGCCGACGGTGCAGCATGACTGATAGCCACTGCAGTACGACGACGATGGATATCAATCGTAATATGCCATCTTCTACCAAAAGGCAAGGGGCTGCTGCTGTGTAGCATGCAGCCCCACGTCTGCCAGCACCCAGATCTCCCTCGGCCTCTTCTGGGTGCTTAGCAGACAATACTGGGCGATTGGCAGAAAATAGCATACTACGACTGATAGCCATCATCATCGAGACAGTTGCATGTCTGCCCAGGTGCCCATGATTGACAGCCACTGCAGTACGATGACGACGGATACCAATCGTAATATACCATCTTCTACCAAAAGGCAAGGGGCTGGTGCAATGCAGCCCTACGGCTGCCAGCCCCACGGCTACCAGTCATGCTGCACCGTCTACCGCTAAAAGGCAGTTAGCTGCTACTGCTGTGTAGCAATGCAGTACCACGTCTGCCGGCACCCAGATGACATATGATGACGGTGAGCTGATCTGAGCGGGCTCCATGCTTGCCATGGTATGTTGTCTGCACAGGTAACCCAGGTAAAAAGGCGCGAATCTATTGTCTGCCGGTGCTTTGACGGAGGGGGAGGGGCCTGACGACATGTACCCAGAACTCCCCGCGACACTGTTTTGTATCATTCAGGCATTGGGATCTCAACCCAGAATTCCAATGGGCGGCGGAGACTGCGGGAACTGTGGGATAGCTACCCATAGTGCAATGCTCCGGAAGTTGACGCTAGCCTCGGTACTGTGGACGCAGTCCGCCGACTAGAGCACTTAGAGCATTTTATGTGGGGACACACACAATCAGCTGTATACAACCGATTTCTATAAAACCGGCTTCTATAAATTTGACCTAATTTCGTAGTGTAGACATACCCTTTGTGGTGTGTGGTGACGGCGGCAGCGTGGCCCGGCTCCAGCCGGGCAGCGCGGCGGTAGCGCCGCCAGCCACCGGTGCTCCAGGCAGCTTGGTAAGGGGGCACGGAGCGGAGCAGGGTTGGATAGAGGGCAGGGGAGTTCGGGGGGTGGTGGTCAAGGGGCGGGGGTGTGGATGGTGGTTGGGGGAGAAACAGGGAGTTGAATAGGGGCAGGGGTCCCAGAGGGCAGTCAGGAAGGAGGGGGAGGGTTTGGATGGGGCGGCAGGGGGCAGTCAGGAGCAGGGGTTCCGGGGGCAGCCAGGGGACAAGGAGAAGGGGTGGTTGGATGGGGCTGGGGTCCCGGGGGGGTGGTCAGGAATGAGAGGAGGAATTGGATGGGGCGTTGGAGGTCCGGGGCAGTCAGGGGACAGGGAGCGGGTATGTGTGGATGGGGCAGGGGTCCCAGAGGGGCCGTCAGGGAACAGGGGTGGTTGGATGGGGCAGGAGTCCCGGGGGGCGGGGGAGCGGGACAGATAGGAGGTGGGGGCCAGCCATGAACCCTCTCGTAACCGGCCCTCTATACAATTTACAAAACCCGATGCACCCCTCAGGCCAAAAAGTTTGCCCGCCCCTGGTCTAGAGGTAAGGCAGATACAATTCAGTTCAAAATAAGACAAATCACACTTAACCTGTTGTTAGCATGTTATAGGAAGAATGTTTCAGAGAATAAATGAGTCTTAGTTTTTTTCAGGAAGGAGGTTCTTTGTTTCTAACATTCCTAATTTTTGCTTGAGTCAGCTATTACTCACATTTTAAAGAGAGACTGAAAGCATAGCAGCTTAAATTAGGTGAGTAATTATGAGCAAGATCTTGAGGGAACAGCACAGTTTAAAACACTTTTGCAATGTTTTTATTTTTTAAACTGGAAAATTCCCTGCAGATTTCCTCAAACTTTGCAGTTTTCCCCTGCAGTATTCCACTGGCTCTAGCTGTAAGCTTTTTCATTAGACTGCAGTATATCCGTTATTATCACAGCATGTTTGAAAAGTGGAAAAAGTCCTTCAGTCACTATGATGATAAGCACTTTTTATATGCAGGTAAATGTGTAGGTAGAAAGAGACACTAATTTTGAGTCGGAACCTCGGCTGGTGTAAATCAGCATACATGCAGGATTTGTCTCTTTGCTTTCAAAAGTGTTTCTATTCAATTTAAGCATTGGGGTCTCAGACTTTGCTCACTTAATATTTTAAACGCCCCCATCTGGGATTTGACATTTATGCTGAAGTGCATGGGGTAGTCTATGGTGTATATTGCATAACAATATTGCTGGTTTTGGACCAAGATTTGCCCAATATTTTCCTTATTCGGGCAAAACTTACATTTTTGTCAACAAAGGGTTTTATCTGAACAGGGAAATAGAATATATATTATTTTGGGAAAGTTGTCTTTGAAATGGGAAAAAGTTGTAAAAATCACAGAAATGAAGACCCTAATACTTTGGTATCTGTGATCCTCTGCACGCTCCCCTCTTCAGATCCTAACCTGTCTGAAGATACAGAAAAGCTGCGAGATCTCATCTCTCAGCATAAGATTGCATCAGCATCATGCTCGTACGGGAGAAAAATCCTGAACTTCTCAATTGGAATGGTTACAATTTTGTTTTTTTAGGAGAATCTGGGCCTTAACAAGTATTTTTACATTTAATGAGAACCTTCAGAAGTCCTCAATAAAACAGTAAAAATGAAATGACAAACATTGGTTTCTCCCATATGCTTTTGTTTGTTAATTTTAAAGTTTATGATTTTCTTTGTTTTGTTCATAGATTCTATATTACATTCAAAGTATTGTCATAATAGTTTGTTATACAGAACCAGATGTTTAAAAAGCGCAGAGATCCTATGGATATTTGAGAGAAGTGGCGAAAACTCTAGGATTCTCATGAACTCAGATCAACCTTCTATAAATAAGTAATGATTTGGGCATTGTTCCCAGCATGATCTGATTAAGGAATGAATGTAGTTATTGTCTGATGATCAGTTTCTGGACAAATTAAGAGAGTAATACAGGAAATGCAGGAAAGAGGAAGGTGTATTAATCTGACTAGTTATGCAGAAAAGTGTCTTTAACTGTTCTTTTTTCAGTTCCGTGAGTGTGCTCTCAGGGTTCAGTTCTGCATATCTTACTTCACAAGTATTTTATGTCTCAGTCTGTGTGACTCCACACAGACAAGTATCCAGGCCCACCAACAGAAATTCCGGGTGCCAGGGCCAGGGCCGTCCGTAGGGGGCCAAAGGCAGAAGTGACAAATCTGTCACTTCCGGGACCACCCATATTGGCCCGCGGGGCCCGAAGTGGTCTCGCGTGCCTAGGTGCCTTGCAGCCTGCCCAGGCCCCTGGGCAATTGCCCCATTTGCCCCCGCGGCTGTGGGCCTGCAAATATCATTTCTTCCCCTCTATACATACAGCTATCTCCTGCAGAGTCTCTTAGTCCTTGGGTCTGGGAAGCAGGGATAAGCAGATGCTGTGTGCCTGCTATTTATCCCATCCCCCAAGCAAATAGTCAGGGAGTGGGCCTTGGCTCCATCCCCTCAGGGCAGCTGAACCAGTGTGAGGGTAGTACTCTGTTGGTAAGGATCAGTAGTGGATTACTACCCCTTGCCACAAATGGGGAGCAGGTAAAGAATTGGAGAGAAATGGGGAGCAGGTAAAAAAGGAGTGAAATCAGGAAGGCTAAATCACACTTGGAGTTGCAGCTAGCAAGGGATGTTAAGACTAAAAAGAAGGGTTTCTACAGGTATGTTAGCAAGAAGAAGGTCAGGGAAAGTGTTGGCCCCTTACTGAATGGGGGAGGCAAACTAGTGACAGAGGAAGTGGAAAAAGCTAATGTACTCAATGCTTTTTTTTGCCTCTGTCTTCACGAACAAGGTCAGCTCCCAGACTACTGCACTGGACAGCACAGTATGGGGAGGAGGTGACCAGCCCTCTGTGGAGAAAGAAGTGGCTCAGGACTATTTAGAAAAGCTGGATGAGCACAAGTCCATGGGGCCGGATGCACGCATCTGAGGGTGCTAGGAGTTGGCAGATGTGATTGCAGAGCCATTGGCCATTATCTTTGAAAACTCATGGCAATCGGGAGAGGTCCCGGATGACTGGAAAAAGGCTAATGTAGTGCCCAACTTTAAAAAAGAGAAGGAGGATCTGGGAAACTACTGGCCAGTCAGCCTCACCTCAGTCCCTGGAGAAATCATGGAGCAGGTCCTCAAGGAATCAATTTTGAAGCACTTCGAGGAGAGAAAAGTGATCAGGAACAGTCAGCATGGATTCACCAAGGACAAGTCATGCCTGACTAACCTAATTGCCTCCTCAGATGAGATAACTGACTCTGTGGATGAGGGGAAAGCAGTGGACGTTATTCCTTGACTTTAGCAAAGCTTTTGATACGGTCTCCCATAGTATTCTTGCCAGCAAGTTGAAAAAGTATGGGCTGGATGAATGGACTATAAGGTGGATAGGAAGCTGGCTAGATCATCGGGCTCAACAGGTAGTGATCAATGGATCTATGTCTAGTTGGCAGCCGGTATCAAGCGGAGTGTCCGAAGGGTCGGTCCTGGGGCTGGTTTTGTTCAATATCTTCATTAATGATCTGGAGGATGGCATGGATTGCACCCTCAGCATGTTTGTAGATGACACTAAACTTGGAGGAATGGTAGATATGTTGGAAGGTAGGGATAGGATACAGAGGGACCTAGACAAATTAGAGGATTGGGCCAAAAGAAATCTGATGAGGTTAAACAAGGACAAGTGCAGAGTCCTGCACTTAGGACGGAAGAATCCCATGCACTGCTGCAGACTAGGGACCAAGTGGTTAGGCAGCAGTTCTGCAGAAAAGGACGTAGGGGTTACAGTGGACGAGAAACTGGATATGAGTCAACAGTGTGCCCTTGTTGCCAAGAAGGCTAACGGTATTTTGGGCTGTATAAGTAGGGGCATTGCCAGCAGATCGAGGGACATGATCATTCTCCTCTATTCGGCATTGGCGAGGCCTCTGGAGTACTGTGTCCAGTTTTGGGCCCCACACTACAAGGAGGATGTGGAAAAATTGGAAAGAGGCCAGCAGAAGGCAACAAAAATGATTAGGGGCCTGGAGCACATGACTTATGAGGAGAGCCTGAGGGAACTGGGATTATTTAGTCTGCAGAAAAGAAGAATAAGGGGGGATTTGATAGCTGCTTTCAACTACCTGAAAGGGGGTTCCAAAAAAGGTGGATCTAGACTGTTCTCAGTGGAACCTGATGACAGAACAAGGAGTAATGGTCTCAAGTTGCAGTGGGTGAGGTTTAGGTTGGATATTAGGAAAAATAGGGAGGGTGGTGAAGTCCTGGAATGGGTTACCTAAGGAGGTGGTGGAATCTCCTTCCTTAGAGGTTTTTAAGGTCAGGCTTGACAAAGCCCTGGCTGGGATGATTTAGTTGAGGATTGGTCCTGCTTTGAGCGGGGGGTTGGACTAGATGACCTCCTGAGGTCCCTTCCAACCCTGATATTCTCTGATTCTATGAAATGTGCTTCTCTTGCCTCCCATTTCCTCAATATAATTGATGGTGTCTTGAAGTGTGTCTATTGTGAGATGATCAGCAAACATGCAGAATTAATAGAGTGATCATCATTTTAAAGTGCCAGAATCAGCAAACTGTGCTGTGAGAATGTTTCCCAACACTGCCTTTATGTGTCCTCTGAGTATAGGTAAATGTAGTTGTAGTAAAGTACATGAAAAAGAGCTAAACTAAATTCCTGTGGGGAAGAAGGAATAAGAGATCACATTTCGTAGTAGCAATTTTTTGTCATACTAGATATTTTATTCTGTGTTTTGTTAGTATTGCTTACAATATTACTGGTATTGCTCTTATGTTGTTCAGTTTCACTAATTCATCTTTGATTCAGAAATATAATCATAAGAGCATTCTTACAACTTCTTAGTGAAAACAAAACTGCTGCAGTCCAAACCACTGCTATATTCAGATGTAAACATATATATATATATATATGGATAGATGTTGATTTCATTTGAGGACTATGAAGGCCAGACAGTCTGAATTGTATTAATATTTCTGTTTTTCTGATCTCTCAGAAATCAAAACAGATGAGTTTATGAATGATAAGAAATCTCATGAAGTGGAGATGATGTCAGAATTGATAAATAGCATTGCAAATTTTTGTGGTATAAAGCAGGTAAGAATGTACTTATTTCAGTGTGTATTACCGTATAATTTACAAATACTTGCCTCATCTTTTCTATCTTGTTTAAATCCTAGATTTTGATATATCCTTAATGCAGATTTTATTTTTCATTTTAGTAATAGTGACTGAAGGGGAAACCTTAGAGCAAAGCTGCGGGGCTCTTTACCCACCCCGTTGTTAGCTTCAGGTAAATAACCTCTTCAGTCATTATTACAATTGTGAATCATGAAAAATAGTCATGATTTTATATGCTGAGCAGTTAAAAGCTGCACTGTGTGTTGTCAGGCATTTAGTGTTCCTTGTACAATAGTGGTAAGACTAGAACAGTAACTAATAGGGAAGCAGAAATTCATTCTCTACATTCCATTAGGCTAATAAAAATAGCAAATAAAACAGAATACAGTATCTGACAAGTTTTAAATGTAAATATTTCTATTTTTGCACTAAAGAATTGGAATTCCCCCCCCCCCCCCCCCCGTGCCATCCACCATGATACAAAACACTCATCTGGTGAGTGAGCCGTGTTGGTCCAATTGTTCCTGGCTCCAGACTCATAAGCAGCAAGTCAAAGTGACTTCAGTCACTCCTCTACTCCCTGGTAGCAGTCTGGTTGTGATACAATGGATGGACGCTCAACAATTTCATATAGATGTTAAATAGTATGCAGCATATGTGCTTGTGGGACTCAATAGGTGAGGCAAAGGAGAAGTTGCCTACCACAGCTTTCTGGATACATTCTATGGGTATGTCTACACTTTGAGCTGGAGGTATAAATTCCAGCTTGAAGATACATACCCGTGCTACCTTGATGAGAGCTAACATGCTAAAAATAAAGCTGTGGTGGGAGGGCTAGCTGCCCCAAGTAAATACCCATATGAGACGCTAGGAACCTACTTGGGCAGCTAAACCTTCCCATTGCTTGCATTACCATTTACTACATTCTATTTTTAGTGTGCTGTCTCAACCAGAACTAGCGTGGATATGTCTTGTCCAGCTTGAAATATAGATATATCCTGAGAGAAAAGATTGGAACCGCCTCAATCTAACCCTGATTCCTAGTGCAATTGGTGCAATCAGCCAGCACTCTGTCTTTATCTAATTGATAATTGACAATAAAAGATGCGTATTTTTAACCAGTGAGTATGTACATTTGTTGGTTTCAAGCATCTTTGGACAAATAATTGATTCTTTTGGTGGTTGTTTTGAAAAAAATAACTTATGACCATTTATTTTAATGAAAAACACTGCTATACAGTATGTCACTAAATATGAAATGCAGATGGCTTTATGTTAACTTTATTCCATCATTCAGTCATATACTGTAACAGAATTTATTTGTTCAGTTACAAATCCCTAATATATGAAAAGAGCTTTCCAGTTAAATTTTTTTTTTAAATTCTCCTTTTTAGTTATTAAAAAGCAACCTCTTTTGTTTTAGTTACCTTTAAACTTTAAAAAATAATATGAATTGTAAAGTTTTAGGAGAGTTTTTTCCTTATTGATTTCTTTCAATCCTGCTGACAGAACAAAATATATGTAACATTTAATTTAAAAATATAGAGCAATGAAAACACAACACATGTTTTACAACAGCACAGCTGTCCTCAGGGTGTTTCTTTCAGAAATTACAGATCACTGAAGGATTGAAAAGTGCCCTTAGCTTCACCTCCCGTACCTATGATGTATAATGGGTGGTAGAGGATATTGTTCTCTTGTGGTACTTTATTATGTATTATAACAAATAGTAAAATGGATATGAAGGCAGAAATGTTATGCTTATTGTAATCACTTTCAAGTTAACTGTTTGAATTAAAACATTTTTAAAAAACGTTAAAAGTTTTGTTACTTTAAAAAAATGTTTTCTACCTCATTTTTGTATTGTTCCTAATACGCACTGTTACTGAAAGATCATACAAATGGAATTTTATATAAAAGGTCTTTGTTTCATTCTGAAAATAAGCTAGTGTAATTCTTGTTTTCTTTTACACATATTTGTTAAATTTTCTTTGGAAGGTGCAGTATGCACAACAAATTCATTCAGTGTATGAAACAAATAAGATTTAATTCTGCATTCATTATGTATTTAATTCATGGCTTGTTGCTGGGAAATGCTCACAGTCTTCTGGAAAATGATGTCCACGCTTGTATTGGGCCAGGATCTATGTTTAAACATAGTACTCAGCCCAATATGGACAGAGCTTTTATAGTTTATTATGTCACAGAAATTTCATTATAAAAGTTCATTCTTGGCATGTATATCATAGTATGTTGAGTATCTTTCCTTATATGGAATTACAGCAGGGATTAATTTAGTCCAGTATGTTTGTTTCAGCATATAATCACTGCCTATTTTTAAACCTATATTTTCTTTTCACTTTACAAAGACCACAAATGTTAAAAGTGTATGGTGTTTATCTGTATGTTTTTTTCACTAGATAATAAATGAAAATATCTTGCCAAAAAAGTTGTACATCTCTACAGCCACTAGAGGTCATTATAATAGGTTTCTGAACAATTCACAATCTGAATGTATGTCCACTTAGTTCCTTTCATAGGAATAGTAATCCAAATGCTATATGAAGGTTGGGGTGTGGATAGAATCATGACACATTCGACATTACAATAATATCTATCTATCTTCGAATTCCATCCTGTCATTATTTCTTAACTAACTGGCAAAAACATTCCACATGTTCCTTTCTTGTCTTTCTTTTAGAGCTTTGTGGGAGGCATCTGGTGTGATGGTGGAGAGGGTGGCAAGTAAACTGTTTTTACAAAAGTTACAGCCAAAGTCTGTCTCATCCCTCTTCCACCAAAAGTGTGTGTATACACATGTCACCCAAAGAATTTAAGGATTAAGTTGGAAAACAGAAAAAAAAAAAAAAACCTGACAGAAAGCAACAGGGGGAAAAAACCATACCCTTAATCCTTGCATAATATCGCTGAGTCATAAATTCAGTTCATAATTAGTTTTTACCCCAATCATAAATACTCTCTGCTCTGTGTAGTCCCTTTCTTGACTTTTATCCAAAAATACCTTGGTTACTAATTCTCTGTCGGATTTCTTGGCTTGAATAAAATTTATAGCATCCTCAGGACTTCAAAAAAATAAAAGTGTCCTTTTCATTCCAGCCTTGCTGAATTTAAAGGTACTGCTTGGTAACTAAGTATGTGCAGTTCATCTTAAGCCTGGGTCAAACCTTTTATGCCTATTCACATGGTTTGGCATAAAATCAGAGCAGATGTTCAAATGAGACATGTTAGAGTCCAAAAATCCTTGGATCAAGCTATTCAGGAACATATACCTAACACACAAGGTTTTATATATAGTCCATATAATTCTTAGCAGATACTGGATCAGAAGAAATTTTTGTGACTGTCTCCATTCTGTTGAGAAGTAGCTCTCTGTGACCTACTCCAAAATCTTACCAAGCATTGGGCTGGGTCCTCATGTACAATCAAAATTCACATAGTGCAAGACATGGGATTGTGCAAAGTTGGTGTAAAGTTCTTACTTTCTGTCCTGTTCCCGCTGCTGTTATGTGCACAGCTTCACTGCATTTTGTTAGATCAGCCATGGGTTGGAAGTATCTTACAGTCACAAGAAGCTGAAAACCTAGGTGTTCCAACCATGCACTTCTTCTCATCAACAGACATCAGGAATGTGTATGGCATGTGAGCTCCTACCTAAGGCATCTGTAATATGTCAATGCAAGATCTCCCTTACCTTGGAGCGATCTTCCCTAGGTTGGTTACACAGATTTGGCTTCCCACGTCTGCCAGCAGTGGTTCAAAGTGGCTACACTTGAGAATATGGCCCATTAATTTTTTATTTTACATTTTTAAAAACAAAATGAAATTATGTACAAAAGTACATTAAAAGACTTAGAAAAGTCAGGAGGCTGAAAGTCATGATTATTTCATTGACTGTGTTTCTGTGGTAGAACTGAACCAGTTTTAACATATTTGTATTTTAAAACCAGAAGCTGAGCAGAATAAGAGTTAAGTAAATTATGAACCTATATATCTTTTTCTTAGGGAAATGTTTATTATTAGCATGTGTTTGAAACATGTCTTATTTGTTGTTCATTAATATGGTACATGCTATTTTTAATTCATTCTGTTATCTTTACTCTAGGTGATTGACCTGGGCTCTGGAAAAGGCTACCTAAGCTCCTTTTTATCCATGCAATATAATCTAAAGGTTTATGGAATTGATTCCTCAAACACCAACACTTATGGAGCTAATGAAAGGAACAGGAAATTGAAGAAACATTGGAGAGCTTATCAAAGTCGGGCAAGAGCAAATGTCAGAGGCCAAGTGTTGGAAGAGCCAAAGGATAGGGCAGTGCAAGATGAAATGAAATGTAGAGCAAATATCAACGAAAAGCTTTTAAGTACTAACAACAGTCTTTTAAGTCAGGACCAGATGGCTAGCTCAGATTCAGTTCCTTTGGAAATTACTGGTGCTTTCACAGACTCTGCTATGTTGAATACCAGCAAACAAACTGAAACTCATTTGGTGGCTCAGACTCAGTCTGATGGGAACAAAATTTCTGAACATGCGTTTTCTCTTCTAAACATTCTACCTGCTGATGCTGTAGAAGCTGTTTCTTCATCTAAATATAACATGGAGCTCTGTGAAGAGGAAAAAGAGCAAAGAAAAATGGCTTCCATCAAGGCCAAAGCAAGCAAGTCAAATGACTCAAACATTTATTTGCCATTGACCTCATACATCACTGCAGAAACAGAACTCCGTGATATCGTTACAGATCTGGAGGTTATTTCACTTACTAGCATTGTTATTTTTGCAATACCAGTGTCTGATTCTCCATTGCTTTTGCACCTTGTGTACATATTTTCACCTGTGCAAAGTGATTGCAAAGTGGGTGTAGAATGCTGCCAACAGTGTGATTGGAGAATTCTGACTCAGTAACACTTCACACCCCCTTTGCATAACCATTTCTTACTGATACATTTTTTTTTCCTATTTCAGAAGATGTGCTGGACTACTTTTGGCTAGGTGAATTAAGCTCTACTGAGAGCTTATGAAGTGGCTGAAATTACTACTTAAAACAAAGTTAACAGCAACTGTGCAATGATATTCATCAACTATCCTGTAACTTAACTATTCTAGTTAGATATAACACATTTAATTACAAGGAGAGTAATTTATATTTACAAGTTATTCAGGAGAATATATTTTGCATTAAAAACAACTTTTGTGAAATTATTGTTATTTAGTAATTAAAATTTACGTAACCTGAAATTGAACTTTAGATATGAAATACTTTATATGGTACAGCACAATAACCCCTCTTAAGGAATTGCCAAATAATTTTATTTATAAGCATCATTTTTTGCAGTTTGGATTTTTGGACTTAAAGATAATGATAGTTTAATAATCGACTAAACAACCGAGAACTGATCTCAGTTTCCCTGTACCTTATGATATCATTTACACTGGTACAAAGTGAGCACAAAGAAAATGCTGCCAAGTAAGAATGATTGTGTTTTACATCCACTAGGTGCTCTCTTTGCCCTTATGTAAATTAACACAAAAGATGGAGATGAACAGAGAGCAGGCCCCTACTTTCGTTTTTAGAAGCAAAGTCATATTATGGTTGCTACAAATAGTAAACAGTACTGCCTGGAAGGATATGTGAGAAATTGTACCATTCAAAGGCTTTTTAAAACTTCATTACAAATGGTTAACACATTTGTTTTAAAACAATCAAGTGATTTTGCAATACAGGCAGTCCTTGACTTCATGACGTTCGAATTATGACGAATGGCACTTACAATGTTTATAAATTGTCATCCTGTTTCGACTTTACGACATCGGTTTAAACTTTACGATGCTCAATCCGACATTGTTCCTACGGGAAATTCAAGTTACAACATTTTTGACTTAAGACACAATTTTCAGGAACCAGTTGTGTCATAAGTCCGAGGAGTGCCTATATTCCTAAACACTGAGAATGTTTGGAGAAAAACTGAAGTGTTGATTGATTTATTTGGCAAAACTTTAAAATTAATTTGAATCGATTAAACAGTATCAAGGTTAGAATATATGTTTGTGTGTAACCCAGAGCTAATGCTGAATTAATGAATTCTGTTGGATAGATACACTGTATAAGTCAAGGGATCGGAATCTGCTTTTAGTTACACCAATAATGGGGTTTACAAAAGTGGACTTGAAGTAGATAGATCACAACAGTATAGCTCAGAACAAAATTTGGCTTTTGGACTGTTTTAACAGAATCTTCATATTTAATTTGGTTTTTAGGTCTCTTACATCTGGTGGCCATCTTCCACCACCTTTCTTTTGGGAGAATTTGTTCAACTTTTCCAGCCAGCAGGTTTAGTGCCGTTCTTACAGGGGCATGAATTTCCATCCCTTACTAGGCCCCATAGCCCTTCTAAGGCTCTTTCACATTACCATGAAGGGAGGAAGTACTGCAGAGTACTGACCTCACTATAGGGTCAGCTAAGAGAAGAGGATTGTACAGATGGCACTTAATTCTTACAAGGCTGAAAATTCCAGAGAGAGTTGGAATGGAGCAGAAGGATAGCCGGGAGAGAAGTGAGGGTGAAAGAGAGGAGAAAAGGGATGATGGACAGTATAGTGGAGGAAGGAAGGGGAGAAGTATCATGGTGGGAAGTGAGACAAAGGATAACTGGGATGGAGAAATAAAAGAAAGGGACAAAAGGAGAAAGAGTGAGGAAAAAATACAGGAAATGGAGAGAGAGAGAAGAGTATACTATCCATAACTAAGGCTCTGATCATGCTTCCATTGAAGTCATTGACAAAACTCCTGTTGACTTCAGGGACTCTGGCTTGGGCTCTTTAGAGAGGAGAGATACTATAGACACAGAGCAAACAAAACAGGTGCAGAAACAGCAGTCGCAAGCAGCACTTATTTTCAGTCACAGGTGGAAAGTACTGCCAATGTCTGCTGAGGCAATAAGAAGTAGCAGAAGTGTTGTGGGTACTTTCGGTCATGCAAGTTAAGGTAGAAAGGTTTGGTTAAAAAAAAAAAAAAAGGTCAAAAGAGAATGGCTGGTCATTTGGTGGTAGGTCTCTGCACTGCCACACAGGTGGCTCAAGTTCAGTTAATGGTCCTGGGCTTCTGCTTTCTCCTTGCCAAGGAAAGGAATGGATAATAAGGAAAAATTAGAGTAGCCTCAGAGTTCCAACAAAGATACAGAGAACACTTCCACCCCCTCGCATTTGTTTATAGGAAAGGTTCTCACACTTTGTTGGCACTGAAATGCTTTTGGTGTTCTTCAGTAAATTTCTAGAACAGGACACCGGGAGTCTCCATGAGTTTGTATATTTAAATCTCACAGCAAATTAACTATTTATAGCTTGTCTGTTTTTACTGTTCTTGTCTTTTCTTTAGTTGAAAAGAAATGTGTTTGTTGCTGTTTATTTTTAGGACTGTATAATGGTGGGACTACATACATGTGGGGATCTTGCTCCGAATACACTGCGAATCTTTACTGCTAAGCCTGAAATCAAGGCAGTTTGCAGTGTGGGCTGCTGCTACCATCTGTTGACAGAAGAGTTTGAAAACCAAAAAGGTACAGGAATGCTGCTAAACTCAGGTTGCCAGTCTGCAAGATGAGAATATAATTACCTTTTAACTAATAGCTACCTTGTGTCCAGTGGTGCAAGTAGAATTAATTTCTTACCGGTACGTTGCACCAGCTAAAGCGGGGGGGGGGGGGGGGGGGGGAGGGGAACACCTCTCCATGGGACCTCTCACGTGACCCAGCCTGGGGCCCCACGCTCTCCCTCTCCATGATCCTGGGAAGGGAGCGCTCCCAGTGGGTGGACACAGCACAGCTGCTGTTTGGGCTGCCAAGAGAAGAGGAGGGCTTGCTCCTGGAACAATAGCCAGCTAACAGTCACACCTGCTTTGGGAATTGCCAGCAGAAGAGTTTCAAACCAGCTCCCTCTGACAGCAGAGAATATTTTTTTCCAGACACGCTGGCAACTGAGCCCCACTCCAGCAGCATCTTTGGAACGTCTGTACCGCCCCCAGCCCTTCCATGCAGCTGCATCTCCTAAGTCCTGTCCGGGGTCTGTACTGCAGCCCTGCCAGAGGACAGGGCTGGGGGCGAGGGGACAAGGCTGGGCCCTGGGACGGTACAGCCGTGCCGGAGGAGCTGCCGGCATGGGGTTCTGCTCCTTTCGCCGCTGCGGTTCAGGGCTCTCCTGGGAACTGCAGTGGTGAAAGGAGCAGAACGTGGGACCATTGGGCGGCTCCACGCTGGCAGCTCCTCTGGCGCGGCTGTATTGCCCCAGCCCCTCCCTTGTCCTCTGGCAGGGTTGCTGTACAGACCTTGTACAGGAGATGCAGGTACGCAGCTGCGTGGAAGGGCTGGTGGTGGTAGGCCCCATGTTCTGCTGCTCCTGTGTCTTTCCAGTACACCGTACCGGCTATAAATATTTTACTGGTATGGCATACTGGACTGTACCACCCTACTTGCACCACTTGTGTCTATTCTTTTTCAGTGGTTTATTTAGAACTGTTTTTAATTACGTTCTGTGAGACATTCACTCCTGGATGCCTTGTAGCTTTCCTGTTATGCCAGCATTTCCAATATTCTTCCTGAAATTAGGCACATGAATGCAGAAGGTTTTTATGTGGTTAAAAATACAGCTGTTTTTATTCCATTACTTCACTCATAAAATGTGGATTCTTTTGGTCAATATGTTTTTATCCTTTTAAAATATTTTGTGCCAGATTTTGCTTTGGGCTGTGTGCACACAACTTCCATTTACTTTGGGTTGTGCATGCATAACGAAGAGTAGAATTTGGCCCTCTGAATTTAAGTAATTGCTTTAAAAAGTGCCCATCAGAGTGTAGCACTCTGGGCCATTGCCAGGATAGTTTGTAAAACAGTACATGTATAACAGATTTTCCTGGAGTACAAAGCTGAAAGTTGTCTGAGGATATCTTCACACCAAATTAAAAGCTTTCCTTCAAGCATTAGTATTTTCATTTCTGGAAAAAGGTTGATATCTTTAGTTGTATAGCCTTCAAAGAAGAAAAAGCTGAGGATTGTAATTGCACAAGTTTTATCAGTGTATATTGTAGTATGTGAAACTGATGGACTGTTGTCACAAAAAATTCTGGTTATTTTTAATGTCTGCCATTCAACTCTTGTAGTGGTATAATCATTGTTACTGTCAAAAATACAACAGTGAATTACAAACTGAAGTGAATTTAAAAATTCAACAAAGCACAGCAAATAACATGGTGCTGGATAATAGGAACAAATAAATATATAGGCCTCTAAAACTGATATTGGTAACAATTTAGCCAGAGTGTTAGATTAATGTATGTGAGAATTTTGTGATGAATAAAAAAGGGTATTTGCCTCAGTAAGCGAATAATTGTTGGATTTTGCATTTAAATGAGGAAGCTGGAAAGCTTTGGAGTGCAGCTTTGTTATATAACATACATGCTTTCTGTGAAAGTGAGAAAGGAGATGAATTCCTCTTTTCCCAGTCCAGTAATCTGTGACAAAAACTACAGTAGCTGCCCTTCTGTACTTCACCCTAGCGTCTCCTACTACATCTAAAAATGATAAATGCTAACTGGATCAGCAGTGAAGTAGTTAATGCTAACACTTAACATTCAAGCTTGATGACAATTTAACACCATGTTAAAATAAGATGAATGGGGTAGTTTACATCTCTCTCAGCTATTGTTGCAGGTTCTCTGCAGACTCAGGCATACATCAGTTCCTCCATTTACACCCACAAGGGCTAGAGTTACTTTTGTAATGAAAGTTTAGATTCCTGAGTGTGATTATGCAGCAATTAAAAAGGAATCTATGATGCATCAATGTAAATTCCTTCCTAATCTTATTCTACATGAGGTCCTGCTTACAGGAAATAAAAGAACAAAAAAGGGAAGTGAAACCAGGAAAGGAAAGACAATATTACAAAATATTCCATATTTTTAGATATATACTAAATAGAAATAATAAACAATGCACAGCAATTTTTACTCTAGTAATTAGGCTTGGCCCTCAGGCTAGTAGGCATCAGGTGAATTTTACAAGCCCTGATATCAAGTTTTTCTTCCCCAAATGTTAATTACCTATTGCAAAGAGGGCAAAACATGCTGACCTTTTTGTAGGTATACTTCTTTTTCCAGAGCAGCCCTTAAAGCCTTAAGAAACTAAGGGCTTGTCTACATTACCTGCTGGATCGACAAGGGCAGCGATTGATCCAGCGGGGGTCAATTTATCTGGTGTAGTCTAGACGCAATAAATCGACCACCATGCGCTCTCCCATTGACTCCGGTACTCCACCAGGGCGAGAGGGGCAGGCGGAGTCGACGGGAGAGTGTCCGCCGTTGACTTACCGCAGTGAAGACACCGCGGTAAGTAGGTCTAAGTACTTTGATTTCAGTTACATTATTCATGTAGCTGAAGTTGCATAACTTACATTGATCCCTCCCCCCCAGTGTAGACCAGGCTTAATACTACACTGCCATCACTGCTACCAAAATAACAAGTGTGATATTTATTGTAAGTTGAAACATTAAGTTATGCAGGTGCACAGTGATAGGAGATGTTGCTCTTTTGCAGCTTTTTTTTTTTTCAGTTGTAGAAATGAAGTCAGATTGTATATTAGAATTTCTAGTTTAATTTCTTGCAGCTTGAAGGATGTAAATTACTCTAATGAAGAGCTCCTTAGGAAAAGAAAAAGGAAAACACACTATTTTTCTTTTCCTGGGAGACCACACTGAAACTATTCCAGGCATGCTCAGGAAATTAGCAAATTTAAAATTTTACTGCAGAAATATTTACTACAGCATGTAAAACTATGGTTTCCACAAAAAAGTAAGGTTGTCCCTTTCTCTTGCATAGTGGAGGGGCTACGATCAGTTGCAGTCGTTGCTCTCAGGGGAATGCAGAGCCTCCCCGGGGGCTCATGCACTCCTAGGAAAGTAAATTGTCTCAAAGGGAGTGGGGAGGAAATGGGATCATGGGTCTTCCTTACCCCTGCTATGGACTGGCCTCTGGAACTGGCCAGGTGTGCCAAGGCGATGTAGACTGCACCTGCAAGAGGCCATTACCCTTCTGCACCAGGGCTAAAGCGTAATCCCTGCCACAGCTCTCCCTGGGCCAATGCAGTTTGGCACTGCCTCTCAAGCAGACCAAATTATAATTTAAATAATTTGTCCAAAAGCTTTTTTTCTAAAGGGGAATGACAGTCCATTAACAAGATTTAAAAAAAAAGAAAAATTAAATCCAGGGTATATCACATTGCCTCAGTGGGTCACAGCTGAGAATACAGATTCCAGACAAACTGCTGAGGGCAGCCTCACTGCAAACTGGTGGTTATTGTATCATTAGATGTACCAAGCCAGTAACAAAAGTAAACTTTTGTCTCACCATATTGGTTAAAAAGTCAAAAATTCAGTCTCCTTAGGCATTCCAACCCTTATGTCACCACCTAGACACTAGATTTTATGATGAGTGGTTATTGAAAACTAGGGCTGTCAAACAATTAAAAAAATTAATCGCAATTAATCATATAAAATACCATTTAAATATTTTTGGATGTTTTCTACATTTTCAAATATATTCATTTCAATTACAACACAGAATACAATGTATACAGTGCTCACTTTATTTATTTTTATTACAAGCATTTGCACTGTAAAATACAAAAGAAATAGTACTGTATATACTCAATCATAAGCTGGTTTGTTTATAAGCCAACACCCCCTAGATGGATAAGTAAAAATGGCAAATTTTTATGACCCATTCATAAGCCAACTCTATAATTCAGGGATCAGCAAACCTTGACTCCTGGGCCATCAGGATAAGCCACTGGTGGGCCGAGATGGTTTGTTTACCTCAAGCGTCCACAGCACAGAAGTAAACCTATACCTGCCTCTGGAAATTTCCATTACTTGCATCTGAAGAAGTGAGGTTCTTACCCACGAAAGCTTATGCTCCCAATACTTCTGTTAGTCTTAAAGGTGCCACAGGACCCTTTGTTGCTTTTTACAGATTCAGACTAACACGGCTACCCCTCTGATACTAAGTAAACAAAGTGTCTCGGCCTGCCAGCTGCTTACCCTGACGGGCCGGGACAGCAACTGGTGGGGAAATTTTTTTGGGGAGGGAAGCTGGGGGTCAGGGGAGTAACCCCTGTGACCACCCCCCGCATGACCCTAGCCCGGGACCCCCACACTCTCCCCATCCCATCCCTTCCCACCTTAGCTGGGGAGGGCCAGGGGAGGATGTCTCTGGCCTAGCCGGAGCTGCTCCGGCAGGCTGGGCGGCGCGGCTGCAGCCTGCTCTGGCGGGCCAGGCTAGGCAGTGTGGCCCCAGAGTGCATCAGTGGGCCAGGCAGCGTGGCTGCAGCGTGCTCCAGCAGGCCAGGCCGGGCGGCGCAGCTGCAGAGTGCTCCAGCGGGCCAGGCAGCACAGCATGTAGATTTTTTTTTTTTTTTGTTACATAACTACTCTCACAAACAAAACAATATAAAACTTCAGAGCCTACAAGTCCACTCAGTCCTACTTCTTGTTCAGCCAATCACTAAGACAAACACGTTTGTTTACATTTACAGGAGATAATGCTATCCTCTTCTTATTTACAATGTCACCAGAAGGTGAGAACAGGCATTTACATGACACTTTTGTAGCCGGCATTGCAAGGTATTTACGTGCCAGAAATGCTAAACATTCATATACCCCTTTATGCTTCGGCCACCATTCCAGAGGACTTGCTTCCATGCTGATGACGCTTGTTAAAAAAATAATGTGTTAATTAAATTTGTGACTGAACTCCTTGGGGGAGAATTGTATGTCCTCTGCTCTGTTTTACCTGCATTCTGCTATATATTTCATGTTATAGCAGTCTTGGATGAAGACCCAGCACATGTTGTTCATTTTAAGAACACTTTCACAGCAGATTTGACAAAACGCAAAGAAGGTACCAATGTGAAATTTCTAAGGATAGATACAGCACTCGACCCAAGGCTTAAGAATCTGAAGTGCCTTCCAAAATCTGAGAGGGACAAGGTGCGGCGCATACTTTCAGATGTCTTAAGAGCAACACGCTGATGAGGAAACTACAGAACCCGAACCACCAAAAAACAAAATCAAACTTGTGATGGTGGCATCTGATTCAAATGATGAAAATGAACATGCATCAGTCCGCTTTGCTTTGGATCTTTATCAAGCAGAACCCGTCATCAGCATGGAGGCATGTCTTCTGGAATGGTGGTTGAAGCATGAAGGGACATATGAATCTTCAGCGCATCTGGCACATAAATATCTTGCGATGCCGGCTACAACAGTGCCATGCGAATGCCTGTTCTCACTTACAGGTGACACTGGAAACATGACATGGGCAGTATTTATCTCCTGCAAATTGTAACCAAACTTGTTTGTCTGAGCAATTGGCTGATGTAGGACTGAGTGGACTTGTAGGTTTCAAAGTTTTACATTGTTTTATTTTTCAATGCAGTTATTTTTTGTACATAATTCTACATTTGTAAGTTCAGCTTTCATGATAAAGAGAGATTGCACTGCAGTACTCGTATTAGGTGAATTGAAATATACCATATATACTCATTCATAAGCTGATTTATTTTTTTAGTAAAAAAGGGACGCATCAGAGAAGGGGGTCGGCTTATGAACGGATATAGAGAGGGAGAGGTGGGACACAGCCCCTCATCCCCCCCAACAGAGGGGGCAAGGAGAGGCAGCACAACCAGCAGAGCCAGAAGGGAAGAGGAGGGGCCAAAGTCTCTCCCCTTCTGGCCACGCTGCTCTCCCCCCTGCCTCCAAAGCAGCTGCAGTTCCGGGGCTGGCAGGCTGTGGCCTGATAGGTGTTGGTTGAAATAGATGTGCTAGCCCTCACAAAAGATGCTGTGGGTGACAGTTGTCCAGACTGAGAGGCTTGTGTAGCTCTTGGCACTTGTTTTCTATCTAATACCAAAAGTTGTCTAATACCAAAAATACATTATTGTCCCCTCACATCATATTGATTGTGCTGTGGATAGAAAGAGGATTTCTCCTTCTGGTGATGCAACATGCAGTGTTTAGTGGGCCTGGGTAGTGGATTCATCAGGATGTGTAACTATGCGGTGATTACTGAGCCACCATGATTTTTGCAAGTTCTTTTTCCCCCATGTGGGGGGTGCTGATGACAAGCAGTAATTGCATATATTTTTCATAAATTGGAAGATTAGTAACTGTGTTGTCATACCTTTACAAGGTTTTATTTACCCCTTTCCCAATGTTTGATTGAGGATTTAGGAGTGGGTGGGGTTAAAGTATATGGCACAATTGGACATGGTCTTGTGTCCTGTGATCAGTATATGTATGGACTATTCTTCTGTCCCTCATAGGTGTGCTTGATCCTCCTGCAAAAAGGTTTGGGCAAGAATTATGGGAAAGGAACTACAGCTCCAGTTATTCTGGGAAGAGTTTTTGGGATCATAGGAATGTGAGAGCCTTCACTGTGATTTACTAGGGAAGGTATTGAATAATCTTGAGCTCTTGTTCAGTTAACACCCCTCTGTGAATCTTGCTGGTGTTATCAGAAGAAGCACCAACTAGTATGGGTCAGTTAATAAGGAATATTTTGACAACTCTTGAAATAATCTTACTCTGGCTTCCTCATTTAAGTAGAATTGGTCATTTATACAGAGATTTCTCTTCGGATAAATGTACTTCGTGATTAGAATAATTGATTCCCTTGGGGTTTTCCTTCCCTGTTACAGAGTCTGTGCTCTAGATTCACCCGATCACACAGTAGTTGCTGGCAAAATGTATTGTTTTAATATTTTTAGATACTGCTTCTGTTTCCAAAATTAAATTTGGAATGTGATTGAGTCAGTTACTCTCAGAATATTCAGTAACTACTCTTTAGTAGGATTTTTATTATTTATAAGTCATTATGGCAATTTATCAGGAAAATTTCTGTTTTCTATTGGTCATTAGGCTGAAATAACCTCCCTGGATCAGTTTTGGATCTGAGGCTTTTGGGGAGCCTTCCTAGCCCTCACTCCCATGTGTCTTGAAGTAAATGGGCCAGACAATGGGAACTTGATTATGACCTAAGAGAGGTGAATAAAAGAAGGAAAATGTGAATTAAATATAATTGTAATGGACTCCCCTTTGACTTCTCTTTCCCTACCTGTCAAAAATATAAACTTTACTGGTTGGTCACAAAGAGAGTTGGAGTTCTCAAATACAGTGTCCATTATTGTGAGAGCAAACGCACCAAAACTGCCATCGCTAAAGAGACAAGGTGGATGAGGTAATATCTATTTTTGGACCAACTTCAGTTGGTGAGAGATAAGCTTTTGAGCCAGACAGAGCTCTTCTTCAGGTCTTGGAAAGGAATTCCCAGCATCACAGCAAAATGCAAGGTTATTTAGCATGAGTAGTTAGTACATATTGTAAGGGACCATTATCTACCTGGTCTCTCTAATATCCTGGGACCGACACGGCTACAACTACACTGTATATTGCTAAAGAGACAATTATTCATAATTATTTCATAGTTTGATTGCAAAGAGCTTGTCCTAAAATGCTCACTACCAGGTGTAGTATTATGAGTAGTCCCATTGATTTGAATGGGACTTAAAGCCTCTGTTGACAATAGTGTGACTACCAGGGCCGGCTCCAGGCACCAGCCAAGCAAGCTGGTGCTTGGGGCGGCAACTTGTAGGAGGCGGCATTCCGCCCAATCCTAGGGTGGTGCGGCCGCTTTTTGTTGTTGTTGTTGTTCTGCTCCGGCTGCCCTGTAGAGGGCAGTGGCGTGGAGGACGGGCACACCCTGCAGCAAGCCCGGCAGGGCAGCCCGCGTCCTTCCCTCCCAGCCGACCGGAGTGGTGTGGAGCCCTCCCGTCAGGGGGCACGGCGGGAGGGGCAGTGTGGTAGTGCCCCGCTGAAGCCCTGGCCGCCCCCCTTCTCTCTCTCCCCCCCGCTCCTTCCCCTTCCCCCTGCTAGCCGGGGCACAGCACAGGGAGTCCCCCTGCACCCTGGCTCCGGCCGCACCGCAGCGTTTTTTTTGTTTTTTTTTTTTGCTTTGCCGTTCTGGTCGCACGGGGTTTTTTTTTTAGTTTGTTTTTTGTTTGCTTGGGGCGGCCAAAAAGCCAGAGCCGGCCCTGGTGACTAGTAAGTAAAAACGGTCCTGATAGTACGGGTTTGCAAGATGAGGCAATTTGTCTATAGTAGTTTAGTAACAAAGGGATGTATGCCAGACTGATGAATTTTAAAGGCTTACTAGAAGTTTTGAAGAGTACTTTTTCATAATTTTGAGAGGTGTTAGAAAAGAGTAAATAAAGCCTCAGCACAGATCACATATAATTATGGGCATAGTCCATGGCTGAGTGATTACACATTTACTGATTATGTATGCAACAAACTTTTTCTGCAAAAGAACGAGAGCCTTGAGACTCTTAATCCAGGTAAATATAAACTTTGGCTCCACTTGTTAACATCTAACTTTTAAAAGCTTGTAAACATAATTAAAGGAAATGAAAAGGATGCTAAAGAAGGCACACTTTATTTTAAGATTTTCAATACATTTGTGTAATTTAAATAAAAAGGGTGTTAAATAAATTGAATGCAGGGAACAAAAAAGATCCCAGTACTGAGTGCCACTTTAGATGAACACACTACACACACATTATGGCTACTTACTATTGCATTCTGTTGAAATGTAGAAGGATTAATCATTGCTGTAGAAGTATTATAGGACAGGGGCCTTTTATTTTGCTTGGCTGCCTTTTAAACATTGCAAATATCTGCTTGCATTTTGAAAAATATTACATGGTCACTGTCTTAAAACAACCATCATTGAGACCATGGCAACACATGAAAACTATTCCAAGCAAAAGATCAAAGAGCCTGATTTTCTTACCAGACCATCTCTAGATATTGCTGCACAGGGCACATTTGCAATATTTCATGGAATTTGTGAGAAACCTAATACATGACTGTAAAGAAAATACAGATATTTTTAATCAAAATCTATCTGAAATATTTTGGAATATTTAAAAATCATTATCTTGTTAAATTTCACAGACAATATTGTGACTCTCCAACAATCCCCCATGAAGTGACCAGTGTAAAATAAAATATTTTTTTATTTTATTCTTTCATGAATGAACACAACAAAAAGGATTTGAAATCTTGGATTTAATCTGTATTTGTAAATCTTTCTGTCAAGCATGGAAGGGAGCATATCTGGTGAAAACCAGTGTTTCCATAATAAATGATGACTTAGAGGGTGCCTCTGTTGAATATTGGAAATGATTAAGAAGATGCCAACAGTTTAAATCATTGGGGTGGGGGGAATCAATTTTCATATAAACTTTTTTCAGTAAAAGGATACATATAGTTTATGAGATTTTTTAAGATGAACACACTACAGACTCAAAGAACCTGTTTGAACTTTAAAATCTGTTCCGAGGGAGAATGACCGTTTAAGTGGTTCCTCCCTTCTTTGCAGAGCCTTAGAACTAGGATTTGGCCTGTTGCCAGATGCCATGAAAGTTAGGCAAAACCAGGTCTGGTTATTTGTCTTTCAGTAGTTTCTAGAATGTACCAGGCATCCTGTATGCACAAACAGGCAGACACACAAAGACAGACTGTCCCAAACATCTTTCAACCTAAGAATGAAGTAAGATATTTTCTGTTGAAACCACTTCAGTGAAGAAGAAAAAAAAAAAGATTAAATGAAAGGCTGATTCTTTGTTTATGAAACAATTGCAGTTTAGTGTTGTGTAGCCATTTTAAATACGGTAACTGTTTTTACATTTACTTAAAATTGTTCTGAGAGTTCATTTTCCTAGCCTGGGAAAAAGCATGTACGTGAAGAAGTACTTTGCATGACGAAATCTTGCGCACAGTTTTGCATTAATATCTTCTCATATGATAGACTATACAATTTTAAAAGCATGGTAGTACATTGTTTTTAGTTTAGGACCAACAGCACACAAAGTTCTGGTATCCCTTTATAATATGCAATATCTAGGATTTCAGGGCTACAGAAAATAAATATTTACTTTTTGGTTTTGATCCAAGTTTAACTCTATTTGATACAGGTTTGCTGTAATTTCATTTAATATTAGTGAAAATTATTTAAATGGATGAAAAAGATGGAGCAACCTTAATTTCACTATTTCTATTGTTGCAGATACTCAGCTGGTGTAAATCATTGTAGCATCATTGGCTTTAATCTTAAACTTGGAACTATCTCATACTCCAGACTGTTCAGCTTTAAACATTCATGATAATACTGCTACACTAATTTTCTTTAAAGTTGGCTTGTTTGTAGATTTCCCTCATACTTAAAAATTAAACCGCACCTAAAGACTTTGTGATGCACTATATCTTACTGGATGTAAGACTGGTTAAGAAATTCCAGTTTGGGTTCTATGTATGTTTGTACATATCATCACCGGACAATTACACAACTGCCTAATACCATTCCTGGGGACCTCTTCAAGAGGAAAGACTTGAGTCAGTTGAACACAGCTCCATCTGCTTCACCCAGGAGTCACAGATATGTAAACAAAGCAACTTCTGAATAGTTTCAAAGGCAATTGATTGCTCTAAAAGAATTACCTTGGATATCTTGGCTTGGTTTATTACAGAAAAGAGATTTTTGACCAACAAGACTAGCATAGTTCCAATGACATAACTAAATAAAGCGGTCATGTAAAGTATTTGTCATGTCAGCATTGTAGGTAAAATTTTCACAAGTTCCCAAATGACTTAGAAGCCTAAGTTTCATTTTCTCTTGAGAGCCTAAGTCTCATTGGAAGTCAATGGGGCTTAGACTTTTCAGTGCCTAGAGATCACAGTGGGGCTGTTAAGTCACTTGGGCACATTTGAAATTTTTGCTCCTTATCTTGCCTGTCTGCGTTTCCAATGTAGTATGCAATTCACCCCCGTATCTAGGTATCAGATGCATAAACAAGACTCACACCAATGCTGCCAAAATAGGTCCTCCACAAAGTTTTTGCTGCTTTCAGGGCATTTGAGATAATGGCAGATCTGTCTTTCCACAACCTTCTCAATAGTCTTCCCAACACACAGTGTTAGGGGCAGGGCAGTAATTGGCAAGACCTTCAATGTGAAGAGTTGATTTCTTGTGTTATTTGAAAGATTGTGGTACTTTTCCCTAGGGTTACCATACGTCCTCTTTTTCCCGGACATGTCCGGCTTTTCGGCACTCAAACCCCCGTCCGGGGGGAATTGCCAAAAAGCCGAACATGTCCGGGAAAATGGCGGCTCTGCTCCTCCCCTGACTCTTCGGCTCTGTTTAAGAGCCGAGCTGCCCGAGCGCTATGGGCTTCAGGCAGCCCCCTTGCCTCCGGACCCCAGCCACCAGCCGGGCACTTCCCCGCCCGGGCTCTGGCGGCGCAGGGTCCGGAGGTATGGGGGCTGCCCAAAGCCCGTAGTGGCTCTGCTCCTCCCCTGACTCTTCGGCTCTGTTTAAGAGCCGGGCATGGGGGCTGCCCGAAGCCGGTAGCGCTCGGGCAGCCCGGCTCTTAAACAGAGCCGGGCTGCCCGAGCGCTACCGGCTTCGGGCAGCCCCCATGCCTCCGGACCCTGCGCCGCCGGAGCCTGGGAGGGGAAGTGCCCGGCTGGGGGCGCAGGGTGTGGAGGCAAGGGGGCTGCCCGAAGCCCAAGCGCTACCGGCTTCACGGTTTGCCGGGCAGCCTCCAGACCCTGCGCCCCCAGCTGGGCGCTTCCCCTCCCGGGCTCCAGCTGCGCTGGGCAGCCCTTTCCCCGTGGCTGGGAGTGGGAGGGAGGAGGGGGCGGAATTAGGGCGGGGAAGGGGCGGAGTTGGGGCGGGGCTGGGGTGGGGAAGTGGGCGGGGCCAGGGCCCGTGGAGGGTCCTCTTTTTTTATTTAATAGATATGGTAACCCTATTTTTCTTTCCAAAGAGCTGAGTTGACAATCTGCATCAATAAT
The DNA here is from genome assembly GCF_027887155.1 of Malaclemys terrapin pileata. Lineage (NCBI taxonomy): Eukaryota > Metazoa > Chordata > Testudines > Emydidae > Malaclemys > Malaclemys terrapin. The sequence goes on from NC_071505.1 coordinate 74,397,909, forward strand.
GGACTATGTATCCCCTAATAGATTTCACCAACCTAAAGCTCCCCAAACACTTCTAGAACATCAGAGAGTGACAATGACCAAAATGCTACTAGAGAAGATGGTGCATTTGTGCCTACTCTGACATGGATCTGCTATCATAAAAGCGGTCAATCTTGTGTAAATCTGGTTAATGTCATCAGCAAAGGAGATATAACTGACAAAATACAACATGACCTTTCTCCTCTCCTCATTTAGTCTTGCCTTTCTCTCCCCCCACAACCAATTCTCTCCTCTTTAGCCTCAAAAGTTTCTCATCAGCTCTTCTCCACCTACCCCAGTGACCCCATCCCATCCCAACTCCTGATCTCCCTCTCATCCACTCTGACCCCTCCCGTACTCTTATCGTTAACCTCTTACTGTCCTCTGGCTTTCTCCCCCCCTCCCGCCAATACAAGCATGCTCTAGGCTCTCCCTTTTTTAAAAAATCTCATCCTTGACCCCTCTTGCCTCTTCAATTACTGCCCCTTCTTCCTTTCAGCTGTAAACTCATTTAATGTAGTGTTTACAATTGCTGTCTGTAGTTCCTCTCCAATTCCATCGTATACCATCTTCAAATTCAACTATTATCTGTATGCTGATGATTCACATATATACCTCTCTACTCCAGACCTGTCTCCTTCTGTAGAAACTAAAATCTTGGCCTGTCTCTCTGACATTTCCTGGTCGATGTCTAGCCATAAGCTCAAGATCAACATAACTAAACAGAGCTCTTAATCTACCAAGCCCTCTTTCCTATCTCCTTTCTGTGGACAACACCAGTATCCTACTTGTCACTCAGACCTGGAACCTAGGTGTCATCTTCACCTCTAAATAAAAAACAGGTCCTCACATCCAGGCTACGTGTAAATCTTGACATTTCTTTTTGCATAACCTCTATAAGATACAACCTTTCCTATCCATCCATGCAGCTAAAATCCTTGTCTAGTCTTTCAACTCATGTCTCAATTACGACAATATCCTTTTCTCTGGCCTTGACAAATGCAAATCCATTCAGAATGCTGCTACAAAGCTCATTTTCCCAGCCCGACACTTTGACCATGACACCCTTTTTTGTATCCCTCTACAAGCGACTTATCTTCACTTTCAAGGGCTGTTATAATGTATACCCACCTTACCAATTATTTCTCATTTAGTATCTAGAGGTATACTCCAATGCCAGCCTCCATTGCCCACTTAGTCAATTTTCAAACATATACCTTCATGCTTTCTCCCATGCTGCTCCGGATGCTCGGGAAGGCTTGCCATAAACATCCACAGCTACCTCATTATCCTCCTCCAAATCCCTCCTCAAAACTCTCCTTTGCTATACCTCCTATAAAAAATGTGACAACAGTTAGGCTGCTGGTGTGCTGAGACCACATCCTTTTGTGCTGACCTATATTGTCTCATTGTTTCCTTGTACTCCCTCCCCCCCCCATCTGTCTGTCTATATCCATCTGTTTTCTCTTGTCTTATAGCTAGATTGTAAGCTCTTTGGAGAAGGGATCATCATTCTGTGTTTGTATTGTGCCAAGCAAACACATCGTCCATGATTGGAGTTCCTAGACACTGTAGTGATACACATAATAATAAATCACATTGAGATACATTAGACTAAAATTCTATGTTAAGGTAGTCTGGATTCACAGGGCTTTATACTACCTGAAACAGATAATTTCATTGCATCCAAAACTTCCTTTATCTCCTTCACAGGTACAATAAAGTATTTCTACCATTCTTTATTTTGCCTCAGTCAGATTCAAGTTTTTTTTGTATACTTGTGCACCAGTCTCTTTTCATGCTTCATCGGTAACAAGTCATTTGTATATCAAGATGACCTGTAAGTATACTCAAAGGGTAGGGACATTTAGTGAAGGATGTACACAAAGCCTACAGAGAAACTATGCTACAGCAACCAAATTTCAAACAAATAATGTATAGGTCAGCATTCTCACACATCTACAAGAGTTAGAAAAGATTTCAGATCATACTCAAAGAAAAATGTAGACCTGTGCAGATCATTACCAAAGAAAAATACTGAAGGACCAAAAAGGTTACAGACTTAGATATGTACAGAAATAAAAACGAATCACTATCTATCATGCCCCATTCTTCTACACCAGTTCAGCTAATAACCTAAGAACCTTATCTGTTCACAACCCTGTGTTCTCTGCTAAGCACATCTAGCAATGTCAGACAAACAGTTTGTGCTCTCCTGAAAGAACCTCAAAAGAATTCTTTAACAATCCATTCTCTGGAATGAAACAGATATTGGAAGAGTTATAACTGTTCAGTCTGAGAATGCTGACTGAAAATCAAGTAAACAATTAGATTCTAAATTAGAAGTCAAAATATTCAGAAGAAACAAAAATTACACAGCACAGAAGAAAAACACTCAACATATATATTAAAATAACAGCTGGTTTTGAGGTTAGTTGTAGTGAAATATATCATATAGGGGACGAGAAGGTTACCGAGATCATTATTTTATAATCAAGGTCATTTTTCTGTCTTGAGAGTAGTATTTTACACAATATTGTTCAGGCAAAGTGTCACTATATCTTTTTATTACACTAAGTGTTTGTAAATCCTCCCTGGACCTGCCTAAGAAACAGAATATGTGCACTCTGATAGCCGTTGGGTTTATCAAAAGCACAGTGTATATGATTTTTGAACTAATGCCTGTTTTTCTAGTATTAGTAAAGAATTATAACATGAAACTTTGTGGAAACCTTAAATATTATAAAAATGATTAATTGCACATGCTCAATATAGATTTTTTTACAGTAGGTCAGTGTTAATGTACTATATTTTGGAAATAAGAAAAATGTTTAATCAAATTATTGTCTTCCAGTTTTTAAAACAGATTTTAGTTGTCTGAACATGTTTTAAATTCATTTTTTCTCCCTATTATTTTACATTCTTATTATCTCAAACCAGCCAAATAAATAGGTTGTCATATTTGACCAGGGAAAAACAAACAAAATATTTGTAGCTTTCATATTAACACCAAATCTAAAAAAATTTCTCCTATTTGTTTCTGAAGATCTATTTTACCATTATAGAGATGGGAAATTTGCCAACTAATAATAGCAAAATTGATGAGAAACTGGAGATAATATATACATCTAATATTATTTATGAGAAAAAAGTGTTTTTATAAATATGGTCATTCATTACACTGAACACTACTTGTGTTGTACCTCTTTCCCCTATCTTTCATATGTTTGTCTGTTTTAGTGTATGTTTTTCAGGCAGGGACCATACATTCTTTATTTGTATAGCACCCAGCCAATTGTGAGCGCTCCCAGAAACTTATTACCCCACACCTCCAACCCGACACCCCCAGAAAAAAGGTAATTGTCTTTTTCAGTAGGAATTCTGACACAATAAAAACAGCAGGATCTGTTCTAGTGTACAGGAGTCACTTCTGAACTTGAAATTCATCCATCTCTGGGTTGGAAGCACCTTTGTTAACAGCAACACAGCTGCACTATGTAAGTGTTTAGGAAGTAAGTGAAGAAGAATCCTAGATCCAGCTGAAAGTGCAGAGCTTGTCTTTACAGACAAGACAAATGGCTTGTTACAGAATTTGAATTACAAGCCAAGATAATGTGACAGTGCTCTTTTGTTAAAATTAAGGAGAAATAGTTGAGTTAAATGGTATTCTGCCTGTTGGATGACTGTATATTCAAATGATTGATTGTAAATGTTTTCTTCAAATCATAGTATTCCAGATTAAAAAAAAAATATTGTTATTGAAATTAAATGTTTTACATAAGTTACTTTACATTTTAACCAATTGTAGAGATTTAGCAAAAAAATATCATTGTTATAATGGAGCTAGTCTACAGCTGAAGCACAGGACTGTTACCTATAAACCTTCAGTGACTGAGGCTTGATAGATATATCAACAGATATCTTAGAAAAATAGATTCTGACTCCCATTCCAGTGCCCTAACCAACTAAACATGCTACCTCACCAGCAAGCATTGCATCAGTCAACAAGCATTCTTAAATCTCTATTTATCATGCAATATTACTGGAGAAGAAATTTGATTTGTGTCTCGCCTACGCTACACTGTAGAAATGGATGATCTTACTACACTGCATATTCTAGTTCCCCAGGTGCAGAGGTGAACAGAGACAACACTCACTCATTGCTTTAATCTTCAAACCAAGCAGTGTAATAAATCAAAGTCATCAACCAATGAACAAATATGGGAAGTGTTACCAAAAGGAAAAGGGATTAAATATTTGTAATAAGAAAGATTAATAAGGTGAGAACTCAAATATTTGCTAAAATTATATACAAAAATTTCTTTTAGAGCTGTGACTTAATCTTAGGGAATTATTGCTAGTCAGATTTTACCTAATACCAACACTTCCTAATCCTGGTGCATACTGTTAAAACTCCAACTGTACTCTTTCTTAACATTAACTAGAAACACCTACAACTATTACTTCTGACATAGCCACACTATACTGAGTATTAAAAAAGCCTCCCTCATACGAAGATGTATTAAATGCTAATTTATTTACAAATGTCTTGAATGCAAAAACATTCACTAGTAAAGACAGCATTGTATTCTGAAACCTGAAATTGCAAATCAAGCAGTAAAAAGTAAAGAGAGAATGGGCAGGGACAAACAATTCAGTAGCTTCAACAAGAGTCAATGACACAAAGATTTTCCCTGCTTAAAAAAAAAAGAGAGAGAAAGAGAAAAAGCTGGACACCAACTACATATTGGTGCCAAATCCCCATTCTCATAAAGAATGGACAGAGTACGTTTCTTAACTGCAAAATAAATTGGAAATAAAGAATACAAAAACAGAAACTGTCATAAAAATATATAAAAGTTTGAGTATGCTACACAATATTTTATATGACCTCATTACCCAGTGTAATAAAATGTTTTTGAAAAATATTTTTAATTTATAAAGTGATTTTCTTCTCAAAATATTTACATATGTTAATGAGTTAAACCTCACAGCACATCATGCTGTCCATGGGGAAAAGTTGTAACTTGCCTAAAGTCACACATAAAGCCTGTGGCAGAGATAAGATTAGAACCAAAACCTCATAACTCTGAAGACCAGATTTCTATACCCCCTGCTCTCCCCCACATCCCTGCCCCAGCTGTCATTGACCTCTGTATGACCCTGGGCAGGTCACTTCATCTTTCATTGACTTTGTTTCCCCTCCCACCTCTTTTCTGTGTTGTATATTTGGATTGTAAACTCCTGAGTCAGGGACTATATTTCATAATGTGTTTGTACAGAGCCTAGGGCAACAGGGTTCCAATATTAATTGGGGCCTGTAGACCTTACTGTAACATCTATATAATAAAAACTGATGATTTTGTGTTAGCACACCTTCACTTAGCGCTTTCTTTAGTGTTTTTATCTCATTGTATATCTATATCTATATATTTCTATTAAGACATCATGTATTACTGATACCGAGTTTTAGGGGCAAAATTCATTTTGTATATGGAAAACATTTTAATCAGAAATATCAAAAAGAATCTAAGTAGCAAGAACAAGACAGAAGGAAAGAGAAAAAAGAATGAGGGAGGGGAAAGGGAAACAAAAGAATACTATGTACAATTGTCATATGACTCATGCTGCTGTTGTTTCGGTAGGGTATTTTAATCATATACTTCTAGGAATGCTCACCATATTTCTTCAAAGAAAGCAAAGCTCAAGTTACACAGAAAGAAACACTCTCAAGACTTTAAATCATGCAGTTTGTTACATGATAGAAATGAAATTGGTCGATTGCCGTACACTTTTGCTGTTTTTCTTACAACTTTAAAAATTAAAATAGGAATCAGGGAATAGATTTGTTTATTTTTACCCCATCTGTTATGGCTGGTTTTATCTCAACCACTAATATATCATGAACCACCCAAGCTTGAAAATGATTTTTATGGTGGTTACCTCCCAGGTATTGGTCTTTGTAATTAAATAGCTGATGAGCAGATCTTAGTGCCAGCTTTGTGGATTCAGCTGTGTACAAGCGTTAGGTGCTATATCATGTTACTCTTCAGTATGTGACTTTGGCCAGAATCCCAAAGCCATCCCTGCCAATAAGTATGTGATTAATACGGAGCTTTTTCAACGTGCTTGGCAGTCCTTGTACAATTACCTCACACTGACAGCTGTATCTGATCTTCAGTCAGTTGTGTGTTTTCTGCAGGCTTTCAACGTATTTTATTTTTGCCTTGGGGTATTTTATAGCTGGCCTGAAGTGGTTAGAAATGGAGTCTTAAAATATTCTTGCTGCTGTTGCTTCTTCTTTTCTTTTTTTGCTTTTATTTGAACTTTATTATTTTTGTGGCCAAAGAAAGGGATCGTAAACGCTCATGTACATTGGATTTGTGTAGTAGAAAAATGCAATTGAAGTGTAAACAAAATTAATAAATAATTGATCTCAAGGTTCTGTACACTTTGAATGTGAGGAAACAAAAACATCCTTTTCAAGGAATCCTTTGAAAGATATCTCCCTGCCTTTCCAACCCACCATTCATCTAAAATAAAATAATATATAAACAATGGTAGAGAGCTCTGTCTTGCAAGATGACTCCAACTCTAAGTCAGTCTTCACTGACTTTTGACAAAAACAAAACAATACCTAATTATCTTTGTGTAGGACTTTCTGTTTTAATATCCAGACCCAGCATATAGTTTGGTCAACAAGGTCAATAGCAATTTTCTTTGTCAATATGTGCTGCACATTTGTGATAATTAATATTTACTTATATAGCAGCACAGGTCCATGTGGTGATTTTGATCAGAATTTCATACCATAACTTAATGTATTATTTCACTGTGACTTTTTAGTTATATAAATAAGGCCAGAGGTTTAGATAGACTCCATGTGTGTTAATGTGGATGGTGGAGGAGACACTGGCTAATAATTAGAGTTCTATTTGGATTCTTGTTGTTTAAAGGGACATTGTTAACTCAAAAAAATCAGATTCTATCTGAAAACCATATACCCAACATTGTTACAAATAACCACTAAGGTGCTAGAAACTCAGCTGATGTCAATTTGTATAGTTCTTCTTCAAGTGCTTACTCGTGTCGATTCTATTGTAGATGTGCGCCTGCCCACGTGTGTGGCCGTCATAGACTTTTGCCTTACTGGTACCTGTAGGGCTAGCTGTGGCGCCCTCTGGAGTGCCGCGCTCATGGCACAGTATATCAGGCGCTGCTGGCCCTGCACCTTCAGTTCCTTCTTACCGCCCATGGTGGTCATGAGCTTCGCAAGTGGTCAGCGGTTTATCGTCTAGTTTAGCCCTGTGCTTTTCCTACCTGTAAATAGTCTTAATCATTGTTAGATAGTTGTTAAGTACCGGTTAAGTGTTTAGATAGTGTCCCAGCAGGGACTTTGTCCCCAGTGGGGCATGCCCCACTTTCCACAAAGAGAGCACAACATACGTCTCAGGGCCCTCCTGATCATAGAATCATAGAATATCAGGGTTGGAAGGGACCTCAGGAGGTCATCCAGTCCAACCCCCTGCTCAAAGCAGGACCAATCCCCAACTAAATCAATGAAGGCTGCCTGGCACCCAGCTTCAGAGGCAGCACGGCACAAACCAGAACCCAGCACTTCAGCTTCGGTGCGTAGCGCATCTCCAGCACTGGGGTCCTCCCAGCACTGATCCCCATCACTGGTGCCAAAGAAAAAGGCTTAAGAAGATGGCACTGGCCAATCCTGACAAAGAGGCTCTGGGCAAAGGACCCTGCTTGGTCTTCATGCCCACTCCGGACCCGCTTAAGGGCTCAGCCGTGGGAAGTTTCTCCCCCCTGTAAAGACGCACCACCAACTCCAGGGAGTGGTAAAGGGCGTAGGTCGATCGTGCGTCTGACCCCCTCCGAGGGCCCGGCACCAGGAGAACTGAAAGCGCCTCCTCTGCATCCAATACCGCATTTGGCAAAGGAATCAGCTATGGCTCCCCATGAGGACAAGGCCTTGCACAAGATAGGTGAGCGCCAACAGTCTCTGGAGCCAAGCTAGAGCCTTAGGTCGCCATGTTCTTGGTCTGCATGCCGACCCAAGTCTCTGGCCTGTTGTTATGATCTGTCAGCACCGTGTTCCCGATCCTGAAGCTCGCCTAGGTGTCATTGATCTCCCCAGGTCCAGTCTTCATCCCACTGTCAGTTACTGTCACCAAGACTCCACAGCCCCACCCCGGTAGCCAGAGGGGGATGACTTCTTGGGCCAGGAGGCACAATTCAGCCCCTCGCCCAGACAACGTGATTGGGCTCAAGAGGGCGCGTCAGCGGCATCAGCACCGGCTTGGCAGCAGAGCCAGTGGCTTACCCAATGGCCATATTGGGATGCATGAGGAATTCCTGACATGCCGGTAACCCACTGCCACGAGTCCTCGGTCACTGCATCAGACAGATCACAGGTGGCGCCCCCATTACCTGCAGCACTGGCCTTGGTGCAGAACATCCTAGCGACCGTCTTGGGTGAGGAGCCGGTACCTATCCCAAGGCCGCCCTCCCTGGCAGGTGAGGACACCTCCAGACCTCCCTCGGTCGTCCAAACATCCTACACCTCCCTGGATGAGGCAGTGGAAGGGCCTTCTAGGGCTAGCACACTAGACAATTTCCGTGAGCATCAGGCACTGTTTTGCACAGTGGCAGCAAATTTGGGCCTCCAGGCCAAGGAGATGGAGGAACAGACAAACACATTACACTGGTCTACAATTTTTGAGAAGTCGTCTGCTTCAGAGATAAAATGTGCTATTTATTATGTATTTTGATGTGCTGAATTCAAATATGACAATTAAAACAACTGATTGGATACTGTTTCTAAGATATTTACGTTTTTACTTTTATGTCTATGTATATTGTGTAGATAGTAGAGTTTTAATCATAAATTGTAAACCTAGGTCTTTTCATGTGTTTATGGTTGCTTTACATGATAATATTTCACCTGTCCTGTTTATGTAACACTTTAAAAACCAGCAAAAGGGTTATATAAATAAAATTTATTATGAAACAAAAGGCAAAAAACTATTATGTACATAGTTTAGTCCTATTCAGTGTCTACTCGGCGCTTCTTGGCTTGTCTCTTGTATTCATTAAATGGAGCATCTCTTGTCACTGTCCAGCAATAGTCTGCAAGCATTGATGGGCTCCATTTGCCCCGATAGCGTTTCTCCATTGTTGCAATGTCCTGGTGAAATCGCTTGCCGTGCTCGTCGCTCACTGCTCCGCAGTTCAGTGGAAAAAAATCTAGATGAGAGTGCAAAAAATTTATCTTTAGTGACATGTTGCAAACAAGGCTTTTGTATGCCTTGAGGAGGTTTTCCACCAACAACCTGTAGTTGTCTGCCTTGTTGTTTCCGAGAAAATTTATTGCCACTAACTGGAAGGCTTTCCATGCCGTCTTTTCCTTGCCATGCAGTGCATGGTCAAATGCATCATCTAGAAGAAGTTCACGAATCTGAGGACCAACAAAGACACCTTCCTTTATCTTAGCTTCACTTAACCTTGGAAATTTTCCACGGAGGTACTTGAAAGCTGCTTGCGTTTTGTCAATGGCCTTGACAAAGTTCTTCATCAGATCCAGCTTGATGTGTAAGGGTGGTAACAAAATCTTCCTTGATTCAACAAGTGGTGGATGCTGAACACTTTTCCTCCCAGGCTCCAATGACTGTCAGAGTGGCAAATCTTTCTTGATGTAGTGAGAATCTTTTGCACGACTATCCCATTCGCAGAGAAAACAGCAGTATGTTGTGTATCCAGTCTGCAGACCAAGCAAGAGAACAACAACCTTCCAATCGCCACAAAGCTGCCACTGATGTTGGTCATAGTTTATGCACCTCAAAAGTTGTTTCATGTTGTCAGAGGTTTCCTTCATATGGACTGCATGACCAACTGGAATTGATGGCAAAACATTGCCATTATGCAGTAAAACAGCTTTAAGATTCGTCTTCGATGAATCAATGAACAGTCTCCACTCATCTGGATCGTGAACGATGTTGAGGCTGCCATCACACCATCGATGTTGTTGCAGGCTACAAGATCACCTTCCATGAAGAATGGGACAAGATCCTTTTGACGGTCATGGAACATGGAAACCCTAACATCACCTGCCAGGAGATTCCACTGCTGTAGTCTGGAGCCCAACAGCTTTGCCTTACTCTTGGGTAGTTCCAAATCCCTGACAAGGTCATTCAGTTCACCTTGTGTTATGAGGTGTGGTTCAGAGGAGGAGGATGGGAGAAAATGTGGGTCCTGTGACATTGATGGTTCGGGACCAGAAGTTTCATCCTCTTCCTCTTCCTCGTCTGACTCACGTGAGAATAATTCTGGTGCATCAGGAACCGGCAGTCCTTCTCGGTGGGGTACTGGGCGTATAGCTGATGGAATGTTTGGATAATGCCCAGTCCACTTTTTCTTCTTTGACACACCTTTCCCAACTGGAGGCACCATGCAGAAGTAACAATTGCTGGTATGATCTGTTGGCACTCTCCAAATCATTGGCACTGCAAAAGGCATAGATTTCCTTTTCCTGTTCAACCACAGGCCAAGATTTGTTGCACAAGTGTTGCAGCATATGTGTGGGGCCCACCTCTTGTCCTGATCTCCAATTTTGCAGCCAAAATAAAGGTGATAGGCTTTCTTAACCGTAGTGGTTATACTGCGCTATTGTGATGGAAAAGTCACTTCACCACAAACATAGCAGAAGTTATCTGCACTGTTCACACAAGTACGAGGCATCTCTGCTCACTTTGGCTAAACAGAAATGTGTCTCTTTGCAAAATCAAACACTGACAAATAAGAGAGCACGACACTGTATGATTTCTAGAGCTGATATAGGGCAATTTGTTCAGCAGAGTGATGTAAGCTTCGTTATGATGCATCATCCATGACTTTTATAAATAACATGTTGCAATTCATATCATGTACGACGCAATACCAGCTTCAGTTTGCATCATTCATTGTTTTGCCTAAAAAGCAAGTACTGTTCAAACCTAGTCATAGATTTATTCATAGATCCAGTCAAAGATGTATTTTAGTCATTTCTGGTTTAAATTGAGATCCCTTCCCTTTATAACTCATTTATCCTCCGCCATTCCCAAGTCAAGGGTCGTATATACTGACCCAATAGCATATCTTGAAAACTAGAGCCAATCAACAATTTTAAGCATCATTTTCGTTCTCAGTGACCCAGAATTAGTAAAGTTTGACTACATTTATTTCAGAAGCATTTTGGCTGTAGAGCAGTGAATGTGCTCTCCATGTCCGCCCCAGCCCATGTCGTACTCCTGGTACACGAAGGAGTCTTAGTTTTGGCAATATTCATCTGGCAAACCCCGTCCTCCAATCCCCCCACACACCTCAAAAAGGGTGGAAAAGAAATACTTAGCTCCCACAAAAGGGTTTGAGTACTTATCCACTCATCCACCACTGGGATCATTGGTTGTGTCGGCGGCCAATGAGTGGGACAAACAGGGGCCCATCAGTTCTACCCCTAAGAATAAAGAGGTGAAGCGACTGGATTTGTTCAGTCGAAAGATTTATGTGAGGGCCAGCCTCTAGTTTCGGGTGGCGAACCATCAGGTCCTTCTGGGCCACTACAGTTTTAACTTGTGGGACTCTCGCCCCAAGTTGAAGGACTCCATGTCCCAGGAGGTGGCCCAGGAATTTGCGACCATGGTGAACAAAGGGACCACAGCGGCCCGGTCCTCCCTCCAGATGGCCTGGGACACGGCCGATTCAGCTGCCCAAGTGGTTGCCTTGGCAGTGGTCATGAGGCACAGTTCCTGGCTCCAAACCGCCAGCCTGTCCCAAGAAATACAGGCTTCCATCCAGGACATTCCGTTTGATGGGGTTGGCCTGTTCTCCAACCAAATGGATGCAGGTCTGCACAGCGTAAAGGACACGAAGGCGACCTTCCACTCCCTGGGGATACACACACCTCAGTCGTCCAGGCAGCCGTTCCAGTCTCCTCCGCCACCTAGGCAGAGGCAGTCTTGACAGGGGCCTACGAGGAAAAGGGACACTGGGTTCAACTGCCGCTGCCCTTCATCGTCCCGATCTCCTGTGCAGCCTGGCCCGGTGAAACACCAGGGGGGCCAGAAGCACTCATTTTGTGGGTGCACTTGGAGCAACAAATCAGCCAACTGTGCAGATTCATCCCACCCTTTCCTCGACCTCCTTTTCCTTTACCACTCGGCCTGGTCACGGGTTATCTCAAACCATTTGGTCCTGGACATAATGACGCGGGGCTACACCCTTCAATTTTTGGCTGCCCCTTTTCCCACTCACTCCTTTCCCCATCTCTCTTCAAGGACCCTTCTCATGAGCAGCTCCTCGTTCAGGAAGTTGAGAACCTTCTCAGTCTGGGGGGCCGTGGAGGAGGTTCCTTGGGATATGCAAGGAAGAGGATTCTATTCCTGCTATTTCCTAATCCCAAAGGCAAAAGAGGTGCTCGTACCCATCCTGGACCTGCAGGGCCTCAACAAGTCTCTCATGAAGTCGAAGTTCCTCATGGTATCATTGGCCTCCATCATCCCTTCTCTGGATCTGGGGGATTGGTACGCAGCTCTCGACTTAAAAGACGCTTACTTTCATGTCTCTATCTTCCTGGGGCAAAGATGTTTCCTGAGCTTTATAGTGGCAGGGCACCACTTCCAGTTTACAGTGCTGCCCTTTGGCCTGTTCTCAACCCCCCAGGGTATTCACAAATTGCATGGCGCTGGTAGGGGCATACCTGAGGCCTCGAGGGGTCCAGATCTTCCCATATCTCGACAATTGGCTCATCAAGGGCAAGTCTCATGAGCAGGTCCAGAGGAGCCTCCATCTGGTGCGCTCCACCTGCAGCGATCTGGGGTCTCCTAATAAACACAGAAAAATCCACTTTAATGCCAGTTCAATGCATAGAGTTCATCAGAGCAGTTCTCGACTCCATGAGAGCCAGGGCCTTCCTGCCAGAAGCAAGCTTTCAAGCCATGTCGGACTTGGTCGGCCACATACAGAACCAACCGCTCACCATGGCCCACACATGCCTGCGACTGTTGGGCCACATAGCTTCGTGCACCTACGTGGTAAGCCATGCCCGGCTTTGTCTGAGGCCCCTGCAAGTGTGGCTGGCCTCGGTCTACATTCCCAGCAGGCACCCCTTGTACCCTGTGGTCACGGTGCCGAGCCACATCCTCTCATCTCTGGAATGGTGGCAGGATACCAGGTCGGTGCTGCAGGGAGTCCCTTTTGCAACCTCCTTGCCCTTGCTCACCTTGGTCTCGGACGCGTCAGACCTGGGCTGGGGAGCCCATCTGGGCAAGCTCAACACCCAGGGCCATTGGCTGCAACATGACCTGGCCCTTCAGATCAATGTCAGGGAGCTCAGAGTAGTTTTCCGGGCATGCCAAGCTTTCTTCCCCCACCTGAAAGGCAAGGCAGTGCAGGTCCCGACGGACAATACTGCCGCAATGTACTACATCAACAGACAGGGCAGCTCCAGGTCTTCGGCTCTTTGTTGGGAAGCTCTCAGCTTCTGGGACTTTTGTATGTGGCATGCCATTCATTTGGTGGCCTTCCACCTGTCCGGAGCCAAGAACATCCTGGCGGATCATGTCAGCAGCATCTTCTCGTCTCACCTCATTCCTGTCCTCAGTCAAAGTTCACCTGGTGGCCATCTCGGCTTTCCATCCCATTTCACGGCAGGTCGGTCTTCGCCCATCCCATGACAGCTTGGTTCCTGAAAGGTCTGGAGCACATAGATAGTACCAAGAGGAATCGACAACACTAACTCTATTATAGCAAGCAGGGCCGGATCCAGGCACCAGCTTGCCAAACAGGTGCTTGTGGCAGCCACTCCGGAGAGGGGCGGCATGTCCAGCTATTCGGCGGCAATTCGGCGGACGGTCCCTCACTCCCGCTCAGAGCGAAGGGCCTCCCGCCGAATTGTCACCGCCACCGCAGATCGCGATCCCGGCTTTTTTTTTTTTTTTTTTTTTGCGCCGCTTGGGGCTGCAAAAACCCTGGAGCCAGCCCTGATAGCAAGACCAGTATAAAACAAGTGGCAAAAATGGAGAAAGAGAAATCCAATTTGAGATCAGATTTTTATTTTATTACTTTCAATGGCAATCTTGGTAAGAAAGCCAAGTTTAAAGTGTCAGTGTCACTTTAAAAGCTATTAAAATACTTCCAGACTATACAATCTCTGGGTTTAGTAATATTATAGTTATGTCAGTGCTAAATTAGAATGAGCTTTCTTTCTCTTCAAGTTATACTCATGCTGAAACACTTTAAGAGACTGATATTTCACAACACTTCAGTAACAAATTGCCTCAGCCAAGGTAAAGGTTAAAAATGATATAAATGACAGTTGTTTTCCTTTAGAGAGTATAATTTCTGAAACAAAATGCAATCCTGAGTAGAGTTGGCAGTTTGGTCTGTACATTAAAAGGTTATTTCTGCCTTCTGTTTGTCACATACTATATACAAACTGATGGACTCAGTCACTAGAAAATAAATCACAGTTCACCTCCATCCATTTTTAGTTATGTATGTATTGGAGTAGCTTAACGCCTTAAAAATAGGATGAGAAGAAAAAGGCCATCAGCAATTTGAATGAAACAAGTATCCTCTATGTTTATAGTACGTTGCATAGTGTAATAACTGATTTGTGTTGACTATCTGTCAGAGATCTGAAGAAAAATAATAGTGTTCCAAACCAGAATTTATAAATCATCTACATGTTATTGAAAACAGTAAAACAAAAAATCGGATTTGTACTCTTTAAAATAAACCATTGGTGATTTGGATAGTCATTGTCTTGCCACCCAGTATGAATTGTGTTTGCTATAGTGAGTAATATTTAGTGTTAAATAAATTAGAATGAGTCTGTAAGAAAAGTTTTGTAAAAAAAAAAATTGACTGTATTAGGGACTGTTTGCTTAGTAATAAACCATTCTGTTTCAGAAGTTGCAAAGGAAAACTTGTGAATATGTTTCTATGCATAACACTTGAGAATCACTGGGAACTAAAAAGAAAGAAAACATTTTAATAAATGCAAATGAGTCTTCAAAAACACTGGGTCAAGTAGGGTGACCAGATATCCTGATTTTATAGAGACAGTCCCGATATTTAGGGCCTTTTCTTATATAGAGGCCTATTACCCCCAACCCCTGTCCCGATTTTTCACACTTGCTGTCTGGTCACCCTAGGGTCAGGAAATAAACAAGAAACTATAATACACTGTGGAACTTTCTCGGCTAAAGGAATAAAATATAGTGGCCTTGATCCTTCACTGCTTTGCACCGTTTGGAGTCATTTATGCATGGTGCAAAGTTAATTTAAAATGTTACCAGACTAGAAGGGTGGTATTTTACACTCATTCTGCACAGTATAAAATTCTATACAAGGTATAGCATAGAACACAGAAGAGTGAGGCCCACTGTTTTCCTATACATTGATCCAAACAATACACTGACCTGGGTAAAATTGATGACATTAGTACCCATCCTCTTTTAACGTTTTTCTGTGGCCTATTCCACATATATGAATGGAATAACATTCCATAATAACATAATGGAAAAAAATCCTTTGCTCTTACATGCATTGTTAAATATTTTTTTTCTGTAAGCACCAAAAGAAGCAGTAAATAGAGTGTGTTTAATGTTCCACACCCTGGCCATGTGATATAAGTTGCACTATTTTCTATCCACACGTATTTGTTCTGGTTAGTTATACAACTCTTGTTTAGCCATGAAATGCTGACCAAACAAATCAGCGTGAGGGACCTATGCAGTGGAATGGAGGGTTTTGACAAGGGTGAGTGTGTAGCTCTTTTCCCCCATTACAACATGCTGAAAGAATTAAAACTTATTATGAGGGTGGGAGTAGTTGACAAAAATCCAAAAATATATATTTTTTCTGGATAATACTTCTTGCTTAATCGAATCATCAGTGACATTTTATATAAGTCCAACATCCACTTGCATCTTCCCTTTTCCCCACTGGGAACAGTGAAGTAAAGGAAAAGAATTCCATCAACTACAAATGAAGCTTACATAGAATATAAAATGGACATTCCAAATGTAAGTGCTAAGGTAGTTGCAATGCTACAAAAAATGTAGGCAGAGTAGTTGGAGTTAAAATCTCTCTGCAAAACCTTACAGAATAGTAGTTGAAAACAGATTGTCAGCCTCTAAAAGACCATAAAACCAGAATTACAAAATCAAGATCAGATAACAGTAAACACACAACCTTCATGAGAAAATTAATGCATTATGAAATAATCCAGATGCAATAATATTAAAGTACGTAACTAGTAGTTGGTTTCCCAGAAGAGATGGAAAGACATAATTCAACATACTTTGAACAAATTCATTCTTACAAAACTCTTAAAGACTTTTTTCCGTGTTCAGTTGATAATAGTTTTACCCCTTGTGGGTGGTAACTAGCTAGCCCATAGAAATAAACAGAATGGAGAATTAGCTAATTTAAATAATTGCTTTTAAAAAAGTACTCCATAAACACACCAATGTTACCTCCATTTTATCTGGATTTAGAAGTAGGACTTATGCTCTTTGGCTATAAGAAGGGGTTGTTTTCATCACAGTACATCAGAATGCTTTACTTGGCCTGACATTGTGCATTTTTGTATAATCAATGCCTTGATTTGTGTTGTTGGACCATTGATCTGGATGTTCGCTCATTTACATCTGATGTGTGTCTTTTGCTCATTGCACAGTCTGTAACACATGGAGAATAGTGACATGTATTTTGGAACCAGTCAAACATCCCTTAATTTTATTTGCTTAGGTCATGATTTACCAAATTGTTCTATTCGGTATTAGGCACATATGTAGGGACCATTACAATCAGTGGGACTTAAAGCATGTGCTCAGGTACCTTACAGAATTGGAGGCCCTGTGCTCATGTTGTGGGATGGCATGCTTAAGTTCTGTTATACCTCAATGAGCCCTTCCTCTGTATATTGAGTGTATATTAGAAATGCACAGTGGCTTATGAAGAGCCGATAAACCTCAATAGAATAGAATTGAGCCTGAATGTGAGACGTTAGCTCTTTTGACAGCAGCTCCTTTTGGTATGCTCTTTCTGGCTATTCCTTCTGCCACACATGTGCTGTGGGATCTCTGTAAATTGTTAGCCTACACGTCAGGATATATCTGCTTCATTAATAGTGAATAGAGTTACACTCCACTTCAGCTCTTATTCAGTGCTTCATCCCATTACCTAGAATTACTCACTTTGTGTGAAGTTATATAGAGAGGAGTTCTGCCTGATCAACATCCCTTAAATGAATTGTAAGACGTCTTCTTAGTTGCTTCATATACAATAGACTGGCTCTTTTACAATTATATGCTGTACAATGATTTGCTATACAATCTTTCGTAATGTATCCATAAAGTATTCCTGAATGTTTTCAGGGTTTGTATATCAATATTTATTGAACTTCCAATTCAGGATTCTGTTAGAGCGGTTTCTGAGATCCAAACTTATTTTTTCTTAGAGACCAGACATACTCATTCAAACTATAATTATCCTTGTTTTTAAAGGACATTTCACTGCAAAATAATTTAAAAGAAACCCAATATAACTTTTAAAATAACTGTAAACTTGACTTTTAAATCTGAATCAACTCAGTCTCCCTTCTACCTCCTGCAGTTTTGAGGTAAAAATAATGCTGGTTAGAGATCTCACCTGTGAGCAATCAGGTAATTAGACATTGTGTAATGTTAATAGTGCCTATAAATAATGGCAGGCACAGAAAGGGTGTCCAGGTTTTAAAAATGTGGCTCATAAAAATATATCCTTAATACAGGCTTATCTATCTGCTAAATTGTTTTAAACACCCACAGTATGCTTGGGAGTATACAGGACATGGGAGAAGATACTTAAAACCTGCCCCAAGGAGCTTACATTTTAAATACACTTGCAAAATAAATCTTATTGGGAGATCTAGAAGAAACCATAGTGGTTATACTGCGCTTTTGTGATGCAAAAGTCACTTCACCACAAACATAGCAGAAGTTATCTGCACTGTTCACACAAGTACGAGGCATCTCTGCTCACTTTGGCTAAACAGAAATGTGTCCCTTTGCAAAATCAAACACTGACAAATAAGAGAGCACGACACTGTATGATTTCTAGAGCTGATATAGGGCAATTTGTTCAACAGAGTGATGTAAGCTTCGTTATGATTGCATCATCCATGACTTCTAGGAATAACATGATGCAATTCATATCATGTATGACGCAATACCAGCTTCAGATTGCATCATTTATTGTTTTGCCTAAAAAGCAAGTACTGTCCAAACCCAGTCATAGATTTATTCATAGATCCAGTCAAAGATGTATTTTAGTCATTTCTGGTTTAAATTGAGATCCCTTCCCTTTATAACTCACTTATCCTCTGCCATTCCCAAGTTAAGGGTTGTATATACTGACCCAATAGCATATCTTGAAAACTAGAGCCAATCAACAATTTTAAGCATCATTTTCGTTCTCAGTGACCCAGAATTAGTAAAGTTTGACTACATTTATTTCAGAAGCATTTTGGCTGTAGAGCAGTGTTATAGATTCATATATTCCAAGGCTTGAAGGGACTATTGTGATAATCTAGTCTGACCTCCTGTATAACGTAGGACATAGAACTTCCCCAAAATGATTCTTAGAGCAGATCTTTCAGAAAAACATCCACCCCTGGTTTTAAAATTGTCAGTGATGAAGAATCCACCACAACTCACGGTAAATTGTTCCAGTGGTTAATTACTCTCAGTGTTTGAAAATGTACGCCTTATTTCCAGTCTGAATTTTAATTTACAGCTATTGGATTGTCTTCTACCATTCTCTGCTAGACTGAAGAGCCCATTATTAAATATTTGTTCCCCATACAAATACTTACAGACTGTAATCTATCACCTTTTAACTTTCTCTTTTTGTTTCTCTTTTGCTAAATAGATTGAGCTCCTTGAATCTACAATATGACAGGTTTTCTAATCCTTATATCATTCTGATTACTCTTCTCTGAACCGTTTCCAATTTATCCACATTCTTCTTGAATTATGGATGCCAGACCTGGACACTGTTTCAGCAGTGGTTGCACATGCCAAATACAGACATAAAATAACCTCTCTACTCCTCCTCAAGATTCCCCTGTTTATGCAGCCAAGGATTGCATTAGCCCTTTCAGCCACAACATCACACTGGAAGCTCATGTTCAGCTGATTATCCACCACAGTACTCAAATCTTGTTAAGTTTCTTTGGTTAAATGGCTTAACCGAAGCCACTCAGTCTGTTTTGTGACATAGCTGGGAGTGGAGCCTTGATCTCCTGATTCAGAGTTAGGTGCTTTAATCACTAGACCATGTTTCTTTAAAGCTAATTAGGATATTGGGTATAGTAACTAATTTTAAAGTTAATACATTCATAAAAATCACATCCTAATTTTACCTCCATATAAAATCACACATTTACAGTCCCCTTCACTTAAAATAAATCACAAAAAGCAGAATTGGGTGAGGATCGATGTGATACATTCTGCACTCAGTAGTGACAAAAATTCAGGGAAATATATGTCACAACATATTACACCTTTGCTGTTATTCTGAGATTAGGACCACTATGACTGGGACTGCGAACAAAGATTATGACTAGAGATCAGATAAATTACCTTAAAAATAACCCTACTATTCTCTCCCCTTTTATTGTACATAAGACTCCATTGGGTATATCTACACTCCAGTTACGAGGTGTCATTCCCAGCCCGAGTAAACAGACTAGTGCCAGCGCTGCTTGAGCTAGCATGCTAAAAATAGCTGTGTGAACATTGCAGCACCACTGGGGGCTCTGGCGAGCCACGAGTCTAAGCCTACCTACCTGAGCTGCCACCAGTGCCACAATGTCTACACTGCTATTTTTAGCATGCTAGCTCTGGCAGGGCTGGCACGAGTCTGTCTCCCCATGCTGGGAATCATACTTCCCAGATGCAATGTAGACATACCCTTGTAGGCCAAAGGCTTCTGTTGGTCTTTTTCCCCCAAACATCATCTTAATATTTTAGGGAGCTCCTCTTTTTCTTCTCCTGGTTGCCCTTCATTAGCCACATTCTCTAATTCTTAGAGCTTCCACTGTTAGTCCATTGGTCTGGGGTCTTTTTATCCTTTCTCAATTTTGGTCTCCTTTTTCTGTCTGCTAGCTCTTTGAAAAGAGTTCTGCATGAAAGTTTGTAACCCATTCTTTGAATGCATGTAACTTTTTATAAATCTGAAGACTTTTGTATTTCCACTGTCCTCTTTTTAACCTCTTCTGCTTGATTAATCTTAAAATATTTCAGAGCCATCTTTCTAAGTTGAAATGCCAAGATCCTATCCAACTTGTTTTCATTTTTAACAATTAAAATCACATTCAGAATGATTTAAACAGTCAACTGACATCAAAGTGTTTTTTAAAGAAAACCTAGCAGAATTTTTCATACACACAGGTAGTATTCATAATGTTGCCAGTTTAGCTGTCCCAGTGTTGCATTAGGATTAAGCATTAATTTAGGAGCATTGTTGTCTCTTGAAACATTAATGAGACTGAACCAAACTCAGTTGCAGTCTGTGATGTAAATGCCCTGGTGTTTTGAAGAAGCAGCAAGAGCATTTGCAGCTGGTCCTTTCTGGAAAACAAACATAATGGCTAACAACAAAACAGGCCATCAGCACTTTAGTAAACAAGCACACATTCTGTAATGACTTGCCAAAATACTGTTTAAAAATTGTTTACTGTAAAAGAAAAGCCCAGCAGTAAGTGACACATACATCCTGCTACATTGACGGGCTGCCCAGCTCAGCATCTTGGGGTGATTGTCAATGTGTTGGTTGCCAAAATTAATTACAAACACTTTTGTCATCTCTGAAGAAAGAAAGAAAGAAAGAAAGAAAGACTTTGCAGAGAATTCACTTGGTTAGGTCTTGGAAGAATAGTTTTGGAAAATGTGAAGATTTCAAAAATGGAGCCTAAAGCAAAAACATCTGTTGTTGAGAAAATATCTTTTTTCATAACACTAGTATGCTTTCTGTTATTGGATAGGAATAACAGTTACACAGTTCTGCTCCTATGCTCCAACTACTGTTTGTCTTTCTCAATAGATGATTTACTTTAAGAGAAGAACAATTTAATAAAGTAACACACTATTTTTCTCTCATCTGCAGATTGCTCTCCAGGATTGTGGGGGTTTCCCATGTGCCGGTATTTAAAGGAAGAGGGCTGGTGCTGTGGTCGCAATGCCAGAATGTCAGCATGCTTAGTATGGTTCTTTTTTCTTTTTCTTCTTTTTTTCCCTACTGAAAGTTTTATCCAGATGTTATAGAATTCATTGTTTTTGGCTTGTAATCCTAGAGCTATGACTTAAATACCAGACTCTACAGAATAACATCATTAATGTTGTATGCATGATAAATTATAGGTAAAAAAAATTGTATTAACCTTCCAACTTTGCACATTTTATATTTGCTGAGGACAGGAAACAATGAAGATAGACAAAAAATATTTTAAAAATGACCAAAAAGGCCACAATTTTGTTGAATTGAATTTAAACAAAGTAATCTTTCAGGGCAATAGGTCATGGCAGTGATTTAAAAGGGATAGTATTCCTTCTACCATCACTGACTTTCCCAAAAAGGTTCATTGTTCATAACACTCAATGTCCTAACTGTACAAGACCATAAACAGGCCTTTTTAACCCCAAAACCAGAGTAGGCCTACACACCTATATAAGCCTTTACACCGGGAAATCATCTAACATTGCACCAAGAGACAGAGTGCTCCTGTTCGCTCATTTTACATCAGCACAGGATGATGGACTGGTGCTTAATCTCAGGATAAGGGCATGACCCTAAGTCTTCAACTACTGTGGCATTAGGAAAACGCCACCTCTAGTCTCTGTTTATTTTTAATCCCTTTTCCAGGATGCACCACAACAGATGCTGTTAGCCTCAATTTCAGCTGCTCACTCACACAGATACCTGCCAAAAATCAACTCAGGCCCATATATCAAGGTTAAAGAGATCAGAGCTAACATTAGAGATCTTAAGACTGAAACATGTCAGGACAATTATACAGGATGTTTTCACCCTTAAATGTGACATCCTCAACAAACTGCATGAAACATTTCAAGTGCTTAAGGATATGGACCAAAATGTAAATTCTAGAACCTCCGTATGTTACCCTAAAACCCTTCACTAAGCCCTCCCCAAATGTTTTACCATCTTCTGTGGTCCCAGTAATATATCCATTATACCCTAGATCAATTGTCATATTGGCCCATTCCTTTCCTTATAGAATTTCCATTTCCCACTCTTTCTTAGGGCTTGTCTAAACTGAAAACACTACAGCGGCACAGCTGCGCCACTTCAGTGCTTCAGTGTAGACACTACCTATACCAATAGGAGGGATTCTCCCATTGGTGTAGGTAATCAATCTCTCCGAGAAGCAGTAGCTAGGTTGTTTACACAGGGACTTAGGTCGGCTTTACTCCGCTCAGGGGATGTGGATTTTTCACACCCCTGACTGATGTAGTTAAACGTACCTAATTTTCTAGTGTAGATTAGGCCTTATTAGTGAGAGACAAAGCTCAGGCTGCCTTTTGACGAGGATAGAATGATCTATTTCAGAGGCAAACAACCAGCTGGAGATGCCTGTGGCCACACAGAGCAATTATTATTTTTTTGCACCCAGTGCACTTATCTTACCAGAAAAAAGATCAGCATGTTTCCCTTTCCAAACTTTCTCCTTTAAATTATTGGAAAGGTGGATACCAAGAAGTTCTCCTCTGCCCATAGGTGCTATTACTGTGCCAGAGACTCTCTCAAGAACATGCGTGATGAGGGCTTGTCATTTCATCCCATAGGCCAAGGGGATAGGCAGACAGAGCAGTGCAGTTAGAACACTATTCCCTCTGTAGGGAGTGACCCAGCTAGGGTTCCCTGGGAGCTTGCAGTGCACTAATAACTATTCCATCGTTGTTACTTGCATGGCAATTCCCATTTGCTGAACTACAGAAGACCAAAGGCACCATAGGGACTGGTTTAGAGTCCTGCCTGAGAACTCATATCCACATCCAGAGCACTCATTGGTCTGTGCCAGCATGCTAAACAGCTGGCTTTAACTGAGCTGTGCCTCAGCATCACTTGATTCTATTTTGGCATATTTGCATGAAGAGTGGCCTCTCTCTGGCTAATGTTGGTCATCGGTATTCACTAGCACGCTGTGTGTAATAGTGAATTACAGGAGTAGCCAACAGTATCTTACCAGGGGAATCATGCAGCAGCAGGAAAATTTCCAGCTTGGACAGTAGTAACACTGCCCTCCTTTCTAGCTGGGGTTCTCATTCACCTCTGATGGTGACACAGAGACTTGTGGGCTGTGGAGAGCTGCTGCTCTGCAGCTGGAAGAGAGACATCTGGAGTAGGGCAGAGGTCAGCAGTGACCACAGGGCATACCTGCAATAGCCAATTATTCATTGGAAGTAAAGAAGGGAAGTAGCTTTTATGTAGTGTAAATCGCACCTGCTACTCTATAAAAGGTAGGGGAAGGGAGAACTGCAGCTACTTGGAGTGCAGCTGAAGGGAAGTCCTGGGTGCAGGTTGACAGGATAGGTGAGCTCTGGGACAAGGGAGTGGAGTGGGAAATAGAGAGAGGAGCTATGCTGGAGATTTGGGGTATAGGGATGGTATGAGGAGTATGCTGTGCGGTATTTATTTATTTATTATATTGTGGCAGTGCCACAGAATGTGTTCACTGCATATTTATCTTTGGTTGCACAGAGAATTTTACTCTTCGGTTGTAATTCCTATAAGTACTATATCTTTCCAACTGTAGAAAAATCTTCCACCCAATTCATATATTTTCTTAATTCTTTGTCACCTTAGATCATAAAAATCAAATACTCTCAAATCATCAGGATTCATGGGCTGAAAAATCTATTTTAAAGGATCTACATGACATTTTAAACTGCAGTCTCTCTAAAGTTTTTATTTTGTTTAACTTTAAGTACTGGAAGTGGAAAATGAACATTTGTGTAGTTGCTAGAGATTTTAAAAGATATTTTAATGTATTGTGCATTAAATTAAAAGATTATTTAAACTATACATTATAATAACTAAAGTGAGCTGTTTTTATGCTTATACTTGTATAGAAATATAGCCAAGAAAAAATAAATTTATTTTTTACTTAGTGCTCTCAAAAATTGAAGAGGAGATATATATATATCCCAGGACATGCAATGATAACGGAATGTATATATATATTTACATCATTGCTATATATATATCCTCAAAAATTGAAGAGGATGGATATATATATCCATCATATATATATCCATCCTCTTCAATTTTTGAGAGCACATATATGTAGCAATGATGACGGAATATATATATACATTCCGTTATCATTGCATGTCCTATAAATAAACCCTAAATAACAGAAGTGAACTGATTAACAACCTCTAATGG
Source organism: Malaclemys terrapin pileata (assembly GCF_027887155.1). Taxonomy (NCBI): domain Eukaryota; kingdom Metazoa; phylum Chordata; order Testudines; family Emydidae; genus Malaclemys; species Malaclemys terrapin. Next base: position 74,422,428 of record NC_071505.1, read on the forward strand.
TTTTAACACTCTTAAGTGTACAAGCTCATGTTATATCACATAATTAATCTTGTAAAATGTCATTTCCACCAGGCTTTATACAATGTGATTATAAAATGCCCTGATAAAGAATAAACATAGAAGTTTAATTTCTTCACTTTTAAAGGCTTTGGAACGAGTTGCGGTCAGCCAAGTGGTAAGTAATGTTGTTTATTTTAACCCTTCTAATGACAAAACTGTTTTCTCTTTTTGAATACTTTTAATGCATGACCTTCTCCTGAACTTGTGACTTACTGGGTTCTAAAACACTACAATTAACAGAATATAAATCAAAGTCAGAATGATATCATGTTTCAGCACCACAGAATTGCATTTTTATTGCCTTGTCTGCACGTAGTGATGCTAAAGTATCTATTTTCTTCAGACAATTAAGAGTCAGCTAACATATATTTTAGAGAAAGTACAATTTTAATATAGTTTTTTGAAAATACCTTATTTTAATAGTAAGCTATTTTATGCTTAATTATGCTGGTTAATATTCTTCGCTAAATCCAAAAGCGCTTCTTTAAAAAATTAAAGTATAAAATTACCTTTCCAAACTCTGGGTGCTTTCTTATACGGACTGATCCAACAGAGGCTCCTGGCCCAGTGCAGATCATCTTTAGAGGATTCACTGACCCCTTTATTCTGAAGAACCACAGTGTTTTGGGGTCTAGCAACATGGTCACTAGGAGTAAGGGATTAGTTCAGGCTCTTCCCAACTCATTAAATTTTGGTAATTTCTGCAGAGATTTCCAACCATAATGTCACTTGTGTTGTTTTTGAGGCAAAAACATGTCCACAAGGAAATAATATGAAACTGCAAAAATATTGTTCATAAAATACTATGGGGAACCATGGAAAAAGTTATTTTTCAAATTTTTATTAAAATTTATTTTAATAAAGGAGGAGGAGCGGAACTTTAGGTACATCTAACTTTTAAAACAAGTTGAACAGTAGTAAACTAATTTCTGTTATTGAAACAAAAATGACAGTGTAAGATAGTCCCGTGTATTTTGAGAATATTTTATAATTTATATAGCAAGTCAATTATAAAAGCTCCTAATACTATGTAAAAGGCCTTGAACACGCAACTTTTAATTAAGTTAACAAACAGTTACTGACATACCTGGCTCTCTGGGATCGCATTCCATGGTTAAAATTCGGTTAGTAACTAGAGAAATTTAACAGTGTTTTGCCCCACCAGAAGCCTAATCTGGTACTTGGTTGTGTTCCTGAATGTGGTACAGCACACTGCAGACAAAACTCCTAAACCATGTAGGCCAGTCCTCTTATCCTCCTAGCACATACTGTTGGGTCCAAATTTTCTCAGAAAGCAGATACAAGCTCAGCACAGGAGCATGATTGGTGTGGATCATACGTGCTAGCCTGAGACCTCCAAAAGCCTGAGATCAAATTAACATAATATTTTAAATTGCATACTCATAAGCTGTTTGAAAATTGAAATGCGAAGACCAGGATGAGCATGAATGTTTAGTAGTTTTTTTCACTGAAAAATATTTATTTGTAACTGCATTTTTATTTGACTATAATTTATGGACAGATATTGAATAACATAAAACCAGAAACTATGTAATATTTTTCACTATAGTATAAGTAATCTACCATCATGTAACCACAAATACAAAAGGCAAATCCCAGATATCTTCCTAATCTTGCAGGGTAGTGACCAGTAACTTTTTCACTTAGTACTACTGTTGTAGGAGATAGGAAGGTACTGTGATTGAGAATTTCTGTATGATTTATTGCAGCGGCTTGCTTCTGGCGGGAATATCACACTTGTCTCTCATTTTTTAAATCCCTGTCTAAATTCTGTTCTCTGAGTACTTTAAATCATGATTGTGTAGTTTATCATTTTTTTGTGTATGCACACTAACTGTACAAGTATTTAATAGACTAGATTTACAGGCCAACTTATCCCCATTGTAAGCCCATTGACTGCAGAGGGTTTACACAGGAGATGCATTTGGCACTACATTTTTAACTGACAAGCATTAACTTTTCTTAAGTAAACACATCTTTCATACCTAAAGGTATGAAGTTTTAAATGCACTTCACTGTTTTTATAAGCGCAGTACTTTCTGCATGGATATCAGTGTTTCAGGGAACTAAGATAAAGCTATAAATAAGAAAATGTTATGACACAGGTAGTATGTTTTCCTTTTGCCTCTTTTTTTATTCATTGGACGAGACTCTGCTTTGAAGTTTGATGGTGCAATTTTGGAATAACTCCATTAACTGCAATAGAGTTCCCTGGGTTTACAAATGAAGATCAGAATTTGGCCCATCTTCCTTTCTTTTTTATAATCCCTATCCCTCCACCCACTTCCTATCAAACTTTGCAGTTTCCTGTGTTTATTTTTTCTCACAATTATGGTTATGATATCGTCTGACTCATTTTAACTTGCAAACAGGAAAATTAGTAAATTGTCCTGTCAACCAGGTTAATAAGACTGGTTTGAGAGAATACAAACCAGTAATTAGGTAAGGCAGCCAACACCATTCTAGTTACTCTGGTCTTGATTTTGATGCCAACTTTGCAGTCCTGCTGTTCTTTGCTTTCTTTTTTCCAGCTGCCTACAGAATCATTGTTTTATCGAGCTGTTCTACAGGTTATTATAGAGGAATGTTACGGTGTCATCAAAAGGTATGAGATTCTGAGACTAAGGCCTAATTCTGCCTCCCTTACTCTGCAAGTTGTAACTATTAGCATAAGAATTGCAGAATGAGGCCCTAAATTCTGTCTGTATCTGTTTGTATTATGAATGCAGTCAGTAAATAATACAGGGCTCTTTCATTTGCTCTGAATCCATATGCAGAGCATACCATCCACACAGAGCTCTTGCCCTTCCAGCATTGCAGAGGCATTAGCCCTGTCCTTGGCACTGGACATGTAGGCAACTGTGGCAAATTCACTAAATGCTTATGGGTGGCTGGAGATGCCCAGAGAACCTCCTAGTGTGATGATTGACTCCCCCTGCGGGGAGAGCACCCCTAAGAACTAGCAAAGGAACAATGCACTGGGCTTTATCTCAAAGGTAACCTTGAAGATAATTTGACTAGTAAAGTTGAGGCCTGGTTAAACTCGCACCGTGTGTTCTTGCCTTCTTCCCTGTGGTGAGCACACCACTACAGCTTTGAGCTATACAGACTATATCTGAGAGTGCTTCTTTATCATAGGTCTCATAGTCAGCTACTGACTTGAAGGCCTGTCAGTGCATATTGAGTTGAGCAGCAGGAAGTCCAAGAGCCAGTGTGGACTCACAGGACCAATGACAAATTGTCTTTGGCATTTGGGGTGGGAGCATAGTTTTTTCTGTCAATGGGTAACCTCCAAACAGAAGAATTTCTTCCTTAACTTGACATTACGTATAATAAAACTACACAGAAGATTTAGCAGAAAAAAACATGAGAACTAGGTTGTAAAAACTGAAAGTATGGGCTAGACCAGTGTATGTTATCTATTAAAGTAAAGGTAACATGGGGGAAGTAATAAAGATTGCAGTTTTGAAATTAAAAGAGTTTTAGGCCCAGTTTTAAGCTTGCTAATGTTAGATGTCTCCAGTTTTGATGAAGTAGCTGGAATTTTCTTTGTCTCAGTGAAGCCTTGTGGGACCAGTTCAGCAGTTTTTAAGATGTCAGGTTCCTTATCCAATAACACTTAAAAAGCAGTTTAAGACAATTAAAAGAATGAATTATGATGCCTTGAGTCATTAAGAGCCCATTCTGACTTTTTAGAGCTTCATGTATTCAGTATATATTTTCTTGTTACAACTATGCTGCTTCTGATTTGTAGGATAGATACACTAAAAGCATATTTTTTCCAAAGAATCTTTTAAATGCATAGCCATTAAGTAGTCTTCAGACTGCATTTGCCCAAAGGTTTTATTGCATTAGAATAATAAAAAATACAGTAACAGGAATTTCCTATTTCCCTAAAAATAAAATAAAATTGAAAGTTAATTGACACAAAGAACTTGGAGCCTGACCCAAAGCCCAGTGATATCAATGGAAGTCTTTCTGTCAACTTCAATAGGCTTTGAATAGGCCCACAGCTGAAAAGAATAGGCTTTCTATGAGTTTCCAGTAAAATAGTTTTTAAGAAAATATACCCATCAAGCTGTGACTCACAAACATGAGTACCAACCTCAGGACAGACTGTTAAGAGGCAGGGCACAAACCCCAAATTGGTTTTATATTCCATACTTAGATTTCACCAACCAAACATCAAGTGCAAACTCCGCAGGTATTATAATAGTCTAACCAGGGAGCCACAGACAGTCCCCTTGGGCACTCCAATCTACCTTGTCACCTAAGCAAGCTTGCTTTTGTGATAGATGGTCCCTTACAGCAAAAATCACAACAATGTTCAGGTTGCTCCCTGTCCCAAAGGACCAGTCACTTACCTGAAGTCAGTTGAACCTTAGATCTCACACCAGAGACAATGCTTGTAACCAACGCTATAATAAACTATCTAAAGGTTTGTTAATTAGGGAAAGGAAATAAGAGAGTTATTTACAAGGTTAAAGCAGGTAAACATACATACACAAAGGAGTTACAGTCTTAAGTTTCAAAAGGTAATAGAAGCGTTTATAACAAGCAAGCTCTATTTGTTCCTTGAGGTAACCCAGGCTAAACAGTGGGGACCTCTTGCTTACGCCTAGAAAACCTTGCCCTTGAGGCCTTGGCTACACTTGCAAGTTACAGCGCTGTAAAGCCTCCCCCAGCGCTGTAACTCACTCCCCGTCCACACTGGCAGGGCACTTGCAGCGCTGTATCTTCCTGGGTACACCGCTGCAAGTACTCCACATCTCCGAGAGGGATAACAGCTGCAGCGGAGTGGCCACGACTCACAGGTGTGAGTGTAAACGCTTGCAGCGCTGTACTAATCACCTTGTCAAGTGGCCAATCCTCTCCATTGTTGTGACCGGCTGCAGGAATGCGGAAGTGCCGGTTTCAAAGCTCGAACCACAGAGAAAAGCAAGCAATTTGCAGCTTGCTTTGAGTGAGTAAATGAATGAGCAGGGGGCCGGGAGTTCGGAACTTGCAAAATAGAGAGCTGCACTCTCTCTTCTCCCACACTCCCTGTCACAATCCACCCCACCCCCCCGTTTTGAAAAGCACGTTGCAGCCACATGAATGCTGAGATAGCTGCCCATAATGCACCACTCCCAACACAGATGCAAATGTTACAAGTGTGGCCACACCACTGCGCTGGCAGCTGTCAGTGTGGACAGACTGCAGCGCTTTTCCCTACTCAGCTGTACAAAGACAGGTTTACCTCACAGCGCTGTACAGCTGCAAGTGTAGCCAAGGCCTGAGAGTCCAAGCAGCACAGAGATACAGTTTTCCTTATCAGGGATTTTTATTCACCTTTCTCTTCTGAACTGCCAGCTCAGCTGATGGGAGGAATTTATTTGCACATCTCCTCTTCCTGGTAGGGATTGGGAGACAGGGAGAGCAATTAACAAAGTCTTTTGTCCTCTGATGTTCCACAATAGTTCATCTGGTGTCAAGTAGTCTTCTGTGTTGGGCAGGACCTAACGCCTACGTTTGGAAGCCAGCATTTCACACTAAGGGCACGTCTTCACTGGCTTGTGTAGTCGTGGCACAGCGCTCTCCCAGGGCTCTAAAAAAACCACCTCTAAGAGGGGCATAGCTATAAGCGCTGGGAGTGCAGCTACCAGCGCTGGTGCACTGTCTATACTGGCACATTACAGTGCTGAAATTTGCAGCGCTCAGGGGGTGTTTTTTCACACCCCTGAGAGAGAAAGTTGCAGCGCTGTAAAATGCCAGTGTAGACAAGCCCTTACTCAGGTCCCTTTCCTATCTGGTGTTTTACACAATTACAGAGATATACAATGCACATACTCAAATACTATCTTAAGATATGTGATACAGATGTTATAAGGGAAATTAATGCATCCAGCAGCTTACAAGCATTCAATAAAGTCTAAATACTAAGCACACTTTTATAACACTAATACTTATTTTAACAGTACTAACACACAGGGGAGCCAGACTAATTCCAGCTATGTGTTTGGCAGTATCAAAGTGAGGCATGGGGATCTTGGTATAAATTGGCACCTGGTTTGCTAGTGTTATAGTACCTAACTAATATTTTATGGAAAATCTGTTTGTGCATAAATAATACATTGAAGAGAATATTTGTGAATAGCTAATGTGTTTGGGAATATGATTCTTACAGTACAAGACTACCAAGGTCAGTGAGACCTGGAGCTGTGTGTTATGTAGGTGATGGCTATGAAAGTTAATTCAGACTGAGGGCTGACAAAACATATTCATACATTTTTTCCTAAGGTATTTCAAATGGAGATTACATGTAATTTGCTAATGTGAGTGCATCTTCTGTTTGCCTTCTGATACTTTTTCTGCATTGCTTTACCACTTTGCCTCAACCAATTCAAATATTGGGCAAGTTTCTGAAGAGGCACCCTAAATTGTAAATCTGGAAAATTCTGACATTGCCTAATTTAAATGAGAATCACATGCTACACATACATCTAGGAGAGAAATCTTCAAGGCATAAATAAGATCAGAATCACACTTAAGTTACATGATCCCTGGATCGACAGTTGGCATTGAAGAAGTTCTGCTTTCATAAACATTGAATTCTTGATAATATTGTCAGGTGAGGCACTGAAAATGGACACTGTGTAATGGATCCAATACAATAAAAACAATGTTAGGAGAGGAATAGAAATAAAAAAAATCACCTTCACCTCATTCATAATTTCAGGTATTCATGAGTAATAATATTTTTGGTCTAAAAAGGTCTTTGGGTATTGGTTAGCTTGCTTTGATGTATTTTTAGATAAAAGAAAAAGTAAAACTGAAATAAATTATTATTCTAACTTCACAGAATATCCTATTGTATATGTTTTTAGTGGATCTGAGATTTATGAAACAATAATATGCAACGTCTGTGTTGTGAGAAAATTAAAAGAATAACCTCAATACTACATTTGCAGTGATCGGCATGTTGGTAAAATTTTCTCCAAGTCTTCCTCTTTCGTGGATTATGTCAGAAAGTCTCTGAAGAAGCTTGAACTAGATGAGACAAAGGTAAGCAGCTGATTTCATATTGCATACAGTTCACATATCAATGTAAACTCTAAGAAGTGGCCAGCATTTTGATGGAGCTGTTTGTATATATTATGTGAGCAGCTATTATTACTAGAATATACATCCACATATTCAGCTCTTTGTGAATTAAACAATATTTATCCAAGACAAATTATTTCAGTTTGTATATTCAGTTTGGGGATTAGTTTTCACTTTTATTTTCTTTAAAATACTTTCATTTTAAAACGTATGACTTGTGAGATGCCTTTTTATTTTTATTTTTGTATGATTACTAATAGTCTAAATAATGTTTTTGAAACCCCTCAGAAAATACACTCTAAAGCCTAAGTGTTTATAATTAATGAACATCTCTATTTCTCCAGATACATTTACAATATCCTTTTCCTTCTCCTTTGTCCTCCAAGACATGTGTGGTGGAGATGGGTACTCCACCACATAACTCTTGCATCCTCTTTGTGGCCTAAAATCATAAAATGAGTACTAGACTGTAGATACAGCATCAAAGCCAGTAACAAGGTTTAGCTGAGACCTTTACTCATATGGGCAGATAATGCTTCCTGGTTCATTCAATTTTCCTTACAATCTTACCATGCTCTGATAACATGAAAAGACTCAGTACAGGGTTTGGCCGAGATAGGGTTAAAGCATCTAGATGCCTTTGTAATCCAGGGAAGATAGGTGGATTAGTCTGATTCTGTGAAGGAAGTGGATATAGAACAGCGGGTAAGAACATAAGAATGGACATACTGGGTAAGACCAATGGTCCATCAAGACCAGTATCCTGACTTCTGACAGTGACCAGTGCCAGATGGGTAATAAGTTGAATGGCAGTGTCAATAGTCTTAGATGACTTGGTATAAATCAAGCCTTTCCTTCCCGCTTTCTATGTAAATACTCAGTATGGCCTCCATGACCATAGTAACTTAATGCCTCCTTATATTATACCCGTTTTACACATGCTGTCATCCAAAGTAAATAAACACACCTCCCACATGCTTGAGTTTCAGATGAAAGATGTGGATTCTTTTGCCTGTGCTGAAACTATGCTGGTCAGCCTGTCATAACTTTCATATTTAATCAGTATTTATGTTAAGCATGCCTCTTGTGTCTTCATTATAGATCCAAATGAACCACTATTCTGAACAAATATGGAGCTATTTCACCTTTATTATTTAAAGCTATGTATATCAGAAAAGCTGAATAGTGCGGCAGAGATAACAGAATAAGTGGCTTTTGCTTAATAAATTAACCCCTTATCATTTTCAGCTTCCCACATAGACCTAAACTTGTGCTCTGAATTGTGCTACCACTGGACTACCATACTGCTCTCAATGTTAAAATGAAATATTTTAGCCACAGCTGTAGAAAACCAGAGGACTAGATCCAGTTCATTATATAACCAGATTATGTTTGTGTAAAAAGTTCGAACAATGGAGGGAGGCAGTAAAAAGATCTAAAGAGGATATTAAATAATGCACAAAGTGTACAGTTTTAGAATAAATCTATGTTATATTACATTTACAAACTTATATTTAAACAAATCTGTGCATGGAGAACAAGTATATATTAACGTGTTTCTGATTCTGTAATGACCATCTGTTAATCTTCAAAACTGTGTAAATAAGTGAAGTGTCTAGCTAATCTAACATGCTTCTGGATTGGTTCTCAGTCCTAAGAAATTACTGTGAGAGATGTGGAGTAAGAGAAAACATTTTCATACTAGTCATTATCATTCCAAAGCAGGAAGAGCTACATATGAGAGATTTATATGTGGCTAGAGTCCAAGTAGAAGATGATCAAAAATGGCAAATCCTTAGAAGTCACTTCTAAAAGAGGACCGTGACTATTTTGTCATTTTCTCACATTAGTAATGTCATCTGTATGGCTATATAGTGTGGAATCTGCCCAAAAAATTCATTATAAATTCCTGCTTTTATGTGATGTACAGTTCAGGATAAAAATGTGCTCCTGATTGGCCTATAAAGTTTCTAAGTGGTTGTTTCTGCCTTGAATGTTGTTACATTAGATCCATTTCATTCTTTGGTGGACAGTCAAGCCTCCCGCTTCCCTGGGGCTAAAAAATAACCCCAGTGGAGGCACTCCATTTGCTTAACTTTTTGTGCAGTTCTGATAGAATGATGGATAGAACATGGGGAAAAGTAGTGGAGTGAGGGAGGGTGTGGAGGAGTGAGGATAGTATTTTTCTCAAAGATGTTTTCTTTGCCCTTACACATTTACTGGTTCTAGTCACATTCACATACATACACACAATTTTGTAAGAAGAAAGCACTGGCAGTTAGGTAGAAAGAGGAGAGGAAGCCCTTATCTGGCAGAAGATTTCTTACTTTCTAATTCACCAAATACCCTTTGTCACCTGTGATCATATGAGGGAGCACTTCTTACTTTCACATTTATGCAGAACAGAGACACCTTGGGTGATTGGTGCAGGGGGTCATACCCACTCCTTCCGCCAGAGGAGTGTCTCTTTTTCTCTCTGTCCAATTTTGCTACCACTGTCCAGTAGAAAATATCCCAGCTCCCTCTGCAGCCTCAGCAGGAAGCAGGGTAGGGAGTAGGGCTACTTGGAAAAGGGAAGGAATACAGCTCATTTGCAGGTGCTTTGCTACTCCCGAGAATGCATGGATATGGCTTTATATTGGCTGCTGACCATCTCCAGAAAGGTCAATAGCAAACAGTTCATGGAGCACATTGATAGGAATTTTTTTCAGTCCAAAAATTTAGACCAGTTCTAATCATGAAAGCACCATGAGCATTTATAAGGCCATACTGTCCTTTACATCCCTCTGGCAATGTGAAGGAGCCTTAAAACTTTTACACCTGTTTTATACTCCTGGGGGAACTCACAGAGACAATGGGAACAATTCACTAAGCAGACAGGCTGCTACATTCTGCTCTGCCAGAGGGGACAGAGCCTGCCCTATGCCTACCTCCTCAGAAACACCTTGAAGCCCTGCCCCTCTGCACTGAGCATGCTTCAGTAGCAAGGGAGAGTCTCTCTCTCTGTCTCTCTCTCTCTCTCACTTGCATGATTGCCCAGCCCCTCTCCCATCTCTCCTGGCGGTGATTTACGTCTCTACCAGCTGCTCCGGGCACTCGAGCCAACCTGCCTGTGCTGCCAAGAACGGGCATATGACAGTTCTTGCAGCTTCCCTTTGCTTTCCCATCATAAGTAATTTTTCAGCGGGGAAGCAAAGAAGTCTGCAGGGGACATGAATTCTGCATACGCACAGTGACGAACAATTCCCCCAGGAGTAAAGTGTTCGTACATGCCTCAGAAAACCTGAAACAGGACGCGGACATTAGGTATTTTGCAACTACATTTAGCTGTTACTTTTACTTTTAACGATTCATAATCTATTTAATCTAAACTATTCCCACTCTAAATAGGTAGCATATTCACCCCAGCCCAATATACAGGAATACAGCAAATGGCTTCACATATAATAAAACTTGCTATGGCAGAACGCTCAAGATCTTATAATTTAGTTTTTATGAATTTGTCATTATAGTATCATGTATTTTTAAAACTCCCTTATGATAGCCCATGTTTTAGTGTGCATATGTCATATCCATTATATTATTAAAACATAATGGGCCAAGTTCAGTGCTGATATATACTCCAAGTTTACCACTAAGTTGTCCCAGTTTATATGTTTAAAGAAAGTAACAAGCTCAGTTTCTAATATTTCTGTCCTAAATGGACATCTAAATATGAAAATCTGGAACCTGTTGGTAATAATGTAATGGTAGTTACCTCCCATGTTATTTATAGAAAACAGTGGGAAATATATATGTTCTTTAATTGTTTTATATCAATACAGTAACACTGATTTATGCAAAAAGATTAAATTTTATTTAAATCCATTTTTCAACCTTCTTTGCACCCAATGTCTTAGCACCATTGCTATTTTTTATACTTTTCAGGGCTTCTTTGTGGCAGCCTGAAATCATGAAGGGGTTAATTCATTCAAGTATAAATTCTATATAGAAATAGCTTTGTCAATTGATATTCCACATACAGAGAAAAGATATTAAATAATCACCTTGAATCCATCTTGTCATCACATCCAAGCATACAAGCTACTGTATAAGTTATAGCTTACTTTTTCACTAATGATGGTTACTTTGTCTTGTAGTCAAAATATTTCACACACAATTTAAGAACTCCTCCAGAAGCATCCAATTAAGTATGTACTATGGAGATGCAGTAGCAATTCCACAGTTTAGGTTGTGTTACCTTAAGAGTGTGTGTGTTTGTATAGGTTGCTGTAAGTTTGATTGATTTTCTAAACCCATAGTGATGCATCAAAAAAGTTGGCTGTGCCTAAAATTTTTCATTTTCAGTTTTGCACAATATAATGTTAGTGGTGTTTAAATTAATGGCACAGCAGAAATTGCATACATGAAAACAATAACCCTGCAGCAAAGACATTTTCCTCTCTTTAAAAATAATTTAAACAGCTCTGATATTTGTCATTTTGCATCTAGAAGTCAGAACGAAAAATATTCTGAATCTCCTGATGTAGCTTTTTTATGCAGCACATAAAGAGAAATGTTTATCATCACATAACCTGCTGTCTTTATTATTCTTATGATATGGGATGCTTTTTATTGGTACAACCCTTCGTTTTTGCAGTATATAGAGCAATAGTAGTTTTAATCTGTACAATAAAACAAGCTTGTTGTTTTTATTAACATTCTTTGAAGGAATTGGATGCCATTCATTTTTAAAGAATGCTTATACTGTAATAATTTCACTGGTACATTTCCTTTACGATCATTAATTTGAGCCAGGATATGGGTATTTTCAAGGGGACTTGATGTTCATTGGTCTTGCAGTGAATTTTTAAGCTATTTAGTCTTTGTTAAAATTACTATTTATTTCAATGTTGCTACATTAAGATTGTGCCTTTGTGAATTCCAGAGTATTTCATTTTTCAGTGGTAAAACTAACTAGATTATGACTCTTTCATCTGAAGAAGTGAGGTTCTTACCCACGAAAGCTTATGCTCCCAATACTTCTGTTAGTCTTAAAGGTGCCACAGGACCCTCTGTTACTTTTTACAGATTCAGACTAACACGGCTACCCCTCTGATACTAGATTATGACTGATACTGTGTAGAGAATATGTAGATCATTCTGTTAATTAGAATTCATTATCATTTTGTCTTACAAAAATGTATCCAAAACAATTTTTGTCATTTCCTTGAACATATTTTTAAACAATTGATATGAGTCTTGTTAGTACCAGCATCACCAGAGCGACACATAGTCTATAGCCTCCTGGCTGAGGCAGACAATAATGAACAGTGTATAGTCTCTAGCCCTCAGGGTCGGGAAGAGCAACAAATAGTCTATAGCCACAACCTCCTGGCTGGGGCAGACAGTCTATAGGTCTGAGGGCCTAAAGTGAGCATGCAGCCAATCCCCAGCTATGGGGTTGGCAGTGAAGGGGGAAGGATAGGGGGACCCAGGCCCATCCTACTCCACCAGATCCCAGCCCAGGGCCCGTCCAGTGGCATGTGGTCCCACCACTGGGTCAGCAGGGATCCTCCCAAAACATGCTGACTGCAGCTTTAGCAACACAACCAGACTAAAGTCTGGTTTTCTCTGGGCTACATCCTACCTGTACCTGTTCGTAGGGCCTCGTTGCTCATGGGACCTCAATCTCCTCTGAGTACTCAGCAGCTGTTAGTCCCACCAGCTCCTCAGGGTACTCGACTGGCAGCAGTCCCGGCAGCTCCTCAGAATACTCGACTGGTGGCAGTCCCGGCAGCTCCTCCAGGTTGTCAACTGGCAGCTGTCCCAGCAGCTCCTCAGGGTCCTCCTCCAGGAGCAAGAGTTGGTACAGCTTGGTCTCTGGCCCAGGGGCCAGCAGCAAGGCAGAGGCATTTGACTCCTTTCCTGGCTTTCCCCCAACTGAGCTGGAAGCACTGCTTCTTATACTTCTTGTTCCATACCTCTGCTTCTGGCACAAGAGGTGGGCCTGGTCTGGCTCTGCCCCCCCAATGGGCAAGGAGAGGTTCCTCACTCTCAGGCTCAGAGGGAGGCCATTCTGCCTCGCTACATGGATATAAACTGGCCGTGAACAAGTTTATGCTTGAAATTAGAAAAAGGTTTCTAATCATCAGAGAAATCAAATTCTGGAACAGCATTCCAAAGAGAGCAGTGGGGGAAAAAATCTATCTGGCTTCAAGACTGAGCTTGATACGTTTATGAAGGGCGATGGTATGATGATACTGCCTACAATGGCATGTAGCTGATCTGTGACTGCTAGCAACAACTATCCCCAGTGGCCAGTGATGGTACACGGGATGGGGAGGGCATTGAGTTACTACAGAGAATTCTTTCCTGGTGTCTAGCTGGTGGGTCTTGTCCACATGCTCAGGGTCTAACTGATCACTCTGTTTGGGGTCAGGAAGGAATTCCTCCCTTCCCCTTCCCCTCCCTCCCCCCCCCCCCCCCCCCATCAAATTGACAAAGATCCTGGGGGATTTTTTGTCTTCCTCTGCAACATCAGGCACAGGTCACTTGCAGGCTTAAACTAGTGTAAATGGTGGATTCTCTGTAACTTGAAGTGTTTGCATCATGATTTGAGGATTTCATTAACTCAATCAGAGGTTATAGGTCTATTATAGGAGTGGGTGGGTGATGTTCTGTGACCTGCAATGTGCAAGAGGTTAGATGATCATGATGGTCCCTTCTGGCCTTAAAGTCTATGAGTCTGTGTGGATCATTATTTCATATTACAATTTTCTCAATATACTTAATCACAATTTTTAAAAGGTATGACTACCAAAAATAAATAGTTACAGATATTAAAGTCATATCAACCTGGTCTGAAGGCACAGTGTACATAGCTGTTGTCTCTAGAAGGATTTATGGGACTAGAACCCAGGGTTGTGCAGTCCAGACCCCTCCACAGCACCACAGGGGAGCCAGATAATACAGCATCCAACAATTACTGGAGTGTCAGGCACCGCAGAAAGTACCATCTGAAGAGGCCAGAGTGACAGAGCCCTGCGATCACCTGATTGGTTCACACCAGCTCTTTAAACCAGAAAGTTGCCCCAGGGAACTGTCTCAGCAACAGTGAAAACTCTGACTTCCTACTGCTACAGACGAGGTCTTTTGCCCCATCTTGCTCCTGACTCCTGTCTTAAACCCCAGCCAAGCTTGACTTTGGTACCTGTCTTCTTACTCAGCTTGGTAGCTAGTCCTGACTCCTGCCTTTGACTCTGGCCCAGCTTGACCCTGATACCCATCTCCTGACTTGGGTTGGTAACTTGTCTCAAATCCTGCCTTCAGTTCCAACCCAGCAGACATTCCTGGCCTGGCCACCTACACCCCAGATATAACAGTCTCATATTTTATTAACATGAGCCAATGATCCATGTCAGCTAAGTCTATATTTCAAAAGATACTGGGTTCAGTCCTGCCTCTGTTATCAGCATACTGTTTATAGTAATTGATACTGTGGTTTCATGCATTTGTTTCTGTGGAAATTATGTTCCTTTCTAAATTAGTGTCAAAAAGAAGGAATAGTTTAATTTCAGTGTGTTCCGTTTCCTATAGTATTAAGTACAGATTTACATGTTAAGGCCACTGTAAGACCAAGTATTTAAGGCTGGAAATTTTGAAGAAGCCTAAGGGATTTGGGTGCCCAAATCCCATCAAGCTCCTTTAAAAATCCCAGCCTTAAATTTACGAGGCCAGATAATGTCTCTATGTGGAAATGCCTGCATAGGGGCTGGGAAACTATGTGAGGTTCTCTTCATGGACTTCCCTCTGAATTCATCCATGGTTTGTCCCCTTGTAGAAGAAACCGGGGTCCAGCACACACACCCAATAGATCCTTTGACATCCTGTGGACTTTGGAGTCCAGTGGGGAGCATCCAGATGGAGGCCCTCTGTCTCCATGATTCTATGCTGAGCTGTGTCTTGCAGGTGCTCAGCCATATACCAACATTAATGTCACGTTAAATAGTCTTTAAGGCCATTGGCTTCATTAATTTCCATATGGTATTTCCACTAGTTGCACCAGAGTGACAATGTGTACACTCCTCTCCCTCTCCTGCCCCCCGACAATCTGTCACTCTTACTTGCTGGCCTGCTCCTTTCCCATGCATGGCTCTTTGGACCTATGGAGAGCATGCCGGGAGAATGAGGAGGATGGTGTCATACAGGCAACTGACCTCCTATCTCTTCTGCATGGGGAGGGGGAGATCAACATATTGGAAGGTCCTCTCTGCTGATTTTTCACTCACTGGAGAGCAATGACTTGAATGTTCCAAATGACCTTTGCTGTTAATTTGACTCAAATATGACCCTTTCAGAATTGCATGTTGCACATTGGCAGTGAGATATTTTGCATGTAATTTTTCACTAAACTTGTAAAGGGTGTAGCTAAGGCAGGCTGTGCTATGCATGCATTGATGACAAACTTAGCTTCACAGTGAAATATGTACTGAAGATGTGCATGGGAAAAGGCAGAAGCCCTCAGGCTCTATGGAGCTTGTTAGGACCCAGGAGTTATGAAGGGCTGCTGTATGATTTGCATGAAGTTCATGGGAAAGAGATTCTGTCCTGTAGATCTCCTAAAATGCTTAGGATAGGGTGTTCTGATAGTGTCTGTCCAAAAAGTTCCTCATTAGGTAATTTAGATACCATTTTTTTTGTAGAACCAACATAGCTTCAAAAATCTGGAATTTAAATGCCTTAGCTTTGTGGGTGGCTGTTTTTAATGTTAAAACAAACTAGGAAATTCCAGACAAAAACTATGTTGAGAACATTATGACCTATGCAATTAAACAGTCAAGGGAGGAAATGCCAAAATAACAACTGTACACTTTATTCTCCCTTTCCTTGTGTATAAGTGTATGGTAATCTTTAATTACATGATTGTATATTATTTCTCAAGCAGTATAACATATGATTTTTTTCTACTTTGAAATACAAATGTGTAACATCTTGCGATTTTCTTTTTTAATGCTGCTCCTTTCTTTGTCATAATGCAGCATAACTTCAGCAGCCTTATATCTAACCACCTAGCTGTATGTGTCCTGAGATGCTATTACATACCTAGCTACTACTACTTTTCTGCTTCCCCACTCTCACTTTAAACCTACTACCATTTCAGCACCTGCCCCTGTCCTTTGCTTGTGTTTCCCCAAATTAGATTCTAGTGATGATGGAGTCTGTGAAATTGATTGCTTCCCTACATTTTTAAAGAAAGACAAAACAGACTTCGCTATCCACTGACTAATGCCAAAATATTGTAGTTGTCATGCATTGGTTTACAAGCATCACTGGGCTTGGAATTTAGCTGTAGGGTATTTGTTTTTATATTGGATTGTTTCATTTTAAGAAGATATAGTGCAGAGTAATGGGTTAATCAGATTAGAACAATGGTGGTTGCTGAGCACTTGCTCATGGTCCTTGGAGAGCTGTTCTCCTCCTTGTTTCCAGCTGCTAAATTGCATTAAAAGAATCTAAAAGTATATCAACTACTTTCCTACTATTACGTTTATGAGTAAGTAATGGCTGTAGTTGCTACATGATTGTGAATGGGAGGGAAGGTGGACTGTACTCACTGTAAGAGGGAGGGTCCATGACTTCTATTAAAATGTGGTCCATGGTATAAAAACATTTGGAGAGTATGAGATTATTATTAATGTATGTCCTCCATTCTGTGAACAACATGAGTCTCATCGGCCTGTTTTTCATCTTCTCACACAAACATCTTCATACTGCCTTCCACAATGTTCCTTACATGTGAAACACTCACCTTGAGCTAATCTGTAATGCTGATACCCATTCCTTTAAATCTCTCCTCAAGACCACAGTGCTGATAAGAAATCATCCAATAGCTAGACTGAGTGGAATAAAGATGAGGTTAGTTAGCAATTTATCCACCTATAACCATAAGATTTGGGAATAAATACATATGTATGTATATAGAATATACATAGGATTGTATCATTGTTCTGTGTCACTTATCTTCAGAATCAGGATTGTTTCTTCATAGACATTTGTACAGTACCTGGCACAGTGGGGCCATGTCCCTATGAGAATTTCTCAGTACTCACATAAGAAAATATCAAGTAGTAATAAATGTCACATGATGTTATATTGTGTCATATTATCTTAAGTGAAAAAGAAAAGGGGATCTTGGTTTTGGTACAGCAATTTGTACACAGTGGATGGTTCTCTCACTTGAGAATTAAGGCTTTGTATTCTGGGCAATAAAATAAGAAAGCACATCTCTGTTTATCTAAAATCCCCTGCTCATTCTCCCACCACAGAGCAGTACTGGATGTGTCTCCTTGGCAACAGCTGTTCCAGGGAAATGGTGGAGGATTACATAATGGTGTTGACAGTCTAAGGGGAAATTAAAGGAAAAATCATGATCTGTGGCTTTCTTTTTTCAGAGGAAGGGTGCAAGAACCACATGTACAAAATCACATAATTTTCAATAGTGTATTAAAACTTAAAGTAACTTGAATATATCCCAAAACAAACTAAAATGTGTGAATTTGTGGAGGGAGAGGAGGGAAGAGACTTTGGCCACAGTGCAATGTTCTGTATTGCCTGAGAACGTTAGGAGCACATTCCAATTCTTTCACTGCAGAATTGGAGGCCTTAGGAAGAATTGGCAAGTGCAGCAAGCATACTCTTTGGGCTTGTCTGCACTAACCAGAGGATTGACGAGCGGCGATCAATGCATCAGCGGTCGATTTAGTCTTCCACAGATCGCTCTCCCGTCAACTCCTGTTCTCTACCGGATTGAGAAGAGTAGGGGGAGTCGATGGGAGAGCGTCTCCCATCAACATTGCATCGTGTGGACCCCACAATAAGTAGGTCTAAGCTACGTTGATTTGAGTTACGCTATTCACGGAACTCAAATTGCATAGCTTAGATCAAATTTCCCCTGTAGTGTAGACAAGGCCATTGTTTCCTTTGATGATTTGCATTCAGAGTATAATGTCCAAATATCACAGAATAATATGGTCTCTACATTCATATAATATTTTTCACATTTTGAGCACACAACTTTTTACACTTGCAACTCTGATAACCGTGTGTAGAATAAATACAGTGGTGTGCATAAATCAAGTAGTTAGAAATACTGTTTGATGTGCATATGTAAATCAGACACTTTGCATGTGAAAAATGCACATGATAACTTGCTCATATTTAACTGTGGCTGCTGTGTTGAGCATCCTTTGAGAATTTGGACCAGGATGACCAGACTCCTCCCCTCTCACTGCCCAGAGCTCTCCTTGGTCCCAGCTGGCGGGCAGCCCCGCTCCATCCTGGGAGGATCCCCTAGGTAGGATCCTGCAGCCCCCAGTCCCACTCCTCCTCTGCAGGATCCTGCAGCCACCTGCTTTTCTTCTCCTAATCCCATGATATCTCCAATAACTGTCCCCCTATCTCCAGTCTTCAGTGAGAGGGCTTCCCCAGAGCTCTTATCTTCATTAACTCACTCTTCCTGCACCGTGGGGGGTGTGAAGCCATTACTGTACTGCCAAACTTGGAGTAGGGGCCAGCTCTGTTGTGCCAAAGCTTCCCTATGGCTGCTGCCTGTACAGGGCCGGCTTCAGCTTTTTTGCCACCCCAAGCGGCAAAGGAAAAAACAAAACAAAACAATTGAGCTGCCGCCGAAGACGAAGATAGGGGCTGAAGGACCTGCCGCTGAAGACCCGGACGTGCTGCCCCAATAACAGACGGAGTGCGGCCCCTTTGTATTGGCCTTCCCAGGCACCTGTTTCCTTCGCTGGTGCCTGGAGCTGGCCCTGTGCCTGTAACACAGGCAGCATAATGGCTTCTACTAGCCAAAGGGGAAAGCTGCACATGGCTCAGGCAAAATTCCAGAGCTGCCTGTGTCTTCTCAGCAAAACCAGCCTCAAACTGCAGCACCTGCAATATTACAGGCATTGGCAACACCGCACCAGGCAGTCTGGTGAAGGAGAGGGAAACTGCAGAGAATTACAATTGAGGAAAAGTAATATGGAAGTATTATAGTTATTTCACAGAGGGATAACCTGGAGCACAGAGCAAGTGTGTGACTTCTCCAGGGCCTGACAACGAGTAAGTGGCAGAACCAGGAATAAAACCCTAGAGTTCTGACTCCTACTCCTTTTACTGTGACATATCGTACTCCCCCCTTAGCTCTGTAAGTGAGCCCTTTTGTACTTCTTGGTAAAAACTGATGTGAGATGTTCACTGTAAGAAATGGGAACGTTACCTCCACTTCAGTTTATAATGCTTATTTAAGAATGGTTTCATGCTTCTGAGTAATAATATATCTGAATATTTCACGTTAGTGAAAAGGCTAAAGTTAATCGAAGAATTTGGGTAATTGAGAACAGAAAAATGGCTCATTATAAGCCTTAGAAAAGTACTAATAAAAAACAAAACTAAAGTTCATTTGACATTATCACTTTTAATTAGAAAGAATAATGTTGTTTCAGACATTTCCTGGGCTAGGTAATAGGAATGGCTTTAATTGTTGTCATCCATTTTTTTCCTCTGTTGCAGCTCCCGGACAGCTGTATAATGGATTACTATGAAAAATACAAGCATAGAATGAATGAGCTGGAAGCATTTAATATGGTAAAATCAAAGGATTAAAAACATTACCTTGTATATATGTGCTAGTCTAGAATAGAGCCCTGTCAAATTTTATGTGGTGGTGGACCAGCTTATATTGTGATATACTGTCTACAGAAAAACACTTCACTTCGAGGCTATCCTATTCCAGAGCTATATCAGGTGTCAGTAAAATAATAAAGAGAACACATGGAAGGTTCTTTTTCAAGGGGGATTATGAATGTGAAGAAAGAAATGTCAGACTCCTTTTGAAACCGGATTGGTCTCCATGAAGTTATTTCACAAAAAAAGTCTTCTAAAAATTATTTCCCTCTTTAAAAGCTTTCTGCCATTTATAGTATGATTTGCATATTAGATTATGCCTCTGAGCCAGCCATGTAAAATACTTGCCCTGCTTATAACATTCCATGGACTTTTGATCTTTACTAGATTTTTCTGAAAATGTCAGATAGGGAAGAACTGGCAAGGTGGCACTTGTAAAGGTTTTTCCTCAAGAAAATGATTCACCTTCCTAGAAGTGTTTCTGGGGGACAGAGTTGTCTTTTTAGTAGTATGCTGGCTTCCTTTCCTAAAGCCATGATTGTGTCTAACCTTTCTTTCAGTTGAAAGTTGTTCTGGCTCCCTGTATAGAAGTTTTATTACTTCTGGATCGTCTTTGCTACCTCAAAGAGAAGGTGTGTTTACTTTATATTTCATGTTACCTGAAGTCTGTTTATTTTAACCAAATTATTTACTGGGTACCAAAGAGCCCCTGTTGCAGACTTGCTATTCTCATCATAGTTGCAAAAATTTAAGTATTCATTCCATCTTTGTCTAAACATATGCCCAGCAGATGTTTTTTTATTATTATTATTTTAAGCAAAACTGCAACCGTAAAGTTTATGTTCTTTTAATTGTATGGTAATTACTAGTCAGTAGACAGTAAAAAAAAATTTTTTTAAACCCTTACAAATCTTATTCCATACCAAGTATTGGTATATTAATCATTAAAATTAATACTGGAAGTAGTAAACAAACATTACCCTGTGAATACTAAAGCTTTCAACTAATGATATTTTAAGGACTGATCTGCTGCCCACTGATCTCAATGGTAGTTTTTCTGTGGACTTCAGTGGGATTTGGATCATGTCCAAAATGCATGTGGATTATTTTTATACCTACTTAGTTAAGATATGTAGTGGGGAAAAAAGCTTTTTTTTTTTCAGTTATATAATAAATTGAGTTTCACCTGACTAACATACAGCCCATCTGAACTGGCCAAATATAGACCTGGTGCAACTACACTGACTTCCATTGAATTACACCATTAAGTCTCAGCTTGTCCTAATTAACTCAAAAGTAATGATCATACTTATGCTGTTCCAATAACATATTTTCCATCCAATGGTAATTTGTTAGAAGGTTAGGGTGGTGTCTTTGAAGCTTCTACTGTGGGCTATAGTCAAAATAAAGTTTTGTGACCTTTTCATATTAAGCCCATTTGTGTGAGCAGCTCTTTTTTTCCACTATAAACTTTTCATTTTAATAGCTCCATTTTATCATAAGGAAAGTTTTTTTTTATTCTCTTCTACAGTACACTTGGAGCAAATGAGTTGTAATAAATGTTTGCTTTTGTTCTAACTGGTATTTTTACAGAGAGAGGCGTTTCTGAAATATCTAATGATGTATTTTCCTAAATGCCAACTAGCTATAAATCATGAAGAGATCTGTATATTTCCCAAACTGGGAGATCAGACCTTCTGCAGTTAGCTCTGATTTACCTTCTCTAAATTTAATATACCCATAGATTTAATTTTGCACTGGTTACTCCTGAGGGAATTCTGCGTCACTGCATGCGTGCAGAATTCATGTTCCCTGTAGATTTCTTTGCTTCCCCTCAGAAAATGATAGGGAAGCAAAGGGAAGACGTAAGAGCGGTCACATACTCCTCCCTAGCAGTACAGGCAGGTCAATTCCAGTGCCTGGAGGAGCCAGTGGAGAGGTAAATCACCCTGGGGGTGGGGGTATAGTTTGGGGGGGCATTGTGGAGTCATGTGCCACTGCTCCCCCTATTTCTGTGAACACAGAGCTGCCAAGTGAGGGAGTGTGCCGTCCGGCTTGCTAACACCTGAATCCCCCATAGTTGGATCCTGCTGGGTTGAGCCTGCCTGCCCACACTTGGTGCAGCTGTTACAGAGGGAAGAGCGCCAGGGTGTTTCAGGGTCAGCGTCGGATGCAACCTCGCCACCGAGTACCTGGCCCAGGAGAGAGGGGGCTACAGGGTGATCTCCTACCTACATGCAGCCAGTGGTGTTTGCTCCCCACTGCCATGCAGGAACCTTCACATTTATTTATTGACGAATAAAATTTGCTGAATTTTAAAATATCGTGCACAGAAATAATTTTTTTTGGCGCATACTTTTTTATTTTTTGGTGCAGAATTCCCTCAGGAGTAATTGGTTGTCTCACAAATTGTATTTTTCTAGACAAGATGAAATAGAAATTATGGAAACTATACAAAGTGTCAGGGCCATATCCAAGTCAACTTACTCATTTGAGAAATCTCATTATCTTCAATGGAACTATTTGAATGAGTAAAGTTAGTAGGGTTTTGTCTTTAATTTCACTGCTTGTAATTCATAAAAGAAGAAATCTGTATAGTGAGTGGTAGACTCACATGACAATATGTAAGAAATAATTTAAAGACTTTAAACCACAGACTGTTTTACTTTTCATAAGCATTATTTTGTGAGTTCACAACTGTTTCATGTATTGCATAAAAGTTAGAGTTTTCTTTTTTTGCAGTTTTGTATTTAAAAATATGGACCCATTCCCATATCTTTGCTTTTAAGTCAAACGCATTTTTATGTGCTTTAATCATATATCATTTTACAGGACAACATTGCCTGGTCTGGACTGCTGAAGTTATTTGATCCTGTGAAATCCCCCAGATGCTATGCAGTTGTTGCTCTGAAGAAATAGAAGTGTGCTCAAGTTGAAGCAAATTGCTAGATAGTTCACAACTCTAGGTCTAATATTGTTGTTACTTTTGACACTCACATTTATTTTGTTATTATTTTAAGCTATTATCTAAGTACTTCAATGATATGTTATGTAACCGTCTTGTTTTTACTTGAAAAATAAAGCATTTAATAAGTGTGAATCATGAGAAATATATCCAAAGTAAAATTGAACTCGTTTTATATTTCAACATGTCCTGGTCTAATTTAATAAAGTAATGTTAAGCATCTGATTTTCCCAGAAAAATTCAGAGGCCCATATTGTGTGATTATTTTTAAAGCAGAACTCTATTGATGTTAATAGCTTAAAAACTGATGGGATAGTATAATTCAGACTTATGGGGAAATGCCCATTCTGTTATAATCATAGAACTGGAAGGGACCTCGAGAGGTCTTCTAGTCCAGTCCCCTGCACACATTGCAGGACTAAGTATTATCTAGACCAGCCCTGACAGGTATTTGTCTCACCTGTTCCACAACCTCTGTGGTCAGTTTATTCCAGTGCTTAACCACCCTGACAGGAAGTTTTTCCTAATGTCCAACCTAAATCACCCTTACTGCAATTTAAGCCAATTGCTTCTTGTCCTATCCTCAGAGGTTAAGGAGAACAATTTTTTTCCCTCCTTCTTGTAACAACCTTTTATGTACTTGAAGACTGTTACCATGTCCCCTCTCAGTCTTCTCTTCTTCAGACTAAACAAACCCAGTTTTTTCAATCTTCCCTCATAAGTCATATTTTCTAGACCTTTAATCATTTTTGTTGCTCTTCTCTGGACTCTCTCCAATTTGTCCACATCTTTCCTGAAATGTGGAGCCCAGAACTGGACACAATACTCCAGTTGAGGCCTAATCAGCACAGAGTACAGTGGAAGAATTACTTCTTGTGTCTTGCTTACAACACTCTTGCTAATACATCCCAGAATGATGTTTACATTTTTTTCCAATGGTATTACACCATTGGCTCATTTAGCTTGTGATCCCCTATGATCCCCAGATCCCTATCTGTAGTACTCCTTCCTAGGCAGTCATTTCCCATTTTGTAGGAATGCAACTGGTTCCTTGTAAGAGGGGTACTTTGTATTTGTCGTCCTTATTGAATTTCATCCTATTTACTTTGGACTATTTCTCCGGTTTGTCCGGATCATTTTGAATTTTAATCCTATCCTCCAAAGCACTTGCAACCCCTCCCAGCTTGGTAGCATCCACAAACTTTATAAGTGTACTCTCTGTGCCATTACCTAAATCACTGATGAAGATATTGAACAGAACCAGACCCAGAACTGATCCCTGTGGGACCCCACTTGATATACCCTTCCAGCTTGACTGTGAACCACTGATTATTCTCTGGGAACAGTTTTCCAACCAGCTATGTACCCACCCTATAGTAGCTCCATCTAGGTTTTATTTCCCTAGTTTGCTTATGAGGTCATGCGAGACAATATCAAAAGCCAGGTTTCAGAGTAGCAGCCGTGTTAATATCACAATATTAATATCAAAAGCCTTACTAAAGTCAAGATATACCACATCTACCACTTCCCCCCCCCCGCCATCCACAAGGCTTGTTACCCTATCAAAGAAAGCTATCAGGTTGGTTTGACATGGTTTGTTCTTGACAAATCCATACTGACTGTTACTTATTAACTTATCTTCTACGTTTTGCAAATTGATTGCTTAATTTGCTCCATTATCTTTCTGGGTACTGAAGTGAACTTCACTGGTCTGTAATTCCCGGGGTTGTCCTTATTTCCCTCTTTATAGATGGGCACTATATTTGTCCTTTTCCAGTCCTCTGGAATCTCTCCTGTCTTCCATGACTTTTCAAAGATAATCGCTAATGGCTCAGGTATCTCCTCAGTCAGCTCCTTGAGTATTCTAGGATGTATTTCATCAGACCCTGGTAACTTGAAACATCTAACTTGTCTTAGTAATTTTTAGTAACTTGTTCTTTCCCTATTTTAGCCTCTGATCCTACCTCACTTTCACTGGCATTTACTATGTTAGACGTCCAATCACTACTAACCTTTTTGGTGAAAACTGAAACAAAAATGTCATTTAGCACTTCTACTATTTCCACATTTTCTGTTATTGTTTCCCCCACACACATTGAGAAATGGGCCTATCCTGTCCTTGGTGTTCCTCTTGCTTTTAATGCATTTGTAGAATGTTTTCTTTTTACCCTTTATGTCTCATTTAGCTAGTTTAATCTCATTGTGTCTTGATAACTCTTGTTAACTCATATCAGTCAGTGAAATCTAAGCTTTAGTAAATCCAACAGAAGTTTTACCATTGACTTCTGTGGGACTAATATTTCTGGTTAGGTGTTGTGGGAATCTCAGTTTCAACTGGATGAATCTATGCTGAAATTGAAGGTAAAATTTCCTTACTTTGCTTTGGTAATTGTAGAATTTCACACTGTTTAATATAGTATTTTAATGTTTTTACTTTCTATTCATAATTTCAATAAAATATTTAAAAAGGTAAAACAAGCTATTGAGTGGGCAATGTGATACATTCTTGTAATATGCAGATTCATGATGCTTTGGAGCCATTGGGACAGTGGCTATTAAGGACATTTCTTCTGCATGTTCTTAATGCTCTTTTGTATTGTTCCTAATACAACATGGCTGCTACATTCCAACCCAGAACCAGCTACACGTTAGTATACTAGACAGGCCAAAATGTTCTAGGAGCCTTCAGAATTAAGGGTATTATATAAATGTAATGATAAATGTGTTGCAGTTCTGTAGTTAACTGCACCTCTGCCCCCTCTCTGGTGTACTCAGGGGCACGCCTTTAGGTCTCAGGCGTCAGCCACCACCTCTCTTTAGGCAGAACCCTCGTCGCACTTTCTCCAGACTAGGAAGTTAGTCTTGCGGTTCTTCTGCAATTCATTGTGTTTATCCCAGCAGCACTGACCTGAATCCAGCACCTGTGTATGGTTTGCATTGTCTCGGGAACAAAGACATGGTGACGAGCCAGCTTTCAGAGCACAGTACATTTATTTTTAGGACAAAAGCATTACAGAAAAAACATCACAAAACAATACACAGTCTGCACGCATGCTAAACTTACCAGATGTCATCCGTCTTCCACATGGCTTTCCAATCCTTCAAATGCTTCCAGCAGGATTTTACCCTGGTGGTTATAATCTCATGTCAATGTTTGGATCAAAATCAGGGACCTCTTCTGCCATTCATGCTGGACCTTTATATCACAAGCTCTTTCTTTGTCTCCTGGGTGTCTTGCATCCAGTCTGTAGCAGTATATGTAACTCACCCCAGTGGGTGATACTTCTCCAGAGTTATTTACCTGTGCCATGGTTTGCAGTGATTATCCCCCGCTGATCTTAGTTTGTGGGGGAAGCTTGGTAACCCCATCCCATGGAGCAAGACTACAATCCCCAATTTCCAAAAATACATATAACACATATAGTTACAACAGTTTATTACTAATCCTGGTGCCTATGGCATCTGGCACATCTCAGTATACTAGTCTTTTGAAGTTTCCATGCTTCCAAGATCTTGCCTTTCTCAGAAAATATTATACTTTAACCCCATACTTACTTACTTCCTGAATGCTGCAAAGATCTATTTGAGTGATCCATGTATTACAGTAGATCTTACATGTCTCGATCTTGATTGGTACCACATTGTGCTAGGTGCTATGTAGACCCATAATAAGAGATAGCCTCTGCCCCAATGAGTTTGCAATGTAAATAGAAGAGCCAGACAAAGGGAGTATTATTATCTGTATTGCAGCTAGGAAAATGAGGCACAGAGAGATTAAGTGACTTGCCTTTGATTGCACAGGGAGTCAGTTGGAGATATGAGAACTGGTTTCCTGAGTCTCAGTCCAGTGCTTTAACCACAAGGCTGTTCTCCCTCTCTAGGAGACATATCTTCTAATCCCACCGATGGCTGACATGAGCAGCACTAAACTGGCCTGAATCATGTCTATGATCCAGACATATTTACCTTCTATGCTGCTTGATTCAAACAAACAATCCTGTATTTTTTCCTATAAGTTAATTCAGGCCAGGGCTGTATTACTAGTGACACAATTCCCTAAATTATGTTGACCTAAAAATCCTGTGGGATTGCTTTACAGGAAATAGGCCAAGTGCAGAATTTAGGTGATTAGATTTAAGTTGGGTTTTTTCGATTATTTGAAGTTGTTCTCTATAGATCTTTGTCTCATCTAATTTTAAATGCCCAAGTACTGGGCCTTCAATCACTTGGGTCTTGCACTAGCATAGTTTAAGGACAGAGAATGAGGAACCAATCCTGAGGGCTAGACAAGCTGTGAACCAGCACAGGACCCAATGAGCTGTGGAGGAAAGACGACCTTTGCACTTCCCTGAGATTGCCAAGGGCCAGTTCACATCTGGTGCAAGTTAAACAGCCTCAGCGCTGCTCTAATGCCAGATGGTAACTGTCCCCAGACAGCTATTGTGTTGTGCAGTATTCTTGACACCCAATACCCCAGGTTATGCCTGTAGCTCTAAAAGATGGTTGCAGAGGGCCAGGTATGTTGCCTGTACTCCACCAGGGGACTTCCCCAAGGATAATTTTCAGCTGCCCTCTTAGGGTAGCTGTATGGCCCCTTTGTTCCACCAAAGTGGAGTGTATCAGGGGCCATGATCAGTCCTGAATGTGCCGTGTATAAACTGTGACTAAGTTGAATCTTCCCCAAACTCCCCAGGCAGTTGTACTTGGCTGATGAGGCCATTGGCTGCATGTGTGGGAACTTATTTGTTGATGTATTTATCTCTGTGGGTTGCCTCATTAAGCTTGCAGATGTACTGTCAATGTTAAACGAGTGAAAATTTTCTATTTTAAGTCTGAGTGGCTTTTATTAGAATTTTCCAGTGCACGACACCATACAAGTTTAATATGTTACAGTGCATAAAACACAATTAATTAAATTACCTGTATATAGGAGAAATGGACAAACAAACAAATAACAGACTGTAGTATAATAAGTAAAATGAAAGGGGGAGAAGGAAAGTGGGAACTGGAGGTTTAGCTGGGTAGGAGTGGGAATAAAGGAAAACTTGCCTGATACTAATTAACAGGACCTTCTGTTGCTTTTTACAGATTCAGACTAACACGGCTACCCCTCTGGTACCTGATACTAATTGATTTTGACAACTGAACCAAATACAGTGACAGCCATAAGAGTGTTTTTAGAGCTGAGAGAAAGTAATCTTAGCTCTGTGTATGTCTGCAAACATTGTCTGAATGTGTGAATTAGGCAAACCCTCTTAAACCATTCAGCAAAAAGAAAAATGAGAGGTGTCTTTCCAACAAGCCAAGTCCGTCTTACACGGTACATTTGGGAGAGATGTGAAGGTGTTGGTTGTTCTAGTATTAGGCTACTTATCTTTAAGCTGTGACTCCCAAACCACATGTGATCCTCATTAGGTTTATGGAGCTAATCTGAGCTCCTCACATTCCTCTTGATCCCTGGAGTTTCAACCCCTCAGAGCTGCTGAGCACATGCAATTCCCATGGAAGTTAATGGGAACTGTAATTGTTCAGAATCTCTCAAGAGCAGGATAAGGAAGAGAAAATGGAGCATTCCACATGTAAGACTGTATGGGGAATACTAAGGAACCTAATGAGCTGGTTGATTCCTTCCCCAGAGAGAAGGAATAGAGATGAGAAAACCCTTTCCTTCACCTCCTAGCAGCTGGAGGTAAGAAAGCAATATTATGTCCAGTATAATTTGTGCTATAAAATAATTGTTGTTGTATCATGATATTGCATTGTGATGCTGCATCAGTGTATGTTGACCAGTCCGGCTGGTGAAATGTAATGATGCTGTCGTGATCACATCACAATTTACTAGTTCTATATGACTCCTTTCAGAGATGAAATGGTTGTCCCGCTTTTCCAGGCCAAGAAACAGAAACACATGAGATATGTACCCAAACAAGGAACCCACAAATAGTCAATGCCTTGCACTCAAAACTGGTGCTAAAGCTACTACACCAGTGTTAAAAGTATCCCAGCAAGGCCAATGTACATTAGTCTCAGGATGCCCAGCCCAACTCAGTGTGAACAGAGTTAAAACTCTACAATGAATGCTGCAAATGTAATTAATTTTGAAAACTTTAATGTGTAAAGTTCTGATGAAGTTCGAAGTATAGTTGGTTGTTATATAAAAGGCCATTGGAACCAACTCAGAATAGCAGGCACAATCTCTAGAATTAGCCCAAAACAAGGTCTGAATAAATTTTCATGGGCTCCTTATCCACTTTAGGCTCTTTCAGTAGTCAGGCACTTTGTAGTCTATGCAAACAAGGACAGAGACAATGTGCTTCTTAGAATAACAACTCTTTCATGAGAATTCTGTCAGATGTTCACAGTCAGAGAGGTCATCAGAAGTTCAATCTCAATACAGTTTTTAAGCTTCAGATATCTGAATACCAAGGAGAGGGGAAAATTTCATTAAGCCCATCATGGCCATTTTCAAGGATTCTTCCATTAGGAAAAAATGTGTCTCACACATGATGAGATCTTTTCAAGTTTTATTGCTGAAAAGATTGCAGTGAAAAAATGGCTCTTTTCTTTTCACTGCCACACAATGTGCCATGTTCATTCATATACACTACTTCAAGAACTGTTGGAAATACCCGGTCTTTCTTCCAATATTTGTCTGTGTGGATCATGGTGCACATGTTCATTGTACGTGAAGGTATGGAACATCTTGGCCAGTATTGTCCGTTGGGGTTCCACCTGAATCCTGCATATCCTTGTGCCCCTCCACTCAAGAATATATAGGTAATGCAATCCCAACAACATCTCAGTTACCTCTTACTGCCTTTGGCAGTGAATCAGAACTCAGAACCCTGCAGTATAAGTCTGAGACCTCATAGCACCTTTCCTCACAAACAGAACAAAAGGTAGTAAGGTTATAACTTTATAGTTTTTTTATAGTTAGTTTTGATTAGATATTAGGTACTCTGAATATTTTTTTATGTTGTCTGCTGTGTGGACAGCCACCCTTTTCCCCCATCTTGGGTAGATGACCAGCTGGTTGATGCCCCATGCCAGAGCATTTTTACTTCTTCATGATGGAGCCAAAATATTTGAACTTCAAGCCTTATCTGCCTTGTGCCTGCCTGATATCCATTTCTGACTGGCATACTAAATGTCCCTCTGTCTTGTGGAGAGCCACTTTCTCTATCAATACTTGGAGTGTTGGTCCTGTGCCACCAGGACCTACCAGTCCAGAGGCACTTGTTGAAGCTCTGGCTCCAAGAGTAATCTATGAAGATGCAAAAAGAACTAACACGGCTGCTACTCTGAAACCTATGAAGATGGCATCACATTTCAACAGTCATAGGCCAGATTCTAAGAAGGGACCAGCTACTACCTTCAGTGAGCTGAGAGTCTATCCCTAAAGGCCTCTGGGAGTGGTCCTTAGACTCCAAAAATGACCCAGTCAAATACCATGAGTTCTGGGTCCCAATATTTTGCCATCATCTAAACCCTTAAATTAGGGCAGATCAGAGATCTTACACCAATTTTTTTGGCATTACTTACCCTGCTTCCTCTTCAAAGCAGTAGGTTTGACAGTCCAGTTGAGAGCCATGCACTGATCCTGACAGCCAGACAGTATCTTCTCCCCCATTCCCCCTTTGCCAACTTCCTTTCCTTCTATTCGGCAGCATAGGCTGAATTCACTTTGGACCAGTGAGTCCTCGAATCATCATCAAGGGTTATTCTGTACAATTCCAGTCCCTAGTCACTCCATCCTATCCTTCCCCATCCCTCTTCAGGGACCCTTCACATAAGGCTTTACTAAGAGAAATGAAATTCCTACTTCAGCCAGGAGTCATAAAAGAAGTTCCACAGGAGTTCACAGGCCAGGGGATTCCATTCACAGTACTGTCTCATCCCAGAAACGAAAAGAGGCATGCATTCCATCTCCAACAAATTAATTCACAATTTCATTCAGGATGGCGATTTTATCTTCCAACTTGCCTCATTAGATCCTTAGCATTGGTTCATATCTCTTGACCTACAACATGCCTAATACCATGTGGCGATACACTCAGCAAACAGACCATATCACACATTCACAGTGTGAGATGGTCATTACCAATAGAGTGCTGCCATTTGCTGTCTCCAGGTGTCTTTATAAAATGCCTGGCAGTAAAGAAAGCATTAGGGAATACAGTTAGCCATACCTCAAGAATTCTCTCATCTGTAGGACCCTAACAAATTCACAGCCATGAAAAACGTGTCATGGAGCATGAAATCTGGTCTACCCCTGTGAAATCTGGTCTTTTGTGTGCTTTTACCCTATACTAAACAGATTTTATGGGGGAGATGAGAGTTTCTTAACTTGGGGGGCCTGACCCAAAAGGGAGTTGCAGGGGGGTCACAAGGTTATTTTAGGGGCGAATCGTGGTATTGCCACCCTTACTTCTGTGCTGCCTTCAGAGCTGGGCAGCCAGACAGTAGCAGTTGTTGGCTGGGTGCCCAGCTCTGAAGGCAGCACCCCACCAGCAGCCACGCAGAAGTAAGGTTAGCGATACCATACCATGCCATCTTTACTTCTGCACTGCTGGCTTCAGAGCTGGGCGGCTGGAGAGTGGTGACTGCTGACTGAGGACCCAGCTCTGCAGGCAGCAGCCCAGAAGCAAAGGTGGCAATACCATACCATGTCATCCTTACTTCTGCTTCTGCCTTCAGAACTGCGATCCCAGCCAGCAGACGCCGCTCTCCAACTGCCCAGCTCTGAAGGCAGCCACCACCTGCAGCAACACAGAAGTAAAGGTAGCAGCACCATAACCCTTCCATTATAACCTTGTGACACCCCCACACCCTCAACTCATTTTTGTGTCAGGATCCCTACAATTACAACACCATGAAATTTCAGATTTAAATACCTGAAATCATGACATTTACTATTTTTAAAATCTTATGACTGTGAAATTGACCAAAATGGACTGTGAATTTGGTAGGACCCTACTCACCTGGGTAATATCCCTTCTAGACATCTTGAACACTTTAAATACAGTTCTCAATTTTTTTTCAGTCCTTGGGACTGGACAGGAACTACAAGAAATCCATGA
Organism: Malaclemys terrapin pileata; assembly: GCF_027887155.1. Taxonomy (NCBI): domain Eukaryota; kingdom Metazoa; phylum Chordata; order Testudines; family Emydidae; genus Malaclemys; species Malaclemys terrapin. Next base: position 74,454,297 of record NC_071505.1, read on the forward strand.
AAACAACAAGGAGTCTGGTGGCACCTTAAAGACTAACAGATTTATTTGGGCATAAGCTTTCATGGGTAAAAACCTCACTTCTTCGGATGCATATGCATAGCTATGTTGTTTTTGTAGATACAGACTAACATGGCTACCCCCGATACAAGAAATCCATGCTAACTTCAACCCAGTCTGTACATTTCATAGGAGCAGTTCTGGACTCAAGGTTCCAATCCATCACAGTGTTAATCTCAGATCTTCAAAGAAATCCTCTCACAACACCAAGAATCTGTCAAACTGTTAGGACACATGTCATTGTGCACCTGCCTCTTCCTCAAGGCTGGCTGAGGTCTCTCTATCAGCCCAGCAGACATCATATGGACATTCATCTCACAGCCCAATGATGATGCAGTCCTCCTGGACTGGGAAAGATCCAGTAACAGTTGGCAAAGGAGTGCCCATCTGTTCCCCCTTCCTATAGGGTCATTAGTGGCAGATGCATCCATGCTGGGTTGGGAAGCACAACTAGACCATCTACAGACACAAGGCCCATGGGCTTCCCAAGAATCCATTATCCCCCAAAATGTTCTAGAGCTCAGAGTGATACGGCTATCTTGTAAAGTCTTTCTTCCCCCACTGAAAGGAGTCACTCTTCAGATTGTGACACACAGCATACTGCTATGTACTACATCAACAGTCAGGGAGGGGCGTCATCGTGTCTCTGTGTCAGGAAGCAATCACACTCTGGAAACACCAAAAAACTTTGCCACCTTCCAAGTGTAAATAACTATTTAGCAGACTACCTCAGCATACATTACTTGGCCATCATCCAAGAGAGATCTGAATAACTGTCTTGAAACCCATATTCTACAGCTGGAGCTTTCTCCTAATATATCTGTTTGCCACTGACCAAAACAACGAAGGCTCATTGTCCATCTCCAGGGGAAGAGGGCAATATTCAAGATACCTTTTTTCCTTTCTTGGTCCTTTTTTCTTTCTTCAGTATGTCTTTCCACCAGAATCCATGTCCCAAAATCATCAGGAAGGTCAGACAGAATGCAGCCTCAACAATATGTATAGCTCTATCATGTACATGTCAGCACTGTTCACAGACCTGTTACACCTATCAGAACAGCCTCCAATCCTGCTTCCAAATTTCCCAGGATCAGGGATGAATTCTCAACATCTTAACCCCATATCTCTACACCTGACAAACTGGATGTTGGCTTGCTGAGTGGAAGAGCTAGCTCAGTGGAGGTGCAGGATATCCCCATTCAGAACAGAAACCTCCTTGAGATCCAGCTACAGAATTAAATGGGAGAGAATACAAAAGTTTGACCTTTTGGAAGCTCCTATTCTCAAAATTTGAGCTACTTTTTCCATCACAAACAAACAGGCTCAGCATAGTCAGGGTCCATTTGCCTGTGATATTTGCATACCTTCCCTTTCTACAGATGTATACTGTGTTTTCACACTCCACTATTACTACATTTCTAAGAGGTTCAGTCAGTTCATGTTTACCCCTCATTTCAAGAACCCTCTTCCTCCTAAGATCTCAATGTGACTGGGACCTCCCTCTACTTTGAACACCTAAAAGATTGCTCCCTCTACCAGCTCTTTCAAGACTGTTCTCCATTATCTCAACAAAGAGGGTTAGTGAGAATCAAATTCTAACGGCAGATTCTCCCTCAACTGTTTTCCATAGGGATGAAGTGGGACTGAGACCCTATCCCAAATTCCTCTCTACAGTGGTGTGTGATTTCCATCTAATCCAACCAATTAATCACGCTATCTTCTTTCCCAAAGTCCATTGAAACCCAAATTACATACCCCAGATGTCTCAAGGAAACTTTATTACCTAAAAGAGGATGAAATGCATCAAGAAATTGCCTGCTTATTTGTTGCTTATGCAGAAACTATTTCCACTCAAAGTTTATCTAAGCAGAGCAGACAGCACAATAAAGTGCACTAAGAATTAGCAAGCTTGTCTCTTCCTTTGGGTATCAGACCCAACTCTACTAGAGCATAAGCATCTCCTTCAGCATGCCTGAGGAATGTCCACCTGCTGAAGATTTGCAGAGCAGATACATGAAACTCAGTCCACATCTTAAAAAACATTATGCCCTAGACCTGGTCTCATGGCCTTATGCTAACTTCAGGCAAACAGTTCTGCAATTTCTCTTTAGTTAGGACTCCTCAGGCCCTCTCCAGACTATCAGGAACTGTTAGCTAATTGCCCTGAGTGGCTTCACATGAATAAATACTCAAGGGATCAAGAACTGTTACTGACCTTACAATACATGTGGTTCTGAGATGTCTTATCTGTGTGGATCCCACAGCCTACTCGCCATCCTGCTTCTTTGGAGACCAGCCCTCTGCTGAGATTCTGGAATAGCAAGGGAACTGAAATTGGGGTTGCACAACCTTATATACCTTGCCTCTGGGAGAGGGGAGGTGCACATGGATGTGCAGGGTACAGGTATACCCCCACAGATATTGCTGGCCAAAATATTTGGAGCTTGCAGACACAAACACTATAAGGGATGTCCCCATGGACAAAACATTTCAAAGCACCCCAACTATCATAAAGTAAGTCACTATTTTTATCAGCTGTTAAAAAAAATCTACTAATTCACTGGAAACACCTGATGGGAAAGTATGAACTTCCTGCAAGTAGCATGGAGGTCAATATTTTTAAATTGCCCAGCAATCTAGAAACCAATTGCAAAAGTGAAGAGATTTTTAGGTCTACAGTCCAATTTCCTATTAAACCCAGGAAATCAATTTATTTTTCACTTAGTATTTATTATTTCTTAACTACTATATAATCTATAGTTTCATCCTTTACTGCACTTTTTGATTGCTTGATAGGTTTATCATTCAATTTACAGGCTTTCAGGCTTGTGTCATTACCCTAGGATTAGTCACAGACTAGGACAGCAAATACATAATAAGTAAGGGACTTCCATTTTCCTAACTATGGGGCACGTGCCATATATTCTAAAGCAGAATTCTCCATTTATTTCAGTGGACAGTTCAGTTTAAACAATGATGGTGCAATTCTGCTCTAAGAATGTTCAAAGGTAGCAGTCTATTTTTAAACATAACTGCAGAATAAACCATTACACATTGGTAAATTACATGTGTAGTGCAAACTCTTAACTTAATTGGAATCAAACTCTTCTCAGTTTTTAACTAAATCTTTGCACCCAAACCATGTTTTTCATGTTGATAAAGCTTTTGTCAGGGCAAAGGTATTGGGTTTCACATGGAATTTATCAAGCATGTCAAGACATGGTAAATCTACCAAGTTAACAAATCAGGTTGTCAGACGGAAACTCAAATTGCATTAACATACAAGCCATCAACTCTTTCACAAATCAAGGATGAAAAGAGTAGTTGTCTCTTTACTGAATAACTCAGTAGAGTCTGGCATCGAAAGAGGCAATTCCAAATCAGAAGAAGCAGTGATCACCTCTTTTGATTATTTAAATCTTCACAAACAATAATTAAAATGTACAGTTATAAATCTACATTGTTTATTACCTCTACTTTTATTAGAGCCATGAATGAAAACTGACAGTGCAAGCTGCCATGCTGTTTCTCAACTATAAATTCTATATTCAGTTGTTAAAGTTGAAAAGGCTGAAGTCATCAAGAGGACACACAGATGTTAGAATGTATAAAACACACTAAGAGCTGCACATTACTCAGATGAATGTGTCAGTTGTTATCCATTCAATTCTCCAATGCATCGCTCAAAGAACAGACCTCAGAAGACATTAAGGAGATGACATATAAACTTAATTTTGTTAATTTCAAGCTCTTGGACTGTAGACCAAGAACTGACTGGCTAATGTTATAATAAAAAGGTATGACTTTATGAAAGTGGTGATTTCAACAAAATTGTTGCCATGTTATTAAGAAAAAAACATACACACATGCACCATAAAGTGCTGAATAAAAAAACTTTTCAAAAAATTGTATAGTGCAGTGCAACTGTAGCTTACAATACGTGCTAACTAATTATGCTAAACTGTCTGTTCCACCTTTCCTTTTGCTGTGATGCTGGGAGTACCTTTCCCAGACCTGAAAAAGAGCTCTGTGTTTCTCGAAAGCTTGTCTCTCACCAACAGAAGTTGGTCCCATAAAAGACATTACCTCACTCATCTCATCTCCCTTTCCAAAAATTGTAATTCCTCCCTTGTCTCTACAACCTTAGTTTTGATTTATTTAAGATCACAAAGAAAGAACCTTTTTTCCAAAATAGTACCCATAGTAGTGTATGTTATTCAGATTATTCACAGACTGGGTTAGGTTAACTAATTATTTTCTGGCCAGAAAATCATTAGATAATTCATTATTTGTTTTCTGCACAGTTACCTTTCACTTTTTTTCCTGATGGCTTTAGGCCTGACAGCACTGTGGTCCTTGATTAAGCAAACTTTCATTGAGCTTCTTTTTAAAAAAATGTTTTCAAATAAAAATTTTTGACCTGCTTCAGTATGAATGTACTCATCTTTGTAGACAAATCTATAGAGGTGGCGTTTAAGAAGTATTTGAAAGAACAGCTTTCGGACGGGCATTCCAGGTATATGGGTCAAGTAGGAATTGAGATAGTTGAGAGTTGGCAGGAATACAGATAAACCTCAGTTATCCAAACCCCGCTATCTAAATTTCAGGTGATCTGAAAACAATTTTATCTCCTAAATCTGCAATTCAAATAGAAATCAAAATTCAACGCTGATTAACAAGTTTTCTAATGTTTCCGGATAATTGGGGTTTATCTGTAGCTGAAAAGTGGAAAAGTCCAGACCTTCAGCATTATACAGCATCATACTGTGCAAAAAGCTCATAGGGGAGGCTTTGGAAGCATAGCTGAATATTAATCAGAGGCATTTTATTATGGATGGTTATGTAGGATGGGCCTGACTCTGCCTTATTTAAGTCCATGGCAAAACATTCAAGTGATTTATATGTGAGCAGGATTGGGTCCTAAGGCATTTTTTTTTAAAGAAAAACAATGTGATTATTAATGTATAGTTGTACATAGTAAGGTAAAATTTTCCATTTGTGAAGAAAAGGAAGGGTTTTTTTCAATTTTATTTCTTGATATTTTGGGTTACATATAATAAGACATTACAATTAGTTCATCTTTACACATATAGGTACCTATCTTAGTGTAGAATTAACAACATTAAGAAATATATATATTATAAAATAATAATAAATAAAAAATATTTAATATATTGAGCATATCTTGTTTTATCATTAGCATTTCCCATTTATTTTTCAGAATTATATAAACACAACCTTAGTATGAATGGGTGGAGAGTTAGGGAGGGGTGTGTGTGTGTGTAGACAGAACGATAAGTGGAGGAGGGGGGATTGAATTCAGTTATTATCCTCCATGTATCTCCTTCTTGACTATCCTATAAGTATAGGATTACCGTGTCTATATCAAAGCATCTCCCTGATTTCAGTAAAGAAGAGGGAGTTGTGTACTCTTCTCCTTTTTTCCATGTTGAAGCTGAGTGGTATATCTGTTTCTGTGAGCTGTGGCTTAGTCACTGAAATCTTTTTCAAATACACTATGGCAAGCTTCGACAGTATTTTGTTTGGGTTTCTTTTCTTATTACAGCTAGCATCTTTTTAAACCCTTCAGAGTCTTTGCTTCTGATTCCTCCTCAGTCTTTTACCAATAATTAGGGGCATTCAGTGTTTTTAAGAATAACTTAAATGAAAATATTAAGCACCAAAAGCTGTGCCTGATTCCACTAAAGGCAATAGCAAAATGCTCATCGACTTCAGTCTGATTATTCTCAGGAATAAGGCAAGCAGGATTTGACTGCAATTCTTTAAAAACCAACTTCTGTTGAAGTGATTTCCTCTCAAATATCATCAAACTGAGAATTGAATTCTATCTTGTGTATAAATGGTGTGCTCTTCCCCGTACTCACCACCTCTTTCAGCCCTTGGAAGGCAACATGTCCCTTATTTATGACCTTATATGGTAAAGTAAGAGAAAATAAAATCACAAATACCTACTTTATGCACAGACCAAGAATTCAATCCAGAACCCATAAACATAGAAAATGAGCCATAAATTTTCATTGATTTTAAAATTCCATTTAAGTCACTAATGCTCAGACTGGATTCCCAGGGAAAATATTTTAAAATATTGTTTTATTGAAAATTGTTTCCAGGGGGACTTGAAAGTGATATACTTGGAGGTAGGTTTCCAGTGAAATGCCTGAGAAATTAAAATGATATTTCAGGTTGTCAGTATGAAAAGGTTTTGAATTTTTTTTTCATTATGATGATGTATTATTTTAGTTTACAACAATCAAACTTAATTGTCACAAATTTATCAGAACTATTAATTTACTTCTACAGTCATACTAAAATGTTGCTGTTTTATAGGCTGCTCATTTATTTTTCTTTAGTTATACTGTACATAAGGTTCAGCAAAGGTGCTTTGTTAGCCTAGGAACATTAATGTTTTTACAAAGTAATATTATTGAATGAAATATAAGTATTGTGAGATGGTAGGTTAAGTCATGTGATGTGTTATTTCTCCATTAAAATATCTTCATTATAGCATATATATTATGGTTCAGCCAAAATAAATCCTTTCTAACACATGCAGTAAGAGATCATAGAATATCAGGGTTGGAAGAGACCTCAGGAGGTCATCTAGTCCAACCGCCTGCTCAAAGCAGGACCAACACCAACTAAATCATCCCAGCCAGGGCTTTGTCAAGCAGGGCCTTAAAAACCTCTAAGGAAGGAGATTCCACCACTCCCTAGATAACTCATTCCAGTGCTTCACCACCCTGCTAGTGAAATAGTGTTTCCTAATAGCCAACCTAGACCTCCCCCACTGCAGCTTGAGACCATTACTCCTTATTCTGCCATCTGCCACCACTGAGAACAGCTGAGCTCCATCCTCTTTGGAACCCCCCTTCAGGTAGTTGAAGGCTGCTATCAAATCCCCCCTTACTCTTCTCTTCTGCAGACTAAACAAGCCCAATTCTCTCAGCCTTTCCTCATAAGTCATGTGCCCCAGCCCCCTGATCATTTTGGTTGCCCTCTGTTGGACTCTCTCCAATTTGTCCACATCCTTTCTGTAGTGGAGGGCCCAAAATTGGACGCAATACTCCAGATGTAGCCTCACCAATGCCGAATGGAGGGGAATAATCACTTCCCTTGATCTGCTGGCAATGCTCCTACTAATGCAGCCCAATATGCCATTAGACTTCTTGGCAACAAGGGCACACTGCTGACTCTATCCAGCTTCTCATCCACTGTAATCCCAAGGTCCTTTTCTGCAGAACTGCTGCTTAGCCAGTCGGTCCCCAGCATGGGATTCTTCCTTCCTAAGTGCAGGACTCTGCACTTGTCCTTGTTGAACCTCATCAGATTTCTTTTAGCTAATAATCCTCCAATTTGTCTAGGTCACTCTGGACCCTATCTCTAACTTCCAGTGTATCTACTTCTCCCCACAGCTTAGTGTCATCTGTGAACTTGCTGAGGGTGCAATTAATCCTATCATCCAGATCATTAATAAAGATGTTGAACAAAACAGGCCCCAGGACCAACCCCTAGGGCACTCTGCTTGATACTGGCTGCCAACTAGACATCGAGCCATTGATCACTACCCATTGAGCCTGACAATCTAGCAGCTTTCTATCCACCTTATAGTCCATTCATTCAATCCATACTTCTTTAACTTGCTGGCAAGAATACTGTGGGAGACTGTATCAAAACTTTTGCTAAAGTCAAGATATATCACATCCACCACTTTCCCCATATCCACAGAGCCAGTTATCTCATCATAGAAGGCAATCAGGTTGGTCATGCATGACTTGCCCTTGGTGAATCCATGTTGACTGTTCCTGATCACCTTCCTCTCCTCCAAGTGCTTCAAAATGGATTCCTTGAGGACCTGCTCCATGATTTTGCTGGGGACTGAAGTGAGGCTGACTAGTCTGTAGTTCCCCAGGTTCTCTTTCTGCCCTTTTTTTAAATATGGGCACTATATTTGCCTTTTCCAGTTATCCAGGACCTCAATCACCACAGATTTTCAAAGATAATGGCCAATGGCTCTGCAATCACATCAGCCAACTCCCTCAGCACCCTTGGATGTATTAGATCTGGACTTGTGCATGTCCAGCTTTTCTAAATAGCCCTTAATCTATTATTTCACCACTGAGATTATAATTCACAGCATGCACTTAATTTCTATATCAAACTAGCACCAGGACTGGGTGATAGCTTAATTCACTGCCTTGTATCAAACTAGGGTTTAAGAGCAATTTCAAGGTCCTTACTGCCCAGTTCTAGAAAGGGAGTTTGCGGTGCTGGACTGGGACTCAGGTGATTTGGGTTTAATTCCCAGATCTGCCACAGATTTCTGAGTTTGACTTTAGGCAAGGGTGGTGAAGCACTGGAATGGGTTACCTAGGGAGGTGGTGTAATCTCCTTCCTTAGAGGTTTTTAAGGTCAGGCTTGACAAAGCCCTGGCTGGGATGATTTAGTTGGGGATTAGGTCCTGCTTTGAGCAGGGGGTTGGGCTAGATGACCTCCTGAGGTCCCTTCCAATCCTGATATTCTATGGTTCTATGATTATATGATTTAATCTCTCTGAGCCTCAGTTCTTCATGTGTCAAATGGGGTTTGTAATTCTTCCTTTCACTCACCTTTTGTTTGTCTTGGCTATTTGGACTGAAAGTTTTCTCGGACGGGGCTGTCTTACTATGTGTATGTTCGGCACCTGGCAAAAGGGAGCTCCAGTTCTGGCTGGGCTATGCAAGCAATACTGTAAAACAAATAATAACCAATAATCCATTGGCTAAATCCTGCTTATCTTACTTAGGTGACTTTAGTAGGACTACTCTCTTGGGCCAGGTAAAAAGATTCAGCTCCAATGGCCAAAACAATAAAACACTATTCTAATCAAATAACTTCCTTTGTCTTGCTGAGGTGATATACTGCATTTTATTATTATTATTTCTTCCAAATATATATGGGATGTGATGGGCACCATAGTTGGGTAAACCCTGCCAGCAAAGCCAGTCTCAGTAGGGACTTCTAAGCATTCCCATTGCTGCTCTCATTTCCCTGTAGCGCTCCTGAATTTCCCTCCTCCATGTTTGGTTCTGCTGCACTTATCCACCCTGGACGGTTAATCCCCTTTGGATTATCATGACCACTGCTATGTCAGGAGTGGGGAGAAAAACTCACTGTTTGTAGATGTGAAGATCCTGAATCCAGGCCTGCAGGCTCTTGGGTTACTGCCACTTCCATAGCACCACCTGACAGCTCTAGTAGTGACTAGAGAATTGGGACCCCTAAAGTCTTACACTTCACTAAAGTTACTGACCACAGGGATCTGACTGGAGGAGCTTCCAAGGCCCTGATTGGGCAGGGTACACTATGTAAGTCTGAAAAAGATACAGAAAGTTGTCTGGGCTAAAAGGTAGATTCTGGCTTGCTAAGGCTATAGATATCCTGCCGTTTGCTACCTGACTCCCAGCCCTTTTCCCGCCTCCTGCCTTCAGCCTCGTTCCAGTCCCTGAACCCTGTGGCCCTGGTTTCTGATTGCTCCGGCTCTAAATCCTAGGCCTTCGCTCTTATGTTCCAACTTAGTGCTGACCCTTAGCTTGGTTCCTATTTCCTGTCTGACTCTGGCTCCAACTTTCGTCTCTGACACTTGGATCTTGTTTTTGGATTGACCCATTGGCTTCTGGTTCCTGAATATCATGCTGACCACCAGGCCAGACTGCCCCCCCTGGTACCAGTCTTCCAGAGACCCTACTAGTAAAGCAGTTTGACATTCTCAGAGGAAAGGAACTCCAGAAAGGCAACATATTATTTATTCACTAGTAATTTATTACTAACAATTAAGAGATGTGTGTGGAGTGGCTGTCACTGTGCAAAGATCTGGGTGTGGCTACAGAGACCACAGCTGATTCTCCATTTCAGAAGGCAGGCTCTGGACTGCAGAGGGTAGATCGGGGTACAGGTCCTGCTTTCTGTGCCCTGTAATGCTTGAAATCAAAATAATACAGTTATTAAATACAAGACCTAATTGTTTTAATCTGCAGAACAACACACATTGAATTCCAGCTGCTCAGTTAAGGGACACCCAAACCATTAAGAGGCTTGTCAGCCCTCTTCCTCTTTTCATAATAACTATTTTATTGTACCAAAGAATCACCTGCAATCTGGCAATAGATGTTTTCAGCTGCAAGGAGTAGAACGTTTTCCGTTTGCTCCATTTGTTTTGTTTTTTTTTTTTCCTTCTTTCCTGAGGAAGTCAGTACGCGACTGCACTTTGTCTCCTAGGAAATGTACAGTGAGCTTTGGATCAGGCCCTAATTGCTGTGCTTACTGTTCCACAGTGTACTGCCTGGCTTTCAACTGAACTGCAATGACTGCTCCTTAGTCTGATAATCCATATTATTGTCCCTGAGGGGGCTAGAGAACACTATAAAGACAAAGAAACAGTATGCATTCAGAAAGCTGCCCTAGATATTGTAGGATGTATATGTAAAATCATAAATATGCCTACCTATTAGTGGAAAAGCCCCTTAGCTGTACACTGACTGTATTATCACTGCATTTGTATTCTGATATGGTACTTCTCAACTCTGCGTGTTCTTAAAAATGCTGAGAGGTTGACCTTAGCTCTCAAAGTTCTCCTCAGGGAAGCTACCCTATTGTACTAAAAAGATAATCTTTTATCCTTAATGTTTAATTTCCCATGTACTTGACTTCACTAAACTTTACCCCTGGGGTTTGTTTTCCAGCAGTTATACTGAACAATGGAGCTGTGGGGAGATTGTACCATTTTACAACTGAAATAAAAGTTTGAGACTAACATTTTCGTGTAAATTAAATAAGAAAGCTACAGTCTGGACCTTCTTACAGAGCACTAATTTGTCATCCTTATATGGATGCTGGAAATGTGCCTGACTATTCTGAGTAGCTTTTCAGGGCTAAAATTCCAGTGACCCAAAAGTATTATTCATACACTCTATCATCTCAGTTCTGGCGGCATGGCCTATGAACAAAAAGCAAGCAATGCACAGAATAGCATGATTTGCAAGGGTCGACCACGCACTCCTACAAACTGAAGAAAATGACAGGTAATTTTATATAAAACAAAAACCTGTCCATATTCTGGGAAATTTAACAATTTAAGAGATTGACATTATTTTATTTTTACATTTTATCCGCGAATACTTTGTTAAAAGTTGGTTTTTTATATAATGTTGCCATCTAGCTTCTGAAAAGCTGTTTATATGGCCATGGTCTCAAAATGTCAGCTTTTGCATCTCTGCAATTTGTTGCTATGAAAATGCCCAAGATACACACAAGGCAACAAGTTGCCTGTTATAACAGAAAAAGGAATGTCAGAGTAATCACTGTCATCTGTAGAAGAAAAATAAGATTCTCACTCTCTGTAGTGGATGTCATTTCTTCTGCAGAAATAGTATCTTTTATCCAACATGTCAGTGCCTATCACAAGAGCCAGAAAAATATTGTGACAAGTACTTTGCTTAAGTTGTCTTCTTAGTCAATTTGGGTAAAATTCACCACTGTGCAGAGGATGCAGACACCACTTAAGTCCAATTTAAGCCTTACTTTGAGGACCTTAGCTGACCTTAAGTTTGATGGTGGCTCTTTAGCTAGTGGTGAGTTTCACTCTTTCTGAATTATTGAATAGCAGATCCTACCTTTTTTTCAAATGTGTGAGTTGTTCAAAAATCTTCACGAATTTCTTCAGGGAATAATTCTTGGCTTACAGATTGTTCACAAAGAGTTGATAGTGAATACTTAATTTTTCCATTGCTTTGTATCCTGATTGGATGACTAATTTAACTCACTGGGACCCCAGTCCTGCAAACACTTATGCACATGCTTGCCTTTACTACTGTGAGTTGTCCTACTATGGCCAATGGGACTGGTTATGATAGTAAAGCTAAATGAATATGTATTTGGAGGTTTGGGGTGCAATGCAATACAAACTGAAAATTGTAAAGGAGGAATTTGATGGCAGAATGTAATATATGAAACTTGTTTTTGACACATATTCAAGCATTTGATCAAAATTACCTTTTGTAAATATCCTCTAATAAAGATAACTTGCTAGAATACATATGGAAAGTAGACACAAGCGGCAGAAGCACCCCAAATGTATATTTGCAGTACATATTTTTGTAGTATTCATCCAGGACACTTTTTATGTATGTTTAAACACAATTAATATTTATATTTGTACCGTGACTGAATTATTAAGCCATAAACCAAGGACAGAGATGAAGAAAATTGATCTAGTATATACAGAGATGCACAGGATAAGCACACACACATGAAAAACAGCCCGAAATACAGTGGATCAGACATACCACAGAATGTTTTGGAAACATAGCAACATGAAAACGTTTTATACTCTATTTAACTAAAGCAGAAAACAAATTAATTGATGAAAAAAAGATGCTGACCGTTTTAAACAAAGCAAGCTTTGACCACAATAATTGAATAGAATGCAAACAAGAATCACTTCCAGTTAATGTAGCTAGTTTTACATGCAATATAATCTACACAGTCGTTTCATAAATAGTTGTCCATAATGGGGAAAGTCTAAGCCAGGGGTGGCCAACCTGAGCCAGAGAAGGAGCCAGAATTTACCAATGTACATTGCCAAAGAGCCACAGTAATACGTTAGCAGCCTCCCATCAGCTCCCCATCCTACCCCCAGTGCCTCCCGCCCGCCGGCAGCCCCACCAATCAGCGCCTCCCTCTCCCTCCCCATACCTCCCGCTCCCTCCCCATGCCTCCCGCCTGCCACAATCAGCTGTTTCACAGAGTGCAGGAGACTCTGGGAGGGAAGGGGGAGGAGCGAGGGCATGGCAGGCTCTGGGGAAGGGGCAGGGGCCTTGGGGGAAGAGGTGGAGTGGGGTCAGGACCTGGAGCAGAGCCAGGGGTTGAGCCGTGAGCACCACTAGCACATTGGAAAGTTAGCGCCTGTAGCTCCATCCCTGGAGTCAGCACCTATGCAAGGAGCTGCATATTAACGTCTGAAGAGCTGCATGCGGCTCTGGAGCCACAGGTTGGCCACCCCTGGTCTAAGCCAAATAAATGGGTGTTAAAGGCTTGAGGCAACTTGCTAGATAGTGGTGGGATAGAGCTATTCCTTACATAAAAATGATCATGGTTGTTCTATTATGGACAATATATACTAATCTTATTACTGGGTACTTTTATCAGCAGTGAGATGCTCTTTTTTTTCTTTTTCCTTTCCTTACCCCCGCCCCGCACCTTCAGGACCAGATGATATAAATTTCCCATTGAACTTGTCAAAATTTTCCAAAATGTAATTGAATTTTTTGATGAAATTTTAAATTTAGCTAAAGAAAACATTAACAACATTTTCATGAACCTTTTAAAATGTTTTCTGACCAGCTCTAGAGTTAGTTAAATAAATTATATTTCAATAATTTCCCCCTAAATTTTGATCAATTTTTTACTCAAAATTCAAATTTTCACTTTTGTTTTGCATTTTCAAATTACTTCTCATTTCAAACTTCATATGAATCCACAGCCCATGAAACCCTGATGTTTACATGCAAGGAATAGCTTGGGGATGATGGTGTGGTGTTACAATCAATGCTTTAGAGTCAAGCATCATTACGCAATAGCTTTGCTTTTTCCCACAGTTTTAGCACCAGGAAGATTAAAGGAAGAACATTCTGAAATCCCATTTTAGGCTTTGCTAGAAGTTCTCTTGTGTCTGTTATTGTTCCTTATAGCTCCTTTAATAAATCAAGGGGCAGACTGTGAGCACACCTTCAGTGGCTGTGCAGAAGAGAGGCTGTATGAGGATACCTCCCACAGTCACTCCATTATGTTCCTCTGAAAAGCCACACACAATGTAAATGTCTGTGTGCAGGGACTGCTTGCCTTGACCCCCACCCCCATCCACACCAATGCCAAGTCCAGCTAGTCAAAAGTCATAAGTCAGGCTTTAAAAATCCTGGGATTAAAAGGTGCTGGGTCCTTTTCAAACATCTCCACAACCAAGAGGGCTAGAAAAGTATTATGTTTTTGTGTGTAAGCAGTCTCCCAATCACTTGACTCCAGGAGCTGGGTGTTTAAGAATAACACCAAGTATTATGGCACCTTAGAGACTAACAAATAAATTTGTTAGTCTCTAAGGTGCCACAAGTACTCCTGTTCTTCTTTTTGCGGATACAGACTAACACGGCTGTTACTCTGAACCAAGTATTATGAGACTTTTGATAAAATCATGAGATTTGGAAACATTGCTTCTCAGAAGGCAAATCACATGCACAGGGGCTGCAAGCAGGTAGGGTTGGCATCTCTGACATACAGGCAAACCACCCAGAGGCCATTCCCCACCAACAAAAAGGTCTTGCTGCAGACTATGGCTAATCATTACTAAAATATTTTAGAGTACCATTTTACACACACACAAAATTACCCACAATGTGTGTATTTTGGATTTTTTTTAAATCTCATCCTAACATGGTGCTGCAGTCCAGACTACAGGTTGTGAACTGAAGGGCACTCTAATGTGTCCAACATGGGGGTGAAAAAACAGCAACAACAAAATGCAGCACATTAAGTTTTTTAACGGGCAGACTAGTTCAAAAACCTACCAGGATGGTGAAAATCCACCAGGTGGCAGCTCTCAGAGTAGTTCATGACCTTATATCCTCTGCACTTCCTTGTGCAACAACCCCTGTGCACTGGAGGGCCCAAGCTGCACCTTTCAAATAGATGGAGCAAAGTGTGCTGGGGAACTGGAAGAGATTGTACCTTCTGAGGCACAGGTAATCCTGCAGGGAGGGGCAGCTTTGCATTGCCCTCTACACAGATCTCTGTGCAAAATGCTATCTTGCTCCAAATGTGTGCTTGTATAGCTGCAAGGGCCTTTCTTATTTCATTTGGGAATGCAGGTAGCAAGAAAGTTGAATTCCTTAATCCAGTTGCATCCTGCAGTTGGATAGGAGTTTTAGAACCATGGAAACATTTATTTCAGGTAATTATTTTCATATTCCTCTTAATGAGTTCTCTGTATTTCTCTCTAAATAGTCTTAGCTTTTCCTGTGTTAGGGTAAGAATAACCAACAACAAAATGAAGTTCACAAAATAAGACTTACATTGTTTGTATTCCTATTTGCCTGGGGCTTCTCAGCAAAGTCAGTGCACAAAGAAGGAGTAAATGAACGACAGTGCAGTTTTTCTGAGCAGTGATTTATAACAAACTTATTTACATTTTACTTCATTGAGAAGTAGAATCATAGACTATCAGGGTGGAAGGGACCTCAGGGGGTCATCTAGTCTAACCCCCTGCTCAAAGCAGGACCAACCCCAGCTAAATCACTAAACCATAGAACAGTCTGATCTCAAATCTTTATGTAGTGCATGTGTAATGAGACAGAATATCCTCCCACTGAGCCAGAGGGGGAGGAGCCACTTTCTGATCCTTGGCCACCAGAACCAAGCCAGGCTCTCCCTCCCGCAGGAAGCTAAGGGGCAGGACAGGAAGTAGAAAAGGTGGAACCTCTAACCCAGTTGAGTCTGAGCCAGAAAAGAGAGCAGATATCTTCAGGCTGCTGCAGATCCCCAGAGCTGAACCTGCACTGTGCCACTCCCTGCACCTGGAGGAGACTGACCTAGGTGACCCACTTGCCATATATCCCGGAGAGACAGGGGATGACCCTGAACCGCAGGTACATTATTGAGGAAGTGTAGGCAGTAGCCCAGGGATATTGTAATCTGGTTGGGTTGTTGCCTGAATCCAGGTCAGTGCGTTGTGGTAGGATCCCTGCTGACCTGTTGGCAGAACCCTCCGCCATTATTAGGACCCTGGTCTGGGACCCAATGGAGTAGGGTGGGACCGGGTCCCCCTACCCTCTACTGCCAACCTCACCCCTGGGGTAACACCACCGCACCTTAGGCCAAGAGGCCTATGTTTGTCTGCCCACTGCCAGAGCCAGGATGTCAGACTATATTTTGTTTGCTCTGCCCTGCCTGGGTCTTGAGCTCCTAGATTCTTTGTTGGCTCCACCCTGCCCGAGGATTTGAGCCTTAAGTCTCTTTGTTGGCTCTGCCCTGCCTGACGGCTGAAATTCTAATCCCTGATAGGGGACAGCACCCCAGAGACGTAGTGAGGCAGAGTGGCCTTCCACTGATTTTTTGATTGCAAATGTTTTTTCTTTATTGTAATAGGTGAAAGGTAGAAAATCACCCCTTTGGCCCAGTTGGCTTTTCAATCTATATAAAAAAATAAATGTGTAATGTCAACACATCAAGCCTATCAGGCAGAAACCACTGAAGTGGTCACCCCACATTAACTATGATATGTTACTTTTGTTCTAGAGTAAATGCAGGATTCCTACCTCAGCCAAGCAAAGATCCGTATATTTTGTCTGTTAGGGTTTTTATGAGATTTGTATGTGTGTGTGTGACCGTGTGTGGTATTATACATTTTTAAAGTCCTACCTCAATTTTGAAAATCTTACTGTAAAAGGAACTTAATTGCAAACTGTTGAACTAATACTAACACTTTGTCCTTTGGAAATTTTGTTCAAATTCACTCTCAAGATTCAGGAAGCCCATTAATACATCCTGGGCTTGCTCCCAGTTCAAAGAACTGTCTATAATGTTACAATCTTCACGTAAATTGCAGTGCTTGACACAGATGTGACAGTATCTTGGTGTGAATTCCTACCCCCACCCCCGAGAAAATTTAGATCAGGTAGGTCCACAGCAATTGTAGACTCCAAAATCTTTCCTCTTTGGCAGTATGACTGCATCATCTTGCCGGTCATCTGGCAAGCTCGCAGTCTTCTATGCTAAAGACCTTGGGAATCCATTTAGCTCCCTACAAAATATAGATTTTAGAATCTGTGGGTGGATTTAGTCCATAACTAGGAAGCTTCCTGTTCACAAAGACAAAATCCTCTCTCCAACACCCAGCCAGAATAACTATGTTAGGTGCTGAGGAACTCTGCAGAACTCTGCTGTGATATTAGGAGATAAATATCCCCACCTCTCCACCTCCCTCTGCCATGATGTGAAGGGAAAACAGCTGTTCTGTGACTTTTAATTGGATCGGGGGAAGGAATAAAGGATCTTTGCAATGGTGGCTAATTCAGCATGAGCCCCACCCCTTCTTCATCCCACCCCTTCACCTTCTTGGCCCACCCAGATCATCCCATAAAGATCTCTCATGGAGCAGCATGTCACACTGCGCACCGTATGTCCCCCTGCAAGACCTGCTCCAAATCCTATTCACAGTAAAATCTCAGCAGTATAATATCTGAGCACCTCATAAACATTAATGAGCTGAGTCTCACAGCCACTTGGATAAAAAATTCTGCTGGGCTGTGAACTGAGTATGAATATGGTATGTGATAAACACTGTTCTCGGTTAACTGGATGTAAGTCTGGAGTTACTTTATTAGACTTCCAGTATATCTTTCCTGATTTTTATTTTTTTAATTTTCTACAGCAGCCCCATGAGAGGGAGTCAGCCCTGGAACTTTAAGATGTACTGTAGGCATTTGTCACCATGCCTCAGTGGGATACAGCTGAGAATACCAGATTCAGGACAAACTACTGAGAAATAGGGCAGCATCACCCCAAACTGGTGGTTATTCTTCCATAAGATATACCAAGCCACTAACAAAAGTAAACTTCTGTCTCACCACACTGGTTAAAAAGAAGTAAGAAATGCATCACCACCCAGACACTAGACTTTATGATGCGTAGTTAATGAAAATCAATTTCATCAAACCAAAGGGTTCTTCTGCTCTCAAGAGATCAGCCACATACCCAAGTCAATATGTAACTCAGCTCTTACCCAATAATCATGCTGCTGCCACTCATTTAATAGTTAAAATTTAAAGTTTTATTTTTAAGAGAAAAGAAATAGAGTTAAAATGGTTAATAGATCATTTACAAACACTCATTGCAAAATTCTTATATCAGGTTTGTAGCAGTGATGGAATAAACTGCTAGTTTGCAAAAGTCTCTTTGGAAATTACCCAGACAGCTTGGAGGTCATCAATTCTTGTGTATAGCATCCTTGTTAGAAATCCAGTGCAGAGAAATGAAGCAGGAAATGAAGACAAAATGGAGATGTTTCCAGGGTCTTTTATACCCTCTCCGATGTGGATGGAATTTTACTGTCACAAACAAAGCTCCGAGACTCAGTTTGTGGAAAATTACAGGCATAAGTTGGAGTCCAGGGTCATATGAACAAGTTACATGCCCTTACATGGCTTTGATGACTCACCAGAGCAGTCATTGCCCACTTGGAGGTTAAGGTGGCCCAGTAAGACATATTCGTGGTGGGACAAGTTTCTTCTATGTCCCATTGTGAGAGTTAAGTGTTCTTCAATGGGCCATCAACCTGAATAATCCATTCACAATGTGCTGTCTAGATTGAATGCAAATTACCTTGTGGGTATTATCCCAGGAGCAAACACATTTGAAATACAGTCCCATAATCAATATTCATAGCTTTAAATAAAAAGATGATCATGCATATAAAGAGGATCAACATGCTTAACAAATCATAACTTTTCCATTGATACCTTACATGATATACTTCGTACAAGATTTGTTGCAATTGTATAACCGTGGTAGCAACAGGGATATACATGGTCCTATTTCAATCACACAGCATCACTGTAGTTCATTGTGCAGCTTCTTACAGCTGTGTTTCTGATGATGCTGTATATATAATATGGTAACTGGGTAACATTTTAACTGTTCCAGGGTATAAATATATACAAAAGAAAATAATTATCTATTGAGCCATCCACATTGAGCCATAATTATCTATTGAGCTCCCACTGGACCTGTGCACAGTATGCTGTATGAACACAGTATATGAGACAGTTCCTGCCTGGAAGAACTCTGTTTATTTTAAGACAAGATTAAAGTAGTGTGTGAAAGAAATTATGGGAGATAATGTACCCATCTGATTATAGGCGTTACACCTGTTGTCTTAAGGAGGGCACACTGTGTAATAGTGGCCACTGGACCCAATAGATGTCATGTTACAAGAACCTTTTGTAACCCTGATTTATGCCAATAACTCTGACTAGGCTGACCATATGTCCCATTTTAGCCAGGACAGTCCCTTTTGTAGGTCCTGTCCCAGCCATTCTGACTTTTTTTTTTTTTTTACATAACTGGGCATCTGGCCTGTTTGCTCTTGATCATCAATTGGCAAGAGACTGGACAAATGCCCAATTTGTCAAAAAAGTGGGGTGGAACCCCTAGCGGGGCATGGAGGAATGGGTTCGGGATGGGGGTGAGTGGCAAGGCGCAGGTGCAGGGGGGAGAGAGGGGCCTTAGACGGCCCTACACATGGGCGTGCAGCAAGGGGACTTGGACCACCAGCCCCAAGTGTGGGCGTGTGGCGAGGGGGCTTGGATCACCACAAGGGGGAGAAGAGAGAGTTCAGACCAGCCTTACACTCAGGGGGAAGAAGGGAGTCGCGGTGGGAAGGAGAGTCACAGGGGGTGGCAGGTGTCTTGGGTAGCCTCATGCTTGGGAGGGTGGCAGGAGGGGAGGGGGACTTCAGCCTGGCCCCATGCTGACATGAGGCAGAGAGATCTTGGGCCGGCCCCATGCAGGGGGAGGGGCATCAGGCTGGCCCAGGGGTGTCACCCTAACTCTGACCCTCTGCAGGTGACTGGGGTCAGATTATAAAGTCTAGTGCCCTACCAGCACTCCTGTGTGTCACACTAGTATTAGGACATCATACAGAAGGACAGGGTGTTTCCACTGATTGCTAACAGGAGAATTCCAAAGCTTTATCTAAAGGAAAGAAAATACACATATATTTGACAAAAGCTATGTGTTAATTTAGAAATAATCTCAAATGCACAATCTAAATATAGCTCCTACCAATGTTCTTTGACAAACACTTTCCTCCTTTCCCACCCTCCCCAGTAAAATTGAGGAATTATCTGGCTAAATAAATAATTCCTCCACCATTCAACAGTTTACCGTACATGATCTTGGTTGATTTGAATGGAGGGACATAGAAACATATCGCCCCTCCACTGTTCCAAAAACATTTATCCTTAGCTTTACTTTAAGAGTAGCAGAAGAGTTGGATTTTGCTTGGGATACAAGCCATGGATCTTTTATTTAAAAAAGAAAAATGTTTAAGAGCCCCTGGCCAGTCCAACTTTCATTGTGGGGAAGTCCAGAGATCTGAATCTATGTAACACTTAATTTAATTTTGTGAAGGATTTCAGAAATAATCATTGTCTCCTGCTCTGACATCCCATTCAAAACAAACCCAAGTGAGTTAAGTTTCAAAAGCTTCACTTTTATGTCCAGGTTGGAAAAAGTAATCTTCACTCTATCAGACCTTTTATAGCTTCCCAATCCCTTTGCAGCGCATTTCTGACTTCTTCTGCACTGTCTGAAGAAAAAGTGAAGCTGGAAGATAGTGCCAAGATAGCTGATCATATGGATAACCCATTTGAAGTTGCTTCTTCCTAGCTTCTGGCCCTAGGCATAGGTATTTCCCCTCTAAAATGAGTTTCCAAACATGCTTTTTTAATGAGCGAACCAATGCAAGTGTAATACGCTGTGGCCAGTAGAAGAAAGCTGAACCAAATCCTGCCCTCCATATATTTTGTTCACTTTGAAGACATCTATCTTTCTATTTTCATGGAAGTCTCTCGCAAATAAAAGATTCTTTTGTTCTTCCATTGTCCTCTCCCTTCTTTGCAGCAATGACTTCATAAACAGAAACTACTACAATGTAAACTAAAAACTTATCGCTGTATCTTATGACAAGTAGGGGGTAAATCATTAATGTTTAAAGAGTCTCTTTAATATTATAGTTTAACAAAATTAGCCATCAGACAGAAAGCAGTCATCTACCCAGTGTGAGTATACAGGTCAAGACACAAGAAATGCACTCTGTTAATTTCAGGAAACACAGGAAGCTTCAAAAGTTGTTAAAGGTAAGAGCTATTTTTTCCAAATCTATGTATAATTTAGCTATCTCAATCACTGCTATTCCCTTTCAAAGTGTAAGGAGCTAAATGCCTTTTAAAAAGGACCTCTCCATTTCTCTTAATTATTTTATCCTTGTCAACAATTATTTTTATCTTTAACAAGAACTTAGTAGTTTAAAACTGAAGCTCCCCTCTGTTAAATTGCCTTTGCAAAATAATTCTCTATTGGTTTCTATGGCTCCTGTATCTGATTTGTGAGCACAGAACACATGCTTCATTAGCCCTTTTCACAGGCTAAGTATCTGTTGTTCCAAATATAATGTAAAGCAAATCACTTTTTAATGGTCAAGTTGACTAGATAGGAAATGTCATAGGTCTAACAAAAGCTTGTAGTTAATTAAGCCAATTAGCATTTGATATAGGTACCTCTGGAAAGCTAAAACCCAGGAATAGCTCTCAGGAGATGGCAGGAGATTTTTTTGTAGACAGAAATGTTATGGAAGGGAAGGGAAACAGGAAGAAGTTTAAAGAGTGTCAGAGTGTTTTAAAATGTGTTCACTTTTTTTCCAGCATACATCAGTCTAAATTGCACTTCTGTGTTTAGAAACAAAAACCAAAACATAGTATGTCTTTGTTTGAGAAGACAAAGCTGGGCTTTTAACTCAGAAGACTAGGAATAAGACTTCTACCAAGATCCTGCTGATCTTGTGAAATTAACTGAACTGTTAATTGCACTTTTGACTGCCTTCCAAAAGAAGATTTTTGACCGCTTGACACTGTTAAGACATAGCAATTCATTCTATTCTCTACTGACCTTTCAGCAGAGTGCAAAAAAAGAAAAAAAGTTTCTTGAGCCTTCACAATGGAAAAGCACCAGATTCTCTGTAACATTCAGTTTCCCAAAGAAATGAGTAGCCCTGGGATTTAACCATGTAGTAGCCCATGAGACATACAAGGTAAATACAGTCTCAGAGCAGAAGTTGTTCCAGTTTTCCCACTAAACTAGGTTCATTCATGTGTATTTAATGAGACATGATGTATCTGTTATAATACTTATTTATTTCAGTCTACATGATATCTGGCTTTCATTTGTGAGGAATTTCTGAATGTTTTATAAAGATGAAATAATAAATCCTTTACAGTCAGTCTTTACATACATTTGGACTTTAGCTCTTGTTTACCGTTTACTTGTTCTGTGGTTTTTTGTTTTTGTTTTTTTAACTCTGAAGTGGAAAGTTACTCTCATTGAGCCAAATAAAGTAGATTTAGATTAGCACAGTGATTTATATAATGTCTATCAAAGATGATTTTCTTTTATTTAAAAACAAAGAGCTTATGCGTGTAGGGGTGGGGTGGGATGGTGTCAAACCTACTGAGAGAAAATTAAACAAATGGGAAGGGGCTTTTTGTCTCTATTCTTCCTTTTGTGCTCACACTGGGAAATAACTAACTACAAATGAAAAGTTCAGTCTAGAAAATTAACATCCTTTTCACTGTTTTTTCATTTTCCCCCTCATGGATTTGTTGCAATCTTTTCATTGACTGTTCCCTGAATGTATGTTCATGCCCTATATATTGCTCTGTCCCTCCCTCAGCTTGTTTCAGAAAGCAATCAGCTCTGCGGGGCTGGATCCTTGTATCCTCATGGCCTCTCATTTATTTCAGTGGAGCTGTGGATGGGTGCATAGGTCCACTTGCATTAACACCACCTCTGGGGCAGGGAAGGAGCTTCCATCTATCTGACCCCTTACATGAGGCTTTGTGTGGGGAGGAGGAAAGAATATGGCTTTTACTTTCACTAAAAAGGACCTCCCCATCCCCCACGAGGAGGTCCGAAGCCTTGAAGTTATTTGTATATGTTGTATTGTGAAATCATATTCTACAATAACACACTTAAAACAACAAGAGAACATAATAAAACTCAATAACTACCCAGGAGAGAACTTTGCTAATTCTCACTTCACATATCTAAATGCTTGATAACTCTCTCCAAAGAATGTGGACACTTTCATGAACTTCTAAGTATAGACATCACAGCAGGGAGTTCTAATGAGTTCTCATATTATTAAGATTTCATTACTTTAGCAAAATATTCTACAGCCCAAGTACTAAGGATGAAATCCTGGCTCCCCTGAAATCAATGACTTTAATAGGGCCAGGATTTCACTTTTGTAGGTAGTAAGTATTATAAGTAATTTAAAATGAGCATCACTTGTCAAAATAAATAAAGTTTATATTGTAATGCTGTTTGTTTATCGTAGGGGGGATTTCTTCACGAATGACTAAGTTCTGCAAAGTGCTAAATACCCTCAACTTCTATTATCTATATCTATCTGTTGACTGTTGCCTTAAACTTAAACTGTAAGCTCCTTGGGGCAAGAAATCTCTTTTTTGTTTTGTGTTTGTACAGTACCTAGCAATCTTTGTCCATGTCTGGGACTCCTAGGCACTATCATTATACAAATAAAGAATTATAATTAATATTGACTTGAATGGAAATTCCGGGCACCCAACATTTTGCAGGATCAGGGCCAAAATTTGGTTATTCATAACTGGTCTCTTAAGCCTTGTCTACAGGCACAAGTGGCACTGGTTTTAGCTAAAATTGTTTATGTTGATTTCATTAAACCGGTGCAAATCCTTGTGTGACCACACTTAAATCAGTTTATAACTGGCTTATATCTAGTTAAATTCAGTAACCGACAAGGCCCAATCCATCAGTACAAATTAGTGAGGCTCTAATGCATTTTTCATCACTAAGATATCTACAAGATAAAGTCTTCTCATTTTGGAAAGCCTATCAGATACTGAGTTCAAATTCTGTTCTCTGATAAGGAATCACAGAGTTGTGACTGAGGGCAGAGGTTTTACTTCTGGTGTTTTTGTGTTCCTTTTCTGGCTGCGAAACAAGAAGTTATAAAAGACTGTCTTTGTGACCATCATCATTGTTCTGACATCTGATGATGATGGTGCACAAAGAAAGATGATTTGGAATGAGAAGGTCCTATATGAACCAACGTTTTAAAAAAATATCTTCCACATTAATATTAGCTTCAGTTTAAAATACAGGGAAATGATTAAGGAGGAAGTCAGTAGGGAAGAAAATATTTCAAGCTGCTAAGTGGGAAATTAGAATCAATACAAAGTAAGAAACCCCACAAAGATTAAAAACTTTTATCTATTTATTTGAACTCTATTGCACATCGACTCCATTGTTTGCTGCTTCTAATACCACCTACTCTCATTCCCTAGTGTCCTAGACTATTGTGCAGCTGCTTTACTACATCTGGATCCATTGCGTGTTAAGGATCCTATTTGGCAGGGATGGGGAGGGGAGATGGGTTTATCCCTATGGATTTGCCTCTATTTGCTTCCTTGCCAACCCCAAAGGCCCTACGTTGCAGTGATACTACTGATTGTCTGAGGAGGAACCGATCCAGACCACTTTGAGCATCAGCCAGAGGGAAACTGCTCAAAATTTTGTGCAATAGCCCTTGGGAACTGATGCCCCAGGACTCCTAACACCTGTTGCTTTGGGGGTGCTTGGAGGCTGAATTTGGTTGGCTCTCCTGCACAGCAGAGCTAACACTAACCACTGTGCTGCCATTAAATCACTGGCTCTCTTTTCATATTGACTGACTTTAGAGGTCAAAGGTTGAAATGAACAAATGTTTTATTCCATTGTGGCTTACACCACTACGTTATCTTTATTTCCAGATGTCTGGGTTTTCTAAAGCTTCCCATCTGCCATGAATCTTTTTAACTGAAGGGGATTTGAATCAATCTGAAATGTGGATGCAACAAGATAACTGGGGCTTTGCTGCTGTTCATATCATATAGTTCTATTTATTAATGAATCTATATTGTGGTGTGGAGGAACATTTAAGGGCCAAGAGAAGACATAATGTCACATCAAGGCCTACCTATCTTATCTGCACAGGGGTTGAGATGGGCTAATTTCGGAATATGATGGAGGAGTTGTTTTATTTAAAGTTTGTTTAAACACATTGGCAACATCCTTAATTCAAACAGAGGGGGCCCTTTTAAAAATGCCTTAAGGTTAATTCCAAATGAAGGAGTCTCCCTCCAAATGAGTTTGACTGCAGGATTTCATGGTGGACCACAGCAAAGCAAGACATGATTTTAATTGAAAACATCCAAGGTGGTAATTTTATCACATTGACACACATCATCGTGCAATACAATTACAATTATCTTATTACCCTAATGGACATTACATACTGTCTTTATGTGTACTCAAATGTCGTTGCAGAGGATTGTGTTCTACAGCGTTATTTTTGTCAGGTACTTCACGAAACATTCATCTACAGTACATCATAATTCCACTTATTTTCATGTCTATCGAATCCTTGAGCTCCCTGAACTCTGAGCCAAGAAGCATGCCAGTTAAGACGCCTCCTGGGAATTTGACCTGAGACTACCAACTCATTTCAGGTAGGCTATTAAATTGCTGTAAAATGGTAACAAAGTTAGGGCTGAATTTTAACTCTTGCTTGACCTCTCTCTGAATGACTCTCTAAGGTTAGAGACCTGAAACATCAAACTCTTGGTGGTGGAAAATTAATATTCTACACCGGACTGTCTGCCATCTGGCTGAGATTTAACATGCATTTATACTACAACATTTTTTTAAGTCAAAGAAAGAGAAGCAATGAGGAAGAGGAAAAGATTTTTTGGAATCCAGTTTCTACACATGGAAATGAAGCAGAGGATATCTACAAGTTACTAGAGAAGGGACACCATCTAGAAGAGAACGTATTGGTAATTAATAGTGCTGCAGATTTGTCATGGCATTTTCTGTCAAAAATATCACAAAGCAGTCACATTAAAAATAACAGGTTTGGGGGAAATAGTGTGCAAAATCCCAGCAGCACCATTTAAAGTGGAGGGGGGCACATGGGAAGAGGGATCTTGTCCTGTCCCCTGGGTGTGAGGCTCTGGGGGGAGGAGGGGGAGAGGGTTGCAGTACAAGCCCTCCCTGCACTCACCCCATACCCACAGCTCCTGTGCCACGGGGCCATCCTGGCTCTGTTGGCTCCTACCACAGTGGGCAGGTAGGGCTCTCCCCCCATGATGCTTGAACCCACCCCTTCCTGGCCCCAGTGCAGCTGGAACACCTGTCCCGAGCTCAGCTGTGGTGGCAAAAGTGGTTAGCCAGGGCCTGGGTGCCCCCCCCCACACACACACACACAGCTCTGTAGCCTATGAGATCACAGACACAAAGAGAAAGCTGCAGCTGTAGTGCTGTAGTGTAGAAATTTATTACAGCAATGAAAGGAGTTCTTCCATCACTATAGTAAATCCACCTCTTTGGCCTGTGATCTAGGAAGGAGTTAAGCTAACATACAGAAAGGGGAATGTAATAGCAATTGTACACAATTCGCTCAGTAGCCTGGCACAGCAGGGTTTCTCCTTTGCCTCAGCATTTTTCCCTTGGGTGGTGGGGAGCCTGGAGTAAATCAGTCTGACTCTGGAGGATTTTTCCTCTTCACTCAGGTTTTATTTTTCCGTATTTATATGGTGGACCTCAGGGTAGGCCCAAGGCATTCTTTTAAGCAAAACACCCACACCCCAAACTCAAAACACAAACAGAAATTCTTTCCCCTGCACCCATTCCAGGGTCTTACTCTAGTATGCTGGCTCCTAGTTGCCAGTCCTTCCCCAAGCAATTGTTAACTTGGGGCAAGTCTGCACTAGAAGCGCTACATCGTCATAGCTGCACCAATGCAGCTTCACCATTGTGGTGTGTCTGGTGAAGACACTTTATGCCAATGGAAGAGTGCTCTCCCATCAGCATAATTACTCCACCTCCATGAGAGGAGGAAGCTGTGTGGATGCTCTCCCACCAACATAGCGCTGGTGTGGACAGCGCTTAGGTCACTGTAACTTGCATCACTGGGGGAAGAGAGGGTACCTTTTTCACACCCCTGAGTGATGCAAGTTAGATCGACTTAAGCGGTAGTGTAGATCTCCCTTAGTTTCTTTCAGTGCAGGGAGGGAAGACAGCCTTCCTCCCAGGGGAAGCCTTTCCTTCCTGCTGCCACCACCCCAGCTGTAGCTTGTTTCTCATCTCTCGCCTCCTCTCTCTCACACCAGAAGGGTTTTTTTTAAAGGTCACTGGCAGCCCTTAACTGCTTTAGGTGTCTCTAGTTAACCTTTTTTCAGCTCATAGGGAACAGAGCCGTCATCATTCTAGGGCTGACTTATTTGCCCGCCACCACTCTAACTGTAAATTGTAAGTTCTAACTGTCAGACTGGTTATAATTACATTATTGCATCCTATTCTCCACCTCTAACCCTCCACGTTCAAAGTAAGTATAAGTTAATACTGCAGTGAACCACTTTAACTTTTGCTTTTCTGTGACTGTTGCCATGGGAGCATTTCACGAACAGTTTCTTCCCAGTTGTGCCACTGCTCCAGTCCAACATGTCGTTCCCCCATTCTTCTCAAAACCCAGGCACTAGAGATCCCAAGTGTGCAGTGTCTATATGTCTATGTGTGAGCACAGGGCAGGAAGAAACACAACAAAAGCACTACCTCCTTCCTCCTCTACCCACTTTATGAGGTTTGGGGTCATTCCACCCCATTTTGCCAAAGAAATATTTCATTTTATTCCTAAATGTGAAATTCCTCCCTTCCCTCCCCCCCGCCATTACTCTGTCTCAAGGCCCAGGACCTGTGTATAAACTGTTGCCTTTTTTTGACATAAGCAGCTAGTCAAAACTTGTGGCCCTGTGGATGTTCCAGTTGGGAGTTAGAAATTGGTGGTAGTCAGGTATTTCTTTGATGCAGTTTTGTTTATTTACAATGAACATTCAAAGTATGCTTGCTCACCTCAGGTGCTAAAATGTCCTAGTTACGGCACTGCCAAGAACACGCTTTTCAGCCTACACTCCTGACCCAAGAACATCTTCTAAGGTTTCAGCTGCTCCTTCTGGCTATCTGGCTGCCTCTCAGTCTCTCTCCATTTCTGTCTGTTCTGCCTAAACACACATCCCTGGTCATGACTCCATTTCCAGTCAAACCCTGTACCCACAACATGGTGTTAGTTAAGTTCCTAGGCAGACTGTATTAGGCTTTGTTTAAGATATGGCCCTGTGACTGGGGAGGGGGGGTGGCTCTACTCACCATTAGGACAGCACCATCTCCTGGCAGTTCTGAGTTAGCTTAGCCAGGCTGCCACTTCTTCCTGTGGTTGTATTCCGCCTCGCTGTCTCTTTTGCCATCTGCAGCCCCTCTCCCACTCCAGGAGCCTCTGCCTCCTCTTTGTGACTAGGTCCCCCAGCCAAGTCATTCAACATGTTTTCCCCTTCTGGGATATCAAAGTCTTCCAGCACAAATTGTCCCAGACAGTCTGCTCTCCTGGCACTTCTGATCTGTGCCACTTCCCCAGTGGCTGGTAGGGGAACCCAGGCCCACCTTCTACTCTGGGTTCCAGCTCACTTCAGCAGCCAAGGTCTGCCCTATCTTGTACCTTGCTGCTTTCCCCCTGAGCCTTTCCTACCTTTCAGGCTCTCCCCCCATTCTGGGTTTGCCAGCCTAAACTCTCTTCCTCCAGGAAGTAATTATAGGCTACGCTCCAGAGTCTCAAACACACCTCCCTTCTCCCAGGGAGTGACTGCAGACTACTTCCCTGCCGTCCTCTGTGACACTGCACCCCATATTCTTCATAATGATATTCTTATGATATGATTACGACATAGCTATAACATTTTTATGCAAGATAAGTCATGTGAGATGTCATTGGAAAGGTTATGATTTGCTGAATATGATTATCCTATTTGTATGCATGTATCACTTTTGTATCTGAAGTTATGAATATTGACTATATATCTGTATTTCACATGTAGTTACACCTGGGTAATGCCCACTAGTCAAGATGTTTTCATTCTAGACAGTGGGTGGAGAATGGGCCATTAGGAAAACAATAGGCCTTAGAAGAAGCTTATCTCCCACCTGGGGAGCCTTCCTGTGGTTGCTACAGACAAACTCAGAGTAATGGCTGATATGACTCTACAAAGACATGTGATGTGACCACATGTCTCTAAACTCCATCTTGGGACGTCAGTGATTTTCCACAGACTGGTCTGAGAACTGGGAACCAAACATTGAAACAAAGGGTTCCTGCCATATGCCAAAGCTATATAAGGCAGGGAGTTACATCATCTGGTGTTCTTTGCTCCCCACCCAAGGAAACTCCTGGAAACACCTAAGGAACAAAGACTGAACTGGGGGAAGTGCTGGACCCAGGCTAAAGGGATTTTTAGCCTGTGAATGGAACACCTGGGGATTCCAAGCTGTAAGCAAATGCAGCTTGCCCCTTAAGAATCTGCAGCCTGTTTGTATCATCACTTAGAGTGAGTATCTGCTATTCATATCCAATCTATTTAGTATGTTAAGTTTAGTTTGCATTTTTTGTTTATTTGCTAGTTAATCTGCTTTAATCTGTTTGCTATCACTTACAATCACTTAAAATCTATCTTTTGTAATTGATACACTTATTTTTGCTTTATCTAAACCAGTGTGTGGGAATCATAATGCAGGGGCAGAAGGCTGATGCATATTCCTCTCCACATTGAGGTAGGGGTAAATTTTATGAGCTTACACTGTATACTTCCCTGTGCAGCGCAGGACGATATAATTTTGGGTTTATACTCCAAAGGGGGTGCATGCCTGAGGAGCTGGTTGTTGCACTAGCTGTCACCTTCTTATGCAGGCACTGGTCAAAGCGCCTGCATGTAATTGCAGCTGGGTTTGTCCCCATCCCTACCTGTATCTCTGCTGGTGAAAGTGCAGGCTGAAGCGTGGAGGGCTTTGCAGCTTGTCATAGCTGTACAGTGTAAAAGGGAGCCCAGGCTGGTGAGTCGGGGGTGCTCAGTGGTACCCCAGTTCCAGGTGGCACCCCAGTGGGGAACCCTCACCTCCCGCATTGAATCAATCCCTGCTCTCTGGCTCCTCCTCCAGGTGCAGCCTGGGGAGTTAACTGGCCCATCCGACCACCTTAACCCCTTCAAGTATTGTGTGGGGCAGACACCCCATCAGGCCCCCTTAAGTATTTCTTATAACTGTCTTAAGTGAAGGGTATGTTCAGAGACCAGTTTGAGCCAGGTTTTAACCCAGCTCTTAACAACACAATGGAGATTCTGTGCTGTGCCTTTAATCCTCCTGTATGCCTTTCTGACCTATGGTTACTCTGGGGGCTGGAGAGGCCTTCCATATAATTTAGACAGTCCTGTGGTCCTGTCTGGGGGTATGTCTACACTGCAGTGGGAGGTATGATTACAGCTCAGGTAGACAATCCCACACTAGCATAATCTATCTAGCATGGTTGAAAATAGCAGCAACCCTGCAGCAGCACGGGCTGTACAAGCCTGTTTGAGACCCAAGTTATATATTCGCATTGCTAGCTTGCACTAAGGCCCATGCCTCCACTGCTATTTTTAGAAAGATTAAAGGCAGTGCAGGTAAGCCTACCTGAGATGCAATCACACCTTCAACTTCAGTAAAGACATACCTTCATTTACAGCAGGCTGCCTTGTGGCCACAGCACTGCCTGGAATCTCCATAGTGCTGTGTTTTGTTGCCCTGACCCTAACACAGTCCTCCCACCCCTGCTCCACCCCCCTACGCCTGGATTTGTAAATGGGTCCTCAGAGGGCAGCCTTATAGCTGTGCCCACAGAGGCTGCACCTGGGAATCCTTTATGCCATTCCAGCCCTTTTACCTAGGCTTGGAGCAGTGATGAGATTCTCATCCATTGCTATTATAACTGCTGAATATTTCAGATGTGTGATCTCAAAGTAGTGGTAGAGTGATCACACCTACAAAGTTTGAAAACTTTTTACCAGTGGTACCAATAATCCTCATTATAACCCCAATCCAGCAGAATACTTGCGTTTCAAGTACATTGACTTTAACTGAACTGCTCCTATAGTTAAGTATCTTGCTGCGCTGGGGTGTTTGTGAATAAGAAATATCTCTCAAGCCTATGAAAGCTTTCCAGTGGTAGAAACTTCAGAAGTGTGATCACTGTAGATGATATCAAAGCATCTCTGTAACAAAGTAACTTAAGCTACATCTACACAACAGCAGTATAGCTACAGCAGCTGTGATGCTGTAGCACCATAGTGTGGATGCGTCCCACATTGATGGTATGGGGTTTTCCCTCAGTGTAGTTAATCCACCTCTCCAAGAGATGGTAGCTAGGTTGACAGAAAACTTCTTCCATCAACCTAGCTGCACCTTCACCAGGAGTTAAATCAGCCTCACTCCATTGCTCAGGATGCACAATTTTTCACAGCCCGGAGTAACATAGCGAGGTCAATCTAATTTTTAAGGGTAGACCAGGCAAAGACCTAGATCCACAAAGGTATTTAGGCTTTTTATATTTTTATAGAGGAGGGTGCTAGTCAATGTAATTTATGGATCTAGAGTCGTTCCTAGAGCTGGGAAAAAAACAAACAAAACCACAAACACGTTGCAGAAGTTTTCATTCCAAAGGGATTGGAAAAGCTATGATTGCAAATGTTTGAAACATTTTTACTGAAAATATTTGGTTTAGGAAACACTTGCATTTTCCCTTTTCCCCCTTTCTTCCCCATTTGCCTCTTTTGACACTGAAAAGGTTGAGGAGAAGGGAAAACTGAACATGTCACAGTTTTCGTAAGTGGAAATTAAAAAAAATAGAAAAGAAAATTTTTCACAAAATTTCTAAAGCCATTGTTTGTTGACAAAAGTATTTTCATTTGAAAAATGTTGGCCAGATCTAGTCATTCCTTTGTCACACAGTGGCATACTCCAGGCTCTGATCCTAGCTCCATGAGGGGACCCAGAGACAGCTGGCATAGCCCCAAGCTGGCCAAGCCTGCTGGGAAAAGCTCTGAACTAGCACCTATTCCAGATATCTCTGCTGATGCACCTTCTATCTTTGACTGGAATTTAAAGTAGCAGTGTGTCTGGGGAGGGTGGCAGTGATACTAGTGCCTGTCTTGGTCAGGATGAATTTCTGCTCTCTACTACCCCTGTCCCTGCAGGCACAAAGGGGTGAAAATTGCAGCTATGTATCTGGGAATCTGGCCCAGGGCCGGCTCCAGGCACCAGCCCACCAAGCATGTGCTTGGGGCGGCGCCTGGAGGGGGGCGGCGCGGCGGGGCACTCCGGCCCGAGAGTGGGGCCGCGACTGGGCTCGCCGCCCTCCCCACGGCGCTCCGGCCGGTCGGGGAGAGCGGGCCCCAGCCGGGCGCGCCAGCCAGTTGGGGAGAGCGGAGAGCTGCGTCAGGCTCGCCGCCCTCCCCACAGCGCTCTGGCCACCGGGGACAGCGGAGAGCCCCGGCCGGGCTCTCCGCCCTCCTCCCGGTGCTCTGGCCGCAGGGGGCTCTCCGCCCTCCCCCCGGCGCTCTGGCCGCCGGGGAGAGCAGAGAGCTCTGGCCGCCGGGGAGAGCGGAGAGCCCCAGCCGGGCTCTCCGCCCTCCCCTGCCGCGTTGGGGGGGAGGGTGGCGCGTGGCTTTTCTGCCTAGGGCAGCAAAAAAGCCAGAACCGGCCCTGATCTGGCCCATTATGATATCACCTCCCAGATTTGTATTGATTATTGTTTTGTCTTATCTCAAAATTGGAAAGTTATTTCATAGATGATTTGTGTATTAACATTCTGCCACATTTTGATATTTCTTTATTTAAAATGTTTTGATCAGACTTATTTAAAGGTACACACAAACACTCTGTCTCTCTCTCTCTCACACACACATATCCCCCCCCCTCACCCCCCACTTTCCAACCTACATCTGAATCTTTGAACATTTTAACCGTATGGAATTTAGAATTAAAAGTGATAGTAAATAGATGTCATATTTTTGCTAAAGAAATAAAATCGCAGATACCGTAGTTCTACAGCATATACCAAGTTTTGTCTCCATAAATATCTGAAGCAGCCAAACATCTGGGGTTACAATGGAGACGGAATTTTAGCTGAAATTATATAGTGTCATTATAAATCTTTGAACGAGACACACAGTCTTTGAATCACAGTGTTATTTCTTGAAGTAAGGGTATTATTGTATGTGTAAGCAGCTGGTTAAGAGACTGTCTCTAACTAGTACTAGCTACCACTTCTAAAACAATCCTCTTTTGTTCATAACTCCACCATAAACTGCATAATATATGGAATAATTGCAATGCTTTGCTTTGTTGAAACTGTTATTTCCTATAGCATAAAACAAGCAGTAGAGGTCACTATCGCCCATGTTCCATCAACTTGCAAAACGATCCAGCTAGGAGACTGACTGGATAACAGTTCAGATAAAACAGATTTAAACCAAAGCAAAACATCATGAGTTGTTGGTAGTAAATGGCTGTGTTTGGGTAGAAGCATATTAATAGCACATATTAATGTGATGCTTTGGAGAAAAGAATACAAATACAAATAATCCTGATGAACTAATCAGTTCAAGATGTTTGATATTACTTTAAAAGGGGCATTTCTTAAACTATATGCAAACGCTCTCTCCTTGTTTCAGTACCCTTTACTAGTCCCTGTATGTTTCTTTCAATGGTAGTGGAATAAATCTTAGTGTATTATGGATAATCAACACCCCAAAAGCCACATAGTCCCTTAATGGAAATTGAACTCCTAATTTCTAGACATTCAGTAAAGCCTGGTCTCCACTATGAATATTACTGTATCTGAACGTGGTTATGAACAATAGCATGAACTGACATGGCACAGAACACAGCGTAACAGTCAGTGACGACCAGAGTAAGCCATGATGTCGGCTAACAGTGATTAAACCTCATGGCTTGTCCTCTCCTATGCTAACCACTAAGCTGCATTCACACATGGTAAAATTTTTGTAGCTGTTCTGTCAAATAAAATAGTGTGGACCAGGCAGAGCAGTGAGCTTAAGACCTACAATATAGTGCAAAGCCACTGGTTAATTGCACTAGTGCATGCCTTCCATCAGACAGTATGGTTTAAGATACTATGTGATATCCTAAATAATGCAATAAACATATAAATTAACTAATTAAACCTATAGGGCGAAATCCTGGCCCCACTGACATCAATGGAAACTTTACCGTTGACTTCAATGAGGCCAGGATTTCACCCTACTCTCTGTATGGATATTCATCTGAAGAAAATCATTCTTATTCTACTGTCATTATGGCAGTGTCATTGTTTCCCTAAATGGATGGAAAAAATATACTCCATAGATCTGACTAAGACTCAGCATAGGAAGGAATTCGCTCCCCACCCCCAAATAGATAAAATAATTTTGGCCATTTTTTAAGCAATAAGACTACAGAATAATTTGTAAAGGTTAAGCCATTACAGAAGCTTTTCTAATTCTGTTTTATATGTAATACACAAAATGCCTGTTTCTGAAATTATGCCAGTTATTAGTCTATAGCAGGGGTAGGCAACCTATGGCACTCATGCCAAAGGTGGCACTCGAGCTGATTTTCAGTGGCACTCACACTACCTGGGTCCTGGACACCAGACCGGGGGCCTCTGCATTTTAATTTAATTTAATTTTAAATGAAGCTTCTTAAACATTTTAAAAACCTTGTTTACTTTATATACAATAGTTTAGTTATATATTATACACTTATAGAAAGAGACCTTCTAAAAACATTAAAATGTATTACTGGCACGCGAAACCTTAAATTAGAGTGAATAAATGAAGACTCGGCACACCACTTCTGAAAGGTTGCCAACCCCTGGTTGTTAGTGTGCAATATATTCCTTTCATTATGGTCTGTTGAAAAAAAAGGATTGTTTGTTAAATGATCACAACCTTATTTAAATGATGGCAGTAATGGTTGTGAAGACATTGCATTGTTTAAGTAGTATTCTAAAGCCTGTGTAAGTAAAAAGCATTTTACATGTGATCTCTGCTACCATTCACTTGGATTAAAGGATCTTTATTTTTTAAACCAAGCTTAAAATAAGAACAAGAAAAATCAGACTCAACAGTTAGTCGAGATGTGGCTTCAACTAATAAAAATGAGGAGATTTAAAGTTAAGGCTGGAACTCTGTCCTGAGATCATGTTGTGCTTAGACACTGATACAGCCTTCATGCAGCAACCAGGGCCCCTGAGAACAGGGAATGACCCTTTGAGCATCGATAACAAGACTTAAGGAGGTGACTAAAGGGCTACATTTTAGTCTTAATTCTGAATTTTATGGCTGCTATAATTTGAGACAGACCCTTACAGATATTTAAACATCATTTGGATGTGTGATTTTATGTTTGTATTGTGTTAGAGAGCAAAAGGGTGCAAAGATGAGAATAGTTCTTTTTCGACCACTGAGATCCACACCTCCCTAAACGCTTCTATTTTGCTGTTACAAAAACCTCATTCTTCACTCTACTGGAGTGTTCCTTTCAGTGAAAGTAAAGCTGGTACCAGTGTAGAATCTGTTAATAAACATTTTATATTTGTAGTAAACAGCTGGTGGGATCCTTCTCTCCAGAATTAAAGCTATGGGCATGTCCAGAAGGGCCCCTAGATCATGCACAAGGGGACCATCCAGACACACACTTCCTTCCTCCCAAAATGAAAGGTCTGTCCCCCACCTCTCTTGCTTGGGTCTTAGAAGGAGGTGGTGGTGTGGGTCCTAACTGAGAGAAGGGGTGGAGATGGACGGGTGAGGGGAGAGCAGGAGTGGTGGGCTGGGGTTTGGGGAGCACACATGATCACCCATTCATTCCTGCAGATTCTCAGAAGATTCTGAGGGCAATCTGGGGCCATATGAGTTTTTAATTCTGAACCCCTCTGGAGGCCTTAGGGTCAACCAGAGGGAATCTCAGGTAGCACAGCTACAACAGAGCCATGCTGCCAAGGACCACAGGTTGTCTGGGGCCAGAGCCAGTGGGGCTAAACTGGATCTGCTGCAAATTTCCAGGAATCTACAATGAACTCATAGATGATACTGTGTCCTTTTTTGCATGGGGGCTTACCCAGCCCTTCCAGGGGGATCGTGTGTGTGTGTGTGTGTGCGCGCGCGCGTGTGTATCTCTACAATGATATCTTCATAGAGATTTCTTCCATTAGGACCCTCTCCCAGGGGCTTTATCACAAGAGGTGATGATCTGGCCCAGCAGTTGTAAAATACTGCCTTCTAAAAATAAGTCCTTTTGAATTTAATAGGAACAAATCTAATGGGATACTATTGAAATTAAACAGGCTTTTATCAAAATTACTCTTTAATATCAATTATTGGAATAATTTCCATAGAATTTTTACATCAACCTCTAGATTTTAATAGAGAAATGTATCAATGCTATTAAAAAAGATCTTTCTTTATTAAATTCAGTATGGCTTTTCCATAAAGGGAGAAGAAAGGTAATTCACTTCTGAAATGATGCAATCATGCTTCAGCATGATGAAAATTCTGATAATTATTTAAAATTTTCCAGGAATGCACCTCGTACCCTCAAACCAGTCGATAGTCAGATATTCTATGTGTTCACTCATGTGTGTGTGCATATACTGTATTCCCCTAACATTCTAAAGTTTCAAAGCCAGCAAAGAGAAACAAAAGTAGTTACATAGTAAAGATTAAAAAGAAGATGCAAATCCCATACAGAAAACTGTAAAATTGTACACCTCACAGCTGCCAGTTATAATCTACAAGGAGCCAGAGTTCTTAGCTGTTCATTGCAGGAACATAGACTGGGCTCTCTTTTAACAAACATTCTTGTCCCCTTCAATTTAGTAAACCCTCATATGTAGAAAACTTCATGCTGCCTGCTGCAGAATTATTTTGTTCTTGTGTTTGAAAGGATTGTGGTGGCTTGATTAGATCTCTTCAGATTACATTTTGCTTGTTATTACAGTTTATATATAAAGTCTGAAATGTATCATGGAGTGTAAGGCAGACTAAGCCTGTGTCTGACTGGATTTCTATAATGTGGAGTTTACATTAGATAAGGATATGATGGGGGGGGGTTGGTTCTTTGTAATTTAAATGACTTTATCTTCTAGTTAGCACTATTATTTAAAGCCAGTTTTAAAATAAATTATATTATTTCTAAAAATATAAAAAAATCTATTTTCATTTTACAAAACTGAAAAAAAATAAAAGCCCCTGTTAAATTTTAAGGAATTAAGAATTTAAACAGAAGCAGCACTACAATTAAGAATCCCCCAGTCACAATTAACAGCCTGTGCTATACCGAGGCACTACAAAGAATTCTGAACATACAGGTAAATCCGACATATGCCAGGAGTTGAGCAGTAACACTACCTCCTTGAGGCTGTTGGGTCTGGCAGCCCACTTCCATTTAGGCAAAATGAAGGCACAATTAAATGTGGTAAGTGAAACAATTGAAAATCTGCACAGGGACTAGACCTCACACAAGCGTGGGCAGTCCCAGCGGTTTCCTGGGAGTCTGATGACAAATGGAACGTGAGAGTTGGTATGATTGCAGCACTTGCGGGGGGGGTGGGGGGGTAAAAGAGAGACAGAGACAGACACAGAGAGAAGAAACAGCAGATAAGCTGACAAAGAAGTGTCAGAGAGCCAAGGAGACAATCAGAACAAGCATTGTGAATGTGCCCCTGAGAAAAAGCCGAGAGAGAGAGAGAGCGCTTTGGGGGCTGACTTCTGGCTGAAGGGGGCTTGAAAGTGTAAGCAAAGAAACTGTCTCCTGCTGTTTGAGACAGGGCTTTATGTACCTTCTTTGGTCATGTCACTGGGTTTACACAGTTGAGTACAGTCAAGAGAGATGGACCATACATGTGCTGGAATGATGTCTAGGGTCTACTTGCACACACCAGAAATTCCATCTCATTTACTTTCTTTGTTAAAAGATAATATAAAAACACTTAAGCAAAGTGAAGTGAAAAATAAATCCATTCCCTTGTCTGATATAGAACACTATTTTGTCACACTGCAGATCCAGATTTAAGAGCCTGGGCTTCTTAGAAGTTTTGCCTGAATGGGAACTGAGTAAAAACTGAGGACCACATTCTAGAATCTAATCTATCGCAGCAGTGTAACCCCATGATGTCAGTAGAATTCATCTGGATTTAAACTGATATAACTCAGGCCCAGCTCTTCTGCCCAGTCCACCCCTTTCCTACACTCTCTGACTCCTTTCATGATGCAAATAGCTTGTGAGTAAGACTGTACTTGTGCAGAGAGGGTGCATGCTCTCTCAACATTACATTTGTGTGGCAGAACCACATCAGCTCTGCAGCCAGGAACGCCTTCACACCTGCAATGGAGTGGTTGCCCATCAGAGCAGAATTTGATATAAAATATTGCCAGAAGCACACCAAGTCTATTCAGAGTGCCATGCTATATGATGCCTAACACTGCTGGTAGTGTTCCACTGTTGAAGTACAGTAGCAGATCTTTCCAGAAAACAAATTTTATATTTGTTTCCATTATTCCCAAGAGTTTTGCCTAATGTAGGATGCTAAAATAAATTGTACAAATAATAGGGGGAAAAGAGGGATAGTTCAATTAATCAATGTACCTTTCCCTAGAAAAAGTTCAGTTAAAAGAAACCATCTGTCAAAACATAATTTGACTCATATGTCAAGGCTGACTGCTCAGAAGGAAGAATCTCCTGACAACAGTGGAAATAGATTCAGCCCAGAACCCAAATCTATGCCTGAAATTCTGAAAGAGTTCAGAATGCTTGTGCTCCTGGAATTTTAATCTCTTCTGACACAATAGGGGAAAAAAGAATGCCTTTCAATGCTGCATTTTCCATGGCAGGAAAACTGTACACAGCACACTCCTTGTCCTATAACCAGAATATTACATCACCTGTGGAGGTACTTAAAGTGCAGCCTTTTGTACAATAAGCAATTTTTCCACTTATTCACCCATTGGAGTAAGCTTAGGAAATTGTTTGAATCATTTCTCTTTGAAATCATTTTTTGATAAGGAGCTATTTATGTTTTATAGAACACATTTTCCAACAAATTAACTCGAGTTGTGAGGGCTTTGGAAAACATGTTTTTCTTAATGTTTGCCAAGCTTGCTAGTTTAGGGAGAGCTAAATATGTTGTTGCTTTAATAAACGACCACTCCTGCTTCATTGTGCTGTCAAAGAGGGAAAAAATGTAACGTACTTCAAAATGCATTCTGTCTTTTGAAAACACGGGATCCTTTATTATCTCAGTCAGCACAAATATATATAACACCCTTATAACATAGGGCAGAGACTCAGGGGTCTGCACAAAAACAGAGTCCAAAACAAAATATCCACCACCCCCATACCACAGAAACCCCAGCCAGTATGTGTGTGGTGGGGGGGCGGGATGTCCAAAAATTTAACCACTGTGTACTCCCTTCGGGGTATGCT
Source organism: Malaclemys terrapin pileata (assembly GCF_027887155.1). Taxonomy (NCBI): domain Eukaryota; kingdom Metazoa; phylum Chordata; order Testudines; family Emydidae; genus Malaclemys; species Malaclemys terrapin. The sequence continues at coordinate 74,493,654 of NC_071505.1, forward strand.
TTACATGCCTCCCTGGCAGCATTATGTATTGTCCCAACATTTCCAGCATCACAGGTAAGTCTTGTTTGGTTGTAATGCTTTTATTTGGTTCCAACATGAATAAATTTTGTCCTACCCAGGGACCAAGAGTTTTGGTGTCTTCAGCTTGATTTTGCATCACAAACTTATTGTGTAATGACTGCGATACACCTATATTTCAAATTAACCATTTAACTATGACAAGATCTCTTAAGCAATTCATTCTAGTGTATATACCATTGGACGTAAATTCACTGGCACTAAATATTGTAATAACTGGTACACTGGAGACACAGCCTCAGAGGGACTAACCAAAATGCTCTCTAGGTTCTTATGCTGGTAACTTGGGGTCCCATTTGTGAACTTCCTCCATTCTTTTCTCATACTGGTGGGCTGATGGCTGTTAGTGTTTGCCTGTTCCAGTACCATTGATTTCTTTGACCCATATCCATGTGATACCTCAGCATCACTTTAGAATCACCAGCAGTCCAGGAGCCATTTGTAATAGTGAGTCAATAAGCATCATCTTTCAGATTTAGTGAGCTGGTTATTATAGGTTGGCTGCTCTCCAGATGTTGTTCACCCATGTTAACAGGCACAGTTTTATTCTGATCTTGAGGATTAAGGAATTGAATCTGTATGTCATCATCTGAATTGTCAGAGTCTTGTTCCTGGGAAATAGGAGAACGTGTGTCACTATTTTCACTTTTCTTGAGTTTCTTACTGTTGTTGGACTTTCAGTAGGAAAGTAATCACAGGGCATTAAGAGATTGCAAAGTAATGCCCTTGCTCTTCCCTGCTGATTCTCTTGAACCACTTTGCACACTGGATGGCCCCCCATTTTTCTGGTAACAATGTGGATCTACTTTTCCCAGTAGCCTTTTAATTTTGTTGGTCCCCCATGCTCTGACAAATTCTGGATAGGGACCCAATATCCTGGGAAGAGAGTGGCGCTGTGAGATCATAGTAACCCTTGTTTCTGGCAGCTGATTTCCTGGAGTTTTCAGTGACTAAATCAAAACCTTCTCTCATCTGTGGTGATTATGTGGAAAAAGTAGAAAACACAGTTCTCCACTGATTCCTGATTCCTCATTAAACTAAATATAAAGTCAATTGGCAAGCCAGGGGCTTTCCCATACAAAAGTTAAAATGGAGAAAATCCTGTTGTTTCATTACCTGTACAGTTATAAGCATATATCAGCTTGTTTAAAGACTCTTTCCAAATAGATTTCTGGTCTTTAGGGAGAGTTTTCAGCATTCCTAGTAGTGTTCTATTAAACTGTTCAGTTTGCTCTTTTCCCTTGGGATGACATGAGGTTGTTTTCAACTCTGCAATCTGGCAGTACTACTGCAGCCTATGGAACAGCCGGTTTTCACATTCACCACCTTGGTCATGATGAATTTGTTTAAATTTTAAAACAAAATAATTAAAAATGTCAGTTGCAGTTTCCCAGATTTGTTCCTTGTGGGCTAAGCCTGTGCAAACTGCGTAAAGTGGTCCATAACAATCAGGATATACAAATAGCTCCCACTGCTTTTTTCAAGATGAAGAAAATCAATTGAGACTAGTTCAAATGGTTCTGTGGTGTTGATAGGATGTAACTGGTCTTTGGTATGTTGGTTCAATCTCCTCCATTTCAGACACCAATAGATCTGAGTTACATAGTGTTCAATATCCTCTATATGGGGCCAATAGAAACTGCATGTAGCAAAGTCAATAACTTGGTCAGCACCTAGGGGACCCATGTTTTGAGATGACTGCATAGACTAGTCTGTGGTACCTTTCAGGTACTACCAACTGACTATGACTAGTGGTTTTGCAATAAAAGACACCATTCTTGTCAAGGTACAGTTTAACCCACTCACACCGTAGAGCAGAAACCTGTTTAGGGCCTGTAGCTTTTCCTTCCTGGTGGCCCTGATCCTTTAGCTTTTGCTTCAAGAATTGCTTCCTAAGAGATGGGTATAGGTGACAAAGATGGATTTATTAGCTCAGCTCCTATGCATCCACCCCCACATAGTTAAGCATGCTGCTTTGATGTCAATGAACAATTACCTTCTACCTGTAAGGCCCAATGGACCTAGAACACAGCCCTTTACAGCTGCTAGGCAGTTGATTTCTCCATGCTGCCACCCAGTAGCACTTGTAACTAATTTGCACTCCACTACCCATGATCCGATGTAAACACAGCCCATAGACTCATAGGGTTAGAAGGGACCACAAGTCCCACCACATGGGGTCTGACAGGCAGCGGCCTTGTGGCTCCTGATTGGCTCCCCACTCTATATAAACCAAAGGGGTATTCCAGGAAGTGTCCAGGCAATGGTGTGGCTTTTCTATTGCTGCCAAGACCATCCCTGCTCCTGAACGCTGGGCTTTCATCTCAGCTTGATTTTGACTTTGCCTCCTGACCTGGACTTTGACTTTTGGTATCGACTATGACCTGGAACCTGACTACAAGCTCCTCCACTACTCCCAGCCTCAGATTTGACCCTGCTCTGACCCTTGGTCCTGACTGCTCTTGTTACACTGCTCTACAGCCAAAATGCTTCTGAAATAAATGTAGTCAAACTTTACTAATTCTGGGTCACTGAGAACAAAAATGATGTTTAAAATTGTTGATTGGCTCTAGTTTTCAAGATATACTATTTGGTCAGTATATACGACCCTTGACTTGGGAATGGTGGAGGATAAGTGAGTTATAAAGGGAAGGGATCTCAATTTAAACCAGAAATGACTAAAATACATCTTTGACTGGATCTATGAATAAATCCATGACTGGGTTTGGACAGTACTTGCTTTTTAGGCAAAACAATGAATGATGCAATCTGAAGCTGGTATTGCGTCATACATGATATGAATTGCATCATGTTATTCTTAGAAGTCATGGATGATGCAATCATAACGAAGCTTACATCACTCTGCTGAACAAATTGCCCTATATCAGCTCTAGAAATCATACAGTGTCATGCTGTCTTATTTGTCAGTGTTTGATTTTGCAAAGGGACACATTTCTGTTTAGCCAAAGTGAGCAGAGATGCCTCGTACTTGTGTGAACAGTGCAGATAACTTCTGCTATGTTTGTGGTGAAGTGACTTTTGCATCACAAAAGTGCAATATAACCACTATGGTTAAGAAAGCCTATCACCTTTATTTTGGCTGCAAAATTGGAGATCAGGACAAGAGGTGGGCCCCACACATATGCTGCAACACTTGTGCAACAAATCTTGGCCTGTGGTTGAACAGGAAAAGGAAATCTATGCCTTTTGCAGTGCCAATGATTTGGAGAGAGCCAACAGATCATACCAGCAATTGTTACTTCTGCATGGTGCCTCCAGTTGGGAAAGGTGTGTCAAAGAAAAAAAAGGGGACTGTGCATTATCCAAACATTCCATCAGCTATATGCCCAGTACCCCACGGAGAAGGACTGCCGGTTCCTGATGCACCAGAATCATTCTCACTTGAGTCAGACAAGGAAGAGGAAGAGGATGAAACTTCTGGTCCTGAACCATCAATGTCACAGGACCCACATTTTCTCCCATCCTCCTCCTCTGAACCACACCTCATAACACAAGGTGAACTGAATGACCTTGTCAGTTATTTGGAACTACCCAAGAGTAAGGCAGAGCTGTTGGGCTCCAGACTACAGCAGTGGAATCTCCTGGCAGGTGATGTTAGGGTTTCCATTTTCCGTGACCGTCAAAAGGATCTTGTCCCATTCTTCTTCATGGAAGGTGATCTTGTAGCCTGCAACAACATCGATAGTGTGATGGCAGCCCTCAACATCGTTCATGATCCAGATGAGTGGAGACTGTTCATTGATTCATCGAAGACAAGTCTTAAAGCTGTTTTACTGCATAATGGCAATGTTTTGCCATCAATTCCAGTTGGTCATGCAGTCCATATGAAGGAAACCAATGACAACATGAAACAACTTTTGAGGTGCATAAACTATGACCAACATCAGTGGCTGCTTTGTGGCGATTTGAAGGTTGTTGCTCTCTTGCTTGGTCTGCAGACTGGATACACAAAGTACTGCTGTTTTCTCTGCGAATGGGGTAGTCGTGCAAGAGATTCCCACTACATCAAGAAAGATTGGCCACTCCGACAGTCATTGGAGCCTGGGAGGAAAAGTGTTCAGCATCCACCACTTGTTGAATCAAGGAAGATTTTGTTACCACCCTTACACATCAAGCTGGGTCTGATGAAGAACTTTGTCAAGGCCATTGACAAAACACAAGCAGCTTTCAAGTACCTCCGTGGAAAATTTCCAAGGTTAAGTGAAGCTAAGATAAAGGAAGGTGTCTTTGTTGGTCCTCAGATTCGTGAACTTCTTCGAGATGATGTATTTGACCATGCACTGCGTGGCAAGGAAAAGACGGCATGGAAAGCCTTCCAGTTAGTGGCAATAAATTTTCTCGGAAACAACAAGGCAGACAACTACAGGTTGTTGGTGGAAAACCTCCTCAAGGCATACAAAAGCCTTGGTTGCAACATGTCACTAAAGAGACATTTTTTGCACTCTCACCTAGATTTTTTTCCACCGAACTGCGGAGCAGTGAGCGATGAGCACGGCGAGCGATTTCACCAGGACATTGCAACAATGGAGAAACGCTATCAGGGCAAATGGAGCCCATCAATGCTTGCAGACTATTGCTGGACAGTGACAAGAGATGCTCCATTTAATGAATACAAGAGACAAGCCAAGAAGCGCCGAGTAGACACGGAATAGGACTAAACTATGTACATAATAGTTTTTTGCCTTTTGTTTCATAATCAATTTTATTTATATAACCCTTTTGCTGATTTTTAAAGTGTTACATAAACAGAACAGGTGAAATATTATCATGTAAAGCAACCATAAACACATGAAAAGACCTAGGTTTACAATTTATGATTAAAACTCTACTATCTACACAATATACATAGACATAAAATGTAAAAACTTAAATATCTTAGAAACAGTATCCAATCACTTGTTGTAATTGTCATATTTGAATTCAGCACATCAAAATACATAATAAATAGCACATTTTATCTCTGAAGCAGACGACTTCTCAAAAATTGTAGACCAGTGTTATCATCCTGTCAGTATCCCTTCAATATTATAATTATGCTTGGAATTTCTATTTCTCTGTTCAAGTAAATCTATACAAGATTTTAACATGTCTAGTTGTACTAGTCCCATGGATTTCTCAATTTCTTGGGGTTTTTTTATTTTATTTTTTTTGGTAGCTGTCTCTCTGTGGGACCTTTGGGGCTGGTGGGTCATTTGAAGTCCTTTTGGAATGACTAGGTATAGTTTCCCTTCTGGTCCATTCCTTGGGGCCTCCTGATGAGATGACATCTAGACTGGTAGTACTCTTCACTCCCACACCAAAAAAAAAAAAAAATGATGCAAATATCACCTTTGTCCTCCAGGACATCCTCACCTCTATGGAGCTCTCTGTGTGGTGGATTGGAGTAGTTTCCTTCCATCATGATGGGGTGCCCTCAGAACTTCTCTGATAGGACCATTTTTAGCTCTTTTATTTCTGCTTAACTTGTCTTCAGTTCTCCAATCTTGTTCATTCCACATAAGGATTTTCTTCTTTTTGGTGCTGTTACCTCATCAGTCTCTGGCTCACTACCAACAGAATCCTGTTGCATGACATTAAGTTCTGCAGCTTTTTCTCATGCCCGCTTGCTTTTTTGTACTGTTTTTCTGTTTCCCAGCCAGTTACAATGTTCAGTCTCTCTAACAAAGCTTTATCTGTGACTGAGCTATCTCAAAGATAGGGCAATATCACATTTTGAACGTTATCACTCTGTAGACCAGTGGAAATTAAATGGAGGAACATATTTTGCACTGAGAGTGGATTGTAACTTCAGATTGGAATCACCCTGCTGTGACGCAAACAGTACTTTTTTGTCACAAATCCAAGGCACATACCAGAAAATGTCCAGGTGTTTCTTTGGGACTCTGGACTGCTCTGGCAAGATTATGATACAGTTCAGTTGCATCCTTCACTGGATAGGAGGATCTTAAAATTCTCTAAGCTTTGGTAATATCATGGTACTATTTTCTTCTGAATAGCTCAGCAAACTCCTTCCAGAGCAATTTGCTTTAATAATTGCCTCCATTTCTTCAGGTTCTAATTAGTCACTTTATAGCAAGGGGGTAGCCATGGGTGGGCCATGGCTACCCACATAGCATCCAGGCCCACCCCAGCAGCCCCGGCTCTGCTCCGGCCCCAGCGCTTGCCCCGCTCTGCCCCGTACTCCAGCCAGGGAGCGGGAGCGGGGGTTTGCCCCGCTTTGTCCGCCTGCCTGGTGCTCCAGCTGGGAAGTGGGGTCTCACCCCACTCTGCCCACCTGGCACTCCAGCCGGGGAGCAAGGTTGGGGCACAGGGGCTTGCCCTGCTCCACCTGCCCAGCACTCCTGCCGAGGAGTGGGGTTGAGGGCTCACCCTGTTCCTCCTCCCTGCCCCGCACGCCAGACAGGGAGTGGGGTCAGGGCACAGGGGCTTACCCCGTCCACCTACCTGGCACTCCAGCTGGGAAGTGGGGTTGAGAACTCTCCCCGCTCTGCCCATCTGGCACTCCAACCAGGGAGCAGGGTTGGGGAGCAGGGGTTTGTCCATCCGCAAGTCCCCGCAAGCTCTCCCTGGCTGGAGCGCTGGGTTGGCGGGCGGAGTGGGACAAGCCCCTGTGCCCCAACCCCGCTTCTCGGGTGTGCAACTGGGCCTGGGGGGGACCCTGGCCAGCATGTCCATTGCCCCCATGCAAGGCCATCAGGAGAGGGTGGGGAGGAAGTGGCCCCGATCCCTCCTACCCCCCCCATCCTGCTCCCTGTCATTGCCCACCCACCCAAAGTTGGGGCCCACCCAAGTGTCCCGTCCTGGCCACTGCTTTACAGTCCTGCTTCCATCTGATGGACCAGACTTGAAAAATTCTGTCTGATGGACCAGACCATTCTTCCAGTTCAAACCTCTAATCTGTCCTGTCACTTTGAAATCCTTCTTCAACAGTGATGCACAATGCAAAACTCGTACTGCTGTTGTTTCTCTCACTGGGATTGTAGTCTCTCCTGTCTTCATCCCTACCGGTGGATTGGTTATCTGCCCCATCCTGTCCCTTAGGTCCAGCAACAGAAAGATGCTCTAATCTTCCATACTAGCAACATCTTCACTGTTTGAGTGATGATTAATTACCTAGAACTAACCAGGTCTTTCCTATAACTTTGCTTCAGTTCTCTCCTGAAATGTTCAAATGATCACAAATAATGTGATCTTTACTCTGTAGTTGGTAAAACTGCCCCTCTAACTGTATGTGTAGATTTTCCAGCTCAGCATCAGCCATCTTTGTTTCCTGTGTTCAGTATCTCCCCTGCACCACTCACAAGTGCAGCTGCAGGGGTTGTTTTCCAGTTTCAGGGACCAGCAGTTCACAACCCCTCCTGGCTGGCTCACCAAATGTAATATGCTTCAAAACAGGGATTCTGTCCTCCAAAAACCCAGGATTCTTCATTGTATCCATCAGTACATAGATACAGCACACACTCGTATCACAGAGCAGACTCGGGGGTCTGTGGAAAAAGAGCTCCAAAGAAAGCATCTACCCTTGCCATAACACTGTAACCCCAGTCAACAAAGGCGGGGAGTGTCTAAAAATTACCACCTCTGGGGAACACAATGAGGGATTGTCCAAAAAGTTCAACCACTGTGCACTCCCTTTTGTGTCACTGTGCACTCCTTTTTGTATATACCTTAAAGAAGGTCATTATATTTTTCTTCTCTTACCTTCTGTCTCTCAAATGCAAAATTATATCCCAATCCATGCGTAATAAATTGATTTCTATTTATGTATTTATTTGCATTCTGGAAATGTCTAGAAGTCTCAACCAGGATTGAGGCCCCATTATTCAAGGCCTTATCCCTGCCACAAGGGGCTTACAAGCTAAATAGACAAAAGAGATGAAGGGTGTGGAGGAGGAAGAAGTAACATGAAAACAGAGTGCTCGGGGTGATGGGTTGGAAACATTTTTTCCATTAATATTTATCACTTTATGTGATAAATATATAATTTAGGGCTAAATCTGGTCAAATAGTGCTTCTCCTTTGTCTGGCCCCTTTGAAACATAATCTCACCCCAAATGGTTTAAATTTAGCAGCAATAAAAAGCTTTAAAAGTATTCTGGTCTTATTTTCCAGATCCCTGAAAACTGATTTAACCATGAAACCTCAACAAAATTAATCTAGGTCACATAAATAATATATCACATATGTACTATTATACACATAACCATGCCATCTATTTCATATCTTCTTGTCATTCAGTTGATGAAGAAAACAATATTAAGGAGGTGAATATCATGGAATTTCACAATGGTGAACATGAGAGGGAAATAGCAAAAAGGACATGAGACCCTGGAGAAAAAGAAAAAGGGGCTCAGAGTTGGCTGTCTACCCTGTTAAATGATATTTTCCAAGGATTCCCAACATGTGAATGTCTTCTTCATCCATGAAGTTGAGTATGTTTTCAGGTGAATTTGACAATATGATACTTTCTTTCACCTTTCCCAAGGTTTCTTCCTCAGTATTTTGAGAGATTGCCCTGTCTTTTTAGTTTATTTTATAACTCAGAGGAGCAGACTGCTCTAATTGATTTCAGGATGATCATACATTTGTTTTCACAGTCCTGAACACTTCCACAATTGGGCACAGGGATAACATAACTAGCATGTCTATCATGGACATCTCCCCTTTCTGTGTCACCATTCTTAGCCCTGCCATGATCTGACACTTGCTTCTTTCTGCTTCTTTTTCACCATGTATCATTTCCAAATACTTCACAATCTTTCTTTTTTCAAACACTTATTGCATTCAGCTTCTCAGGCTATGCACGTTTTCCATAGGCACTGGAGTGTTTTATAGTATCTTCCACACTTAATTTCCCCCCGTCCCCAAAGTCTTCAATCACAGTGGCTCAAGCATCTTTCTTCAAGATGTTTTTGTGGAGTTTCATCACAGAAATTTGCATCCTTATGTATGTTCTCCTTTGATATATATATATTTTAATGGAGATATCCTATCTCCTAGAACTGGAAGGGACCTTGAAAGGTCATCGAGTCCAGCCTTCACTAGCAGGGCCAAGTACTGATTTTGCCCCAAATCCCTAAGTGGCCCCCTCAAGTATTGAGCTCACAACCCTGGGTTTAGCAGGCCAATGCTCAAACCACTGAGCTATCCCTCCTGGATGGGAAGGGTTCCCAATGGAATGAACTCCAAGGAGTTTGTTTAATGTTTCAGACACACTTTCTGGCGGAAGGTATGAGAGAGAGGTCCTGGAAATGAAATTTAAATAACTTGTGAAAAGTCTTAGGCTGCTACAGTTTTATCCTCTGACAAAGTTAGGCCAGTTAGATGCACTGTTCCAGCTGGAAAGGAGAACTTCAGGGTCTACTTATGTGGATGATGTAAATGAGAAAGGTTTAGATACTATTCTATAGCCCACAGACATTATTACATCCTTTCCACCACCCAGGCTCTTTTTTTAAACACTTTCCTACTCTTTTCCTCTCTCCCTCTCTTCCATTTCAGTGAGGGCTTAATTCTCATTTACACTAAGGCCTCTTTACACTGGTCTGACAGAGTGTGAATGAAAATCAGGTGATGAATGACTGTAAATGGAAGAGAGAGGGAGAGAGATAAGTAGAGATAAATATGGGGGAGGGGGAAGAGAGAGAGATAAGTAAAGATAAATATGGGGGGAGAGAGAGAGAGGAGGAGAGAGAGATAAGTAAAGATAAAGGTGAGAGAAAGAGCATGCAGGACATGGGAAAGTGGGAGCCTTGTAAACATTTCCTGCTTCCACTTAGCTGATGGCATGGCATTGGAAGAGGGAGCTTTGGAATACTGCCTGTTGGCCGAAGGCACTGGAAATGGCCTCAGGAAGGGAGAGTCCTGGAGTTCATATCCCACTGGCTGGTAGCAGTGGAAGACAAGTGCCCTGCATCCTGCTCTCTGCTGTGCATGCCAGTAGAATATGCAACCAGACAGTTTAAAGGAATTCTGGAGTACTGTGCCTCCCCTGCTATGATGTGTTCAGTTCTAGTCCCCCTGTCTCAATAAAGACATAGCTGAATGTGGTGTATTACCCCTTTAAGGGACAGCCTGAGGCTTACCACCAACACAGTCTGAGCATAAATAAGAAGCACTCCAACACACCCTTGGGACTGGACTATATAGGCAAGAAAAGGAAACTGGGCAAGAGAGAGGGAATGAAAAGTTTTGCTGGCTGCTGAGGATGCTTTTGTGTAAAAAAGTTTCATAGAATTAATATCATAGATCTATCCTATTCTTCTGCTATTAGGGTGGAACATTAAGAATGAAATATGTTTTTTAAAGGAGGATGCAGAAGGCTATACTGGATTTAGATACACTAATTCTGTTCTATAGATACTTGTATTGTCCAGTTTAATTACAAGTGATGAGCCTGCTAATTTTATTTTGTTAAGCTCTTTGCATTGCATAAATCTGCAGAGAGACTAATGAAAATGTTCCTTTCCCACCAGAAACAAAGTCTGTAATCGAGAGACTTTTCAGAAGACTTTTTCTTTGAGGGGTTGAGTCACCTAAGAAGAAGTACATAAAAAGAAATGATGATCTAGAAGCCAATATTTTAGTAATTCCCAAAGGACCCATAATCTTATTTACTTCTTTGCATATGTGTCTTCCTTTCCTTTGCATATGTGAAAGTGTAGATCTTCTGAATTAGACATGCTCAGGATGGAAAGCGAGGAGTACATGGTAACATAGCATGTTGTTGTGGACATATACAATAGGGAGAAAAGCTTTAAATTATACGTGTGGAACAATGTTTTAAAATATTAAACAGCAAGACTCCAAGCTTAAACAATGATTGGGAACACTGTTCTGTTGTCTCCACTCCCCCCCACGACAAAAAGCAGCCCTATGGTATAAGAAGCCATAGGAGGATGCCACAGGAAAGTGGTAGCCTTGGAAACTCTTCCTGACTCCATCCAAGTGATGGCATCAAATGGGATGCCTGGGGAACCTTGGATTACATTTGAACTGGCTGGAGGCAATGGAGATAGTCAGGAGAATGAGGAGCCCTGGAGCTCTGTGACCCAGGGAGCCCCTCAGAACCAACTGGCAGAGGGTACACCATACCATAACTCACATCAGGCATGACGCATTCATTGCCCCAACTCACTATCATAATCTGTATCTAAAAGGTGTTATGTCAGTTACCATATGCAAACTGGTAACATGTAGGGTGTTAATATTATTGTATGATCTGTGTACAGGAGGTATACAGAGAATTATAGATGTGTTCTGGAAATATATTTTTAAAAAGTGTTTGTCAAGCAGTGCATACCCCCAGCGGGCCCTAGACAAAGGAATGTTAAAAGTGCCTAAAAACAAACAACAGAATAAATAATGCAATTCCTAATTCATATGCTGGTCTTTCTTCTGTCCAGTGAAGAAATAACTAAGGATTCTAGAGAGCCTATGGGCCATAATGAGATGTGTGTAGAAAAAAATGCTTAAGTACAGAATCACATATGGAAATATGCCTATAGATGAAACACTGGTAATGTCTGAAAGAAGCAACTGTAGGATAACCCTTCCCCCTAATCAAATCTGCACAGGAGCCTGGAAACCAAAGGGTAGAATTTATCATGCTTCCTGCAGTGTTTGCTGTGAGCTGAGATTCACCAGCATATGGAAATTATGCACACAAAGCATTCAAATCGTAAGAATCCAGCTCTGAACAATGCAAGTAATAGTGAAAGCCAACTTTTACTAATAAAAACAAGTTTCACTTTTGAAGTAATCAGCACAAAGGTACAGTAATTCCACCCAACTATTCCACTGGACAACATGAACGTGATGTGTGACAGCTAAATAAGATGTTCATACCAGGTGCAAGTGACAGACACAACAGGCATGATGACAGATTGAGAGCTCTTGCAAATCTCAACAGGAGGGTCAATTTATTAAGGGCTTCAGCACCTCCAGCTGCTACATGTCAGCTGATCTGCTTTGTTAATAGACACTGTGGTACTTTCTGTGATTTTGTTACTTTGTCTTTACTCTACATTTTTGACTGTCAGGTTGATGAGGTACTGGGAAGATAGTTGAAAAGGTTCCTGTACTGTAGAAACTTAGCAGTGATCTCAATTGACATGTTGCTGTACAATTTTCTGTTCTTGTCATTTGTACTGGGGCAAATCCTCTCCCCGGTGTCACCTCTGTAGGCTGAGCAAAGAGGAAGGGTCAATGCTGAGGCTGTATATTCCTGTGTGGTGTTACAGAATCCCCATTCCATATGAACTCCCTGTGCAACGGTGATCAGAGGCAGGAGGGAGTTGGACAGGACTTAGGTGGGCTGCTTCATGAATCCTTCTGTCCTGGATGGCTGTGTAAGGATTTGGGGAGGCTACACCCGCCACCAGGTTGGTGTAGTCTCTGGGGAGTAACAATCATAGGTGAGCTGCTGCATGAATCTGCTTGTCCTCCCCTGGGATGTAGCGGTGTCAGGTTCCAGGGAGGCTTCCAGCCCCTGGGCTGTATCAGTCTCAGGGCAATAGTTTTGCAGCCTTGAGGGGATAAGCTTCCCACCACAGAACACATGATGAGTGCCTGGCCCAGTAATTTGGGCTGGGTGCTGGGCAAAGCACTTTTTTCATGGTGGTTAACTAAACTGTTCTTAGTAAAATTTAGCCATAGCAACCACGGCACAAGAACTAGTGTAGTGTGAGCGTGACACTGTAGCAATTGATGCAAAATTGGCTTTTAAAGTCATTTTAGCTCAGAGTATCTTACTACTGCAATGCCACTTTTTATTTTTAATGAAACAAGGCAAAGGATGCAAAATCTCCTCATCCACCGTGTTGTGTAATCCCTCAACTACTCCTATTAAAAAGCAGCAGTTCAAAATTAGGTCTGGATCTGCAATCCTTGCTCCTGGGGGTAATTGACATCAGTGGGAGTACTCACAGGAGTAAGGATTACTCTTAAAAGAAGTAAAGGGTGCAAAATTAGGCCCTTAAGCAGGTATTAAAGAGGAGCTAAGTTTGTACATCTCTAATGAAAGGGAAGAATTACTATTTTATATTTTTATTTTTACAGAAGCAAGAACCCTAGAAGCAGGCACATTAGAGTACCAAAATAAGCTCGCTATATGTGAGGAAATGAGAAAAGTTGCAACAATTGGGCACAGTGCTGGACCATCTCCATCCCAGTCTCTCCACTGTGGGCATTGGTTCTTAGCTTTGTCTCTGGCCTCCAAGAAGCATTTATACAGCAAGTCACTCATGGTTAGGCAGGAAACAATTTTACAGGAACTGCAGTACATAAGAGTCCTTCTCTTTTGTTTCAAAAATGTATTTCTTCTGGGAAGGAAGTGTTTCTGTTTTTCCATGCACAAAGAGCAATCCTACACTTTCAGTCTGAATGGCTTCAGGCTCATTTGTGCTATTTACACATGGAACGGCACTGAAGGGTGGTGCAGAGATGTCCCACCTTGCCTCAAAGACAGCATAAAAGAGACAAATATATCCTGTAGCTCCAGGTGCTGCACAGCCACTCCTACACCCCCTCCTCCCCTTGATGGGAGACATCTTCCTATTCCATTTTGTGCCTCTCCAGTTCTGCCATTCTATGCATAGAGGGAGGGAAGGGAGCCAGAATCATGCCTCTGGATGTAGTGCCTGAAATTCCACTTGGCCCTTAGCTAAATCTTTAAAACAGGAAAGGCAGAGGGAAGTGGTGGCTGATCCCCTGCCTATTGTGTATTTGCAGATGGGGCCTCTTTAATTTGAGCATCAAGGGAAACAAAACAAGAAAGAACAAAAGAGAACATTCTCTCCAGGAGACTGTGGGTCTCTTCTAGCATGCTGCATCCCCTTGAAGTTCCACATAGAGGTCCTCACAGCAGACAGACAAGCGGACTGCTTAGAATGATAAAGGTGCAGCATATAAAAGCCATCCTAGTTACATAGCTTTATAGACAACAGTAAAAATTAGAACATAGTTGTCCTGATTCTGCCAGCCCTTTGTGTACAGAATTCCCATGACTTCAGAGGGAGTTCTGCACAAGAGATCAGGATCTGTATGTTGTTATGCTTTCCATGTTGATGATGGAAGTAGGTGTAACAAAGGAATGTACACAAGACCTTTTTTCCCTTCTTTGTAATGTATAAAATGTCTATTAACTGAAGGCAATAGGACCACACATGTGTAAAGTCCATGCACATGTGTTTGTTTTAGTTACTTTTTAAGGACCTGATCCAGCAAACATACTAGGTACATTTTTCCAAAGCATCTCAATGAATGGATTAGGGTCTAAATTTAAATTTCAGAAATGACTTAGGCACTTATTTACCTATGTCTCATCAAAAGTCAATGGGACAAAGGTTCCAAAGTGCCTAAGACTCTTTTGAAAATGGGACTTAGGCTCCTAAATCATTTAGCTGGTTTTGAAATTTTACCCATGATGTATTTTCCAAAAAATCTGACTGTTAGCATTTGTGTGAGTTTAAGTATGCTTAATAGGGCTGGGTATAGCCAGTGTAATTGTGGTTCAGCGTATCTGAGTCTATTTTGTTAGGCGTGCAAAGTTCACCAATTCATAGATTCATAGATTCTAGGACTGGAAGGGACCTCGAGAGGTCATCGAGTCCAGTCCCCTGCCCGCGTGGCAGGACCAAATACTGTCTAGACCATCCCTGATAGACATTTATCTAACCTACTCTTAAATATCTCCAGAGATGGAGATTCCACAACCTCCCTAGGCAATTTATTCCAGTGTTTAACCACCCTGACAGTTAGGAACTTTTTCCTAATGTCCAACCAAGACCTCCCTTGCTGCAGTTTAAACCCATTGCTTCTTGTTCTATCCTTAGAGGCTAAGGTGAACAAGTTTTCGCCCTCCTCCTTATGACACCCTTTTAAATACCTGAAAACTGCTATCATGTCCCCTCTCAGTGTTCTCTTTTCCAAACTAAACAAACCCAATTCTTTCAGCCTTCCTTCATGGGTCATGTTCTCAAGACCTTTAATCATTCTTGTTGCTCTTCTTTGGACCCTTTCCAATTTCTCCACATCTTTTTTAAAATGCGGTGCCCAGAACTGGACACAATACTCCAGCTGAGGCCTAACCAGAGCAGAGTAGAGCAGAAGAATGACTTCTCGTGTCTTGCTCACACCACACCTGTTAATACATCCCAGAATCATGTTTGCTTTTTTTGCAACAGCATCACACTGTTGACTCATATTTAGCTTGTGGTCCACTATAACCCCTAGATCCCTTTCTGCCGTACTCCTTCCTAGACAGTCTCTTCCCATTCTGTATGTGTGAAACTGATTTTTTCTTCCTAAGTGGAGCACTTTGCATTTGTCTTTGTTAAACTTCATCCTGCTTACCTCAGACCATTTCTCCAATTTGTCCAGATCATTTTGAATTATGACCCTGTTCTCCAAAGCAGTTGCAATCCCTCCCAGTTTGGTATCATCCGCAAACTTAATAAGCGTACTTTCTATGCCAATATCTAAGTCGTTGTTGAAGATATTGAACAGAGCCGGTCCCAAAACAGACCCCTGCGGTACCGCACTCGTTATGCCTTTCCAGCAGGACTGGGAACCATTAATAACAACTCTCTGAGTACGGTTATCCAGCCAGTTATGCACCCACCTTATAGTAGCCCCATCTAAATTGTATTTGCCTAGTTTATCGATAAGAATATCATGCAAGACTGTATCAAATGCCTTACTAAAGTCTAGGTATACCACATCCACAGCTTCACCCTTATCCACAAGGCTCGTTATCCTATCAAAGAAAGCTATCAGATTGGTTTGACATGATTTGTTCTTCACAAATCCATGCTGGCTGTTCCCTATCACCTTACCACCTTCCAAGTGTTTGCAGATGATTTCCTTAATTACTTGCTCCATTATCTTCCCTGGCACAGAAGTTAAACTAACTGGTCTGTAGTTTCCTGGGTTGTTTTGATTTCCCTTTTTATAGATGGGCACTATATTTGCCCTTTTCCAGTCTTCTGGAATCTCTCCTGTCTCCCATGATTTTCCAAAGATAATAGCTAGAGGCTCAGATACCTCCTCTATTAGCTCCTTGAGTATTCTAGGATGCATTTCATCAGGCCCTGGTGACTTGCAGGCATCTAACTTTTCTAAGTGATTTTTAACTTGTTCTTTTTTTATTTTATCTGCTAAACCTACCCCCTTCCCATTAGCATTCCTTCAGACTTCTCGGTGAAGACCGAAACAAAGAAGTCATTAAGCATCTCTGCCATTTCCAAGTTTCCTGTTACTGTTTCTCCCTCTTCACTAAGCAGTGGGCCTACCCTGTCATTGGTCTTCCTCTTGCTTCTAATGTATTGATAAAAAGTCTTCTTGTTTCCCTTTATTCCCGTAGCTAATTTTAGCTCATTTTGTGCCTTTGCCTTTCTAATCTTGCCCCTGCATTCCTGTGTTGTTTGCCTATATTCATCCTTTGTAATCTGTCCTAGTTTCCATTTTTTATATGACTCCTTTTTATTTTTTAGATCATGCAAGATCTCGTGGTTAAGCCAAGATGGTCTTTTGCCACATTTTCTATCTTTCCTAACCAGCGGAATAGCTTGCTTTTGGGCCCTTAATAGTGTCCCTTTGAAAAACTGCCAACTCTCCTCAGTTGTTTTTCTCCTCAGTCTTGATTCCTATGGGACCTTACCTATCAGCTCTCTGAGCTTACCAAAATCTGCCTTCCTGATATCCACTGTCTCTATTTTGCTGTTCTCCCTTTGCTTTCATACTTGAAACCATGTTCTTGCACAATGATTCTATTTAAAAATCCCCTTTCTAGCTAAAGTGATGCTTGTGCTATGTTAGAGATAGAAGGACAGTGTCCCAAAACTAGACTGGTACAAATGGGTGCTGCATATACAATACATATGGTATTTTTGAATAGATTTTTTTTTAAATCTCTGCCCATCTCTGCTCTTTTTTTGACAAGCTCTATTAAGTTGAATGGGAAACCAGATAAAGCCAGGAACTTTCAAACACAAAGTGGTATGGTTAAAATTAAGCAGAATGAGTTCACCCATCCCTAATGTTGTGCACCTTTTCAATGTCCAGTAGACAGTTTTGCTTTTATAAAACTTGAGGTTTTGTCAACCGTGAGAGTAGAGTATAACAGAGTCACAGTCATTGTTGCTTGTTTTAAGGACCTACTTACTGTGCATGTCCATGCACAATAATTTTCCAAACAAAATGTCAAGTATTTGTTTTATGCTGATCCAGGCATCTCTTCTAATCTCAAGCTAATCTCCAACTGTGCACAAGCAGAGCAAAAGTTCTTGAATGGACTGTGTACAGTGATCCACGCCTGCACATCTGACATTAGAATAATGCACTTTGGGTTGGATCCAGCAGAAAGTGGCCCCTGTGACCAATGGCTCCTGGAAGTTTCATGGGCCTCCTGGCTCTATAGTAAAGAAGGCTACCTTTGATTGTGATGGGAAAAAACCTTCCTTCTTCTACAGCTGCAGAATGCCAAACCCTGCATCCCATGCTGATGCCCCTTTCCTGACTGGCACCGTGTAGCAGAGAGAACTGTGCATTTCACTCTTTATCGCTAGAGCCAACTTGGTGTGGAAGATTAATAAGCAGATGACTCAGAAGTGAACATAAGGTTTCCATAAGAAAATGTATACAAGAAGAGAGCTGTTGAATGCTTTCCCTTTGTGTACAGTAAATCAGAAAACTGGTATCAGGCATTTGTTCAAGGGCTTTTGTTTTCCCATAAATCACCCCTGCAATATTTGAAAATGAAATTGGCCATGGCAAGCAGGTTTTTGGGAATGACACTGGGTGGACTCCAGTAAGCATGCTCAACAAAGACATTGTTATCCTACCCTGGCCATTGCAGTCAACCAGGGACGAAGTCTGAAGGAAAACTACAATGGAATAAAACAGTTTCCATGCACATGATCAATGTAAACATGACTAAGACTGTAATAATTACTTATTAATAACACCTTGTATATTAAAGGAAAATTACTTTAATGAAATGGGAAGGGAACATATTGTCAGCCTCATGACATACATCAAAATAGGAAAGTCATAGCTGCAGCCAGAGACTAAGGGTATGTCTACACAGTAAAGAAAAAACCACAGCTGGCCCATGCCAACCAATTCAGCTTACTCCCCTCATCCTAGCTGCCACACTGCTGTCTGTTGATTCTTTTGTAAATATACACTGTAGGTTATTTTATTTATTAATAAGACCAAGTGATTCATATCCTACAGCCCTCATTTAGAGAAAATTTCAATTAATTTCAATGCAATATCTGACCACAGTCTGTCTCTCTCTCTCACACTCACACACACACACGCAATCATGCAGGAGGGGGAAAAAAGTGATTTCAGAATGCAACACATAGAGCCATGGCTGTATCACTCTATATTGCACGAAACAAATTGGTGTGAAAGATTAATCTGCAGATGATTTCAAAGCAGGGATAACATGTCTATGGAGAAACAGGCAGCAGAGACCTTTTCTGTGCTTTTTCTTCTGTGTACAGTAAATTAGTTAACTTGTCAAATCCTTTATCAGGAACTGATTGAAAACTTTTTGTTTTACCATAAAGTCTCACAGTGTCTGACAAAATGGCATACAGTTGTGCACTGCAGATCTCTTATTAACAGATTTGTTCATTTAATGAGTATGATAATAGTTATTAATCTGATTCATCACACAAAAGACTTGTGGCCACATCAAATTATTTCCTCCATTTAAAAACAAAAAATGCAAGTTACAGTGTGGAATCTCTATGTGAATCAGGAAAAATGTCATATGCTTGTATTTGACATAAAAGAACTGATCACATGATTAGCATCTGGAATTCATGGCACATAAATTCTACAAATCACCATTTTTTATATTCCCCCAGCAGCTTCAAACTGATGTTACATGAGATACAGTCAGCATTTTTTTAAATGTACTTGATTCTCTCTCCCTCTTGTGTGCAGATCTTGCTGAGAAATAACCAATATTACATATGAAAGTGACTTGCACATGGGACATACTGTAGATAAAAATTTAACAACTAGAGCTTTGTACTTTTTTTTGTAAGTTTTAAAGATATGATGCACTCATAAAACATAGTTGACTGAGAGCTTTAAAGTATATTTTGTTCATTGTTGAAACGCATGGGCATTTGATCTTGGTAATTGAAGAAGTCAGTCCAGAACAAACAAGATCTGATTTTTTTTTACAATCTTTTAAAAATTTAAACAAAAATTGTTTAGAAAGATTTTAATAGTGAGTAATATCATAGAATTGGAAGGGACCTCAAGAGGTCATGTAGTCCAACTGCCTGCTCAAAGCAGGACCAATCCCCAGACAGATTTTTGCCCCAACTGGCCCTCTCAAGCATAGAACTCACAATGCTGGGTTTAGCAAGCCAATGCTCAAACCACTGAGCTAGCCCTCCCCCCTCAGGCTGCTGTAACCTGGGATTAAACCAGGGACCTTTAGAACTTCAGTCTAGCACTCGCCCAACTGAGCTACTTCGGCAGCTGCGTTGTCTAGTAGTTAAATCACAGGATTGAGAGTCAGGACTCCTGAATTCTTTTGGGGAAGCTATATAACTTACCTGCTTCTCTGGTTGTCCAGCTGTAAAATGGTATACTACCACTTGCTTTCTCCAAAATAGTGTTATGAGATTTAATTAGAAGTCATAAAGTGCTTGGACATCTTGAATGAAAAGTTCTGAGGGTGCTTATAACCCAAAGTTTACTAGTGAATAATTATGTAGCCATCAGCAAACCATATAAAGTCTCTCATTAGTGCTTGCAGAGCTCCTGTCAATAGATACACCTCAGCTACTTGATTATGCAGCTTGTTAATAGCATAAATGAACAGTAGGGGTGAACTTTTATAAACCTGCCCCTGGTTGGTCTATGCACAGGACATGACAATGGACTGAACCCAGCTATCTCAGAACTGCAGCCTCCAAGACATCCTATATCCCCCGCTAGCATCAAGACAGCCTCTACCTGCCACCTCCTCACCTGTAGAAAAACTCTCCTCCTTGGGCCCTTGATTCCCTCCCTAAGGTCTCCTGAGGAACGCCCATGTCTGCCTTCAAGGGGGATTAACCAGGCAGGGACACTGACACCTCTTACACACTCTATAATGGGCTTTATCAAGATTAGGAGGCATCCTGGCCAGCCACCACAGGAAACCTGATCAGGAGCTGTGCTGTAGCATGTGCTGTAGCCTTGTGCAACACTAAGTGGCAGTGGCAGTAATGTCCCAATATGTCTACACTGCGGGCCAAGGTGTGATTGCAGCACAGGTAGACATATCACTGCTAGCTTTACCCATAGCTAAAAATAGCAGTATAGATGCTTCAGCACAGGCTAACAATCTGAGTTCAGACCCAGGGTACACGGCATGCTTCTACAGCCTGCGCTGAAACCTACACTTCCTTGTCTTCACTGCTATTTTTAGTCCTGCTAGCAGAGGTAAAGCTAGCAGGGGTATGTCTACTTGTGTGGCAGTCACACCTTCGATTGCAGTGTAGACATACCCTTCGTGTTAGCATGTGACTGCTAGGGAATGTTGCCCTTCTATCCCTGCATCCCCACCCCTTCATATAGACATTTTCATGTAATGTATTGCTTGGGAAAATTGCCAGACTAATACCCTAGGAGACCAAAAAGGTCTGTCTCCAGAACAGGCACAGCAGCAGTACAACCATCTTCATGTTGCCCTGCTTTGTGCCTCAGGCCTGACCTGGAGATGTCACCTCTAGGGGTGAGAGAGGGAGGTTGTTCAGACTAGATAAGATTTGTTAAGTCCCTTGACTAGCACTGTAAAGATTGAGGAACAACTGATCAATTTTTCATACTGAAATGTGAGGAAGTGAGATTAATGGAGCAGTTATATTCTTCTGCTTCTAGCAAGGACCTGAAGCTGAATTTTTGCAATATTAAATTTTTTATCCTTTGGAAGGGTGCTCCTTAATTTTGTTAGGAGCTTTTAACCTAGATTTGCATAGGCATAGTAGAAAACTGTGTCATGTTGTCAGCAAAATTGTTTGACTATGATCTTGCATTCACATATCTTGTGGCACTGAGGCCCTGACTCACCAAAATACTTAAGCATGTGCTGAATTTTAACCAAGTGCTAAGTCTATTCTTATTCAGCAAAGCACTTCACTGCTTTGCTGAATCAGGACATTAGAAAGCATGCAAAGACATTTGGTGCTTATCTAGGAGTGATCCTGAGTGATTAATAGTATTAGAAAGAAATTTTAGTTATCACCACAAAATACTCTATATTTTGATAATAATAAGAGGAGGAAAGGGAGCCCTTTATCCCCAACCCCATGCTTTTTAAGTGTCATACAGTTTTCAAACTGAAGTACACTATTCTCTTTTTCAAGCTCATTTTCATTTTTTGGTAGTTCGGTAAAATGAACATGTACATATTTTTCAGTGTATTCCTGCATTTCCCCCTCAGATCAATAATTTCCAGCATCCTATGTTAGGCCTATGTTATAAAATCAATTGAAAGACGCCCATTGACTTTAAAGGGAGTTGGATAAGACCCTTGATGAGTCATTCAGAGCATTGCATGCAGTTAGAAAGAGCAAGATACATGCTGATGCACTGCCCATCACTTGATGATTACCTGTTCATTCCCTCTGGGGCACCTGGCACTGGCCACTGTCCGAAGTCAGGATACTGGTGTAGATGGACCTTTGGTATGACCCAGTAGAACCATTCTTATGTTCTTATGGAAGGGGCACAAACTTTCTTTCCCCACCCCTATAATGCAAACAGCAGGTCAAGATCTCTCATTAGAGGCTTAAGGAAACACCTAGACACCTGATGCTAGTCCTTATACCATGGACCTAAAGGGATATGCAGCTCACGGCATTTGTCTATTCCTCTTATCAGACAGTGCCCACACTGTGATCAGCAGCATGTGCTAGTTGGAAGGAAGGGGGTCTCAGAGTCGCAGTAAACTGCCTGACATCAGTCCACAATGCCCACCTTCCTCTGGCAAGTGGTATACCTGGACACAGGGCACATCTGCCAGAATCTCTGCTTGCCTCAGCAATGCTGAGCAGTAGAGGATTTACCCCACAGCCTTTTTTTTATATTATTTGTGCGTCAGTCTATTCAACATACTAAATGGACTGTCTCAACAATTAATTATCAGCTGCTTTACCTGCAATACCCAGTACTATTTAACTCCTACTATGACTTATTAACAAACATAATGGAAAATTGATTTTTTTTCTGCTTTAAGGGCGTGGGGGGGGGTGAATCAATGCTGATTAAGAACAGGGTAAACAGAGTAAAAGTGAAGAAATCAGAATGCTATACACAAATTCCACTGGACCAGAGAGAAAAAGCAACACTATGTATCCTAAACTGTGAGGACATACAGTCTTTCTAAAGCCTTCTAAGTCTTTGCATTAGTAGACTAATCCTTTGCTTAAACTCTAAAGCAGATTGAAAAGATAAATGGTATGTCTATAGATGTGAAGGGAGACAGTTGCATCTCCACACCTGTTAAAGAACACAGTCTCTTTTTGTTATGAAGTGTCTTGAACTTAAAATACTGTCTCAAATTAGAACCCATCAATTCATTAAAATATTCTTTACAAGCATTTTGGAGCTATCACTAAATTAGCCATTTTATTGTAGCTGCTTATCAGTGGTTTTGGCAGAGAGAATGTTTGCTACAAAATTTTCTTTTAAATAAGTTATTCCCTTTCAAAGCTCCTATCCTTTAAAGAAAACAATAGGAGACGTGCTTCTCTTTCTGGGCACACTGTACTGTTTACATACCGAGCAAGATTCTACATTGTGGCACTGTTTTGGAGGAAGGGGGTAGCACAGGGGCTGTAGAAGGCATTGTACTAAACTATCTGTTCAATCTTGTATTTAGCTGTGGCACTCTCAGTACCTTTCCCAGACCTGATGAAGAGCTCTATGTAGCTCAAAAGCTTGTCTCTCTCTTACCAGTGGAAGTTGGTCCAATAAAAGATAGTACCTCACCCACCTTGTCTCTCTGTGCTCCTTGGGCCAGTTCATTGTGCACTGCCCTCTATACCTGATTTGTCCTATTGGCTAATGCAGAGAACAGACAGACATGCCCCCTCCTCCCTCTTTGCAAAAGTTAGCACTGACAGCAATGCTAACCCTACTGAGTCTTTGTGGTATTTATGCTCCTTTCACTCCTAGGATATAGACAAATATTCTTCTTTTTGAAGTTATGTAATCACTTCTGCTTGTTCCCAGTCTCAAAAACAATGTGATCTAATTGATCTGTGGTTGTGGTGCAGACCCAAGAGCAGCTCACCACCTGCTGAAGGGCACTTGAGTGTATACCTGTTTCATCATGAATTGTTGGTCATGGTATCTGGCTCTGCAACTATTCTCAGAACACCCTCCACAACCTTGCCACAGCATGATGAGCAGTAATTTATTTATTTATTTTATAAGGAAACAAACTTATTTTTGCATATTCTTTGCCCCTAAATGTTGGTATTTGAAAATGTTCTTCATAAAAAAGTATGAGAAACTTTCTCTAAACACTAGTTCAAACATAACATGACAATAAAGAATGCAGAAAAATTGTTTATTTCTCTTTTGCATAAATAATTTTAAAGCAACATTCCCAAGAACAGCTGGGCAAACAGTGGGAGATGAAAATACTTGCAAGTATCATGGGCCAGCTTCTCAGCTGAGATAAATCAACATAGTTCCAGCTCCATATAAGTCAATGGAGCTAAGCTGATTTATGCAAGTTGAGGAGCTGGTCCTGTGTTCACAAAAATAAGATTCACAATTCAACCCAACCTTGCTGTTACCTTTTATTAAACAAATATTTTTGTGACTAGTTCTTGTTTGCATGAATTTTTGGAGAGCAGCTGTTATTTGTATGAATACAGGTATTCATGCCCAAATGAGCATATTCATGCCAAAAGTGCTCTCCTGGCCAGCCCTCATATAAGCTGCTCTGTGTGCTGGGGAGTGACATTAGGCATATTGGACAGCATTTTAAAATCGCTGGCTTTCTCAGACAAAATAAATACAACATCAGCATGTGCAGCAGTGAGGAATGAAGGGGGGAGGAGGGAAATGCTCAAATAGTGGGAAAAGATCCATTGCCTGGAGACACTTGGAACATGTGTCCTTCCCTGGAACAGGTGTCTG
Source organism: Malaclemys terrapin pileata (assembly GCF_027887155.1). Classification (NCBI taxonomy): domain Eukaryota; kingdom Metazoa; phylum Chordata; order Testudines; family Emydidae; genus Malaclemys; species Malaclemys terrapin. The sequence goes on from NC_071505.1 coordinate 74,517,924, forward strand.
TAGTCAGGGAGGGAGTCAGATGGAGAGGGAGGAATAGTGGGAAACTCTGGGCCAGAAGGTTGGCATTAATGCATTTAATATAATGAGACAAAATGGATATGTGAACCCACCCATTGCAAACAGCACTACACATGTGCATGTGTTTAGTGGCTGTGAAGTAACAGCCTGATGCAAAATGGAGATCAGTGGATTCAAAGCAAACTTTTGGCAGGTATAGGAAAGAGTGTTCAGTGTTGTACAGGGGATGAAAGAATGCACAGAAGCTCCCTGAAACTTTGGTCAGAGCATGATCATCATAATCTGGTTGCAGCCTTGCATGATTAAGACCATGCATGTGCACATATGCACACAGTTACATGGTATGAATGTAACAAGAGAAAATTGAGTATAAAATCTTTCAGAAAGCCAATAATTTTGGTTTATATCTTTCTCTTTCCTTGAGGCAGAAAGAAGCTGGCTATTTTAAAATAATCTGGGACCCATTTACATAGCCAAATGTAATGCTCTTTCTTGCAAAAAATAGAGCAGTAAAGCATTTAAAATGTCTCAACATTCCCTAAAGTAGGACGGCAGGTCTCAAAATGTAATTGTAACTAGGGATTCATCATTGAGCATGTGTGTTTCTAGTGGGGTTCTGCGGGAATCGATTCTTGGCCCTATGCTATTAAACATTATCAGTGCCCTTGAAGAAAACAAAATCATCACTGATAAAGTTTGCAGATGACACAAAGACTGGGGACGTAGTAAATAGATAGGACAGGTCACTGATACAGAGCGCTCTAGATCATTTGGTAAGCAGGGTACAAGCAAGCAATATGTGTTTTAATATAGCCGAATGTAAATGTATACATCCAGGAACAAAGAATGTAGGCCATACTTCAGGATGGAAGTCTCTATCCTGGGGAGCAGAGATTCTGAAAAAGATATGAGGGTCATAGTTGAAAATCAGCTGAACACAAGCTCCCAGTGTGATATTGTGGCCAAAAAGGCTAATGCAATTCTTGGATGTAGGGAGATTCAATCGAGCAAAAGTAGGGAAGTTAGATTACCTCGATTTGGTATTGGTGCAGCTGCTCCTGGAATACTGTGTCTAGTTCTGTTGTCTACCATTCAAGAAGGATGTTGATAAATTGGAGATGATTAAGAAAAGAACCATGAGAAATGAATAAAGGGTTGGTTATGCTTTAGTTCTATAATTAATTCATGATACTAAACATGATTTGCTCTGGTTAATGCTGAGTGGTCTGTCATGTCAGCATCATATCAGCTAATTTGACTCTTCACAACCAGGTTTGTACAAAACAATTTTTTTTAATATAGGCAAGACTACTGTAGCCTCCCTCCTTCATACAGGAGAGCCATACCAGTTCCACTGCAAGGCCAGGAAAACATCATGCTTGTGCCGGAGGAAGGCAGGATTTGCACCTAGGTAAAGGAGTGATATAGGCCAGAGATTGGCAAACTTTGGCACGTGGCCATTCTTGGAAATCCGCTGGCAGGCCAGGACGGTTTGTTTACCTGCAGCGTCTGCAGGTTCAGCCGATCACAGCTCCTACTGGCCGTGGTTTGCCATTTCAGGCCAATGGGGGCTGCGGGAAGCAGCATGGGCTGAGGGATGTGCTGGCCGCTGCTTCCTGCAGCCCCCATTGGCCTGGAAGGGCGAACCACGGCCAGTGGAAGCTGCGATCAGCTGAACCTGCGGACACTGCAGGTAAACAAACCATCCTGGCCCCGCCTGACGGGCCGCGTGTCAAAGGTTGCCGATCCCTGATATAGGCTATTCCAGGGAGGAGGATGAGAAGATGCAGATCCTGTAGACTTTCCCTTAGAAGGTCTCCAAGGAGTCAGATGGAAATTACACTTGGATCTTTGGCTGGTTTTGTTTTTCTGGGAGATGAAGATTACAAGCATGCTGCCATGGGAATGAATCATTATACTTCCTGAGCCACACGTTCAGGAGAAAGATACAGTAGAAATAGACAGACACAGACTGGAATTAAGCTGTCTTTCAATCCGCATCACAATGGAAATGTTACTGATTCAGTCCCTGAAAATAACAGGACTGATTGAGAGTATGATGAATCAGTTGTTTTGATGGGATGGGAGGTGACAAGAAACAGATTCGAATTGTTGCTGAAACTCTTCCATCTACTGGACAACACAACTGCCATGAAATGATGAGAGACAGGATATGATATACACACACACATACTCTCTGTCCCTCCACCTGCACTTGCATGACCGCCAGACTACACACCACAGATTTCTTGATACTGTTACGGAAAGCCATCTCTTGTGTCAGGGTACCATTAAAAGCAACTAAATAGAAAAATCCTAAAATTGAGACATCCTTCAAATTACATTCACAGGAAAATTTCTAATTAAGTTTCTTTGTAATGATTCACAAGCAAAACTGAAATTTGAATGAAAAAACCCATGTTTAAAGATGACATATTGATATTAAAGAATCATCATGTTTTCCATAACTCCTGATCCCCTTTCTAATTGATTAAGGATCGCACAGAATAACCTATGCTGACTTACAAAACTTTGAAATATAAAATGAAGACTTGTCAATGGTAAAATTAAGAGCTTTGATAGCTATATTTTTAATAATTTGTAATTATGACTAGTGGATGGGTACAGATGAGGTAATACTTAGGCTAAGGCTTTGGTGGCATAAGTGTGGTTTTGCCAATTCTTCTTTTACATAGAACTGCTAACTGCTTAAAATGTTTTTGCTGATAGAACAAAGGTAACATATCATGAAGATGTAAGTAAATAATAAATAATCCCCCCCCCCTCCTTTTTCTGGGAAGGCCCAGGGCAGGGTGACACAAAACAACATGACCCAGAAACTGCAAAACTAACAAGAAAAATACTGAAGTTGGGTAATTGAAGCTTGTGCATACGTAATGTATGGGTTACCTAAAATCCAAAGGGTTCATGTGCTATAAGCCAATTGGATAAAGATTAATCTGTAATGTAGATACATATAAAAGACCTAAGTGAACATGGGCCCAAACTGGAGAAACACCAGATCAGAAACTGAAGAATGGGATTGAAGG